>NC_090931.1:83199047-84449047 GCF_040938575.1 Ambystoma mexicanum
AGCACACGCTTCACGTTGTTCTGCATTCAGCAGAGTAATGCTCACCGTGCCTGCAAGTCTGCATCCAGTCTTCTGCCACGACCGCCTGAAGTGTGGATCTCCTAGAAAAAGGGAGAAAGAAGGAGAAAAGGTTAGAACAAGAGCAATACCTTTGATCCTTACCTGAATTCCCAATCCATCGCACCTTCGAGCTGGAAGAAAGAAGTTATTTTATGCGTGTCGCCTCGCCTGCTGCAGCGCCGCGCTGAGCTCACTGGCCTCGCAGCATCTTCACATTCCACCGCATCCTTCTGCATGTTCCCGCCGAACCCCGGCCCCTAAGGGGAAGCAAAAGGACAGCAAGGTGAAACAAAGGGACAAACAAGGGGAAACCTCCTTCACAACAATAGACTTACCTGATTTTACCGCCAGAGGCATTATTCCCAGAGACTTCATACTTTCTCTCAGCGCCTGAATAAGGGAGAAAGCAACAGGTTACATATTGACATTATTTTATCGGACTGTGTTGGATAATACAAATCCTTACCTGAATATTACCGGTTGCCACAAGGAACTCTTCGCTAGGGTCAAGCTGCAACCTGCAAGGAATCGGACAAGAGTGAAAGTCAGACATTTGAACTCTTACGAACTACATACTTAAGGTGTCTTGCCGGGAATCTCAGAGTCAATATTGTTCTGGAACTCACTAATTCATTCAAGCCAGTGAAGCAACTGGTTATCTATTCGCCCCTGTGCTCAATGCAGGATGGAGAGCTCATCTTTCCAAACTATCAGGTGAGACTATAAGAGGGGACATTAAAGGTGATCAGTGGAGAGAACAGCGGGAGTGGGGGGCTGGGGTTAACCCTCAACTCCACGGGTGGTTAATTCCTTTTCTCCATTTGCAGAAGAATATTCCTACGGGCCAAGCAAACCAAGCTAGGTGGGCCAGTCCAGTCCGTCATCTCGGCACTACGCATCACATTGGTGGAGACCACAGCTGTCCAGTTCAGATCGACGCCCCTGTGGGAGCCAGGTGAGCGTAACAGATAAGGAATACGTTGGAGGAACATCCCATCGAAAGAACGTTACCAGTTTGGTAAATAACTAACTTGTTGTTCTCCTGCGAGCAGCTAAAAGAATCGATCATTCCTATCATTCACCAACAAAACAATTACCGTCATCTCTCATATGTCCAGATTAGAATACGCCAATAGCTTATACCTAGGCATGCCTGAACAACGTCAAAAAAACCTCCAGCGCATACAAAATGAGTTGGCCAGACTGCTCCTGAAACGACCTTGAAGAGAACACCTCAAACCAGTACTGAAAACGCTACACTGGCTACCCATCAAACGGCAAATCAAGTGCAAATCAATGTGCATAATGCAATACACTACCAAGGCGCAGACCTCCATAGACGAAATATAAACATACACCACACAAGGCCACTCAGATCCAGTAGCAACATCTGTTTGGAACCCAAACCATACATCCAAAATAAACGTAGAGGATCCTCATTCTCTCAACTCGCACCAAAAACCTGGAACGAACTACCAAAGAGCCTATGGAACACAAGAGACACCTACAATTCAGGAAACTCCTCAAATCCTGGCTCTTCACCCCATAACTAGAAAGAATGTCTATAGGGGCATACACAGCGGAACTATACTGAGAGGAAACCTATCCCCTATTCACTTGATCCTTAGACACAAGGGATATACCGATCTACCTAGAATCATACCAAAAATGACCACAGATCAATCGGGAAGGAAGGCGAGGATGACCCATCATTAACACCTTGGCCCAGTGTAATCACAGGCAGCAACGGACCACAGACAGTAAATAGATAGGAATGAGCGGGTGAATGATAATATAGCACTGCAATCTGAGTAGAGGATAATGTTTGCCCAACTGGGTGTACTAAGCTCAATAACTTAGCTAGGAACCAGCCACGCCATCGTCCTAGAAACTAGACAGTCGGGAAAGGAAGGAGAAAGAATGTACCTACCCCGTATGACAACCGGATACATAAAACAAGGATAAAGAGACACATAACCCACTAACCAA
The DNA here is from genome assembly GCF_040938575.1 of Ambystoma mexicanum. Lineage (NCBI taxonomy): Eukaryota > Metazoa > Chordata > Amphibia > Caudata > Ambystomatidae > Ambystoma > Ambystoma mexicanum. The sequence continues at coordinate 83,201,097 of NC_090931.1, forward strand.
AAACTCAAATTTCTGCATACTGAACTCGCACAAACCCACACAACCACTTTTCTGGCAGCAAACCACGCATACTTCACCATACCGCAACAATCAACACATAAATCGCACTAACCGCACACTAGGACTCGCATCAATCCTATATTCACACCCAAGCTCAGCACACAGTGAAAACCGAACTGAAGCTGCCAACAGTTCACCACCTTCTCACGTTCCTATGCCCTCTTCACTCCACTAACCCAAACACACCTTTGTTTGCAGATCCGCCTGAGCGTCTGGAGACAAATTCTGTTGGTTACACTGCGCTATATAAAATACCTTTAACATTAACAAAATGTCACCATCAAATATTTTACCCAGCCCATACACACCTTCCAGAGAATAAACAATCACACTGATTTAGTGTAGAACCCCAACACCGCATAGATCATAGGAAGGAAGAAAAATTGGGTCAAACAATGGCAGAATAGTTCTCTTGCTACTAGGACACAGTTCTGAGTGAGAATCCCCCACCTGGGCAAGCTTTAATAAAGAGTATTAACAAGCCCAGTCCATAAATGTTTAGTCTTGTTTCCTGGTTAAAATGTTCAACCACCCGCAATGTACCTGAGATAGAAGTTTCTTTGATGGGTCGTCGGTGGTCCCTTTGAGTGACCTCCCTTAAAAGCAGGTTGAGCCTGCAGCTTCTATCTTCGCTGTGCTCTTCGATCAATTATGGAAGAACTGTAAAGATGAGGCGTGCGCTCCACCTCGGTGCAAGAGTTTTGTGCCACAAAGATGACTCAGTAGTGGATGTAGGAGCAGCCTCGGGTTTCGGGAGATGCTTCGGTGGTCCTCTGGCCTGTCAGTGCTGCAGCTACAGCACGTACCTCGGGATAGCTTCAGCGATCGGGACTCGACCATGGGCTGGACTTCGGATATTCACTTCGTCAGTGTCCTCAGGACATCTTTGTTGGCTTCTGGTGGGCGGAAACCCACCGGTGGACTTCCCTTGTTAGCCGATGACCTTGACTTTCTCCGGCAAGACAAAACGGTCGATGGGGATGGCAAGAAAGCCCTTTGTTCAATATTCTTAGGCAAAGGTGGAGCGTTGCTGCTCTGGTCATCGGCAACCATGGCATCAAGCTGTCCCCGCTTCTGGGCGATAAGCGACTCGACTAGCTTCCAGTGGTTACAGAAATCTTCCTAACCCAGTCGAAGGAAATGGACTTTGATGGCCTTGATGTCCTGGTGTTTCACTACAGGATTCTCGGTGGAGCCCTTCTCTGGTCGACAGCCTTTTTGGACTGGCTTCCAGGGTACCTCGACGAAGTTCAGCTTTTGCATGATGATCCCTCGTAGCTCGGGGAGCGGTCTCCTAGCCAGGTCCTCTCTCGGATCAGTCCTCGACAGACTCGATAGCTTTTATATTTCGTCGAATGAAAGCAGCATCAATTCTTCTTCCAGCTGGGCTTCAAGGATAAGTAGCTTCAAATTTCATCTTCAGCCTCTGAACAAATTGGGAAGTGAGAGGTCCCCAGATATACACATCTATCCCTCATTCACTCTGGCTGAGCCAGGCTCATGCAGCCAATCGCACAGAAGGGCATTCACGCAGCAGGCAGCCAATCGGGCTCACAGGCATTGAGGCTGTTCACTTCCACCTGGGCAAGGAATGTGTATTGGGGTAATCGCCTAGCCTTTCAGCACTGCATTCCTGTCTGTTTCAGGCGGGGCTGACTCATTCATTGTGTCCTACACACAGAAACCAGACACTCATAACATAAAATACATATTGGTCACACACTCTATTCACACAGCTCCCACCCCAAGGGTGTACCCACAACCTAGTCACTGGGAATGCTCCAGCCAGTCTGGTCTGGACTTCCCCACAATACCATGTATGGTTCTTGCACCCAACAGCCAGTCAGGGGAAGGGACAGAGTTGGGCCTCCCAGGACTTTGGGAAAACAAGTTCTCCAGCATGGGGTCTGGCATGGATTCACATGCTCATGAATATTCCCCGTCGTCAGGCCGGGAATCCTCTGTATAGAAAAAATCAGTATCAGTTTCGTTACTGATCTTTCTCAGTAGTAACCAATCACTGGTCTCTGGGTCATACTGCCCCCAGCCAATCACTGCCCTCTCCCTAAGCCCCGCCCCTGGCAGCCATCCTCAGATTTTTACCGCACGTTCAAGTGTTGGGAGTCCTCGTGCTTAGCTCTCGAGCTTTTGCTGCGTTTTTGCGCTTTTTCAGGAGATTTTCTCATTTTTTTCGGTTAAATAGAGCCTCAAGCTCCACCGTTTCTACTTCCGATCAACGGGGATCCGTTTCGGAGTTTCTACGCGCCTCAAGGGTAAAGATTTCGTCGAGTTATGCTTTTGGAGGATTCCAGAAGTTCTGAGGCCTACCGGACATGGCCCAGGAGAAAGGGAGCTTGACGCCCGGGAAGCTATTCAGGACCTGCCCTGGATGCCAGCTTCAGAACGTTTTCAAGGAGGACGAGCATTCGTTCTACCTCTACTGTCTCCATGAGGACAAGACGCACAAGGAAAAGAACTGCGCGTTTTGTGGAAACATGTCGGAGCGGACCATGAAGGATCGCCACCTCCGTCTCGCCAACTGGCTGGAAGGTAAGAGCCCGCCAGGTGAGAAGAAGAAGTAGTAGTACAAGCGGTCGTCTAAGTCCTGTGAGGGTGCTCCAGCGACGGGGGCCCAACAAAAGGCTAAGCACCGCGGGTCAACGGGCACCGGGAGCGCCGAATGGTTGGGCTCCTTGGCTGCCAGGCAGGGCGCACCCTCCCCGGCGTCATCGACCACGAGCCAACGCTCTGGCTCGGGAAAGAGGAAGTCCGAGAACCCGGTGAAGTTTCTGGAGAGGCCCTGGTCGATCTCGAAGACTCTGGCAGAGGGGGCGCGAGGCTCTGACCCTCCCCCCAAGGTGAAGGCCCCAGGCGTAGAGAAGGTGACGTTGGCTGTAATTCACCCTGCTAAAACCTCTATTGAGGATGTCGCTGCGGCCCTGGCTCCTCCTGTGGAGGCTATGCCAGTGGAGACGCCCTCAGGTACCACAGTCTCCCTGCCACCTCGGAGGGAGTCGTTTTTCAGGCCCATCGAGAAGACCCCCACAAAGTCCTCGTTGGAAAGGGGGGCAGGGGGTGGTGGCTGTGGTGGATACAGACACGACCTCTGAAGAGGAGCTCATCTAAGTCGTGGAGGAGACCCAGCCCATCGGGAGGGATCCCGACGAGGGCGACGACGAGGGCGACGGTGACGCAGACGAGGCTCCTCAAGAGCCCTCACTCCCGGCGCCGCAGGACACCTCAGCTGCCATTTTGTCAGCCATCCAGTCCTTATGCTCGGAGATGAGGACTAGGTTGCCCCTTCCCCCGACGGAGGAGCCTGAGCCAGACCCGACGGAGGATCCGGAGCCAGGACCTTCTAGGAGCCCATCGCTTAAGAGGACGACGCATCCTAGGCCTCCTCTCCCGCCTCTGTGGCCTTCTCTGCCTTCCCCCCGGTCCACTACCCACGGGGATGATACAGGCATGGACACGACTACGGCGGGTACGGATGACGACGGAGGCGACGACGGGACGTGCCCCCCGTCGCCCCCTGCCCGGGCGTCCCCACCCGAAGAGATTGGATCCTTCCATGCAATGATCTCCAGGGCATCCGAGCTCTTCCAGCTCTGCCCCGAGGAAAAGGAGGGGGTTCCTTTACCAGCGGTGCGAGGCTAAAAGGAAGACGGTCCTCGCCGTACCGCTTCTTGATGACATCTGGGATGAGGGGCTCGCCCTCCTCAAGAACCCTGCCATGGCTCCTGCGAAGAGGGACCGGTACGAGAAGTACCGGGTCCCCGACGCTGCCCCCCTTGTGCCTTAGGGCGCAACCTACCCCAGACTCGGTTGTTTCGGCGGCGGCCAAGAAGAAAGCGGGGGGGCGGGGGCATCTGCCTCGACTTCAACCTCCCCTCCGGACGGCGAGGGTAGGAAAATGGATGCGATGGGACGACGGGTCATCTCATCTACAGCGACGACCATCAAGGCGGCCAACGCCCTGACCATCGTAGCCCGCTACGACAGGGAGTTGTGGTTCAAGATTGCCCCTCTGTTGGACGTCCTTCCGGATGCCAAGAGGGCTGAGGCCCTGGAAATCTTGCAGGAAGGTGAGATTGCCTCGGACCACGCCATTACGGTGAATACGGACATTGCCGACACCGGTTTCCATCAGTTTGGCAACAGCGTTTGCCTGAGACGACGAGGATCGCTCAAGGCGACGGATTTCCGCCAGGACGTTCAGACCAAGGTTTTGGACATGCCCTTCGATGGGAACAACCTTTTTGGCAAGGCGGTTGATGAATCCCTTCAGGCGATCAAGACGGACATGGAGACGGCCCGTGCACTGGGTGTGCTCCAACAGTGACGGCCGTCCTTTCGGAGCACCGGAGGCAGACGGGGTGCCTCCAAGGGAGCCGGCAGCAGCTCCTCTAGTTACCGTCAAGCGGCAAGGTCTTCGTTGCAGGAGGCCTACAGGGGACGCGGCAAGTCAGGTGGATCCCGCCGTCGTCGCCAAGGTGGTCAAGGAGGCAAAGCGGCTTCCAAGCAAGATTGAACCGTCTTGTCTGGTCGGGCCCCCGCCGAAGCACCCCGGTGGGAGGCCGGCTGACGAAGTTCGTTGGCGTGTGGGAGTCCATCTCCACCGACCGTTGGGTGCTGGACGCCCTGTCCCTGGGGCACGCCCTCGAGTTCCAGAAGAGGTGCCCCTGCATTCCTCCCGTGGCCAGGAAGAAAATTCACATCCCTCAACTGCTGTTGGAAGTACGGGCGATGCTCAGGAAAGGTGCCATCGAGCTCGTCCCGAAGAGGCTTCGGGGCTCCGGAGTTTACTCAAGATACTTCCTCGTGAGGAAGAAGACATGCGGATGGCATCCCATCCTGGACCTGCGACGACTAAACAAATACATCAAGGCACAGAAGTTCCGGATGGTCACCCTCCAGCACGTGCTGGGACAGCTGGAGGAGGGCGATTTCCTGTCGTCGTTGGACTTGGAGGATGCTTACTTCCACATCCCTATTCTAAAGAGGCACCAAAAGTTCCTCAGGTTCGTGGTCAAAGGGCCTCCCGTTCGGATTAAAATCGGCGCCCAGGGTGTTCACCAAGTGCCTAGCACCGGTGGCGGCGCGGCTGCGCCTGCAGGGGATCCATGTCTACCCCTACCTGGACGACTGGCTCATACGGGCAAGGACAAGGGAGCTCGCCGCGGAACACACTACGAAGTCCGTCCAGCTGCTCACGGACCTGGGGTTCTCCAATTTTCCAAAATCCCACCTGGTCCCGTCGCAAGTCGCCCTGTTTCTGACGGGCCTCACCGTCGGAGGAAAGGATAAGGACCATCCTAGGAAAGGTGCAACGTCTACTGGCCACGGACGTGGCCAGAGTGAGGTCTATCAAGTCCCTCCTCGGAATGATGTCCTCCTGCATTTATCTGGTGCCCCATTGCAGACTTCGGATGCGGCCCTTGCAAGAATTCCTCGATGCCCACTGGATCCAGACGACGGGCAGCTTCGAGGACAGGATCCCGCTCGACGAAACGTTCTGTCAGACGATACGATGGTGGGGTGTCCGCGCTCATCTGACAGCGGGAACAGGCTTCCAAGCCCCGGCCCACCAGGTGACGGTGACGACGGATGCCTCCCTGGAAGGCTGGGGAGCGCACACTGGGGGCCTCCACGCGAGAGGCCTTTGGTGCTCGGAGGAGAAGACTCTCCACATCAACATCTTGAAGCTCCGCGCAGTGTTCTGGGCCCTCAGGTCCTTCCTTCCGTCCCTCAAGGGCAAAGTGGTGAGGATCTTCACCGACAACACCACCATGATGTTTTACATTCGGAAACAGGGCGGAACCAGATCCCCTGCCCTGTCCAAGGAAGCCCAGGATCTGTGGCATTGGGCCATCGCCCAAGGGATGTTTCTGGTACCCTTTCATCTGGCAGGGATAAAAACCATCGCCGACTCGCTCAGCAGAGAGCTGTGCTTGTGCCACGAGTGGGAACTGCGCCAGGATCAAGTGGACCGACTCTTCCGACGATGGGGCAAACCCCAGATCGATCTCTTCGCGACGACGGCGAACTCCAAGTGCCGGAGGTTCGCCAGCAGGTTTCCCCAACCGAGGAGCATGGGCGATGCTTTCTCGTTCCCCTGGGACGGCCTGTTCCTTTATGCGTTCCCGCCGTTGCTCGTCAACCAGCTCAAGAGGTCCCGGTGCAGGATGATCCTCGTCGCACCGGCGTGGCTGAGGCAGATCTGGTACCCGGACCTTCTGGACTTGTCAGCGTCCACACCAGTCAAGATGCCGACGGACGCGGATCTTCTCTCCAGAGAAGGAGGCGTCGTTCTTCATCACGAACCAGTCGCTGAACTTGCAGGCCTGGCTCCTGCAGCACTAGGGTTTGGAGGATACAACATCGCGGCCGACTGCAGAGAGGTTCATGCGAAGGCCAGGGCTTCCTCAACTCTCAAGTGCTACGGACACAAATGGAAGAGGTTCTCTGTCTGGTGCCGTGCACAGAAGATTAGCCCTCTGCGGATTACGGCCCCTCAAGTATTGCCGTACCTATTGTCTTTGGCCAAGGCTGGCCTATCTCACGCTTCCATCAAGGTACATCTGGCTGCCGTCTCACGTTACACCAGAATTACAGGACAGGCGTCCTTGTGGTCTCATCGACTGATGAAGGAATTTATGAAAGGACTGTTCCGATCATTCCCGCCGGTGAAGGCCCCTGCCCCGGTGTGGGAGCTCTACGTCGTGCTTACTAGGCTCATGGGGCCCCATTTGAGCCTATGCATTCAGTGCCGTTGAAGTTTGTCGTGGAAGACAGCATTCCTCGTGGCCATCACCTCTGCACGAGTGGGAGAGATCCACGCCCTGTCTTGCAAGCCCCCATACTTGACTTTTCACGACACAAGGGTGGTGCTGAGGACGCACCCCTTCTTCATGCCCAAGGTGCCGTCGGACTTCCACCTCAACAAGCCCTTGGTGTTGGCAGTTTTTTTCCCGTCGCCTTTGTCGCCGGCTGAGAGGACTCTGCACTCGCTGGATGTGGCTAGAGCGCTGAAGTTCTACGTGGACCGCACGAAGAGTTTTCGGAAGACATCACAGCTGTTTGTGAACTTTGGACCTGTGAATCAAGGGAAGGCTCTCTCGAAGACTTCCATTTCCAGATGGCTCTCCGGCTGCATCATGCACTGTCACCGGTTGGCAAACTGACCGTTGCCAGGCTGCCCGAGGGCCCATTCGACTAGTGCGATCGCTGCTACTACGGCATTCCTGTCTGCTGTGCCCCTGCTCGATATCTGCAGGGCTGCTACGTGGAGGTCGACGCACATCTTCACAAGATTCTACTGCATCGACCGGGATTCCAGGGAGGAGTCCAGAGTCGGCCAGGCAGTGCTGCGCAACCTGTTCGCCTAAGGTGAGCCTGGTGAGGCGGTAAGAGTTGCTTAATGTTGAGTTGTTGTATTGCTTGATATTTAGCCTTTTGCCACCTCCCGTGGTTTTGCATGTGTATACTGCTATGTATTCTTATATTCATGAGCATGTGAATCCATGCCAGACCCCATGCTGGAGAAGGAACAAGTTACTTACCTGTAACTGTTCTCCAGCATGGGTCTGGCATGGATTCACATGCAAACCCTCCCGCCTACCCCTCTGCGGCTCTTCACTTGGTCATACTGCCACTGCACGTGCTACCAGATCTGAGGATGGCTGCCAGGGGCGTGGCTTAGAGAGAGGGCAGTCATTGGCTCGGGGCAGTATGACCCAGAGACCAGTGATTGGTTACTACTGAGAAAGACAGATCAGAAACGAAACTGATACTGATTTTTTTCTATGCCGAGGATTCCTAGCCTGACGACGGGGAATATTCATCAGCATGTGAATCCATGCCAGACCCATGCTGGAGAACAGTTACAGGTAAGTAACTTGTTCCTTAACTGGCAATAGAAAGCAAAGGGCCCCAAGTGCCATCTTGTCTCCTATTAGGAATCTCCCGATTCCTATGGCAGGGCCTGGGTATCCCCAAATGGAGGATACTCAGAGCACCTGTCAGATTCAGCATGGAGCTGACATTAGCCCATACCCTGCTCTGTGGGTCACACACAGGTGCCCATAAATATACACTAGGGGTACAGGGTTGTACCCCCTCCCATGGTTGCCATAATGGTATCCCAAGGGTCTCTGTTCACAACCGAAAAGAGGAAGAGCTGCACTGCCAGGAGTCCCACCTGGACTCCTGTGCAGAAAACAGAGAACACATAAGGGAGAACAGGACAAGAACATGGAGGCCATGTCCCTCCAATGCATTTCCAGCATCATAGTCACGGACGGCACCACGATGGCAACCGCGTCTCCCCGCCCGGGTTATCAGTGATGGATGGTTCCATGTACCGTTGACATCCGTAAAACCACTCGCCAGCTGCGATTCCCAGTCTTGTGTTTCTTTCATCGGAGGCTTTGCGGGTCTGGGTTGAAAAGGGCAAGGGCAACTCCCTCCCTGATGTCCTTTCACGCCTCGCTGCCTTTCTCCTCCCTTTGAACTGCCATCTTGCAATAGTCGTTTCCTTGTGCATTCGGCCTTGCTCAATGTGTGCTCTCGTGTTCTGCCTTTTTATCCCAGTGGGGAAGGGAAAGGGCAGTCAGGTTTGTGTAGTTGTCTGCAATTGCCTGACTCTGCCTGACCCTTGTGTTGGGACATGTCAGCTAAACGGCTCTATTAGTCTGTTGCTCACGGGGCAAGAAAGTGTTTGTTGAAAAAAGGGGGCGGGGGTAGAGTTTCTAAGTATCCTACTGGACAGGATGGGGAAAAGGTGTCATAAGGAAGGGGATACTGCGTCTCACCCTTTAGGGTTCCACTTTCACTCCCTGAATACCCCTCCTACCCCCCAATCCAGATGATCCTCCCCCACTGGTCCACCTCCAGGAACTGGATCCAATAGCGACGGTCGTGTCCTGGCCACCTGGATGACAGATCCCTGGGGACTTATAAGTGAGACACCTTCAGGTTTCTCACAGTATCCATATCTCGACAATTGGTTAGTACAAGCTCCATCGTGCCTTGCAGCAGAAACAGCGATCCAGCAGGTGTCCAACCTATTACACCGCAGCTTTGCAATAAATTAAAGCAAATCCTGCCTCAGGCCATTGAACAAGCTAGTGTTCCTAGGGGCAGAGTTCAACACCCGAGGGCCGGGTGCACCCCTCTGTTGAAAGGGCAGCGTCCGTACCCTTCCTAGTCATTAAATGTTTCCCGGGAGCCAGGATGAGTGAGAACAGCCATGCAACTCTTAGGCACCAGGTCTTCCTGCATTCCGCTAGTCCAGCACTGCAGGTTGCAAATAAGACCGCTACAAGAATTCCTAGTGGATCGTAGGGCCCAACTAGCGGGAACGTGGAAACCAGTTATCGGTAAAAGGCCCGACCAAGACACAACACCACATCAACATACTGGAGCTCAATGCAGTAGCACACATGCTTCGCTCTTATCAACCAGTTCTCAAGGGGTAAACGGTACAGACAACACAATTGCAATGGATCACATGCGAAAACAGGGAGGCAAAAGATCAAGGGAACTTTCTAGGTAAGCCCAACAATTGTGGCAGTGGACCATTGAAAACCTGCAACTGCAAGCATTTCACTTTCCAGGAAAGGAAAACTAAACTGTAGATCAACTCGGTAGAGACAACTAGCAGACAGGAAGCTCCAATAAAACTTCAATCAGTGGGGAACACCGACCATCGATTAGTTTGCCACATGGGAGAACAAAAAAATGCCTGCTGTTTGCAAGCAGGTATCCTCACATCCATCGCCAGCTGACGCATCTGCAATGTAATGGGAAGGAATGTTCGCCTATGCCTCCCCCCCCCCCCCCCCCCCAATGCCAGTCATAAGCAAAGTCATGTAAATGATTGCAACATAAGTGCAGTGTCAGTCACAGTTCCAGCTTGGGCAAACCAACCGTTGTTCTTGGAACTTCTTCACTTGTACCAGGACTGTCCAATCCTTCTGGTCAAGGCCCTGACCTGTTGACTATGTGCAATTAACGGGCGAGGCACCACAACCTAGGGGTACTCGACTTAAAGGCTTGGCTTGTGGCTTCAACGAACTTGGACACGTCCCGCTCAAGCAAGAGTGCAGAAACATCCCAAAGGCTGCCAGAGCGTAGTCCACCAACAGGTCATGTGCACAAGTGGAATTGGTTTTGCACTTGGTGCCCCAACAATTGGATCTGTTGGATGTGGAACCTCAACGAATCCTACCATTGCTTTTACAATTAGCAAAAGATGGTTTGTCTCACTCATCCATCAAAGTGCATTTCGCTGCAATCTCTAGATACACCAGGAAGCAAAAGAAAAGCTCCCATTTTCGGAGTCTGCCTTGTTAAGCAATTCATGAGGGTTTTATTCCCAACTTATGCCCCTCAAAAGAAAATTGCAACCTCAGTGAAGCTTAAACACTGTGCTGTCAGCCCTCATGAAGCCCCAATTTGAACACATGCCTGCCGCGAACTTAAAGTTTGTGTCCTGGAAGACTTCTTTTCTAGTAGCAATCGCATCCTTCCGACGGGTGTCGGAACTACATCCACTATCCATTAGATCTCCGTATCTACGGTCTGAGAAACACAATGTGTGATGCTGGAAATGCCTTATGGAGGTACAGGGCCTCCTAGTCCTTGTCTTACCACTTCTCAGTGTGTGTTTTCCTTATGTTTTCTGCCACTGACGTCCAGCCTGGACCTCTGGCAGTGCAGCTTTTTAAAAATCATTTGGTGAAAAACACCCATGGGATACCCTAATTGCATGGGTGGAGGTATGCCCTTGTACCCCTTATGTGTGTTTATGGGCACCTGAGTGTTGCCTACAGAGCTGGCAATGGGCTGGTGGCAGCTACATGCTGACTTGGCAGTGGCTCTGTGTATTCTCCATTTTGCGATACCCAGGCCCTGCCATAGGAATCAATGGATTCCTACACAAAGGCAAGATGGCCTCTTGGTTTCTATTGCCTTTTGACCTTGTTTCCCAAAGTCCTGGGAAGCCCTGTCTCTGTTCCCTTCATCCTGAGTGACTGTTGGATGGAAAAACCATATATGGCCCTGGGGCTGCCTCCCTTCCCAGCTGTTGTGGGCCTACCCTAGGGGTGGGACCTGTGTGAATGGAGTTGGGAGTCAACTCACATTCTCTGTTGCGGGTGTCTGGTTTCTGTGTGTGTTTGACAAAATGAATGAGACAGCCCTGACTGAAACTGACATGAATGCAGTGTAGTGTGCTGAAAGACTTGGTACTTACCACAATCCACATTCTTTGTTGTAGGTGTCTGGGTGGACTGAGTGACCTGAATGCCCGTGAGACTGATTGCCTGCCTGCGTGAATGCCCTTCTGCTCAGCCAGAATGAATGGGAACAGATGTGAATATCTGGAGACCTCTCACTTTTTCTCAATTTGTTCAGAAGCTGTTCCTTGAAGCCCAGCTGGAGAAGTCTGCTCCTGCATTTCTTCACTGTAATCAAAGTTTTATCTCCCAAGGACTGATCCAGTAGAGGTCCTGCGAAGGAGACCTCTCCCGAGCTATGAAGGACCATTGTGCTGTTCTTCATCGAAGTGGCCTGTAAGCCAGTCCTGCGTGCCTGCCGTTTGGAGAAAGCGTCTCCATGAGTCCTGAAGAAGAGTGCCGGGACATCTCTAGTCGAAGACCATTGGTGCCACCTATGGTCCAGAGGTGCATTCTGCGAGTGCTGGAAGCTGTTGCTGTCTACTGCCCAGAAGGGGTACCCTGGCATAGTGCTGTTGGACACCCAGAGCTGCGACAGTTCCAAACTGCCTAAGAACATTTCAAAGGACATCCTCACCATCATCACTGACCTTTTTCCCGCCAGAGAGTGTCCAGAGTCGCTGGGTGCAGAAGAAAGTCAGCCAGTGGGTTTCCAACCACCATAAGCTAACGAAGATGTCCCGAAGGTCCAGACTTGGCGAGGGTCTTGGGTCCACTCCAGTGGTCGAGTACAGGTCGCCTGAGGGGTCCGTGCTGCAGCACCGAAAGAAACCAAAAGTCAGAAAACCGTGATAGTCCAAAACCCAACACCAAAAGGGACCTATGTGCACCCGTTGCTGCCAGACGTCATTGAAAGGTCACAGGGGCATTACTCTTTTCTGCTAAGACATTAAGGAGTCCACAGCCAGTTTCATCTTCACAGGACTTCTATAGTCAGAGAAATTGTCTATCAAAGGAGAGCATCACAACGAGCCGAACTGCTGCACTTCAGAAAGACTTTGGTTCCATTTTTCCCGTGGACTCAGCATCTCAGTGGCTCCTTCTTCCAGGGGGTGAGGGGAGTCCATCCTTGGAGGGAATAGTCGAGTGAAACTGAGAAACTCTGCCACTTCGCCTGCCAAGGCACCAAAGGTACTTTGACGAGGAAGAGCATCTTCTAGCCTCAGGAGTCGTCCAGGGGTCGCAGTCTTGTATCCTGTTCTCCTGTGTCCCCTCAGGTATTTTGGGGGTGGTAGAGTCTTTTAAAGAAAGCAGAAGTTTTATTGAACGTTATTGGACTGGCTTTAAAAGACAAGATAAGTTACTCCTTAACTTTTCCCTTACAGGCTGCACAGGTTGGGGATCCTCACAAAATTGTGTATCTCGTCTAAAGCAAGCATTCTGCAACTCTTCACAACTAACCTGCCTTTCTTTCCTAGTCTGTGCTGATACACCTCATTTAAGAATTCACATGCCTATTTAAAACTGTCTGCAGTTAGTGCATTTCTTACTGAATGGAAGTATTGTGTGGTACCACGTAGTGTATATATTTGTACTTGGAATAGTTATTCAAAGAATGGCAGTGTGTTATTATTTATTTGTATATATGTGGTAGTGGTAGCAAGCCTTCTTTAATATAAAGAAGCTATGTTATCACCTAACAGTGTGTGGACATTCATTTGTGGGGGCTTTGGAGAAACACTGTACTTAAGAACCAGCCTGCATCTCTTCTGAAAGCTTAAGCCTGGCTGCTCATTCATCTTACCAAATTGAGAGCCTTGCTGGAATGTTACGTGCCTTTACCTTACCATATAGAGGGCAGACGTACAGATATACCTCTCCAGTCTTGACACAAGGTCATCTTAAAAACAACCCTCAGTTTTTTCCTTAAGTGTTGTCCAACTTCCATCTGCAAACTAAACTACCGATTTTCTCCGCACATCAGTCCACATCTGCTAAACAAGCTCTACATGCGCTCGACCTTTGGAGAGTACTGAAGTTCTACATAGACGGAACCAAAAACTTTTTACAAATATCTCAACTGTTTGTGGCTTTCGGCCCTCCTAACAAAATTCAGCCGATTTCAAAGCAAGGTATTGTTAGATGGGTTTCCACTGAAATTTCCAGAGCGCACGCCCAGGGCAGGCGACCACTGTAAGTAAGGACCAGTTCTCCAGCATGGGGTCTGGCATGGATTCACATGCTCATGAATATTCCCCATCAGGCTGGGAATCCTCGGTAAAGAAAAAAATCAGTTTGTTTTGTTTCCTGACTGTCTTTCTACTAATAACCAATCACTGGTCTCTGGGTCATACTGCCCTCTATCTAACCCCTCCTCTGGCAGCCATCTTCAGATTTTTACCGCACGTTCAAGTGTTGGGAGTCCATGTGCTATAGCCCTCGGGCTTTTACGGCGTTTTGCTTTTTTTCGAAGAGTTTACTCTTACATTTTTGGTCAATTGAGCCTCAAGCTCCACCGATTCTACTTCCGATCAACAGGGACCCGTTTCGGAATTCTTCTACGCCCCTCAAGGGTGAATTTTCGTCTAGTTTTCACTTCTTGGAGGATTCCGGAAGATCTTTGAGGCCTACCCTGTGGACATGGCCCAGGACAAAGGAAACCCGACGCCTGTTGGATCCAAGCTGTTCAGGAGCTGCCTTCGATGCAGATTGCAGAATGTCTTCAAAGAAGATGAGCACTCATTGCCTCTACTGCCTTCACAATGACAAATTGCACGCAGAGGAGGGCTGTGCGTTTTGTAAGAAAATGTCCGAACGGACAATGAAGGATCGTCGCGTTCGACTGACCAACTGGTTGGAGGGCAAGAGCCCAGCAGCAGGTGAGAAGAAGTCCGAGCGGTCTTCTAAGACATTTGAGGGCGCTCCAGTGACGGGGGGCCCAACAAAAGTCAAAGCACTGCTAGTCCGCGTGCACCGGAATTGCCAATTGTTTGGCCTCTTTGGCTGCCAGGCAGGGCGCGATGTCACTGACGCAGTCATCCACGAGCCAACGCTCTGGCTCGGTGAAGAAAGTCTTAGAACCTCTGTAAGCTTCGGGAGAAGCCCCGGTCGATCCCAACAGAAAAAGCCAAGGGGGATCGAGGCGATCACCCTCCCCCTAAGGTGAAGGCCTCAGGCACGCCCAAGGTTGTAAAGGCCCTGAATCACCCAGCTAAGGCCTCGATCGAAGGAGTCGTGGTGGCCCTGGCAAAGCCTGTGGAGGCTACCCCAGTGGAGACAACTGCTGAGCCCAGAGTTTCCCGGCCACCTCGGAGGGAAATCTTTTCAGCCTATCGAGAAGACCCCCGTGAAACCCCGGGAGGAGAAAGAGGGGGGGTCGGGCACGGTAGCCATAATGGACACAGATAGTACCTCTGAAGATGAGCTGGCTGGCGTCATAAAGATCCTGGACAAGCAGTGCGAGGAAGCCTGGTCCTACGGGAGGGATCCCGACGAGGCGGACAAAGGGAGCAACAGTGGAGCCGACGAGGAGCCACGGGCCGTGGAGGATACGGAGGGCCCCGCGCCCCAGCCATCGCTCCCATCGCAACAGTATGCCACAAGACCACTCGGGAGCAATCTTGATGGCTATCCAGACCCTGTGTACGGAGATAAGGACAAGGTTGGCCTTACCCCAAGCGGATGATATAGCGGTGCCTGGACCGTCGGGAAGCCCGCCGAACAAGCGGAGGTGAATCCATCCCCCCAGGCTTCACCTCCTTCCCCTCCACCGAGGGATGAGACAGGAACGCGGACAGACAACGGTGGTGACGATGGGACGGATCTCCCATCAACCCCTGCCCGGGCCTCCCCGCCCGACGAAATTGGCTCCTTTCACGCCATGATCGCCAGGGCATCTGATCTTTTCCAGCTTTGCCCCGAAGAGCAGAAGGAGGAAGGTTTCCTCTACCAACGACAGGAAGCCAAGAGGAAAACCGTCCTCTCAGTACCGTCACTGGATGACATCTGGGACGAAGGACTGTCGCTACTCAAGAACCCGTGCACGGCTCCTGCGAAGAGAGACCGGTATGAGTAGTAGTACCGGGTCCCAGATTCCGCCCGATGTGCCTTAGGGCTCAGCCGTCCCCGGATTCAGTGGTCTCTGCAGCTGCCAAGAAGAAATCGGCAGGGGCGACGGGGATCAACTTCTTCCCCACCGGACGGCGAAGGGAAGAAACTGGACGCCATGGGACGTCGAGTCATCTCGGCGGCGACGACCATCAAAGTGGCCAACGCCCTCACGATCGTGGCACGCTACGACAGTGAGCTGTGGTTCAAGATCGCTCCCCTCCTGGATTTCCTGCCAGATGGCAAGAGGGCGGAGGCCCTTGAAATTCTACAGGAAGGAGAGATGGCGTCGGACCATGCCATCACGGTGGTTGACAGACGTCACCAACACCGGTTTTCTTCAGAGGGGCAACAGCGTTTGCCGAGGCGGTTGGCTCAAAGCCACCGACTTCCATCAAGATGTTCTGACCAGGATACTGGACATGCCCTTTGGAACAATCTGTTCGGCAAGACAGTGGACGAGTCACTGCAGGCCATCAAGGCGGACACCGAGACTGCCCTGGCCTTGGGTTCTCTCAGTCACCGACTGCCGCCCTTTCGGACCCCCGGAGGCAAGTCCCAAGGTGCCTCCAAAGGATTTGGTGGCAATTCCTTGTACCGCCAAGCGGCCCGTTCATCGTCGCAGGAGGCCTACAGAGGCCACAGCAAGGCTGGAGGATGTTGCCATGGAGGCCAAGGCTGCGGCGAAGCAAGATTGAACTGGCCGTGACGTCGGGCCCCCACCGAAGCACCCCGGTGGGAGGACGGCTAGCGAAATTAGTCGGCGCGTGCAAGTCCATCTCCACCAACCATTGGGTGCTGGACAAGCTGGCCCACGGGCACACTCGTCCATCTCCACCGACCGTTAGGTGCTGTACAAGCTGGCCCACCGGCACACTCTGGAATTCCAAAGAAAGTGTCCCTGTCTACCACCTGTGCCCCGGAAGGAAAACCACATGTCACAAGTAGTTCTGGAGGTACGAGCAATGCTAAAAAAGAGCCCAATAGAACTTGTCCCAAAGAGGCTCTGGGGCTCCGGAGGGTACTCGTCCGAAAGACCGGCGGTTGGCGACCCATCCTGAATCTTCGTCGTCTAAACAAATACATCAAGTCACAGAAATTCTGTATGGTGACCCTTCGACACTTGCTTGGACAGCTGAAGGAAGGAGACTTCCTATCGTCGCTGGACTTGGAGGATGCCTACATTCACATCCCCATACACAAAGGACATCGAAAGTTCCTACGATTCGTGGTCCAGGGACGAAATTTCCAGTTCATGGCCCTGCCCTTCAGTTTGAAGTCGGCGCCCAGGGTCTTCGCCAAGTGGCTGGCACCGGTACTGGTGTGGCTGCACCTGCAGGGGATCCACGTCTACCCCTACCTGGACGATTGGCTCATCCGAGCAAAGTCAAGGGTAACTTGCCGTCGATCACACAACTAAGACCGTCCAACTGCTCACAGATCTGGTATTCTTGATCAACTTCGCGAAATCCCACTTGCTACCATTGCAAGACGCCCTGTTCCTGGGAGCCAGACTCGACAGAGTGGCGCGACTGGCTTCGCCATCGGAGGAAAGGATGAAGGCCATCCTGGGCAAGGTACAAAGGCTGTTGACCATGGACATGGCCAGGGTGAGATCCATCAAGTCCCTACTCAGCATGATGTCATCGTGCATCTACCTCGTGCGCCTATGCAGGTTGCGGATGCGACCACCGCAGGAATTCCTCGACGCCCGTTGGATGCAAGCAATTTCAAAGACAAGATCTCCCTCAACCAGACGTTCCGCCAAGCAATCTGGTGGTGGGGCAACCGTGCGCATCTTGCGGCGGGTATGGACTTCCAGACCCCGACACACCAGGAGACGGTGACGACGGACGCCTCCCTGGAAGGATGGGGAGCGCACACCGAATATCTCCACACAAGAGGCCTTGGCTACTGGAGGAGAGGTCACTGCACATAAACGTCCTGGAGCTCCAAGCCGTGTTCTTGGCCCTCAGGTCGTTCCTCCTGTCCCTCCAGGGCAAGGTGGTGAGGGTCTTCACTGACAACACCACCACGATGTTCCACATCCGGAAGCTAGGGGGCTCCAGATCCTCAGCCCTATCCTAGGAAGCGCCGGACCTGTGGCACTGGGCCGTTGCCCAGGGGATGTTCCTGGTACCCTTCCACCTGGCAAGAGTAAAGAACACAGTCACCGACTCGCTCAGCAGGGGTCTGCGCTCGTGCCATGTGTGGGACCTACGGCAGGATCAAGTGGATCTGCTATTCCGACGATAGGGCAATCCCTAGATAGATCTATTTGCGACGGCGACAAACGCCAAGTGCCGGAGGTTCACCAGCAGGTTTCCCCAGCCGGGGAGCATGGGCGATGCATTCTCCTTTCCCTGGGACGGCCTGTACCTGTATGCGTTGCCGTTGCTTATGCGACTCATCAGTCAACTCAAGCGGTCCTGGTACAGTATGATCCTCGTCGCATCATGTGGCCAAGACAGATATGGTTTCTGGACTTGTCAGCGTCCCCTCCCACCCACCCCCATCTGACCCCCAGTCAAACTGCCAACAGACGCGGATCTTTACGCCAGGGAAGCGGGCGCCATCCTACATCACAAACCGGGATCGCTGAACCTGCAGCCTGGCTCCTGCAGCACTAGAGTTCGGATGCTAAGATATCCCGACGGATTGCAAGGAGGTCCTTGCGAAGGCCAGCGCATCCTCGACTCTCAAGTGCTACGGGCATAAATGGAAGAGGCTCTCTGTCTGGTGCCGTGCACAGAAGATCAACCGTCTACAGATTACGGCCCCTCAAGTGCTGCTGTACTTGCTGTCGCTGGCCAAGGTGGAGCTGGCGCGTGCCTCCATCAAGATCTACCTAGCGGCTATCTCCTGCTACACCAGAACTCCGGGGTGGTTGTTGCTGTGGTCTCACCGCCTGGTGAAGGAGTTCATGAAAGGACTGCTCCGCTCGTGCCCGCCGGTGAAGGCTCCGGCCCCGGCGTGGGAGCTCAACATGGGGCTGACCAGGCTCATGGGTCCTCCTTTCGAGCCTTTGCATTTGGCACCGCTGAAGTTCCTATCGTGGAAGACGCAGTTTCTTGTGGCCATCACCGCCGCACCAGGAGTGGGAGAGATCCAGGCCCTCTCCTGTAAACCTCCATACCTGACATTCCACGAGACGAGGGTAGTGCTGAGGACGCACCCCTCCTTCATGCCCAAGGTGCCGTCGAACTTCCATCTCAACTAGCCCTTGGTGTTACCTGTGTTCTTCCCATCGCCTTCGTCGCTGGCTGAGAGGACTTTGCACTCGCTGGATGTGGCTAGAGCGCTGAAGTTCTACGTGGACTGCACGAAGAGTTTGCCGAAGACGTCACAGCTGTTTGTGAATTTTGGACCTGTGAGCCAAGGGAAGGCTCTCTCGAAAGGCTTCCATTTCTAGATGGCTCTCCGGCTGCATCATGCACTTTCATTTTTTGGCAAACCGACAGTTGCCTGGCCGTCCGAGAGCCCATTCGACCAGAGCGATCGCTGCTACTGCGGCGTTCTTGTCTGGTGTGCCCCTGCTGGACATCTGCAGGGCTGCTACGTGAAGGTCGGCACACACCTACACGAGATTCTACTGCGTCGACTGGTATTCCAGGGAGGAGTTCAGAGTCTGCCAGGCAGTGCTGTGCAACCTGTTCGCTTGAAGGTGAGGAGGTAAGAGAAGCTTAATGTTGAGTTGTTGAAATGCTTAATGTTAAGCCTTGCCACCTCCCGTGGTTGTGCATGTGTACTGCTATGTATTCTTGTATTCATGGGCATGGATTCACATGCTAGACCCCATGCTGAAGAAGGAACAAGTTACTTACCTGTAACTGTTGTTATCCAGCATGGGTCTGGCATGGATTCACATGCAAACCCTCCCTCCAACCCCTCTGCGGCTCTTCTCTTGGTCCTACTGCCACTTTACGTGCTACCAAATATGAAGATGGCAGCCAGAGGGGGGGGCAGTATGACCCAGAGACCAGTGATTGGTTATTAGTAGAAACAGTTCAGAAACAAAACTGATTTTTTTCTTTACTGAGGATTCCCAGCCTGACGACTGGGTATATTCATGAGCATGTGAATCCATGCCAGACCCATGGTTGAGAACAACAGTTACAGGTAAGTAACTTGTTCCTTCTTATTGCGCCTTCTTAGAGGTACTCTGCCTTTCCACTCCTTCCCTCAGAAGCTCACTGTCTCCTAAGCTCTGATTATCTCTAGGTTGGACTACTGTGATAGCCTCTTCTAAATCTACCTGCCTCCACTCTCCGCCCTTTACAACAATCCAGAACAGAACTGCAAGACTTGTCCTTGGCCTCAAGCACTGGCATCTTATCGCTCCAACTCTGAAATCCCTTCATTGGCTGTCCATATGGCTTTCTGGGGCCTGCGCCCAAAATACCTTCAACTATCCCTCCGTAAATACCTCCCTTCCCGAGCCCTTCGCTCCTCTACTTCTAACTCCCTCAGCAGGGTCTGTCGTTTTTCAACGAAACGAGCTGTGGGTAGATCTATCTTCGGCTGTGGCCTCCCTTTGGAACAGCCTCCCTGCCACCTTGAAACTTGAGAACCATCTACGGTTCCGGAAGCACCTCAAGACCTTCCTCTTCGCTTCTGCTTTTGCTCCACCTCTCCCCTGCTGACTTACTTTGTCTCTTGGCACTGTGCACCTGGCCACCCTCTGTCCTTCGGGCCAAGGTGCCTGCTCACCCTGCCACCCCCATGCACTGCCTCAGTGCCACCACTTGCACTGGGGCCTGTAATTGTACCCATACAGTCCCTCACCCATGCTTTTTCTGCACTTATCAGATACACCCTATCTGACTTTCCTCACACTGCCACTTTTCCGGTTGCAAGATTACTTTATATCACCTTTATTTTTATTTTGACTTATTTATTTTGCTCTGTCCTATGTTCCCCACTATCCAATTTCTCCCCCCTTCTATGCACTTCCCCCTTTTTCCCATCCCCATGCACTTGCGCGTTCTCAATGTCACTGGGCCTAGTAAGATCGTTGTTTTTGTTCTCCCCTGTTCCCCTCCCTTTGCCTGGTCGCGCTCTGAAACACCTGTTTATGAGCGCGATATAAATCAAATATATAATATCATATAGTTGATAGAAGAACATAGCTTGATTGACTAGCCATTCGTTTATCCAGCCTTGGACACAGTTGGGCTTTGCCAAGTAATGTGGTGGGGGAAGGAGAAGTGGGTTAACTGCCATGATCTCATGAAAGCAATACTTCGAACTCGTTCCCATGCTTGCAGTTTGTGTACTATCTTGTTTGTGGACTCAGGCGTCTCATCTTGATGTCCAGACGTACTAGGGATATGGAAGGTGCACCATCTAATTGGAATTTAGTAGTGACCATTGTTTTGGTCACGTGGTGAGGGACCGCTGTGCTTAAATCATTTCAACCTTTTATTGGGATTTTTCATACTGTTCGTGTGTGCGCTTTCCTTCAGTTGCCATTTTGGGGTTCGCTCTGTATGTTCATTTTTTGTGGTATTGTTTGGCACAGTAGCTACCTCCACCTGGTATTCAAAGATATGCATGGTTCTTTCTGCTACCAATTGACATTAACCTTACAATTGTATGCTCTATGCTCTGGGAAACGTTATCTAGTGTGGTTTCGGCTCCTCAAGCCAACCTTCCTTCAGCCCTTGGTGTTGCTCTGCTGTCTGGGCTTTGAGAGGTATGGAACAGTGTGTGCTAAACAATGTATGCATGGATGCAGTTTTTCAGAATTGAGGCCTTGCTAACGTTGGTCAGAGTAATGGCGGCACTTCGGTTTTCCTTCTGTCATTGTAGTGTTCTTAGTGTCTGTTGCATGTGTGCCCTAGCTACGTGTTCCGGAACCTCCGACTTCTAGAAGCGTAAACCACCTTGTTGCCCTACTTGTGTCGCACAACATTTTGGTAGCTATGCGAGTCTGTTTCGCTGACCGTTCACTGACCATTTCTTAGTTTGTATCACTGTTCATAACTGGGAGCAAATGGGGGTAGGGCTGGCTTGGTGGAACTCTCCATTACCACAGTTACTAACGTAGAATATCTTCAATAGAGAGGAAAAACCAACTCCAAAATAACCCACATTTCAAGATGCCACACATCAGGTAGGAACCAACGTTTTCCATGTCTTGGAAAGAAAGTCATTTGATGCTGCCTGCAATTTGGAAATTTAACCATGAGAGAAATTCAAGGTTTCTTAATTAGGAACATAAATGTTTGGCTAGAATAGCATCAATAGTTTTTTTTAAAAGAGAGCAGGGAAGTGGAAACATGCAAAAGTATAAAAGAGTGTTTTCCTATTAGGAAAGCTTCGTCCCCTGCACACTATCTAAAGGGGACGAAGCTTTCCTAATAGGAAAATACTCTTTTGTCCTCTATCTCCAGCCTTGGTACCAAGGCTTAGCACCTCTCCCCCGCACCTTTACTTTGTTTAATATCTCTAGATATATATAAAAATATACAACCTATATGTAATAGGATCCTCCAAATTAAGGTGTGCACAATGTGTTGTCCACGTTTCTAGCATGCAAAAGTATGGCACATTGGGGATACCATCATTTTCATAGCCCCCAAACATCCCAGCCACATTAAATATAAAGGAGACCATGAGCTAACTAAATTGCATAACCTCGAGACTGCAGTGGCAGAATTAAGTATAATTGTTTAACTGGAAGATGCAACCTAAGTGGCCAACTACTTGGTGAAATCAGACCCCCGTTTCGTACCGGAAGTAACAATTCACGTTTCATAGATGGTTCAGGGGAAGCATTACAGGTCCATCAGCATTTAATTTGTATCCAGAAACTGAAGGAAAAAAAGGGCAGTGGAATCAAGTACTGGAGATGGGAACATGGCTCTGTAAGAAACATTAGCATGTCCGAAAAAATCACCACTGCAGCATACAAACAATACAACACAATGTCCTTTGCCCCTTTAGAAGAAATAGAAGGCGATCCTAAAGGTTTGATTTGCTAGACAATATGAAGAATCTAGAATTAGCCAAGGGGAGACAATTTACAGAACTTGTTTAATCTGGCTTTTTTCACTCAGTTCTATTTTCATTGACAGTTTACAATCTGAATTGGAAATATAGGACAAACATTTTTCCATATCTTTAAGAGGTTTTGTGAAGAGTATAGCTTCTGAAAGAGCCAGGAGACTTCCTTAACTTCCAAAAAAGCAAAATTGGTTGCTGTCATTTAGGTGTTAAACAATGCACAAAACGGCCATACAAATCTGCAAAAAGGCATTGGGTCGCTGAAACGTTGCCCTTTTTAGATGCTTCATAGCTTTAAAAAAATGTATGTGCAAATTTGTGTCTAAAGAACGAAGATCAATTATAATTGAGACATTGTAAAAAATCAAATTGCTTTATCCAAAGTCACCAAAAGCCAATGAAGTTCTTCATATAAGGAATTCTATAATTTCTTGAATTTCAAATAAAAAGCAAGAACTTTACTAGCTTTATTTTTTAAGCGAGCCCTGTACGCTTGTTCAAAAGCAAGTTCATTGAATTGGAATATGACTGTAATAATATGCTTCAGTCCCCATTCAGCTTTCACCATGTTTTTTAATTGCCATATTAAAGAGTTGCTATGTGCCCTGTAATCTTTTCTAGTAATAGCAACATAGAAATGGTGGCATCTAAGAGATGCTTTAAAGCAGTTCCACGTTGACTATGGGTGTTATATTCTTTGTTAATCTGAAAAAACTGATGATTGAAAGGAGTTAATCCTCATCCCAAAAAGCATTATTAATTCACCATCTACATGAGGGAGTAGCTTTGTCTTCAGATGTGATCACCGTTGGCTTGATAAGATATGCAATTATCCTAGAATACATAATAGGTGAGGGATTTAATTAGGCCATATGACTCGAGGAGGGGGCAATTACCAGTCGGGTAACGCCCCTGGGGCCGTAGTTGGAAACCTGAGCCCTGGGGGTAATGGCCCAGTAATGCCCTTCCCCTCGGGTCATATTGCCATTAGTACCCCAGCAGGTCGTACCAGGGTACTAATTGCAATTTTTCTCGAGTTGAGAAACGGCACTGCAACCGTTTCTCAACTTGAGGGGAAAAAAAAGGAACATTGTCTCTGGGGAACAGTAGAAGGGACTATACGTAATCCCTTCTCCCTTTCCTTGGCGCCCTTTCAGACGAATGGGGGGGGGAAGTAAACAAAAAAATGGCTGCCATGGAACAGGGAGAAGGGACAACATGTAGTTCCTTCTCTCTTTCCATGGCGTCCAGTCACAGGCGGAACTCCGTAGCCGGCGGTGAAGCAGGCTTCACAGCATTCTCTGCGAGGCAGGGCCAAGGCGAGGGCCAATGTGCTTTCTTGCAACAAGCTCTTTGACCCTCGCCAGGTACTAATAACAAATATGATCCATTCATGTTAGTGTATTATGGGTAAATGAGTTTAATATAAAATACATTTTAGACAGATATGCCAATTCAAACATTTTCTTCTGTTTTACTAGTTTCAAACTTACTAGATGTCCTGCCTATAAAGAGCTTGATAACTTTGTCCAAGTCATAACGTTTTGCTCGGTAGAGGAGGTCTGACTGTAATAGAAACTTTTTAGTGAATCCAAAAAACAGTTTGACCATAAATATTCATTACATGAATAACCATCATATTAAATAGTTTAATAAGACCACTGTTGGACTCAATGTAATATGCTTGAAAAATGTATTAATTAAAATACAAGATTTCACTTGCCATTGGCTTCACTAGAAAACGCACATGCCACCCCGGGTTTCTTCAATTCAGTGGCCTCGTGTAAAGATTAACTGTTTTTTGTAGACCTACATTAGCTGCCTCAAATCTATTGAGACAATCACATTTTTTTGTTTTACTCTTTACAGGATTCTTCAATCCATCACTGTTCAAGGATAAATATTCCAGCACAATTGGGACGACTGAGTTAAGTAATCGGTAGTTTTGAAGACAGACTATCAATCCCTGGCTCTTGTTGGTTTCTCAAGCACGTTCAACTTGAGTGCAATGATGATCTCTGCACCACTGGCCACATTGTCAATGCCGCCTGCACGCACATTGGATGCCCCTTGCTTTGCATTTTCTCAGGGGCCTGTATCACACCTTGCTTTATTTTCAACTTGGGGTACACTGTTGGCCTCCAGTAGCCACAGGCATGTCTTCACCAACCTCCACAATAAGGCTGCCCGAGCCCACAATGCAACAAATCTACATTGCCCCCTGAACATGCCCTACCACAAACGGTGAAGTGCATGCTTTCATCATGCAGTTCATAGAGCTCCAGTCGCTGAACTGGAACCCATTTGAACCAGTATCCAAGTACTGGATCTGTCTGGCAGACCGGGGGCAAAGGTATGTACTAGTGCAGCCTGGAAGTTGCATGCATTATTTAGGACCCCAGTGGACAAGTCTCTTTGGGATGCATTCGAAACTCTGGTTCAATGAGCGGTGATGTTGTAGCCCAGTGCAGAGGTGGGAGTCCTTATCCTCACCTGCTCAAAGAGGAAAAAGCACTTGATTAGATTGATGAAAAGCCTAGAGCATTAGTGCACTATTGTACTTCATTGACTGGTGGGTACGGCTGATGCTACCTTGATGGGATGTCTGTTTGCCAGTCCTCTTCCATCAGAAGCAAAATGCTTTCTTTGCTTGCAACTGATACAAAGCAGGCCTCTATGCTTGGCTCAGTAGCCAGGCATCTGGATATGGGGGGGTCTGTGGAACAGCATGGTCTTGGCATATCAACCATGGTACATGACTGAAATGTACCAAGTTGTTGGCATTGGCCAGCAGAAAGTGCAGTCCTTTTCCGTACATGAGAAAAAATTCTCTTCACAACCAAGCAGACATTTCTATCCACTGTCCTAGTCCCAGAAGGTGGTTACAGGGTAGAGCTCCTCCAGGCTTTATGGGCCTCCAATTCAGGTCTCTAGACTAGAACGAGCTGGATTCTCCCCTAGTTTCCTCTGCCTATGAATATTGTACAGAAAACAGGTTCTTCCACTGTCAGGAAGAGTAAACATTTCACTGCCACTGATTTTGCTTCCTCCCCAAGGTAGATCTTGGTATGTATGCCATGATTGCTTTACATGCCCTCACTGAAGTTGTTATGCCTGCTCAAAAGGCCGCCATAGTTTTTCTTGAACCATGATTTGTCGCCATTCGAGGACTTTCTCCTTATTCCTTACTCCCTTCATACCCCTTCACACATCTTCCATTGAATCTTGCCCAAGTTGATGAGGACAATAGCAAAGGTTCCTTTTCAAGACTTTCTTTTTTCTCCAGTTTCCTTGCAGTTCTAAAGACGAGGCAAATTTACACACCATGCCCACACTTCGGCTTTGAGGTCCTTTCTTCCAAAGGGGAGGTTTAAAATGCTCCGTGCAGCGCAAGTCCGCTCCCCTGATTGTTGCAACTTTGTTTGCATCCCAGGCACAGTTCTGCAAGTTCAGTTTTTTTTGTTTGGCCTGCACTCCCTGCTTCCCGGTTGGTTATATAGTTAATGTCTGCATTCATGGCCCACTTTAAGGGGCGTGGTTGGATTCACATATTCTCATACTGCGATGATTGGCTGTTATTTGCCCCTGATTATAGCATGGAATCAGGGTTTCTCCAGACTACCTTGAAATGTGTTCTAGACAAACATTGTAACCTAATTCGTTCTGTATATCCACTTCACTTGCAATGCCTTTAGATTTGAGTCCTACCCTCTATCCCGCCAGGAGGACAGAATTCAAGCCATCAAGATTGGGACAGAAATGCGACAAGCCTCAGAATTGACGGGCCAAACCTATAAGAACATCTGGTCTGGATGTCTCTGCTCCTGTAGTGAGGCATGACCAATTGTTCTGGGATGAAGAGTCCCTCTTATCAGATCATGGACTCTCTACTAGGTTTCCCCTGATAATGTCACTGGTCGATGGAGACATGTGCTCTTCGTTGAAATGCCCCTTTCCGTGACTTTTCCCTTTTTATAGTTTGGGTGATGGGTTGCGCCGAGCCTCATGCAGGTCCAAAACCTACCGAGCACTCAGGGCTGGGATTTGAATGTTGGCGTTTTGGAGTTCAAAGCAATCTTCCTTGCTCTTGGAGCCTTACTGCCCTCCAAGGATGCAAGAGTGCTGATCTCTACAGGCAATAACAGTAGGAATGTTTTACCCAAGCCAGGCTAAAGATCTTGATGGCTGTGCAAACCTTGCCTCCAATTGTGAAGCTGGGCAATTGTGTTCCAAGTTTGCATGGTGGGTGTTATGCCGAAGGCACAGCCAGAGCAGACTCTCACAGGGTTCACACAAGTGGGAGTCCCCTTTTCATGTATCTGTTGTCTAGCCATGCGAACCAAAGCGTCTTCAATGCTGGAAAGGGGAGGACTAAGACTCCTTTCTTCTCTCTTTCGACATTGACATTGCATGCTTCATGCCCCTTGTATTCCAAAGCAGATCCACAAGGTAAGAACAGCTCCAAGTTGCCTACATTCTTATTTGTGTTAGATTTGCAACTTTAGACAGACCCTCGCCTTCTCCTAGCCATGCAGAGGGACCTGCTCTCGGCTGTGGGCGGGAATGGTTGTTCACCCCACACCCTCAATCTTTGAACTGGCCAGCATTGCCCCCAAGAACATGACCTGAGGTAATAGATTTCTTTTTCAAGAAAACCTGGAGGGAAACAAGGCAGCAAGGAAACCTGGCTCTAGATCTAAATGCACTTGCAAATGGACAAGGTTCCATCACTAGTGTCTTGAGACTGCTAAAAGATGTCTGGAAGCGGGCATTACCCAAGTCCTCTGCTTTATATAGGAGTGGGTTAGTACCATAGTGGACCTATGTTTGCCATAGCTGTCAGTGCTTAATGCCTGCTGCCTACGACCATTGTGAATTCCCTTCCAAACCCAGCCATGGAGACACTTTAAAGACCCTGGTTGGGATTTGCTGTGTGCTGAGACTCACTCTGTAGGTGGGTGTCTGCTTTGCCTTCCCCTTCTACTACAAAGTCCACCCAATCAATTATGTGGCACTCTTTTAATTATTGAAAATGTCTTCACAGCTGTTGCCTGCTTCTCCCCGTTGCAAACCATGCACTCCTGACGTCAAGCAATGCATCCGTTTCACTGGGCATTTGACGCCTGCTGGTCCTCCCTATACTGTTCTGTGCTTTAAAGCTTATTTCAATTGATTGCTTTTCTCCCACAGATTCCTCATCTTATATATTCCATCTAGCTCTGCCGCTTCTGAAATTTTTTGACAGTGGGTGTAGTGGGACTCTACTGTAGATCTGTCTTGCTCGGCATATGATCGTCGGCTCCAGAGGTGACGTCGGGTGTTGTATATGTACTTTGTCACTATACGTCACACCTCGGTTCCTTTTTTCCGCATACCTGGGAACACAGGCAAATCTTTGACTCAACGTTTTCGACAAATTTGTTTTCTAAATTCCTCAACGCGAGATGTCGGGCACTCTGGGCCTTCAAGTGGTGTACTGACCATGACACCAAGATGTCCATCACTGACGCACAAGAGTTATGTCTCTGGTGCTTTGGGACCCGAGGGTGTCTATCATGCGCCAGGATGCAACTGAAATCCCTACACGATCGAGCAGCTAAACTCGCTCTTGGTCGGCCGCCCTCTAAATCACTGGGGTGGTCGACTGTTTGGTCTTCAGAGGCTGAAACCGAGGGGCATACCCCTAAAAAGGGCATTGGCAGGAGGAAAAACAACCCCACTTGAGGAGCCATTCTTCCTCGTTCCGTAAGAAGAGACGCCACTATCGGCACTTGGCCTACCACCCGCCAAGAATGGGAGCATTTTAAGACCTCTATGCTTGATGTGTTCAAGAAGCATTCTGCACTCAGCACTGTTATCCCCTGACACAGCAGGCCTGAGAGCCAAGAGCGGCGCTCTGCATTTCCGACCCCTCTTGTGCCCCAGTACCGACGCCATTGGCGCAGATAAACCCTTCAACATCGAAGGAGGTCCTATGGAAGCTGGATCAACCCTGTGCATCCGAAGATGTCGACGCTACAGCGGCTCGACACCAACAACCTCCCTATCAGCGGCGAAAGACAAGCCATCAGCGTTGACCTTTGTCGATAAAACTTTGACCCTGCATCACGTCTGGTTCTCTTTGGCGTTGATGACGTGGAGGACCAAGGGGATGGCTGACCCCATTAAATGGGCATGGGAGGTGTAGGTTATTTTGAGGGCCACAGTTGGCTCTTATAACTAGCTCAAGACCTCCATGACGCCAGCAGTCTGGACACCTCTCCAGACCTGGAATTTCGGCAGTCCTAGCCCTATACTCAAAACTTTGTCAACATTTAGTTCAGGGCTTTGGTAGAGGGTCACTGATAAACTAGAATTGCAGCCCTCACTGGCGCCGGTACAGGGGTACGACCTCATCGATATCCTTGATGAAAGTCTGGCTACAGAGTGCAATATGCCTTTAAACCCTGCCATTGCTGATCCTCTCACAGTGCTGTGGCAGCGTCCATGTTCTATTCCCTAGGTCAGCTGCCCCAGTTCTGGGGAAGTATAGGCCGGGAAGAGGAGACCCTTTATTCCTCTCCTCTCTCCCTTCCCAGGAGAGGATTGTTATGCAGGCTGCTACAGTAACATCTAGACCATCTTCTTCCACTTTACCTCTGGATAGGGAAGTGAAAAAAGTTGATGCATTAGCCAAAAAGGTATTCACTTCGGGCAGTTTAACCCTTAAAGCTACCAATGTGGCAAGTCTTTTTGCCAAGTGCTCTTTTGGTCTTTGGACAGCATTGGAGAATGCAGCGCAGTAAGTCCCTATGTCTGTGCTTGTAACGCGCCGAAAGCCCGCGGGCATCAGGGCGCAGGGAAACCTAAGAATAAGATTTGCATGAAAAATGGAAGTTTGATTTCTAGGTTAGCCATAGCTATACCTGGAGAGTGCTCTGTTACCTTGGAATTCACTGTAATAAGAATGTTTTCAGTGATTTCCTAAAGGTGATGTCATTTCGTTCCTATCTCAGGGTTGCTGGGAGCCTATTCCAAAATTTGGCTGCCCTGACCGAAAAAGCTCTACCTCTACCCGCTTCCCAATTGACCTCCGGGACCACCAGGAGGCCTACATTGGCTGATCTAAGGCTTCTCTTTGGTGTGCAAAGCGAGAATTTATCTTCAAAGTAGGATGGAGCCACACCAAATGGGCATCTGTGTACGATCGTCATGGCCTTAAAATTGACTCTCTTCCATTCTAAGCCAATGAAGATCCTTCCATTACTGAAGGGCAAATGCGCAAGGGCTTCCTGCAGCTTGTGTAGGATGTGAAGGAGGTGGCCAGAAAGGCGCAAACAGACCTGGACCTAGCCAACTGTGTGAGCCTTTCTATGACGTCTGCTGTAACACTCAGAAGGCAGGCTTACTTAAAAACATCTGTACCCTTGAGTCCCTTCCCCTTTCCGCCATACTGTATGGGTGTCCCACCTAGGGATGGGAGACAGAACCTTTTTCACCAGAAAAAATCTTCTTCCCCTTTAACTTTAGAGACGTGTGGGGGCTGCGGCCCTGGGTGCATGCGCTCCGCTGACTGCACCCACTGGCGCCACTCCCTAGTCCTCTTTTCTGCGTCGACGGGAACAGACTGCTTTCACCAGCGATCCTGGCTTTGGCTTCAGCCATGTAATTCCACATGCACATCCCCAGATACTGTCTTTTGTCTTTAATCAGATACTCTTGCTGTGGTGCCACGCTCCACCCCAGGTGCATGTCGATGTCTTTGGGCTTCAGCAGATGTCCAGCCTAAGAAGGGCCCTTCCCTATCTCTGACCCCCATGCTCTTTGCCTCCACTGCTTTGGCCCCAACCACGGCTGGGAAGATTGTTTCATGTGTGACGCGCTTACACCACACGCTCTCTAGAACAGGTTAGCTCGGTGGAGGGAGCGCTTCGAACGATCGCCTCCGGAGGACTTGAAGGACCTTGTCGAGCACAAGTCAAGGGCCAAGGTAGGGCCACTTTTTTTCATCTGCACCCCTCAAAGGTGACCCCAATAAGACATCAGAGCCGGAGGGACCGTTAAAGTTCTTACACCAGCACGGGTATCAAGGCTGCTTCAGCTACCAGGCCGAGGGGAGACACTATCCAATCGGTAACATCGCAGAGGGACCGCAAGGTTGTTTGACCGGGTGTCCACGCAAGGGGTTACGCCATACTACCGGGCAAATGTCAGAGGGGGCGCCTGTACACAGCACTACCGGCAACACAGCCGAGGGCATAACGCCTACAAGGCCTTGTCCTGAGGTGCAGGGTAGGCCTCAAGCTCCACCGCCAAGAGACCTGGAGGAGGCTGGGTCCAGCGAGCAATAGGACTGAAAACAAAAGGGTCGAATTTTTTTTAAAAAAAATTATATATATTTTGTTTTCGGTCCTTTTTGATTCGACCCTTTTGTAATTCGATCATTTTGAGTCAATCCTTTCACCTATAACCGGACTGGTCTTCACCAGGCAAGTGGCTTACAGCTTATCCTTCAGCGTTGCAGGGCAGATGCACCCCAGAGAGAGCTAGGCAGAGTACACCCAGACCTCAGCAACCTCAGGGCCCCACTACTACGCTACCTAGCGCCCCACTGGCCTGTGAGGAAAGATTCTTTGAGAAATTCCTCACGCTTATGAGATTCCCTCAGATGGGCACCATCCTTCGGATGTGATCAGCGACATGCTACCTCCTGTCCCACCACCGGCACCCAGTCATTACCCCTATGGCTCCAGCGCCTCCGGCGCCCGTGCAGTTTCTGCTGCCTGCGCCGGCCCCCATGGTTCTGGCTTCTCTGCCTCCTGCACCCCAGACGGTTCCATACCAGCCTCTGCGCCCGGTCGCCACAACTCAACCTGCGGTGCCCAGTACTCTTCCATCCCCCCCCGCCCCCCCAACTTAACCTAGACCAGCCTGACACCCTGGTGGACACGGACGATGAGGAGGACACAGACACTGTCTTCAGCCAAGGCTTTCCATGATCAGCTTGCAGGTCTGGCCGAATACTTGGGGCTTCCACAACCCGCGGTGGAACAACCAGAGGTGGGGGTCCTGGCCGAAGTCCTCGATCTACGCCCTACAGCTAGAACAGGGATTCCGATGCAGAAGGATGTTGTCGCCTTGGCCAAAGAGATGGCTTAAACCCCATTCGGCGCAGCCCATCAACAGGCGCCTCAACGCCAAGTACAGGCAATTGGAGGGGGATACACTCTTGCTGTCCGCACACTCTTCGGTGATTGCTGCGCCTTCTATCTACTCGATGCTGTAGTCTTCCTCCTCAGCTCTGCTAGGCAATGAGAAGGTCTTGGGGGCATATGGAAAGAAGGTCTATTCCAACACCTCGTTGCATTGTCAGTCTAATTCTGATGCCATGATCGCAGCCGTTAACCAATGGCTTTGGCGGGAAATAGCCGACTTCCTTCCGGTACACAGTCAAGCACGCTTCAAGGCGGGGCTGGCAGAAGCAAAGATGGTGGCTTAAGACCTCATGGAGTCCACAGTGGCACATATTGGCACTTCAGCTGTGCCATCTGCATAGCCACGGACATGAGAAGGACTGCCTGGCTATGGGCTACCGACTACCAAATGTAACCCGGTCGTCCAGGAACGCATTTAAGACCTTCCATTTGAGGGTAGCGACCTCTTTCATTCCACCACCGATGAGGAACTTGATAGGAAGAATAGTTGCCGGACTGTGAAATCCTGATCTATCCTCATGAAGTCCATGCTCAAGACGTACAGCTAGACACACCAGTGTTCCAACAAGGGATGCGTCTTTGGTGGGTTTTGAGGCTTCCAGGAACGAAGGTCCAGGCAGCCGGACCAGTCTCCAAGTCCGCACTGCCACAAATGGCAGAACGCGGGGAATAAGGGTTTCTTTCAGTCCCCCTCCTCAGTAGCAGCCTCCGAGGGAAAGAAGGTACGACATCCCCTTTCCGGTCCATGAGCCTCCAGCGGGGGCAGGCTTGCCCTTCACGCACAGCATTGGCGAGCCAGGTTTGCAGAACCCTAGATTCTGTGTCCTCAGGCTACCACCTACCACTTCCTGTCATCTCGCTTCCCCTCCACTCCCACAGATTGGGACAACAACTCTGTTGGTGGAAATTCGATCACTTGTATAGACCCAGGCAGTGGTATGGGCTTCTACTGCAAGATTTTCACCATACACGGGAAGAACCTGGCTGGCCTGAGAGCTTGTGTTGGACCTTTCCAGCCAGAACCTTTCCCTTCATCTTCAAAGGTTCAAGATGGTTACCCCAGCACTTATTGCGGAGACACTGCAAGAGATGTGCTCCCTGGATCTCAAGGACGGGTAGCTACACGTCCCGATTTTGCAGCCTCATTGGTCCTTCCTGAGGTTCAGGATCATGGGTTTCCATTTCCAATACAAGGTTCTACCCTTTGGCCTCAATTCAGCCCCCATGGTCTTTACCAGGCTTATGAATGCAGGGCCACCATGTCTACCCATACCTAGAGGACTGACTCGTCAGAGCAGGATCCCCAGAGGCAGTCATCACACCTCCTCCACCCTCATGAATACGCTACACCAATTGAGATTTTCCGTCAATCTCAAGAAGTCACAGCTACAGCCAACGCAGAGACTGATTTTCCTGGGCCTCATCTGGGACACGAGGGCCGAGAGTATTTCTCTTGGAGGACAAGATCACAGCCATCAAGAGGGCCACAGGTCACTTTCTCAGCAGAGCGGTGACATCAGTATGGTGTTAGCAGCACCTCTTGGGTCTCATGGCAGCATGTCTACTGGCCGTGCCTTGCACAATGCTTTAAATGAGACGATTACAGCTGCACTTCGCAGCCCATTTGGAACTTGCATTCCTCCCTTTCTCCACCAGGACCTTGTCTGTTGAAACATGGACTGCAACGTGAGGATAGACAGACCCTTCCGGCAAACGGCCCCTCAGCTTACCATCAGCACAGATTCTTCCTTGGAGCGCTGGGGTGCTACCATGGACAACCGCAGCGTCCATGGAATTTGGTCTCTTCAGGAACAGGAGCCTCATTTTGCACCTTGAATCACTTGTGTATAGGCCTGTTATAAATGTCATATCAATTGGCTAGAGGTGAAGGCGATGTGGCTCGCTCTCAAAGCCTTCCTGCTGCTTATCAATGGCAAGACGATCCTCATTCAAACTGACAATCCCACCAGCATGTATTAAATCAGGAAGCAGGGTGGCACCAGGTCTTCTCTATGCAACCTGGCGGTCAGCATTGGGAGTGGGTGCTGGGGAACAACATACACTTGACGGCGAACCACCTCCCATGGGGAGTCAATCCTGGAAGTGGAACGACTCAACCGGTTGGGGAGGACAATTACGAATGGCAACTGAACGATTAGGTCCTTAAGGGGATCTTCAACACCTGGTACAACAGGAAGTGCCCTCAGTTCGCATCCTGGCAGGGACAGGTCCTAGGCTGCCATGCTCGATGCGTTTAGTCACAATGGAACAGCATGAATGCATATGCATTTCCTCCCACTGCCCTGGTACACAGTGATTTGCAAGATAAGTCCTGACCACTCAGTATCATTCTGATAGCTCCATGGTGGCCGGCGAGACCATGTTTCTTGGAACTGCTCAGCCTGTCGACCAGGCCTTCGATTCACCTTCCATTAGGCCCAGCTAATCTACTATTGCAGCAGGGGGGGGGCACCGTCATCCACCCCACCCCGCAGAAGTTATCCCTCAGAGCGTGGTTCCTGAAAAGGTTATATTGAAGCATCTGCGGATTTCACAGGCTAACCAGACCTCATACAGGGTGCTAGGAGTGATGCTACTAGGAGCCAGTACAAAAGCAAGTGGTCTGGGTTTCGCCACTGGGCTTAGTCTAAGGAGGTCAATCCTCTTACTTGCATGTTGGATGACATGCTCTCTTTCTCTGCACACCTTGCCCACTCGTGGGTGCTAATGGACACCTGATGCACATAACTGGTGCCCATCAGAGCCTACTGGAACTCGGAGGAGGGTGTTTTCTCTGCCTCCAATCCGGCGGTTAAGACATCTGGCAGGCCTCAGCAGGCTCTACCCACCTATCAAGAAGCCACACCCTGTGTGCGACCTCAACATAGTGTTGGGCGCCTTGGCGCATAAACCTGTTGAGCCACTGGTATCCACGGACATCAGGCTGGTCGCCATTAAGACGGCTCTCTTGCTGGGGCTTATGTCTACCCGCCGGGTCAGCAAAATCCAAGCTCTGGTGGCTTCCGAGCCTTACACTACCTTTCATAGGGACAAGGTGGTCCTTAGAACTCATCCTGCATTCCTCCCAAATGAGGAGATAGTGCTACCCACCTTTTTCACAGACCCAAAGGACAATGCTCAGAGGATCCTGCATTGTCTGGATTTTGGGCACTCTAAAATTGTACCTGGATAGAACCAAGAGCTTCCGCAAATCTGAGGCTCTTTGTTCCCATCAAGTGGGTCAAAGCAGGATATAAGGCTTCTAAGGCCTCTATAGTAAGGT
Organism: Ambystoma mexicanum; assembly: GCF_040938575.1. Classification (NCBI taxonomy): domain Eukaryota; kingdom Metazoa; phylum Chordata; class Amphibia; order Caudata; family Ambystomatidae; genus Ambystoma; species Ambystoma mexicanum. Next base: position 83,235,929 of record NC_090931.1, read on the forward strand.
GGATGGTTTTGGCAATTAAGGAGGACTATGAGGGGCAACACAGGCCACTTCCAGCAAACATGCATGCCCACGCTATCCGAGTAACTTATTTTTTTTACGATCCCGGTAATAGCACAATTCCTAAAGGGCCTTGTAAATATGTTTCCGCCAACGCCCTTTTCTTTTCTGGGATTGGGACCTTAATCTGGTACTAACCTTTCTGATGGCAGCTCCTTTTGAGCCTATGCATACTTGTCCTTTAAGACTTCTCTTTTTAAAAATAGACTTTTTGTTGGCTATTACATCCGTGAGGCAGGAAAGTGAGCTGCAGGCCTTATGCTGTAGCCGCTCTTCCTGCAATTTTTCTTCTCCCCATCCCCTCGGGAGAGACTCTTTTGAGAATAAGGCATGGCTTCCTTCCCAAAGTTGTCGGAGTTCCACCTATCTCAATGCATCGACCTTCCGGTCTTCTATCCACTTCTGCATCCTTCTGAGGAGGAAGAGCGATTTCATCGCCTAGATCCCGAAAGGGTGCAAAGTTATTACATTGCGAGGACGTCAGAGTTCAGAAAAGCTGACCAGCTCTTCATGGCTTTTTCTTTAGTCCGTACGGGCTTGGCCATAACTAAGCAAACCATGTCCCGCTGGATCATTTTCTGTTCAGCAGAATACCAGTCCGCTGGAAAGGAATTACCAGCAGGCATCGGGGTTCATTCGACTAGGGGAGTCTCAGCGTCAACTGTATTACAAAGGGGAGTCCCTGTTAGGGATATTTGTCACGCAGCAACATGGTCATCCCTTCATACCTTTGCTATGCACTATAGTCTAGATGTGGCTCATACCGCTGATGTGCTTTTTGGCAAGGCAGTGCTGCAAAATGTATTGGTGCAACTTTCAGCTCGGCTCCTTAATCTACGGCTTTGGGAATCTATCATGAGGAATCTGTGGGAGAAAAGCGATCCATTGAAGGAGAAATTACTTACCATAATGTTCTTTCTATGGATACTTCATTCGCAGATTCCTCATCTCCCCTCCCATCCCTGCTCAGCAAGTCTGTCGTTGGTGTACATCTTCTCTTTAACATTGACTTGGTGATGGTCCTCCGTGACAATTTACTGCCCTTCCTGCCACATATTAAAAAAAAAAAAAGCAATTTGTTCTGACGCTACTTTGTTAGTGCCTGTTGCAAATTCTTCCTCCTTTGGAGGTTTATGGTTATTTCATTTTTTTTCAGGGCTCGTTAGCCCGTTATCTTTGTTTTCCTATGCAGCGTGGTGTGCTCAGTGGGGAGGGGGAAATTGAGGTGTGGGGGCATAGTGACGGAGTGTATATATACAATGTCTGACTTCGCATCTGAAGTCTACGATCGGATGCCAAGCAAGACGGATCAGCAGCTGAGTTGAGGTCCCCTACGCCCCCCTGCCACCCCCTATCGAAAATGTGCTCAAGCAGCAGAGCTGGGTGGAATATCTATCAGATGAGGAATCCGCCGGAGAAGAATCCATAGAAAAACACTAATTTCTCCATCTTGTGAGGTAGAATCCACCAGAGGTCCCTGGTTGGTAGACTCCTTTCAATGTCTCATATAGGACCTGCACTGAAGGATATGGCTTGCACCAGACTGCAAGGCCACAGATGGAAGCGTGTTGAAGTACCTCCCTGGGTACATGCTCCAAAGTTTCTTGATTTCAGGGTGCAGGTTGCTTTTTTTAATATCCGGGTCTTGGAGCTGTTCAAGGGGTTAATCAGTGAAAAGACGTTGGTGCTGTCTGGTAGGTAAGCTCAGTTATTTGGTACTGAAGGGTCTGATCATATTCAATGAGGGAATTGGAGTTCAAAAAAAGATCCCTACAGCATCTACACTGCCCTGAACAGGCTCACACAGCGCCAGGATTTATCAGGGTTCTGCTAAATACCCTCATCTTGCGCTTTTGGTATGAGTGCGTTCTGATTACAGAAAGCCCTTGGTGCAGGCTAGCTCCCAAGAGGTCACTCAAGCTTAAAGATTTACACAGCACGATACCGGTATTGGGGTCTGTGCCAAAGATGTCAAAACGTTAAACACAAGAAAATCGGAAAAGCACAAAAGAAGGAAACCAGTAGATCATCTCTTGGCTCAAAAAATCTTCGCCGCATTGGGTCAAGTTTCTCTCTGAATCGGAGCATTTTCATCCCTCAACATTTGTTATCGTTCCACCTGGATTTTCTTTATTTTTGTATTCGTTTTTGCACTCCAGCGGTATCTATAAGCCTACTCTTCACAGAAATCTTGGAGATTTTTGTTATGCCTTGTGACCAGGGTCTTTAGGTAGATCTTCCTTACTTGGGTACCATGGTTTTTCCTAAGTCTCACCAGGCCTTATATATGTAGTAGCACAGGTTAGCAGCAAAGGCTTAATTCATGCACAGAACAGTTGTGGTTAATGTGTGGTTCATGCACAGAACAGTTTTCATAAATGACAAATAAAATAATGTCCACGTGCTATTTAAAAAAGACAATATATTCTTTATATAGGAAAAGGCAAGACCTAAAACATTATGTTAACGGGTAACTAAACTTCTTAGGGCTTATGTGCAGCATTGTAATAGAGAAGTCTTCAATTTCCAAGAGTTCAAAAAGTCTTCCCTAGAGAAGAACATGCAATTTCAGGCTAGTAAAATGCTTTTCCTATCAAGTGCCGTAAAGAGTTTTTAGAGACGATCCGTTTGTACGGATTGGAGCAAGCTTTTGTGGGAAAATGTCATAAGGACCAGCTCCTGTAGTTGCAGTGGTGTTGATACCGCAGAAGATTCTAAGTGACGAAAATGGGACTCTAGAATTAATCATGCAAAGGTCTCGCAGTGACCGAGTCAAGGAAGTACCACTCTGGGCCCTAAAAGCAGTTTTGCATTTCCTAGATGTGGTGACAGTGCACTTTGGTTGTAAACCAGAGGGTTCCAGCGATGACACATCAGTTCAGAATGGGCTCCCAAGATCCTTGTGGAAAAAACGTGTGTTGCAGTCTCTTCCAGGTTTCGTGTCTGATCAAGAGCTCCAGAATGGTGAAGAAGCTGTGCTTGGAGATGCCGATGCTGGCGCCCTGGACTCCTGATTTAGCATCTTGTGACAGGTTCTTCCTGACGAGGCCCCATGGCACAATGATTGTTGAAGATTTACCCATAGCACAGAGACAACCTGGAGAGGAGCCACTCACTCCAGAATGACTGGCAGGTGAATTCAGTGTAGTTGCAGAACAAAACGCAGCACAGCCCCTCCCTAAACCCATCACCGCCCCCCCCTCCCTCCACTCAGCAGCTTCCCAGAAGTGGGAGCAGGGTGGTTGCCTGAGATGCTGCGATGAATACACTTTGGTCAAGATAGCAGTCTTCAAGGTCCTGGCATGAAATGGGCTCCCAATTCTGAATCTGACGTTGCAAGCATGCTCGGGAGCTTCCGTCTGTTTTTGCTGGTGTTTTGGTGAGTCAGATTTTCGTTGTCTGATGGATCGTAAAAGGGTGCTGCTGCAAAGCTTCATTCCTTGCTCGAGCAGCAAACCTCCCAGGATTGCAAGTTTAGAGATCCAGCAATGGACATGGTTCGTGGGTAAAGGAGTGAAGCCAGTGCAGCTGAGATCAGTGATTGTGCTGGAAGGTTACCAACCATGACATGAGGGTAGTCTTTGTTATACATCAAGGGCCATGACAATTGACAGTTTAAATGAGGCTCAGACCCATAAGATTGCCTTCTCAATGACATGACAACCGTCTTGTTCTTGAGCTGATGCAAGAAATATAGTCCAATGTTTCATGTGTAGAATAAATGTAAAATCTGTTAGATTTGCAAAAACCAACAAAACAATGTGTAATCTATTTCAAACGTAATATTTTTCATTTAATTTAGTCATTCATATTGCACTTTTCACCATGGGTATGGTCCCAACGCACTGTACAGCGGGGGTCTGCCACCTTTGGGTCTCGGGTGTTTTTGAATAAGACTCGTGTGATCTTTCACCATGGACTGCTGGCTGGCTATGCCCAAACATCTTGAGAGCCGCAGGTTACAGACCCTTGAAATATAGTAAAAAAAAGTTGTTTATTTAAAGTAAGCAGTAACCTGCAGTTGATTATAGAAGTAATAAACCTGTCATGAATGCCTTCTCAACCAATTTCCAGACAGTTCAGAATACAGGAAACTGAAAAGCTTTTAAGGGCATAGGTGGAGTTCTGTTGGCTCAGGTAGCAACCTTGACGTCACAGTAAAACTAATAAGTTATTACAGTTTTATAGTTATTAGTATTAAATAGCGAGTTCCCAACCAGACTGCAATAAGACGGTTCCTTAGAGGTGATTAATTATGCGTTTAAAGTACCCCTTCACCTATGCTATAAATATTCATGACACACATTGTATCCCCTTTAGTACCTGGCCTCTTGCTTACTCTAATGAAAGATCTTCCAGTTGATAATGCCTATAATCTGTGTAGACTCCGAAGTGAACAAGCATAGACAAAGCCAACTTTTGGGACTTTTGTGTAGGTCTGGAGTAGGCATTTGCCAGGCAGTGCCATAACCGTACTTACCTAGCCCATGCCTGGCAAATGCCTAACATAATGCAATTAATCTAAGCCAATGTTGTTGGCTTTGTAGGTGCTTGCTTTTAAGTGCACCAGAGTTAGGAACAGCAAGTGGCCGAAGGCTATCTTGGTTGTCATTTTTATTACACAGTAGAACTTTGAATAACACTTTCAGCAGACTGCTGTTTTAAGTTTCTGCTTCATAAAGCTAGCACAAAGAGATCCCTAGAGGATGTGTTTTGAGCAGGGAAGGGGGGTGGTATTGGATGGGAATAGGCATAGGGATTAGGGTGCCCATGGGCAGTGAATGGGTGGGTAAATAACCAAACACTCACAAGCTTTGCTTCCCACCTCCCATGCCCTCTTCCTCCTTGCTGTTTTCCACTGTGAGGTAAGCATTTCGGGGTGGAGGGGGCGGTAGGGGGGCATGAAGGTGCATGTCAATGTCACAAAACTGCCATTCTAAGGATAATGCTCGCTAATGGCGGGCTAATGTTCAAGGAAAATTACAATGGACATAATGTAATGAGTTCTACCAATGACGTTACACTGTGGTAAATAATAAGACAATGTGACTAGATGTCAAACTTGTAATGTGTGCATGTCTGAAAATAGCATGGGAACATCAGGCAGTGACATAAACTGCTGGCAAGAATATAAAGATGTTTAAAGGTGGTAATTGGAATTGTTCGAACTCCTTTCCCTGTGTGTTAACAAAAGAGGTATTCTGTAGGTGTAGTTAGAATTAAAGTTTGTTTGTTTTATTCATTTATAATGTACACCAGACCCAAAGATACATAGATACGAAGCTTAGGTTACAAAGTTACAAGTTACATAGTACTAGAAATATAAACGGGTCGAAGCAGTGATGCTGTAAATTATATACAGGATATTGTACATTAATTTTCGGTAGTGTACCATAGGAATTGTTGTATAGGCAATCGGAAACAGAGAAATTTGCTGTATACAGGCTGTATCTGTAGTACAGGCGAATGGGTGTCAAGGAGGCATTGGCTAGCTGGTCGATTGCTTCAGATGATTGATGTAGTTGGATCTGAATTTAAAGTAGGATTTCTCAGCACGTATAGTGTGGGGCAGTGAATTCCATACTTGGGCTGCCCGGACGGCAAAGCTGGAGCCTCCTGTCTTGGTCAATTTGAATCTAGGAATGATGAATGTGTTGGCATTTGAGAGTCTTGAGGGTCTGGAGGATCTTCTTTCTACAAATCTATCAGATAGGGAGGGGCCGCATTATTCAAGGCTTTGTGTGTAAGGGAGGTAACTTTCAGTAAGATTTTGTCTTGGGTCGCCAACCAGTTGTTATTGCGCCTTATCTTAGAAATATGTGATCGAGAAATATGTGATCGTTTAGAGATACCAAGGGCTGCTCTCAGGGCATTATTTTGTAGGATTTGTAATCTTTGTGGGATGGATTTGTTGGCCCCATTGTAGAGGGCATTACAATAATCTAGTCTAGATAAGATGAGAGCTCTAGCTAGAATCATACAATTATCATCTGAGATGAAGTGTTTACCAGCTCTGATAAGCATACGTGTGTAAGCTGTGGCTGAGGCCAGAGAGTTCACCTGTTTGTTGAAGGAAAGGGTGGCGTCTAGATAGAAGCCTAGAGTCTTCACTTTGTTGGCTACCTTGATAGTATTTCTGTCGATCTCGATGGCAAGGTATTCCTGGCCTACTTTTTTGAGAGTGGGCTGTGTGCCCAGAATGATTAATTCTGTTTTGTCATCATTCAGGCATAGACCGTGAGTTGCCATCCATGCCTGAATGATGATGCACCCTATTTACCATGGCCAAATCCTTGTTGTAATCCCCAGAAAGTGGGAGGAGGTTCTAGGCATCATCTGCATAGTTAGTGTAGGTGATACCAAGAAGGTCCAGATAATCAAAAAGGGGCTTAGTATATATGTTGTATAGTGTCGGAGACACTCGAGAGCCCTGGGGAACGCCGCACATGATGGGATTTGTTCACAAAACACGTTTTGTTCTCAATGTGCATGGAGACAACGCATGTTTTGCCTGTACAGGCTTCCCCAGGGCTTGTAAATTGAGTGTGCATGGGAGGGTGTCGGTTGAGTTCTAAGGGCATGTAGGGCGTGCAAGGGAAGTAAGTGCTCGTTCTCAAACACTGAGTCTTTTGTGGTTGGATTTTGAGATCCTTGGATCAGCCATCATTTCTTGCCATCAAATCTGCTCCCTGATCAGGCGAGTTACCTTGGTCACCCGGCTGTGTTTATTTGGATTGCCTGTTGATCAGATCTTACTGAAGTATCTAATCTATTCTATTGGCAGCAGCGAGATATGGTCACGGTGGTCAGGCATTCTGGGTAAAGTGTAACGTAAAGGTATCTTAAAGAATGGGACGTTTGCAGATAAGGTGAAGAGATCTGCCAATGTCTTCTATTAGTGAGGGTCAATGAGCTTGTTACAAGCAAGCTCATTGACCTTCGCCCGGGCCTTACCTCGCCGAGAAGGCTCTGAAGCCTCTGCTTCTCCGCCATGCCCCAGGTTCTGTCATGGAGTGGCCGCCATGGAAAGGGAGAAGGGACTACATGTAGTCCCTTCTCCCTTTCCATGGCGGCCATTTTTTTGTTTACTATGGCCGCCACGGAAAAGGAAGTTTCCCAATCCGCCGTGGCCAACGTGTCTCAACTGAAAAAGACCCACCATTAGTACCCCGGTCTAATGGGCCCGGGGTACTAATGGTAATAAGCCCCTCGCCGGCGGGCCATTACCACATTCGGTAATGGCCACGGGGCCTTCGGTAAAGCTCTCGCTACACCTGGGCCTGTACGTAATGGCCAGCCAGCTCTGGGCTTATTGCCTTAACTGTGTGCCAGTGATGCAAGAGTATCTGCTAATAACATGATAATGTCTGCTAGAAGAGCGTGACATTGACTGCCAGCAGCTTCATAGTTCCTGCTGAGAGGTCTGCTGATTAAGTGAAGTCTGTCGATTATATGATCATGTCTGGTAATAGCCGAATTTCATGAATATCATGATCTCTGCTAAAATCGTTGTCTGATGACAATGTGGCGGGCAGTAACATCACAGTGGCTGCAACATGTGATGTCTGCTAATGAAATGGCATAGTCTGTCAATAAGGTGGCAGTTAGTAAGGACTCTAGGTTGAGTGCGCCAGCTAAATAACATGTCTTCCAGCAACGTGATTATGTTTGCAAATCCTTTGTCGATGTCTGAATATAAAATGTAGAAATGTTGTGCCTTATGCACCTTCTTCCCCTCTGGCCACCCAAAAGAAGCCCTGACAGTCTTCGGCCACTGAAGACACCTGGTCTTCCCACCAGAACCTCTTTCAATGGGCCTCAAGAACTGTGCATGTTTGATGTGGTGTATGGTTCTATTACGATGTGTCCGGGACCTCAGTGTCTTGATTGCGCTTCTTGAATAGGTTACCATAATGCTTAACATCTGTTTGACATTGTTAGCAATTGCTTATAGATGTCCATGTTTGCTCTCCACAGGTTGCTGGGTCAAGTGTCAGTGTTGAGTTGCCTGGCCTTTGGTTGCAGGGCTTTAAATATGGAATTTCTCTTGCCTTTGGCATAAAAGTGGAATGGGTCCAGGGCCGGCCAGTGAGTAGAGTGTTCATAACTGTACCCATCAGGCAGGGGCACGTGGTGCTTTCAATATACGAGAGCTGTAAAATTCCAATGTTACCATTTCAGTGCAAGGATGTTTGTCCCCTGGTGTGCAGATTAGACGCAATATGTATTTAAGATACTATGACCAGTGGCTATTAGAGTTTTCCAGTGGGTATTTCTGCCTCTGCTTGCATGGTCTAAAATTGTTTAGATGTCTGTGAATGGTGGTGGTTGTCAGGCCCCCAAATACATGGTTAAGGCCTACAATTGTCACGACCTTGCATCAGTTATATTCTCTAATTACATTTGGAGCCCAGTAAAGACTGTAAGCAAATACAAGGGAAGATGGACATTTTAGGCCATGTATTTGATTTTTGTACTGTACATGTAGTGGTTGAAATGTTAACCCTTGAAGTACATTCTGCACCTGGACCTACATTATGTCAAAGCCAGGAAGAGCTGAACTGACAGCACACAAAATGCACTTTTGTGCTGAGTTGCGCCCTCTGTAGATGCCAAGGCACTCGTCCTATGCTTGCTTAACTTGTGACATAGAGCTCTCCAAACTAGCCTCCCTGAAACGTGCGCTGTAACACCTTGAAACGTCTTTTGTTCTAGATGAAATTACAAATAATCTGACACTAAAGGGATATGCCAAAGTACTACTTTATTCGCATTTAATAAAGCAGGGAGGACTGTCCGGCATCGGACACATGTCTATAGGACAAGCCTTGAACTGCCTTTAAATAAGTAGAGTACCGATTATAGAGCACATAATGGCAGTGGGTTGGTCTATGCAACATTGTATGTTAGGTTGCCCCTTAGATCCACTGTTTGTTTGGCATGCTAGTCCAACCTTGTACTTTCAGCTCTTTAGCAGCATGTACGTGAAGCAAAACTTAGGTGTTTGAATCCTGTCGGACTACTCCCAGTTTTCACAATTAATCCATCTCTCATTGGTCGGCCATAAGCCAAATTCTTCTGTCTGTAGTTGACAGCTCACTGTCCTGGAACATTCAAGGGAGTGAGAGCACACCACTATCTTCGTCTGAAGGTCTAATGAATGGCCTTTGTCTTCGACTTCTGAGCCACTTGGGAAGAGACCACCAATTTGTCCATGTCAGCCTCTTATTTACTGTTATTTGATTCGAGTATGCAGGGTGCTGTTGCTCACTTTACCTTGCATAGACTTCATATTTTGACTGTTGCAGATGTAGTCTTCAATCTAAGAGAACTATGTCCTTTGTGGATAGCTTATTCTGGTTAACTCTCCTTGTGCTTTGCAATTATTCCTTAAAATAGCATCCTTTATCCTAGGCCAATGTAGCCTTCCTGTTCTGCACACAGAGCTTTCCAGCCTCTCCTGATTCGGCAACCTTGGTCTGTCTCTGAAGTAGCTTGGTTGAATTGGACATGAACCAGCATCCATTTTCCTATTGTATCAGGGTCCCCTCAGAAATCGCCAATAAAAATTACAAAAGTGTACGCTGGTGCAAGAAGTACGTTTTATTCAGGGACTCAGATGCAGCTGGTACAGCAAATTCAAACAGATTGCGTAACAGAACTGCGATAAAAGTCGCTGTTAAACACCCCTACACTAAACTTTTATAGTAAACAAAATCATTAGCATTTGCGATCATACGACATGAAAGAATCTCCCTACACAAATTTGATTGGGTCTTGCACTTTGAACCCATGTGTAAAAACATATATTGCAAGCAATGATTGTGTTCACGGATCTTCTCACACTGCCCTCAATTATCCCCTGTGACATCAAAATCCACTGCCAAATCCCACAACACAAAAATGTCATTGAAACATTTGAGGCGACCAGCGGAACTTCAATGATCTGCCCTGGTCACCTCTTCCTGATTCACATGAGAACGGCTACCCACCATGTTGCCATCAGAGCCTTGAACCACGGACCTACTGCTGCACAAAATGTTGCATATTGGGGACAATCTAACCGTTTTACCAGGGAAAACGGTTCTATGGGTCGATTTGAAACTGCCATGGTTCTTGCAGAAAATTGCATTTCATAAATGATTTTAAATTATAAAATGTTTATGCATTCATTCTTCGCTGGCGAAACCTGGGAGCGCTGATCTGTTGACCTCAAAATAACAACCATTGTGTACTACTTAACACTGGCCTGGGATCGCACATTCTGCACTAATGTACCACCAGCAACGGCCTTTGCACAAACAAAATGCTTGGACGCGTTTAAAGCAGAAGCAAGCTTTTTACGGCCTATTTACTATGTTTTATTCTTCCACTATGCATGAATATACTTACCGATGCCCTAGCATTTAGGAATTAGTTTTATTAAGCCTTTAATTTCCCATATATCAGAAAGATACCCCTCGCCTTTTCTAGTGCCATTCTCTCAGCTGCTTAGTGCGTTCCACCAGACTGCACTGAACTTGCATTTTTATTACACTACATTCAACTCTTCCCGAATACCTCCCTGCTAAAGCCCTTCAGTGTTCTAGCTCAAACTCCCTGCAAATCTGACACTTTTCCAATCCGGATTCTGGGAAACCAGGGGGGTGAGGGGGAATAGATCTCTCTCTTACGCAGGGGCCTCACTTTGTCATGGCCTCATGTCCTCCCTGCCCCTGTCAGGCTTGTGCCGGGTCTCCTTAACTTCCAGAAGCTTCTCAAGACACTCTTTTTCTCTTCTTCCTTCCCTCTCACCCCTCCCCTGCTAATGTCCCCCTCTGCTGAATTTTGACTGACTTCCTGGTTCCTTTTGAGTCCTACAAGTCACCAGGTCCTCCTCGCCCAGTCTTCCCTGTTAGGCAGAAACCTGTGCAGTTCCCTCTGGGACCACTGCAAAAGATTTAAGACTACAGGTGTTTGGCAGTAAACCCACTTGGTAGCAGTCTGTACCACACAGATTCACTTGGTAGCTGTGGCTGAGCAGTCAGACTTCCCTCAAGAAGAGTTAGGCAGTATACAGAGTATCCACAATAGGTCAAAAGAACATAGTAGAACAAGTTAACACTGACCAGGGCTTTGTGTAAAAGATATATAATTATTTATTTAAAACCACATCTAGTAAAACACACAGGCACTAATGTTAAGCAGTTAAAAAACACGGTCACTAAAAGATATACACTCCCTTAAAAGAATATTAGACAATTCTTAAGTAAAGCCCCACTTATTTTCAGACAGCGGTGATCGCTTAACGCAGATGGCACTCTAATAATTCGTTTTAAAGAGGGAGAGAAAAGCAGAGTATAATTTGAAACAGATCCCAACACTTTCACAAGAACACAACAAGAGAGGAAGGCAAAGTAAAACCGTGAAGTTGGAGTTCAGAAGGCCGGATCCACTTTAAGAGGATCAGAACGAAATGTGTCCAAGGTCACACGGTTGCAGTGCACAAAAGCCTTGAAAAGGTTCAGAAAGGGTTGGACCATAGAAAGGGACCAGTTATATGGTCAAGGCGGCCAGCCCAGTCCAGAAGGTGAAGGGATTATTACCTTGTCGCAATCTTTAGAAAGGGAGGCCTGGCGGACACGGTACCTTAAAGTGGTGAGAATACTCCAGCGGGGGCAGTTGTTCCTGGCAGCGGATGCAAGTCGGTGCTTCGTCTGGGGGAAGAGAGGATCTCTTTGGGGAGGAAGACAGGAGTCTGTTGCACTGCCAGGGAAGAAACCAGCCGCGGAGTTCTCGGGTAAAAGGAGCGGTCCTTTTATTCGCGGTCCAGTGGTAAGTGGCTATGCGGTTGCCGGGGTGCTTGGCATGGGCAATTCGACCACAAGACGTCCTGGGATGCGAGGAAAAGAAGGTAAACTGGTTGTGCCCACCAGTCAGGGGAAGAAGTCTCTCCAGCCGGAAGATCTTCTCTGTCGTCGGGAAGTGGTGAGTCGGTTCCGCAGGGCTCCACCGGTGGTGTCATCGTGGTAGGTCGGCTCAGCTTCTCTCTCGTCGGATTCTCAGGTCCTGTGGCGACTTCTGAAGTTCCAGTCCCCAAAGCCCTGCTTTTATGCAGCACACCCCCATTCACTCAGCCTAGCTGTCAATCAAACATGCTAATTGTTGAGCTGGCCGGCTCACCACTTGGGCCAATCACACAAGAGTGTGACTTGAGTTACCAAGGTAACTCAGTCCAGGGTGCCTAAACCCCCTCCCGCACCCCCTGTGGTACCCAGACAGAGTGGCACCACTTTTGGAAGCTTCTGTGGAGAAGCCCGCCAAAAAGTTGAACAAAGGGCCCGACTTGGGTTGGAGTCACAGAAGAGCACACAAACGCCATTTTAGAATTGAGCCCTGGCAAAAAATACCAACCGGCGAATTAATATTCATTAAATAAACCAGCGGTATGTTCGAGGCTATGAGAATTAAATAATTAAAGTTGGTAGCCTCGAACAATGGTAAAATCCCATAGGGATATATTCGCGGTCGAATATAAAAAGCAGTATCCACTGCCACCAGCCAAAACTCGATCAGGGGGACTGAGACATGCCTCCTCGACTAACAGACCCAGGGGCAATCAAATTGCCCCGACCAGTAAGTCCACAATGATTGTTTGTACCGGTTTCTGTTAATAATTTGGGACTAGTAAAGCCAATGGTGACTTTACATGCCCTAGGAAACAGTAGTCAGTCCCAGGGTATGGAGTCTATGGTGGGGTGTCACTATGACATCCCTGTGTTACTGCACGGAGGGTGCTGTGTAACACATAGTAAAAACACATGAGACCCTATGGAGTAAAGGACCCCATAGCCCATAAAACACACAGTCAAAGGAACACCATAAATCATGTCCAAGAGTGGGAGAAAGAGTCTCACTCTTGGCAGGAGAAAAAAACAAACTCCAGAAATCCAGCAAATCTGCTGGGGGACTCACTAGGTTAGGAAATTCAGCCTAAAGAGAGAATTCTCCCTAACATTCCCCAACACCTCAGTCTCCCCAGAACTCCCTGCCCCCCAACATCCTGCACTTGCCCTACCGGGCTTCCTCCGCCTGTGCTAGCCTGGCAGGTCATGCATCCCTACTGAACCTTGTCCAAGCCGTCCCTCGCACTTAGCATGTGGACCTTCATTCCCTGCACTCCCTTGCCACTTGTTCACCTGTCCCCCATTTGGCACTAGTCTAGACCAGGGGCCCTCTTCCTCCCCTCCTCCTACACTTGCGTGCTTTCCATGCGGACCTGCACTTCACTTTCCACCAAAGCATTATCGCATTCCGCTCTGAACGGTAACATCCCCCGTCCCCCTTAAACCCTCCACCCCGCACTCCCCTGCATGTCTTGTTACTGCACTTGCACTATTTGATTGACACAAGGCCTAGCAAGACCGTTTTGGTTATTCTTCATCCCTGCCACCCACCCTCCTTTTGTCTTCTCTTGGATAAACTACTTTTTCCAAGAACAGTAAATTGAAATTGACTTTACTTGCATTGTGTAACTTTCTAGACCCAGCACACAGGGGTGCTGGAGGGGTTACTTAGTATCCCCTTTGTCTAGTTTCTCATGTAACATTTTTTATGTTACCGTTTCTATAACTGATGGCTGGTGGCAGTGGTTTGCCTTTTACTATCATTGTGTTTTTTCCCACGGGCTGTGTTTGCAGCTGCAGTAAGGCACCCATGGGTGCCCATTTTGTCAAAATGGCCCCGGTCGTCTTTTCTTCTCCATTTCTTGTTGGAAAGGTTCTTATTGAGATTTACTCTGTGCGCCAAACCAGGTTAGGCCTCTTGGTTCGTTTTGCCTTTGGTGGGATTCACGAGTGAAGCCCGCCTCTGGCTCCAGTATGTCTGGTATGGGCAGGAAGTAAGGGAGGTTCCCGAAACTTCATGTGCTTAATCCCCTTGGTTATAGGAATGCACCCAAAGGCGATTAGCCGGCTGACTGACCAGCAAGGACAGCCACCCTGCTGTGTGATTGACAGCTAGGCTGGAATGAATGGAAGAAACCTGCATAAAGGGTGATGCTTTTTGGCTTGAAAGGCAGAGTTGACCACTGGACGAAGGAATCCGAAAGAAGAACTTGGAAGAGACATGTGCTGCAACTCCTGGATTGTTGGTTTGCCCAGTGAAGCCCTGCTGCTGTGCTGAAGCTCAGACTTCGCCTCGACTAGAGAAGACCTGCAAGGACGACTTCTCCCTTTAAGTTGGTGGAACCAATCAACTTCAAAGTAAGCCCGTCTGGACATCCTCTCGAAGCTGGTTGCATTTCCACTGCAGTTGCTGCTGGAAACGAAGAGCCAGGGAGAGGAACACCAGACTGTGCGCGTTGCTTTTATGTCGGACATGAGCGCTTTGAAGATCCTCCGGACTTCCCTGATGTAGTACTGACCAAGCCTGAGCCACCTCAACAGAGTGCTGGACCCCAGAATCAAGGAAAGTCTTAAGTGGTATCCAAGAATCGCAGTGTTGCTATTTGCCGTCAGACACGAGGAGCTGAAAGACTGAAGGACAGCTGAATTGAAGTTTGCCCATTGCTGCCGTTGACTGTCCCGTTGCAGAGCAGGAGTCCCCAGACATCCTCCCTCTTGACCCCACGACTGGGGCTCAGGAACAGGATATGCAGAGCTGTACAGGAACGGAAGCCAGCTGGAACTATTTCTTTTAACCAGAGGTATTGTAAAAGTCTAAGAACTTACCTCTTGTTGTGTAGCCTTACTTGCTCTCCCCTTTCTTGGTTACCTTACAGAGTTGCTAAAGCTTTGCCCTTCACAAGCCTCCCAGGTTGTGGCCCTTCAAGTGTTCTATTTTCTACAAACAATTCTACAAAACATTGCAAGATTTTTACCTACCTGCAAAGATCTTCAGTTCCCCTTGATATTGTGCAATTAACATTGGCTGCCCTAGCTCCCTGAGTGACTTTTTACCTCTTACCTTTTCCCCAGGAAAGGGTAATTTACTGAAAATTGAAAGGTTTCAAAAGTACTTAACTGTTTATGAAATTATTTGTTAACCTTTGTTTTATTCCACTATTCTATCTTTTTCACCAAACTCATTATTGCTCTAAATGTACTGGTGATAAATCAATGTCCACTGTGTCCTAGCATTTAAGTCACCTGAGGGTGTAGGAAGTGTTTGTGTGCCATCCCCAATGGGTATCATCTTATTTAGATAAACTGAGTGTGTTTTGAAGTATATTTAAGTGTTACATGTTTTTCTCCCTTTCTGAAGAAGGCTTATGTAACTGACTGTGAAATAACTTAATTGTTTTATTAAGAAACCTTGAGTGTGTTTATCTGAATAACTGTATTGTGAAACTGTTTAAGAACATTACTGCTCACATTGACCCCTATTGAGATAAGCTTGGCGGTTCGACCACACTACCAGCCTGTGTAGTTCAGACTTGTACCATAGTTTAGGTCCCTATTGCCAGGAGGTCAAGGTTATTGTAGTGCACCCAAAGGGTACTGCATACAATCTCGCTTAACACTTTCATTCATATTACTTTATGTAAGATTGGGGAGAATCCCCCAAAGCAGTCTACGGGTCGGCAGAATGGGAGAGCTCTCCACTGCATCCTGATATCTGCCTTAGTGAGAGAACCCTGGATCCTTCCAGCCTATGTTAGATAAGATCAACTCTTCGGCTACACTTATACGCTGGATGGAGGTAGGGCAAGAGGGGTTACTGGCTAGTGTATGGGTGGCACCCACCCAGATATCCCTGCACCATCAGAACACACATTCCAGGTTAAAGATTTCAATTAGAGCCAGGTTTTGAGGTCATCAAGCTCGATTGGCACCCTTCGTTTATTTTCAATAAGCAGCTGGCTGTTTAAAGTCACAACTGGAACACTTTGGTATTTTTGTCATCAGAACCCCTAGACCCCCTAAATGTAGTGATGGAGAGATTTGTGAGGCACAATCGGATGCAACCAGCAGCCTGGCAGCTGTAGTAAGAGATATACCAGCAAGCCACATACATGCTCTGATCTCCGGGTCTCTGAATTATGCTATAGCCCACACACCCCAGCATTGTCCTGCTAGCCCATGCACACCGATGACACCTGTGGGACACTGTTAGGCAGAATTGCATGCAGTACCCTCTAGGACCACCACATACAATTAGGACTACAGGTGCAAGCAAAACCAACCTTTGGTATAAGTCTGTAATACAGTTTTTGGTAGCAGGGCTGAGCAGTCAGGCTTATCTCAAGAGGGAATGTGAGCAGTACAAGATGTTACACAGAGGGTTTACAGTTGCAGTGGTTCAAATAGACACACTTGAGGTTTCTTGGTAAAACACTTATTAATTTATTACACAATCATTTAGAAAACATTCACTAAAAGTAGGCAACTTAATATTATACACAAATACACTCCAGTACTAAACTAATACGTTTCTGAACAAATTAGGCTCCCCTGAAATAGGAGCAAAATGGCATTTCAGTCACTGTAAATGGGAGTAAAAAGGCACACGTTAATAAAAATGGATCACAAATACTTTTAGGCAGTGCAAATAGTTTCAGTTCACTAGAAGACTCAATTCAGTTCAATATACTTAGGCCGACGTCAATAGACTAGTGTCTTGGATAGGCAAGAGCAGTTCTGGTAGTAAACGGTAAAGTCTTTGCCAAAGTTCTCAGAAGTAGTTGGTACGAAATAGAATCATATGTTGGTCACAAGCAGATTAGACCTGCAAGGTGGGAAAGTTTCATGAACTTTCACCGCAAGAGTTAAGTTCTCTCGATCAGTACCTTTTTAATATGAAGAAAAAGATGCAGCTGAAGATGATGGTTCCTACAGATCTCACTGTTCCTGAGCCTCAGTCGTGGGGACAGAGGATGTCTGGGGACTCCTGCACTGCATGGGATTGTCGGAAAATGCAGACATAATGGCGTTACTTCAGTTAGAGTAGCTGTAGTAAAGCACACAAGCTGGTGTCCTCCCCCCCCACCCCCCCCTGGTTAAACCTAAACAGCTCTGAGAATGGTATCCAGGTGGCTTACGAGTTGATTGGTCCCACCAACTCAAAGGAAGAAGCCGTCCTTGAAGGAGCTTCTCCGTCGAAATTAACTTTGCAATTTCGGACCTGCAGCAGGGCTTCAGCGGGCAAACCAACGGTCCAGAGTTGCAGCAGTCGTCCTCTTCCAGCTCGTCTTTGGTTCTTTCGTTCCAGTGGTCGACTGCCTTCCAAGCCAAGAGACTCACCTTTTAAACAGTTCGCTCCCTTTCATTCCAGCCTAGCTGTCACTCACCCAGCAGGGTGGCTGTCCTTGCCGGACAGTCAGCCAGCCAATCACGCCAGAGGGCATTTGGGTCTCGCAGGAGACTTAAGCACAGGGAGTTTCGGGTAGCTCCCTCACTTCCTGCCCACCCCAGACACTCGGGCGCCAGAGGCAGTCTTCAGTCCTGAAGCCCGCCAAAGGCATTTGCACAATGGGACCAAACCTGGTTTTCCGCGCACGGACAAACCCTAGAAGGATCTTTCCAAAAAGAAACTGCGAAAAAAGACCAGGACCTGTTTAAACAAAGGGGCTTAAGGTGCCATCTTGAAAAACATGGCTCCCGTGATTTTTAGCTACCAGTGTTTGCGGTCGGGAAAAATCATGGTAGTTCGTTGTAAAACCACTGCCACCAGTGATTTCAATAGGAAAGGGTAGCATTTGACTGCTACATGAGTATTTTAGACACAGTGGATACTAGATAACCCGTCCAGCACTCTATAGGAAGATAGTGTGTCCTGCGTCTAGGAATTTGAAAATACTAGTAAAGCCTATTTAACTTTACATTCTCTGGGAAACAATAGTTTATCCCAGAGAAGGTATTTAAACCTTTAGGAAGACTAAAAGACATCCCTGTGTCACTGCACTGAAGGTGCTTTGCAACACAAATAAAATAAATGATGCCTATGGAGGAATAAACACAGAAAACACATGGAAAATTAAAAGTTCAAAGTCCCAAAGTTTAGCAATAGTGTTGAAGGGCTCTAAGGTAGAGGGGAATTAGCACATTTATGAGAATGCTCCCTAACACACGCACATCTATATGCTGGCCGACAACTGACACGGGTCTTGCACACATCTGGATATTGCAGGGAAATCACTGTGCCAGAAATGGGGACCACCCATGTTAAACCAAGAAATATCCCACATCTGCTACACCATTATCGAACGTAATGCGGGTGGTGCACGTAACCTTGAGGGTAAACGCAGAATGAACACTTTGAATGGATTGTGTCCTCCCACGTATTCCTTATCTTAGGATAACTTCGTTTCTAGCTTCAACTTTTTTCTTCTCGGTAGAGGGCGCTGGGCATAGTCTCGGTCGACCCGATGTCCATCGAGGGCTTCCATCTCGGTTGACGTCATCGTAGAGTATATATCACATGCACAGCACCCATGGTTTCAGTTTTTCTCTGCGAATGCGATGGCTTTGAGAATTACAGCATGCCTCCGTTTTCGTCAGAACATGTTTTTGATATCGGCTAGTCTTTGACACCTGTTACTCCAAAGACAGGTTTTAAAAAAGGCCTAAAATTTAATGCCAAAATGTCCATCACGGACCTGCATAAAATATGCATCTTGTGCCTGCGCATAGAGTATGAAACCTACGACTGTCCATCTTGTGAGTCGATGATAGGTAAGGCCTTTAAAGAGCATAAAGCTAAATTGTCAGTGGGTAGGTGTGCCCCAATATCCTCTTCAACTCCATCAGCATTCGAGTCGCCCATGAGTCGAGAGATTCATCTCCTCATTAAAGATCCAAAAAAATGATCTCACTCCACGGGCAGACACTCTTCATCTTCAATAAAGTCGAATAGAAGGCATCGTAGATCACCCTCTTCTTCTTTCCCAGATGCTTCTCAGGAAAGAAGCTTAGTCTGCCCGACTAAATCCTCTACAAAAGATGAGTGGGAATATTTCAGGAAACAGATGATTAAAATCCTCAAAGGAGGCCCCGTCCTCCTCGAAACACAAAGGCCATGTGCATGTCGATGACCAGCATAAGGCCAAGGCAAAACTTGCGTGCCCTCGAGCCCGGGTCTTAAGCCTAAAACCTCTTGACGTTCTTAAGAGTACCCGACGGGACTAGAAATCGTCCAAGACTCTGGTCAAGTTCCTCAGAGTATGTGGAAGAGTAAGTTGTCGATGCCATCGACGCCACAGACTCAGACACCGAAGTCGACACAGTCTAAGACCAGCACATTGACGCTGGCAGTGGAGTCATCCAGGCTTTTACCACAAAAACCAAAGGAAAAAACGTTTAAACCTTTACCTAAAAAGGACTTCAAGTCTTTAACTTCAATATATAAGGTTTGATATGTCCGATGACACGCCACCTTTTGGCCTTCAGATGGATACTCCTAATATGCATATGGATACCCCCAGTGTTCCACAAAGTTTCATCTCAGAGGAAACTAGAGTAAGGGAGCTACATGATTCCCTACTAACAGCGAGTGGTCTTGACACTTCTCCAGAATTAGACTTTGGGAAGCCATACCCGGCTGATCATGCAGATGCATCATACAGAAGTCCTATGACTAGGGCTGCAGATTATTTTTTTTGCATTTAACAATTTTATTGAACAGTGAAAGACACCCTGTGTAGCATATTAACGTATCTGTGCATCATTCTGCCATTCTGACATAATTACAATGGTTTTTACAATCACACGTGACGTACACTCAAAAAGTAATTCCGATAAAGTTCAGCAACGGAGGACATTTGACTCTGAAAATATTCTTGGAAGGGGGCCAGGTGTTTTTTGCTCTACAAGCCGTCGCAATCTGCGACATATATATCTCTTCAGTTACTTACATGAGTAATTTCTCGTAACCACATGTCAATCTTTGGTGCAGTCTTGGACTTCCACTTAAGCAGTATGCATTTTTTCGCTATTGAACATCCCAGGTTGAATAGAAGTCTTTTCCTAGTAGAGACCTTCTCAATGTCGCCAAATAAGTATTTGGCAAATAACGGTCGGACATTTGTGCATACATTAAGAATTACAGCCACCTACCTCTTCCCACAACTGAACAATCTGGGGGCAGGACCAGAACATGTGATGTGGGTCTACAATATCAGCGCCACATCTATTGCATTTAGGGCTCACCAACAGGGCAAATCTAGACCCCTTCTCAGGGGTGTAATGTAGGCAGTTGAGCAATTTAAATCGGATGAGTCGGTGATCAGCATTCAACGAGACCTCCTTAGTGAGTCTACACCAACGTGATCACCTGATCTCATCGAGAGGGGTGCCCAAGTGCTTCTCCCAAGTCATCCTAGCAGGGCCAGGAAGTATGTGTCTTGGCATTTTCTGTAGAGTGTAGATATTAGTCCTCGGGTAAATCCCATGGTCACTACTAATTCCAAAGGCTGGCACTCGTCAGGTTCTTTGGGGAATGATGACCACTTTGATCTGATTGCTTCTCTAAGTCTGTAATATTGCAGTGTTCGAATGTGGCCTCCCCCACACTTTTCTACAAAATCTGGTAATGTTACATAAACACCCTCGGGGAAAAAGTCCCTTGGAGTCAACAAACCTTCAGGATCCCATCCCTTCGTAATTGATCTATCATAGGGGGGGGGGAGCCCTGGGCACCGCAAAGGGGGGTTAGAGTCTGCATAAGGTTCAGGGAGCTGCAAACTCTTGAATACCCTCGACTAGGCATTTACAGTAGTGCGGACTGGGTCGAATGTACAGGTGTCAGGATGCTTATTGGCTAGAACAGTGGTGCGCAGAGATGTGGGGGAGGCGTTATATCTTTCCAGACCCGTGTGCAGTGGAAGAGAATTCTGAACATACCAATGACTGGTGAAGTGTGCCTGAGCTATCTCGTATTAAAGCTCAAAATCCGGCGCCTGCAGCCCGCCCTGCTCCTAGGGCGTGGTCATAGCCTCCCACTTCATGCGGGGTGTCTCAGCCCCCCAACAGAGGTCGATTGCTAATGATCTGAGTTTATCAAAAAATGTTCTACCAGGCCACAGGGGTATATTGACAAAATAGTAGATTAACTTTGGGAACACAACCATTTTCAGTAAGGAGAGTCTACCGTAAAGTGATATTGGCAGTCTGGACCATATATTCAACTGAATGAACAAAAACTGGTAAATACACTTGCACACCAAATTAATAACAATTCAAATTTGTAAAATGAGGACTGTTCCAAATAGTGATTACAGAGTTCAAGGTGCAGGGGAGAAAATACACAGCCTTGGTATCTAGGCTGGAAACATATGCAAAAAAGAGAAAGCAATCCGTGAGGGATAGCCGCGTCCCCTGCACACTGTCTAACAGGCCGAACGGCCTAATGGAGTTGATAATCCGAAGATTATTTTGAAAGTTTATGAATTTCTTTATATTCAAAATACAGAAGATTTAGGAAAAACACATTCAATAGACAATTAGTTATCATCAACAGTAAATTCTGTTATTTGTGTTTTCAAGTGCCCAACGCGTTTCGAGTCGAAAAAAACTCTTCATCAGGGGCGACATATTCATCAAACAATTTCTATAAAAGGAAAATTATATACAATATATTAGTGCTTTAGATAGACTTAATGGTGAACAAAATCTAACAACAAAATCACATTTGTTATGAAGACAGTAATTAGCTTAAACATTTTAGCTGTATTGGTGGGTAACACATTCTATTGAAAAAAAGCCCAACATTACCCTAGTCTTTCCACATTCACCAAGTTAGTGTGATTATGCCACATATGTGTCTATAAAGAAAATAGGTAGCCGGCCCTATATTTTGCCTTTGGCGCAGTGAATTTTGGGGGGATAATTTATTACTAAGGAGTGCAAATTATTGTGCTGCATTGATGCAAAATGACCTCTTACCTTGAGTTATGCTAATAACCAGCAAGGACTCAGAGGGTAGACGATTGTGTATTGTCCACTAGGCTCACGGTAACTAGTTCTTTTAAATCTGTGACCAATGGGGACCGATGGCAGAAGCGAATCTCTCAAGCCTAGAGAGAAGGAAAGATATTTTATAACAATGTATGTAGAAAGCTTTCTAAAAGAAAAAAATAGGCTTAGAGCCCAAAGTTAAGTGCGTTTACTAAGTAGTTTTACAGTCCGGTCTAAACACTTACTTCGATTCACACCAGCAATCTAGGAGGAGTTCAGGAGCCGTAGGAAACGGCAGTTGAATGAGCCTCTCTCACATTTTGCGTGTTTTTATATTGTTAAGTGTTATGACGTCACTCGCGCATGCGTTGGCGGCGTCACGCTTACGCATGACGTCACCCGCGCATGCGCGGAGTGATGTAAACAATCCCCCATGTTGTGTATGAATTAAAATGCAGCATTCTACCATAGGCGATCCATATGAGGAAGCAACGACATCGATTTTTAAGTATATGGCGTTACTTAATAAAAAGTGATGGCCGTAGATGTGTATTTCTAATCTAAAATTTGAAATAGCGGTAATCCATGAACCTCGATATGGGCAAAAGTGGGTCAAACGGGCTAATGATTAGGCTTTTGTACTAGGGCAACTGAAGAGAGTAGGTTGCTCTCTGAATTGTGATGTTATGTAATTATAATTTGTGTATATATCATCAACAATACTGTCGTGGAAACTTTGTTCAACACATTTAGCATTTTTCAGACCCTTATAAACGTTTCTTAGTTAATCAGTGGAGCATAAGGAAAACACACATTACAATCACAATGACATAGCAGAATCCAAAAGAGGAATAAAGCCGAAAATAGCTTCTAAAAGACATGTCATAGGTTCGGAAAGTTATATCTAGTGTAAGGTTGACCTATGTGAGTGAGACTAAGATGGCTACCTCCTTGTAGTGGGAGTTCATAGGAATGGCCCTAGAAAATAGTCCTCATTAATTCCCAGGGGTGTCATAGCGTCCAATTTGTTGATCCAGAAGAGTTCTCTTTGTGCAAGCTTTTTAGGAAGATTTCCACCTCTACTTGACGGTCGTAGGACCTCCAAAACCACAAATCTCAACTGTGAGATATTGTGTTTTTTCTCTTCAAAATGTCTATAGACTGGAGATTTGCAATTTTTGGTCCTGATGCAGGATTTATGCTCCGTCCATCGGTCTTTAACTTTCCTGTTTGTTCTCCCCACGTAGTATATACCGCATGGGCAACGTATAGCATAAATTACATTCTTGGTATCGCATGTTGCAAATTGTTTTAACGAGATTTTCTTGCCGTTGTAGGGGTGTCTGATATGGTCTCCTTTTATTACATTATTGCAGTGTTGGCAATGTAGACATGCAAACGTACCAAGTTTTTGTTTGGCTTGAGTATTTAAGTGTATGGATTAATCCCTTCTCGTTCTTCCTTGGATGGCTTTACCCTACAGCCAATTATTACGGCTCAAAAGAATCACCTCAGAAACAGATACACTCCAGGGAGAATATAACACTATGAAACAAAGATTTTTGGATAGAGGATTCCCATCGGAAGTGGTAGAAAGAGCCATAATACGCACAGAAACCCAGGAAAGAAATGCACTTTTGGAAGGCCATCCAAGGAAGAACGAGAAGGGATTAATCCATACACTTAAATACTCAAGCCAAAGCTATCAGATCAAAAGAATTATACACAAAAACTGGGACATTATTAAATCAGACAATACGCTTGCTCAGCTTTTTCCGGATCCACCTATGATGGCTTACAAAAGAGGGCGAAATTTGAAAGATCAACTGATTAAGGCAGAGAAACCAAAACAACCATTACAGACAACTCTCAGTAAACAAAAACAAACAGGAAAGTTAAAGACCGATGGACGGAGCATAAATCCTGCATCAGGACCAAAAATTGCAAATCTCCAGTCTATAGACATTTTGAAGAGAAAAAACACAATATCTCACAGTTGAGATTTGTGGTTTTGGAGGTCCTACGACCGTCAAGTAGAGGTGGAAATCTTCCTAAAAAGCTTGCACAAAGAGAACTCTTCTGGATCAACAAATTGGACGCTATGACACCCCTGGGAATTAATGAGGACTATTTTCTAGGGCCATTCCTATGAACTCCCACTACAAGGAGGTAGCCATCTTAGTCTCACTCACATAGGTCAACCTTACACTAGATATAACTTTCCGAACCTATGACATGTCTTTTAGAAGCTATTTTCGGCTTTATTCCTCTTTTGGATTCTGCTATGTCATTGTGATTGTAATGTGTGTTTTCCTTATGCTCCACTGATTAACTAAGAAACGTTTATAAGGGTCTGAAAAATGCTAAATGTGTTGAACAAAGTTTCCACGACAGTATTGTTGATGATATATACACAAATTATAATTACATAACATCACAATTCAGAGAGCAACCTACTCTCTTCAGTTGCCCTAGTAAAAAAGCCTAATCATTAGCCCGTTTGACCCACTTTTGCCCATATCGAGGTTCATGGATTACCGCTATTTCAAATTTTAGATTAGAAATACACATCTACGGCCATCACTTTTTATTAAGTAACGCCATATACTTAAAAATCGATGTCGTTGCTTCCTCATATGGATCGCCTATGGTAGAATGCTGCATTTTAATTCATACACAACATGGGGGATTGTTTACATCACTCCGCGCATGCGCGGGTGACGTCATGCGTAAGCGTGACGCCGCCAACGCATGCGCGAGTGACGTCATAACACTTAACAATATAAAAACACGCAAAATGTGAGAGAGGCTCATTCAACTGCCGTTTCCTACGGCTCCTGAACTCCTCCTAGATTGCTGGTGTGAATCGAAGTAAGTGTTTAGACCGGACTGTAAAACTACTTAGTAAACGCACTTAACTTTGGGCTCTAAGCCTATTTTTTTCTTTTAGAAAGCTTTCTACATACATTGTTATAAAATATCTTTCCTTCTCTCTAGGCTTGAGAGATTCGCTTCTGCCATCGGTCCCCATTGGTCACAGATTTAAAAGAACTAGTTACCGTGAGCCTAGTGGACAATACACAATCGTCTACCCTCTGAGTCCTTGCTGGTTATTAGCATAACTCAAGGTAAGAGGTCATTTTGCATCAATGCAGCACAATAATTTGCACTCCTTAGTAATAAATTATCCCCCCAAAATTCACTGCGCCAAAGGCAAAATATAGGGCCGGCTACCTATTTTCTTTATAGACACATATGTGGCATAATCACACTAACTTGGTGAATGTGGAAAGACTAGGGTAATGTTGGGCTTTTTTTCAATAGAATGTGTTACCCACCAATACAGCTAAAATGTTTAAGCTAATTACTGTCTTCATAACAAATGTGATTTTGTTGTTAGATTTTGTTCACCATTAAGTCTATCTAAAGCACTAATATATTGTATATAATTTTCCTTTTATAGAAATTGTTTGATGAATATGTCGCCCCTGATGAAGAGTTTTTTTCGACTCGAAACGCGTTGGGCACTTGAAAACACAAATAAATAACAGAATTTACTGTTGATGATAACTAATTGTCTATTGAATGTGTTTTTCCTAAATCTTCTGTATTTTGAATATAAAGAAATTCATAAACTTTCAAAATAATCTTCGGATTATCAACTCCATTAGGCCGTTCGGCCTGTTAGACAGTGTGCAGGGGACGCGGCTATCCCTCACGGATTGCTTTCTCTTTTTTCCATATATTCAACTGGTCAGTGTGGGTGAGTATATACGTCCAGCGATTTTCAAGGAATAATGTTTGGTGCTTTCGTAAGACTATGATGCCCAGATATTTCATCCTATCATGTGCCCATCTAAAACCTGCAAGATCTGCCGGAGGGACCGTAGCTTTGTTCAATGGGAACAATTGTTAGGCATAAACCTGTGCAGTTCCCTTAGGGACCACTGCAAAAAGTTTAGGACTACATGAGTTAGCAGTAAACCCAATTGGTAGCAGTCTGCACCACCCAGATTTACCTGGTAGCTGTGGCTGAGCAGTCTGACTTCTCTCAAGAGTTAGGCAGTATACAGAGCATACACAATAGGGCAGGTAAACACAGTAGAACAAGCAAACACTGATCAGAGCTTTGGTGTAAAAGATATATAATTATTTAAAAACACATCTAAGAAAACACACTGGCACTAATCTCAAGCACGTTCAAAAACGGTCACTAAAGTATATACACTCCAACGAATATTAGACCAGTCTTAAGTAAAGCCCCACTTATTTTCAGACAGCGGTGAGCACTTAACGCAGATGGCACTCTAATTCGGTTTCAAAGGGAGAGAAAGGCAGAGCATAAATTGAAACCGATCCCAACACTTTCAAAAGAACACAGCAAGAGAGGAAGGCAGAATCAAACCGTGAAGTTAGAGTTCAGAAAGCCGGATCCACTTTAAGAGGATCTGAACGAAATGTGTCCAAGGCCACACGGCTGAAAAGAGCACAAAAGTCTCAAAGGTTCAGAAAGAAGTTGGACCAAAAGAAAGGGACCAGTTAGATGGTCAAGAGGCCAGCCCAGTCTAGAAGGTTAAGGTTTTACTGTCACCTTGTAGCAATCTATAGAAGGGGAGGCCAGGCGGACAAAGTACCTTGAAATGGTGAGAACACTCCAGCGGGGGCAGTTGTTCCTGGCAGCGGTTGCGAGTCGGTGCTTCGTCCGGCAGAAGAGAAGATTTTGGCGGGGAGGAAAGCAGGAGGTCTTTGTGCTGCCAGGGAAGAAACCAGCCGTGGAGTTTCTTGATTAAAAGGAGTGGTCCTTTCTTTTGCGGTTCAGTGGTAAGTGGCTGTCCGGTTGCCGGGGTGCTTGGCACGGGCAATTCGATCACAAGATGTCCTGGTAGACGAAAAAGGAAAGCGAACTGGTTGTCCCCACCAGCTCAAGGGGAAGAGACTCTCGGCAAGAAGATCTTTCGTCAGGAAGTGGTGAGACGGTTCAGCAGGGCTCCAACGGTGGTGTCGTCGTTGCAGGTCGGCTCAGCTTCTCCCTCTTCGGATCCTCGGGTCCTGTGGCGACTTCTGAAGTTCCAGTCCCGAAAGCCCTGCTTTTATGCAAGAAAACTCCATTCATTCAGCCTAGCTGTCAATCAAGCATGCTAAGTGGTGAGCCGGCCGGCTCACCACTTGGGCCAAACACACAAGAGTGTGACTTGAGTTGCCAAGGCAACTCAGTCCAGGGTGCCTAAACCCCCTCCCATACCCCCTGTGGTACCCAGACAGTGGCACCA
Organism: Ambystoma mexicanum; assembly: GCF_040938575.1. Taxonomy (NCBI): domain Eukaryota; kingdom Metazoa; phylum Chordata; class Amphibia; order Caudata; family Ambystomatidae; genus Ambystoma; species Ambystoma mexicanum. Next base: position 83,263,128 of record NC_090931.1, read on the forward strand.
CTTTTGGAAGCTTCTTTGGAGAAGCCCGCCAAAAAGTGGAACAAAGGGCTCGACTTGGGTTGGAGTCGCAGAAGAGAACACAAACGCCATTTTAGCATCGAGTTCTGGCAAAAAATACCAACCGGTGAATTAATATTAAATGAATAACCAGGCAGTATGTTCGAGGCTATAAGAATTAAATAAAGTTGGTAGCCTCGAACAATGGGAAAATCCCATAGAGATATATTCGCGGTCGAATATTAAAAATTAGTATCCACTGCCACCACCCAAAACTCGAGGGGGAACGGAGACGTGCCCCCTCGAATAACAGACCATGGGGCAATCGAATTGCCCCGACCAGTACGTCCATAATATGATGGTTGGTACTGGTTTCTGTTCATAGTTTGGGACTAGTAAAGCCAATTGTGACTTTACATGCCCTGAGAGACAGTAGTCAGTCCCAGGGTATGGAGTCTATGGTGGGGTGTCACTGACGCCCCAGTGTCACTGCACTGAGGGTGCTGTGTAACACACATACTAAAAACACATGACACCCTATGGAGTAAAAGACCCCATAGCCCATAAAACACATTAACAGTTAAAGGAACCCCTCAAATCATGTCCAAGAGTGTGAGGGAAAAGAGACTCACTCTTGGCAGGAGAAAAAAAAACAAACTCCAGAAATCCAACAAAGCTGCTGGGGGACTCACTAGGTTAGGAAATTCAGCCTAAACAGAGAATTCTCCCTAACAACAATTCCGACTTGTCCTCAATGCGGTATCAAGAGAACCTAGTGAATTTACGAATTTCATCCAATATTTGGGGAAGGTTAGCTTTCGGGTTCCTGATATATACTAGTGAGTCCCCATAGAAGGAAATGATGTGTAGGGCCAGTCATGCGTAGTCTGTGATGCATATTATTGAGACGTAGGATACAGGTTAGCGGTTCTATAAAGAGAGCAAAAAGCAGCGGGGATAGAGGGCAACCTTGACGAGTACCACGGGCAAGCAGGAATACAGGGGACACCACAGCACCAGTCCTGACCCTCACCCTCGGCGAGGAGTAGAGCACCTTAACACGTTGAATAAAAAACTTGCCCAGACCCATACGTCGGGGAACGGAGAACAAAAATTGCCATGATACAGAATCGAATGCCTTTTCGGCATCAAGTGTGGCCGCCACTGCTTGTGAATTAGGGTCGATTTGTGATAGTATCCCCAAAAAGCATACGCAAATTATAAGCTATTGCATGAACAGGAATGAATCCAGACTGGTCTGGATGAATCAGATCAGGCATATGCGGGAGCAGCCTAGTCGCTAATAGTTTAGCTAGGATTTTAGTATCGGAATTGATCTGAGATGGCGGCCGGTATGAGCTCATGTTTTCGGAGGGTCTGGCAGGTTTCAGCAGCACAGTAATTAGTGCTTCAGACATCGAGGGGGGGTGGGGGAATTCCACACTGTAGTGCTTCCTCCCAAGTGCTGAGCAGGTGGGGGGCGAGGATCAAATTTTGCTCCTTGTATAATTCAATCCCGAGCCAGTCTAGGCCAGGGGCCTTCCCGGAGGGAAGAGATTTGATAGATTCACTAATCTCATCAGTGGTTATGGGGAGGTTTAGTGACTGATCCACCTCTTTGCCGGGTGTATGGACTGGTATGGACTCAAAGTATTGTTCAAGTTCTGCAGGGGATCGTTGGTCTGAGTTGGTGTAAAGCATGTTATAATACTGGTAGAATTCTGCATTCACCGCTTCGGGGGAGTTAAGAATATCACCAGAGGCTCCACAAATCCCTGATATGTGCTGCATGTCCGAGTCGCAGTGGGTCGCTTGTGTCAGATGGCGTCCCGGTCTATCGGCTTCCCCATACCTTCTAGCCTGTTTAGGGTGATGCAACAGGCGGACCACGCAGTCCCGCAATTCTTGGAATCTTAGGAGGTTACCTTTAATGCATCCAAGTAGTGCCCTATCTCGCGTGCAAGCATATTCGTCCTAGTTTTTTAAAACGGCCTCAGTCTCCGCAAGCTGTTTTCTGGTCTCGTGCAACAAACCGGAGGCTCCTGAGATTCTCACGCCTAACCCACACCTTAAAGGTCTCCCATACTGTACAGGCCCGGGAAACCGACAATATGTTTCTCTGGAAGAATTCCGCAGACTCAGTGTTTTAGACGTTCGGTAAGTGCCGTGTCCGACGAACATCGCGGGGGCATGCACCAAAGGGGGTGTAAAGGCACAGTGTTGAACCACTCAAATGTCAATATGATGGGGGAGTGATTAGATAAAGTTTGTGGGTGAATCAGAGTCCACCACTCGGGGTACAAAAAACGGGAATGAGCCATAGGTCAATTCTAGAATGTGCACCGTTGAGTAAAATGTATATTCGCGCTTAGTCGGGTTGCGACAGCGCCAGGGATCGATAAGCCCTAAATGAGTCATCGCGCCCTTCACCATGCGGCCAGCGGACGAGAGTTCCCTCTGTGTGTCCCCAGAGCGATCTAGTGTACAATCGAGTATAAGGTTAAAATCGCCCCCCATATAATTTGTGAGAGTGGAGCAGCAACTAGGAGGTTGAGGATTTGGGAGTAGAATTGGGGGCCGTCGAAATTTGGGCGTAGGTATTGACAAGTGTAACATTAACACCTAGTAATGCACCCCACACAATCACATAACGTTGCAGCGGGTCTGTGCTGCGCTTGTGTTCCTGAAACTGTATGGAGCGATGTATTAGAGTCGGCACTCCACGTGATTGGGATGAGTCGCTGGTGTAATACGGTTCAGTGCCCCATGCTTTGGTGAAAGTTACATTAATAGGCCCTAGTGCATGCGTCTCCTAGCGCATAACTATTTTGGAGGAGCGGTTTATATATGCAGACACTTTAGGGCTTTAATGGGGTGATTGAGGCCCCGAACATTCCAAGATAAGTGTGAGGTTGGACTTCCCACTATTCATAGCAGGTGCATATTAAATACCCCAACTACTCCTACATACCGTCCCCTTTCCTCCATACTTATGGGACATTACTCCGTCCTGTGGGACGGGACCAGACCATTTTGTAAAAGCATCCAAAGTTTAGCAAAAATTTTAGTCCCTCTTTCTATGCGGGGCACGGCACGCGGCCGTAGCCCTGCCCATCTCGGCGCCGCATCGCCCATCAGTCCTTTTCTCCGCGCGTTGGACTGGATGCACATGCATCCGCTGAAGATTTTCTTCCTTTTTCCTCTTCTCTGGCTCTCGCTAGCGATCGTGTACTAGTCTGTCTTTCAAACTAGACTTTCCAGATTGTTCGTGTCATCGACGCTTCATGAGGGCGGATCCCCATCCTCTTTGTTTAGAGTGGTTGGGCCCGGACCACCGTTGGGACTCCTGTTTTTATTGCGATTCCCTTTCGGTCCAGGCACTTCGTCGATTGGAGCTTTGGGAGGAGGTGTTTCGACGTACTCCTCCTTCGCATTTTCAATCTTTTATCGATGAAAAGAAGCAGCGCCTGGTAAGTTCTTTACTTTTCAGAGCACCCTGGCCGGGGGACACCTTTCCGGGCTCTTCCCGGCCCGGGAGGAGCGTTGACCGCTCAATCACCGGGGATTGCTCCGAGGTGCCTTCTGGGCCTAATAATTGTATCAGAGTTTTCTCCGAGGGTCTCCGTAAGGTGCCTTTGGATACCAGAGTACGCTCCGAGGCCCCTCCTGTGGGGGCTGCTTGTAGACCTTGTTCTACTGAGTCGTGGGGTACCGGAGCTCGCTCTGAGGCCTCTTTATTGGCTTCCCTCAAATGTACCGGGGTGCGTCCCGAGGCCTTGGTTGGGCTTGGTGTTACCGAACACGTGTTCAAGGCCCGTGCTTGTAAGGCTTTGACCGGACTGAGGTCCCTCGTACATAGGCTAAGGAAACCAACATTTCTGAGAGGCCTGATGAGGACTTATTGGTGAAAGCTGTTTCTCACTGTACCCGCTCTTGTGGCGACAAGGAGTGAAAGTTCCTCCTTTACCGGCAGTGCCGAGGTCCTTCCCGTGAAGGCTAGTTCGGCTATTGGTATGTCGCAGAAACATTCCATGCCACATAGTACCGGCTCGGCCAAGGTTCCTTATGTAAAGGCTAAAATTAAGACCCCTGATCCACTGTCGGGGACCCCTGCCTCACTTCCACACGTGCCACAGTTCCCCTCAGGTGACGGCAAAATGGTGGCCGTTCCCGCCACGACCACGGCAGCCATTTTGGGCGATTCCCCTAAAACTACATCATCGGCCTCAAGTGTAGGAGTTGGTTCTGCGGGTGAACATAAGATTCCTTGTGCACATCAGTTTCGTCCAGTTTACGACGAACACTCGAATGCCCCTTCCGCACAATATCTCGTTGCCTGTGGGTTCGGCACCCTTGATTTTTGTGGACACTTCGGGGGATGGGCCTGTTTGACAACCCTCTGCGTCCCTGGAATTATCCTCCTCATGAGAGGCCTCCTCCGACAGCTCCAAAACCGTCTCCGGAGGACGCCTTTTTCAGTAATTTTCAGACGCTTATGCATGCCGACCCCATGAGAGTATTTCAAGGGTCTTTCTAGGGAGATATGCCTGTCTGCGCCTCTGGCTCCACCCGCTCCCCGGTGTTTCATCCGGCACCGCCTTTGCCTACAGTGCCTCCCCTGACCCTTCCGCCCTTGCCTCCGTTGTCCCCCGTGGACAAAGCGATGCCTGACACAGTGCAGCAGGATCCTGACCTGTCGGATGATGTGCAGGGCGATCAGGACAGCGAAGATCAGCCCCGCTTGTTAGGCAGAATCCGGTGCAGGTCCCTTAGGGACCACAACACACAATTAAGACTAGGAGTGGTAATACAAGTTCACCTTTGGTACAAGCCTGTACTACTATGTTAAAGTGGTAGCAGTAGCGGAGCAGCCAGGCTTCTCAAGAGTATGAGCAGTAGCAGAGATTACACAAAGGGACCACAATTACTGTGACTCAAGCAAACACTGACTCAATGTTTCAGGTAAAAAATATAAGTACATTTATTTTTAAGCCATTTTTAAAACACAACACTTCTATAAATTCAAAACCACACGTAAAATACACTACAAACAACCAATTCTCTTGGCACAGAACAACTCAAGGCAAGTACCTTATGTTCTCCAGCATGGGGTCTGGCATGGATTCACATGCTCATGAATATTCCCCGTCGTCAGGCTGGGAATCCTCGGTAAGAAAAAACCAGTATCAGTTTCGTTTCTGATCTGTCTTTCGTAGTAACAACCAATCACTGGTCTCTGCGTCATACTGACCACAGCCAATGACTGCCCTCTACCTAAGCACCGCCTCTGGCAGCCATCTTCAGATTTTTACCGCACGTTCATGTGTTGGGATCCTCGTGCTATTGCTCTCGAGCGTTAGTGCTATTTTTCGCGCTTTTTCACAAAAAACTTCGATTCTTTCGGTCAAAAGAGCCTCAAGCTCCACCGATCCTACATCCGATCAACGGGGACCCGTGTCGGATTCATCTGTGCCCCTCAAGGGTGAAGATTTCGTCGAGCTACGCTTCGGAGGACTCCAGAAGCTTCTCAGGCCCGGTCTCGGAGATGGCCCAGGAGAAGGGAAGCTCGACGCCCGGAAAGCTGTTCAGGGTCTGCCCTGGATGCCAGCTGCAGAACGTCTTCAAGGAGGACGAACACTCTTTCTGCCTTTACTGCCTTCATGAGGACAAGACGCACGTGGAGAAGGACTGTGCGTTTTGCGGCAACATGTCGGAACGGACCATGAAGGACCGCCATCAACGTCTCGCCAACTGGCTGGAGGGTAAGAGCCCGTCTGGCGAGAAGAAGAAGAAATCCGAGCGGTCTTCTAAGACCTTTGAGGGCGCCCCGGCGACGGGGGCCCAACATAAGGCCAAGCACCGCGAGTCCGCTGGCACCGGGAGCGCCGAACGGTCGGGCTCTAGGGGCGCCAGGCAGGGCGCACCCTCCCCGGCACCATCAACCACGAGCCAACGCTCTGGGTCGGGTAAGAGGAAGGCCGAGCACCCGGCGAAGCTCCTGGAGAGGCCCCGGTCGAGCTCTAAGGCAGAGGAGGAGCGTGGCAGTGCCCCCTCCCTCAAGGATAAGGCGGTGAGCGCACCTAAGGTGGTGAAGGCCTTGATCCATCCGACCAAGCCCTCTATCGAAACGGTCGCGGCGGCCCTGGCTCAGCCTGTGGTGGCTACACCAGTGGTGGCGACCTCAGGGCCCAGAATCTCCCTGCCTCCGCGGAGGGAGTCTTCCTTTGTGCCCATCGATAGGACCCCCGTGAAACCCTCTGTGGGGAAGAAGGGGGGGCAGGGCGTCGTCGTAGATTCGGCCTCAACCTCAGAAGAGGAGCTGATCGAGGTCTTAAGCCACGGCCTAGGCGTGGAAGAAGGCCAGCCCGCCGGAATGGACCCCGAGGCAGGTGACGACGACGACATCGTCGAGGATACCGACGGGGCCCCTGCTCGCCCGTCGGATTCCCCTCTGCCAGCGCCGCAAGACAACTCGGCGGCCATTTTGTTGCCCATACAGTCCTTATGCTCCGAGATAAGGACGAGGCTACCGTTACCGACGGAGGAACCTCTCCCGTCGGGGGATCCAGAACCGGGACCTTCTGGTGTTCCCCCTACCAAGAAAAGAAGGATCCATCCACCACCTCCTTTTCAACCGTCGCGCCCCGTCCAGCCCTCCTCCCCGTCCACCCGAGGGGATGATACGGGGACTGACACGGCAGCGACGGGTACGGACGACGAGGCATACAACGAGGATTTTCCGTCGTCGCCTCCCACCAGGGCTTCTCCGCCCGACGAGATCGGATCTTTCCACTCCATGATCTCCAGGGCTTCCGAGCTTTTCCAACTCTGCCCTGAGGAGAAGAAAAAGGAAGGCTTCCTTTATCAGCGGCGCGAGGCCAAGAGGAAGACGGTCCTCGCAGTGCCTCTGTTGGACGACATTTGGGATGAGGGCCTTTCCCTCCTCAAGAACCCTTCCACGACGCCAGCTAGAAGAGACCGGTACGAGAAAAAGTACCGGGTCCCGGACACGGCCCCCCTATGCCTCCGGGCGCAGCCTACCCCGGACTCCGTCGTCTCCGCGGCAGCCAGGAAGAAAGCGGGGGGGGGTGCGGCCTCCACATCAACTTCCCCGCCGGACGGCGAGGGAAAGAAATTGGATGCTATGGGACGTAGAGTCATCTCGTCGGCAGCGACGACGATTAAAGCGGCCAACGCCTTGGCTATCGTGGCCCGCTACGACAGGGAGCTCTGGTACAAGATAGCTCCCCTGCTGGATTTTCTGCCGGACGACAAGAGGGCGGAGGCCCTTGAGATCCTGCAGGAAGGTGAGGTGGCGTCGGACCACGCCATCACCGTGGTGACGGACATCGCCGACACTGGGTTCCGCCAGCTGGGCAACGGCGTTTGCCTTCGACGTCGTGGATGGCTCAAAGCTACAGACTTTCGGCAGGACGTCCAGACCAGAGTCCTGGACATGCCCTTCGACGGGAACAACCTGTTTGGGAAGACAGTGGACGATTCCCTTCAGGCCATCAAGGCGGATACAGAGACGGCCAGGGCCCTTGGAGTCCTGCAGCAACGACGAACGCCCTTTCGGAGCGGCGGAGGCAAGGGCGCCTCCAAAGGTTCCGGCGGCGGTTTCGCTTCCTACCGTCAAGCGGCCCGCTCGTCGTCGCAAGAGGCCTACAGAGGACGAGGCAAGTCTAGCGGACCCCGCCGTCGTCGCCAAGGAGGTCAAGGCGGCAAGGCCGCGTCCAAGCAGGATTGAACCGGCCGTGGGGTCGGGCCCCCACCGAAGCACCCCGGTGGGAGGCCGGCTGGCGGGCTTCGTCAGCGTGTGGGAGTCCATCTCCACCGACCGTTGGGTGCTGGACGCCCTGGCCCGGGGCCACGCGCTCGAGTTTCAAAGAAGGTGCCCGCGCGTCCCCCCCGTGGCCAGGAAAGAACTTCACGTCCCTCAACTTCTCCTGGAGGTAAAGGCGATGCTCAGAAAGGGCGCCATCGAACTCGTCCCAAAGAGGCTTCGGGGCTCCGGAGTCTACTCGCGATACTTCCTCGTGAAGAAGAAGACGGGAGGATGGCGCCCCATCCTAGACCTGCGACGTCTGAACAAGTTCATCAAGGCGCAGAAGTTCCGGATGGTCACCCTCCAGCACGTCCTGGGTCAGCTGGAGGAAGGAGACTTCCTATCGTCGTTGGATTTGGAGGATGCCTACTTCCACATTCCCATCCTAAAGGGGCACCGAAAATTCCTCAGATTCGTGGTCCAAGGGCGTCATTACCAGTTCAAAGCCCTTCCCTTCGGACTACGGTCGGCACCCAGGGTATTCACCAAGTGCCTCGCACCGGTGGCGGCGCAGCTGCGCCGCGAGGGGATTCACGTCTACCCCTACCTGGACGACTGGCTCATCCGCGCCAAGACGAGGGAGCTCGCCGTGGTCCACACGGCAAGGACCGTCCAACTCCTCACGGACCTGGGATTCTCCGTGAACTACGCCAAATCCCACCTGGTGCCCGCGCAAGTCGCACTGTTTCTGGGAGCGAGGCTCGACACAGTGTCCCTTCTGGCCTCCCCGTCGGAGGAGAGGACCAGGACCATCTTGGGCAAGGTGCAACGGATGTTGGTGGCCGACGCGGCCAAGGTGAGGTCCATCAAGTCCCTCCTCGGGATGATGTCTTCCTGCATCTACCTCATTCCCATGTGCAGGCTCCGGATGCGCCCGTTGCAAGAATTCCTGGATGCGCGCTGGATCCAGACGACGGGCAGCTTCGAGGAAAGGATCAAGCTCGACGAGAGTTTCCGACGAGCGATACGGTGGTGGGGCACCCGCGCGCATCTGACGCCGGGCATGGACTTCCAGACCCCAGCCCACCAGGAGACTGTGACCACGGATGCCTCCCTGGAAGGGTGGGGAGCGCACACCGAAAATCTGCACGCAAGGGGACTCTGGCTCCCGACGGAGAAGTCCCTGCATATCAACGTCCTGGAGCTCCGTGCAGTGTTTTGGGCCCTCAGGTCCTTCCTTCCGTCCCTCAAGGGCAAGGTGGTGAGGATCTTCACCGACAACACCACCACCATGTTTTACATCAGGAAACAGGGCGGAACCAGGTCCCCAGCGCTGTCCAAGGAGGCGCAGGACCTGTGGCATTGGGCCGTCGCCCAAGGGATTTTTCTGGTGCCGTTTCATCTGGCAGGGATAAAAAACACCATCGCCGACTCACTCAGCAGGGAGCTGCGCTCGTGCCACGAGTGGGAACTACGGCAGGATCTGGTGGATCGCCTCTTCCGACGGTGGGGCACACCCCAGATCGACCTGTTCGCGACGGCAACGAACACCAAGTGCCGGAGGTTCGCCAGCAGGTTTCCCCAGACGAGGAGCATGGGCGATGCTTTCTCGTTCCCCTGGGAGGGCCTGTTCCTCTACGCGTTCCCTCCCTTGCCTCTGCTAATCCGGCTCGTCAACCAGCTCAAGAGGTCACGGTGCAGGATGATCCTCGTCGCACCTGCGTGGCCGAGGCAGATATGGTTCCCGGACCTTCTGGACTTGTCAGCGTCCCCGCCGATCAAGCCGCCGGCGGACGCGGATCTACTCTCCAGGGAAGGAGGCGCCATCCTCCACCACGACCCGAAGTCGCTGAACTTGCAGGCCTGGCTCCTGCAGCGCTAGAGTTTGGAGGATACGACATACCGGCCGATTGCAGAGAGGTTCTTGCAAAGGCCAGGGCGTCCTCGACTCTTAAATGCTACGGACACAAATGGAAGAGGTTCTCTGTCTGGTGCCACGCACAGAAGATTAACCCTCTATGGATTACGGCTCCCCAAGTACTGCCGTACCTGCTGACGCTGGCCAAAGCTGGTCTGGCACACGCGTCCATCAAGATTCATCTTGCTGCGATCTCCCGATACACCAGAACCACGGGGCGGACGTCCTTGTGGTCTCATCGTCTGGTGAAAGAGTTCATGAAGGGACTGTTCAGATCGTTCCCGCCGGTGAAGGCCCCGGCCCCGGCGTGGGAGCTCAACGTGGTGCTGACCAAGCTCATGGGACCTCCGTTCGAGCCTCTGCACTCGGCCCCGTTGAAGTTTCTATCGTGGAAAACATCTTTTCTTGTGGCCATCACCTCCGCACGACGAGTGGGAGAGATCCAGGCCCTTTCCTGCAAGGCCCCGTACTTGACTTTCCACGACACGAGGGTAGTGCTCAGGACGCACCCCTCCTTCATGCCCAAGGTGCCGTCGGACTGGTGTTGCCTGTGTTCTTCCCGTCGCCTTCGTCGCCGGCTGAGAGGACTTTGCACTCGCTGGATGTGGCTAGAGCGCTGAAGTTCTACGTAGACCGCACGAAGTGTTTTCGGAAGAGGTCACAACTCTTTGTGAACTTTGGACCTGTCAATCAGGGGAAGGCTCTCTCGAAGGCTTCCATTTCCAGATGGCTCTCCGGCTGTATCATGTACTGTCATCGGTTGGCAAACCGACCGCTGCCTGGCCGTCCGAGAGCCCATTCCACCAGAGCGATCGCAGCTACCACGGCGTTCCTATCTGGTGTGCCCCTGCTGGACATATGCAGGGCTGCTACGTGGAGGTCGACGCACACCTTCACGAAATTCTACTGCGTCGACCGGGATTCCAGAGAGGAGTCCAGGGTCGGCCAAGCAGTGCTGCGCAACCTGTTCGCCTGAGGTGAGCCTGGTGAGGAGGTAAGATGCTTAATGTTGAGTTTATGTGATGCTTAATGTTGAGCCTTTGCCACCTCCCGTGGTTGTGCATGTGTGTACTGCTATGTATTCTTTATTCATGAGCATGTGAATCCATGCCAGACCCCATGCTGGAGAAGGAACAAGTTACTTACCTGTAACTGTTGTTCTCCAGCATGGGTCTGGCATGGATTCACATGCGAACCCTCCCGCCTACCCCTCTGCGGCTCTTCACTTGGTCATACTGCCACTTCACGTGCTTCCAAATCTGAAGATGGCTGCCAGAGGCGGTGCTTAGGTAGAGGGCAGTCATTGGCTGTGGTCAGTATGACGCAGAGACCAGTGATTGGTTGTTACTACGAAAGACAGATCAGAAACGAAACTGATACTGGTTTTTTCTTTACCGAGGATTCCCAGCCTGACGACGGGGAATATTCATGAGCATGTGAATCCATGCCAGACCCATGCTGGAGAACAACAGTTACAGGTAAGTAACTTGTTCCTTCCACATCCCCATTCTAAAAGCACACAGTGTTTCTCAGGTTCGTGGTTCAGGGACACCACTACCAATTCAGAGCCCTGCCGTTTGGATTAAAGTCGGCACCCAGGGTATTCACCAAGTGCCTGGCACCAGTAGCGGCGTGGCTGCCCCTGCAGGCGATCCACGTCTACCCCTACCTGGATGACTGACTAATCCGTGCAAGGACAAGAAAACTTGCTGTCGAACACACAGCGAGGACCGTCCTGCTACTCACTGATTCACCATCAACTACCCCAAATCCCACCTGGTTCCGTCGCAAGTAGCACTGTTTCTGGGGGCGTAGCTCGATACAGTGGGGCAGTTCATCTCCCCGTCGGAGGAGAGGACGAAGGCCATTTTGTGCAAGGTGCAACGCCCGCTAGCGACGGACGTGGCTAGGGTGAGGTCATCAAGTCCCTCCTCGGGATGTTGTCCTCATGCATCTACCTTGTACCCCTTTGCAGACTTCGGATGCGTCCGCTACAGGAGTTCCTCGACGCCCGCTGGTTTCAGGCGACGGGCCGCTTCAAAGACAGGATCCTTCTCGACGAGGAGTTCCGTCAGGCGATCCTATGGTGGGGTACCCGTGCGCACCTCACGGCAGGCACGGACTTTCAGACCCTGGCGTTTCAGGAGACGGTGACGACGGACGCCTCCCTGGAGGGTTGGGGGGGGGGGCCCACACCGGAAATCTCCATGCAAGAGGCCTTTGGCTACCGGAGGAGAGGTCTCTCCACATCAACATTCTGGAGCTTCAAGCAGTGTTCTGGGCGCTCAAGGCGTACCTTCCGTCCCTCAAGGACAAAGTGGTTAGGATCTTCACCGACATCACCACCACAATGTTCTACATACGGAAGCAGGGAGGCACCAGATCCCCCAGCCCTAACCAAGGAGGCCCAGGATCTGTGGCACTGGGCTGTCGCCCAGGGGATGTTTCTGGTTCCCTTCCACTTGGCAGGAATAAAAAACACTATCACCGACTCACTCAGCAGGGAGCTGCGCTCGTGCCACGAGTGGGAACTACGCCAGGACCAGGTGGAACGGCTCTTTCAATGATGGGGCAAACCCAGATCGACCTGTTTGCGACGGCGACGAACTCCAAGTGCCAGAGGTTCGCCAGCAGGTTCACACAGCTGAGGAGCATGGGCGATGCTTTCTCATTCCCTTGGAATGGCCTGTTCCTGTACGCGTTCCCTCCATTGCCATTGCTGCTCCGTCTCATCAACCAGCTCAAGAGGTCCAGGTGCAGGATGATCCTCGTCGCACCGGCTTGGCAGGGACAGATCTGGTTCCCGGACCTTATGGACTTGTCAGCGTTCCCACCTATCAAGCTGGCGACGGACGCAGATCTTCTCTCCAGCGAAGGAGGTGCCATTCTCCATCACGACCCAGAGTTGCTGAACTTGCAGGCTTGGCTCCTGCAGCACTCGAATTTGGAGGATACGATATCCCGGCTGACTGCAGAGAGGTTCTTTTAAAAGCCAGGTCGTCCTCAACTCTCAAATGTTATGGACGTAAGTGGAAGAGGTTCTCTGTCTGGTGCCGTGCACAGAAGATTAACCCTCTGCGGATTACGGCCCCTCAAGTGTTGCCGTACCTACTGTCGCTGGCCAAAGCTGGACTGGCTCGCGCCTCCATCAAAATACATCTGGCTGCCTTTTCCCGATACACCAGAACAGGACGGGTGTCCTTGTGGTCTCATCGCCTGGTGAAGGAATTCATGAAGGAACTATTCCAATCGTACCCGCCGGTGAAGGCCCTAGCCCCGGCGTGGGAGCTCAACGTGGTGCTGACCAGGCTAATGGGGGCCTCATTCGAGCCTATGCATTCAGCGCCTTTGAAGTTCCTGTAGTGGAAGACAGCATTTCTCGTGGCCATCACCTCCGCACGACGAGTGGGAGAGATCAGGCCCTATCTTGCAAGCCTACATACTTGACTTTTCACGACACGAGGGTGGTGCTGAGGACACACCCCTCCTTCATGCCCAAGGTGCCTTCGGACTTCCACCTCAACGAGCCCTTGGTGTTACCAGTTTTCTTCCCGTCGCCTTCGATGCCGGTCGAGAGGACTTTGCACTCGCTGGATGTAGCTAGAGCGCTGAAGTTCTACGTGGACCGCACAAAGATTTCGGAAGACATCACCGCTGTTTGTGAACTTTGGACCTGTGAATCAAGGGAAGGCTCTCTCGAAGGCTTCCATTTCCTGATGGCTCTCCGGCTGCATCATGCACTGTCACCTGTTGGCAAACCGAGCCCATTCGACCAGAGCGATCGTTGCTACCACGGCGTTCCTGTCTGGTGTGCCCCTGTTGGACATCTGCAGGGCTGCTACGTGGAGGTCGACACACACCTTCACCAGATTCTACTGCGTCGATCTGGACTCCAGGGAGGAGTCCAGGATCGGCCAAGCAGTGCTGGGCAACCTGTTCGCTTAAGGTGATCCTGGTGAGGAGGTAAAAGATGCTTAATGTTGAGCCTTGCCACCTCCCGTGGTTGTGCATGTGTGTACTGCTATGTATTATTATATTCATGAGCATGTGAATCCATGCCAGATCCCCATGCTGGAGAAGGAACAAGTTACTTACCTGTAACTGTTCTCCAGCATGGGTCTGGCATGGATTCACATGCAACCCCTTCCGCCTACCCCTCTGCGGCTCGTGTCTTGGTCCTACTGCCACTTTAAGTGCTACCAAATCTGAAGATGGCTGTCAGAGGAGGGGCTTAGGTAGAGGGCAGTCATTGGCTGAGGGCAGTATGACCCAAAGACCAGTTGTTAGGGAGAATTTGCATTCTATGGCTTATTTCCCTAACTTAGTGAGTCCCCCAGCAGCTTTGCTGAATTTCTGGAGTTTATTTTTTGCACTTGGTAAGAGTGTGAACTTTTTCCCCACTCTTACTTGTGTAGTTCATCTGTTTTGTTGCGATTGTGGACTCTGGAGTACACCACTTCAGTAGCCCCCTTCCTTTGTGTGCTACACAGCACCTTCAGTGCAGTGACACAGGGTTGTCTTTTAGACTTCCCACCGACTCCGTTTCTGGGGCAGAATACTGTCCCCCAGAAAAGGGTAAAAGTTGCCATTAACTTTACATAGTCATTTAACCACAGATCAGCACACCCCATCCTACATGGAGTATTGGAAAGGGTTACATCTTAGCCCTTTTTATCTGTACGTCCTTGGAGCATTGTTTCGCTCCCTTAACATTAAGACTTGGCTGGTGGCAGTGGTATCTACACTAATTTTCCTACTGCGATTTATATTACATAACGTGATATTGTTTTAGGCTATTTTAGGAGCCTTGAACTCTAAACCCGCTAGTCCAAATACTTTTTATTTCGTCTCTGGTTGGGTTTAATCACAATTTCTTTTTAACGTCTTTCTTTGCGCGGCAAACCAGGTTTGCCTCCTTTGTTCGCCGACCTTTGGCGGGCTTCTGACCAGAAGCCCTACTTTGCCGTCTGGGTGTCTAGGTGGGCTGAATGTGAGGGAGGGGTGTAGTCACCCCCTGCACAGTGTCTCCTTGGAGACCCAAGTCGCACTTTGTGTGATTGGCTGAGGTGGTTGGCCGGGCTGGACAACCCCCCTGCTGAGTGATTGACAGCCAGGCTATGTGGATGGGGGATTTTGGCATAAAAGGCAGACTCTTGAGCTAGAAGGCAGTCGCCTCTGGAACTACAAGGAACCGAAGAGAAGCGGAGAAGACGGCTGCTGCAACCTAGAGTCCCGGTGAAGCACTGCTGCAGTCCTGAGCTATCTACCTCTTCAACGACTAAGAGAAGATCCAGCCCGGAGTAGTCTTCCCTTGAGCCTGGTGGGATCAACCAGCTCGTCTTTTCTTTAGTCAGAGAATCCTCTCCTGGTCGAAATCACTGCTGTGCTGTAGTGGTCCGGATAGCCATCAGAAGAGCCCTCTCCTGATTTAAAGGAGCACACCTTTTATTCATCGTATTTTTCGCTGCTGCTGGCCTCATCCCTGGGTAGTGCAGATCGCTCCAGACGTCGTCCTTCTTGTCCCCACGCCTGAAGCCGCAGGAACTACCAGGAACAACTGCTGTGGCACCAGCTTTCTCCAACGGAATAAGGTACTGTGCACATTTGGTCATTCTCTGTCTGACCAGCCGGAATCAGGGTGAACCCTTTTCCTCCACGAACATTTGTTCTTTCTTCCCTCCCTCTTATAACTTTTCCTTCCATTTGACAATCTTTACAAACTCTTGGCATCTCGAATATCGAACTGTTCAACATGTGATCCTCGGCAACTGAACATCTGCTCCATTGACACTGGCGCAGGCCCATTGACTTTAATCTATATCTTTGAATAAGCCCTCCAGTCTCCTTGCCTTGAAAAAGTATTGCCTATGATTTTTATTCACTTTTCCCTTGTTTGAAATTCCTAAGTACAAAGTGTGGTTTAAACTTCATGAGCATTTCTATCCGCGAGTACGTGTTAGTATCGCAACAACGGTCTGTCAAATCCTAGTGTACTTACCTTGAATTTACTGGAACAAGTGGAATTGGTTGTGTAGTGTATTTTACGTGTGGTGTCGAATTGATAGAAGTGTTGTGTTATAACAGATGGTTTAAAAATAAATGTACTTGTATTTTTTTACTTGAAACCTTGAGTCAGTGTTTGCTTGAGTCACAGTATTTGTGGTCCTTTGTGCAATCTCTACTACTGCTCATTTACTCTTGAGTTAAGTCTGGCTGCTCCGCTACTGCTACCACTTCAACAGTGTAGTACAGGTTTGTACCAAAGGTGAACTTGTATTACGTCTTGTAGTCTTAATTGTGTGTAGTTGTCCCTAAGGGCACTGCACAGGACTCTGCCTAACACTAGTGATTGGTCATTACTAGAAAGACAGTTCAGAAACGAAACTGATTTTTTTCTTTACCAAGGATTCCCAGCCTGACGACGGGGAATATTCATGAGCATGTGAATCCATGCCAGACCCATGCTGGAGAACAACAGTTACAGGTAAGTAACTTGTTCCTAGCTTCACATTTACGGTGAGAAAGCCACTCTGTACAGTTGCCAGTAGGTGATCCTCCCTCGTTGCCGTGGTAGGGGGCGTCTGTGCATCCGACAGAGGGTCAGGCACAGGGGCAGGAGATTTGGCCAGGGTATTGGTGTATGTGTCCATAGGGCCCTTTTTCTTGGATGTGGCTCCTTTGGTCATGTCTCATCGGCGCGGCCACTAGGAAGGTGGTATTGGAGTATGGTAGAGAGCATCCCGACAGATCACTTGCGCCCGGACACTGCCACCACCGAGCGAAGGCACACCAGGGGGCAGCAGCTCCAAGGGCTCATGTGGGCAATCCCAGTTACGCTGGCGGGTTCATGACCCACACTCTGCACCTCTCTTCACGTGGGCCCGCCCGATCAGGAACTCCCTCAAGGCGCAGCCCAAGGGCGCCGCGCAAGCCACCAAATGTCTGAGCCCGACCGCAACCTGCCGATTCCCAGGGGTTGGGGGGGGGGGGGGCGCGCATCGCCGTCCGCCGCCTAGCACTGCGTTCCCAGGCAAGCAAAGTGGTCTCGGCATTTACTCGGGGGACACACAACTACCCAATGGTTCCAGGAGCCAGTATCCAGTGTGTGAGGATCCTCTCACCACACAGGAACCAGCAACAGCAGTGCACCCAGGGCAGCATATACAATCCACTGCCGAAATCGCTTTGCCTAGCGCAGGAAGAGCCTCGCACCGCCCCTCCCCAGTTGTCCTCTGCAGCGTAGTATCTGAAGGAGCTTGTTTCCTTGTGTTCAGGCGCCGCATCAGGCCATGATTCAGACCGTAATTTCACCGAACATTGCCCAGTTCAGTCATATAAGTAAGTTTGTCGTTTCAGCAAGCGTAACCCGATTAATTACTGGAACGGATTCTGTCTGGCAGGAGCTCCCCACTCAAGAGGCCTTCTTGCTTGGCTGCTCAACAGCCCCCGAGCCATTCAGCTGCCTCAAAACATCTCTAAGGTCTTCACTCACGACACCCTGGTGGGAGGCAGATTATCACAGCATCAGAAAGAATGGCGAGGTATTACTTTGGATGCATGGGCACTGGAAACCGTAGCCAACACTTAATGCCTCCCCTTTATACAGAGACCTCTGGATCATCCACCGGGAAAGTTTCACTAAATGTTCCAGATCCATTCCTGTTGCAGGAAATTTTGAACCTGCTGGAGAGGTTCTAGAGCGCCAGTACCTGTAATGGAGAGGAACAAAGGATGGTACTCTCCCTATTTCCTGATCCCCAAGAAGGACAGAGGACTGAGACCCATCTTGGACTTCAGATACTTGAACAAGTTCCTAAGGAAGGTCAAGTTCAGGATGGTCACACTTTCTCAAACCCTTCAGGGTCTTCCGCTCTACGATTGGATGGTGTCATTGGACCTTCCGGATGCCTACTTTCATGTGCTAATCCATCAGAAGCACAGAAAGTAACAGGTTCGTGTTGGCGGTTCTCATGATCAGTTTTGAGTTCTGCCATTTGGGCTGACCTCTGCCCAAGGGTTTGCCCCCAGTTAATTGCAGTAGTGGCAGCGAGTCTCAGGAGAGGGGCGATGCACATCTAACCCTACATGGACAATTAGCGGATTAGGGTACGCTCAACTGAACAAGCACAGGAACATCTCGGCGTAACCTGCCACTCTCCACAAACTGGACTTCTCCCTCAATTACAATAAGTCCCACATGATACCATCTCAAAAGCTCCAATTCATTGGAGTGGTCCTGGATGCATTCTCGGGGCGGGCCTTGCCACCCGAGGTGAGAGCTCAACACATTCTGCAGACGATCACCAAATTCTAGAGTGTCCAGCGTTTTCCGTCCTTAGACTTTTTGAGGTTGCTCAGCCTCATGGCATCCGCATTTTCCTGGTGCCCGAGGCTCGCCTGAGAATGAGATCCCTTCAATGGGCTCTCAGAACACAATGGTCTCAATTTTTAGGCAGAATGTCAGACCTACTTCAGGTTCTGAGCAAGGTTGCACACTATCTCCTGTGGAGGGCCTGTGAGGACAACATTCTGAAGGGAGAACCTTTTTGGCAACCATGGCCCGAGATAACGTACGCCTCACTCGCTGGGTGGGGAGCCCATAGCAATGACCTGATAATCAGCGGTCGCTGGTCTCCATCGGAGTCCAAACTATACATCAACCTTTTGAAATGGAGGGTGATCAGACTAGCGCTCATGGTCTTTCTGCCCTCTTTTCGGGCAAAGTATATGCTGATAATGGCTGACAACACAGTGGCCATGCACTATCTAAACAAGAGGTGGTGTAGGGTCACTACCACTGTGCAAAGAGTCACTGCAGCTCTAGTGCTGGTCAATTCTAGAAGGAATCTCCCTGTCAGCAGTTCGCCTAGCAGGAAAGGAGAACACAGCGGCGGATGCTCTAAGCAGGAAGAGCAGTCTCCCACAAGTAGGAACTAACTCGGGCAGTCCTTCAAGAGATCTTCACCCTTTGGGGAACCCCCTCAAGTGGATCTGTTCGCGACCAGTGAGTGTGAACTGTACTGCTCCAGGGAATTTCCTCCAAGAGGATCTCTAGGAGACAGGTTTGTAGTGGACTGAGTGTTTCCACTCCTGTATGCATTTCCTCTCCTGTATGCATTTCCTCTATTCCCCGTCATTCCTCACGCGTTCAGGAAGTTGAGAAAGTTCGGGAAACTCATTATCCTAATTTGACCTGATTGGACCAGGAACTTCTGGCATGTACCTCTGTCCGCCAATAAGTCTTCCACAAAGAGATGGTTTCTAAGAGGTTGAGATATAAGGATTGATACCTCCCAGATGATGTAATGGAGATTTTGCTTTCTGCCAGACGGCCATCAACAAACTCCCTGTACTGCTGCAGTTGGAACAAATTCTGCAGCTGGTGCAGGGACAAGAATGATGCCCTTTATTATGCAAAACACCTGAGGTGTTGTCTTTTCTACTGTACCTAGCCAATTTGGGGCTCCAGGTTGGAACAATTAAAGGCTATTTGGCCGCACTAGCCATCTTTAACTGCTAGTCTGAGGAATCTTCATATTTTAAGATCCCACTTGTGACACAATTTCTGAAGGGACTAGCCAATGTGTCTCTGCCCCCATCTCCTTTCCAGGTTCTAGTTTGGGACCTTAATCTGGTGTTTACATTTCTTATGTGTGGGCCAACCACTACATTCATGTGCGTTCAGGTTACTAATGTTCAAGGCCTTTTTGTTGGTAGCTCTAACTTCAGCCTGTAGAGTGAGTGAGTTGCAGGCACTATCCTCTAAACCACCCTTTACAATTTTCCACAAGGACAAGGTCGTCCTGAGGGTTGAGCATTCATTTTTACCAAAAATCATTTCAAATTTTCATGCAGGATAAAACATTGCATTACCCACTTTCTAACCTCCATCTCTTCCTGGCAAGGAAGAAGAGGTTGCACAGATTAGATCCACGGAGAGCTCTAAGCTTCTATATTTCTAGATTGTCCAAACTTCGTATAGATGATCAACTTTGTATAGGCTATACATGTCACAAACTGGGTCAGGCTGTGGCAAAGCAAACCTTATCCAGATGGATCATTCTAGCAATTTCAGAATACTACAGGCTGGTGGGCAAAGATCCTCCTGAAGGCTGGAGGGCCCATTCCACCAGGGACATTGCTACCTTTTCTGCTCTGCAAAGAGGTGTTGCTATCAAAAACATTTGTGAGGCAGCCATGTGGTCTACAATACACAGGTTTGCGAAACAATATTTCCTCGATTCTTCCCCGAGTCAGGATGGACGCTTTGGAAAAGCTGTCCTCCATTTGGTTCATGGAAACCATTGCGAACATTTGTACTCCCGCCACTAAAACACTGCTTTGGGAGTCTATCAAAGATGTGGAATACGTGGGAGGACACAATCCATTTGAAGAACAAGTTACTTACACCTGGTAGCATTTTTTTGACTGGATGTTCCCCCGGTGATTCAGTCATCGCCCTCCCAACCTACCCCAGAGTAGAATTTACAATCCTATTACAGCTTTCGCTCCTTCAAAGCTTTGTACGGTCAAATCTGTTATTATGCGGGTAGTTCTTCTGAAAGAAAAAACTGAACTGAAGCCAACGGCGCTGCATGTGCTACATATAACTTAGATGACAACATCCTCGAGACAGAGGCCCTTAGGGGACATTGAGTTGACTGCAACGACGCACAGCGCGCGCTGCCGTATTTATTTTTCTGAAGCTGGATATTGAATATCAAAGATTAGGAATATGTGGGAGGAACAGCCAGTCGAAAGAAGGTTACCAAGGGTAAGTAACCTGTTCTTCTGTGGCAGTGTTGTAAATGACGCATTACTATTTAAGGGTACTCGACCTCTGGAGGATTAAAGGCGCCGTGAGCCCAGTCCAGATTCGAACCTGGACAAAATAATGCAAGTGACCCCCCAGGAAGAATTTCATGGTAGGATGGTGCAAGTAGGATCAGAGAAGCTTTTTCACTGCTGCCCACCAGGGATATGCAAGAGGAGCTCTGACAGCTGACCAATCCGGTGGATCGGAAAAGCTCTGACAGCTTCTCAGAAGCAGCATTGGCTACGCCAGCAGTTTGGGCTTTTGTGTAGGCATGGGAAAGGCACTTGCCAGGCAAAGCCTTAGTGGTATTAACTACCCACTGTTGGTAGCAGGTAACAAAATGGTGTGGGTACCTGGGGATCTAATAGCAGTGGCTGGCAAAAGCTTACAACATATGCACAAGCCAAAAAGGTTAGCTTTGCCATTGCTCATTTGAAACACAGTGGCTTTGCCGATGCTCTTTTTTTAACCAGACTTCAGTGAAGAAAAAGCAGTGTTTATAAATTGAGTGTTTGAAGGAAGGACTGTTAAGAGATTTTTATTACACGAGTAGCGGTTTACAACTCCAATTAAGTCGTTCATTGTCAGATGACTGATTTAAACACACTGGCAGACATTTTGAATGCAAAGCCGATGGTAAGGTTTGATTAAAGCGTGCTCAGAGTTCCCAAGATGAGGTGTTTTGGGCAGGCGGAAGCAGGAATGGGTGGGATTGGCTTTAGGGATTAGTATGCCATTCCACTGTGTCCCTCGTAATAAGCCATATCTCTCTACCTGTACTCCATGCAATAGTCTCGACTTACAGGTGTCGCAATCGACACCTAATAGCCCAAACTAAAAAGCAATCTAATATGCAGATTTTTATGTTTCAGAAGAATAGTGCTTTTTAACTTAATGCATTGGAAATGTTTTTTAAATTAGCAAGAACATGCAGATTCTTGCTTTAATGAGTTAATTCCACCTGATCACAAAAGTAGCATACTACCATAAAGAGTTACTTCTCAAAAAATGACTTGAGTGTCATAGCGATTTTGCAGGGAAGAGATTCAACAGGGCTTTTAGTGCTGCATTTGTAGCTGGCTCATGCTGCAGGGTTTGTGATGGCACAACTCAGCTGATTACAGAGCAGAAATTGTCACTCATCCTGTAATACAAACATGATTTACAGCCTTGTGTATGGTTGTTGCCTGCTGCCATGTATTATATACGTATTGCAGGATTCCCTGCCAAATGCTGTTGTGGTGGCCGATCACCCCTAGAACCACCTGCAGACATCAGTGAGCTTGCCTGGCCCATTCACAAAACTGACTTTTGGAATGGGAATCTGTGCAGAATGGTCAGCTGCACATACCACATCTGGTGTATATCGACTGTGCACACCACACAATTTGTTTAACCAATTTGGCGTTTAGTCATGCCTCCAGGTGACAGGATTGCCAATTCGAATGGATTGTGTCCTCCCACGTATTTCTCATCTTATGATATTCGCATCCCAGCTCTGCTGCTTCGGAAACATTTTCCACCAGGGAGTGCTGTGTTCGAGACCGCAGAGTGGAAGTCCCTCGAGGGCCGGCGTCAAAATCATCCGCTGTACAAATGGCTGGAGCAGCTCCCGTTACCTCAGTTCTGTTTTTCTGACGCAAATGCTTCATGTTACGAATGGCAGATCGGAATTTTCTTTGATGTCCTCGTCTTCTACTTCCTCCACACCCAAGACTGGGGTTAAAAAATGTCTGAAGTGTGGCAGGAAGATGTCTATAACCGACCCCCATTGGAATTGCCTCTGGTGCCTCAGCCCAGACCATCAGGTGCATGAGTGCGGGTCCTGTCAGGAGAAATGGCAGTCTTCGAAAAGACAAAAGGTTTCGGGTGATTCTGGTAGAAAATCTCGTCGCAAGGCGAGGAGGGGTTTGAGATCAAAGTCGCGCAAGGAAATCTTCCTCGTCTTGGACTAAAAAGTTAAAAAAACGACATCATAGGTCTTCTTCCACCTCGTCCTCTTCTGAGTGTAAATTACCCATCAAAGCACGATCCCCCAGAAAAATGGGAGGCCTTCAGGGCTTTGATGCTTAAAATATTCGAGAATGCGGCCCAGACCCCCTCGAAGTTGCCGCGTGGTGATCATGCCTCTACTCAAAAAGTCGTAGAGGAAAATCAAGATCTAAACATGCAAGGGTTCAAAGAGTTGAGTGTCTTCAAGGTAAAGTTCCCCGACGCCTCCCACTAACTCTTAAGTATCCGGGGCATAAATGGGGGCTAACGGAATTGACGTCCACTTCGAAGTCAAAACTCGACACGGTCAAGGACCAAAGCGTCGAGACCACTGACGAAAATGACGTCAACACCATTAGCTATATCAAAGCCTCCTTCGACACCGTCGAAGCCAGCGTCTACCCTATTGATGCCTTCAACGCCTTTATCAAGGCCTTCTTTGATACCAAGACCCAAGTCAACGTCATTGTCCATGCCTAGGCAAATTCCACCTTCTTTGCCTGAAAAGTCTTTCCACCCTCAACCTAGACAGGAATTTTTTAGATCCGTGTCGTCTATATATGAAGAACATTCCTCTGAAGAGGATGTCACTCCACCTAGAGTTAGATTTGGAGCCAGAGAGAACTAGTTGACCCACAGTCTACAATAACAGACCTTTATGACTGTCTCCAAAATGCCAGTGGCTTAGACACTTCACCTGAAGTGAATTTTGAAAGGCCAAAGGGTCATTTATTTTATGGGTTGGAAAGCAGCTTCCCCGGATTTTGACCAGGATGACATGACTGACATCCTGCGTGAGGGTCCCTTTAAAAGATAATGTTCTCCCATTCCACAAAGCACTTCAAAAAAGTGTAATGGTAAATTGGAATACTCCTGATAAGATTGCAGCAGTAAATAAGAAGCTGGTACCAAAATATAGGCCAGCTTTATCAGATCCAGAATATTTATCCAAACATCCATCTCCTGAAAGTCTAGTGGTGCAAGCTGCAACCTCCACTAGGCAATCGGCTTACCCATCAATACCACCAGACAGGGACGATAAAGTTGATGCTTGGGCCTGGAAAGCTTTTTCTTCGGGCAGCATGGCCTTGAAATCGACTGTCACTTGCATATTAGCAAGATTTACTTATACCCTGTGGGGACTGCATGTCCTCAGCGGCTGAACGCATCCGGAAGGTGAGGAACGGGATGATTTCCTGGCTATAGTGAAGGATGTTAAGGAGGCTATGGAGGAATGCCTCCAGTCAGGATTGGACAATGCGGATAGTATAAGCAGGTCCATGGCATCTAGCACAGTCTTGCGCAGATTCGCATGGCTAAGGAAATGTGGGTTTGCACCTGATGTGCAGTCTAGATTACTTGATGCCTTTTGACGGCTTGAGGTTGTTTGGCAGCAAGGTGGACGAGAGCTTGAGAAGCTGCAGACCTCGAAAGGGGCAGCAAAATCACTCAGCGCTGCTATAAGGCAACCTCAACAACACTTAGGCAGGCTCATCTTCCTGGAAGAGTCGCCCCTTTCGCTTTTATTCGTCTTTTGGAAAAGGGAGGGGGCAGGTCAGTCAGAGGCCAACAGAGAAAACCCGTTCGTGGTGGAAAAGGGAGAGGTGCTAGATAAGCCGCAGCAGCTACTACCTCCTCAGCCACTGCTGCAAAGCCACTTTGAGGTCTTAACCCACAAAACCCTGTTGGGGGGCAGTATCACTCGGTATCTGGACGAATGGCAGGGCATTACGTCAGATGCCTGGGCACTAGAGATGGTGACCCATGGTTACCGTCTTCCTTTTCATCAAAGACCTCAAAATCATCCACCGGGAGCCAACTCTATAAAAATTCCAGACCCGCTCCTTGTGCAGGTGATTTTAACCCTGCTAGAGAAAGGTGCAATAGAACATGTACCTGTAGCGGAGAGGAACAAGGGCTGGTACTTCCCACTATTTTCCCAAAAAGGACAGAGGAATGAGACCCATCTTGGATTTGAGAAGCTTGAACAAGTTCCTCAGGAAGGACAAGTTCAAGATGGTGACCCTTTCTCAGAACCTTCAAGCTCTTCAGCTTCGGGTTCTACCATTTGGGCTGACCTCCGCCCCAAGGGTTTTCATCAAACTGATGGTGGTGGTGGCAGCGAATAGCAGAAGGGGGATTCAATTCTACCCTTATCTGGCCTTGACCTGCCACTTCTTACACAGTCTGGGCTTCTCCCTCAATTACAAGAAGTCACAAATGATTCCAAGCCAAAAACTCCAATTCATCAGAGCGATCCTGGACGCTTCCTTAGGGAAAGCCTTGCTCCCGAGGGGAGATCTCACCACATTCTGCAGATGGTAATAAAGTTTCAAAATGCCCTACATCGACCCGCTTTCGACTTTCTAAGGTTGCTAGGCCTCATGGCATCTTGCATTTTTCTGGTTCCCGAGGCCAGATTGAGGATGAGATCCCTTCAGTGGGCCCTCAGGACTCAATGGTCCCAGTTGTCGGGGGAGATGTCAGACCTTCCACAAGTCCCAACCAAGTGGTTTAAGATCTCCTATGGTGGGCTTGCAAGGAGAATATCCTCAAGGGGGAACCTTTTTGGAGAATATCCTCAAGTGGATCTGTTCGCGACCGGGGCCAACCGGAAGTGCGAACTGTATTGCTCAAGGGAATTTCCCACAAGAGGCGCTCTAGGGGATGCGTTCGTTGTGGACTGGGTATTTCCACTCCGTTACGCGTTTCCTCCATACCCCGTGATTCCTCATGTAACCTGGAGGTTGAGAAAGTTCAGGAAAACCATGATCCTAATTGCCCCGGATTGGGCCAGGAGGACATTGTACATGGACCTTGTGGACATGTCCATCTGCCCTCCAATACGTCTTCCACAAAGAGAGGCTCTTCTCTCGCAAGAGGAAGGTCAGGTTCCCCATCCAGAGGTCAAGGCACTCAGCCTTCACACATGGTTTCTGAAAGGCTAACAGATGGATTTGGACGTAATGGAGATTTTGCTTTTGGAACAAGTTCAGTGACTGGTGCACGGATAAGAATGTGGATCCATTTCTTTGATACTCCAACAGTATTTTCTTTTCTCTTACACTTGGCCAATTTGGGGCTTCAAGTTGGAACTATAAAAGGTTACTTAGCAGCGCTATCTTTCTTTAAGCGCTCCTCGGAAGAGGTGTCCTATTTTAAAATGCCTCATTCAATTCTTGAATGGGTTGACAAATGTATACCCCCTGACACCTTTTCAGGTGCCCATCTGGGATTTAAATCTAGTCTTAAAATTTCTCATGTGTGCTCCTTTCGAACCTTTAAATTCTTGTCCATTAAGACTGCTCACTCTTAAGACAATTCTGTGAGTGGCTATAACATCAGCCCGCAGGGTAAGTGAGTTGCAGGCACTGTATGTAAGCCTCCTCACACCATTTTCCATAGGGACAAGGTTATTGTGTAAGTCGAACCGGTGTCCAGTCATAATATCGAAAAAATAAAGTCGAATGACAAAGTCGAATCAATAATGTCGAAAAAAAAAAAGTCGAATTTGTTTTTTTATTATTTATATATTTTTTTTGGGTTTGGTAAGTAAAAAAAAGGGGTAAAATAAAAAAATAGAAAAAAGGGGGGTTGGGGGGGGGAACCCCCCCATTTCGAATAAAAAACGTATTAAAAAAAATTCGACTTTTTTTTTTTTCGAGATTATTTTTTCGACATTTTGACTTTCGATTTTATTGAATTCGATTTTATGTCTAGGAACCAGTCGAACCATCTTTCTTGCCTAAAATAGTGTCTAATTTTCATCTGTCACAAAAGATTCTTACCTTCTCCAGCATGGGGTCTGGCATGGATTCACATGCTCATGAATATTCCCCGTCGTCAGGCTGGGAATCCTCGGTAAAGAAAAAACCAGTATCGGTTTCGTTTCTGATCTGTCTTTCGTAGTAGTAACCAATCACTGGTCTCTGCGTCATACTGACCACAGCCAATGACTGCCCTCTACCTAAGCACCGCCTCTGGCAGCCATCTTCAGATTTTTACCGCACGTTCATGTGTTGGGATCCTCGTGCTATTGCTCTCGAGCGTTAGTGCTATTTTTTTCACGTTTTTTGCTCAAAAACTTCGTTTTTTCGGTCAAAAGAGCCTCAAGCTCCACCGACTCTCCATCCGATCAACGGGGACCCTTCGGATTCGTCTGCGCCCCTCAAGGGTGAAGATTTCGTCGAGCTACGCTTTTGGAGGACTCCAGAAGCTTCTCAGGCCCGGACATGGCCCAGGAGAAGGGAAGCTCGACGCCCGGAAAGCTGTTCAGGGTCTGCCCTGGATGCCAGCTGCAGAACGTCTTGAAGGAGGACGAACACTCCTTTTGTCTCTACTGCTTACATGAGGACAAGACGCACGTGGAGAAGGACTGTGCGTTTTGCGGCAATATGTCGGAGCGGACCATGAAGGACCGCCATCAACGTCTCGCCAACTGGCTGGAAGGGAAGAGCCCGTCAGGCGAGAAGAAGAGGAAGAAATCCGAGCGGTCTTCTAAGACCTTTGAGGACGCCCCGGCGACGGGGGTCCAACACAAGGCCAAGCACCGCGAGTCCGCTGGCACCGGGAGCGCCGAACGGTCGGGCTCTACGGGCGCCAGGCAGGGCGCACCCTCCCCGGCACCTTCAGCCACGAGCCAACGCTCTGGGTCGGGTAAGAGGAAGGGCGAGCACCCGGCGAAGCTCCTGGAGAAGCCCCGGTCGAGCTCGAAGGCCCCATCAGAGGGGGAGCGAGGCAGTGTCCCCCCCCCCCCTCAAGGATAAGGCGGTGAGCGCACCTAAGGTGGTGAAGGCCTTAATCCATCCGGCCAAGCCCTCTAGCGATACTGTCGCGGCGGCCCTGGCTCAGCCTGTGGAGGCTACACCAGTGGTGGCGACCTCGGGGCTCAGTCTCCCTGCCACCTCGGAGGGAGTCCTCTTTTGTGCCCATCGATAGGACCCCCGTGAAATCCCCGGCGGGGAAGAAAAAGGGGGGGCAGGGCGTCGTCGTAGATTCGGCTTCAACCTCGGAGGAAGAGCTGATCGTGGTCTTAAGCCACGGCCTTGGCGTGGAAGAAGACCGGCCCGTCGGGATGGATCCCGACGCTGGTGACGACATCGTCGAGGGTGCCGACGGGGCGCCTGATCGCCCGTCGGATTCCCCTCTGCCAGCGCCGCAAGACAACTCGGCGGCCATTTTGTTGGCTATACAGTCCTTATGCTCAGAGATAAGGACGAGACTGCCGTTGCCGACGGAGGAACCTCTCCCATCGGGGGATCCTGAGCCGGGACCTTCTGGTGTTCCCCCACCCAAGAAAAGGATTCACCCTCCACCTCCTTTTCCGCCGTCGCGCACCGTCCAGCCCTCCTCCCCGTCCACCCGAGGGGATGATACGGGGACTGACACGGCAGTGACGGGTACGGACGACGAGGTATACGACGAGGATCTACCGTCGTCACCTCCCACCATGGCTTCTCCGCCCGACGAGATTGGTTCGTTCCACTCCATGATCGCCAGGGCATCTGAGCTTTTCCAACTCTGCCCTGAGGAGAAGAAAAAGGAAGGATTCCTTTATCAACGGCGCGAGGCCAAGAGGAAGACGGTCCTCGCGGTGCCTCTACTGGACGACATTTGGGATGAGGGCCTCGCCCTCCTCAAGAACCCTTCCACTACGCCAGCTAGAAGAGACCGGTACGAGAAGAAGTACCGGGTCCCGGACGCGGCCCCCCTGTGCCTCCGGACTCTGTCGTCTCCGCGGCGGCCAGGAAGAAAGCGGGGGGGGTGAGGCCTCCACATCGACTTCCCCACCGGACGGCGAGGGAAAGAAATTGGACTCTATGGGACGCAGGGTCATCTCGTCTGCAGCGACGACGATTAAAGCGGCCAACGCCTTGGCGATCGTGGCCCGCTACGACAGGGAGCTATGGTACAAACTGGCTCCCCTGCTGGACTTCCTACCGGACGACAAGAGGGCGGAGGCCCTGGAGATCCTACAGGAAGGTGAGGTGGCGTCGGACCACGCCATCACTATTGCGACGGACATCGCCGACACTGGGTTTCGCCAGTTGGGCAACGGCGTGTGCCTTAGGCGGCGTGGATGGCTCAAGGCTACGGACTTCCGTCAAGACGTACAGACCAGAGTCCTGGACATGCCGTTCGATGGGAACAACCTGTTTGGGAAAACAGTGGACGATTCCCTTCAGGCCATTAAAGCGGACACTGAGACGGCCCGGGCCCTTGAGGTTCTGCAGCAACGACGGACGCCCTTTCGGAGCAGCGGAGGCAAGGGCGCCTCCAAAGGTTCCGGCGGCGGTTTCTCCACCTACCGTCAAGCGGCCCGCTCGTCGTCTCAGGAGGCCTACAGAGGACGAGGCAAGTCTGGCGCACCCCGCCGTCGTCGCCAAGGAGGTCAAGGCGGCAAAGCCTCGTCGAAACAGGATTGAACCGACCGTGGGGTCGGGCCCCCACCGATGCACCCCGGTGGGAGGCCGGCTGGCGAGCTTCGTCAGCGTGTGGGAGTCCATCTCCACCGACCGTTGGGTGCTGGACGCCTTAGCCCGGGGCCACGCGCTCGAGTTTCAAAGAAAGTGCCCGCGCGTCCCCCCCGTGGCCAGGAAAGAGCTTCACGTCCCTCAGCTTCTCCTAGAGGTAAGGGCGATGCTCAGGAAGGGCGCCATCGAACTCGTCCCAAAGAGGCTTCGGGGCTCCGGAGTTTACTCGAGATACTTCCTCGTGAAGAAGAAGACGGGAGGATGGCGCCCCATCCTAGACCTGCGACGTCTGAACAAATTCATCAAGGCGCAGAAGTTCCGGATGGTCACCCTCCAGCACGTCCTGGGTCAGCTGGAGGAAGGAGACTTTCTGTCGTCGTTGGATTTGGAGGATGCCTACTTCCATATTCCCATCCTAAAGGGGCACCGAAAATTCCTCAGGTTTGTGGTCCAAGGGCGTCACTACCAGTTCAAAGCCCTCCCCTTCGGACTACGGTCGGCACCCAGGGTATTCACCAAGTGCCTTGCACCGGTGGCGGCGCAGCTGCGCCGCGAGGGGATCCACGTCTACCCCTACCTGGACGACGGGCTCATCGGAGCCAAGACGAGGGAGCTCGCCGTGGAGCACACGGCAAGGACCGTCCAACTTCTCACGGACCTGGGATTCTCCGTGAACTACGCCAAGTCCCACCTGGTACCCGCGCAAAACACACTGTTTCTGGGAGCGAAGCTCGACAGTGTCCCTTCTGGCCTCCCCGTCGGAGGAAAGGACCAGGTCCATCCTGGGCAAGGTACAGCGGATGTTGGCTTCCGACGCGGCCAAGGTGAGGTCCATCAAGTCCGTCCTCGGAATGATGTCTTCTTGCATCTACCTCATTCCCATGTGCAGGCTCCGGATGCGCCCGTTGCAGGAGTTCCTGGACGCGCGCTGGATCCAAACGACGGGCGGCTTCGAGGAGAGGATCACACTCGACGAGAGTTTCCGCTGAGCGGTCCGGTGGTGGGGCACCTGCGCGCATCTGACGGCGGGCATGGACTTCCAGACCCCAGACCACCAGGAGACCGTGACCACGGATGCCTCCCTGGAAGGGTGGGGAGCGCACACCGAAAATTTGCACGCGAGAGGCCTTTGGCTCCCGACGGAGAAGTCCCTCCATATCAACGTCCTGGAGCTCCGTGCAGTGTTCTGGGCCCTCAGGTCCTTCCTTCCGTCCCTCAAGGGCAAGGTGGTGAGGATCTTCACCGACAACACCACCACCATGTTTTACATCAGGAAACAGGGCGGAACCAGGTCCCCAGCACTGTCCAAGGAGGCGCAGGACCTGTGGCATTGGGCCGTCGCCCAAAGGATGTTTCTGGTGCCGTTTCATCTGGCAGGGATAAAAAAACACCATCGCCGACTCACTCAGCAGGGAGCTGCGCTCGTGCCACGAGTGGGAACTACGGCAGGATCTAGTGGACCGCCTCTTCCGACGGTGGGGCACACCTATATCGACCTGTTCGCGACGGCGACGAACTCCAAGTGCCGGAGGTTCGCCAGCAGGTTTCCCCAGGCGAGGAGCATGGGCGATGCTTTCTCGTTCCCCTGGGAGGGCCTGTTCCTCTACGCGTTCCCTCCTTTGCCACTGCTAATCCGGCTCGTCAACCAGCTCAAGAGGTCACGGTGCAGGATGATCCTCGTCGCACCTGCGTGGCCGAGGCAGATATGGTTCCCGGACCTTCTGGACTTGTCAGCGTCCCCGCCAATCAAGCTGCCGGTGGACGCGGATCTACTCTCTAGGGAAGGAGGCGCCATCCTCCACCACGACCCGAAATCGCTGAACTTGCAGGCCTGGCTCCTGCAGCGCTAGAGTTTGGAGGATACGACATACCGGCCGACTGCAGAGAGGTTCTTGCAAAGGCCAGGGCGTCCTCGACTCTTAAATGCTACGGACACAAATGGAAGAGGTTCTCTGTCTGGTGCCACGCACAGAAGATTAACCCTCTACGGATTACGGCTCCTCAGGTACTGCCGTACCTGCTGACGGTGGCCAAAGCTGGTCTGGCACGCGCGTCTATCAAGATTAATCTTGCTGCGATCTCCCGATACACCAGAACCACGGGCCGGACGTCCTTGTGGTCTCATCGTCTGGTGAGAGAGTTCATGAAGGGACTGTTCAGATCATTCCTGCCGGTGAAGGCTCCAGCCCCGGCGTGGGAGCTCAACGTGGTGCTGACCAAGCTCATGGGACCTCCGTTCGAGCCTCTGCACTCGGCCCCGTTGAAGTTTCTGTCGTGGAAAACAGCGTTTCTTGTGGCCATCACCTCCGCACGACGGGTGGGAGAGATCCAGGCCCTTTCCTGCAAGGCCCCGTACTTGACTTTTTACGACACGAGGGTAGTGCTCAGGACGCACCCCTCCATCATGCCCAAGGTGCCGTCGGACTTCCATCTCAACGAACCCTTGGTGTTGAGTGTGTTCTTCCCGTCGCCTTCGTCGCCGGCTAAGAGGACTTTGCACTCGCTGGATGTGGCTAGAGCGCTGAAGTTCTACGTGGACCGCACGAAGTGTTTTCGGAAGACGTCACAACTCTTTGTGAACTTTGGACCTGTCAATCAGGGGAAGGCTCTCTCGAAGGCTTCCATTTCCAGATGGCTCTCCGGCTGTATCATGTACTGTCATCGGTTGGCAAACCGACCGCTGCCTGGCCGTCCGAGAGCCCATTCCACCAGAGCGATCGCAGCTACCACGGCGTTCCTTTCTGGTGTGCCCCTGCTGGACATATGTAGGGCTGCTACGTGGAGGTCGACGCACACCTTCACGAAATTCTACTGCGTCGATCGGGATTCCAGGGAGGAGTCCAGGGTCGGCCAAGCAGTGCTGCGCAACCTGTTCGCCTAAGGTGAGCCTGGTGAGGAGGTAAGATGCTTAATGTTGAGTTTGATGTGATGCTTAATGTTGAGCCTTTGCCACCTCCCGTGGTTGTGCATGTGAGTACTGCTATGTATTCTTTATTCATGAGCATGTGAATCCATGCCAGACCCCATGCTGGAGAAGGAACAAGTTACTTACCTGTAACTGTTGTTCTCCAGCATGGGTCTGGCATGGATTCACATGCGAACCCTCCCGCCTACCCCTCTGCGGCTCTTCACTTGGTCATACTGCCACTTCACGTGCTTCCAAATCTGAAGATGGCTGCCAGAGGCGGTGCTTAGGTAGAGGGCAGTCATTGGCTGTGGTCAGTATGACACAGAGACCAGTGATTGGTTACTACTACGAAAGACAGATCAGAAACGAAACTGATACTG
This sequence comes from Ambystoma mexicanum, assembly GCF_040938575.1. Lineage (NCBI taxonomy): Eukaryota > Metazoa > Chordata > Amphibia > Caudata > Ambystomatidae > Ambystoma > Ambystoma mexicanum. Next base: position 83,295,380 of record NC_090931.1, read on the forward strand.
GTTTTTTCTTTACCGAGGATTCCCAGCCCGACGACGGGGAATATTCATGAGCATGTGAATCCATGCCAGACCCATGCTGGAGAACAACAGTTACAGGTAAGTAACTTGTTCCTTCCTTTTATCCTCCACCTCACGCAAGTAAGGAAGAGGAAAGGTTGCATAGACTGGACCCAAAAAGGGCTCCGTTTCTACATTTCCAGATTGGCAAATCTCCGACAATGTGACCCAACTATTCGTTGGATATACTGGGCACAAATTGGGCCTTGCAGTATCTAAACAAAGTCTATCCAGATGGATAATTCTAGCTATCTCTGAATGCTATAAACTAGCTGGGAAAGAGCCTCCAGATGGATTAAGGGCTCATTCAACCAGAGGCATGGCATTTTCCACGGCTCTTCAGAGGGGTGTCCCGGTGCAGGATATTTGTGCTGCGGCTACCTGATCGTCAATGCACACCTTTTGTAAAGCATTACTGCTTGGACTCTACTTCACATCAAGGACTATTTGCAAAAGCTGTCCTTCATTCAGTCCATAATTAAAATTTCTAGTACTCCCACCTTCAAAATTACCACTGCTATGGGAGTCTATCATAAGATGAGGAATACATTGGAGGACACAATCCATTCGAAGAACAAGTTACTTGCCAACTGCAATGTTCTTTCGATTGGATGTTCCTCCCACGTATTCCTCATCGACCCTCCCATCCTACCCCTACATACAGTTTACGCCACTTGCACTCTAACTTCCTTAAGAGCCTGAGGACTTAAAACCTGATCAGCTGATGCGATCATGAACACTGTAAAAACAGAACTGAGATAACGGGCGCTGCTCGAGCCCTTTATACAGCGGATTACGTTGACACCCGACGGCGGCCTTCGAGGGACTTAAACTCTGCGGTCTCGAACACAGCGCCCCCTGGTGAAAAAAAATTCCAAAGCAGCAGAGCTGGGATACAAATATCATAAAATGAGGAATACGTGCGAGGAACATCCAATCGAAAGAATATTACAGTTGGTACGCAAGTTGTTCTTATTTCTAATGGGTAAGAGCAAAGTGCTTTGAAATAATGAAAGTAATTTTCTTTTAACAGACACGCAAAATTGCCAGATGGCTTTCCGAGCAAATGACCAAGGATGGACATCAGGTGGCGCTGCTAAGTGGAGAGCTAGCGGTTGACCAAAGGGCAGCTGTCATAGAGCGATTTCGAAAAGGAAATGAAAAGGTTTTGATAACCACAAACGTCTGTGCCAGAGGTACGTGCCTTCTGTTTATGTACTTTTTCCACGGGTATGTATATTGATTAATGTAAATATATTGTTAATTTCCAATGATATCTTGTCAACACATCTAATGCCTTGCTTGAACCTGGTTTGCGTCATCCCTGGTTTGTGCTATTGGTGGGACATGTACATAATAAGGCCAGACTAATTGAATGCGAAAAGCAGAGCTCTAACAGTTTTAATTCTTCAGCATGTGACGCTAAAGCTCTGATTCTTCTCCTTAAACCTGTGTTCAATAGGAACAGTGTCTCTTTAAGATTTGTCCTAATTTTAGCTTTAAACCTTCGAAATATTGGATGCAATTGCTGTCAAGGTCATCCGCTGTCTTTTTTTTTTTTGAGTGATTGCCCTTTCAATCAATTGATTTATACGTATCCATTTCTTTCAGACTTCACTACTCCGTCAGCCACTGCCTTTGTTTTTAATGTGCCTATATCCCCTGGCAGCAGTGAGCTAATGGTGGCCTTTTTCAAACGCCTTTTGTCAGTATGTTGCAGTAACTTTGAGAGTATTAGGGATTTTGCTAGGGTGAAAGTTTTTGGGCATGAGGAATTTGCGATTTAGGGCAATAAGCTTAGCAGTGTAGGAAGTGGCTCAGGAAAGGGCGTTTATGACAAAACAATTAGTTAGATTGGCGTTGAAGTAGACACCAAGGGTTTTAACCTGTTTGCGTACTGGTATCATGGTACCATTTATATTGAATGATACATAGACTGTAAGGTGTTGATATTAGTTGTGTACCCTACTGTAAGCAGCTCTTTTTCGTCACTAAGACAGAGACTGTTATAGGCCATCCAGTTTTGGATTCATGCATAGATTTGGTTGATAAGCAGGGTGTCTTGCTCTTAGTTGCCTGATAGGGGAATAAGGATCTGGGTGTCATCTGCGAAGTTGGTGTAGATGACACCCATAGCATCCAGTGCTGCGAATAAGAGCTTTGTGTAGGCATTATAGCGGGTGGGTTATTGGCAGGATCCTTGGAGCGCCTATGGGAACTGGTATGGTGTCAGCCGACTCTTTACCGATACACTTGTGATGTCCGCTCTGCTAAAAAGGATTTTACCCATTGGGTTGCATCTGTTGAGAAGCTAAAATCATTGCTCTGAGTGGCACAATGTTTGTCGTGGTCTACTAGATCGAATGCTGCGGAGAAGCTTGTGGATCCAAAACATTTCTGTGTAAAAGTAGGTCTTTGGTGTCATCACTGTTTCTAGAAATATAAATCTGAGTTGGGCAATGTCTAGCTCTGAACGACCTGTGAAAAAACTGAACTCCATCTTCTCAAGGTGAGGATAAATCGCTGACGAGCCAAAGGCTTGCGGCCCGGCAACCCTGGTCTCCCTCTCATAGTTTGCTGTCCGTGAATGAGAAACCGTTGGCGAAGGAGACGACGATGAAAACGGCATCGTTGTCCAAGTCTCTCACAATTAAGGGCTCTCGACCGGCAACAGCGTCGGCATTCCTCTCGTTGTTGGGGTCAACTTTGCCGGTGAAGGATAAACCCAAGGACAAGTTGTCCATGAAAACTCAGTTGACAAAGAAAAAACACTGCTAGTCGTCGGAGTCTCCTTCTCCCAGAGAAGGGCATAGGCCCTCTTCCGGACAGGAATTGTCGACCCGCTCCTCGACAATGAAATCTGGGCACCACTCGTCAACGAAAATACTAAAATCACCAAGCTACGAGAAAGCATCAGGCGAGTACTCCAAAGCAGTACACCCCTACCTGCCAACGGCTCTTCCCGTGGTTTTAACCACAGAACATCCCAATTAGCCAGTCACGCAGCTGCAGGGAGGACCTTATAGAACCAAGGGAACTCCCCTCTGGGAGGATCACCCATAAAATGCACCGAAATCGTGCCTGATTAAATTCTGTAACATATCATGTCAGATTTCGAGCCTCGAAGGGAGGATTGCCCAGGGGTTACAGATTCAGACTCCAAAGAATGCACGGTAATCTAGCCCCACTCACAGGACCAGGCCTTTCCGTTCCCCCTCCAACCAAGGGAGGAAAGAACACCAGTAAGACAACAGCAAGCCAGAGCACCCCTTTGGAATCCTCCTACAACACCCTCAGGATCGGGGGAGGTGACACCAGCGTACCAACTAATAAATCTACAGTCTCTTCTATCCCTGCAAGTACTGTCAACTTTGCAAGTACTATTGGGACAACTCAATGCCAGGCTACTACCACCGTCTCAACCTCAGGCGGTCCCTCAACAGAGTGGCAACCAAATAGGGCCAATTCAACATGGCCAAACTGCTCAATGAAGGGTTCAGGGGCACTCATCCCGGGACCACACCAAACGGCCACGCTCTGCAAACAGGTCTCAATCCTCACCCAGGCCCTCTCCTCCATGTTGGGGTAGTCCGCTGGTAGGTGAACAAGAAGGGGAGCTAGTGGAGAAAGATCAGGACACTGATTCAAAGGATACAGGCCCTTCCACCACATCTTACTCCCGCCACCACGATGATGATTGGGATACAGATAAGGCAGACCAAGAAACACAAGGTAGTCTGGCGCAGGAATCTCCAATCAGACGACAGTGTGGCTTACCATGCCATGGTTTCAAAAGCGTGCAAAGAATTTGGGTTACCACTGGAGGTGGAAAAGACTGTTGGACAGCAGTGTTCGCTATGCCCATTTTGGACCACGTTTGGCAAGAGGGGTTATGAACCCTGAAGCACCCTTTCACAGAGCCCTCAGTCAAAGCTAGACTGGACAAAAAGTTTAAAGCACCGGACACGAGTCCTAGGGGCCTCACTATCAACCCTGTCCGGAGTCCGTAGTTTCAGCGGCTGCTACACTCAAACCGTGCTCGCAACAAAATGCGCCACACCCCTGGAGAACGAGAGCAGAAAAATAGATGCTTTCAGCAAAAATGTACTCTCCATCGGGGTAACATTTAAAGTGGCCAACACCCTAGCCATTGTAGCCGGTTATCACTGTGACATGAGCTAGCTCCCATCCTTGAGCATTTACCCGAACAGCAATGAAAGGAGGCCATGACAATTGTATGCGAGGGCAAAGAAGCCTCTAACCATAACATAAATATTGCGGTGGATCTCACGGAGACAAGAGTTTAAACAGATTGGTAATGGGGTAGTTCTATGAAGGCAAGTCTGACTACGGTGCACTGACTTCAGACAGGCGGTGCAAAATAAAGTCGGACAGACCATTCGAAAGCAAAAACATCTTCTCTGACAAAAAAATTGATGAGGCTCTGAAGGCCATGAAGGCGGATTCAGAGACTGCGCAGTCACTGACTTCCTTACAAGGTAGAAAGTCTTTTCTGCCCTTTTGGGGAGCCTCCGGTCAAACCAGGTTATCTTCTGCTAAAGACTCCATGCGGTATGTTGGATCCTGCTTTTACTCCCAAGGATATAAAAGAAACAATCAGTCTTTCCAACGCTCCAGAGACTACTGCCAACCGCAACGCAAAAGCGGCTCTGCCACCTCGCAGAGGGGTAGGCAGAACAAGTATCAACAATGGCTGCCCAAAGGGCACACAAGTGGGAGGAAATGTAGTGCTTTTCGACTACAGCTGGTGATCGATAACCAAGGACAGGTGGCTGCTAAATGTCATCCAACACGGCCATCTGTCAGAATTCAAGCACAAACAAAACCCCATACCTCCCGTAACGGTGTCACATCCGCATCAACGGATCCTCCAACAAGAGGTGCGGCAAATGTTAACCAAAAGACTTATAGAAAGGGTTGCCCCACACTTGGTGGCAAAAGGAGTATAATTTAGGTACTTGGTAGTAAAAAAGCTAGGCGGAAAGTGGACTTGAGGAAATGAAACAAAAATATCAAGAGACACAAATTCAAAATGGTCACTCTACAGGACGTCATAAAGGCAATTCAACCTCATGAACATCTAGAGGCGTTAGATAAAAGACACATACTTTCACATTCCAATACATCCAAAAGTCTGGTATTCCTGGGTGCACCTTTCTCCATGGCACAAAGCCCTGTCAAACCCTCGGCCGACAGAGTTCACAGGTTCATGTCTCTAGCACACTCATTCATGCCGAACCAACAACTCCCAGTGCGCAAATACAAGGCGCTGCTCGGAACCATGTCGTCCGGCCTACCATTAATACCTCATTACAGGCTGCAAATGCGACTGTCGCAACAGTTTCTGGCAGCCAGATGTTCCCAAACACAAGGTTGGTGGGGAGACCAACTCACCATCATACATGCACTCTCCCCTGAAATAGTGCACAATGCGCAACATCTCCAAAGGTATGCCACTCCTCGAACCAGCCATCCAGTTCACACTGGTGACCGATGCCTTCCTGTCGGGATGGGAGCCCACTTGGGCCAACACCAAATCAGACTCCCGAAGAATTGTCCCTGGACATCCATATCCTGGATCTGCGAGAGCTTCATCGGGCCATAAAATCCTTCTTTCTGTTGAGTCAAAACTCAGTAGTGCGGATCCTCATGGACAATACCACCACAATGTTTACCTCTGCACACAGGGAGGAACCGGGTCAAGCTCCCGATCTCGGGAAGCTCAAACCATCTGGCACTGGGCCATTCACAAAATAACGCTAAAAGCGCTCCATCTGCTGGGGATACACGGCCAGCGTGCAGACAAGCTCAGCACGGACACGACACAATCCCACAAATGGCAGCTTTACAGCAGCCAAATCGAACAATCTTCAAAGCATGGGGCTAGCCTCCGCTGGACCTCTTCGGCACAATGTCGTCCTTGCAAGGGCATAAAAAGCAGGGATTCTGATCGGTTTGCCTATTTTTCTCCTTCTGTAATGTATACTTCTATAAAGTCTATTCACAGCATGTGAATCTATGAAAGATCCAATGCTGGAGAAGGGAGTAGATTCTTACCTGTAACTCCATTTCAAGTAGATTGTGTCCTCCCACGTATTCCTCATCTTTGATATATGTATCTCGCCAGCTTCTCTGCTTCGGAAAAAGTTTTTCTGCAGAGGCGCTGTGCACAATGTCGTGGCATCTATATCCCGCAAGGGCCGCTGTGGTGTCGAAGTAGCTCGCGCAGTGCCCGTTGGCTTCAGTTCTGTTTTTCCGTGGCTTTGCTTTGACTATTAACAGCGTGCTTTTTTTCGCCTGAAAAATGTTTTCTTCTACCCCTAAGTTGGGCTTGAAAAAGAGTCACGACTGTGCGGCAAAAATGTTGAAAACAGATCCTCACTGTATCTGCCCTTGTTTAGGTTCCAGCCACTGAACCTACGACTGCTGGTCCTGTCATTCTCTGACTGAGAAAGCTCTTTGGGAATGCAGAGGTAAATTGGGGGGGGGGGGAGCTTCGAAGGTTACTTCGAAGAAATCTAAAAGTCCGGTGAGTTTAAGGACTCTACTCAGCATACACATTCAAAGAGGTCTCTGTCGAGGAATCGGTCGAGACCATCTGAGTCTTTTTCGAAGTAGACGAAGAAGAGAGACCATAGGTCTCCCTCTTGGTCGTCAGATATTTCCCCACAGTTAATAAGATGTCTGACTAGGGCGGATTTGCCCATGTTAGGAAGAATTCTCATCCTATGGCTAATTTCCCTTACCTAGTGAGTCCCCAGCAGCTTTGCTGGATTTTTGGATTTTACTTTTTCCACTTGGTAAGAGTGTGCCTCCTATTCCCACTCTTACCTGTGTTTTGTCATGTGCATTTCTACTTGTTGTCTGATCTTGGGCTCTGGCGCACACCACGAGCCCAACTTGTGTGTGTTACACAGCACCTTCAGTGCAGTAACACAGGGTTTTTTCTAAGACTTCCCAATGACTCCTTTTTCTGGGGCTGACTACTGTCCCCCAGAAACAGGTAAAGTTGCCATTAACTTTACATAGTCACTTTTAAACTACAGACCCAGTACAAACCCATCTTACATGGAGTACTGGAAAGGGTTAATCCTTAACCCTTTTTATCTGTACCTCTAGAGCATTGTTTCGCTCTTTTAACATTTAGACGTGGCTGGTGGCAGTGGTATCTACCCTAACTTTTCTACTCCTATATGAACGTGGTATTGTTTTATAATATTATATTAGCCACGAACATAAACCCGCTTGACCAAATACAGGTTTAGTCGCCATTTCTTTTTGTTCAAGTCCTTCTTGTGTTTTACTTTGCGTGGCAAACCAGGTTTGCCTTTTTTGTTCACCGTCTTTTGGCAGGCTTCTGTCAAGAAGCCCTCATCTGGGCGCCTGGGTGTCTAGGTGGGCTGAATGTGAGGTAGGGGTGTAGTCACCCCCCTGCACAGGGTATCCTAGGAAACCCAAGTCGCACTTGGCCATGATTGGCTGAGGGGGTTGTCCGGGCCGGACAACCCCCCTGCTGCGTGATTGACAGTCAGGCTGTGTGAATGGGGGATTTTTGCATAAAAGGCAGGACTCTTGGGCTGGAAGTCAGTCGCCACTGGAACTACAAGGAACCGAAGAGAAGCAGAGAAGAAGACGGCTGCTGCAACCACAAGTCCCGGTGAAACCCTGCTGCAGTCCTGAGCTATCTACCCTTCAACGACCAGAGAAGATACAGTCTGGAGTCGCCTTCCCTTGAGCCTGGTGGGGTCAACCTGCTCTTCTCCCACAGCCAGAGGACGCTCTTCGTGGTTGAAATCACTGCACGCTGCTGTAGTGGTCCGAATAGCCATCTGAAGAGCCTCTCCTGTTTTAATGGAGCACACCTTTTATTCAGTCGCTGCTACTGGCCTCATCCCAGAGTAGTGCAGACCCCTCCAGATGACCTTCTCGTCTCGACGACCGAAGCACCAGGAACCATGGGTCTGCAGGAAACTACCAGGAACAACTGCCGTGGCACCAGCTTCTTCATTGAATAAGGTACTGTGCTCTGCTTCGAGGAACTAGGGTGAATCCTTTTCTCCTCAGCCAAGGCTTGCCCTTGTCTTTCCTTCCCTCTTAAAACTTTTGCTTCCTCTGTTGACAATATCCAAGTACTCCTGGCAACGTTGAATCTTGAACTGTCTGTGTGATCCTCGACAACAGGAACCCGGTTCCACTTGACACTGGCTCCGGCCTACTGACTTTTGTATTTCTGTCCGCGAGTGTTCTCTGATTCTGTCTGCCTTGACAGAAGTATTGCCTGTGATTTTTGACCCCAACTCTCTGGTTAACCCAGGTGCTAAGTGTGTTTTGCTCAGGTAACATTTCTTGCCGCGGATACACGTATCTTTAGTAAGACTGAACTGTCAAAAAGTGATCGCATATGTGTTCCTGGTAACGTCTTTTGTTTCACAACATTGGTCCGCAAAAACATAAGGTTACTTACCTTGAGTTCTGTGCCAAGAGAATTGGTTGTGTGTAGTGTGGTTTTGAATTTATAGAAGTGTTGTGTTTTATAACAGATGGTTTAAAAATAAATGTACTTATATTTTTTACCTGAAACCTTGAGTCAGTGTTTGCTTCAGTCACAGTAATTGTGGTCCCTTTGTGTAATCTCTGCTACTGCTCATATACTCTTGAGATAAGTCTGGCTGCTCTGCTACTGCTACCACTTTAACATAGTAGTACAGGCTTGTACCAATGGTGAACTTGTATTCCCACTTGTGGTCTTAATTGTGTGTAGTGGTCCCAAAGGGCACTGCACAGGATTCTGCCTAACAGCCCAGTAAATGGAATGCCTTTAGGCAAGAGATGATGCAGATCTTTGAGAATGCGGTCCCATCCCCCTAAAGAGTCTTTCAAGAGCCAAACCCCGGTTCCTCCGTTCGACGACTCAGGAAGGTAACAAAACTACTTGCGCCAGGAAAAGTAGTAATTCGGAGACTTGACATGCTCGACCTTACAAAAAGGTGTCGAAGGCTCCACTCGTGAGTCGCGTCAGTCGTCGAAACCGGCAAAAAAAATACATCGAAACCATTGACTGTTTCCTCGTCGCCGTTTGCTTCGATGCCAAAATTGATAATTTATCGAAGACACCTTTTGACGCCGTCGACGTTATCTTCGATTCCATCGAAGAACATACCGGTTCAGGAGAAAATATTCAAACCTGTACCGAAGGGCTTTTTTTTAAGTCAATGCCCTCCATTTATGAAGAGGATAGTGCTTCAGAGGAGGATGTTTGTCCATTAGGAGTGTGTTTTGGTACTAACGAGGTGACTGAGGAACTAATTGATCCTGTATCAAAAATGAGAGCTCTGTGGCTCCCTCCACTCTGCCAGTGGTTTGGATACATCACCAGAGTTGGATTTTTAGGAAACCTGACCCATCAGACCATGCTGATTCAGGGTATAGGAATCTGAAGAATAGGGTCACTGAGTATATGGGATGGAGTAGGGCTTCACCAACTTTCGAACATACTGACATGACGGGCATCCTGGACCAGGGTCCTCAAAAAGACCCAATCTTACCTTTTCATAAGGCCCTTCAGAGTAAGGTGGTAGCTAACTGGGAAGCTCCTGAGTCTGGTCCTGCTGTCAACAGAAATTTTGCCTGGAAATATAGAACCTCGTCCAATGACACGGACTATCTCAGCAAGCATCCTACACTTGAGTCTGGTAGTCCAGGCTGAGTCTTCCACCATGTAGTCCGCCTAACCCTCCATTCTCCCGGATAGAGATGATTAAAAAAAAAGTGGACGCATGGGCTCGCAAGGTTTTTACCTCCGGCATTTTGGCCTTGAAGTCCATTAATGTTACCTGTACCCTGGCCAGGTTTACTTGCACCCTGTGGGACTGTTAGTTTGGCGACTGATCATATTACAGAAGGCGAGGAGAGGGACCGCTTTCTGAACTTAGGGATGGCTGGGAGTCTCTCTAATCAGGACTGGATGCTGCTGACAGCATTAGCAGATCTATGGCTGCAAGCACTGTACTGCGCAGATTCATGTGGTTGAGAAAGTCTGGTTTTGCACGGGACGTGCAGGCCAGGCTGATCAACATGCCCTTCGACGGCTTCGAGGTTGTTCGGCAGCAAGGCGGATGAGTCTGAAGAAGCTGCAGACCTCCAAGGTGGCGGCTAGGTCCCTTAGCACCTCCAGTCGGAAACCTAAACAACCGTATTCGGGGCTCTCCTCGCCTTGGAGAGGTTGCCCTTTTCGCTTCTGTTCCTCAGTTGTTAGAGGAAGAGAGCAGGCCATGCAAAGGGGGCAAAGAAGATTCCCTTGCGGTGGACAAGGAAAGAGTGCTAAAACAGCCCCAGCAGCAACATCTTTACCCTCAGCCACTGCTACAGATGCCTCTAAGCCACTCTGAGGCCTTGACACACAAGACCCCGGTGGGAGGCAGAATCTCTCTGCATCTGAACAAATGGCGGGGCATTACTTCATATGCTTGGGCACTAGGAACTGTAGCCCAAGGTTACGGTTTTCCTTTTCTATAAAGGTCTCTGGATCATCCACCGGGAACCAGCTCTGTCAAAATTTCAGATCTGCTCCTTGTGCAGGAAATCTTAACCCTGCTAGAGAAAGGTGCAATAGAACATGTACCTGTAGCGGAGAGAAACAAGGGTTGGTAGTTCCCTTATTTTCTCATCCCCAAGAAGGAAGCAGGATTGAGACCCACCTTGGACTTAAGAAACTTGAACAAGTTCCTCAGGAAGGATAAGTACAAGATGGTCCCCCTTTCTAAGATCCTTCAGGCTCTCCAACTCTGGTTGGTATCATTGGACCTTTGGGATGCTTACTTTCATGTGCCAATCCATCTCAAGCACAAAGTACCTGTGGTTCCCAATTGGTGGTTCTCATTAGCAGTGTCGGGGTTCTACCATTTGGGCTGACCTCCACCCCGAGGGTTTTCACAAAACTGATGGCGGTAGTGGCAGCACGTCTCAAGAGAGGGGGAATTCACATCTACCCCTACCTGGACGATTGGCTGATCAGGGCACGTTCTGCCGAACATGCTCTGGAACATCTCGGCATCACCTGCCACTCACTACAAGTCGTCCCATATTATACCTTTCCGAAGACTCCAGTTCATCGGAGTGGTCCTGGACACTTCCTTGGTATAAAGCCTCGCCTTCCGAGGTGAAAGCTCGACACATTCAGCAGATGCTAGCAAAGATCCAGAATGTCCAGCATCTTCGATTTCTTGAGGTTGCTCGGTCTCATGGCAGCCTGCATTTTCCTGGTGCCAGAGGCCCGATTGAGAATGAAATCCATTCATTGGGCTCTCAGAACCCAGTGGTCCCAATTTTCGGAGAACATCTTAGATGTATTCCATCCAGCTTTGCTGCTCTTCGGAAATGTTTTCGGCAGAGGGCGCCATGCGTCGATGTCGAGTCGATGGTCCCTCGAAGGCCTCCGTTTTTCCGCAGTATACGCTGCTTCGGATATTCGGCGCGCCTCGAGTTCTGTGAAGATGGTAAATAAACGAATATGTCCTCATCGACGCCGACCACAACCCCGAGATCGGGTTTCAAAAAAGTGCAAGTCGTTCGGTTCAAAAATGCCGATCACAGACCCGCACCGCGAGTGTTTGTGGTGCCTCGGAGAAGGCCACGACATGGAGGCCTGTACGAAGTGTCAGGCGATGACTGGGAAGGCCTTGCGAGAAAGGAGGGGAAAAGTACAGGTAGGTCACAAATACGACCGTAAAGCCTCTAACGTCGAGGTCCCATGAGTAGAAATCTTCTCGACGCAAAAGGAATTGGTCCAGGTCCTGAAGCGATTCCCATCGCTTGTCGTCTTTGATGAAAAATAGAAGAAACAACGCCACAGGTCCCCCTCCACCTCGTCCTCAGACGAGTCCCCAAAAAGGATGAAATGCCCCACGAAACATTTGTCCTCCGAAGAGTGGGAGGCATTCGGGGTCAAAATGATGGGTGTTTGAGAAAGCAAAGCCTCGGTCCGCGCCTTCTTCGGAAGCCGGCCGGGAGCATCATCGCTCCGACACTCGCGCGCCCTCGAGCCCGGTAGATCGAAAAAGGAAGGATAGAGAACCCTCCAGGACGCCGAGTGAAAAGGACCTCTAGAGTAAAGTCGACCGCTCAAGGTCACTGACGCCGTCCGAGACCCAACGCACCTTGAAGGGCAAATCTTCGAAGACCGCCTCACACCCTCGAAGCAGGCTCTGTCGACGCTCACTATTACGTCGACCCCAAAGCTCTCGCCGCCAAAGGCTCCAGCCAAGCCAGCCAGAAAAAGGTAAAGACAGGGTTACACGACCTGTAATACCCTCAGATCCCTGTAATACACCTCTTCCTCCTCCTCTCCCGGAGAAGGTTTTGAAGCCTCTCCCTAGGAAGGAGTTTTTCAAGTCCCTGACCTCAATTTTTGAGGTACAGCAAAGATCTGATGAGGAGAATGTACCTTTTGGGCTAGAATATGGCACCCCAAATGTCCCAGAATGCCTGATTTCAGAAGAAAGCAGAATGAGGGACTTGGTGGAATCATTACACAATGCAAGTGGCATTGACGCATCTCCTGAAAATGATTTGGCAGACCAGAACCAGGATAGCATGACAGTCCATCATACCGTCAGTTAATGACGAAGGTAGTAGATTACTTAGGATGGGCTAGACCATCAGCCCATTTCATCCAGGATGATTTGACAGATATATTGGACCATGGTCCCACCGAAGACCCAGTACTACCCTTTCATGGAGCCCTGCAAAATAGGGTGGCCAAGAATTGGGAAACTCCGGATTCTATTCCTCCGGTAAAGTTTCATTTCTGATGTGTCTTTCTTAGTAACCAATCGCTGGTCTCTGGGTCATACTGTCCCCAGCCAATGACTGCCCTCTCCCTAAGCCCCGCCCCTGGCAGCCATCCTCAGATTTTTACTGCACTTTCAAGTGTTGGGAGTCCTCGTGCTATAGCTCTCGAGCTTTTGCTGCGTTTTGCGCTTTTTGAAAGAGATTTCTCATTTTTCAGTTTTATCGAGCCTCAAGCTCCACCGTTTCGACTTCAGATCAACGGGGACCCGTTTCAGATTTATCTACGCCCCTCAAGGGTGAAGTTTTCGTCATCTTGGAGGATTCCAGAAGTTTCTGAGGCCTTCCTCGCGGACGAGAAGAACATGGCTCGGGAGAAGGGAAGCTCGACTCCCGGCAAGCTGTTCAGAATCTGCCCTGGATGCAACCTACAAAATGTGTTCAAGGAGGACGAGCATTCGAAATGCCTTTATTGCCTCCACGACAACATAACACACGTGGAGAAGGACTGTGCGTTTTGCATGAACATTTCGGATTGGACTATGAGGGATCGTCGGACATGTCTCTCCAACTGGCTGGAAGGCAAGAGCCCAGCAGTTGGGAAGAAGACCGAGCGGTCTTCGAAGTCCTGTGAGGGCGCACCTGCGACAGGGACCCAACAAAAGGCAAAACACCGCGTCTGCAGGCACCGGGAGTGCCGAACGGTCGGGTTCCTCGGCTGCCAGGTAGGGCGCACCTTCACCAACGCCATCAACCGCGAGCCAACGCTCTGGCTCGGAAGAGAAAATCAGAGACCCCGGCTAAGCTTCTGGAAAGGCCCCGGTCGATCTCGAAGGATCAGGCCGAAGGGGAGTGAGGCGGTGACCCTCCCCCTAAGGTGAAGGCCTCAAGCACGCCCAAGGTGGTGACGGCCTTGATTCACCTGGCTAAGGCCTCTATCGAGGGAGCCGCTGCGGCCCTGGCGAAGCCTGTGGAGGCTATCCAAGTGGAGGCGACCTCAGGGGCCCAGAGTTTCCCTGCCTCCGCGGAGGGAATCCTCTTTTAAGCCCGTTAAGACCCCCATGAAGACCTTTGTGGAAAAAGGGGGGGGGGCGGTGGCTGTTACGGACACAACCTCCGAGGAGGAACTGACCGAGAATTTGGAAGAGGCCCGGTCCCACGGGAGGAATCCCGACGAGGGGGACGACTAGAACGAGGGTGGCAACGAGGTTCCCGTGGAGGAGGAACCACCGTCGCTCCCGGCACGCCCGTTGCAACCCGAGCCACAGGACAACTCGGCGGCCATTTTGACGGCAATCCAAGCCTAATGCACGGAGATAAGGACGAGACTGCCCCTACCCCCGATGGACGACCCAGCTGTACCAGGTCCATCGGGAAGCCCTCCAAACAAACGGATGAGAATTCATCCAGTGCCCCTTCAGCCCTCACGGCCTTCTCAGCCTTTGTCGCCTTCCCCGGTCGTGAGGGACGACACGGGAACGGACACGGCCACGATGGGGACGGATGAAGGCGGTGACGACGGGACTCGCCACCCGTCTCCGATTCCTCGACGAGATTGGCTCCTTCCACGCCATGATTGCCAGGGCATCCGAGCTTTTTCAGCTCTGCCTGAAGAGAAGGAAGGCTTCCTCTACCAACGGCGCGAGACCAAGAGGAAGCCGGTCCTCACTGTGCCGTTGCTGGATGACATCTGGGACAAGGGACTTGCCCTCCTCAAAAACCCGTCCACGACACCTGCCAAGAGGGACCGGTACGAGAAGAAGTATCGGGTCCTTGACGCCGCCCGTTGTGCATTAGGGCACAGCCGACCCCGGATTCGGCCGTCTCAGCAGCGGCCAAGAAGAAAGCGGTGGGGGCGGGCATCGGCTTCATCTTCCCCACCAGACGGCGAGGGAAAGAAGCTGGACGCCGTGGGACGAGTCATCTCGTCAGCGGCGACGACGATTAAGGCGGCCAACACCCTAGCGATTGTGGCCAGCTACGACAGGGAATTGTGGTACAAGATCGCCCCCCTGTTGGACTTCCTCCCAGAAAAGAGGGCAGAGGCCCAGGCGATCCTACAGGAGGGTGAGGTGGTGTTGGACCACGCCATAAATGTGGCCACGGACATTGCCGATGCCGGTTTCCGCCAGTTGGGCAACAGCGTTTGCCTTCGGCAGCGGGGGTGGCTCAAGGCGACAGATTTCCGCCAGGACGTTCAAGCCAAGGTTTTGGACATGCCTTCGACGGGAACAATCTTTTTGGAAAGACAGTGGATGAGTAGCTGCAGGCCATCAAGACCGACACGGAGACGGCTCGGGCCTTGGGAGTTCTGCAGCAACGGCGGCCGCCCTTTCGGAACTCCGGAGGCAAGCAAGGTGCCTCCGAAGGATTTGGCGGCGGCTCCTTGACCTACCGTCAGGCGGCCCGCTCCTCATCGCAAGAAGCCTACAGGGGACGAGGCAAGTCGGGTGGATCTCGCCGTCGTTTTCAGGGAGGCCAAGGAGGCAAGGCAAGGCTGCTTCCAAGCGAGACTCAACCGGCCGTTGCGTCGGGCCCCCACTGAAGCACCCCAGTGGGAGGCCAGCTGGCGAAGTTCGTCAGCGTCTTGGAGTCCATCTCCACCGACCGTTGGGTGTTGGATGCCCTAGCCCACGGGCACACTCTGGAATTTCGAAAGAAGTGCCCCCAAATTCCTCCAGTGGCCAAGAAGCAAAACCACGTCTCTCCTGCTGTTAGAGGTAAGGCCGATGCTCAAGAAAGGAGCCATCAAGCTCGTCCCAAAGAGGCTCCGGGGCTCTGGAGTATACTCAAGATACTTCCTCGTCCGGAAGAAGACAGGAGGTTGGCGTCCTATCCTGGACTTGCGTTGGCTAAACAAATACATCAAGGCACAGAAGTTCCGGATGGTCACCTTCCATCATGTGCTGGGCCAGCTGGAGCAAGGCGACTTCCTATCGTCGTTGGATTTGGAGGATGCATACTTTCACATCCCCATCCTAAAAGGACACCGAAAGTTTCTCTGGTTCGTAGTCCAAGGGTGGCACTACCAGTTCAAGACCCTCCTGTTCGGATTGAAGTCGGCACCCAGGGTGTTCACCAAGTGCCTGGCATCAGTGGTGGCGCGGCTGCAGGGGATCCACGTCTACCCCTGCCTGGACGACTGGCTCATCCGAGCAGGGACAAGGTAATTTGCTGTCGAACACACAGCAAAGACCATCCGACTGCTCACGGACCTGGGATTCTCCAACTTCCCAAAATCCCACCTGTTTCCGTCGCAGGTCGCGTTGTTTCTGGGAGCTACGCTCGATACAGTGGCGCGATTGGCCTCGCCGTCGGAGGAAAGAACACAGGCCGTCCTCGGCAAGGTACAGCGTCTGCTGGCCTCGGACGTGGCCAGAGTGAGGGCCATCAATTCCCTTCTCGGGATGATGTCCTCTTGCATCCATCTGGTGTGCCTGTGCAGACTTCGGATGCGCCCCCTGCAGGAGTTCCTCGACGCCCGTTGGATGCAAGCGACGGGCAGCTTCGAGGACAAGATCTCACTCAACAAAGTATTCCGCCAAGCAATTTGATGGTGGGGCACCCGCGCGCATCTCACGGCGGCCACGGACTTTCAGACCCCAGCATACCAGATAAAGGTGACGATCGATGCCTCCCTGGAGGGGTGGGGAATGCACACCGGAGATCTTCACGCGAGAGGCCTGTGGCTCCCGGAGGAGAGGCCGCTCCACATCAACATACTGGAGCTCTGAGCAGTGCTCTCATCCCACAAGTCATTCCTCCAGTCCCTCAAGGGCAAGGTGGTGAGGATCTTCACCGACAACACCACCACAATGTTCTACAGGAACCAGATCCTCAGCCCTGTCCAAGGAAGCCCAGGATCTGTGGCACTGGGCCGTTGCCCAGGGGATGTTTCTGGTACCCTTTAATCTAGCAGGGATAAAAAACACCATCGCCGACTCACTCAGCAGGCAGCTGCGCTCGTGCCACGAGTGGGAACTACGCCAGGATCGAGTGGATCAACTCTTCCGGCGATGGGGCAAGCCCCAAATCGACCTGTTCGCGACAGCGATGAACTCAAAGTGCCAGAGGTTCGCCAGCAGGTTCCCCCAGCCGAGGAGCATGGGCGATGCTTTCTCATTCCCCTGGGACGGCCTGTTCCTGTATGCGTTCCCTCCGTTGCCTTTGCTGCTCAGGCTCATACACCAACTCAAGAGGTCCTGGTGCAGGATGATCCTCGTCGCACCGAGGTGGCCGAGACAGATCTGGTTCCCGGACCTTCTGGACTTGTCAGCGACCCCACCAGTCAAACTGCCGACAGACGCAGATCTTCTCTCCAGAGAAGGAGGCACCATTCGTCATCACGACCCGGAGTTGCTGAACTGGCAGGCCTGGTTCCTGCAGCACTAGAGTTTGGAGGGTACGATATCCCGGCTGGCTGCAGATAGGTTCTTGCAAAGGCCAGGGCATCCTCAACTCTCGTGCTACGGACACAAGTGGAAGAGGTTCTCTGTCTGGTACCGTGCACAGAATATTAACTCTCTACGGATTGCAGCCCCTCAAGTGCTACCATACTTACTGTCGTTGGTCTAAGCTGGGCTAGCTCATGCTTCCATCAAGATACATCTGGCAGCGATTTCCCGATACACCAGAACTGCGGGACGGTCGTCCCTGTGGTCTCATTGCCCGGTGAAGGAGTTTATGAAAGGACTGTTTCGATCGTTCCCGCCGGTGAAGGCTCCAGCCCCGGCGTGGGAGCTCACCGTGTTGCTGACCAGGCTCATGGGCCCGCCATTCGAGCCCTTGCATTTGGCTCGGTTGACGTTCCTGTCATGGAAGACAGCGTTCTTTGTGGCCATCACCTCTGCACAACGCGTGGGAGAGATTCAGGCCCTATCCTGCAAGCCTCCATACTTGACTTTCCACGAGATGAGGGTAGTGCTGAGGACGCACCCCTCCTTCATGCCCAAGGGCCCGTCGGACTTCCATCTCAAAGAGCCCTTGGTGTCGCCAGTCTTTTTCCCGTCGCCTTTGTTGCCGGCCGAGAGGACTTTGCACTCGCGGGATGTAGCTAGAGCGCTGAAGTTCTACGTGGACCGAATGAAGAGTTTTCGGAAGACATCACAACTGTTTGTGAACTTTGGACCTCTGAACCAAGGGAAGGCTCTCTCGAAGGCTTCCATTTCCAGGTGGCTCTCCGGCTGCATCATGCACTGTCATCGGTTGGCAAACCGACGTTGCCCGGCTGTCCGAGAGCCCATTCGACCAGAGCGCTCGCTGCTACCACAGCATTCTTGTCTGGTGTGCCCCTTCTGGACATCTGCAGGGCTGCTACGTGGAGGTCGGCGCACACCTTCACGAGATTCTACTGCGTCAACCGGGACTCCAGGGAGGAGTCCAGAATCGGCCAGGCAGTGCTGCGCAACCTGTTTGCTTAAGGTGAGCCTGGTGAGGAGGTAAGAGATGCTTAATGTTGAGTTTTGCCACCGCCCGTGGTTGTGCATGTGTGTACTATGTATTCTTATATTCATGAGCATGTGAATCCATGCCAGACCCCATGCTGGAGAAGGAACAAGTTACTTACCTGTAACTGTTCTCCAACATGGGTCTGGCATGGATTCACATGCGAACCCTCCCTCCTTCCCCTCTGCGGCTCTTCACTTGGTCATACTGCCACTTTACATGCTACCAAATCTGAGGATGGCTGCCAGGGGCGGGGCTTAGGGAGAGGGCAGTCATTGGCTGGGGACAGTAAGACCCAGATACCAGTGATTGGTTACTACTAAGAAAGACAGATCAGAAACAAAACCGATACTGATTTTTTCTTTACCGAGGATTCCCAGCCTGACGGGGAATATTCATGAGCATGTGAATCCATGCCAGACCCATGCTGGAGAACAGTTACAGGTAAGTAACGTGTTCCATCTGGATTGGACACTGGATAGTGTAAGCAGGTCCATGGACACCAGCACGGTAATGCGCAGATTTGCTTGGTTACGGAAGTTGGGTTTCGTACCGGATGTACAGAACCACCTTCTGGACATGCCCTTTGACGGGTCTCCCCTTTTTGGCAGCAAGGCTGACGAGAGCCTTGAGAGGTTGCAGACCTCAAAAGCAGCTGCCAAATCTTTAGGGGCCGCTATTGGGCAACCTCAGCCTTTTTGTGCGCCAGGACAATCGTGGAGGGGGCGATCCTATCGTTACTACTCCTCATATGGAAAGGCGAGAGGAATGGCCAGTCAAAGGGGCCAGAGAAAGGCCACTCGTGGTGGACGAGCAAAACGTGCAAAGCCAGCTCCAGCCTCTTTGGCATCAGCGGCTGCAACAAACGCCACAAAACCACTTTGAGGACTTGCATCACAAAACACCTGTAGGAGGCAGGCTGTCGCAGCATCTGCAAGAATGGCGAGCCATTACTTCTAATGTTTGGGCTCTAGAAATAATAGCCCAAGGTTACTGCCTTCCTTTTCTAACGCAACCTCAAAGCAATCCACCAGGGAGACACCCTTTGAAGTTTTCATACCCGCTCCTACAGCAGGAAGTTCTAACCCTGCTGGAGAAAGGTGCTATAGAACCAGTACCTGCAGTGGAGAAGAACAAGGGATGGTACTCCCTGTATTTTTTGATCCCCAAAAAGGACGGAGGACTGAGATCCATCTTGGACTTAAGAAACTTGAACAAGTTCCTCAGGAAGGACAAGTTCAAGATGGTTACCCTTTCTCAGATCCTTCAGGCCCTTAAACTTCAGGATTGGTTGGTGTCATTGGACCTCCAGGATGCTTATTTTCATGTGCCGATTCATCTCAAGCACAGAAAATACCTGAGGTTCGTAGTTGCCGACTCACACTATCAGTTTCGAGTCCTGCCATTCGGATTGACCTCTGCCCGAGGGTCTTCACCAAGTTAATGGTAGTGGTGGCAGCACACCTGAGGAGAGGGGGGGGAATTCATGTCTACCTCTACCTGGACGATTGGTTGATCGGGGCACGTTCTGCCGAACAAGCACTGGATCATCTGAAAGTCACCTGCCATATCTTCGACGGTCTGGGCTTCTCCCTAAATTTCAAGAAGTCTCAAATGACACCTTCCCAACAGCTCCAGTACATAGGAGCTGTATTAGACACATCCTTGGGAAAGACCTCGCCTCCCAAGTCGAGGGCTCAAGACATTCTTCAGATGGTTTCCAAATTCCAAAATCTCCAGGCCTTCGACTTGTTAAGGTAGCTCGGCCTCATGGCATCCTGCATCTTCCTGGTGCCAGAGGCACGTTTGAGAATGAGATCCCTTCAATGGGCTCTAAAGACTCAGTGGTCCCAGTTCTCAGGTCAAATGACTGATCTTCTCCAGATTCTGAACAAGGTTCGACAAGATCTTCTATGGTGGACTTGTACAGAGAACATCCTAAAAGGAGAACTTTTTTGGCAACCATGGCCAGAGATCACAGTAGTGACGGGTGTCTCACTCATGGTGTGGGGAGCTCATGCCAACGATCTGACAATCGGCGGTCGTTGGTCTCCATCGGAGTCCAAACTACACATCAACCTTTTAGAGCTGAGAGCAATCAGGCTAGCGTTGAAAGCTTTCCTGCCATCTGTCAGGGGAAACAATGTCCTGATAATGATGGACAACACAGTGGCAATGCATTATCTAAACAAAAGAGGAGGTGTAGGGTCACCACCTCTGTGCAGAAAGGCAATGCAGCTCTGGTATTGGGCAATTCAGGAAGGAATCTCTCTAACGGCAGTTCATCTAGCCGGGGAGGAGAATATGACGCCAGATGCTCTGAGCAGGCAGAGCACGGTGTCCCACGAATGGGAACTGGCTCAGGAAGTCATTCAAGAGATCTTTGCCCTTTGGGGAACCCCTCAAGTAGACCTATTTGCGACCGGAATCAACCGGAAGTGCGAAAGATATTGCTCAAGGAAATTCCCCCCGAGAGGAGCCCTGGGAGACGCGTTCGTGGTAGAGTGTAATTTCCCACTATTGTACGCGTTCCCTCCGATTCCTGTCATTCCTCAGGTCATCAGGAGACAGACGGTTCGGGACCCGCATGATCCTAATTGCCCCGGATTGGGCCAGGAGAACATGGTACTCAGATCTTCTAGACATGTCCATCTGTCCCCCAGAATGTCTTCCTCAGAGAGAGGGCCTTCTCTCACAAATGGAAGGTCAGGTTCTCCATCCAGAGGTCAAAACTCTAAACCTTCACGCTTGGTATCTGAAAGGCTAAGCTACAAGGATTGGGACCTTCCAGATGACGTCATGGAGGTGTTGCTTTCGGCAAGAAGGCCAGGAACAGAATCTCTAAACCGTTGCTGTTGGAGTAAGTTTTGCAACTGGAGCAGGGAAAAGAATGTCGATTCTTTTCTATGTTCTATTCTGGAAGTACTGTCCTTCCTCTTGTCCCTAGCGCATAGAGGTCTAAATGTAAGTACCATTAAAGGTCATTTTGTAGCGCTTTCCATCTTCAAGCGCTCGTCTGAAGAATGCTCCTATTTCAAAATTCCTTTGGTAGTGCAATTCTTAAAGGGACTCACTAATGTGTTTCCTCCTTACCCATTCCAAGTGCCAATTATGGATCCCAATCTGGTCCTAAAATTCTTAGTGTGCTCCTTTTGAGCCTTTGAAAACTTGTCCATTAAGATTACTGACATGGGAAACTGCTTTCTTAGTTGCTTTAACATCTGCAAGAAGAGGGAGCGAATTGCAGGCACTGTCTTATGGAACACAGTATAGGGTGGCCCAGAAGGACAGAGTTGTGTTGAGGATTAAACCCTTATTTTTACCTAAAGTAGTATCTGATTTTGTACCCGCATTCTATCCTCTACCTCCTCCTATTAAGGAGGAGGAAATATTACACAGGTTGGATCCAAGAAGAGCTTTGAGCTTTTACATCTCTAGACTTTCCAAGCTTAGAGTGGACAACCAATTGTTTATCGGCTACACCGGAAGGAAATTGGGTCAATCGGTGACAAAACAGACAATATCACGCTGGATTGTGCTTTGCATTTCAGAATGCTATAGATTTGCACAAAAAGACCCACCAGAAGGGTTAAGGGCTCATTCCACCAGAGGCATCGCCTCTTCGACAGCCCTTCGAAGTGGTGTTCCAATAAGGTCCATTTGTGAAGCAGCAACTTGGTCTTCACTGCACACCTTTTCAAAATTCTATATTGTCTGGATTCTTCCCACTCTAAGGAGCTGAATTTTGGTAAAGCAGTACTATATTCAGCCATCTAAGGGCATTGAAAAATCTAACCCCTCCTCCAGAGAAATTATCCGTACTGCTTTGGGAGTCTATCTAAGATGAGGAATACATTGGAGGACACATTCCACTCAAAGAACAAGTTACTTAACAACTGGTAACGTTCTTTCGATTGGATGTTCCTCCAACGTATTCCTAATCGCCCTCCCAGCCTACCCCTCTGTAGATTTTTCCGAGTTATTGCCAACTCAGTTCTCGCAAGGCTGATACCTGTCTACCGGCACAATCTACACAGTACAAAATCATAGGTGGAAAGGGAAAAACAGAACTGAGGCCAACGGGCGCCGCGCGTGCTACTTATATACCCGATGACGTCACCCTCGACGGAGGCCTTCGAGGGACCATCGACTCGACTACATCGACGCACGGCACCCTGTGCCGAAAAAATTTCCAAAGAGCAGAAAAGCTGGATGGAATACATCTAAGATGAGGAATACGTTGGAGGAACATCCAATTGAAAGAACGTTACCATATCTTGTTCAATTGAGCAAGGTCATAGGAGTCCAACTGAAGATTAGAACCTCACTACTGGATTTCAATAGTCAAAATTGAAAACAATTTTTTGAAAAAATACTGCAGTTCTTGTTTAATTTTTGTGCAGTAAGTGTTATGATACACATGAATATTGTAACATAGGATATTCGACATGAAAACATACATGATATAGTACATGAGTAGCAGTGTCCAAATCAACAATATTCGGAATACAAATTTAAGCAATTACATTCTCTAGGACTCCTAGTGGGGGGTGACATGAGAAATACTGTAATTGTCTGGTCAAATGCACATATATGTGGAACAATCAAATGTTGAAAGACCACAAGAAACGGGTCAACACAACAGTGTTTCGCTAATTTAGCTAAACTTGAGGATCTGTGGTTTAGTAGGCCTTCATAAGGACGGATACATTCTTATGAGTGAAGAATCATATGTGATCGTAATCAAAGAGCATGTTGGCGTAATTCATGTGAGTGTCTGCGTACACTGATGGGAGCAGGTAAATAGTACTTCTGCATGGAGCCAGCCAGCCACTTTGAATACTGGACTCTGACCGTCTACACGCTGAAAAGCAGCAGATCCATGCATTTGACTGACCGCTTCAGCGGCCAAGTGAACCCATACTGACTGCCCATATCCGGACGCAGTAATATGCCGCCTGTTTTGAGACCGCTTTCCTTACACAGGCTTTTGACTGGCATGACCTCTATGCAGAGTACTACTTACCTGCTCCCGTCAGTGTACGCAGACACTCAGATGAATTATGCCAACGTGCTCTTTGATTACGATCACATAGGATTCTTCACTCATAAGAATTTATCCGTCCTGATGAAGGCCTACTAAAGCACAGATCCTCAAGTTTAGCTAAAATGGCCGAAACACTGTTGTGTTCACCTGATTCGGGTTGTCTTTCAACATTTGATTGTTCCACATATATGTGCATTTGACCAGACAATTACAGTATTTCTCCAGCATTGGATCTTTCATGGATTCACATGCTTAGAATATTCCCCGTCGTCAGACTGGGACCCCTCGGTACACATATATAGACTTTTCCAATAGGAAAACTTTCGACACTTTTGTGTCCTATCTACGTCCTTTTAGGACCCGCCTACGCATGCCCCGTAGGGCTTCCCCGTATAAGAGGCCCGC
This sequence comes from Ambystoma mexicanum, assembly GCF_040938575.1. NCBI lineage: Eukaryota > Metazoa > Chordata > Amphibia > Caudata > Ambystomatidae > Ambystoma > Ambystoma mexicanum. The sequence goes on from NC_090931.1 coordinate 83,319,141, forward strand.
CCCCGCGGTTCCCCTTCAGATTTCAACCGTCTCCAAAGTAGTGGGATCTCCTCGCGCTGTCTTACTATTTTGTACAAGGTTGCATTACTGGAAGTTGAGTACAGAAAATGTCCTCCATGTCAGGAAAAGCGCTGTTCCGCCCATGCGCGACGTGCGGCTTGAAAAGTTTGAGGGGGACGGACATATGGATTGTATATATTGCCTCCACCCTCATCATTCGGCGGATAACTGCGACATATGCAAAGGGTTTTCTCAAAAAACCCTCAAAGACCGCAGTAGACGACTGGTGGCATGGCTGAATGATGGAGCGGGGGCATACCCCCCTTCGGAGGTAGGCTCCACACAATCGGCGAAAACATCACGCCGCGCTACCTCGTCGGAACCACCGGAGAAGAAATCTCGACCGACGGAAAAAGAGTCGTCTGGAAGTCACTCAACTAGAGACTCCTCGTCAAAGAAATCATCTTCATCAAAAAAGCATGAAAAGGAAAGGAAATCCTCCTCGGGCGATCATCATTGATCGACCACGAATCGAGAGTCGAGTAAAAGCAAGCCAAGTGTGGAAAAGGCGGGACCGCCAAAACCACCTGCTAAGTCACCGTCGTCGACGACGGCCCAGTCATCGGCCTCCACCCTGCCACTTACGCAGGTGGCATCCACCGTCCCACTGATGACGATGGCCTCGTCGACGGGGGTGCTACAGGAGGCCTGAAGTTTTTGATCCGATCCCCCCGGATACTTTACTACAAGAACAGGCTGTGTTGCTGTCCTCGGAGGACGAGAATGAGCGAATAGCTGGCCCAGCAGACCTAGGGCTACGAGTGGCTGACAAGTCGTCGACGAGGGAATCCGTTATACCGGTATCTGCCCCTCTTCTCAATCCTCAATCTGTTTTGTCGTTGGAAATTCTGTCCACACTTCAGTCGTTGTTAGTCGTTGGACCAGACACTACCTCCAGGCAAACCTGCCAGTCACCCGTCGACGGGCTGGAACCGACGCACCTACGCACGCCAATCTCAGCACTGGCACAAGAGGAAGGTGAGCTGCCAGATTCGGAGTCTGACAGGGGAGCCATGTCGGATATCTCCTCATTCCCCTCCAGGGATCCAACCTGGGAGTCAGAGGTGGAGTTGGAAACCCCTAGAAGCCCAGCTCACCCGTCCCTTCCGGACGACATTGCGTCATTCCATTCTATGGAGAAGGCATGCAAAGAATTTGGTTTGTCCCAGGAAGAACAGAAAAAGGACTTTTTTTGTTCGACCACATGGGTAAGAGAAGGTCTGTGTTCTCGATACCAATACTAGACCATGTGTGGAAGGAGCGGTTGCAGACAATGCGTCACCCGTTTTCAGAGCCGGCAGTGAAAGGACGCCTGGAAAAAAAGTTTAAGGCTCCAGAGTCTACCCCCAAGTGTTTATCCTCCCAACCAATGCCAGACTCGGTGGTGTCGGCGGCAGCGGCGAGGAAGGCGAAGGCCCAGCACAAGTGCACGATGACTCCTGAGAATGAAGCGAGACGCCAAGATGCCTTTGGCAAAAAAGTGCTATCCGTGGGAGCGACCACAGTAAAGGCCGCAAACTCTCTGGCAATTGTTGCCAGATACGATAGGGAGATGTGGCACAGGCTAGCTCCGTTGCTTGATCATCTTCCGGAAGAGCATAGGAAGGCAGCGATGTTACTCGTCCGAGAAGGTGAGGAAGCCTCAAATCACGCAATAAACATTGCAGTGGACCTCGCTGAGTGAGGCTTCAAGCAAGTCAATAATGGGGTCGTATTACGTCGACAGTCATGGCTTAAGTGTACCTACTTCAGGCCAGTAGTACAATACAAAGTTTTAGATATGCCCTTTGAGGGAGACCTTCTTTTCGGGGAGAAGGTGGACGAAGCCCTAAAGGGAATGAAAGAGTACTCGGACACGGCACGTTCATTGGGTGCCCTCCAGAGTGGCAGAAACTACAAGTCTTTTCGTCCCTTTAGAGGGGCTTCAGGTAATTCAAGATTCTCTGCGTCTGGAGACAGATCCTTTGGCAGATCAGCTTACCCCTCCCAGGGATACAGACGTGCCTCCCAAACGGCGAACCGTCGCCGGAACTTCCAGACTTCCAGGAAAAGACCATCATATCATCGTCGAGAGACAAGCAAAATAAAGATCAGCAGTGACATACAACACACCGTTCTGGGGGGAAGATTTTCAGCATATGTCGACGAATGGGAACGAATAACGACGGATCAATGGGTGCTGGATACTATAAGAAACGGACACACTCTACAATTCAAACACAGCCCTCCGCAAATTCCACCTGCGTTCACCGCTCATTCCCATCTGAAGAGACTGCAACAAGAGGTAACACTCATGTTAGCAAAGGGCGTGATAGAATTAGTTCCAACATCACAGAGAGGTCAAGGAGTCTACTCAAGATATTTCGTCGTAAAAAAGCCGAACGGCAAATGGCGTCCCATTTTAGACTTACGCAATCTCAACAAGTCTCTAAAGAGCCTAAAATTCAAGATGCTCACTCTGCAGGAAGTGATCCGCGCCGTTCAAGAGGGGGATTTTCTAGCGTCCCTGGATTTACAGGACGCGTATTTCCATATTCCAATGTGTCGGAAACACAGGAAATTCCTAAGATTTGTAATAGGGCGGACTCACTACCAATTCACGGTTCTTCCTTTTGGGCTCAAGACCTCCCCCAGAACGTTCACAAAATGCCTGGCTCCAGTAGCGGCCTGGCTAAGGAAGCAAGGCCACCATGCATACCCATACCTCGAAGACTGGCTGGTAAGGGGATCCTCCCCAGCGTCGACCAACACAAGTTTACAAGCCACCGTGCAGCTTCTACAACAGCTGGGATTCGCCATAAACTTCGAAAAATCCTCTCTGCAGCCATCAAGATCGCTGGTATTCCTGGGGGCACAGTTTGAGACCCAGTTAGGGCTAGTAAAACCTTCTTTCGACAGAACCTCAAGACTCAATCAACAAGCATGCCGACTACGGTGAAACACCAAGATCTCAGTGAGAAAATACGTTTCGGTCCTAGGGGCCATGGCATCCTGCATCCATCTGGTGGAAAACTGTCGCCTATTCATGAGGCCAGTCAAGGAATTCCTCGCGGACCGATGGACGCAGGCTCAATGATCGTGGTCAGACAAGATAACCATCGACGACGACAAGCTGCTTCGGACCCTTCAGTGGTGGCAGAGTTTCCACAATCTGAACAACGGCGTACCCCTACAGGAGCCGGAGTTTCAGCGAACCATAGTCACGGATGCGTCCCTAACCGGATGGGGAGCTCACATGGGTGCTCTCCAAAAGCAAGGTCGCTGGTCTCCAACGGAGTCACTCCTACACATAAACGTGTTGGAGCTCAGAGCAGTACGATGGGCCTTGAAGGCATTCCTACCACACATCAAGGGTTCGCGAGTACGAATACTGACCGACAATACAATGGCAATGTTTTATCTGAGGAAACAAGGAGGGACGCAATCAAGAACTCTTTCCATAGAAGCCCAGAAAACATGGCATTGGGTGTTAAAGCACGAAATTTCCATTGTTGCTCATCACCTTCCAGGAGTGAGGAACTCCCAAGCAGACTCCCTCAGCAGAAGCATGGCCCAAATACACGAGTGGGAAATGGACACAGTTCACCTGATGAAAGTGTTCGAGAAATGGGGTCACCCCCCTCTGGACGCCTTCGCGACCAAAGACAACAAGAAATGCGAGCAATTCGCAAGCAGATGACCTCAAGAGGGCTCCAGGGCGGAGGCATTCTCCTTCCCATGGACGGACATGTTCCTCTATGCTTTTCCTCCGTTTCCCCTCATACGGAGGACAATACAGTGGATACGCAGATACAATTGCCGGGTAATTCTAGTGACACCATACTGGCCAAGGCAACCGTGGTTCTCGGACCTGCTTCACCTGTCGCTGGAACATCCCATATGGTTTCTGAAAGTCCCGAACATACTATCCCGGGACAAAGGCACGGTGTGGCATCACGACCCGGACAGTCTCAACCTTACAGCCTGGCTCCTGACTTTTCAGAGTTCGGGGCTTTAGATGTTTCGGAGGATTGTCAAAGAATTCTGCAAGCGGCTAGAGCCCCTTCTACAAACAAATCCTACTCCTATAAGTGGTGGAGGTTCTGTGAATGGTGTAGGGGACAACAGGGCCTACAACCGTTGTCGGTGACGCCGGAAAAAGTTCTATCTTACCTGCTCCTCTTGGCGGAGAGGGGATTATCCTTCACATCGATAAAGGTGCTCCTGGCGGCCATCTCGAGGTTCACAAGGAAAAGGCAGTCGTCTCCTCTATTTAGCGACAGACTTGTAAAACATTTCATGAGGGGTTTATTTTGAGCTTTTCCCCCGGAAAAACGTTTCCCCCTGACTTGGAGACTCAACACAGTGTTGGCAGGCTTAATGAAACCGCCTTTTGAGCCTATGGCCACGTCCGACATAAAATTCATTTCGTGGAAGTTGGCATTCTTGATTGCTATCACATCAGCTAGAAGAATCTCGGAACTGCAAGCGCTGGTCGTAGACCCGCCATACCTAAGATTCTTTAAGGACAAAGTAGTCCTGGCAACTAATCCTATGTTCGTCCCAAAAGTTCCGACAGTGTATCACAAACACTTGTCCATTGTTCTCCCTACTTTCTTCGCCACACCATCATCGGCAGCAGAAAAAGCTCTTCATACCCTGGACGTTAAGAGGGCTCTGAAATTTTACCTATATCGTACACAGTAACTCGGGTCTACTAGACAACTGTTTGTCGCATATGGTCCGTCGACGAGGGGAAAAGCAATCTCTAAACAAGGATTGGCTCGATGGGTCTCATCGACGATTGCGTTTTGTCACTCTAAGGCCGGAAGGCCACTGCAAGGACATCCTAGAGCCCATTCTACAAGATCGATGTCCTCCTCAACAGCTTTATGGGCAGGAATTCCGTTGATGGACATATGCCAAGCTGCGGCATGGTCAGTGCCCCACACGTTTACCCGCCACTACTGCCTTGCCAGGCAGCATGCGGACGAGGTGCAGATGGGAAGAGCTGTCCTGCGCCATCTGTTTCAGTAAGGTAAGCTCCACGCTCTGGAGAATCTGTTGTCTACCTTCTTAATGACAGTTTATTTTATGTGGGTAAAGTTATGAGGTAACTTATTCCTACTGTACATATGCATTGTGTAGTATGTTGAGGGTATATTACATTACATTCTCACCGCCGTCTCAAGTGGTACTGCTATACAATCTATTCTAAGCATGTGAATCCATGAAAGATCCAATGCTGGAGAAGGGAATAGTTTCTTACCTGTAACTCCATTTCTCCAGCATTGGTATCTTTCATGGATTCACATGCGCCCGGCAACCTCCCCGGAATGTTATGTATTTGATAAGTTTAACCCTTCCTACTTTTGAGGGGCCGAAATCTGAAGGGGAACCGCGGGGGCGGGCATCTTATACGGGGACGCCCTACGGAGCATGCGTAGGCGGGTCCTAAAAGGACGTAGATAGGACACAAAAGTGTTGAAAGTTTTCCTATTGGAAAAGGCTATATATGTGTACCGAGGGGTCCCAGTCTGACGACGGGGAATATTCTAAGCATGTGAATCCATGAAAGATACCAATGCTGGAGAAATGGAGTTACAGGTAAGAAACTATTCCCTTATTTCTCATGTCACCCCCACTAGGAGTCCTAGAGAATGTAATTGCTTAAATTTGTATTCCGAATATTATTGGACACTGCTACTCATGTACTATATCATGTATGTTTTCATGTCGAATAGCCTATGTTACAATATTCATGTGTATCATAACACTTACTGCACACAAATTAAACAAGAACTGCAGTATTCTTTCAAAAGGTTGTTTTCAATTTTGACTATTGAAATCCAGAAGTGAGAGGTTCTAATCTTCAGTTGGACTCCTATAACCTTTCTCAATTGTTATGAGTCTACTTACCTGGGTAGAGCAAGGCATTAACCAGATGCCCATTGTAATACTGGGTCATCTGCAAGGCCCGAGCAGAGTTGCTCAAGACCTAAATTGGTGGGCTTGCAAAGACAAAATTCAGAGGACAATCCATTTGGCAACCATGGCCAGAGATAACTGTAGTGACGGACGCCTCACTCACAGGGTGGGGAGATCACACCAGCGGACTGACAATCAGCGGCCGTTGGTCTCCTTCGGAGTCCAAACTACACATCAACCTTTTAGAGAATGTCCTGATGATGACGGACAACACAGTGGCCATGTACTACTTCAACAAGAGGAGGCGTAGGATCACTACCACTGTGCAGAGAGGTAATGCTGCTCTGGTTCTGGGCAATACAAGAAGGAATCTTTGTCAGCAGTTCACCCAGCCGGAGAGCCAGAACACGGCGGTGGATGCTCTAAGCAGGCAGAGCACAGGATCTCACTTGCTCAGGAAGTCCTTCAAGTAGATCTGTTCACGACCGAGGTGAATCGGAAGTGCGAACAGTATTGCTCAAGGGAATTTACTCGGAGGAGCTGTAGAGGATGCGCTTGTAGTTGACTGGGAATTTCACTCCTGTATGTGTTTCCCCCAGACTCTGTGATTGCTAATGTAATCAAGAGGTTGGTAAAGTTCAGGAAAACCTTGATCCTAATTGCTCCGGATTGGGCATGGAGGACGTTGTACTTGGACCTTCTGGACATGTCCATCTGCTCTTCAATACGTCTTCCACAAAGAGGATCTTCCCTCGCAAGAGGAAGGTCAGGTTTTCCATCCAGGGGTCAGGATGCTCAACCTTCACGCATAGTTTCGGAGAGGCAGAGATATAAGGATTGGGACCTCACGGACGACGTAATGGAGATTTTGCTTTCGGCCAGAAGGCCAGCAACAAAATCCTTGTAACAGTGTCGTTGGAATAAATTCAGTAACTGGTGCAAGGACAAGAATGTGGATCTTTTTCAATGTGGCACTCCTATGGTGCCTTCTTATTTTGCTGCAACTAGCAAATCTTGGGCTCCAGATTGGAACAATTAAAGGATACCTGGCGGCGCTTTCCATCTTTAAGCGCTCCTCTGAGGAGGTTTCTTATTTCAAGATACCATTAATTGTACAAATCCTGAAGGGACTCACTAACGTGTACCCTCCAGTGCCATTTCCTGTCCGTGCTTGGGATTTAAACCTTGTGTTAAAGTTTCTAACATGTATACCCTTTGAGCCTTTACATTCGTGCCCATTAAGGCTCTTAACACTGAAGACTGCTCTTCTTGTAGCACTTACATCAGTCTGCAGGGTAATTGAGTTTCAAGCTCTTTCATGCAAACCTCCTTATACTACCTTTCTTGAGGATAAAGTAGTTCTGAGAGTTAAACCATAATTCTTGCCGAAAGTAGTTTGACTTTCATTTGTCGCAAAAAATAACGCCCAACTTTCTACCCTCTTCATTTGGGCAAAGAACAAGAGAGATTGCATAGACTACACCCAAAAAGGGCTCTGGGTTTTTACACTGCGAGAATGGCAAACATTTGCCATGATGGCCAACTTTTTGTGGGTTATGCTGGTCCTAAATAGGGACTATAGGTAACAAATCAAAGTATATCCCAGGGGATTACTCTGGCTATTGGAGAGTGCTTCAGACTGGCTGGAAAAGACCCACCAGAAGGGATAAGTGCTCATTCCACTCTTCAGAGGGGTGTCCCCATAATTGACATTTGCTCAGCTGCAACCTGTGCGTCAATTCATACCTTTTGTAAAGCCTGTCTGTTTAGACTTCTCTTCATCTCAAGAAGGCTTTTTTACCAAAGCAGTCCTTCATTCCATTCACGATAAATCTAAATAATACTCCCTACTCCAAATTGTCACTGCGTTAGGAGTCTATCAAAGATGAGGAATACGTGGGAGGACACAATCCATTCGAAGAATAAGTTACTTACCAACAGGTAACGTTCTTTCAACTGGATGTTCCTCCCACATATTCCTCATCACACCACCCATCCTACCCCGCTGTACAATTTACATGAATTACTCTGCGTTTCCTGAGAACTTGCAGTCTGGGGTACGCCGGTTAGTTCCTCGAGTTATGGAACGAAAAAACAGAACTGAAAGCCAACGGGTGCTGCACCAGCTACTTTCACTGCTGGTGACGTTGACACGCCACGGCGGCCCTCGAGGGGCATCGGCGCATCATCATGCACAACGCCCTCTGCCAAAAACTTTTTTCCGAAGCAGCGAAGCTGGCGAGATACGTATATCAAAGATGAGCCAGACGTGGGAGGAACATCCAGTCGAAAGAACGTTACCAGTTGGTAAGTAACTTGTTCTTCTCAAGCAGCGGTATCTTTCATAGGTTCACTTGCACCCTCCAGCTGTCCCCTCCAGGCAGACACCCTCTATATATGCTGATCCTCCAGCAGAAGTGGTTAAAATCTGAGAAGAACCTGCTGGGGCAAAGCTGTACACTCGACATCCTATTGGTAGGGACCAAAAGCACCCACACCAGTGTGGGTAGGACATTCAAGGTATCAAACGTTTTTCCTTAGGAAAGGAATTAAAATATAAGTAACCAGGGATTTCCAGCCTGACTGGGAATATTCACAGCATGTAAATCTATGTAAGATACCAACGCTGGAGAAATGGAGTTACAGGTAAGAAACTACACTCTACTCATGGTTTTCAACAGTCATTCTGTTCTGTGCACAACCCTTTGCCTTGGCTTCTGCTAACAGTTTCTGGATAGCCTCTTGCTTTAAATCTGTCAGACATTCTGCCGCCTCAGTAAATTCGTTATCAGAAATGTTTCTTCTAATTCTCAAGAATTGGCTCAAATGAAGATTATTCTACAGATGTTGTGGGTAATAACTGGTGTAGTGAAAGTTATTAATATCTGTATGTTTTCGATAGATGTACTCTGGGAATGGGTCATCAGTGTAATTTTAACATCTAAGAAGTTAACCCTCTGTGATCCCACTTCTAAAGTAAATTAAATCCTTGGATTATATTCGTTAAGACACCAAAGGATTGGTTCGATTTTTTTCATTTGCAGGACCCTTCCAGATCCCAAAGATATCAATGGATCTCTTTCAAGTGTCAGGTTTATTAGACAAGATGGAATGTTGGAGGATATATTGTGATTCAAAGGCAAACATGAATATATTGGCATAGGCTGGTGCCATGGGTGAACCCATCAATGTCCCTGAGACTTGTATATAGTATTTTTTTAAACTTAAAGTTATTATACAGAATCACTTTAGTCAATTCTAATCTAACATCTTGTTAGATGTTAGACAGCCTCACATTAAGCCCCTTTGATACGTGATCCATATCAGATTTTGTTTACCACACATTTTCACATAATCTCAGTTCAATATTATTGACCCCAATTGCCATTCCGTGATCATTGGCAACTTGATTTGCAAGAAACCTCATTTAATTGTGAGCTTGCGATAGTTGTTGACACAGCGTCACTAGTGTAACATCACATTTGTGAGACTATGCATACACAAATAGTGGCCATTTATGAATACGGATTGCTCATGGTTACACTGACTGTAGACATGTAGGTAAGAATGCAGTGCAGCTTCTACACACTCTTAAGATGCTAAATATTTTTTGCAAACTGGTTTGTTTTGCCACATCCATGTTTTTTCTGAATTCAGATAAGAGTTCAGGACATTTCTCCATACACACTGCAGCCTTTATTCACTGTGTTCATGCTTTATGAACTACTGATGACATGCGTGTAGCTTCTTGTTTAAATTTGACAAACAATTTACCTCTTATTGTCAGATCCTGAGCGGCCTCTAATTATAGATTGCACATATCATTTCAGAGAATCATCTGTGGTGATGTTAAGATGACCACTACTTGAGGATATCAGTCCATTGTTACCCTTAGGGGTTCTCTTCATCACTAGGTAGCCATCTCCCATAATGTACATATTATCAGACTATTAGGATGACCACTAGAGATCACACTCCTACATGTTTTCTAAAACATGTGGCGCTCTATCCTGATCACTTGATCCCCTACGTCTTTGAGGAATACTAGAATCCAGCAGACCTCTGAACACTTGAAAGGTGATGTTATAAGTTTGTACACAAAAGCAGTTCTTGAATGGACTATAGATAATTTTGAAAACCAAGGATACTCACTTGGGATATGTAGCTTACTGCGTGTTTACTTATTTATAGATTATTGAAGGTTGAATTCTGAAGTAAGACTACCATATCAATCAAGGAAATGTGCTCCTGATGAAGGGATGGACAATAAGCGTTGAGCTTATTGTAGCATTATTTTTTTGTCATTGTAATTAGAAATATTTGATTTACCGTACACATTAATGACTGTGGTTAGTTTAGTCATGAAGTTGACTTGTTTGGATACATAACTGAACACATGAATTTAATGCAAACAAGTGTATTAAGCTTTGACTGAGGCTTCCCTCTGTATTGTTGGTGTGCATGGGATGGTAGTGTCCTGTAATTTCGGACACTACTTTGTTTTCACGTTCCATTGGTGTTTTTTGTGCTAGAGACGCTTTTTCTCCTGTGCCGCCCTTAACTAATTTAGCTCTCTATTACGGATACAATTTATTATTCTAAGGTGTGCATTCCAATCAACTATAATTCTAATTGTGCAAGTCTTGTCATGTATTGAGTCCCTCGCTGATCGCATGCCACTACAGTGAAAATGTGGAAAGGGTGCTGACAAACTACAATAAGTCAACATAATGTCTGTTTTGTTTGTAAATTGCTGCACCTGTAAGACTGCATCTGGTCTTTTATGGAAATTCCCTGTTCAGAAAGACGGACAGAATTATGCTGCCTCAATGCACACCCCACACACGTCAGTGAACTTCACAGGGCCAATTGAGTAATTACAAGACACGTCCCCAAGGAATAACCATTGACTGAATTGAATTCAGTTGGTGTTCATTTTTTCATGAGAAACATATAAGAGAAGCAAAGCTAAGTCACCAGATTTTTTTTTAAAGCACATTCGCCATTTGGGGTACCCCTCATAACGAATCACTTTCAGCACAGGCACAAATATCAAACTGTAGGGTTAAAGTGTAATTCCATATATAGATTCATGTTTTGTCTGCTCAGGTTTAATGACTCATGGCAAATTTCAAAATTGAACAAAACCACTGCTACTTGATTTACTTTTAACCACTGCTTGTATGAAATCAGATTTATGCAGAGAGTATTGTGTACTCTGCCTGTTGTAAGTTGGTGCCTGGAGAATTCTAGGTCTGTGTTGTGCACAAAAGGTCACTTGTGCGGATTGCAGCGCAAGTGTCGGCATTCCGTTGGTGCATCCTTTTGTGCGCTGCCCTCTGTTGGTTGTTGGGGTGGGAGGATGGGGCCCATATCTCTAGGTGCTACGCAGCACCCACTGCCCCCATCAACCGGCTCCCACCCTCTCCCCCACTTACCTGCTGCAGGCTCCGGCCTCTGACTCTCTTCTTGGTTGATACTTCAGCTCTTTGCATACTGCGGCCCCGGATGCCTGGGCTAGAGCACAGCACTCTTTTGTGCGTGACCTTTTGAGTGCCTGAGTGGATTCAAGGAACGTTGGTGTAGAATGTTGAATGACTGCTGGGTGAATGGTGTGTGTAGCGGGCTGGGCTCTGGATAGATCAATGGTTGTCCTGCGTATTTTTCCCTTATGCATCCTAAGTGACCTCCTGTTATGCCACAATACACTTATCTTGATGCTTTCCACTGGATCTAGCGTGGTTTGACATCCCAACACAATGCAACAGGAAGGCAATATCTTTGCATTGGCCTTTTTTTAACTGTTTTGATAACCAGCTTAGTTTGTGGTTCTACAGTGTTCCAAGCTAACAAAGGCAGCTTCTAATCTCTTGTATGTTTTATCAGTTTACACAGTCTATGCCTCATCAGGGCCCAGCAGTATTATTGGACTGCCTCTCGGGCCTGCATAAGTTTGACTGATTGCCATTTGCAAGGGTGTGAAAAACCCTGGCTTTTATTATTTGTATTGAAATAAAATGCGGGCCTTTAGATTTCTGAAAGGGAGGTTTTCTAATCAGATCCCTTTTCACAAGTGCTCCATGCCAAAATTATAGTGCACACATGTCCCTTTGCAGAAACCGCCTCCTTGTGCCCTCGGCAGTTTTTTAGTGGTGCAGAGCAGGTTCAAAGGTCACTCGTGAATTCCTCACTGCTTCTGGAAGACCACGTTCGTGCAGGCAGAGTTGGCTTTTTTTATCTTCTGCACCTCTGTTTTTTTCAATCAATTGATTGCTTTATTTCAGTAAAATACCATAAAAGTGCATAACATAATAAAAAAAAAATGTAAAAAGACAGCTAAACACGAGACACAAATGCAGAAAACACATTTCACCGTATTAAATAATTATGCAAAAAACTGTTCTTATACAGAATTTATAACCATTTAGTCTATTGCAGGCCCTGGACCAAAAAAGAAACGAATTGGAAAAGCCCTATGCATGGTTTTCAGTATTTTGTAAAAATCTAATGCATCGATCATTGTTGTAATGGTATGAATTTTCAGCATCGAAAATATCCATGAGCGCCTAAGAATGCAATAAGCAGCGCAAAGAAAAACATATTTCTTCTGACAAATCCCACATTTGACAACCCTGTACTATCCATCCTGCCCAGAGAAGGAATTCAGGGGGAAGGTACAGACACTGAATTTGACAAATAGATATTGCTCTCTTGGGCCAATCAAGTTATGGTTCTAACCCCAATTGTATCCTGGTTTGAAGATTTTTTGTTAAGGTGGGTTTCTCAAAAAAATCTGATGGGACCCAATTCCAAAATAATTTCTTCGCAAAGCTAAATTGAGTGTGGTGAGTAGTTTCTGGTTTGGTACATGGATGCAGATTTTGTTAAACACTTTTTACATGTGTGAACCAGGCTTGTCATCCAACACATCCTGTTTCGCCCCTCTATAGTCTAGAAATTATTTAATGGACCAAATTTTGATCCATAAAAGGACTGGTTTTGTTTGAGCTCTATATTTGATGATTAACTGACCAAGCTGCATTCAAACCTCAGGACTTGAGGTACCGACTGGTAAAATCAAATGTTTTTTTATGAAATGTATTTTTATTCATAATGAACTAATCAGTCTTTCAGTAGCCCCATAGTCCTGCTCCATAAACTGGTGCCTGTGTTTGGGCTTTATAGACCTCAGTAGCCGATGCCACAGCGCAACAGTCACATTTTTCTGAGAAAATCAGGGCAGCACCTAAATGTCTTTTCTGAACCAGAACGCTTTGCAAGAGGCAAAAGTGCCAATTCTTTCTGAGTTGAAGCGAACCCTCCAACCCGTCGACGGGCTCCGCGTTCTCAATATCCGTACCACCTAAATCAGGGAGCGGAGGACGACTAATTATGGAAGACCATAACTTTGGTTTTGAATGGATTGTCTCTTCCCACGTATTCCTCTTTTAATAGCTCCATATGCAGCTTTAGCTGCTTTGGAAATTTATTTCCAGCAGCGGATTCTGTGTGTAGATTGTCAACTCGATGTTCGTCGAAGGCCTCCGTCTCGATGTCATCGATGGTATATAGCGCGCGCAGCGACCGTCGACTTCAGTAATGTTTTTCCGCAAGAGCTATTGCTTTGTAAATCGGTGCATTTCAGTTCCTTGACTAGAAACCTTCCAGTTCAGTGATAAAGAATGGCATCAGCATTTGGCATCATCCACTCTGAGATCAGGGTTCAAAAAGTGTCACGACTGAGGGGCAAAAATGTCCCTTATGAACCCCCATCGTGTGTCTGTGGTGCCTAGGATCCTCTCATTTAACATCGTAGTGCGATTCCTACCTCTCGATGACGGCGAAAGCCCTGAAAGAGCGTAGAGTGAAGTTAGCTGCAGGTAGGTCTCATAAATCCCCTTTGATGAGACTGGAAAAAGCGATCTTCAGTCTAGAGTTCTCTCTCCTCATCAAAAGAAAGCTAAATGGTCCCGGTCAGGCAGTGATTCACAACACTTGTCATCCTCACGGCATTTGAAGAAAAGGGGCACTGATTGACATCGTCCTCGAGTTCCTCCCCGGAATGGGTCACTTACCCGACCCAAGTGGCCCCACCAGCTGAATGGGAGGGATTGAGACTGAAAATGCTCAAAGTATTCGAGAATGTGGCTGGGTCTCCCTCGAAGAAAGAGAAGAGCCATGCCCATGTCAACTAACATGAGAGAAAGATGGCAAAGGACAAAATCCGTGCTCCCTCGGCCCCGGGTGTACAGGAGAAAACTCCTCTGTAGCTCTTGGAGGTTCACTTGAGTAGGGAAGACTCCTTTCGAAAATGGTAATTGATGTCATAGACGCTGAAAGACTGTACGTCATTGCCTAAAAAGTCCTTGACGGCGTTGAAGACTTCGGTGCCATTGTCGATCAACATTGCAAAGCCCTCGGGGGATTTCGAGAAAAGGTACACCCCATTACCAAAGGAAGACCTTTTTTGAGTCACTTTACTCTATTTATGAGAAAGTTGAGCCATCTTCGGATAAATCAAGTCTGTTTCGGTAGCTGTATGGGGCACCAGGGGTCCCAGAAGCCCTGATTATTGAGGAATCAAGAATACAAAATCTTAAAGAAACACTACAGAGACTGGAAGTGGGTTGGACGCTTACCCAGTAAGTGGTTTCGAAGACCAGATCCCTCTGACCATGCTAATGGATCCTACAGACAACTGATGTTCAGGGTTGTAGAATATCTGGGTTGGGGTAGGCCTGCACCTCTGAACAGGACGTCCTCACAGAGATTCTACATAAGGGACTCCAGTAGGACCTGTTAAGGATTTCAATCAGACACACAACGGGTCTCGCCTAGCATGTAGTGCGCAATGAAATACTTGTTTATTGTGTCTATAGGTTCAATATTATGAGTGATATACCACTCATATCACACCCGTCTCAAAATACCCCCCAGGTCACGGGGATCAGGCTGGTTGGTAAAGGTAAATATGGATTTTTTAAAATTCAAATCAAACACCAATTTTAAATCTCTCTCTCTCTCTCTCTCTCTCTCTCTCTCTCTCTCTCACACACAAGGTGCGTATGGAGGGTACCCCTTTCCAATTTTGCCCCAAGTGCAACCGCAAGTACCCTTGGGTTGACAGGCACGGCACGTGCAATCTGTTTACCGAGGGACCACCCAGAGGCTAACTGCAGAGCGTGTAGTAGGTTCAAACTGAAAACACTCCAGGACCGTTCGATCAAGCGTTGGGCCCACCACGCCAGGTGTCAAGAGGCCATGGCAGCGGAGGGCGCCTTCAGCGATGGCAGCGACGCTGTGCTTTCGGACGGCGAGGGCAACATGGCGTCAACTGAAATCCAAGCGCAAGTCCCCAACCTCGGAAGGTCGTCTGGCTGGGCGTCTTTGGGGAAGACCCCCGGTGACACAAGCGCTACCCACAGCACTTCCACAAAACACATGAAGTCCAACTGAGACTCGACGCGCACGTCGAGTACTCGGAAAGAGGCACATAGAGAACGGTCCGAATCGGTGTCCTCTGGGCGTTCTCAATCTAGATCGCCGCATGACTCCAGGCAACCATCCACTGTTGCCAGAAGTGCCTCGCTCCCCAAGTTAACCGAGGTTCGATCGTCAGAAGACGAAACCGACCTCTATCCCCAGTCCACACTCCAGGAGTCGGCGTCAACAGGCCGCGCAACGGCTGCTCCCTAGTCCCAACCTCCATTATCCATAGATAGGGACACTACCCCCGAACCTCGGCGCCAGGTGTCGAAAGGGGCGAAAAAAACAGGATAAAGGCTCTTCCACACACGGGGAAGGGGGAAAAACAGAGGAAGCAGTCTCAGCCTCCTTCCACACCTCAAAAACATTCTATCCCTCTTAAACAGATGGACAAGTCTCAGTCTTCTGTTATCCCAAAGACCCCTGTTCAAACCAGTAGGTCTAGTCTAGATAAAACAGGGAAAGGCCTTCAAGAAAGAATCATTCCCAGTTCAAGAGAATGGTCTACGGATGACATAGACAGTCATGTCAAGGATGTCATCATTGGCAGATTTCTATGCCAAAAACCCTGAATACTTTCTCTTTTACCCCTGACGGGTCAACTCCCTCAGGCTCTAAGGATCCTATACCCCCAAGTAAGAAGTCCCGGGTTGAAGCTCCTACTTCAGACCCCTTTAGTATACAGCCCTAGTCTCAATATCGGGGAGATCCATCCCTTTGAGGATCCAGATTTGGGCATGTTCGAAGAACAAACTGGGACGGGCTACTATGGGGACGACAACCCAGAAACCTACAGGCTATATTCCCCTGGTAGATAAAGAACCCCCGGTTACCGACTCCCCTGTCGATAACCAGCATCTCTTAAATGAAGTGCTGTCCAGAGCGGCAGAATACTTCCACATTGACACCCAGGTTGCTCAAGAAGAGAGGGACTTTGCAGAGGAGTTAGTGGGATAAAGGAGACCTGCTACCCAGGCCATCCCTATCCTTAAGTCAATACAAAGAAGGATAGACCCTTCCCTTGTTAATCCCTACCTCAGTTGGGCGGTAAACCCCAGAGTTGAGAAGCTTTTCAGGGCAGCCCAAACAGACCCTCTATACATAAGAGGGCATCTGAAACCGGACTCCCTGGTAGTTACAAACACCCGTAAGAGGGCGGTAACACCCTTGTCATCGTCGGAAGCTCCTCCCGACAAGGAGAGCAAGAAGATTTGTGGATTAGGCAGGAAAGTAGACTCCACTTCCGCCTACCAGGCAAGGATTGCCAACTCCACCACCCTGCTGGCGAGTTACAACTGCCACCAGTGGGATGAAGTCGCGGCACTCAGATTCTGCCCCAGAACCCTTAAAGAGCCAATTGGCACGAGTTTCGGCGGAAGGAAGAGCTGTGTCTGGTTGCATATTAAAGGCAACCTTTGATGCCGCGGATAACGCCGGCAGATTGATAGCAGAAGGTACTGTTATGAAAAGGCATGCTTGGTTGCGACAGTCTGGGTTCAAAGCCGAAACCCAGGCTTCATTGATGGACAAACCGGTGGAGCCGGATCTATTGTTTGGAAAGGCGGTCGAGGACGCGCTGAAAACTGCCAAGGACGAGTATGAGACACTCAAATCCCTAGGCCAGCTAATCAATAAACCCCCAAACCAGAGAGGGAATGGCAATTTCCGTCGCCCACGCGGACAGAATTCCCAGAGAGGGTCTAACTATTCCCAGGGGCAGGGTACACAATGGAACAACAGCCAGCAATCTACCCAGGGTTATGGCAGGGGTAATAAGAGAGGGTGTGGTAAGGGTAGAGGCAGCCCCAGAAGAGGTGGCGGCACGCCTCCACCTAAACAGTGACGTTCTGTTAAGGGTTCCTTCTCACACATCCCCAGTAGGGGGACACATTTCCAACTTCACCCAAGCTTGGGAAGGGATCACTTCAGACAAATGGTTGCTGTCCAGTGTCCGCAGGATACTGCATAGAACTGTTGGAGCGTCCCCAAAACCACCCCCCTCGACAAAAAATACATTCTTTGGACCACCAGAAGATCCTCCTCGAGGAGATCGTCAATCTTCTAGCAAAGGACGCGATAGAACTCGTCCCGGAACACCAGGTAAACAAGGGTATTTATTCAACGTACTTCCTTGTGCCAAAAAAAGATTTGACAATGCGGCCAGTATTGGACTTACGGCCTGCAAACAAGTATGTCAAGCCCCAAAAATGTTGCATGACTACTCTCCAAGAGGTAATTCCCCTCCTAAAAAAGGGGGATTACATGGCAACATTGGACATGAAAGATGCCTATTTTCATAGTTCCATGTTCCCACCGCACAGAAAGTACTTGCGCTTCAAGGTGGACAGTCGGCACTACCAGTTCAAGGTACTGCCCTTCGGGATAGCCTCGGCTCCAAGGGTATTCACCAAGGTACTGGCGGTGGCGACAGCACACCTACGCAGGGGGGCAATCCCGGTGTACCCTTACCTGGACGACTGGCTCATCATGGGGGAGACCCCAATAATTTGCAGAACAAACATTCAAAGGACGATCGACCTCCTCTTCGAATTAGGCTTGTCAATAAACGAGAAGAAGTCAAGTCTGGTGCCAAGCACCTCCAAACAGTTCCTAGGAGCTGTCCTAGACACGCAAGAGGGGTTGACCTTTCCATCAGAGGAAAGGATTCAAAATATACTGCTGCAAATTCCGCAGTATCAGGCCGGTCGCCAGATAACGGTACGCAAAGCAATGCGTTTGCTGGGTATGATGGCGTCACGTATTTACCTGGTCCCCCACGCGCGCCTGCATCCCATGCAAGAATGGTTGGCGAAACAGTGGTCTTAGGCAAGTGGTCAGTGGGACGATCTAGTGGTCGTTTCGCCAACACTGGTACTAAGCCTTCACTGGTGGGCAAGAGCAAATCTGTCCAAGGAGAAACCCTTTTACGATCCCGAGATACAGGCGG
Source organism: Ambystoma mexicanum (assembly GCF_040938575.1). Taxonomy (NCBI): domain Eukaryota; kingdom Metazoa; phylum Chordata; class Amphibia; order Caudata; family Ambystomatidae; genus Ambystoma; species Ambystoma mexicanum. The sequence continues at coordinate 83,337,541 of NC_090931.1, forward strand.
TAGTCACAACCGATGCATGCCTGTCAGGGTGGGGAGCGCACCATCTCCACTGCACAGCTCAGTGTCTCTGGTCTCACTCAGTGGCCAAGAATCACATCAGCCTGCTAGAGCTTCTGGCAGTATTCAGAGCGCTTCAAGCGTTCGAGCCCTACCTGCTGAATCTGTCAGTGCAGATCCGGACGGACAGCACTACAGCCATGTTTTACCTAAACAAGCAAGGAGGGACTCGTTCGCCAAATCTGTCCAAGCTTGCCCAAAAAATTTGGATATGGCACTCAGACGGAAGATCTTCCTGTCATCTCAACATGTTCCAGGGGATCTCAATTCTCTGGCGGATGCTTTGAGCAGAGATTGCCTCCCAGAGGAACACGAATGGTGTCTACACAGAGAAATCGTAGAAGATATCTTCTCTCAGTGGGGTTTCCCCACTATAGACCTATTCCCCACAAGCGAAAACAGACAGTGCCCAGGATTTGCATCCAGGTTCCCCCAGCCAGACTCTCAGGAGAACGCCCTGTGGATGAACTGGTCAGGGATGTTTGCATACGCTTTTCCACCAACACCTCATCAGGAAGGTGGTCAACAAGATAAACAGTCTATGACGCTCACACCTATGCAGACTAGCGATGTGCAAACCCATCAAACTCCCAGGCTGTTACAACCTACTGTCCCAGCACCAAGGTCAAACGGTGCATCCTCAACCCAACTCAATGAACCTAGCAGCATGGCTCCTAAGGTCATAGAGTTCAGACATCTCAAATTACCTCAGAGGTGTATGGACATCATAAAGGAATCTAGGAAGCCAAACACGAGGCACTGCTACTTTGACAAATGGAAACGATTCGTTATCTGGTGCCAGAATAAGCAAGTCAACCCAGTTGATTGCACTCCTTCCACTATTGTCACTTACATGCCCCACCTGCTGGATGCAGGACTGGTATTTAACTCACTGAAGGTACACCTGGCAACGCTGTCAGCATACACCACATCCCATAACAAGGTGTTGTGGTGGAAGATACCAGTGGTTAAAGCTTTCATGGAAGGAGTAAAGAGACTTCACCCTCCTATTTCAAACCCACCACCAGGATTGGACCTGAACGTGGTACTATCTAAACTCATTGGCCCCCCATTCGAACCCATGCATAAAAGCAGTCTCAAACACCTGACTTATAAGACGGCCTTCTTAGTAGCAATAACATCTATAAGAAGGGCCAGTGAAATTCATTATTTACAGTTCATAAAGATAAACTGGTTTTACGTACACACCCTAGGTTCTCACTTAAGTTTATTTCTAAATTCCACGTGAACCAGTCCATCGAGCTTCCAGCTTTCTTCCAAGACCCACAAAGCTCGGCTGCGGTGAAACTACACACCGTAGATGTGCGCAGGGCGCTCCTACTATGTAAACAAGACCAGACCGCTAAGGAAAACAGATCAACTGTTTGTCTCGATAGCTACAGGCAGAGAGGGAGATCGTGTCTCTAAAGGTGCCATCTCTAAGTGGATTGTTAACTGTATCCAGCTATTACTCTTTCTGAAAAAACTCTGCCTTTCACGCCAAGGGCCTACTCTACTAGAGGCATTGGGGGCACTCTGGCTTTCATTGCAAATGTACCCCTTGACACCAATTGCAAAGCAGCTACTTGGACCTCTATTCACACTTTTACTCAGCACTATTGCATTGACACCCATTCCAAGACAGATACTCAAGTGGGACAAGCGGTTTTAAGACTTTTATTTGCTCACGACCCTTCTCACATCCCACCTCCTAACACTGCTCGCTAATCTATGCACAGCATGTGATTGAAGCAGATTCAACAAGCCTCAGAAGAGATGCATTACTCACCGTAATCGTATTTCTGATGCTTGTATCTGCTTAGATTCACATGCGACACACCCTTCCTCCCCTCTGAGAGAAGGCGCATGGATGCTTGTAGTCTTATCTATCTGTCTGCTTGGATTATCTGTACCCGCGCTACTCCTCATGCTACCTCATGTCAGAAAAAAAATAATCTGAGGGTCCTAGACCTGTGAGGGATCATGAGTACAGTGGACGTCACACTAGGGATAGTATTACTGGCACGCCCTGTGTCGACGCCCATTTTCGAGTTTCGAAAAACAAACTGTAATACTCTGCAGCTTCCACTAGATGTCGGCCTATGCACAGCATGTGAATCTAAGCAGATACAAGCATCAGAAATACGATTACGGTGAGTAATGTATCATATATATGGAGCAGCAATCACCAATGTGGTGACAATACAAATAAGAAAATAAGTAAGGCAATTGAATTCACTTTTAAGCAGCAAATAATATAAAACACAGGGAAAAGACAGTTTTGGTTTGTGAATAAATAGCGCTTAGGTCAATATTTCCCCCTGCAAAGTTCTAAATTCACACATGAGCAATTCTACACAGATGTAAGTAAATTGCAGGTATTCAGGAATAAACAGAATACAGTGTTGGAATATTATCTTGCCCCCCCAAACAAGAGTTAACGTTTTTGGAGCTTGGGCACTTTTAAACTGACAGTTGAAAAAGGGCTTTGTGAAACAATAAAATAAGTGCAAAAATGCTTAAATTGATATAATTTCCTCTAGGAGCAATACTAAACAGATTCTAACCAACATGAGCTACACGATAAACAGCAGTACACACTTTAGATCTGAATGGAAGTTAAACATTTTGGATGGGAAAAGACGCGTGTAAAACGCTTGCAAAATGGAAATTTGCGGCAAAATTTCACTATGCGATTTATTTTTTTTAAATAAAACTGGTCAAATATACTGTTTAGTTGTGGAGGTAGCTACAGATCTTGGGTTTAATTGAGAGTTGAAATTAGTTCTATAGCTATAAAATTGAAGAAGTTATGGAAGGTTTAGTGAGGCGTTTTTGAAAAAATAGAACAGAGAAAAGTAGATATTTGGTTTGAAAATGACAGATTGGGTTTATTAAACTATATTAATGACTATGAAAAAGAGAATGTCACCCGTGAATCTCCAGTTACGCACGGCCGATTGTAACTCTTCACGGATGATACTCTGGTTTCCGTTTTGTATGGAAATTACTTTATTTAATCCAAATCACTAATGGGTTATGGTTTAATGAAACAAATGAGAAAAAATTAGCGCAAGAATGGTTCTGACAATATTAGAGGTTCTAAAGTTAAAGACAGTATGGGTTGAGACTGGGATAGGACAAAGCAATATATACTATGGGTTACTATGATTACTGTTTATACTTATACTCCACTGTAAATTAAAATTGGACCGTCAAGGTTCTGGTCATCCCGGATCGGGTCTACCGGCAGCAGGGCACCTCTGGCGGTATGGTCCACGAGGTGGATCTGGTCAATTGGACTGGCACCTCAACTGGATTTGGATTGGCCCTTCTGGTTACTGGACACGGTAGATTAGCGTGATGGCAAGTTCAGTAGGCAAGTCTTAATGGTAGCAAGCCAAACTGGATCAGAATTAATTTCCCTTAAGTTTGGGATGGTTGGATTTGGGCCTAGCTGAAAAGAGTTCAGCAATTGCTGGGCCTTGGTTTTTGCAAAGAAGTCTGGAATCAGGACAAGATTAAAATTTCTGGACAGGATGAAGAAGTCAGGAACAAAGTGCTTTGCGGAAATCAGGAGGTAGTGAGGAATCTGTCTGTGTGTGGTGAAGTTCCTATATTTATCATGCCAAGTGACATCACAAAGTTTATTGTAGGGGCAGAATTTCAAACCACACCCTCTCGGTTGTGATAGGTCAGAGGCACTTGCCTTGTTCTGGTTGGAAGTCCGAAAAGAGCGGTCATCTTTACGATGTGATTTAGGAACTCCCACATTGATTTGAACCACAATGTAACTTTTGCACAAATGCACATTTCTATAATTATGCCCCCTAATAAAATCGGACACATACATTATATATTTTGTGGGTTAGCCTTACGTCCAATTCCCATCTCTGTGAGAGCTGTCTTTGTCGTTCTGTGGAATTTTGTCCATTTTAATCATAACTGTTTGGCCTAACAATTTCTAATTCAATACATATCTGTGTGTTTACCCCTAGAACATTGGCATACAATATCATATTTGCAGCATCAAAAGTTTTGCTCCAGTTATTTTTTTCATGTAACTTTGGTACCTTATGTAGTACAGGGTTAACTAACGTCTCCACAGAAAGAGCATACAATTAGATTTATAACTACCAATTTTTAGATTTGTCCACCTTCATGTTGCAAAGTTATAGGTTTTCAAAACTTAATCACAAACATGCATTTTAAAAAGATTGCTTTGAGCAGTTTTTTTCTCTCCTTTCAACAAACAGCTGTCAAATCCATTTGATCAGGGTGGGGTGTAGAGGGAAGTTTCATGCCCCTCGCCAGAAGGGGTCAAAGCTCAGCCTGTCCTTTGTCCTTGGCCCAGCCAAAGGCGAATGGCTAATGAGGTCTTTGTTCTAAATATGAAATACCCTCCAGCATCACTTAAGCATTCCTGGGAGCAGCAGTGTGTCAACATAAAGTGTCATCTTTCCCAGACTGGGCACTGTCCAATCAGAATTAACCAATTAACTCCAAACTGGGTTACTTTGAGTTTCACCTAAAATCTTCCATTTAAAAGATATTAAAATGCACATAGTTTATAAGGGATTTTGACAATTGAAGGATCTAAGCCCATCGCAAAAATTGCTTTTACACAGGCAAATTTTTCTATTTCTTGATGGAAAAAGCAAATTTAAACTGAGTCTTTTACATCCGTTTTCTTTGCAGCATACACATCTACTCAGCACAATTTCTGTCCTTGAGTGCTGGAATTAGTTTGTAATCTGGAAGTAAATATTCAGCCTTTGCTTGGAGTTTTCTCTGCACAGCTGAAAATGAGACAGATTGTTATATGTTGCCACTTTTAGATGCATTTTTCTCGTGTAACTGAAAACAAACTGTTGCTTGACTGGTTTTTCATGAAATACATTTCTTAGCTGCTGTCAGTGAGGCAGGTTTTCTATGAGCCACCTGGAGAATCTGTGATTTCAGTATACCCTTAATGTCAATGGTTGACTTGGAAAATAACAGAATTTAGTGCCAAATCAGCACTTTGAAGGTTGCAATTGGTTGCCTGTTTAAAAAGCATTTTCGGTTGTTATCCCACTTCTGTGGCCTTGCTTCATGTTATATTTAACAGCAACCCACTGGCATTCTCTTGCAGTGAGTTCTTTTTTATTTTTTTTTTAACCACAACTTTGACTGTGTGGCAGGGGCGTGCAGCCTTTTGTGATGGTGAACCATGCACAAGTTTGCAGATTTCTGCGCACACAGGGCTTAGTGCATCAATTTTTGGCTGTTTCTTTCCCCATTGGAAAAGGGGTGCAGTGGGGCGCATTGGCATGGGTAAAAATATCCCAAAAAGCCCCCCCTCTCCCCGATTTTGGCTTGACTTCCAGTTGTGGGGAAGTCGGACATGTGGGATTTTTCTTTCTGTCCAGGTAAAGAAATCCGGTTGCTACTCCCATCAGCGATTGAAGCAACACGCTCTCCTCGCCGGTTCTGGTTGGAATGGGAAGATACTCTGTCTTCTCCCTTGCTTTCTTTTCCAGTGTGGAGCGACACTCCGGATCTCTTGGGTTTTTCTTCCCAAGTCCCCGAGGAGGTCCTCCTTGGTGATTAGGTGGATTTAGTGCAATACTAGAAAACAGAACATAGCACGGTTATGTAAAATTTCCCACTACTGTTCACAGGGGGATTTCAGCAGTGGGATAGACGCATACATTTAATGACAATTTACAATATTCCCTGCATGCTTTCAATAACAATTTAAAGTATTTCTCGCAGGTATTCGATGACAATTTAACAATTTTCTAGGTGTCTGGATTATCTCGCTCTGTTTCCGGTAGGCTCTTCTTTTTGCCGCAAAGTATGCCTGGGACGGCAACTCTTTAGCTGGTTTATGTGGACCCACTGGTTTTCCCCTTCTGTCAAATTTCCCTTGGGGATGCGGATTCTGTAGGCGACTGGTGAGATTCTGTCCACAATTTCAAACGGTCACCCCCAGTTAGGCAGAAATTTGCGCTCCTTGGCTTGGTTCCTTTGGAAATTGTAGACCCTGTGAGCATTGATCAGTGTCTGCTCTTGGGTTCTGTAGAGCATATGCTGGGGTAGCACCATCCTTCGTCCAGTCATCGGCTCAAATTGAGATATTTTAGTTGCAATAGAAGGGGTAGATCTGATGGCCATCAGGACAAGGGGTAATCGAATATCCCAACTTGGCCCAGAGTCTGCCACAAACTTGTTTAATATGCTCACAATGGTTTTATTGTACCTCTCAACTCCACCACTAGAGCACGCTGGTAGGCAATGTGTAGTTTCCTTTTAACCCAAGAATCTCCCACATCTTTGTCATCACTTCGCTGGTGACGGGACTACCTCGCTCTTACTCAATCCTTTGGGGTAGTCCAAAACGCGAGAAGATGTGTTTGATCATCAGGGCAGCTGCTGTTTGTACCTTGAAATTTGGGGCCGAGAGACATTCCACCCACTTAGTAAACAAGCATGATACGTTCTACATGTATTTGTTCCCCCTAGAGGAGCGAATCACAGGCCCGATGAAATCGACTTGCAAATCTGACAAAGGCAGTGTCATCCCCCTCTTTTGGAGGGGACCACGGTGTGTGTGAGTGATGTTGGCTGAAATGGTGTGCACCCACAAGACACCCTTCAAGTATTGGTCGAGGTCCTGCCCCATGTGTGGCCAGTATGCAACCTCTCGCAAGATTTCTAATGTCGTATTGAAACCCCTGATGACCGCTGTGGCTGCTTCATGGGCGTGATTTAGCATCAGGCTTCGGAATGAGGTAGGGACCACCCACTGGTGAAAGCCAGATATGGATCTCCTCGCCAACAAACCGTCTTTGCTTCAAAACCTTTTTGGACATTTCATCAACACTCCGAGGTCCTCTTTCCCAATGCAAGCGGTATCTGTCAGGGGAAAGTTCTCGGGATCCTCAATGTGTTGATAAAACTTTACAATTATCTGATCCCCCTTTTGAGCCATAATCAAATCAGCATCTGAGGTCTCCTTACTCCACTGGGCAGTTGAGAGTTCATTGTGAGCATTTGTCTGGGACCTAGTGATAGCAGTGACCTGGATTTCCCCCAACAGGGACTCGATCTCAAGTAGAGCCCCTTGGATGGCTCCAGTTTTGGCCAACTGATCAGCGAAGTCGTTTCCAGTTTTGTCTGGTCCCTCTACTTTGGATGACCCTTTATCTTTTTCCAGTAGATGGGCATCCCACTCGAGGTGACCAGATAATCAATATTTTGTATTAATTTTCCATGTTTTAGTGCCTTGTTGGCACATAGCATGCCTCTGGTTTTCCAATTAACCAGGTGCTCCACGAACCCGTTCCGGACATAATCTGAATCGATGATTATGACCAGTTTGTGGAGTTGGTGTTGGATAGCAGTGAGGATGGCTTAATGCACAGCCATCAGCTCTGCCACCTGACTACTACGGGGACCGATATTGTACCTAGCGGAGGGTTCCGGGGCATCATTCACCCAGGCATTCCACACGCCGGCCACTAGTTCCTTTCCCCGTTGTTAATATGGTAGGAGCACCCATCCACATAGACAGTGGGCATTCCCTCACACCTGTCTTCTTCATAGGCTTTGTGTAGTGAATTGAGGTACGCCTCCATGTTGTCCTAGATTTTAAGATTTTCGTCCTCGAGACAGTATTCTCTGGCACAATCATGCAAGTCGGCCAGACCTTGCGCGAGGGGACTCTTCTTGTTTTGCCTGTATCTGACCTCCACAGGAAAGCCTTGCATTGACAGAATCCAGTAAGTAATTTGTGAATTACTCAAATTTCCGGCCCGGATTCTGTCACTTTGAAGTTATTGCAGTGGCTGGTGTGGAGTCTCCACTATGATGTGTTCCACCTGGATGAACTGGCGGTAATTCTTCAATGCCTACACCGTTGCCAGGAGTGCCTTCTCACAATCGTTTAATTTTTCCTCCACAGAGGATAAAGTCTTACTCGCATAGGAGATGACTTTATTGACCTTGTCATGCTTTTGGTATAATACTGCGGTCAAGCATGTATTTGTGAACCCTGTCTCCAAGAAGAAATCTTTGTTTTTGACAGGGTAACCTAGGCAAGGCGCTTGTGAGAGGCTTCTTTTGAGTTGTCTTACTGCCGCGGCTTGTTCTGGACCCATCTCCCACTTGACCCCCCCCCCCTCCTTCAACAGATGGGTCAGGGGGGTCTTGTGATCTCTGCGTAATCCTCAATGAACTTTCTACTGTAATTAGTCCAAGGAGGCTCCTTCGCTCACACAGAGTTGTGGGGTCTTTTAGTGTCTAGGGTGCTTCTACTTTCTTTTCCTGGGGACAGACCCCCTCAGGAGTTATCTCATGCCCCAAGAAATTGACACGGCACCTGCACCACTGTGCCTTTTGGAAAGATAGTTTTGTTCAGGCAGCCCTCAACTGTATCAGAACATAATGGATCTCTGCTAGGTGTTACTCCACAGTTGAGCTTTTAATCAGAACATCATCTACATAGGCCAGGTTACCCCTTTCACCCAAGACTGGCATGGCCTTATGCAAGAAGATATTAAATTCATTGCCGGAGTTGATGTATCCGGAGGGAGTCCGGGTCCATGTGTATTGCTGCCCCGAAGGTAAAGGACAGCTTGTATTGGTCCTCCCTACTGAGCGGTACGATCCAGTACCCATTGGTCAGGTCAGTGGCAGTGTATACCTTTGACCCCTGTATTGGGGCCAGCCCTTGTTCAATGTAGGGAAGAGGCCATCGGGAAGTGTGGACCCGTTTGTTTAGCTCCCTCAGGTCAGCAGTGTCTCCACTGGCCGTTTGGTTTCAAAATCCCCAGCACCGGATTATTAAAGGTGCTGTGGACTGGACGAATTATCCCACAGGACTCGAGGTTTTTAATTATTTCTGTGAGGGACTCCATGGATGTGAGAGGCAAGTGGTATTGCTTCACTAACACTAGAGTCATACCGGGGTCCGTGGGAATTGTTGTATGGATTTCGGTGCGATCACAGTCCTGAATCCACCGCAAAGAGATCCTAAAAATCGAAGAAAACTTGTTTCAACTTTAGCTTTTGCTCCAGAGTCTCATAGGCATCAGCTAGTTTGACACACTCTTCAACCACTTGCCTGAAGCCCGGAAAGACTTCTGGTTTGGCTATCTCAGCGGCCTCCTCCAGCTGGGTGGAGAAGTCCCTGGTCAAAGTACTGACTTGGAATGATGGCTTCAGGTGGGGCAGGCAGTCCTGGTGGACTTGAAAGATTACCTCATCCCTCCTGAAGTCACAGGTCACCTCTTCCTTACCATATGGGCAGGAAGAGTACACCAGGAAATTCCCCCCATGCCGGGTGAAGATCCTGTCTGGTGGTGTCATTGTCGCGATCACTGTCAAAACAGTCATTGGGGATTGGTCCCTTCAGTTCATTACCTAAATCTATGTAAAAGTCGGTCATCAACCGCCATTCCAATAATGGTGCCTGCGCCCAGAGTGATACTCCTAAGGTCACTGTTATCCACCGTTATTTGAATGGAGGTGTGTTCTATATTGACTAGTGGTGTTGGGTTTACCCCCAATCCTTGTTGTTGGAGATGGGCGTTGAGGTGAACATATGCGTCAGGATTTAGCAGTTTGTCCTCTTTTTTAATTTTTACTTTAAGTGGGAATAGTCGGGTCCGTTCTGAGATGGTGACGTCCTCTCCATATGGCAGCAGCTGAGCTGACTGAAATGCTTTCTCTGGATCATGAAAGTCCATGGGATTACCCGCTAATCGGGACCAGGCTTTGAAGTTTATCAGGTCCAAACTAATGGCAAAGCGATTGAGAATGTTACTGCCTAAATAAAATGCAGCAGGGACATCTCGCACAACCCAATAGTTATGCACCGTTTTTGTTGCCTATAGAAATTTTGAGCATGCACCTGCTATGCAGGAGATGTTTGGAATTGGGAGTTTCCAGGTCCATTTCCCGTTTGTCTCTCAATTTAAATGTGGGAATGGCTGGATCTTTTGGGAGTTTTCGCAACATGGCTTTGCTGAAGCTCTTACCGTTGTTCACGCACACTCGGGCGAGAACAGAGTCCTTCCCCTCATTCAACTGAATAGGGATGAACAGCTGTTCTGTAATCTTCTGAATGTCAGCTAAGCTTTGAGCTGGTTTCTCATAATATTGGACTATGGAAGTAGGATTTTCTGATATTGACTTGGTATAGAATTTCAGAGTATTTCCTTCCAGTGTGGAATGCCACTTGAGACTGGATGGAAGGTTGATTTTCAAAAATAGAGAGGACTTCCCATCACCAGTTTGTTGTCCTACTGCAATTACTGTCACGTCAGGGATTTGGTTGTTTTGAAAATGGAATTCCATCTGATCCTGTTTTTGTTCAACCATGTGGCATGTGCCATTTAAACTAACATGGTTGACACTGTTTTAATATTATTGGTCGATTAGTCTGGGTCCAGAGGACCTTGTTTACACAGTCTGAGGGGAGACGATCTACGCAGGATGTCATTCCCCAGTAAACATGGTGTGCCCTCCGGAGTCACAACTGTGACCAGGTGTTTCACCATGTCACCCAATTTTAATTTCCAAACCGCAGTTCCCTCGACAGGAATTTCATTCCCATCAAAGTTCTGAAGTTGTCCAGGGAGAGTGGTGAGGGGGGATCTGGTATCCCCCCCCCCCCCCCCTTCCCGAATTCAGCTGATCAAAGGCTTTCTTTGACAGAAGGGTGGCTTGGGATCCAGTGTCCACCAGTGCCAAAAATGCACATTGCCCTTGTACTTGGACCGGGGCATAAAATCTTCTCTCCTCAAGGGGGCAAAGATAATGTGCATTTTGGGCCAGTTGGTGGGTTAATTTCTTGACTCTTGATTTTGACATCGGGGTAGTTTGGGCAGGATTCTGTGTGAGCGCTTGGGGGATCTGTAAGAAAAATATGGCGGTTGGATATTTGGAGTTTTGGGCTCCCCTGGTTCTGATTCTGGGCCGCCCCTCCTCCCCTCCTTTCAAGGTGGTTTTCTGGTTTATCATTCCGGAGTTGAATGATGGCTGGTTCTAGCTCAGTCCTCACATTACCCAGTCTTAGGATTTCTCGGGACCCATTTTTCTTAGGGAGGAGTTCACCCATCCCTGAAGGAGAAGATCCTTTTCCCCAGAGTCCTCCGAGGACCCTCTCTCCTTCAAATTGGAGGACACTAACCTCCTCCTACAAAATGTCTTTTTAGGTCCTTTATTTCTTCTACCCGCCCTCTGTTCCTTGGGTTGCAGACTTTCAGGGGCAGGAGATTTTGGTTCCGGTTCCTGGCTTTCCAGGGGTTTTTCACAAGTGGGGAAGCAAGCTTCCTCTAAGGCTTCACACCCACCTTCCCCCTGTGCCGCCTCCTTCAAAACCGGTGGATTATCGGGGTTCTCTCCGTCATTGCTTCGGAGTATCAGACCCCTTGATTTGTGGAGTTCTGAGCCGCCATGTTCATCTGAGGGTTCTGCTGAGCACTCAACATGCGACCCAGATCCTGGGACAAGTTCTGGACCTGGCGCTCCAGTTGGGATACCTGCTCTGGCTGGTATGGGTGTCTCTGTTCCATCCTAGGTGGATCACAGAAAGGGTAACTGTCCCTTCTCCCATAATACCCTGTGTTGGGATAGTTCTGGTAACCCTCCACCCCTGGCCTCCCCTCTCCCGGGTTGGGCTGTCTGGGCTCAGGAAAGTGGGGAAAGAACAGAGGGTTGTTTTGGGGGTTGAAGTTTTGCGTTTACCGGGGAACGAAGCTCAATCCGGCATTTGGGGGATTACTGCCCTCTTGGGGAAAGTTGGGAGGGAAGTTTCCCGGGGCGGTGCATACCTGATTGGATCCCCCCCCTTGGGCTGGGGGAGTCCACACATGCCCCAGGATGGGTTTGTTGCCCTTGTAACAGGGGCTAATATAATCAGGGGAGATAGGGGTCCCATTTGTGGGATTACCTCCCTGACTACTTATTTGGGATTGGCCCGAGGGCCTTCTGATTCTTTGGTTAGAAGATGGATTCTGTACAGGAATATTTTTAGCCCCCCACCCAACCCCCCACCGCTTCTCCAGATCTAAAATGGGGGCAACCTTCACCTCCGCCACCTTAGCAGCAGCAGGGATGTTGGCTGGTTTGGGGTTTTTATTTGTATTTTTGTTCGCTACGGGTTTCTGCACTTAATAAATACGGGTCGCCTGTTCATTGACCCAGTCCAGTGATCTCTTCTCGTGAAAGTCCCTCACCAGCTGGTTCATGATGTATTTAGGGAGTGCATGAAAGGTGGTGTTAATGAACTCCCTGCTGTCTGTGCGCGCCCTCCTGGTGGTCTGCGCAAAGGCACCTTTTAGTTCTTGCACAAATTCTTGTGGAGCCTGATCTTCCCCACACTGCAGATTTGTAGGCCGCCTTGCGGGCCTCTTGTGGGGGGGGGGGGGTTTCTATGGACAGAAAAATGTTTTAAGATGGCCGCCCTGTAGGTGGACCATCTTGAGTGGTTCTGATCCTCCAGCCCCGCAAAGAAGCTGGAGTACTCTGGGGAGGATGTCCATTTTACATATTGGATGTAACTCTTTCGGATGAAAAGTATCCATCCTCTGTTCATATAACTCAAGGTGTTCCCAGACTGAATACTTACTCCTAATGGCCTTGATCTGCTTCAGGGGATCTTTTAGTAGAGCCCTCTTAATTTTGTTGGCCTTTTTGGTCTTAGTCACCCGAGTCCACCCATCTGCTGACTCAGAGGCACTACTACAGGGGGTGGCTATCTGATCTTCTAGGCTCGGCCTGATTCTGTGAGCTTGAGAAGGGCTTGAGGAATGTGGGGGCCTAGTTTCCATATGCCTGTGGCACTCAGAAGAGTCTTCTGACTCTTTCCCTGCTCCCAGGATTGCCAGAGTACCCCCCACCCCTCCACTGCCCTAGCTGGGTAGAGGTCTTTAGGATACTCTTTTTGGGCTTGATTTCCTGGTGACATGCCAAAATCGGGCTCTTTTGCTCCTCTATTAGGGCCTTACCAGTCTCAATGATTTTCTCTTTCATGGATATCTGTTTGTGGAGCCTATCATTCTTTTCACAGAGAGCCTCATTGTCTCTGTGCTTCCTGCCTGGTCTGAAAATACTGGGCCAATTTCTGCTGCAGGAGACTCCCTGCCTGAGTTTTATCATTATTGGTTTGGGTGTTCGTTTCCAGAGCATCCTCCACCCGCCTGGAGTGCTCTAGTAGCTTCTCATATTCGGTTTTTACTTCACTGAGCTCCTGGAGGGCCAGCTTTTTTTTTCCTCTAGCTTGGTTTTTAATTGGCTCACTTCCTGGCCTAAGGCGTCCCTCTCCTGACTTAGGGTGCCCATCTGTTCAGCCAGGTCATCCCTTTTGTTTTTTAATTGCATGGGATTTCTGGCGCTCCCCATCAAATTGCTCTTTAATGTGGAGGTCTTTAATAATTAATTTATTATTTTCCTCTTTCGAGGATTCTATGTGGTTTTGTTAGGTGACCATCTGTTCTGCACATGCTCTATTATAATTTAACTGTTGCCCCAGTTTCTGCTGATTCTGTTGTAAAATCAACCCTTTCCTGACACTCCTATTGCAGTGTCTGTACTTGGGTATCTGGTGCTGTCTTCTCTTGCTGAAGGAGGGACAGATCTTCCTTTAGTTTTGTCTGATACTGCCTAGCTTCTGGCTCTGATTCTTGGCTCTTCAGTAGCCTTTGCTCTGCAAAGTGTAGATCGGTTTGGATTTTCTCTAGTGTTTCCCCTTGATTCTTTGCCAGAACTATGTTTTCTGCATGCTTTTCCTGCATTACTCCTATGTGGAGCGATAGGTAGGCCGCTATCCTGGAAATTTCTGTCTGCTCCTCTTTAGCTTTTGGGGCCATGTACAATTCACTAAGAGCTTGGTGTACTAGGCCCTTGTCCTACCATGTATCTAGGTCCATGGCTGTGACCTGTTCTTTCAATTCTTTTAGACAGATCTGTTCATTCTGTTCTGGCCACTCACCCCTGACAAACAGTTTGTGCAGGAGGTGTTCCCCAGCAAAACTAATTTCTACTGGGATCGCTATTTTAGAAATCTCAATTTCCTTATGACTTATTTTATAGGTCTATAGGTTCAATATTATGAGTGATATACCACTCATATCACACCTGTCTCAAACTACCCTCCCCCAGGTCACGGGGACCAGGAATCAGTCTGGTTGGTAAAGGTAAATAAGTATTTTTTTTTAAAATTCAAATCAAACACCAATTTTAACATGTGTGTATATATGTGTAGATGCATGTGTGTGTGTGTGTATATATATATATATATATATATATATATATATATATATATATATATATTCTGATGTTTGTTAATCTGCTTAGAATCACATGCTGTGCATAGGTCCGACATCCAGTGGTCACTGCGGAGTATTGCATTTTGTTTTTCGTAGTCGAAAAGGGGACGTCGACCAGGCGTGTCTGAAACACTATCCCTATAGTGACGTGCGTTGTACCCACAATCCCTCACGCGTCGAGGTCCCTCAGATTGTTTTTTTCCGCCCAGCTTCTGGTCGCCTTCACGCGGAGCTCCTCGAGAGACATTGCAACCCTCGACCTTTGGTCGTTTCTTCTACGAAGATTAATACAGCACTCCCTCGACGCAGTGTAGCTGTTCTCCGCCGAGCAAAATCGTCGACGGAGGGTCGAGCGGAGGAAATCTTCGGCGCTGCCGAACACGTGGCCTGGCCTCGCTGGCCACATACAGTAGGGAGAGTGGGGTCGTGGGACATCTCTGGGTCTTTCTGAGAATGCCTTTCCCTTTCCTTTCCCTGGGGGTGTTTATCGCGATTTATTGCCTCTGCTATGGAGAGGACACCATTTAGGTTTTGCCCACTTTGTAAAGGCAAATTCACTTGGAAGGACAAGCACTCACGGTGTAACCGCTGCTTGCCCCTCGATCACAAAGAGGAAGGGTGCGCGGCTTGTCGGCTTCTGAAGCCTAAAACTCTAAAAGACCGTAGGGTTAAAAGGTGGGCGGCCTACGCGATGTCGAAGGCCGAAGGTTCACCCGCCGCTGCTACCACCGACAGTGACGAGGAACGCGATGACACGACCTCCGCCACGGAAGTCGAAACCCCCTCTAAGGAGCGCTTACGCGCTTCGTCGTCTGTCCCCGGCCCCGACGGGCTCGGCTCACGCCCTGCTTATGGGAATGAACACCCCGGCGACACTGACGCACACAAAGATTCACATAAAGATAAGCACACAACCCATGGCTCTTCTTCGTCTAAGTCGAAGAGAGCTTCGGCGCCCAAGGAGACGCAGGTTCCACCGGCGGCCTCCTCGGACCGTTCGGGTTCGAAGCCCCTCTCGCAACTGCAGCCGCGACCTGCGACTGGGCTTTCGGCAAACAAGGGCGCCACCACCAAACCATCGGCCGGTGCGCATCAACAGAAGGCGCAGACCGCCGTACAGCGCTCGATACCCATAGCGTCGAAAACTCAAACTTCCGCCGACAAGAATGTCGCCGATAGCTTAGCCAGGATCGTTGTAGCCGACGCCCAAAAGCGTACGCCGAAGATTTCGTCGAGCGTTACGCATAGATCAAAGGATACGCCGAAAACACCCGAAGGAAAGCAGGGACTACCCCCTTCAGTCAGGGAGTCTCCCGACACACCTGAGGGTTTTTAGGAGGGCGACGGGACACTTTCCTCGACGCTTTGGGAGAGGTCGAGCCATTTCGAGGTTGACAACTCGAGTTTTCCCCCGCTAGACCGCTCTGGGGTACCCCATGAAACTATGGAGAGACTCCACCTCTGTATGGAGAGGATGGAAAAGTTTGAGTACCCAAGCCCCTCTAACTCTCAGAAGAACTAGAGAAGGGCCTCAAGACGACCCCAGAGCCAAAAAACCGAGGCTGGTCGATCCCCTGCTGGACACAGCCTCAGACTTCCAAGATGTATATGACCTCACTGGGGAGGAACAATACTTCGAGGAAGAAGATGATTTCATGGACAACGAAGGACAGAACCAGGAGGAATGTCTAGAAGACAGAACAGACATTATAGAAGAAGGCTTCGGGATTAGCCCAGGAGAAGGACCTTCGCACCCCTGGCAATCACCATCAGTGTGTTCCGACACTGATGCCCTAAATCTAACTCCTCCGGATAATTCTCCAGTTAGGAACACGTCTCCAATTGACGATCAGCCTACTTTCAATGCACTGTTGCGCAGAGCAGCAGCGCATTTCGAACTGGACACGGGAGAACTCTCTCCAGAATTAGACTTTGTAGAAAGAGTCATTAAAGAAAAACCCCCGGTCAGCCAGACCATTCCACTCCTCGCCTCAGTTAAAAGGAGGATCACCCCGTCGCTGTCCACTCCCGCATTGATCAGAGGGGTCAATCCACGGATTGAGAAACTTTTCGCTCCTTCACCCTCAGACCCGCTCTACATTAGGGGACATTCCATACCGGACTCCCTAGTTGTATCTAATACTAGAAAGAGGGCAGGGGTACCACTTTCCACCAGTGAGGCACCCCCTGACAAGGAGGGCAAGAGGCTATATGCCCTTGCAAAAAGAGTTACTTCCTCGGCTGCCTTCTCAGCAAGAATTGCCAACAACAATTCCTTGCTTGCGAGCTACGCAGACGCGCAGTGGGCCAAACTGCGCAAAGACGCAGAGGAAGCACCGGAGCCTTTACGTACACGCCTACTGTCGACTATTGGCGAAGGAACACAAGTGAACCAGAGCATTGTAAAAAACTCTCTGGACGCGGCAGAAACAGCAGGACGTTCCCTGGTACAAGGAATACTCCTAAAGCGCCATGTATGGCTGCGCAACTCAGGCTTTAAACCGGAGACACAGGCGTCTTTAATAAATAAACCTGTCGAGGACGCCAACCTCTTCGGAAAAGCGGTAGATGAAGCCCTAGAGATGGCCAAAAAAGAGTTCGACACTATCAAGACTCTTTACCAGATCTCTAAGCCCACTACCAGACGCGGCTATGGCAACAAGCGCTTTTTTCGTGGCCAACGGCAACAACAACAAGGTCACCATCAGCAATACCCTGCCACCAATTACCAAGCCAATAGTGGGCAGTACAGCCAAAGAGGCCAACGCCGGGGCAAAGGGAGAGGTCGGGGATCCACCCCCAGAGGCTCCCAAGCCCCCAACAACTCCAAGTGACGCGAAGATTCGCGTCCCCTCCCATGCAACACCGGTCGGGGGCCGGATAACATCCTTTCTTCCTGCATGGGAGGAGATAACGTCAGACCGTTGGGTACTTTCCACCGTAGCCCACGGATACTGTATCGAATTCAACAGTTCCCCATCCTACAGACCCCCGAGGGGACGGCGGTTGACGCCGGAACATCTTGCCATCCTTCTTCAAGAAGTACAACAACTGCTGGAAAAAGGAGCCATAGAGGTCGTGCCTCTATCTCAGGTAACGGAAGGTATTTATTCAGTGTACTTCCTTGTACCCAAAAAGGATCTAACCATGCGCCCTGTATTAGATCTGCGCCCAGCGAACAAGTTTATCAAACCCCAAAAGTTTCGTATGGTGACCTTACAGGAGGTGATCCCGCTGCTTTCACAGGGAGATTACATGACAACATTGGACATGAAAGATGCATACTTTCATATTTCAATGTTGCCAGCGCACAGAAAATACCTAAGGTTCATGATAGAGGGCAAACACTACCAGTTCAAGGTGCTACCCTTCGCTATAGCTTCAGCACCAAGGGTATTCACAAAGGTACTGGCAGTGGCTGCGGCCCACCTGCGCAGGTTGTCCATCCCAGTTTACCCTTACCTCAACGACTGGCTCATAACAGGGGACTCCTACGAAACATGTTTCTCCAATACCCAAAAGACGGTAGACCTTTTGTTCCAACTGGGCTTCTCCATCAACGGAAAGAAGTCCAGTCTAGACCCCAGTCAAATCAAACAATTTCTAGGGGCTCTAATTCAAACAAGGGACGGCCTCGTCTTCCCCTCCAAAGAGAGGGTCCAAAACATGCTGTTTCAGATCCCCCAATATGTGACCGGCCGAGAGGTGACGGTACGCAAAGCAATGCGCTTGCTAGGAATGATGGCGTCGTGTATTTATTTGGTACCTCACGCGCGCCTGCGCATGCGCCCAATGCAAGAGTGGCTCAACAGCCAGTGGTGTCAGGCCAGCGGACAATGGGACGATCTAATGGTGGTCTCGCAGGCCTTGGTTCTCTCGCTACAGTGGTGGACAAAGGGGAACATGGAAAAAGGAAAACCCTTTGCCACACCCGCGGCGGAAGCCACTCTAACCACAGACGCATCCCTCACAGGATGGGGTGCTCACCTATCCCATCAGACTGCTCACGGAGTGTGGACTCCGAACGTAGCATCCAAACACATCAATCTACTGGAGCTACTAGCGGTATTCAAGGCGCTAAAAGCCTTCCAAGAACACCTACAAGGCAAGACAGTAATGGTCCTTACGGACAGCACTACAGCCATGTACTACATCAACAAGCAGGGGGGCACCCACTCTCCAGGCTTGTCCAAACTGGCCCAGAATATATGGAAGTGGGCTCTCAAACAGGACATGTTCCTACTATCACTACATGTACCCGGGGAACTCAATCTGCTGGCAGACAGACTCAGCAGAGATTTCCCCCTGCCCGAAGAGTACGAATGGCGTCTGCACGAAGACATCGTCTTCGACGTCTTCACACAATGGGGATTCCCAGAAATAGACCTGTTCGCAACCCTGGAGAACTCTCAATGCCTAAGTTACGCCTCCAGGTACCCCCAGAACCAATCCAAGGGGAACGGTCTATCGATGCAATGGTCAGGGAAATTTGTTTACGCTTTTCCCCCGACTCCCCTTCTCAACAAGGTGGTACACAAGATGCACCAGGAACAAGTGACCATGATACTGGTGGCCCCAATGTGGGCCCGACAGCCATGGTTCGCTCACTTGATGGAGATGTCTCTATCTCCCCCAGTAAAACTCCCCTGCCCGTACAACATGCTATCTCAGAACAAGGGCAGGACTCTGCACCCATGCCCCCAGAACATGAATTTAGCAGCTTGGCTCCTGAGGTCATAGAGTTCGGACATCTACAACTCCCGCAAAGATGCATGGACATCCTCAGGGAAGCCAGAAAACCGAACACTCGCCACTGCTATTCTAGCAAGTGGAAGAGATTTGTCATCTGGTGCAGGAGTAAAAGCATCAACCCTATTGACTGCTCTCCCACACATGTGGTACTATACCTGACCCATCTCTTGGATTCAGGCCTAGTGTTTAACTCCATTAAAGTCCACCTAGCGGCACTTTCTGCATACACCACCTCCCAACGCAAAGTGTCGTGGTGGAGGATCCCAGTTATAAAGGCATTCATGGAGGGAGTAAAAAGAATACACCCCCCGATAGCTGACCCTGCTCCCGGATGGGACCTTAATGTGGTACTTACCAGACTCATGGGCTCTCCATTCGAACCCATGCACAAAGCATCCCTTAAACATCTTACTCTTAAGACTGCTTTTTTAATAGCTATCACCTCCATCAGGAGAGTAAGTGAACTTCAGGCTCTTTCTATTCTAGACCCCTTTGTTACAGTTCACAAAGATAAAGTGGTTCTACGCACTCACCCTAGGTTTGCTCCGAAATTTATTTCTAAATTCCACGTAAACCAGTCTATAGAACTACCAACGTTCTTTCAAAATCCTTCCAATTTGGGAGAAAGGACTCTGCACACACTTGATGTACGCAGGGCGGTCATGTTCTACATGGAAAGAACCAGACCATTGAGGAAGACTAATCAGTTCTTCGTCTCGGTGGCAGCAGGAAGAGAAGGAGATGCGGTTTCAAAATCCACTATTTCTAGATGGATTGTTCAATGCATCACTCTCTGCTATACTCTTGCTAAGAGAGAACTACCCTTTAAGCCAAGAGCACACTCTACTCGAGGCACGGGGGCATCCATAGCATTCATTGCAAATGTTCCCCTTGAGTCCATCTGCAAAGCGGCTACCTGGAGTTCTGTGCACACCTTTACAAAACACTACTGTCTAGATACACACTCTAGATCTGACTCCCAGGTGGGACAGGCAGTATTACGACACCTTTTCTCTACTGTTCCTTCTCATAACCCACCGCCAACTCCGGGTACTGCTCGCTAGTCTATGCACAGCATGTGATTCTAAGCAGATTAACAAACATCAGAAGAGAATGCATTACTTACCGTAAAAGCATTTCTGATGGTTGTATCTGCTTAGATTCACATGCGCCCACCCTTCCTCCCCGCTCGGATGGAAGGAACATAGACTTCCTTTATATATCTCTCTCTTTCTGTACTCACTCACGTCTAGAAGGCTCCCTCAGGGCAGAAAAAATACAAACAGAGGGACCTCGACGCGTGAGGGATTGTGGGTACAACGCACGTCACTATAGGGATAGTGTTTCAGACACGCCTGGTCGACGTCCCCTTTTCGACTACGAAAAACAAAATGCAATACTCCGCAGTGACCACTGGATGTCGGACCTATGCACAGCATGTGAATCTAAGCAGATACAACCATCAGAAATGCTTTTACGGTAAGTAATGCATTCTCATATGTATTAGGGAGCAGCAGTCCCCAATGTGGTGACAATACAAATCAGAAAATAAGTAAGGCAATTGAATTCACTTTTAAGCAGCAAAGAAGATACAACACAGAGAAAAGACAGTTTTGGTTTGTGAACAAATAGCCCTTAGGTTAATATTTCCCCCTGCAAAGTTCTAAATTCACACATGAACAATTCTACACAGATGTAATTAAATAGCAGGTATTCAGGAATGAACAACAGAATACAGTGTTGGAATATTATCTTCCCTCCCCAAACAGAAAACGTTTTTGGAGCTTGGACACTTTTAAACTGACAGTTGAAAAAGGGCTTTATGAAACAATAAAAAACAGTGCAAAAATGCTTAAATTGATATAATTTCCTCTGGGAGCAATACTAAACAGATTCTAACCAACATGAGCTACAGGATAAACAGTACACACTTTAGATCTGAATGGAAGTTAAACATTTTGGATGGGAAAAGACGTGTGTAAAACGTTTGCAAAATTTAAATAAAACTGGTCAAATATACTGTTCCGCAATGTGCCTTTTAGTTGTGGAGTAAGCTACAGATCTTAGTTTTAATTGAGAGTTGAAATTAGTTTTATAGCTATAAAATTGAAGAAGTTATGGAAGGTTAGTGAGAGGCGTATTTGAAAAATATAGAACAGAAAAGTCGAAATTTGATTTTGAAAATGACAGATGGGGTTTATTAAACTATATTAATGACTATGAAAAAGAGAATGTCACCCGTGAATCTCCACAGTTACGCATGGCCAATTGTAACTCTTCATGGATGATACTCTGGTTTCTGTTTTGTATGGGAATTACTTTATTTAACCCAAATCACGAATGGGTTATGGTTTAATGAAACAAACGAGAAAAAATCAGCGCAAGAATGCTTCTCACAATATTAGAGGTTCTGGAGTTAAAGATGGGATGGCTTGAGAGAGGCAATATATACTATGATTCTTGTTTATACTTACAGTCCACTGTTAATTAAAATTGGACCGTCGAAGTTCTGGTCATCCCGGATCAGGTCTACCGGCAACAGGGCACTTCTGGCAGGATGGTCACTGAGGCGGTTCTGGTCAATTGCACTGGCACCGCAACTGGATTTGGATTGGATTGGCCCTTCTGGTCACTGGCCACAGTAGATTAGCGTGATGGCGAGTTCAGTATGCAAGTCTTAATGGTAGCAAGCCAGACTGGATCAGAATTATTTTCCCTTAAGTTTGGGATGGTTGGATTTGGGCCTAGCTGAAAAGAGTTCAGCAATTGCTGGGCCTTGGTTTTTGCAAAGAAGTCTGGAATCAGGACAAGATTAAACGTTCTGGACAGGATGAAGTCGGGAACAAGGTCCTTTGCGGAAATCAGGAGGTAGTGAGGAATCTGTCTGTGTGTGGTGCAGTTCCTATATTTATCATGCCAAGTGAAATCACAAAGTTTATGGTAGGGGCAGAATTTCAAACCACACCCACTCGGCTTTGATAGGTCAGAGGCACTTGCCTTGTTCTGGTTGGAAGTCAGAAAAGAGCTGTCATCTTTATGATGCAATTTAGGAACTGCCACATTGATTTGACCCACAATTTAACTTTTGCACAAATACATTTCAATAATTATGCCCCCTAATAAAATCAGACACATTATATATTTTGTGGGTTATCCTTGCATCCAATTCCCATCTCTGTGAGAGCTGTCTTTGTCGTTCTGTGGAATTTTGTCCATTTTAATCATAACTGTTTGGCCTAACAATTTCTAATTCAATACATATCTGGGCGATTACCCCTAGAACATGGGTATACAATATCACATTTGCAGCATCAAAAGTTTTGCTCCAATTATTATTTTCATGTAACTTTGGTACCTTATCTAGTACAGGGTTCACTAATGTCTCCACAGAAAGAGCATAACATTAGATTTATAACTACCAATTTTTAGATTTGTCCATGTTGCAAAGATAAAGGTTTTCAAAACGTAATCACAAACAAGCATTTTAAACAGCTTGCTTTGAGCAGTTTTTTTTCTCCTTTCAACAAACCGCTGTCAAATCCCTTTGATCAGGGTAGGGTGTAGAGGGAAGTTTCCTGCCCCTCCCCAGAAGGGGTCAATGCTCAGCCTGTCATTTGTCCTTGGCTCAGCCAAAGACAAATGGCTAATGAGGTCTTTGTTCTAAATATGCGAGACCCTCCAGCATCACTTAACCCCTTAAGTGCCAAGGGCAAGGTATCTCATCCTTGGAATTCCCTCCAGAATGCCAAGGACGAGATACCTAGTCCTTTTTGGCACTCTGTTTTGAGCGATCCCTGCTCACTAGATTACCTTCAGTTTCACGTCAGCGTGCGTAAAGCATGCCGACGTTAAAGTAATTTTCACCGGAGCAGCCATTTCGGACTGCTGCAGTGACAATAAAAGGTGAGTGTTCACCTTTCTCCCCCTCGATCTCCGGCTGTATTTCAAGCCGCAGATCGAGGGAGGTGTCATTGGAAAGGGGAGATACTCCCCTTTCCAACAACACCATTTGTGACAACATTGCTGCCTGCGGATCGGGCGCAGGGCGCTCGATGCACGGACAGCAATGCCCACTAGATACAAGGGATTTCTTTGAATGCAGGGGGAGGTGGGGGCTAGCCCCCGTTTCCCCCCCCCCCCCAAAGCATGGGGGCACATGTGTACAACGCTGGGGGCAGATGGCTGATCATCTGCCCCCAGGGAAGGGGGCAAAAAAAAAATAAAGAAATCAACAGGGACTGGGGGACCTGGGATTTTTTTGGCCCCTGAAATGGTGGCGGCCCTCCCCCACCAAGTAGAAAGGGAGGGCCTTTTCTTGTAGCCCTCCCTGGGGGCAGATATCTGCTCCTAGTAAGGGGCATCTGACCCCAGGGAGGGCTGAATGAGATGCCCTCCTGCATTTGGTGTGGGTGGGTAGAGGGTCACCCGCCATTACATTCGAAAATTACCTGGCGGTTTAAGGTGCCCCTCAGCCCGCCATAAAGTGTAGTGTACCATTTTCCATGTTTTTCTTTCTTTACAAAACTTGCCTTGTCGCAGAGGGGCACATTAGTGTGCCAATCTGGCCCCAATGTGACCAAACCTTACTGCCCCACCCTCCGGGGGGCCTGTCCCACACATTTTTGGTGGCCCTCTCCCCCCCACCCCAAATGGAGGGGGGTGTACCTCACGCAGCCGTTTGTAGGGAGGCCTGCATGAGGTACCGTTTTCATCGGGACACCTGTGGGAACGCGGGACGTTAGGCCATGTGGTGTTGGCGGTATGTTTCGATGGGTGAGCCGAGTGAAATGTGTGGAAAATGTGGTTTTTTTTTGCCACATTTCAGACTTTGCCGGGGTGTCTGTGGTGTCCAGACTTCTTAACATGTCCTTTCACAGCACACATTTATTTGGCAGCAGGACTGAACCTGAGCCCTGAGAAGCTGCAGACCTCCAAAGTAGCAATCAAATCCCTTGGTGCTGCAATCGGACAACCACCCCCCACTGGTTCGGCTTGGAGGGACAGGTCCTTTTGCTATTACTCAGTTGGGAGAGGACTGTCAAATCAAAGAGGTCAGAGAAGATTCCCCTGTCGTGGTCGGGAAGAGGTACTAAGACAGCCCAGGCAAAAGCTAATTTACCACCACCCCCTGCATCAGCCGCCTCAAATTCTCTGTGGCCTTAGTCCACAAGACCCCGATGGGAGGCAGACTTGCATTGCATCTGGCGGGGGTGGCCACAGCCATAGCGATGGCTGCCCCGTGGATGTACCCACCTGCATGGTGTGAGGTAACTGCCGCTGCTTCGGCGAAGACCCCTGGAAGGAGGACAGCATCCGCTTCCCTCGTGACGTCCCAGGAGAAGGGAAGGAGTAAGGCTCATACAACCGCTAGTAGGGGTACAGAACAGAGCAAAGTGTACCGGTGCACATCTATACTAGCTCTGTTGAGGGTGACTACCTGCCTGAGGGCTACTATTCAGACCACAAAGGGGTCCAGCGACCCTTGTTGGAAAATGGGTCACCGTGGGAAGAACCCGATTTGCCGGGAGCATCCACCTATCATTCCTTCTACACCTTAATCTAGGGATGTTTCATTGGACATTCTGATTACGCTGGTATCAGAAATTCAGCAGAGACTGCTGCCCACACCAGGCCCTGCTACGGCTAGAAGGCCACCAAGAGCCCTTTCTGGAAGCTCTTCTAGGCGCAAACAGAAGTCAAAGGAGCCTGCTGGTCCAAGGCACCAACCCACCACCGCCTCAACCTCTGACACTGACCCCAACCGGGGATCCTGCCAGGCTCATGGATACTGCGGCTCCGGTAAAGGACACAGATGCCAATGACTTTGTGCCATCAGATGGAGAGCCATCAGTCGCGGATGACCCGCTCAGGGCCTCTCTGCCTGATGAGGTCAGCTCCTTCCACGCAATGTTGTCCAGGGCCTCCGATACTTTTTCAACTTGTGCCCGAGGCATCGAGAAAGGAAGGTTTCCTTTTACAACATCAATCTCATATCATATATATATAACGTTGGGAGTCCGGGCGGAAAACCCATCATGTTGGTCCCCTTGTTGGATGATAGCTGGGATAGTCCCCAGAAGAAATACAGGGTCTCGGATTCAGCCCCCAATTGCTTTAGGTCCCAGCTTTCATCTGACTCTGTGGTGTCAGTCTCGGCCAGGAAATGCTCTGCGAACAAGTCGTCCTTGACCATGGCATCCCCGGACCAGGAGGGGAAGAAGCTGGATGCTATGGGGAAAAAGTATGATCTGCACGGCTGCCAGCACCATTCAGGCTGCTTATGCCCTGAGCATTTTGGCCCGCTACGACCGGGAGCTCTAATATAATCTGGCCCTATTCTGGACTTCCTACCTGACAAGACGGCGGAGGCGCTTGAGCTTTTCGGGGAAGGGGGAAGTTGCCTCAGACCACGCCATCACGGAGATGGTGGACATTGCAGACACACTGATTCCGTCAGATGGAAAAGGGAGCGTCTCTTCATAGGGATGGCTGAACGTCACCAACTTTTGGTCAGACGTTCAGTGTAAAGTGTTGGACATGCCATTCGATGGGGGGGGGGAATCTGTTTGACAAGACGGTTGATGAGTCTCTTAAAATCATCAAGACTGACACGGAGTCAGCGCGTTCGCTGGGTACCCTGCAGCAGTGTTGGTCATCATTCTTTCGTTCCCCAAGTGAAAAACCCAGCAGGCCCTCCAAGGGCTACACCACACCTTATCGGAAGCCTTCCGTCTCCACGAAGCATGAGGCGTACAGGGGTCGCTTGCAGGTATACAGCGGTAGAAGACAGCGCCGTTGCTGTCTGCATAGCTGACACCGAAACAGACCTGAACCGTCCGTGGACTCGGGCCCCACTTGTGCACGCCAGTGGGAGTCCAGCTGGTGAGGTACGTCAGCATGTGGAAGACCATCACCACCGACAGACCGGTGCTGTACGCTCTCGGAAAGGAGCACACCTTGGCGTTCCAATGCAGGTTTCCTCGTGTCCCCTTGTGGCTTGACAAGAGCAACATGTGGCGCAGCTGCTGCAAGGAGGTCCCACGCCATGTTATAAAAGGGGTCCATAGGGTGTACTCCAGATACTTTCTAGTCCGAAAGAAGACAGGAGGGTGGTGAAAGATCCTGGATCTGCGATGCCTCAACAAGCACTTGAAGTCACAGAAGTTCAGGGTGGTCACGTTGCAGCATGTGGTTGGCCACGGTCTTGGAGGACGCCTACTTCCACATCCCCATTCATCAGAAGCACTGCAAGTTCCTGTGGTTCGTGGTCCCTTTGGCCTAAAATCATCCCAAAGGTCTTTAAGTGCTCGTCTCCGGTGATGCGATTATTCGTCTTGAGGGCATCCACGTCTACCTAGACGATAGGCTAATTTGGTTCCTGCGCCCATGGTCTGGCGAGCCAGCACACAGCGAGGATTTTGCGTTAGCTGATGGATCTGGGATTCTCCATGAATTGTCCGAAGTCCTGTTTGGAGCCCTTTCAGAAGGCTTAGTTTCTGGGAGCCCGACTCAACACTGACTTGCTTGCCATCTCCCCCGGAAGAGGGGTTGGTATCCATCTTAGGGAAGGTGCAGTGCCTGTCATTGACACAGTAGGCTATTGTGAGGCCCGTGAAGTTGCTGTTGGGCATGATGTCCTCCTGCAGCAATTTCGTCCACCTTTCAGACTACAGATGAAGCCTCTCCAGAAGTTTCTGGATGTGAGGTGGCTGCAAGTCTCGGGATCCTGGACGGACAAGACCGCCCTCAACAAAGAGTTCTGAGGAGCAATACAGTGGTGGGGCGTGCACTCTCATTTCACACTAGGGTCCCATTCCAAGTCCTGCCTTACCAGGAGACAGTCACCACGGACGCTTCTCTGGAAGGTTGGAGAGCTCAAACTGGACAGTTGCACGCCAGAGGACTCTGGCTACATGAAGAAAACTTTGCATCGACGTACTGGAGTACCGAGCCGTCTTCTGGGCCCTCAAGTCCTTTCTGCCATCGCTGAGGGGCAAGGTGGTGAGGATCTTGCGGACAACACCACCACCATGTTCTACATCCGGAAGCAGGACTGGGACACTCTACAAAGAGGCCCTAGATCTGTGGCACTGGGCCATTCATCAGGACATGTTTCTTGTCCCTTTTCACCTGGCAGGCACCAAGAACACCATCGCAGGCTCGTTCGCATGGAGCTACATTCATGTCACGAGTGGGAGCTTCGCCAGGACTGAGGATCTTCATTTCCATGAATGGGGTCAACCCCAGATTGACCTTTTCGCAACAGCAACAAATTCCAAGTATCAGAAGTTCGCCAGCAGGTTCCTGCAGCAGAGGACTGTTAGGCAGAATCCTCTGCAGTACCCTTAGGGAACACTACAGATGATTAAGTCCACAAGTGGCAGTACAATTTCACCTTTGGTACAAGCCTGTACAACACAGTTATAGTGGTAGCAGTAGTGGAGCAGCCAGACTTATCTGAAGAGCAAATGAGCAGTAATAGGAATTACACAAAGCACTACAATTACTGTGACTCAAGCAAACACTGACTCAAGGTTTCTGGTTAAGAAATAGAAGTACATTTATTTTTAAACCATCTATTCACAAAACACTTCACTTCTATTAAACAAAACCACACTCTTAAATATACTACACACAAACAATTCCCTTGGTTTAGGACAATTCAAGCGAAGTACCTTAGGATTCGACAGACCTGTGTTGTGAAACAAAAGACATTACCGGGGGTTAAGAAACACTCACGTTTTGACAGTAATGACAGTTCAGTCTTAGGAAAGATAAGCGCACCCACGGGAAGAAATGTAACCGTAGTCAAACACACTTAGCTCTTTGAATAACAACCAAGGCAAAGGGGATAAAAATCATAGGCAATACTTTTGTCAAGGCACTAGAATAAGAGGACGGGTTCAAAAATGCAGATAAAGTCAATAGGCCTGCGCCAGTGTCAAATGGAGCAAGGCTCGGTTGCCCAGGATCACACGGTAGAACAGTTCGAGATCACCGTTGCCAGGAGTACTTAGATATTGTCAAAAGGAGGCAAAAGTTATAAGGGGGAAGGAAGAAAGGACAAGCCTTCGGTAAGAAAAAGGGTTCACCCCGATTTCTCAAGGTCGGACGTAGAGAACGACCAAATGTGCACAGTACCTTCTTCGTATGAAGAAAGCTGGTGCCACTGCAGTTGTTCCTGGTGTAGTGCCTGCAGACTGGTGGTTCCTGAAGCTTCAGTCGTGGGGACAAGGATGACGTCTGGAGTGATCTGCACTACCCAGGGATGAGGCCAGCAGCAGCAAGAGCAACATTGAATAAAAGGTGCGCTCCTTTAAAACAGGAGAGGGCTCTTCTTATGGCTATCCCGGACCACTACAGCTTTGCGCAGCGATTTTGACCCAGGAGAGGATTCTCTGGCTGTAGAAAGGTGAGCTGGTTGATCCCATCAGGCTCAAGGGAAGAAGACCCCAGACTGGATCTTTTGTCGTTGAAGGGTAGATTGCTCAGGACTGCAGTAGGGCTTCACTGGGACTCGGTTGCAACAGCCGTCTTTTCCGCTTCTCTTCGGTTCTTGTAGTTCCAGTGGCGACTCTGACTGCCAGCCCAAGAGTGCTGCCTTTTTATGTGAAAAATCCCCCATTCACAAAGCCTGGCTGTCGATCACACAGCAGGGGGGTTGTCCAGCCAGGACAACCCCTCCAGCCAATGGACACAAAGTGCGACTTGGATCTCGAAGGAGACCCTGTGCAGGGGGTTACTAAACCCCTCCCTCACATTCAGCCCACCTAGACACCCATACACTAAAGGAGGGCTTCTTTGTAGAAGCCTGCCAAAGGTTTGCGAACAAAGAAGGCAAACCCGGTTTGCCGCGCAAAGTAAAACACAAGAAGGATATTAACACAAAGAAATTGCAACTAAACCCAACCAACCCGACCGGAGCCAAAAGAGTATTTGGTCAAGCGGGTTTATGTATAATAGCCTAAGACTGTACCACGTTTATATAGTATAATCGCGGTAGAAAAGATAGGGTAGATACCACTGCCACCAGCCAAGTCTTAGTGTTAAGGGAGTGAAACAAGGCTCCAGGCGGTACAGACAAAAAGGGAACAGTGTGAACCCTTTCCAATACTCCATGTAAGATGGGGTGTATTGGGTCTGTAGTTTAAATGACTACATAAAGTAAATGGCAACTTTACCTGTTTCTGGTGCACAGTAGTAAGCACCAGAAAAATGGAGTCAGTGGGAAGTCCTAGAGACAACCCTGTGTCACTGCACTGAAGTTGCTGTGTAACACACACAAAAAGTTGGGCTCATGGAGTGGTGTGGTCCAGAGCCCAAGATCACACAAACAGTAGAAATGCACATGGCAAAACACGGTATCCAGTAAAATTTTCGAATACATATTGGCGAATGCCAATTTGTTGAGAAAAAATGGTGCAAAAAAATTTCAGAATGCATTTTTTGTTTTTTTTGGTTTAGTAAAAAAAAGTGTCAAAAAAAAAACAGGGTCGGGGGAACCCCCATTAAAATAATAAAAATAAAAAAAATCACCTTTTTTTTTCTGCATTTTTCATTCGACAAAATGGCATTCGAAAATGTGACATTCGAAAAAAGTCACTATAAACCGCAAAACACATGTAAGGGTGGGAAAAAGGTTCACACTCTTACCAGGTGGAAAAAATAAACCCCAGAAATCCAGCAAAGCTGCTGAGGGACACACTAGGTAAGGGAAATTAGCTATTAATTTGAATTCTCCCTAACAAGGAGCATGGGGGATGCATTCTCGTTCCCGTGGGAGGGACTTTTCCTATAATCTTTTCCTCCGTTCCCACTCCTGCTACGAGTGATCAGGGTATCTGGGTCTTTCCATCAAAAAGCATATTCATTGAATAATTTTCGATGGTTATTTTTGATGGGTTAGATTTAGGGGTTAGGGTTGGGGCTAGGTTTAGATTAAGGGTTAGGTTAGGGTTAAGGCGGGTGGGCGTTGGGGGGTAGAGGGATGAAACCCCCCCTCCCCCCTCCACATATATTAAAAAAACAAACACTTTACACGGAGCTGGCCAGTGCCGAAATTTCAGCACTGGACAGCTACATGTAACGTTTTAAGGTAGAAAATAAAAATATCGAAATGCTATCTTTTACATTTAACAGTACATATCCATTCAATCAAAGTTTTGATGGATATGTACTTTTAATGTGAAACATTATTTTGATGCTTTTATTTTCGATGCATCTTTTTCTATGCATTGGCATTTCGATGCAGTGACTATAAACCAGTGATCAGCACACTCAGTGCCACTGCAGGATGATGCTCGTCGCTCTGGCGTGGGCGTGGCACATTTAGTATCCTTAACTGCTACGTCTGTCTGCGCCTGTCCATCAGGCTGCCACTACTTCCGGAACTTGTCTCGAGAGAGGCAGGGGCGATTCTGCACCATGGTCCAGCGTCGCTGAAGCTCGGGGCCTGGCTCCTGCAGCCCTAGAGTTTGGACATTATTCTTTACCTGGGGAGTGTAAGGACATTCTGACCAAGACCAGCGCCTCTTCAGCGTTGACGTGCTATGGCCCTAAGTGGAAGCGTTCATCCATGTGGTGCCGGGCTCAGAAGATTATCCCTCTGTGTCAAAGACAAACAGCTCCTACCATATCTGCTTTGGCCAAGGCTGTACTGGTTCATGCCTCTAAGGTGCACCTGGCTGCCATATCCAGTTACACCACGGCCCTGGGTAGGCCTTCCCTGTTGTCGCACAGACTAGTTAAGGAGTTCCTCAACTGACTCTTCAGGACTTTTCTGCTGGTGAAGGCTCCTGCCCCGGCTTGGAAACTCAATGTGGTCTTGACTAAGCTCATGGGTGCGCCCTTGGAGAGGATGCATCCGGCCCTGCTCGGGTTTCTATCGTGGAAGACTGCTTTCCTCATGATGATCACCTCGGCCAGGCAGGTCCTGGGAGATCCAGGCCATGTCGTGCAAGCAGCTGTACTTGTCCTTCCATGCTTAAAAGGTGGTACTGCGTTCACACCCCACCTTTATGCTGAAGGTGCCTTCAGAGTTCCACGTCAACAAGCCTTTGGTGTTGCCAATCTTCTTCCTGAATCTGTCGTTGCCAGTGGAGAGGGCCTTGCATTTGCTGGACATTGCCTGTGCCTTGAAGTTTTACATGTCACGCACAAAGACGTTTCAGAAAACTTCAGCTGTTCATCAATTTTGGACCTGTGAATCACAAAGGCCTTGTCATAGGCTTCCATCTCCAGGTGGCTCTGCGGCTGCATCATGCACAGTCATTGACTGGCTAGTAGGCTGCTGATGAGCCAGCCGAGACCTCACTCCACCAGAGCGATTGCAGCACGGCTGTGTTTCCCTCTGGTGTGCCCATGTTAGACATCTGTAGGACTGCTACGTGGAGGTCCACGCACACCTTCACAAGTTTCTACTGCGTCGACAGGAATTCCAGGGAGGAGTCCCGAGTCGGCCAAGTGGTGCTACCCAAACTGTTCATTTAAGGCTAGTCTGTTCCAGGGGTGAGTGTATATGTACTGCTGTGATATCGTTAATCATGAGCATGTCATTCAATGCCAGACCCCATACTGGAGAAGGTTTAGGTTATGTACCTCTAACTATTGTTCACCTGCATGGATTGACAGGCAATGCCTCCCTCCTTCCCCCTCTGTGGCTCTTCTTGGTTTATACTGCCACTTTATGGGCTTACCACATCTGAAAATGGCCACCAGGGGTGGAGATTAGGGAGAGGAATGTCATTGGATGGGGCAGTATGACCCTGAGGACAATGATTGCTTTAGAGGAGAAATAGTTTTCAAGCGAAAGTGGAACTTTTTCTTTTTCCGAGGATTCCCAGCTTGACTGGGAATATTCATGAGCATGTGAATCCATGCCAGACCCATGCTGGAGAACACTAGTTACAGGTAAGTAACTTAAACCTTGGAGAAGTTGGGGAGGAAGTCAGCAACTTGTGCAAAAGTCTGTTGGAAGTTGGTGAGCTGCAATGGGAGCTAGCAACAAGGTTCGGTGACGGTTTCTAGGAGTGTTTGGCAAAAGTATTTCCAGGAGGAAAGGCTCCCTTGCTGAATCACATTTTTGCTCTCCTCTTTGTCTCCTTGAATTTGGGTTTCATGGACTGAGGGCCATTTCTTGGAGTATTATTCCTTTTGCAGTCTATTTCACAGTATACATGGGACAAAGTTGGTTATCCTCTTGACATCCATCCTTCACAAAGGAGTTGATCTATTAGACAACCCTCCAGTGGTCCCATTTAATTTTTAGTTATGTTGGATTGTTAGGGAGAATTCTCATTTCTGTGTCAATTCCCTTAAACCTTGGACACCCCCAGCTCTTTTGCTGGACTTTAGGACTTTTGCCCTTTTTCTCACTCTCGTGTTTTGACCTGATTTGGATTTTATGTTTCCTTTGTTTTTTGGAGTCTGACAAACTCCACAGGCATCTACTTTTTGTATGGTGACACAGCACCTTCTGTGCAGTGTCACAGAGAAAACCAGTTTAAATACCCTTTCTTGTTAGAACTATTGTACCCAAGAATAGTGAAGTGAAATTGACTGTACTTCTCTTTGTAGGTCCAACACACAGCATCTTATGTGGAGTGCCAGGGGGTTACCTACTCGTGTAAATAAAATATTACCCTCACGACTTTAAATGCTGCTGGCAGTGGTTTAATGTTCCCACCATTGTGCTTTTCTACCGCAGACTGAATCCTTAGCTGCAGTAGAGCAACCATGGGGGACCATTTTGTCAAAATGATCCCGGTCATCTTTTGTCGCCATTTTCTTCTAGTGAGGTCTTTCGTGGGTTTTACTCTGCGTTCCAAGCCAGGTTTGAGCCCTTTGTTCGGGTTGCTGTACATGGGCTTCAGTACTGAAATCCGCCTCTGGCTCCAGTGTGTCTGTAAGGGCAGGAAGTGAGGGAGGCCCCCGAAACGCCCCTGTCCTCCTTCTCTAGAGAAACCTGAATGCCTCTATCAAGGTGCACCTGATTGATTGGCTGGCTGTCCTTGAGTGTTTGAGTGACAGCTAGGCTGTGTATGAATGGGAGTAACCTGCTTAAAAGGCGAGGGTTTTGGGACTGGGGACTGAGTCGACCACTGGGAAGAACAACCCGACGAAGAAACCTTGAACAAAGTGTGCTACATCATACTGGACCGTTGAACTGCCCGGTGAAGCCCTGCTACTGTGCTGAAACTCCTTTTTCTAATCGACAGTAGATGCTGTGGAAGGGACAACTTCTTCCGTTGGGTTAGTGGAACCAACTAACCCCGAGACGAACTCCACTGGAAGACCTTTCTAGACTATCTGTACTTCTTTGCTGCCGCAGGTGCTGAGCGCCAGGGGTTGAGAAATCCGTAGTGGAGTGCAGCATCTGTAATCCGGCCTCAAGCTCCAGGAAGCTCCTCGGGACCCTCCAGAAGCAGGATGAACAGAGCTAGAGTCCCCTCACCAAAGTGCAGGACTCAAGGAGTGAAGGAAGCCCAACCAGTGTCCAAGATCATCGGTGGTACCCTTTATCGAGAGCTGAAGCCGCAAAGTGCTGCTGATCCGAAAAGAGCCCATAGCTGCCACCAACCTTCGAATTGCTGCTCCAGTAGTCCCCAGATGTCCTCCCTCTTGTACCCACAACTGAGGCCCAGGAACACAGGATCTGCAATGCTGCAACCAGAGGGAAGCCAGCTGGACTACTCTTGTTCTAACCAACGGTACTGTTCTGACGTGGGGTACTTACCTCATTGTCTGTAGCTTGCTCTTTTCAGCTGAGACTTGCAGTGCCTGCTTTGCTAGAGTTGAGCTCAACTCTAACTTTCACAGGTGTAACAGCTTGTGACCGTACAGTGATAATTCTTCAACAAACTCTGTAACTTTGTGCAAGACTTTAACTAAGAAGTGCCTCTGCTCCATAGACTTTGCTCCAAATGACTTTGGCTCTCCTGGCTCTCTGCATACTCTTCTATTCCATTCGACTTCGACTTTGATTCTGACGGCCCCTCATAGGCGATGCATTGGTTTTAAACTAATATTGCTGGGAAAGGTTTTTATCTAGACTTAATTTGAAGATTTTATAGTGCTCACATGCTCTGATAACCTGTTTTAACCTTTTTCCTTCCTATAACCTTTCCTTTCTGTGAATTCAGAATTTACAAAATGCCATGGTGATCTATAAATGCAATTACTGTCCTAGTTCGCGAAGTCACCTCAAGGTGTAGGAAGTGTGTAAGAAGCAACTCTAAAGAGTATTTACTAGCTTTCTGATAATTCTGAACAAGTATTTCGACGTGTATTTGATTGCTACATATATTGACCTTTTAAAAGAATGCTTATTTAAAAACTACTGGTAAATCATTTTTACTAGAAACCTTGAGTGCAAGTGTTAGTTGGATACTTGTATTTGTGGATTTACAGCTCACATTTACCCCTCTTGAGGTAAGTCTGGCAGCCCAGTCACACTACCAACCTGTGTAGTACAGACCTTTACCAATAGGTGGGTTACCTAATAACCAGAGGATAAGGGTTCTGTAGTCTCCCAGAGGGTTACTACATCCATTTTTGCCTAACATGGGTTCTGTGTAGTCCACTGATGTGGCAACATCTGTATTATGTTAGACCTGCAGTCATTATTGTACTTTTGATAGTTGTCCACACCAACAGCAGTGGTTTTTTTAGCAAACCAAATTGTTAGTGGGAAAGATTAATTGTAAACTGGCCGGTTAGAGGATCCTATTAGGTTGGTCTTTTTCTGGGCTAATTAACATGCAAGAACTTTGTTTTTAAACAAGGTGACCCATGAGTGCCCCTTTCATTCCTCTGTGTGCAAGCATTCCCCTTGGTTCCACTCTCGTTATGTGAGACTAGTCAGCCTTTCTGCATTGTTCCAAAGCACTCGCGGTTGGTGGAAAGCAATTCATCAGGAGCACTACTGGTTCTAACACCCCCCCCCATTACTCTAGAATGACCAATGACCTTATGTATTGGATCAGGTCCCATTTACATCACACATTGATATAGTTTATTTATCTCCTATACACAGTGTGTATCAAAGCGCTTCAAGGCAAGGGAGGGAACAAGGGAAAATACAATGACATTCTTACAGGCCATGAACAGTAAGGATGTGAAATTAAATATCATACTCGGCCTGACGACATTTGAGATGCAAGAGCTAAGACATAGATAAGGAATGGAGGGGGCGAATGGGAAGGAAATGGAAACAGACAGGTGACTACCGTACTAGGCCTGACAACATTTCTGTTAGAGCCTTGAGAAAAACAAGAGGAGAGGGGTGCAGAAAGGTAGGGGAGGAACAAAACATGCGACTATCATACTAGGCCTGATGACATTTCAAATAGTGCTGGAGGTGGGGTGGGGATGAAAAAAACAGTAAGGGGAGGAGACAGACAAGGTTGCAATCATATTAGGTCCAGGGACAATTCTGATAGAGTAAGTGCATAGAAGAAAGTAATGGGAGGAGATAGGAAAAGGGAGAAGGGAAAGGAGGAGCGAACAGAGTTAGCAGTCAAGAGTGGAGAAGCAAGAGGGGAGAGGGAATACAATTGCAGAAGTCAGTAGTAACACATAATGTTGCAAGCCAGGATACAAGATGAAGATGGGAACAGCATGAGTCAGGGCTACCATGAGTACAAGATGCAAAGGAAGTCCAGCATGAGAGTTGAGACAGGGTGACGCACCGTGAATGAATGAAGTCCATAAGAGTCAAATCCAGCATTGGCCACAAGACGGTGATGGTGAAACCAGAATTTATCAGGGCAGACTCCAAAAGTAAGCTTGAGGGAGGTGAGGGGTGCAGGGTAGAAGAATCGAGCAAAACAGGCAACATCTGTGTGTGAGAATGGTGGGGGCACGAGGGAATATCACGGGGGGTGGGGCCAGAGGGGATGGGGATGGCCTGTGGGGACAGAGGGAGTAATACATGTTGGTGCATGCTTACCTGCTGTCTGAGCAGGGGGTCGGGCCCTGGGGCCTCCTGGTCCGAATAGGAATTGCCCTTTTCTTCGTCTGCCCTTCCAGGTACAAGAAGGAATTGCACTTTTTTTCGTCTGCCCTTCGCTTAGGACGCCCAGGCGAGACACCCTTGATCTAATAGTTGAGAGCAGGAAGGAAGAGGCAGGGCTAAGAATGTGGGTGGTGCTTAGGCCAGGTGACCTTGATCCACTTGCACCTGTTTGAGATTTACAAGCCACTGCAGGATTCATTTTTATAAATGCATTGGCATTCTCACAATCACTCTATTGGTGGGCCAAAGGATAGATTTAGTTTGCTTACATTCCATTGGTAATTGTGGGTTTTTGGCCTAAAGCTTTGTAATTGCAGGCTGTTTCTGTATCCAGGTGTAGCCTATACAAAGTAAACTTGTGAAAGTAAATTTGTTTTGCTACAGTCAAGCTTTTTTCCTTACTAAATATAGTTTAATTGAACCAATGTCTTTTGAGGCTAGTTTCTATTCCTCACAACATAGCTATGAGCATACTTAAAATGTTATGGACAGGTTTACACCATATGACCATAGTAAGTTTTATCCTTTTTTCAGGCATCGATGTAGAGCAGGTGTCGATAGTGGTCAACTTTGATCTCCCACTGACAAAGGACGGTGATACGGATTTTGAAACCTACTTGCACCGCATTGGGCGGACAGGTCGCTTTGGAAAAAAGGGCCTTGCCGTGAATCTTGTTGAGCATCGCAACTACTACATGATAGTTGAAATAGAAGAGCACTTTGGTGAGTATTTTGCAATAATCTTTACTTCCGAGATACCTTAGAAAATGTTTAACCTGCTTTTTACATTTCCTAAAATTGTAACTTTTTGTGGAAAATGTATTCCGTTTTTCAGTCTGTTCTCACACCTGAAGTGTCTGCATCAGATGTTTGTTCTGAAACGTTAAAGCTCTAATTGCATAAGAAATCACAGACTGTAAATTACTGCTCAGCCAGATGGTGATCTTGGCTGGATTTTTATTGGGTATTGCACCTGTAGGTAAATGGAGCCAGTTGTTGTTGGCAGTTAAAATATAGGTAATCTAGCACATATTCTACTTTTCCAGCAGCAAAAATATTGCTGTGGTAAAAATGTAGTACTAGAAGCAAATGGTACCAATCTTGCTTCATTTACACTGTAGGGGCAATCGCCAAACAGAGTGTGTGTGTGTGTGTGTGTGTGTGTGTGGACATTTGCAAAGCTTGTGGCTCTAAAATGATGCAAGCCACACACTCCACCCCAAAAACCTACTTTCAGGGTGTGGCTGCTTTTGGTACACTCTAAAACTTTAAAAATCAGGCCAGATTTGCTTTTTTGGTGAAATAAAGGGTATCTATTTGTACGTAGGCAGTAGGTCTGTAGTGATGACCATTTGTGTTTTCAATGAGGTATGTGTAAAGGCTCAGCACTGAAAGTCCCTTTAGACATGGTTTTGGTTAAAGACTTAGTGATGAAAATAAAGGCATTGGGAAAAGGTCTCGCTGTCCCTGTGCTAAAGGTGTTTCCCTACATAAATCAAAATCTAAGGATCAGTCAGTGTCAGGATGTCCAAAACAAAACCGTACTGTGCCCAAATTACTATTCTGACCCTCCCATTCTATTGAAATAAATGTAAAGGCGAAAGGGATCATGTCTTTGTCCTTCGGCATTTCAAGTGTTTTAAAAAAACAAATGACTCCAACACAAAGTCTCTTGTTGATAGAACTCCTTAATCCAGTGGGTGTCACCATTGCCCTGGCTTCTTCTTCACAACTTCCTGATAACTCTGGTCTTTTCCTCTTGTTCAATATCAAAGACAGTTCTATGTCTTATCTTTGGCCTCTATATTGTAAGGATACCTTTTTATACTCTCCTGTCAGTTTTTTCTCTGCTTGTCTCGTTGCACACCCTTTTGGCTGTTGGTATACTGCCAGGAATTCTTTTAATTGTCTGTCTCTGTGACTCCACCTTACATATTTCATCTTCACTAATTCCTTAATTTCATGCTTTATTAGGTAATAACTCCTAACTTTCCCTAAACTACCGGTCTTACCTCCCTATCAAACTAAGGTGCTCATCAGTCATCAGTGAATTCAGTCCACTGTCCAAAATGAATCTATCTTGACACTACCATTATTATAACAACTGAAGCACAGGTGAATTACTTCCTTCTCCTGAAAGTTGGGTTTCCCCAGTTCAAGTCAATACACGATCCGTAGGTAACTTTTTCACCACCACTCATGAAATCACACTTCAGATACTGGATTCTTCCAGGTTTTGTTGCTTTCTTCAACTTGCTTTCTCTTTCTCTTGTTACTCTTTGGCTCTGGATCTACTATTTGTTAACTCGAGTTCAGCCGACGCAAGTGATTTTCTTCCAATACGTAACGAATTATGGGATCAATCCCATTTATAAGAAACTATTGATTGAATGGGCAAAAAAGCCGTGAGATTACATTGGTGGTTATCATCCTAGATTTGAGAAAGGCTCTGCTGAGCGTGTTAGGGAGAATTCTCATCTATGGCTGATTTCCCTCACCTAGTGAGTCCCCCAGCAGCTTTGCTGGACTTCTGGAGTTTATTTTTTTCCACTTAAGAGTGAGAGCTTTTCCCCCCTCTTACCTGTGTTTTGCTATGTGTTTCTACCTGTTTTTGTGATTGTGGACTCTGAAGTGCACCACTTCAGTAGCCCCCCTTCTTTTTGTGCGTCACAGCACCTTTAGTGCCGTGGCACAGGGTTGTCTTTGAGACTTCCCTCGACTCCATTTCTGAGTCGACTACCGTCCCCCAGAAAAGGGTAAAGTTACCATTAACTTTACTTAGTCAATGTACCACAGATCCAGTACACCCCATCTTCCATGGAGTACTGGAAAGGGTTAATTTGTATCCCTTTTGTATCTGTACCTCCTAGAGCATTGTTTCGCTCCCTTAACATTAAGACTTGGCTGGTGGCAGTGGTATCTACCCTACCTTTTCTACCACGATTATATTAGATAAACGTGGTACTGTTCTTGGCTATTATATTAACCTCGAACATAAACCCGCTTGACCAAATTCTTTCTTTTGGCTCCGGTTGGGTTTATTCGCCATTTCTTTTTGTTAGTCCTTCTTGTGTCTTACTTTGCGCAGCAAACTAGGTTCGCCTTCTTTGTTCACTGTCTTTTGGCGAGCTTCTGCTCAGCACTCCTCAAGGCGCCTGGGTGTCTAGGTGGGCTGAATGTGAGGGAGGGGTGTAGTCACCCCCTGCACAGGGTATCCTAGGAAACCCAAGTCGCACTTTGTCATGATTGGCCAGTGTAGTTGTCCGGGCTGGACAACCCCCCCTGCTTGGGTGATTGACAGCCAGGCTGTGAGAATGGGGTTTTTTCGCATAAAAGGCAGGTCTCTTGGGCTTGAAGTCAGAGAGTCGCCACTTGAACTACAAGGAACCGAAGAGAAGCGGACAGTAAGACGGCTGCTGCAACTACCCCGTCCCAGTGAAGCCCTGCTGCAGTCCTGAGCTATCTTCCCTTCAACGACTCAGATAAGATCCAGCAGGATCCTCTTTCTTGGTCGAAATCGCTGCACGCTGCTGTAGTGGTCCGGATAGCCACCTGAAGAGCCTCTCCTGTTTTTAAGGAGCACACCTTTTCTTCCTCGTCGCTGCTGCCGGCTTCATCCCTGTGTGGTGCCGGCCTCCTTCACAACAAAGCTCCAGGAATCGTGGGTCTGCGGGAAACCAAAAGGAACAGCTGCCAGGGCACCAGCTGGACCATTGGAACAAGGTACTGTGTTCTACTTGAGAAAACTGGGTGAATCCGTTTTCTTCATTTCCAAGGCTTGCCCCTGTCTTCCCTCCTAACTTTTGCTTCCGAACATTGACAATATCGAAGTACTTTTGGCTACGTTGAATCGTGAACTGTCTTGACTGGGTGATCCTCGGCAACAGGCTCCGGTGTCTTTCGACCCTGGCTCTGGCCCTTTGACTTTTGAACTCCTGTCTGAGTGTTTTTTGATTCTGCCTGCCTAACCAAAATATTGTCTGTGATTTTTGCCTCCAACTCCCTCTGGGTATCTCAGGTGCTAAGTGTGTTTTTGCACCTGTAGCATTTCATGTCACGCATATGCGTTTATTTAGTAGACCGAACTGTGAAAGTGGTCGCAATCGTATTTGCGGTAACTTGTTTTGTTAGTAACACCGGTTCATTCAAACACAGGGTACTTACCTTGAGACTTACTGTACAAAGTGAATTGGTTAGTTGTAGTATATTTAACGTGTGGTTTTTATTTGAGTTTAATAGAAGTGTGTTTATAACAAATGGTTTAAAAAATAAATGTACTTATATTTTTTACTTGAAACCTTGAGTCAGTGTTTGCTTGAGTCACAGTAATTGTGGTCCCTTTGTGTAATCTCTGCTACTGCTCATATACTCTTGAGATAAGACTGGCTGCTCCGCCACTGCTACCACTCTGACCTAGTAGTACAGGCTTGTATCAAAGGTAACATTTGTATTGCCACCTCTAGTCTTAATTGTGTGTAGTGGTCCCTAAGGGCACTGCACAAGATTCTGTCTAACAGAGCCGAAACACATGTTATCACTAAGGGCACTTCATGAAATAAATACACAAATGTTTGATACTATTTTTGGCGCAGAGTCCTGGATTCTTTCTATTCTCTTTACTATTTGTTATGAGTTTACTTTCACAGGATGCATGAGCACCTTTGTATTTTCACTTGTTTGTTGTGATGCTAGAAATGCCTTTTGGAGGGACAGGGCCTCCTAGTCCTTGTCCTATCACCTCTTTGTGTGTTTTCTGAATGTTTCCTGCCACTGAGGCCAGCCTAGACCGCTAGCAGTACAGCTCTTCATGTTTTCCTTTTGGTGAACAAAGCCCATAGGATATCCTCATTTGTGTTTCTGGGCACATGTGTGTTGCCCACAGAGGTTATGGGCTGGTGGCAGCTGCATGCTTATTTGGCAGTGGCTAAGCGTGTCTATTTTCGAGACATGCAGGCCTTGCCATAGAATCAATAATTTCCCAAAGAAAGACAAGATGGGCACTGTAGCCTCTTGGTTTCGTTGCCAGAGTCCTGGGAAGCCCTGACACAGACCCTTTCTTCCTGATTGTTACATGGCTCTTGGACTGCCTCCTGTCATACTGATTGGCGTCTTTCCAAGGGCTGTGTTGTGGGTACATGCTTGGGTTGGAACCTGTATGAATTGAGTCTAAAGTGAACTCGGATTCTGTGTTGTGGGTGTCTGGTTTTGGTTGTATGACAGAATGTCTGAGTTAGTCCTGACTGAAACTGTAGTGAATGCAGTGTAGTGTTCTGAAAGGCTGTCTGCCTGTTCCAATTTACATTCAGTGTTATGGGTGTCTGGGTGGAGTGAATGGCCTGGATGTCTGTGAGCCTGATTGGTTGCCTGCCTGCATGAATGCACTAGTGACTGATTGGCTGCCTGAGCCTGGCTCAGCCTAAGTGAATGGGGACCAAATGTGTATAACAGGGGACCTCTCACTCACCAATTTGTTCAGAAGCAAATCTTGAAATTGATGTTCAGAAGCTAAATTCAGAAGCTGGAGTTGAAGCTTAATCAAGAAGAAGCTGTTCCCTGGAGCCTAGATGGAGGAAGAAGTCTGCTGCTGCATTTTCTTCCAAGTAATACAAAAGCTGTGTTCTTCCAAGGTCTGATCCAGGAGAAGACCTGGATAGGAGACCTCTTCCCGAGCTAAGAGGACTATCGTGCATCTGTGTCATTCATGGTCATGAAGTCAGGGGCACAGGCATGCAGGGGTCGCATACACAGGTGACCTGGGTGGGCACTGTCCTGGCTCCTTTGACACCAGGCTCATGAACAAAAGTAAACAAGAAAATCCATTTAACACCAAAAAGCTTTTATTATGGACATAGCACTTCAGATGCATTAACCTTGAACATTGCATCCATTAAGCAGGATGCATTAACCTTGAACATTCCATCCATTAAGCAGCCCCAAGTGTATTCTTTGGTGTGGCTGCTAATGGATTGCCTTTGCACGTGCTCACTATCTAGGAGTGGCTGGTAAGCTGGCCCTAATGGGAGTGCCCACGATCTCAGCTATATAAGCTGCCCTGATCCTCAAGACAGACGCTTCACGTTATTCTGCACTTGCAAGCAGCGTAACGCTCACCGTAGCCTGAGGTCACTTACCTTTGAAGATCCTGCTTCCTGGCAGCATACTTACCCACTGGGGGAAGCTGTTCTTTTCAGCGAACCAAGTATTCATCTTTACACTTTCCGGAACGCCGAAATCTTCATCTTGGCACTGCAGCACGACACGCTCCATCGTCGACAACACGCCTGCAAGGAAAAACACAAGACAAGGTTAGACATCGAAAAAACTGTCAGTTTAAGGTTGCGCTTCGCCATACTTCGTGCTTTCCTTAAACCATCACTTACCTGCTGTCGAACATTGCGGTAGCATCCATCTTCTACCTGGCTGCGTCTCACAACTACATTGAGGCCGCATTTCCATCTAAGGGAAGAAACCAGAAGAGACATTGTTGCAGGCATAAATAGGAGCAACATACAAAGACATTAAACAGAACGAACAGCATCACAAGAGCTCAAGAAAGACTTAGCAATCATAAGGAGAAGCATAGTAGCAGCTCGACTGGACTAATCCTTATGAGGGATCAGGAAAGGAACTAGATCCCATTCGACGCGCCCCTGCCAGAAGTAGCAGGACGGAGAGCTTATCTTCCATGATTCACAGGAGTAGTATCACCACGTACCACCGCTCACAGCTTTTCTACTGAGGAAGAGGCCTGAAGGGGGTGATTCAACTTCAGGGAGGGCTGCAACCGTGCCCCAACGCCTCTGCAGAGACCAGGTGAGCGTGACAATCTGCTACTCTTCATCAGAAGTACCCTGAAGTCAATCGTGTGCCTGCCATTTGGAGAAGGGGTTTCATGAGTCCAGAAGAGGAGTGCTTGGATATCTTGAGTCTAAGAAGCCCAATTGTCACATACGGTCAGTAGGAGTGTTTTTGACCAGAGGAAGCCAGATTGCGGTCTACCGCCCAGAGGGGTGGGTATCCTGGCATAGTGATGGTTGACTTGACATCTGACCACTTTTCCAGCCAAAGAAGATTCCAGTTCGTTGTGTGCAGAGGAGGGTCCGCCGGTGGGTTTCTCACCACCAAAATCCAAAGACATCCCGAGAGTCCAGCCTTGCTGAGGGTCCGTAGTTCAGTACAGTGGTCGATCTAGATTGACAGAAGCCATCCAGATGTCCGTGCTTCAGCACCAAAGATGGGAAAGTCTGTGAATTGCGAAATCCTGAAACGCGACACCTACTGCTGCCAATGCACCGGTCGCCACCGAAAGGCACCCAAAGTCCCCAGTTTTCTAATCTTCTTCAAACAGGCATTTTTGGAGTCCACAACAAGTGTCTCCTTACTAGGAACTCCACAGCTAGAGTAACACCCATCCAACGGAGACCACTGCGAAGACAAACTGTTGCCACTTGGTTTCTTGTTTTCTCTTGGCTTTGGCAGACCAGCGGCGACTCCTTGCAAAGGGGGTCCATCCTTTGGGGGTCCATCCTTCAGGGGTCCCATCGAGTGAATCCAAGAAACAGCCTCACATGCCAAGGCACAAAATGTTCTCTGATGAGGAGTGCCTTCCATCCTCGGGTGTCGCCCGGGGGTCCCAGCCATCTTGGATCCTGTTCTCATGTGGCATCTCGGGTACATTGGGGGATTGTACAACCTGTAAAAAGAAAGTGGAGCATTATTGAACCTTTTTGGACTGGGCTGAAAAAGACAAGGTAAGGTATTCCCTAACTTTTCCATTACAACTTGCCCAGGGGGATGTGGGGGGGATCCTCGCACATTACTATTTGTCTCCCGAAAGTATACTTCCTATGTTCTGACCTGCCTTTTTTCCTTTGTTCTATGGAGTTAAAACTTGCTTACGATTGCTATGCTTTTTAAACTGCTAGCAATGGGTACATTTTAATGTGAATCAGAAGCTTGGGTGGTACCACAAAGAGTGTATACATTTGAACAGAACTGCTTTATTTGAGGGTTCAGCAATGCAAGACTTTGTTTAGTTTTCTCAAGGTTCACCATTTAATTTTAAACCAAAATAAACAACCCTAACTAAACCTACTCTAACTGGGAATTCCCTACCTAATCTAGGATCGAAGGGAAAGTCTCCTAGCATTCACAATACTAATCCCTCACAGTAAACAACATAAATATTTTAAAGAAACATGACAACACCATAAATGAAAGATTACCCAAACACCCAGTGCATTGGTTGACATCTACTTGTCCTGGGCAGATATTGCACCCCCAAGAAGGTCAAAGTCAATTTGTCCAAGGAAAAG
Source organism: Ambystoma mexicanum (assembly GCF_040938575.1). Taxonomy (NCBI): domain Eukaryota; kingdom Metazoa; phylum Chordata; class Amphibia; order Caudata; family Ambystomatidae; genus Ambystoma; species Ambystoma mexicanum. Next base: position 83,381,997 of record NC_090931.1, read on the forward strand.
TAAAGTCTTGCAAAGTTCCAAAGAAGTTTACACAAATAAAAATCCACTGGTAACAATTCTTCCTCGCTTGATGAAATGATTTCTCGTTCCACAGAGAAGTCAACAGCACCAATGAGATTCCTGGATAGCCTCCTTCCAGGAAAGAATGAACAAAGTTGAATACAAAAGTACTTAACAACTCTTCTACTTGCAATTTCTGCTGCGTCTATTATATACAATTTTGTCAGGATGCTCTTGCTTAAGGTTTACCCTCTCTCCAGCTACTCCCTTAATGAAAGTGTGCAAGCAGACTCCCCTGCTCCCACAGTTGACTTTGGCTTCTGCCACATTCAGCGACTACAGTTCTGACAATTGTTTTGGCTACCACCCTTCTGCTGCTCGTTACTGCAATTTATTGGGTTAGGCAACTTCCACAAGATTTTTTCAACCTCTAAAGGTGGGCAAGGCACTCTACTCCAGCGAAGGGTCTTTTGTGGATTCACATGCTGTGAATATTCCCCGTCAGGCTGGGAATCCCCGGTTACTTTGATTTAGTACTTTTCCCTATGGAAAAATTGACGCATTGAGTGTCCCATCGATGTCGTTGTGGGTGCTTTTGGTCCCCACCAATAGGACGTAGTGTATAGCTCCGCCCCAGCAGCTTCACCTCAGATTTCAAGTCTTTCTAGCTGCTGCGAATTCCTTAAGTTTATCTCTTCAAGAGAAATTATCCTTTCAGGTGAAAAAATATATTTTTCCACAATACTTTCAAATGGAGCAAAGCGGCAACTCTTCTAAGGGGTTGACTATGACCATGGAGACAGTTGGTCCGGAGAAAGCCTTATTCAAGCCCCGTGGGACGTGCTCCTAAAGAACGTCTATGAAGGTACAGACGCATAGATTGTATATACTGCCTATACCCTAACCATTTCTCGGACGATTGGGAGATCTGTCAGGGTTGTCCTCAAAAAACCTTCAAAGACAGAAAATGTTGGCTAAATGAAGGGAAATATCCGACGTCCGAAGCAGGCTAGTCAAGGAGTGGGAGAGCTACCACCCACTCTGACAAGCATTCACCATCAAGCCACAGGCTGCAGTTCGAAGTGCCACCTAAGGAAAAACAAAAAACAGGTGAGCCAAAATCGTCAACGAGCCAAGATAAGGCTACTACACGAAATCCCGACAACGAAAACAGACTAAGATTGATAAGGACTCGCGTCCATCAACAAAGTCGACCTCCCATTCATCGAGACCCTCATCTCCGACGAAGGAGAAACATAACTGCCAGTCGTCCACGAACAACCCATCTTTTTCGACAAAAAAGAATCCCCACCTGTCCTAAGAGTCCCGTACTTCTAGACAAGAACAGAAATCCTCCTCAGGGCAAGAGTCGTCCACGAGACATCCCCTGTCGTCGAAGTCAGCCAGGACATGCTCCGATGACGATATCTGGCCATCACTCGACGAACAACCGGAAATCTCTAGGGGATGAGGCTGTAGTTCGGCCCAAACTATAGTTCATACTGAACAACCTAACCAACTGCTACAAGAGGAAAACATATTCTGTAGTAAAGGAATACTGAGAACTCCACAAAAAAATCCAACAGAGTCCAGACATCTCCCTCTTGCTATGTCACCCATAAGCTTCGCAGAAATCATGCCCGAGGAAATCCTTCAGCATGAAATAACATCAAACATTGAGCCGCTCAGAGAGGAATGCCCAGGGGTCACGGATTCCGATCCCAGTGACCGCAGGATCCAACCACAGGTACAAGACAGATCTTCCAGTAGACCACAATCAAGAGGGGAAGGAATTCCAGTAACAGAGTGCAACCCTATTTGTTTTTCCCCCTACACCATCTGGAACAGGAGCTATGACTCGAACAAACACTCTTATAAATCCACAATCTTTGCTATCCCTGCAAGTTCTTTCGACTCTGCAAAGTCTACTTGGAGAGCTCAATGCTAGGCTTCCACCGCCTCAACCTCAGGGCATACATCAATGCAGAGACCAGGTAACTCCAGGTCTTCATGCATTATAAGGAAGAGATCAAGGGCATTCATGCAGGGACCACACGAAACGTCCACAGTCGGCGCAAATGCCACTCTACACCCAGGCCTCCACCTGCACAAAGAAATAGCCCGCTAATAGGCAAACAAGAAGGGGAACTAGTGGATACAAGTCATGGCACATGTCCGCGGAACACAAGTTCCACCTCCTTGTCCGTCTCCCCTCACCATGACGACACGTGGGACACAGATGAAACACTTTCCACCAGATGACATTGGTGCTTTCTGCGCCATGTTATCAAAGGCATGCCAAGAATTTGGTCAAACTCCTGCAGAGAAAGATTGCTTCCTTTTTGATCACATGGGTAACCCAGAAAGGCTGTATTTTCAGTACCAATCCTAGACCATGTTTGGCCAGGGGGGGGTTCCGGACCTTGAAGCATCCTTTCTCTGAACCCGCTGTAAAAGGAAGGCTAGACAAAAAATGTAAAGCACTGGATGAGACCCTAAAATATCAAACCTCTCAACCCTCCCAAATGTAAAGCACTGGATGCGACCCTAAAATATCAAACCTCTCAGCCCTCCCCAGAGTTGGTAGTGTCAGCGGCAGTGATTCGCAAGGCGCATACCTAAAACAAATGCGCTACACCCCCGATAATGAGGGCAGGAAAATCAAGGCCTTTGGCAAGAAAGTGCTTACCGTTGAGGCAACAGTTAAAGGGGCCAATGCCCTGGCTATAGTGGCTCGCTACAACCGTGAAATGTGGCACTAATTGTCACCCATAATAGAGCACTTGCCAGAAAAGCAGAAGGCCATCACATTGGTACATGAAGGGGAGAAGGCCTCAAACTACAATATCAGCTTTGCAGTCCATCTTGCATAGACTGGATTCAAGCAAATCGGTAACTGTTGTCCTAAGTAGGCATCGATGGCTATGCTGCACTGACTTTAGACAGGAGGTACAACATAAAGTCGTTGATGAAGCCTTTTGAGAGAGAGAACGTTTTTGGTGACAAAATCTACAAAGCCCTTAAGGCAATGAAGGTGGACTACAATACTGCTAGATCATTAACCGCTCTACAAGGCAGAAGGTTCTTTTGTCAAGCAACACCAGATTGTCATCTTCCATGGACAACAAGAACTAGAGAAGATCCGGCTACTACTCTCAGGGGTATAGAAGAAGCTACCAGACCTCCCAACGTGCCAGGGATTACCACCAAGGTCAACGCAGTGCAGCAGATGTTAGAAAAAAGGGCAATAGAAAGAGTCCCTCCTTAATCGAGGGGGAAAAGGAGTATACTCAAGATACTTTGTGGTAAGAAGCCGGATGGGAAATGGCATCCAATCCTGGACCTATGAAAATTAAACAAACAGCAAAAAACAGAAGTTCAAGATGTCATAAAGGTGGTACAGCCTCGCAAATATATCTAGTGGCTTTAGGCCTGAAAGATGCTTACTTTCACATCCCAATACATCTGAGACATCGACAGTATCTCAGATTCAAGGTCGGCGAAAGTCATTACCAGTTCCAATTATTTCTATTCAGCCTCAAATCAGCCCCAGGACATTCACCAAAGGCCTAGCACCAGTGGCGGCTTCCCTCAGAAAACAAACGGGGCCACCATGTCTACCCATACCTAGACAACTGGTTGGTCCGAAGCTGAACAAATCAAGAAACCGTGACTTCTCTAAGGCAAACAAACTCTCTACAAAAAATCTTGGAAGTGCCATCGAAAGGTTTGATGTTCCTGGGTGCGCTATTTAACACGGAACAGGGCCTCGTCAGTCCCTCAGCCGACAGAGTGAAAAAATTGAAAACCACGCTCTTTCACCCAAAACAAATAAATCACGGTGTGCAAATACATGGCTCTACTAGGGACCATGTCATCCTGCATTCAACTAATACCCAATTGCAGGCTACACATGCAATCGGTACAATGTTTTCTAGGCACCGATTGGCCCAAGGTGCAAGGATCCTGGGGAGACAAGATACCATCACTGTGACACTCTGAAAATCACTGAAATGGTGGGCGGTCCTCGAGAATGTCTCGCAAGGAATGCCACTGGTAGAACCAACTCACCATCTCACTATTGTGACCGATGCCTCGTTGGCGGCCTGGGGAGCTCACCTAAGAGTACACCAGATCAAAGGCCTGTGGACCTCTGAAGAATCAACTATACACATAAATGTCCTAGAGCTGCGAGCGGTCCATTGGGAACTAAAATCATTCCTTCCACTTATCAAGAATTCAGTAGTGCGGATCCTCACGGACAGTACCACCACAATGTTTTACCTGCGGAACAAGGTCAAATACCTTGTCTCAGGATGCTAGTCATTTGGCACTGGGCCATTCACAACATCGTACTACAAGCGTTCCACCTTCCGGGAATACACAACCAGCAGGCAGACTCCCTCAGCAGAGACTCTTTGCAGTTACACAAATGGTGCCTTCACAACAACGAAATGAGCAAACTATTCTCAGCAGGAGGCCAGCCTCCTCTGGACCCCTTTGCCACAAGTATCAACAAACAATGAAAGGAGTTTGCGAGCAGGTTACTACACCCTATCTCACAGGGGGACGCGTTCTCATTCCCATGGAGAGGCACCTTCTCATATGTATCCCCTCCATTCCCACTGATCAAGAAGACAATCCAGATGATTCACAGGTACCATTGCAAGATAATCCTAGTGGCACCATAGTGGCCCAGACAAACGTGGTTCTCGGACCTCCTTCAGATATCGGCGGACAACCCAGTATATCTGGGGTCCAACGACAATCTCCTGTCAGAGCAACGTGGCAATTCTATATCACGACCCACACTCCCTCAAGCTGACAGTGTGGCTCCTGATCACACAGCGTTCGGCCATCTAGACATCCCACCTGAATGTCAGCACATACTAGCGGCAGCTAGGGCATCTTCCAGTAACCAATTCTACAACCAGAAGTGGTGCACATGGTGACCATACAACCACATCAAGTTCTGCCCAATCTGCTGAAACTAGCAAAGGGAAGGCCTTGCGATCTCCTCCATAAAAGTACACCTGCAGCAATCTCCAGGTTTACCAGGAAAAGCGGAAAACCCTGTCTTTACAGCGACTGGCTCCTCAAACATTTCCTAAATCCACGTTTCAACCAAAGAAAAGAATTCCACCGGTGTGGAGCTTGAATCTGGTCCTAGCCGGCCTCCAGAAAACCCCTTTTGAACCTCTCTTCGGTGCACATCAAGTTAGTAACTTGGAAGGTGGTGTTCTTGATCGCCATTACATCCGCCAGACAAGTCTCTGAACTACAAGCCTTAGTACAGGGCCGACCATACCGCCGATTTGCATAGGACCAAGTAATCCTCCCCACCAATCCTCACTTTATCCCAAAAGTACCATCTGAATTCCAGAAGAATGCAACGATCACCCTACCTACATTCTTTCAAAAGGCTACCTCCCCAGCATAGAGAGCATTGCACTCCCTGGATGTAAAAAGGGTGTTAAAATACGACCTGGACTGGACAAAATCCTGTAGAGCAGCAAGGCAGCTCTTCATCGCTTTTGGTACCTCGAACAAAAGGAAAGCCATCACAAATGCGGGTCATTGCAAGGTGGATATCCTCTATTTCCTTCTGCCATGTAAAGGCCAACAGGTCACTGCAGACTACAGCCCGGGCACATTTTGCTAGAGCGACAGTGGCCTCAGCAGCTCTCTGGTCTGGAGTGCCCATCGTAACATGAGCAGTGCCTCACACATTCACGAGGCACTACGGCCTGCAACAGCACGCGCAAATGGGGCACGCAGTCCTTCACCGGCTGTTCCAGTAAGGTAAGCTCTGCAGCTTTTGTTGTAATTACGTATGTATACTTCTAGCATGAGCGTAAAAATGTGAAGGTTTCAAATCTTTTGCCTGATTTTTCTCCTACACACATGTATACTACTATAAAATCTAGCCACAGCATGTGAATCCATGAAAGATCCAATGCTAGAGAACAGATTTGTTTCTTACCTGTAACTCCATTTATCCAGCGTTGGTATCTTTCATGGCTTCACATGTGCCCTCCAGCCTTCCCCTGCAGGCAAACATCCCTTCAAGGGCTGAAATGGTTAGAATCTGAGGGGAAGCTGATGGGGCAGTGCTATACACTGTCCTATTGGTGAGGACCAAAAGCACCCACAACGACATTGATGGAACCCTCAAGGTGTCAACGTTTTTCCATAGGAAAATACTAAATCAAAGTAACCGGGGATTCCCAGCCTGACGATGGGTAATATTCACAGCATGTGAATCCATGAAAGATATCAATGCAGTAGAAATGGAGTTACAGGTAAGAAATGACTCCCTTTTCGTTCATGTGGTAAGAGGTCAGCCTCTTTGCCTTCCTTCTGCCTTGTTGCTACTAACCACAGATATTTAGAACAAGTACCCAACTCCCTTCCTCATTTGATACTTCTCCGAGGTTCACAGCTTCAACAACTCTAAAACAGTGTTCAGTTCTTAGATGAGCTGGATATGTTGTAATAGGGTTGAGTCGATTGACTTGGGCAATACTTGTTTACTGCTCAGCTTCCACCACTTCTATAACTTCTGCTTCATTGGTGGATGTTGCAAGCAGTCAGTTTTCTATAAAAAAACCTAAATTAAGTATGCGCGATTTGAAAGCTGCGTGTTCCCACCTTTCGGTCAGATTCCTAGCCTCCAAGGTCTTTGGGGGGGAAAACTATCTTGCGGGACTTCTTCAGATGTTATAACTGCGCTTGTAACGCTTCGGGAGAGTCAATTAAGATTCAGTAGGTTACTGGCAGCGTTTTCAGTGTTAACAAGAGGCCCGCAACTGCTTGGCATGAGTTATATTTAACAATGGAAAAAGAAAAGACTTTCATAACACGCAGGTGTTTCAGCTTTGATTTCATTGTGGGTTACATTTCCCTTGTTAATGGCTTCCCAATTCTGCTAACAACTTTCTTGCTTGAATATGCATCCGAGTGATAATAAAGCTGCAAGGTACTTAAGTATTTTAGAGTATGGCGCTTCTTTCCCGACTCCACAATCACTGTTACTGTGGGCTGCTTCTGCTTCCCGGTTGGGTTTCTACAACTAATACTGCTGCAGGCACTCTTGGGACGCACACTCCTCTGCTGCATGGGTGTCTTCGATCCGGCCTCATCAAAGGAGAGACTTCTACTCTCCAGTTTCCCTTGGCTTGCCTCTGCACACAAGCCTTCGGTGGATGCACAGCTTCAGTTGGGCATTCACAGCAATTGGGCGCACCTAGAAAGGCTGCCCGGGTCTTCAAACCCTCTACCAACAAGGAAGGATTCATCCCCCATCTGCAACACAATGCCCCCAGCTAAGATGGCCGGCCTGCTAGTGATGTCCTCCCAGCCTGCAGCTGGTTCATTCATCCAACCTGCTTATTGGATGATAATGACTGCATCAGGAAACACTCCAAATAAGGCTGCCCTCCCCAACCGTACCGTCTCCCCCCCCCCCCCCCCCCCCCAACCCACCCCCACCCCTCCAAGCCGGATGGCGAAGCTGGTCTGTTCACAAGGCCACGACCAATGGCTCCACAAGGAGCTTTCTGCAGCTCTCCACTGCTGAACCCGAAAGGTAAAAGTTGCACGGTTCCGGCTCGTCGTCAATCAATAAAAAAGATCTATGTAAGACTATATGGTAATGTGAACGTTGCTATCCCACGGCCAACATGGTTCCTACGCAATGCCCAGCCACAGACCCAGACGGCTTTATTCTATGACCATCACAGTTGCTCTCTCTACACTTCGAACCACTCCTCCCACCCCCACACTATTCCAATCCACTGATTCACAGTTCACAACACCATCACCGCCCTATCATGAAAGGCACTACTCATTCTCTCTGCCTAATCTTCTCCACGCCTTCACGGCAAGCCTCGTGCAGCACATCTGCATACTCGGGCACCAGTGTGATCCCTGAAACACACCAAGCCAGAAACCTCTGCAGCAGCCAGCACCCATCACGCTACCTCCACAACACATCCGGAGTTACGTTTCTAGAGACCTATGCTTCCATTCTTTTGCCTGCACTAAAATTACAAAACCGCAGACTAGCAATGCTGCGTGCCCTTATCCTGTTCTCCACCACTCTCGTCCAAGAGTCACGTCCTCCAGAAATCGCCTACTTGGCCTGCTCAGGCAAGCCTTGGTGTCCAAATACACCCACGCTAGCTTCACCACAGCTAATGCATACAGTTGCAAGTCTGCTGGAATTAGGCCACTCAACTGTGCATCACCCAACCACACTGCTGCTACAAGCGTCGATATCCCCCATGATTGCCAAGCTCCCCTGCATAACTAAGTGGCTCGTCACGTGCACCATATGAAACCAAACGCCAACCTTATTGCAACCAACCCACTGTGCTTTAACTCCCTATCACTGCATCAGCTCACGGAGAGCACCCTTCCACCCTCACTCACTCTAGACTCTGATCTGCACCAGCCACCTCCATCCACACTCTCATAAAGAGCATTGTTTCCATGCTGAAGCTAAGAAAAGGATACAGATCCAACATTCACATGAACCCAGGTACCCCTGTATGTTAATTCGCCGGCACCTCTAATCCAATACCAAGCGCTGCACCTACCATAGCTACCTCCCCTAACCCACCTAGGAAATCCCCGGGCCTCATTACATCCACTCATCAAACAACCACCTCTTCTGATTTGGATACAGGGGCACGAACACAGGAGGTAGCACCATTGCATCATATTGCTTCATATGCCTGCGATCTGTGCCCAAATGTTACTGTTCAATCTTGTATGTCTAAACGTATACTGCCAATAACTATCCCACTGCCTATGACCTGACACTAAATCTAGCTGATCTAAATGTTGCCCAACCTCAGCTGAATGTCACACTTGTAAACACTCTGCACTCAAATGTTATAAAATCGAAACTTGCTATGCAGAACCCTATCATCCCCAACATCAACCACTCTAGTTCCAAGCTATAAGTATAGCTCTCACTCCTAGCCTTCCCGCCACAACCACCCCAGATGTGATTAATAGCCGCCTCCCTAAGAACGCCCATAAACCTGTGGCCTCGTTTCAATGTGCCCTCATTAATGCCTGTTCCCTCCCAGCACACGCCTTGGAAATCTGCGACATGCTGACTGTTCACAACCAACCTGGACCCTTTAGCCATCTCGGAAACATTGCTCCACGAAGCATCTAGCCCCGCCATCTCCTTAGTCTTTCCCCAAGGTTACAACATCTACCGTCAGGACTGCCAACCTACAAAAGTAGGTGGAGTAGCTCTCATAGCCAAAGACTCCCTTCCTCTTAGACACCTCTGTCGAAGGTAATCGTGACATTCTGTCCCTCAAGCTCACCCTCTCCCCTAACTACACCATAACAATACAAATAGTTTACTGCCCTCTCCACCCCCCTCCAAACTACCCCGGCCCTATGGCTGACTTCCACGAGAACCTCCTTCATCTCCTATCCGACAATCTAAAAATCTCCTCCAAGTCCATCCTACTAGGAGAGCTGAACCTAGGATTCAACGATCCTGAGGGCTCACAAGCTAACTCTCTTGCCAAAGCACTTAGATACTTTGGGTTTCAGACAATCGATCATGAACCCCACTCGCACTAAAGGGCGCATCCTGGATTTGATAGCTGACCACAATTGTTTCCCATCCATCCGCTCCAATTCCCCTTTGACAGACCACCATGTCCTCCTTTTCTCAATGCCCATGCCAACAAATTTAAAACCTCTTACCACTCCCCTACCGCCTGCGCTATCTCGGAGCACCGGTAAGCTAACCAAAGAGAAGCTATTGCCTTATCTAGAAACCCCTGCTTTCAGACCTCCATTCTCCAATGACCCTACAGTGATATACTAAAAAAGGCAGTCGATACCATAGCCCCACTGTCAGCAAGGAAAGCAAAAACTGTCAGACATGCAAACTCTTGGTTCACCCCAGAGCTACTTGAACTCCAAAGCATGAAACCCACTTGGCAAACTAACCCCGTAGAATCCACAAAACTACAATTTAACAAGATGGCTACCTACTACAAAAAGGCAATCATCCTAGCCAAATCCGCCCAACCCAAAATCTGGATCTAAGGAGATCTTTGCCATTTTCACTGAATTAGAATCACAAGCTCCCACTACGCAGGTCGTCTCCAAAGACGAAGCTTGGTGTTCACATATCCAAACTGCCATGTTTAATAAACTAGACCTTCTGCATAGCAGAATCCTAACCAGAATGCACTGATCACAACCCCAGCCACACCCACCACTAGCCCCTCCACCCAAGACTTCCCCTCTTCTCCTTCAAGGACGTCACCGAACCTGAAGTCCTCACCCTCCTGAAACTGCGGACTGTGCTGCCACTCTGGCACTGTTCTCCTCACAGCATACATAAATGCCTCATTTGCCTCAAGACTGGTTCCCCTTTGCCTCAAGGAAGCATGGGCACGGCCACTTCGGTTTAAAAAAAAAAAGAAAATTAAAAAAAACCTTCACTTGACCCGGCCTACAACACTTCCTTGAAACCAATTGCATCCTTGTTCTACGACAATCCGTTTTTTTTTCGCCCTGGTCATGGCACGGAATATGCTCTGTTTTGATATAAAAAAAATTAATCTAATGAGATTAAGGATGCAGGCAAGCCAGCACTTCTACTCCTCCTTGACTTGTCTGCTGCATGTAGTGGACCACAAAATGTTGTCATCACCTCAATTCTTCAGCTCACTTTTCCACCACAGCTTGGATCATGTCATTCTTGGAAGTAAGGGCCATGAGGGTCTTCTCAGATCAGGCTTGTGCTGTCCCGCCACTATCCATTGCGATGTCCCGCAGGGATCCTGTATCTCTCCCATTCTTGAACATTTTTACAAAGGCACTATTAGACATCCTGGACTCCATCGGCATAGCGTAGACCAACTATGTTGATGACGCCCAAGTCATCCTCCCACTCTCCAGTAACTACGAAACAGATGCCAGGGCCCTGAACATAGGCTACTCCACCATTCAGGCCTGGCTGGCAGCCAATTGGCTCTGCCTCAATGGTGACAAAACCTAAATCTCCCTGGCAGGTCCCCAGGAAACTCTCAAAAACTTGCACTACCTTCACAATTAACATACAGATCCCTGTCTCCCACTAAGCTGATTAACGCAGCCAAAACATTCCTAGCCACCAAAAACTGACCTTCGATCACCAGAGTGATAATAGGTTCCGGATTAGACTACTGTAAATGTCTTTTCGCCGGTGTCTCGGCTACAAACCTAATGAAACTCCAAATAATCCAAAACTCACTTCCAGCTGCCTTTAATGTTCCCAAAAGAGAACACCTCTGCAGGAAAACGGGAAGCCCATCGGCTTCCCATCAAAGAACGGGTCTTATTAAAAACCATCACTCACAATTGCATCACTCACACAGGCCCTCCCCTCCCCCCCGCACCCTCCAAAACCTTTGCTCCAAAGTAGTCGGAGCAGGCTCATCCAAACCCACCAGAACACCATACTCCCACCTACTCATAATCCCCAAAGTCAAAACACGCCACGGCAGGCGGTGCTAGCTTCCCCATTGTTGCTGCCAGGCAATGGAATTCCATGCCACTTACCCTCGGGAATGAACCTTCCCACCCTGCATTCCGCAAAGCCCTCGAAACCTGGTTGCTTGACTTACCTCTGCTCACTCGCTTTTTCTTTTTTCATGTGTACTCATGTTCTCTGTGACCAAATGAACTGTGTACACCTGATATTTTATTTATGTTCCACTATAACTAAGTAACGTACCTACCTCTAACAGCGCCGCAATGCCCACGGGCTGTTGTGCGCAATACAAATAAAAACATTAAAAAAGAAAATCACAATGTAGTCTGTACATTCCTTTGTGGGAATCACTGTACTTAAAAACCAGCCTGCATCACCTCCTGAGAACTTTAGCCTTGGTTGCTACCCCATAGCTACCATATAGAGAACCTTGATTGGGGTGCTCAGTGCCTCTGTGCCAACCATATAGAGGGCAGAAGTACAGATACTCCCCTCCAGTCTTTACATTCTTCCATGCGATTATTGTCCACTTTTTTACCTTGATTGGGATGAGAAGTAGCATTCCGGTTCTCACTTGAAATGTTCTTAAGGCTTTGTCTTGACTAGGAGGACTAGGAGCATTCCAGTAGTTATTCTCGCTCTCTTCGGTCCCCCTCCCGCGTCTCCTGTCTTTCCGGTTACCTGTATAACGTCACTGGGATCCTCAATTGACTTTTTTCTTCGTGTCAGAATGGCTTCTAGTCTTTCACAGTGCATCACAGACGCCTCCTCCGATGTTCACTCTAGTCTGTGACAAGTGTGGGACCAGTGTTCTTTATGGACCTACAGGTATACTGCATGTTAGCATTCACAACACCACTTTTCCTCCTCTGCGACTCAGGGCGCTCTTCAACACGTCCTCTCTTATTCAGTGTTCTGCGCCTTTTTCTTTATCCAATGCCTTTGGTCGGCTGTTTTGCCTGCTTCTCTCTCGTTGGATATGTGCTTCCAGCTGATTTGAAACTCCTGGGTTCTCTCTCGCTCCAGTGCCCCGCCTCTTAGTTCTGTGACATCCTCTGTGGATTTCCCCGATTCCTGGCTGAAGTCCTTAGTTTTTTTCAGATTCATAGTCTGTTACCAATGTTATTTTTTATTCATAACATGACAAGGAATGGACACACCGCATTTCCACCATGGAACACACAGAAAAAAAACATCCAAAAGGAAGCACTAGCATAGCTGCTGTAATAACCCATATTAGTTGACCTAATTGTTCCACATCCTGTATAAACCACACATTTAAACTGTTTGCCGGTACAATGAATATTCCCTGCCCTCTTCTCACTCTTCCCACTGCAAATCAGGTTCCAAAGACACATGTCTAAATTGAAATCCCACACACGCACCCATTGCTGGCTGCCGTGCAGACACATTCTTATGTTACTCCACATTATCATCAGAAACTCCTGCTTCTTTAATCATAAAGGACCTTAATGGAGCCCAATAGTCCCTCTGTCTGCTCCTACTAGGTAGTATAAATGCATAATACATTTCACGTCTGTTGTTCAAGCAGTTCAGCCGTTTGTGAACACTAGGTGCTCTTTGTTTCCCCCCAATGCCTTTACAATCAACCACCGTGACATAATGTAGGCCATACCCAATAGCTTTTTCTCAGCCCTGGATCCGGTACTCGGAGCATCTATTGCACTTGGCTGATCTATCGAGGTAATACCTCTGCAAATGCACTGGGGTGTAATACATCTGATGCAGAAACTTAGTGGCTAATTCGAAACCTGTTGCTCAGCGATAATCTGTGGGTCTTCATACATATTTTTCCATTGCGATTCTGAAAATTCCCTCCCCAGTGATGAAAATCCCCTCTTTCGTGACTACAACTTTATCAGCAACCTGGACTGTTTACTGATTATTCACGAATGCCTGTATGCTTTCCTTCTCTTTTAAATGTTACACATTTAAATGCATATTTTTTCAATCTGACGGCCGCAATTTCCGACTTATCAAGGTTTCACATCCACAATTCACATGACATCAGGCACCTTACTCATGCCTTCGATAGAAAGATGTCTTATAGAGACACTACCCTTCTTTGACACATGCGCAGGAACCGCTCAATAAAGTTTGGCCGCTTTTGAATAAATACAGCGCCCCCACGGTACGCATGCGCACAGCGGTTCTCCAGCGACCATTAGGTGACGCAGCTCCTTTTGCGCAGGTAAGACTCCCGCCGTCCTTGCACTGCTCTCTATCACGTATTCGAATCCAAAGGCTTGGATCACCACTCTCTAAAACTACTGCACCTCGCTAATATGTGCACTTTGTACTTTACGCCAATTTCACCGGCACTTTGACCGCCGTTTTCAGGCTCCTCCAGTTTAAGTGCGGGATGCACTGCCAAATGCCACCTACGAGCATCACAAAATGGTTTTCTCGTCTGTTTGTTTTTTCCATGCACCGTAGTCTTCACGGTGCATAAGACGATTGGTAATGCGCTGCCTGACTGCTGTATTGTTTTTTCGCCACCACAAGACACACTGTATGACTTAGCCGGCTAATACAATTTGTTTCTTTGCAGCAGGCACCTAGTGGCGTCTGCCGACATATAATGGGCACGGCCCTTTGACTATATCCTGCACTAAACCCCTCCATGACAATTATGGGTTGGTTTAATCCACTGAATAATTTTCCTATCTAGATCCTGTCATCTGACGTTCGCAGACTGCTTTCCAGCCGCATTATTTACTAGCAACTGGTCCCAATAAGACTCCAGCCATGGCGTTCACTAATTTGAACTTGGTAGGTTCACTTCCTTGCAGCATTTTCCCATTTCTTGGCATCACCCGACCACCCAAAACTAACACAGCCTTTTAACCTTTAGGTGGACGCCCACCACTTTTAACAGCGTCCTCGCCACGATCAAATGCCCTGAAGACAGTTCAGTACCACATAGCAGCGCTGCTCAACTCTATTCAGCCACTGCCCTTTTGTCATCAACATACCGAACCAGAAACACCAACCAGTGTATCGATAATGTTGGCGTATTGCTACTTTAAGCAATACATGAAATGAACTGTCACTTTGCTTACTAATCCCCCAATATGCAGACTACTATGTACTCCATAATGCATATTTCTCGTGCTACGCACATGTCGATTTGTGTGAATATGTCCTTGTGTTAGTTCAAATAAAACCTTTTTTTGATATTCCTGTATCTCAGTGATCTCTCTTGAGCTAGCAGCCATCTAGCTCCACTGCAACTACTTGGTGACCTCCTGTCACATCCATGACTAGGGTAGCCTTTGACTCTACGCCCTTCTTACAGGTATGCTTTGAGGGGGCACCACGTGAAGCCTCCCCCTAGGTATTTGCCTCGAGCGACCGCTGTCAACGGCAACACTTCTTAGATCAATGTATTCTTAATCCAGTGAGTTCTGCAAAGATCCTGTGTAGCAGTGGTCATAAGTTGTGATTGGGGCTTTTGACATATAAGAGCATGTCATTGGTGTGAAGAGAAATGGTCGAGACGTGACTACATTTTAACCCCCCTGTGAACTAATTATCTTATTCATCCCAGTTTTCCTTAGTTTCCTTTCATAGACATTACGAAGGTATTTGGTTGACAATAACAAATCGTGTTTTTCTTGTCTTCCTTCATAAGCTGTTATTGAAGACGGAGTATTGGGTGTCACGGTACTTGCCCCCAGACATCAGGAACAGACCAACCTGCCCAGGGTACTGGCACCCATGGGGACCTTTAAGACCCCAAAGGATTCCATAAGGGCTTCCTGGACTTGGTCCTGGCGCCGTTGGCGCCAGGCTCATGCTGCCATCACAAATAAGGCAGGTTTCAAAGGGAGAGAACCACGTGCAGACCAATCTGAGGCAGGCTGAAGGGACTACTTTACCTGAGGGACTAATTGCTAGGGTGTGGTTGAGGGACTACTTTACTTGGGAACTACTTCTTGAAAGCTATATAAACCACGCCCTCAGAACCGAACACGCTTTGCGTTATTCTGCACTCCTGCAGCGTAATGCTCACTGTGTCAACTTCAGGCCTGTCTTCAGCCACGCCCGTCCTGTTCTTCACAGGGTACCTGCAAAGGAAGGAAGAGAGGAGAAAACAGAATAAGGTTGTTACCTGATGCTCCATCTTGATCGCTCTGGAGTTTCTGTACTTCTGAGCTGTTAAGGAAAAGACCTCAGGTTAGCCACGCAGACCACGTAAACTACATTGCTATCCTGCGCAACGCTAATACTCACCAGAGGGCTGCTCATCCCAGCGATCCATCGAAGCACCATCACTGGATCGCTGCTCCAGAGCTGCCGCACCTGTTAAACACAAAGAAAACATCAGATTAGCTGCGCATTGGGGAAAGGCCTCATTGGACATTTAACTCTTAGGCAGAGCTACTACTAACCTGAAGGCTGCAAAGGTACTACCACGCGACCTCCGCCCTGGAGATACAGCACCTGCACAATACAAAAGAAACAGCAGGTTAGTTACACAGAAGATCAATACTGCATGTAAAGACTTATCACATAGTGCTGGTGTGAAACTTACCTTGGAATCCAGCTCAATGTTCCTGGGAAGAATTCCGTGTATCTTTTCGCACCAAGGGGAAACCTGTAAGAAAGAGGCACAGAAGTGAACTTTTGGCAACTTGAACTCTAAAGCAATCCATACCATTGGTATGAAGACTTACCCCATTGAGTCACTGTTGTCTGGAACTCTGCAGGATCAGTGAAGTAACTAGATCCTTGAACTATGTACCTCTGCATAGAGTCGCAGGATGGAGAGTCTGCCATTCATACCGCAAAGGAGAGACATAGCAGAGGGGTGCACAGGAAGGCCACGGGAGGCGGGAGTTGGCCCTCCTGTTTACGGTTCGGTAACATTTCGTTTAATCTTCTAGGCAAACCTGTTTTAGTGACAGAAGCGGGAATCGGTGGGGGCATGAGGAGCCATTCAGCATCGGACCGTCCGGTTCCGTTAGGCGCCCCTGTGGAGACCAGGTGGGCTTAACATTGGGACTGTGAGGGAGTTCCATGCAGGAACGGAAGTCATTGTTCCCAGTGGGGGAGTTTCTCCTGGTGAGCTCCCGCTTGCCTCTACCTCTAGGGAGGGTATTGCGTAGTGGTCTAACCTCACAGGGAAAGGCTCCTCCTAGGGGTAAGTGACAGAATTCCTCAATTCGTTAAAGCGGTTTAAGATGGGCACAAAACGTGCAATGAGTAAAAATCAATCCAAGGAACAAAAATGAGTGCACAATGTTGCAAGCATAACAAATAGTTTCAGCTGGGAATAAAAGATGAGCTTCATTCAACACATAATTAACTCGCACTATATATGGAAAGAAGACCTATCATTTTGACATTGTTTCAACCACGTGAATCCTTGTGCATTTATTGGTTCACAATTTAAATCTTTTACACAAGTCTATACATTAATGCCCTGTATTGGCTCAAGCCTTCCCCCTTGTGACCAGACCAATACCATCCATCTAATCATGACCTAATGTCTCAATGTACTGAAGTCTCACGTTGTCATTGGTTGAATTTGGTGATAAAATGTGTTTCTCGCAAACCCCTTCTCCATTGGTTGTGGGGTCTCATGGTGTGCTTCACCACTTATTCTCGACCAATCCCAGTGCATTGCTGACAGTGTGACATTTAAGAAATCAATAATGGATCCTTTTCCCATGTGACCAGAACTGTTGGCATCGCCTGATGATTCTCACCCTTGCAACTGTACAACAAACAGTTTGATTTGCGATTTTACATTGGGCTCATGTTGCACTATCGTTCTTCTTCCCTTGGGACTCAACCTCATGATGAACACTAGTCAACACTACTTGTGTGGAGAATAGGTATTTTGATGTGTGTGCTTTTAGTTTTCTTTGGATTTTCTGGAGAGCATTAATTTGGGAGGCGGGGGCAGGAGTGTTTCTCGCCCCACCTCTTCTTACCCCATCATTCCTCTGTGTTGATCATGTTCTTATTTCCTTCTTCAGTCATGCTTCCTAGTTCACCTGTTTATTTGTTAACCATGCTCCCAGCTACCTTAGCTTCATTCTAAGTGACCATTTCCCCCCCTGGGGGTAGTGTGTTCATAATCTGATCTGTTCTCCCTGGCTCTAATTCAGCATTAGTGTTTGGACCGACCCGTGTCCATCGCTTACTTAAACTTGCAACATGTAATTGTATTATACTTGTATGTCCCATCCCCTTTCCTCCATCCTTGTATGGTTCCCAACATGGGGACGGTACCGGAAACTTTGGCAGCAGAAAATTGAACTTCCCCTTTAAACTTAGTAATAGCGCACGGGCCATGGCCTCGGGTGACAGAATGCCCTGTTGAGGCCCTGCCCTTCGGCGCCTCACATCGGTCCCTTTTTCCACATACTGTCGAAACTGGCAGCCAGTGCAGAGACTTCTTTTTTAGCTTTCCACTTGTTCCCTGACTCTTTTTTCCAATTCTTATTTCACTTCCCTTGAGTGCCTCACCTCCCCGGCACATGTCGACTGCAGGAGGCAGCACAAGATGTGCCTCGTGTGACTGTTCGTTACCGGCCTCGGACCCCCATGCACTCTGCCTTGATTGCTTGGGGGCCACACTACCGATGGGACTCGTGTTCGGCCTACAGCGCTCTGTCATAGTGGAGGGGGATCTTCCCACACTTCTCCGCCACACCTTAAGGATTTTGTTTCCAAGACCTCTCGTCAAGAAAAGGTAGGCCCTCTGTTCAGCAAGGCTCCCCAGCACAACTCCTTCACCTGCGGTTCCCTGGGATCGGGTTCCGCGGATTCAGGTTCTGGGAGCCCCAAGGCCTCTAAGGCTATCGGCTCCTAAGCCAAAGGGCCCGGGAACTCATCTGGGCGGTCCGAGGACAGACCTGAGGCCTTCCATGCTACTGGCTCCCAAGCCAGGGATGTGGGCCCTACCAGGCTATCCTCGGAAGGATGATCGGGCTTGTCTTATTAATCTACTCCAGGGGCTAAGGGATAGTAGAGTGCAGACTCCAAGAGTCTGTCCTCTGCTAGATCCAGCACGGCTACCAGCACAGGTGTCGAGGGCTCCCAGCCTACTGGAGCTTGCTCAAATGACATGAATAAGGGCGTTGCAACCACCGGCCATCCGGCTGAGGGCAAAAAGCCTACCAGAGGGATCTCTGAGGTTGATACATCTGCTTCGGGTGCAAGACCCGAGCTGTATAGTCTAGTGTCGCCGGCCTCTCTTGGCTCAGGGCCGTCGCACCCTCCTGCCCAGGACGTGGCCCAAAACTTCAAAATGGCGGAGTGGCATGTGGCGGAGCCTGCCGGCACGTGGCCATCTTGGATCTGGCTCAGGGCCCACCAGTGCTTTCACCCACCTAATGGATTTTGTAGGATGATCACAGCCCCCATCTCTCCAGAAGCGCCAGCGGAGCCGACGGTGCAGGTTTCTGGCCCCCTCAGGGCTACATCTACCCATAACAGCCATACAGCTACACGCACCATGCGCCTCAGCAATTTTACTAGGCGCTGAGGCTAGGCGCCTCGGAGGGCAGGGCCCATAGGGATTCAGCGGCTTGTGAGGACCACTTCTTTGAGCACTTCCTCCTCCTCATGCGTTCCCCTCAGATGAAGGGGCTCCTGAAGGACATTGTGAAGGTCATCCCGCAGGGGGCACCGCCCTGGCCCCCTCTAGGTACTGCTCCTGCTCCTCCTGGTTCCACTTCCTCCACCCGTTCAGGCCCCAGCGGTTGTCCCCCGCCACCTCCCTCCTGTACCACCCATGCCTCCCACTCAACGGCCATTTGACCTGTCTGCGGCTTTGGGGGGCAGGTGAGTGCTCCGCTGACACCTGTGTCCTAGGGCCCAGATTTCCCTCGGTCTGTAATGAGTGGGTGGAGGGGGGGGTGTGATGGCGACGATGACAATGATGAGGCCCAGGACGATGAGCTCTCTGCATCCTTTAAGGCCTTTCATGACTGCCTTTAGGGCCATTGAAATTCTTGGGGGAGAGGAGGGTCCCTCTGCACGAGGAATCCCCCCAGGAGTTGGGTGTGCTAGCTGAGGTCTCTGCCAAAATATCATGATCCTGGTCTGGCATTGCCCTCGAGAAGGATGTCCTGCAAGTGGCGCAGAAGATCTGGGAGAAGCCCATGGCCGACACCCAAATGAACAAGAAGTTGGAAGCGGGTTTAGGCTGACAGACGGGGAGCAAATCCTCCTTGCCTCCTACTTGCAGCCCATTCTTCTATGGTGGTTGTGGCCTCATATTCTAAACCATCGTCTTCCATGAAAGCCACCTCCAGTTGCCTCTCCGAGACAAAGTCCTTGGGGAAAGCGCTGTTATGCCATCTCAGGACTGCATCTGCGTGAAGACAGCGTGGACACCCTCTTGGCTGCAGCTAATGAGATGCTGTGGCAGCAGCTCTGAATTTCTGCCCAAACTCTCTTCGACAAGCAAGCTTGTCTGGCAGATACCTGTGCTATTGCGCAGGACCTCATGAAGTCCTTGGTCTTCGACATAGCCAGCAGAGGGCTGTGCCTTGGGGTCGAGATGAGGACAACAGCATGGATGCATGCCCCAAAGTTTTCATCTGACGTGCAGGAGTGGGTCCTGCATGTGCTCTTTGAGGGTGTAAACCTTCATTTGTCCACTGATGACGAATTGACAAAGAAGAAAACCTCCACTCAAACCGGCAAGTTCTTGGCCCTCCTGACAAAACCATGTCAAATTCCTTCACTCAATCCCAGGGTAGGACTGAGTTCATGCCCCCTGCTTTCTCTGGCTTCAAGGGGTTCCAAGACCGCGGGACATGGAGGCCTGACGGGTCACCCAGCGACAACCGGAGGAAGCAGCAGAGTGTCGCACTAGTTTTTCCGTTCTCCCTCCTCTACTGCCAAGAATCAGTGGCATCCAGGACGGGAACACCGCTAGTCTGTGGGGATCCGTATGGCTTTGTTCCAGGATACCTAGAAGTCTCTTCAGCAACCCGTGAATCCTCTCGGTCGTCTCCATGGGCTTCAGTCTTTTTCTTCCTATACCACCTCCATCCTCTCCTCCGCTTCATCAGGCTCTTTTACGGAAGGTCCTTTCGCTCTTGGAGATGCAGGCTATACAACCGGTTACTCTTGTAGACACGGGCTTTGGTTACTATTCTAGGATTTTTGTGGTACCCAAGAACAACCAGGCTGGCCTGAGGGTAGTCCTGGACCTGCCATTTCTAAAACTGTCTTGCTGTGTGCAGGGCACTGAATGTGTTCCCTGGACCTCAAGGATGCATACCTGAATGTACCCATATATCAACTGCATCAGAGGTTTCTGTGGTTCACAATTGTCATACCACTTTCAGTACATGGTGCTGCCCTTCGGCCTGAACTCAGCCCCTCGTGTCTCACGAAGTTGATGAACACAGTGGCAGGCCTTCTCCGCTTCGATGGCCATCATCTATATCCTTACTTGGACGACTGGTTGGTGAGGGTGGGGTCACTCCAATGGGTGGTACGCTCCCGCCAGGGACTGGAGGATACCCTTTGTCAGAGTTTCTCTCTTCGCCCTTCCCCCCTCAACTGGAGGGAATCACAGTTGTGCCCATCTCAGGAACTGGTCTTTCTAGGGGTGCGTTGGAACACTACCTACGCTCAAGAGGCTTCTATCCCTCCGCAAGGCAGTTGGGTACTTTTTGGCCAACACGACCACATCGGCATGGTGGTTCCAGCACATTTTGGCCCTGATGGC
Organism: Ambystoma mexicanum; assembly: GCF_040938575.1. Taxonomy (NCBI): domain Eukaryota; kingdom Metazoa; phylum Chordata; class Amphibia; order Caudata; family Ambystomatidae; genus Ambystoma; species Ambystoma mexicanum. Next base: position 83,403,242 of record NC_090931.1, read on the forward strand.
CTCCTGCGTGCTCACTATACAGCATGTCTGCCTCAAGATGAGGCGTCTCTACCTCCAACTGGCGGCCAATTCGGATCAGGAGGTGGGTCTCAGTCAGACAGGATCCCTAAACCGCCGCTCCTTCTGCCCGATCTTTGCTGGTGGCTGATGGATGGCAATGTTTCAGTGGGAGAGCCCTTCACCCGACGGGAGCCTACCCTGGTGGTGACGATGGACTCCTCTCTTTCAGGCTAGGGGGCTGCTCTGGAGGGCTATGCAATTCATGGAGCATGGTACAGGACAGAAGCCCTCCTACATATCGATCTGCCTGAGCTCAGGGCAGTTGGCTTGGCTCTCAATGCATTTTTGCCCCTCCTCAGGGCCAAGTCAGTTTGGATCAAGGTGGACAATTCTACTATGATGTTTACAAGAGCAAGTAAAGTGGCACCTCCCCATACCCCCTCCTCTGCATGGAGCGGTTTCGATCGGAGTGGGCCCTGACAGAGGCGATTTGGATTCTGGCAGTCCACCTGCCTGTGACAGCAATGCAGAAGCGGATCAGCTGAGTCGTTCGGGGTTCAACACCTACGAGTGGGAGTTGCACAACTACTGCTTATTGGCCCTGTTCCAGCTTTGGGGGTTCACTGACCTAATTTGTTCGCATCTCCCCGGAATGCCAAGTGCCTCCAGTTTGTCTCATGGGCAGGTTGGGGGTCGCTGGTAGATGCCTTCCCGGTCTTTTTGTAACAGCCGCAGGTGTTATTCTTTCCCGCCCACCCCTCTGCTCCAACTGACTCTCTGCAAGTTCCAGGCCTCAGTGGGCTGCAGCCTCATCCAGGTTGCCCCCACTGGCCTTCCAAACCCTGGTTTTCAGAGCTGCTGCAGTTGTTCTCCCGGGGTCCCGTCCATCTTCCGATCCCCAGCAGGGGTTTCCTGACACAGCGGGGTGGGGAATTGGAACACCCAGACCCTGCCAAGCTGAGCCTGGTTCCTGATCAGCCAAGGCTTCAGCATGCTCAATTTTCTGATTACTGGGACATCATTCAGCAGGCCTGGAGGCCCTCAACTCTGTCCCAGTATAAGAGCAAAAGGACTAGGTTCTGCCATTGGGGTCGCGAAAGTGGTCTGGAACCTGTCACCTGTCCTCTGGATGACCTACTGGCCTTTTCTGCACACCTGGCTCGCTCGGGAGTTTAAGTGGATACTTGCTGCACAGATTTGGTGGCTATTGGGGATTCCTCTGAGCGTGTGTTTTCGGCAGCCAACCCGGTGGTTAAGGTCCACCTTAAGGGGTTGTCTTGCCTTTTTCCTCCAGTGTATGGGCCTCATCCGGTCTGGGACCTCAATGTGGTTCTTGCAGCTTTTAAACGCAAACCTTTCGATTCGATCACCTCTGTGGACATCTGCTTGGTAAGGCTAAAAACGGTGTTGTTGGTGGCCCTCACTTCTGCACGCAGAGTTAGTGAGCTGCAGGCATTGCCTTCATGCAAGCCCTTCACCACGTTTCACAACAGGGTTGTCTTGTGTACTCACCCAAACTTCCTACCCAAGGTGGTCTCGCCGTTCCATCTGAATCAAGAGATCTTCCTTCCGGTGTTCTTACTGAACCCAGAGTCGGAGGCAGAGAGGGCCCTACATTTCTTGGGCCTCAAAAGGGTTAAGTTTTTTCTCTCTTGGTTGAAATCCATCAGGAAGTCGGAGGCATTGTTTGTGCCTTTTTGAGGGCTCTGCCCCCAGCTCCCAGGCTTCCATTGCTGGTTGGATGGTTAAGGCGATTTCGGGGGCGTACACGGACATGGGCAAACCTATTCCTGATGGGATTCATGCCCATGCGGTCAGAGCTAAGGCCACAGCCAGCGCATTTCAGAGACCTGCTGCTTGGGATGTCATCAGCAAGGCTGCTACTTGGGCCACACAGTCAGCCTAATGTAGGCATTCCTCGCTGGACACCAGCTCCAGGTGTGATGCAGAGTTCAGTCAGGCGGTTCTGAAGAACCTTTTCGCTTCATCCTAGATATGAGGCAGGTTGTCTCAGCTCCACCCTATGTTCTTGTTCGTTGGAATCACTCACATGGATGCAGGAAATGGTATCCAAGCGTCCCAACCACATGGATGGAGGAAAGGGTATCCAAGCATCTAATGTGTTCAAAGGGGACCGAGGTGAGGCACCGGAGGGAGGGCCTTGGTGGGGTGTTCCCGTGCCCCGTGTGCTCTACTAAATTTAAAGGTGAAGCTCATTTATTCGCTGTCAAAGTTCCAGTACTGTCCCCATGTTGGGGGATTAACAAACCCAAGGTGGGAACCTCAACTTTCACTGGTACCTAGAGGTAGAAACATATAATATAACAGAATTGTACCAGGAGGACGAGAGAGACTAAAGAAGGTGGGCAGAAGAATGTGAAACTCAAGTCATGTTCATTTTATTTAGATTTGTCTAAAAAACATATAGAAACATTGACATTTAATTCTTAAACTTTTTACTAATCCTGCATCCATATTGCCTTTGCTGATTCCCTCTCCCTCCCTCTTTGGTAACCATCCCCTTCATCCGATGAAGTATCGGAAAAAGTGACTTTTTTTCGAATCCGTGTACCCAAGGTATTATCTGGATCTCTCAATTGGTTGGACCTTGGTAATCCACATGTAAATATGGATATGCCACCTCTTTAGAGAAATTTTTCACATCCTTAATCAATTTCTCCATCTTCTTGGAGGTGGTAATTTTAATGAAATCTGTCACTTGATTCTCAGTTAGTTCCAACTTGTCTTTAATATTCAAAATGGTATTGTCTGCCTTAAATGCCAGTTCGGCTTTTTGAATCTCTTCCCCAACAGCCATGCTCTTTTTTAGCGCTGTGTTTATAGTAAGTAACAGCCAGTCCCTACTACACTTCGTTCCTATGCCGGAGAACGCATTTTTGTATTCAGCGTCATCCACAAATAAACGGGGCTCGTTACGAACGAGTAATCCCGTAGGAATGATATTCTTCTTTAAATATTCTGTTAGAAGGTGACTGTGCATTTCCGTTCTAAATTTCTTTTTCTTTAAACGTAAAATACTATCACTGGTTATATTTGGATAATCCCCAGTCACATTGTCTAACTGCAGTTTGTCAAAAAATGAAGGGATCTTAATGGCCTCCGCTAACTGTTCTTCACTAAATGACACTGAATCAGAAGCAGACATAATGCGAACGGGGTACCAAGGAGGGCAAACGCCGTCCAACAATGAGTGGACTGAACCTAAACGCAGGGAGGAAAAAGCTTCTGTAAAGTCACAAAGGAGTAAGACCAAAGGGCCCTGTTCCCCACACAGCAAAGTGCTGCACTTAACCAACAAACTCAAGGTGGGAACCTCAACTTTCACTGGTACCTAGAGGTAGAAACATATAATATAACAGAATTGTACCAGGACGACGAGAGAGACTAAAGAAGGTGGTACAATATCAATCTTCTTTGTAATAAAGGCTTCCCAGTTGGTTAATAGAATGTTGCTATTGTTCATCCAATCCTGATGAAGACACACCTAATATGTCGAGTCGAAACTATTAACCAACTGGGAAGCCTTTATTACAAAGAAGATTGATATTGTTAGGCACCAATAGTCGATATTTTATCTGGAATGAACTATTATCAACAATGTTAAGATGTGATTCACTAACAACACAATGAAAGAAGTAGATTAATGAAATGACTAGTTGTAACTTCTTAGTACCTTTTAGACACTATATTAGTGAATGAGTGTATGGATGCATGATTAGTAAAAAGTTTTTTAAGAATTAATTAAATGTCAATGTTTCTATATGTTTTTAGACAAAATAAAATGAACATAATGACTTGAGTTTCACATTCTTCTGCCCACCTTCTTTAGTCTCTTGTCGTCCTGGTACAATTCTGTTATATCCCATGTTGGGGGACACCCGCAAGGATGGAGGAAAGGGGACTATGGAATATTAGTACTCTAGTCACTACAGTGAGTAACTCTAATGTATTTCTCGCTTGAGGCCTGAGAATTGCACCCTTTTTCCTGACCAATCCCTGCATTGCTCTAAACTGTCTTCTGAAGGCACTGGCCTTGTTCGTGCACTGTCTAAAATGGACATAAATTAAGGGTGTTTTTTATTCTAACATATTTTATTGAAACTCTGATCAACATAGAAGAATAACTTCATATGACTTCAAAGAAAACAGCATGGCATCAATTTCGGTTTTGTAAGTGAATAACTGTAATGCGTCATACAGCCGTACAATCATTGGGAGGAACTGGAGGGGAGAGAGGTGAAGAAGAGACGATAGAAGAGAGGAGCAAGATGGAAGAAAAAAAAACACTAGAGTAAAACATTGCCGACAGTACCGTCTTTAGCTTAAGCATGATGGACTTGGCTGTTGGGTTACCCTTAATGGAATCATGGCTTTGTGAGGTGCTTTAAGAGCAGTGGCTGAAAGAACATCTGCTCTTGGTCCACCACATATTCCAGAAAGGGCCCCCATATACTTGAGAACTTGGGCAACATTCCTTCCGCTAACGCTGTGAGTTTTTCCATTCCCAGTAGTTCCCACACCTTCACCCACTAGTAAGGAGATATGTGGACCCTCCACTAGCTTCCAAAAGCTTGCTCAGGTAATTCAGGCTGCCATAAACAGTTGGGAGGTTAGTTTGGCTCTAGCCCCTAACATTGGAAAGGACCCATTGTCTGGGACATCCCCCAGTAGTAAGACCCATGGGTCCATGGGGACGAGGGTGCCCGTGGTGTCTTTAATTTTAGAGTGTACCTCTAACCAGAAAGATTGTATTACTGGGCAGTGCCACTACATATGCGCAAGGTCTCCCCGTTCCTCACATGCGTGCCATATCCTCTGCCAAGATTCCGCTGGAATCTCCTCACCCAGCTTTTTTTCCCATGCTACCATGTAGGAGTTTCTCCTCCGGCGTGGCACTTTCTAGAAGCCTATAGCATGCGGCTAATCTGTGTCTCTTTTGCCCCTCTAGTATTTTAAGTTCTATCCCTGATGGGGGCCTGGATGCTGCTTCAAGTACGGCAATATTAGTCCCCCAGTGACACAGTTGGATATAATGAAAGTGCTCTGATTCGGGCAGATTACATTTCTCCTTGCATTCCATAAAGGTCAGGCGGCCACAGTCACCGTAGAGATCCCGCAATCTCAGGGGTTCACCCAATGTCAAGTGTTGGAAGGCGCTAGGTTGTAGGCCTGGGGTTAAAGCAGGGTCTTGGGCAATTGGTGATTTTGGGCCCATGCCTGATTTAAATCCCTTCAGAGAGTGCAGGCTTTATCCCAGGTCCAGAGTGTTGCTAAAGTGGTAGTCAAGATGGTGCCTCGCTGATGGCGTTATTGACCCAGAAAAGCACTATGGGGCCATAAACCATTAGGCTATAATAGCGGCACTTTGGAGACAGTGATGCAGGGGCAGTTTGTCATGACCACTGTGAGGGGGCACAAGTTGTGCCACAAGCAAGCTCCCACCAGAACCCTGAGGGCCTTAAAACCACTGCAAAAGGGCTCCTGGAGCAAGTCTTATCGCCTTTTGCACCAGGCTCATATGTAGGAAGGAAGGGCTGTTCAAACTAGGTCCCATTTATGTACATGGGCCTATAAATCCAACATGGAAGCACCCACGCAGTCTAGTTCTAAGAACCAAGCCCATGTGGTCTTGTGTTTTGGGTGTGGCAGGCCTGGAACTACTTTCCCTGGGCTATATACACCACACCCTGACTGCAGAACATGCTTCGAGTTATTCTGCATCCAGCAGCGTGACGCTCACCTTATCCAGCTCCTGGTCTTCAGCATCTTCCTGTAATCCTACAAAAACTAGATTATTCTGTTTTACCTGAGAAAACAGCATCCAGCTCTCAGCATCTCAACTGGGCTGCAATCTGTGGAAACCAAGAGAAGAAGAAACATCACTCACCTTTGAGTACTAGCTTAAGGACTTCCGGCGAACCGCTACCACAGCTGCTGTTCGAACATTGCGACCTGCAATAACGAGAAGGGGAAAAACAATATTAGAATGCGCGCTTCCAAAACATTGAACTCCAAAAGTCTTACCTGAATTCCATCACGCTACGCCATGCTTCCATCCGGAGCACCACAGCAACATCTGCAAAGGAAAAGGGACATATTCAGGTTCGCTTTCAATATTAAACAACCGCACAGCGCTGTACTACCTTAACAGATTCCGGGGGCCTGTTTTTCATCGCGCTCATCTACTCGCCTCACCACAGCGGCCTGTGAGGAGAAGTGGAAGAAAACACAGGTTAGCTTCAAAAGACAATAAAGGCGCTGCGCGCTTTCTCTTACCTAGAAACATGCCTCTTCATCCGGCACGCCAGCATCAAGACCTTCGCACCCGAAAAGGAGATAGAGATGAACGAATTCCCACCATAAACAGAACAAAGACTTACAATTAACAAACCTACCTGCCTACGAGCAGATTCGGGGTCACAGCGGGCCTGGGCACAAGGAAGGCGTACTGCACCAGTGAAGCAACTCTGGCAGCTTGCCAAAAAACGTCAAGCGCCCCTGCAGAAGAAACGCAGGACGGATAGCTCACCCTACAAATAACTAAGCTTTATTATTCAGCACTGGGCAACTACACATCCAGGGTTCTAGATCTCAGAGCCTTCCAGACACCTCCGGGGATATCAGGTGAGCGTAACAGTTTTTGTGCGAGGAAGCTTTAGCAGTTGCTGCTTTTGCAATAGAGAAAAGTTTTACAATTGTGATTGGGTGTTCAGTCAGTGTATGTGGAACATTCTTTGCCATTTTGGAAAGGTCAGAAATCTACTCTGACTACGCAAAGATCTTCGGCATATGAGATCATAATTTCCAACAGTGAACCCTGCCACCTTTTTAACGGACATGCCTACTACAGAGGAGGGGGGAGGACGACATTCCCAAAGCTAGGGACTGTTAAGCGGCTTCACTTCAACACTACAGCTAAGCCAAAGCCTAGTCTGGGATGCTGAGGGAAACCCTTATTGATATATTTGTAGGTCCAGTTCATGTACTCTGGATGACAACCCTTATATAACACCCCTCTCTTAGAATCCCACTGACCCCACTGAGCCAAGAAGTAGGTCTGTTTTGCAATTTAAAAGGTTTATTTGAGAAATATAACAATATTTCTGATGTTTGTTAATCTGCTTAGAATCACATGCTGTGCATAGGTCCGACATCCAGTGGTCACTGCGGAGTGTTGCATTTTGTTTTTCGTAGTCGAAAAGGGGACGTCGACAAGGCGTGTATGAAACACTATCCCTATAGTGACGTGCGTTGTACCCACAATCCCTCACGCGTCGAGGTCCCTCAGATTGTTTTTTTCCGCCCAGCTTCTGGTCGCCTTCACGCGGAGCTCCTCGAGAGACATTGCAACTCCTCGACCTTTGGTCGTTTTTTCTCATAATATTAATAATCCCTCCCTCGACGCAGTTGTAAGCTGTTCTCCGCCGAAAAGAATCTTCGACGGAGGGTCGAGCGGAGGAAATCCTTCGGCGCTGCCGAACACGTGGCCTGGCCTCGCAGGCCATATACAGTAGGGAGAGTGGGGTCGTGGGACATCTCTGGGTCTTTTCTGAGAATGCCTTTCCCTTTCCCCTTCCTTTCCCTTGGGGTGCTTATCGCGATTTATTGCCTCGGCTATGGAGAGGACACCATTTAGGTTTTGCCCGCTTTGCAAAGGCAAATTTACTTGGAAGGACAAGCATTCACGGTGTAACCGCTGCTTGCCCCTCGATCACAAGGAGGAAGGTTGCGCGGCTTGTCGGCTTCTTAAGCCTAAAACTCTAAAAGACCGTAGGGTTAAAAGGTGGGCGGCCTACGCGATGTCGAAGGCCGAAGGTTCACCCGCCGCTGCTACCACCGACAGTGACGAGGAACGCGATAACACGACCTCCGCTACGGAAGTCGAAACCCCCTCTAAGGAGCGCTTGCGCGCTTCGTCGTCTGTCCCCGGCCCCGACGGGCTTGGCTCACGCCCTGCTTATGGGGATGAACACCCCGGCGACACTGACGCACACAAAGACTCACATAAGCACACAACCCACAGCTCTTCTTCGTCTAAGACGAAAAGAGCTTCGGCGCCCAAGGAGACTCAGGTTCCACCTGCGGCCTCCTCGGACCGTTCGGGTTCGAAGCCCCTCTCGCAACCGCAGCCGCGACCAGCGACTGGGCTTTCGGCAAATAAGGGCGCCGCCCCCAAACCATCGGCCGGCGCGCATCAACAGAAGGCGCATACCGACGTAGAACGTTCGACACCCATAGCGTCGAAAACGCAAGCTGCCGCCGACAAACGAGTCGCCGAAAGCTTGGCGAGGATCGCTGTAGCCGACGCCCAGAAGCGTACGCCGAAGAACACGTCGAGTGCTACGCATAAGTCGAAAGACACGCCGAAAGAGCCCGAAGAAAGGCAGGGACTACCCCCTTCAGTCGGGGGGTCACCCAGCACACCTGAAGGTTTTTCGGAGGGCGACGGGACACTTTCCTTGACGCTTTGGGAGAGGTCGAGCCGTTTCCAGTTAGATGACTCTAATTTTCCCCCGCCAGACCGCTCTGGGGTACCCCATGAAACCAGGGAAAGACTCCACCTCTGTATGGAGAGGATGGAAAGATTTATGAATACCCAGACCTCTCAAACTCCCAAGAGGACTAGAGAAGGGCCTCAGGAGGACCCCAGGGCCAAAAATCCGAGGCTAGTCGATCCCCAGGTGGACACAGCCTCAGACTTCCATAACGTATACGACCTCACTGGGGAGGAAGTATACTTGGAGGAGGAGGATGATTTCATAGACTATCAAGTAGGACAGAACCGGGAGGAATGTCTGGAAGACACGCCAGACATTATAGAAGAAGGCTTCCGAGAAGACACTGAAGAAGGACCTTCGCACCCCTGGCAATCCCCATCAGTGTATTCCGACACTGATGTCCTAGACCTAAATCCTCCTGACAATTCACCGGTTAGGAACACGTCTCCGATTGACGATCAGCCCACTTTCAATGCACTGTTGCGCAGAGCAGCAGCACATTTCGAACTGGACACTGGGGAGCTCTCTCCAGAATTAGACTTTGTGGAAAAAGTAATTAAAGAGAAACCTCCGGTCAGCCAGACCATTCCCCTCCTAGCTTCAGTGAAGAGAAGAATCATCCCTTCGCTGGCCACTCCCGCATTGATCAGAGGGGTCAATCCAAGAATTGAAAAACTTTTCACTCCTTCTCCCTCAGACCCGCTCTACATTAGGGGACATTCCATTCCGGATTCCCTAGTAGTATCTAATACTAGAAAGAGGGCAGGGGTACCACTTTCCACCAGTGAGGCACCCCCTGACAAGGAGGGCAAAAGGCTATATGCCCTTGCAAAAAGAGTAACTTCCTCGGCTGCCTTCTCAGCAAGAATTGCGAACAACAATTCTTTGCTTGCTAGCTATGCAGACGCGCAGTGGGCCAAACTGCGCAAGGACGCCGAGGAAGCACCGGAGCCTTTACGTACACGCCTACTTTCAACTATTGGCGAAGGAACCCAGGTCAACCAGAGCATTGTAAAAAACTCTCTGGACGCGGCAGAAACAGCGGGACGTTCCCTGGTGCAGGGAATACTCCTAAAACGCCATGTATGGCTGCGCAACTCAGGGTTTAAACCAGAGACACAGGCGTCTTTAATAAATAAACCTGTGGAAGACTCTAACCTATTCGGAAAAGCGGTGGATGAAGCTCTAGAGATGGCGAAAAAAGAGTTCGATACTATCAAGACTCTTGACCAAATCTCTAAGCCCACTACCAGACGCGGCTATGGCAACAAACGCTTTTTTCGTGGCCAACAACAACAACAAAGTCAGCATCAACAATACCCTGCCACCAATTACCAGACCAATAGTGGGCAGTACAGCCAAAGAGGCCAACGCCGGGGTAAGGGGAGAGGTCGGGGATCCACCCCCAGAGGCTCCCAAGCCCCCAACATCTCCAAGTGACGCGAAGATTCGCGTCCCCTCCCATGCAACACCGGTCGGGGGCCGGATAACATCCTTTCTTCCTGCATGGGAGGAGATAACGTCAGACCGTTGGGTACTTTCCACCGTAGCCCACGGATACTGTATCGAATTCAACAGTTCCCCATCCTACAGACCCCCGAGGGGACGTCGCATGACACCGGAACATCTTGCCATCCTTCTCCAAGAAGTACAACAACTGCTGGAAAAAGGAGCCATAGAGGTCGTGCCTCTATCTCAGGTAACGGAAGGTATTTATTCAGTGTACTTCCTTGTACCCAAAAAGGATCTAACCATGCGCCCTGTATTAGATCTGCGCCCAGCGAACAAGTTTATCAAACCCCAAAAGTTTCGTATGGTAACCTTACAGGAAGTGATCCCACTGCTTTCTCAGGGAGATTACATGACAACATTAGACATGAAAGATGCATACTTTCATATTTTAATGTTGCCAGCGCACAGAAAATACCTCAGGTTCATGATAGAGGGCAAACACTACCAGTTCAAAGTGCTACCCTTCGGAATAGCATCAGCACCAAGGGTATTCACGAAGGTGCTGGCAGTGGCAGCGGCCCACCTGCGCAGGTTGTCCATCCCAGTTTACCCTTACCTCGACGACTGGCTCATAACAGGGGATTCTTACGAAACATGCTTCTCCAATACCCAAAAGACGGTAGACCTTTTGTTCCAGTTGGGCTTCTCCATCAACAAAAAGAAGTCCAGTTTAGACCCCAGTCAAATCAAGCAATTCCTAGGGGCTCTAATTCAAACAAAGGACGGCCTCGTCTTCCCCTCCAAAGAGAGGGTCCAAAACATGCTGTTTCAAATCCCTCAATATGTGACCGGTCGAGAGGTGACGGTACGCAAAGCAATGCGCTTGCTAGGAATGATGGCGTCGTGTATTTATTTGGTACCTCACGCGCGCCTGCGCATGCGCCCAATGCAAGAGTGGCTCAACAGCCAGTGGTGTCAGGCCAGCGGACTATGGGAGGATCCAGTTGTGGTCTCGCAAGCCTTGGTTCTCTCGCTACGGTGGTGGACAAAGGAAAACATGGAAAAAGGGAAACCCTTTGCCACACCCGCGGCGGAAGCCACTCTAACCACAGACGCATCCCTCACAGGATGGGGGGGCGCACCTATCCCATCAGACTGCTCACGGAGTGTGGACTCCGAACGTAGCATCCAAACACATAAATCTACTGGAGCTACTAGCTGTGTTCAAGGCGGAAAGAGCCTTCCAGGAACACCTACAAGGCAAAACGGTAATGGTCCTTACAGACAGCACTACAGCCATGTACTACATCAACAAGCAAGGGGGCACCCACTCTCCAGGCCTGTCCAGACTGGCCCAGAATATATGGAAGTGGGCTCTCAAACAGGACATGTTCCTACTATCACTACATGTACCCGGGGAACTCAATCTGCTGGCAGACAGTCTCAGCAGAGATTTCCCCCTGCCCGAAGAGTACGAATGGCGCCTGCACGAAGACATCGTCTTCGACGTCTTCACACAATGGGGATTCCCAGAAATAGACCTCTTCGCAACCCTGGAAAACTCACACTGCCTAAGTTACGCCTCCAGGTACCCCCAGAACCAATCCAAGGGAAACGGTCTGTCGATGCAATGGTCAGGGAAATTTGTTTACGCTTTTCCCCCGACTCCCCTTCTCAACAAAGTGGTGCACAAGATGCACCAGGAACAAGTGACCATGATACTAGTGGCCCCAATGTGGGCACGACAACCATGGTTCGCTCACTTGATGGAGATGTCTCTATCCCCCCCAGTAAAACTCCCCTGCCCGTACAACATGCTGTCTCAGGACAAGGGCAGGACTCTGCATCCATGCCCCCAGAACATGAACTTAGCAGCTTGGCTCCTGAGATCATAGAGTTCGGACATCTCCAACTCCCGCAAAGATGCATGGACATCCTCAGGGAAGCCAGAAAACCGAACACTCGCCACTGCTATTCTAGCAAGTGGAAAAGATTTGTCATCTGGTGCAGGAGTAAAAGCATCAACCCTATTGACTGCTCTCCCACACATGTGGTCCTATACCTGACCCACCTATTGGATTCAGGTCTAGTGTTTAACTCCATTAAAGTCCACCTAGCTGCACTTTCTGCATACACCACTTCCCAACTCAAAGTGTCGTGGTGGAGGATCCCTGTTATAAAAGCCTTCATGGAGGGAGTAAAGAGAATACACCCCCCGATAGCTGACCCAGCTCCCGGATGGGACATTAATGTGGTACTCACCAGACTCATGGGCTCTCCATTCGAACCCATGCACAAAGCATCTCTTAAACACCTCACGCTTAAGACTGCTTTTTTTAATAGCTATCACCTCCATCAGGAGAGTAAGTGAACTTCAGGCTCTTTCTATTCTAGACCCCTTCGTTACAGTTCACAAAGATAAAGTGGTTCTACGGACTCACCCTAGGTTTGCTCCGAAATTTATTTCTAAATTCCACGTAAACCAATCTATAGAACTACCAACGTTCTTTCAAAATCCTTCCAATTTGGGAGAAAGGACTCTGCACACACTAGATGTACGCAGAGCGGTCATGTTCTACATGGAAAGAACCAGACCATTGAGGAAGACTAATCAGTTCTTCGTCTCGGTGGCAGCAGGAAGAGAAGGAGATGCGGTTTCAAAATCCACTATTTCTAGATGGATTGTTCAATGCATCACTCTCTGCTATACTCTTGCTAAGAGAGAACTGCCCTTTAGGCCAAGAGCACACTCTACTCGAGGCACGGGGGCATCCATAGCATTCATTGCAAATGTTCCCCTTGAGTCCATCTGCAAAGCGGCTACCTGGAGTTCGGTGCACACCTTTACAAAACACTACTGTCTAGATACACACTCTAGATCTGACTCCCAGGTGGGACAGGCAGTATTACGACACCTTTTCTCTACTGTTCCTTCTCATAACCCACCGCCAACTCCGGGTACTGCTCGCTAGTCTATGCACAGCATGTGATTCTAAGCAGATTAACAAACATCAGAAGAGAATGCATTACTTACCGTAAAAGCATTTCTGATGGTTGTATCTGCTTAGATTCACATGCGCCCACCCTTCCTCCCCGCTCGGATGGAAGGAACATAGACTTCCTTTATATATCTCTCTTTTCTGTACTCACTCACGTCTAGAAGGCTCCCTCAGGGCAGAAAAATACAAACAGAGGGACCTCGACGCGTGAGGGATTGTGGGTACAACGCACGTCACTATAGGGATAGTGTTTCAGACACGCCTTGTCGACGTCCCCTTTTCGACTACGAAAAACAAAATGCAATACTCCGCAGTGACCACTGGATGTCGGACCTATGCACAGCATGTGAATCTAAGCAGATACAACCATCAGAAATGCTTTTACGGTAAGTAATGCATTCTCATATCTATCACACTTTTATAATTTAATATTGGATATCACACTTAAAATATGACAGTGATCAACAATGGATAATGTTCTACTGGCAAACTGATTTGGTTACTTAGAAGTAGTATAGAGGATGAGGTAGCTGAAATGCTTTATGGTTTCAAGGAAATGCAAGGTGGAATAAATGCAGTACAGAAAATAAACTGATATGGTTTCACAAGAGATGATATGTTCACTTTTCCCCTGGTGGCAATTCACCCACCCCCTATATGCAATGCAAGGAGATGGAAGTAACACACAGTCTTCAGGAATACAATAAAATACAATACGGAATTCAGTAACCCCCCCCCCCCAGCAAGCTTAGACAACCGGTATGCTTTTTAAAACACGGGCAAGAGTGCTTTGTAATGTGGTGGCAAGGAAGTGAAAACTGCTAAAATTGCTTTTAATTCCCTATAGGAGGTTCAGGGTGAGTGGTAGACACTTTGAATCAGTTCAGGTCAGCCCTAACAATGGTTCAGGGATGGTTATTAGGTTGCAAACGAATTTTAGCAGTTCAGGCAAAAGCGGCTATCTTTTTACAGACGACGAAATCAGGCCAAATCGCGGTAAATTTTGTGAGTGCGTAAATCGTTATTGAGGTGAAAGTATAAGGACAGATGACAGGATTTCTAGGAGGCAGTTCTACTTAGGTTAAAATAGTTTGGATTAGATTATTGTAAACTAAGAGATTGGTTTTGCACAGTGAGTACTCGCACTATATTTTTAAATAAGCCGTCAAGTTCTGGTCAGGTTGGACGGACTTCAGAACCACCCGCCGGAAGTCCCGGCTATCTGGGTCAGCTCTGCTCTCTGGGTCTGTCAAGCACCGGTTCTGGTCTCTCTGGTCTCTGGAGGTTGATGGATTTGAAGTCTGGAGTCTCCCGGCAAAGCGTCCCGCAAGAAAGTGGAAAGTGAATGTCCTATCTGTCCTATCTGTCCTGCACTGTCTGCTTTTATGTGTTTTAAAAAGTGGGTGGAGAGGCTAGCATCACTAAGCCTGCCCCTCTCTTTATTTGATAGGTCAATAGATTCTTTGGTCCCTGATTTGGGAAGGGATAGTGTGTCAGAGTGATGTCATTTTTATGACCTGCAGAAATGACACTCCCCTGGTCAGTGTGCACACAAATCTATTCCTGATCCAAATACATATTTCCCAGGTACACAGTTGTTTGACATCACATACACACATCATATATTACTAAAGATAGTCCCTGTGTTCCGACTCTAGCGTTTCTAGGAGCTTGCATTCAAAAATGGCAACTTATTTTCGATTTTAGTGGGTTTTGCAACATTGGTTTTTCATCAAAAATTATACAAAGGTACATTTCCCTTCCACATATATCCCAGTAACTTTCCATGTCTCTAGCTTAAATACAGTGTATACAATATTCATAATTAGCGGGGTTTTGCCCCCAGAACATGGTACAAATCGGAGTTTGTACTCAAATCGTGAGGGCATTTTCCATACTAAGACTCTCAAAGTTGTACATTCCTGTCATTTGGTTACAATAAGTTATCACTGTTTCTATAAAATATATATTTGTTGCAATTCAACTCCCCAAAGTGTTTGGGTCCGCCTCCAGAAGTCTGGGTGGGTCAGTGATCACATGTCTCTCCTTGCTGGCAGAGGGCTGTTGACAGGAAACACTCAAAATTAACATACCCCATTCAACTGAAAGGTGCTATTGTCTCTCTCCTCCAGGCTGAAGGGGAAACCCCCTCCCTCTCACTCAGAAGGGCCATGTGATATCCTGCCTCCTGAGTCTCTGGGGTGTTAAGAGTTCTCAGCCTCTTGGCCTCTGGGAACAGCAGGTGGCTAAGATTTTCAATTAACCAACAAGCTTTGAAGTCCCTGCCCCTCTTGCAACTCCTAAATACAGTTTCCCTGTCAGAGTTTAGACCGCTAGCGCCGCCTTGGGGAATTTGTCGGTGCTGCATCCATTTTTGAGTTGTCTTGAATTTGACAGGAGATTTTTGCTATTATTTTGATAGGCATCCTTAAATTAGAGTGGTGATGTGGAACCCCCCACAAGAAGGTTGTATCTTTGGAGTGGTCTTGTGTCAACTGCGCAGTTCTCCTGGATTCTGGCGTGAATGTGGGCGGCGACAGCTCATCCCCACATCCACCCAGTCTAAGGATTCAACATGGGTCAAAACCCTTGACAGGACTCTGTATTGTCAGAGGGTGAGATAATTTTTGTTGACGGGTCTTCCACAATTGATCAAGAGGATGGACTGGTCAGCTGTGGTACGACTTGAGAAAGGAAAGGATGAGACCTTGGTTATGAAAAGGTTGCCTATGCATTATTCTGCAAAGGCAGCAGAACTTGTAGCGCTCATTGAAGCATTGAGTGTCTCAAAGTGCCGTGTTACAATATGTTACAACAACTGCACGCTGGTCTATCCCCCTAGAGGAGGGGGTTTCGGAGGGCGGTTGGGTCCCCAGTACAGCATTGCTAGACATACTGATAGAATCCCAGCATCTGTTGAGGCGATCGTCGAATGCGCCACCCACACTAACGGGGCAGACAAAATATTGATGGGAAACACAGCAGCCGATGCAGCAGCCAAAATGGCAGCGTATCTACCAAATGAAATGCCCATTGAGTACATTGTGACTGCCCCACAGTCAAGCAAACATCCAGCACCTTGTACATCATTGCCCATCTCCCAGATTGTTGTAATACAAGGAAGGGCAACTGAAAGTGAGAGTGAGTTGTGGTCACAGAGGTTGTAAGCAATCTGACAGATCTGTTATGGAGGCAAGAGGGCTCTGGGAAGACAGAAATGCCCAAGGAGCTGCTAGCAGTAGCCTTTGAACCGTTATACTAACCATCCCACAGTTCGAAGCAGATATGCAAGAGGATTGGTTTATACCAAACATCCAGGAAAGCATTACAGTAGTGGTCACACATTACACCACATGTCAATGTTTCAGTACGGACGTCACAGGGCATCTTGCCCTGCCCTATTGGGCCGTTCTGTGAATTACATATAGATTACGCTGATATGGTTGAGCGTTGTGATGGATCTCGATAACTCGTTGTAGTGGCTTGTCCTTTATCAAGGTGGGTGGAAGCTAGGCCGTATGCACATCCAGATGACAAGTGTGCTGCTAGATTTTTAGTGCGGGAAGTCTTCCCGCAATGGATGTGTGCAAGGTTTAAAGGTAAGACAATGGCACACATTTCTTCAATGCATTATTTCAGCATGTTACAGCACTACTTGGCATCAAGCACCAAATGTGTTCTATTTACCACCCACTGGCCAGTGGCATTGTGGAGAGGCTAAATGAGCTCCTTAAAAGCAAGTTATCCAAACTGTGTACCACATTGAAGAAAAACTGGGAGCACTGTTGGCCCTTGGCCCTCTTCAGTTTATGCACGCAGCCGAGCAAAGACCACCATTTGTCACCTCATGGAGTGGTCACTGGCCGACGTATGCATATTCCCATATCCCTTGTAAGAAGGGCTTCAGACGCACAGAGGGCAGCAGCGCTGCTAGGCGAGGAGTTCAAGGAGTATTTGGCCACACTAACTAGGCCCATTAAAATGCATCTCCCGACAGATTCTACCTCCCAGAATTGTGAGGATTGTGATGAGACACTGGATGTTGAGACTACTACGGTAACCCGAGCATATGACCGCACAACCACTTCTGCCTGGGGACCTCGTATAAATATGGAATTTTGTGTGCAAATGGAATAACCCTTGGTTTCAAGGGCCCTACGAGGTGGTGTTTTGTACTCCACGAACTGTAAAAGTCCAATTGCGCTATTGGGTCCACCTCTCCGACCTTCATAGGGCACCTCCAGAAAGCACACTGGTATATCAGTTGTTTTAAAACAAGGGGTAGCAAGACCTGTACCCCGACTACCTAACTAGCCTGTCTAAGGGTGATACGTGTGCAGTAGCGCATTCCAGTGGCAGGCCTGAAGTGTAGCTGCTGGCTCTGTCTATTTATTAGGAGTGCTTTTCCTCTTCTTCGTTTTTGCTCTCCTTTCTTCTTTTTGCACATTTTTTCTTGCTCTTTCTGTTCTTTCTCTCCCTTTTTGTTTTTTCTTTGTGTACAAAGTACATCTTGTACATTTTTCCTTTTCATTGTCTTGTGTGTCTGTTTTCGTTTAAGGAAAAAAGAAGATGGACATACATGACTAATGTAAATAATTTAAGTAGGGACCTGAGGTGTAATGTACAAATGAGACTCTGGACCTATGTTTATTATTGGGATTGGCTATCACCATAGGCATCTGTGCTATTGATGGTATTGTTGGGATTTTATTGGCGTGGGGTCCTATGAAGGGGCGGGGGTGGGGAGAATAGGATTGTATGTTATCCAAATGGGACAATACATGTACATGTTAGTTACTTATATTAGCACTAATGTCAGCACTAACAATAATAATGGAAATTAACTTGATGACTTTAATAAGCACAATACGTCAGTGGGGGTAAAAAGGTTATTTTCAGCAAGTAGGAGATTGTCTACCACTGTGAAACGATATGTTATTTCCGATAGCACTAGCAAAACAGGCATCCTTAAAAACGGGTATAGAATAATGAAAAGAGAAATGTGACAAAAGTATGACTCATATCAAGGGCTGGGTTTGGATGTGATGGAGGATATCATCCTGAGTTCACTAACTCGTGGTATTCTGACATGAGTGGTGTGGGGAGAAACACTGTGAATGGAAGCTGTGTGTTCACTCGTTGTGCACGCTTCGGGGGCCTCCAAGGTTTTAGTACCACAAGTAGTTCCAATTATAAAGGCACAATGCCTAGTTCATCTTGCACTATGCAGAATAAAAGGAACGTTCCAGGCACATAGTGTGCAATTGAAAATTATGGGTCCAGATTTTGTACAGCGCTGCAGCGATCCAACAGACATCAAGTTTCTGGAGCTGCCATATTTGATGGTAAGAAGACGTAGGCATGTTCACTACCGTGCTTGGCAGAAGGACTGGTAACTGATAGCATGGAAAGGATAACACAAGTGGCCAATTTCTGTGCAGAAATCTGGACAGAGCATATCACAAAGTTGTGGATTGCAACAATGGAAAAGCCTGTGCGAGTGCACAAGGAGGAAGAATATAGACTTGTTTCTGCAGCAAGGGTACAGTGTTTGTTGGCTCCAACAAACTTTACAATAAAACTCTTGATCAGACATGAAGAAAGGAACAGCAGCAATGATGGATTACTACTGGGCCTTTGGCCGACAACCTTACTTACACCTTACCTCTCCCCTTTCATCACAAAGCTAATCAACGCCTCCTTTTCTACCGGATCTATCCCAACCAATCTAAAACAATCCTGGGTACTGCCTCTTCTAAAAAGAAATTTAAAAAAACACACTCTACCCAGCCACTCCCACAAATTATAGACCCATAACGACTGTACCATTTCTGCTAATAATCCTGGACAAGGTCGCCTATGTACATATACAGAAGCACCTGGAAGTATAACACCTGCTAGGAGCCAGACAATCAGGCTTCCGTCCCCAACATGGGACTGAGACGGCTCTTATTGACCTTAAAACACAGATCGACATGCTCAGAGATAATGGCCAAGCTGCCCTACTCCTCCTCGACCTCTCTGCAGCATTTGACTTGGTCGACCACTCTGTCCTCTGCACATACCTACACACATCAGCTCACTTACCCGCCAAGGCCATCACATGGATTAGATCATTCCTTAACGGCAGAACCATGAGTTTTTTCGCCCACAGATGCAGCAGACTCCATACCCATCACTTGTGGTGTAACTCAGGGATCCTGTGTCTCACCCACACTGTACAATATATTTACTAAGCCCCTTTTCGATGATCTGGATCATCTCGGTGTCACCTACACTATGCAGATGATACCCAGATCCTCCTTTCTGGAGATTATGGGAAGGATTTGGCCTTGGTGAATAGGGTGTACATCATCCAGGCATGGATGGCCACACATGGACTATGCCTGAATGATGATAAAACCGAACTCATCACCCTGGGCACTACGGCTAGCCTAAAGAAACTAAGCCCTGCCTATTAATCGTTTGTGATCGACGGCAACACTATCAGGGTAGGACATGAAGTTAAAACTTTGGGCTTCTACTTAGATTCCAACTTTTCCTACAATAGACAGGTGAATTCATTAGCATCCTCCACGGCTTACACTTGCAAATTGATCCGTGCAGCCAAACCCTTTCTATCTGACTCCAGCTGCTTTACCCTTGCCAGAGCCCTTGTATTGCCCCGTCTGGACTACTGTAACGCTCTATATCTCGGGTCCTCAAAAGCTACCACTAGTAAATTACAAATTCATCAGAATAACGCTCTTAGAGCGGTGCTAGGCATCTCTAGAAGGGACCATATCACAGTATACAGCCAACAGAACAATTGGATATCCATCAAGGATAGAATTCTCCTTAAAACCGCTTCACTTACCCACAAGTCCCTCAATAATGCTGCTCCTATCTACCTCATAGACAGATTTCACAGACCGATGTCTCTGAGGCCCATAAGATCAGTATATAGAGACTGCCTCTCTGTCCCTAACTATAAACGCTTCACCATAGGAGGCAACAATTTCCCAGTGAAAGCGGCCAAATTGTGGAACTCCCTACCACCAACTCTCAGAATGGACTTGCTTTACCAAAACTTCTGTTCCAAGACTATCTCTTGGCTGAAGATGCAAGCCATCTAATACTCAGTCCTTAGGTCTTGCATATCCAATGCCATTTGTATATGTTGTATTTACCTGTGTTAATTTGTATGTGTATATATTCCTGCCATTTTCTTGTGCTCATGTGTATGTACATATTATCGTTGATGTAACTAAGTTTCGCAAATCCATGTAACTGCTGCGCCCTGTTACCTTAGGGTATTCTGGCGCATTACAAATAATAAACAAACAAGCCTACCTTCCACCATCATGGAGGGGCTGTTCACTGGCTACGCTGCACTCAGCGCTATTAGTAATCCCAGAAGAAATCCTGAAGGGGGGGGGCACTGCCTTCCGAGGGACCAATTAGTCTCCCCATAGTCGTAAATGAAGATAAGGGTCTGTTGCCCACACAAGAGCTCCACATCCTGCCAGGAAGAGGACAGTTCGAGCAACCACAGAGGATGAAAAGATCGAATTGCATATTCAAAGACTCTTCTACATTGCTTGCGGAATTACCAGAAGAAAACGGGCCCTTCAGCTCAGCATAATCCCCTTTTCGCATCCTTACTTTTGCTACGAGTGCAGGCCACAGCAAATGCTAAATGGTTGCAGATCGTAACGTGGGAGGTGGTCCAGCTTGGGAGCGACACAGAAAATGGTTTCAACGTGGTAAAGGTTGAGCTGCGTGCATTGAGACTTATAACGATGCAAAATTGCTGTGTGTTGGACTTGTTAACCGCAATGGAAGGTGGGGTTTGCAAAATGTTTGGCGATTCCTGCTGCACTTTCATGCCTGCAGAGGATGCAGAGAACGCATCATCATCTTGCATCATTGCAGCTGTCCATGACCGGAGTGTTCGCATCAATGAGGGAGGAGTACAGGGCAGTGATTGGTTTACCTGGGCATTTAGTTGGGCCCTGTCGTGGCTCAGAGCGATCATGAAGATGTTAATGCCCATCTTTGTGTTCATCCTGGTTATTGTATGCACCTGTTAACTGGACCTTCGATGTTGTGCCAATGCGGCATCTAAATAGCACAAGAATTATGGTACTAATGGGGGTTCCAAAAGCATCTTGCAAAATAAAACATATTTAAGTACAAACTTGACGTCCCACAAGTGGCCCCACACATGAAATGCTCCCCATACTGTATGGAGATGAAGTTGATAATCTATACCACACTATTATTTCTCCACCTCCGGATCCAGACAATTACACTGTGTGGGTGGACTTGGCGTGGGGGAGGGGGATGCCTCTACATGACTTGCTCACCTGAAGAGTATGCACGCAGGGGGGAGAGTTTACAGCAGTTTGTAGGGCCTTAGTTCTACAAAGGATACTCAACCATATGTGGAACTAGGGACAGGGAGCAGTGGTGCAAAAGTATAGCGGAAATTGTTACTGTAGAAGTAATAAAAGGGGGGGAATGGGCGAGATGCATTTGAAGCACTATGATGGGCCAGGTAGGGGACGGTGCGAGGACCACCTCTCCGTTTAACAGGCCCCTACTTCAATATACCCAAATATAGTCTATCCACAGCCACATAGTACAGCATAAGGCGCGCAAAGTATTGCTATTTTTGCATCAATATTAGTAACCATAGGGAAGGCCTGTGCATTAAATGCAGAATTGCATGCATTAGGCCCAAATTGCGAGACAAGGGACATCTCCAGCTGTGCCCGAGCTCCCATTAGGACAGCCCACAATCCCAACCTCCACTACGCCTATTCATTGGTCTAGCCGTGTTGCAAAGGTTTTTTTTTTAAACAATTTTAATCGAGAGGAATGTGCCCTACAAGGCCGTGATCACAGACCGGCGCCTGCTCTGCAGGTTATCTCGCACTGGCCAAAGCATGACCTGGCCCATCCCCAGGTGACCATGAGTTATAGCCCATATAACTGACAACCCCAAAGTAACAAGTCCTGAGCTGTTCAAAGATGACGGACACGGCACATTGTGAAGCAACAATTGTGTGATTTGTATTGCGAGGTGCTGGGAGGGATACATTATAGTTCAGCACGAGGGTAGAGACCTTGGAGCCGGATGGCGCGGAGGGAACGGAGTGAAGTATCTGTGTGAAGGTTAGAATTCTCCAGAACCTACTTTGTGCCAGTCTTAAGGCCTGCCAAGTGAACAGTATGAGGGATAAAATAGTTGTATGGTAGGAGTAAAATTAATTTTTTTTCTGACCTTCACCATGAAATCACTGCAGCACCCAAGTGAAGGAAGACGGACAGATCGGGCTGGAACTAATGGCCTGGCATTCCTTATGGGGCAGGCGAATCCTGTATAGGCGCACACTAACCAGCCATGCAGGATTTTACCCTATGTATTGCGTCATGTATGACGATGTTGTGCTTTATAAGATTCTGCTTGTACTACTTTTCTGCAGTGTTGGGGAGAATTCTCATTTATGGCTAATTTCCCTCACCTAGTGAGTCCCCCAGCAGCTTTGCTGGACTTCTGGAGTTTATTCTATTCCACTTGGTAAGAGAGAGCTTTTCCCCCACTCTTACCTGGGTTTTGCTATGCGTTTCTATCTGTTTTTGTGATTGTGGACTCTGAAGTACACCACTTCAGTAGCCCCCTGCTTTTTGTGTGTCACACAGCACCTTCAGTGCTGTGGCACAGGGGTTGTCTTTGAGACTTCCCGCGACTCCGTTTCTGAGGCGACTAATGTCCCCCAGAAAAGGGTAAAGTTACCATTTGTTTTACTTAGTCAATCTACCACAGATCCAGTACACCACATCTTCCATGGAGTACTGGAAAGGGTTAACTCGTATCCCTTTGTATCTGTACCTCCTAGAGCATTGTTTTGCTCTTTTAACATTTAGACTTGGCTGGTGGCAGTGGTATCTACCCAACTTTTCTACCGCAATTACATTAGATAAACGTGGTACTGTTTTTGGCTATTATATTAGCCTCGAACATAAACCCGCTTGACCAAATCGTCTTTCTCTTGGCTCCGGTTGGGTTTATTCGCCATTTCTTTTTTTTAGTCCTTCTTGTGTTTTACTTTGTGCGACAAACTAGGTTCGCCTTCTTTGTTCACTGTTTTTTTTGGCGGGCTTCTGCCCAGAAGCCCTCCTCAAGGCGCCTGGGTGTCTAGGTGGGCTGAATGTGAGGGAGGGGTGTAGTCACCCCCTGCACAGAGTATCCTAGGAAACCCAAGTCACACTTTGTCATGATTGGCCAGGGTAGTTGTCTGGGCTGGACAACCCCCCTGCTGGGTGATTGACAGCCAGGCTGCGCAAATTGGGGTTTTTCGCATAAAAGGCAGGTCTCTTGGGCTAGAAATCAGAGTCTCGCCACTGGAACTACAAGGAACCGAAGAGGAGAGAATGACGGCTGCTGCAACTACCCTGTCCCGGTGAAGCCCTGCTGCAGTCCTGAGCTATCTGCCCTTCAACGACTCAGAGAAGATCCAGTCCGGAGTCTTCTTCCCTTCAGCTTGGTGGGGATAACCAGCTCATTTTCTACAGCCAGTGGATCCTCTTCCTTGGTCGAAATCGCTGCACACTGCTGTAGTGGTCCGGATAGCCACCTGAAGAGCCTCTCCTGTTTTTAAGGAGCGCACCTTTTATTCCTTATCGCTGCTGCCGGCTTCATCCCTGTGTGGTGCAGACCCCCTTCAGACGTCGTCCTTCACAACGAAGCTCCAGGAATCGCGGGTCTGCGGGAAACCAACAGGAACAACTGCCAGGGCACTAGCTGCACCACTGTAACAAGGTACTGTGTTCTGTTGAGGAAACTGGGTGAATCCCTTTTTCTTCATTTCCAAGGCTTGCCCTTGTCTTCCCTCCTTATTACTTTTGCTTCCGAACATTGACAATATCGAAGTACTTTTGGCTACGTTGAATCGTGAACTGTCTGACCGTGTGATCTTCGGCAACTGGCCCCAGTGTCTTTCGACCCTGGCTCCGGCCCTTTGACTTTTGACCTCCTGTCTCTGAGTGTTTCTTGATTCTGCCTGCCTAACCAAAATAGTGCCTGTGATTTTTGTCTCCAACTCCCTCTGGGTATTTCAGGTGCTAAGTGTGTTTTTGCCCCTGTAGCATTTCATGTCACGGATATGTGTTTGTTTAGTAGACCGAACTGTCAAAAAATGATCGCAATCGTATTCGCGGTAACATGTTTTGTTCATAACACCAGTTCATTCAAACACAGGGTACTTACCTTGAGGCTTACTGTACAAAGTGAATTGGTTAGTTGTAGTATATTTAACGTATGGCTTTTATTGAAGTTTAATAGAAGTGTTGTGTTTATAACAAATGGTTTAAAAATAAATGTACTTATATTTTTCTACCTGAAACCTTGAGTCAATGTTTGCTTGAGTCACAGTAATTGTGGTCCCTTTGTGCAATCTCTGCTATACTCTTGAGATAAGCCTGGCTGCTCCGCCACTGCTACCACTCTGACATAGTAGTAAAGGCTTGTACCAAAGGTAAAACTTGTATTGCCACCTGTAGTCTTAATTGTGTGTTATTTGTTATTGCTCTTATATGCGTGTTAGATTAAAACTTGTTCTCCAGCATGAGGTCTGGCATGGATTCACATGCTCATGAATATTCTCCGTCGTCAGTCCGGGAATCCTCGGTAAAGAGAAAATCAGTATCAGTTTTGTTTCTGATCTGTCTTTCTTAGTAGTAACCAATCACTGGTCTCTGGGTCATACTGCCCCCAGCCAATGACTGACCGCTCCCTAAGCCCCACCTCTGGCCGCCATCTTCAGATTTTTACCACACGCTCAAGTGTTGGGAGTCCTCGTGTTTAGCTCTCGAGCTTTTGCTGTGTTTTCGTGCTTTTTCACAGAGAATTTCTAATTTTTCGGTCAAATAGAGCCTCAAGCTCCACCATCTCTACACATCCGATTAATGGCTATCCGTGTCGGATTTTTCTACGCCCCTCAAGGGTGAAGGTTTCGTCGAGTTACACTTCTTGGAGGATTCCAGAAGTTTCTGCGGCCTACCCGAACATGGACCAGGAGAAAGGAAGCTCAATGCCCGGAAAGCTGTTCAGGGTTTGCCCTGGATGCCAGCTGCAGAATGTGTTCAAGGAGGACGAGCACTCAAAATGTCTCTACTGCCTTCATGAGGACAAAACGCACGTGGAGAAGGACTGCGCGTTTTGCAGGAACGGACCATCAGGGACCGACGCCTTCATCCGAGCGGTCTTCTAAGTCCTGTGAGGGCGTCCCCGGCAAAGCGAGTCCGTGGGCACCGGGAGCACCGAACGGTCAGGCTCTTCAGCTGCCAGGCAGGGCGTGCCTTCCCCGGCACCATCAACCACGAGCCAACGCTCTGGTTCGGGGAAGAGGAAATCCGAGAACCCGGGTAAGCTTCTGGTGAGGCCCCAGTCGCTCTCGGAAGGATTCAGCTGAGGGGGAGCAAGGTAGTGACCCTCCCCCCAAGGTGAAGGCCTCAAGCAGGCTCAAGGCGGTGAAGGCCTTGATTCACACGGCCAAGGCCTCTATCGAGGAAGTCGCAGCGGCCCTGGCGCAGCCTGTGGAGGCGACCTAGGTGCCCAGAGTCTCCCTGCCTCCGAGGAGGGAAGCCTCTTTCAGACCCATCGAAAAGACCCCCGTGAAGACCCCGGCGGTAAGGGGTGGGGGGCGGTGGCCATTGTGGACACAGACACAGCATCCGAGGAGGAGCTGGTAGAAATCTTGGAGGGCCTCGACAAGGGCTTCGAAGAGGCCCGCCCCCACGGGAAAGATCCCGACGAAGGTGACTGACGGCGGCACAGGCGAGGGTCCTAGTCACCAGTAGCTTTCTGAGCCGCAGGATAACTCGGCAGCCATTTTGTTGGCAATACAATCCTTAAGTTCGGAGATGAGGCAGAAATTGCCCTTGCCACCGACGGAGGATCCGGAACCGGCCTCGACGGAGGAGCCAGAGCCGAACCCAGGCCCAGCGGGAAGCTCCCCCGAACAAGAGAAGACGGATCCATCCAGCCCCACCTTTTCAGCCCTCGCAGCCTGCTCAGCCTTTACCCACGTCCCCCGTCCCTGGGGATGACACAGGAACGGACACGGCCACGACGGGTACCGACGACAGGACGGAGCTCCCATCGCCAGCGCGGGCCTCCACCCCCCGACGAGATCAGATCTTTCCATGCAATGATCGGCAGCGCATCCAAGCTTTTTCAGCTCTTCCCCGAAGAGATGGAAGGTTTCCTTTACCAACAGCGCGAGGCCAAGGGGAAGGCAGTCTTCTCCGTGCCTCTGCTGGATGACATCTGGGACGAGGGTCTCGCCCTTCTCAAGAACCAGTCTATGACTTCTGCCAAGAGGGATGGGTACGAGAAGTAGTACCGGGTCCCCGACGCGGCCCCTTTGTGCCTTAGGGCACAACTGACCCCTGACTTGGTCGTCTCAGCGGCGGCCAAGAAGAAAGCGGGGGGGCATCGGCCTCAACGTCAACTTCTCCGCCGGACGGTGAAGGAATGAAGCTGGACGCAATGGGTCAACGAGCTATCTCGTCGGCGGCAACAACGATTAAGGCGGCCAACGCCCTTGCGATCGTGGCCCGCTACGACAGGGAGTTATGGTACAAGATCGCCCCCCTGTTGGACTTCCTACCGGACGACAAGAGGGCTGAGGTCCTGGAGATCTTGCAGGATAGTGAGGTGGCGTCGGACCACGCCATAACTGTGGCAACGGATATTGCCGACACCGGTTTCTGCCAGATAGGCAACAGCGTTTGCCTTAGACGACGAGGGTGGCTCAAGGCGACGGATTTCCGACAGGACGTACAAGCCAAGGTTTTGGACATGCCGTTCGACGGGAACAATCTGTTTGGGAAAACGGTGGATGAGTCCTTCCAAGCCATCAAGGCGGACACAGACAGCTAAGCCCCTAGGTGTTTCTCCGGCAACGAAGGCCGTCCTTTCAGAGCACCGGAGGCAAGCAGGGTGCTTCCAAGGGATTCGGCGGTGGCTCCTCTACGTACTGCCAAGCGGCCCGCTCCTCGTCGCCAGGGAGGCCAAGGCGGCAAGGCGTCCTCCAAGTAAGATTGAACTGACAGCGGTGTCGGGCCCTCACCGAAGCACCCCGGTGGGAGGCCGGCTAGCAAAGTTAGTCAGCGTGTGGGAGTCCATCTCCACCGACCGTTGGGTGCTGGATGCCCTGGCCCAGGGGCACGCCCTCGAATTTCTAAAAAAGTGCCCCCGCATTCCACCCGTGGCCAGGAAGGAAAATCACGTCCCTCAACTGCTATTGGAGGTAAGGGCGATGCTCATAAAAGGTGCCATCAAGCTCGTCCCAAAGAGGCTCCGGAGTATAATCAAGGTACTTCCTCGTGAAAAAGAAGACGGGAGGATGGCGCCCCATCCTCGACCTGCGACGACTGAACAAGTACATCAAGGCACAGAAGTTCCAGATGATCGCCCTCCAGCACGTGCTGGGACAGCTGGAGAAGGGTGATTACCTGTCGTCGTTGGATATGGAGGATGCGTACTTCCACATTCCCATTCTGAAAGGACACCGAAAGTTCCTCAGGTTCGTGGTCCAAGGACAGCACTACCAGTTCAAGGCCCTCCCGTTCGGATTGAAGTCGGCACCCAGGGTGTTCACCAAATGCCTCGCACCGGTGGCAGCGCGGCTGCACCTGCAGGGGATCCACGTCTACCCATACCTGGACGACTGGCTCATCCGAGCAAGGACAAGGGAGCGCGCCATAGATCACACAGCGAAGACCGTCCAGCTGCTCACGGACCTGGGATTCTCCAACTTTCCCAAATCCCACCTGGTCCCGTCGCAAGTCGCACTGTTTCTGGGAGCCAAGCTCGGCACAGTGGCGCGTCTGGCCTCGCCGTCGGAGGAAAGGACGAAGGCCATCCTGGGCAAGGTGCAGCGTCGCTGGCCACGGACGTGGCCAGGGTGAGGTCCATCAAGTCCCTCCTCGGGATGATGTCCTCCTGCATATATCTTGTGAGCCTGTGCAGGCTTCGGATGCGCCCTCTGCAAGAGTTCCTCGACACCCGCTGGATCCAAGCGACGGGCAGCTTCGAGGACAGGATCCCGCTCCACGAGACCTTCGGACGAGCGATCCGGTGGTGGGGCACCCGCGCTCATCTGACGGCGGGCACAGACTTTCAGGCCCTATCCCACCAGATAACGGTGACGACAGATGCCTCCCTGGAAGGGTGGGGAGCGCACACCGGAGAACTTCTCGCGAGAGGCCTTTGGCTCCTGGAGAAGACGCTCCACATCAACATCCTGGAGCACTGTGCAGTGTTCTGGGCCCTCGGGTCCTTTCTCCCGTCCCTCAAGGACAAGGTGGTGAGAATCTTCACCAACTACACCACCACGATGTTCTACATCCGGAAGCAGGGAGGAACCAGATCCCCAGCCCTCTCCAAGGAAGCCCAGGATCTGTGGCATTGGGTCGTGGCCCAAGGGATGTTTCTGGTGCCCTTTCATCTGGCAGGGATAAAGAACACCATCGCTGACTCACTCAGCAGGGAGCTGCGCTCGTGCCACGAGTGGGAACTACGTCAGGATCAAGTGGATCAACTCTTCCGACGATGGGGAAAACCACAGATCGACCTGTTTGCGACAAACTCCAAGTGCCAGAGGTTCTCCAGCAGGTTTTCCCAGCCGAGGAGCATGGCCGATGCTTTCTCGTTCCCCTGGGACGGCCTATTCCTATATGCGTTCCCTCAGTTGCCGTTGCTGCTCTGACTCGTCAACCTTCTCAAGAGGTCCCGGTGCAGGATGATCCTCGTTGCACCGGCGTGGCCGAGGCAGATCTGGTTCCCGGACCTTCTGGACTTGTCAGCGTCCCCACCAGTCAAGCTGCCAACGGCCACGGATCTCTCCAGAGAAGGAGGCTCCATACTTCATCACGACCCAGAGTCGCTGAACTTGCAGGCCTGGCTCCTGCAGGACTAGAGTTTGGAGGATACGATATCCCGGCTGACTGCAGAGGTGTCCTTGCAAAGGCCAGGGCGTCCTCAACTCTCAAGTGCTACGGACATAAGTGGAAGAGGTTCTCTGTCTGGTGCCGTGCACAGAAGATTAACCCTCTACGGATTACGGCCCCTCAAGTGCTGCCTTACCTACTGTCGCTGGCCAAGGCTGGACTGGCTCACGCCTCCATCAAGATGCATCTGGCTGCGATTTCCCGATACACCAGAACCACAGGACGGGCGTCCTTGTGGTCCCGTAGCCTGGTGAAGGAATTTATGAAGGGACTGTTCCGATCGTTCCCGCCGGTGAAGGCCCTTGTCCCGGTGTAGGAACTCAACGTGGTGCTGACCAGGCTCATGGGGGCGCCATTCGAGCCCCTGCATTCGGCACCGTTTAAGTTTGTGTCGTGGAAGACTGTGTTTCTTGTGGCCATCACCTCCGCACAGAGTGGGAGAGATCCAGGCCCTATCCGGCAAGCCTCCATACTTGGACTTTTCACAACACGAGGGTGGTGCTGAGGACGCACCCCTCTTTTATTCCCAAGGTGCCGTCGGACTTCCACCTTAATGAGCCCTTTGTGTTACCTGTTACTCCTACATCCGTCCCCTTTCTTCCATACTTGTGGGACATCTCTCCGTCCTGTGGGACGCAACCGGAGCACTTTGTAAAAAGCATCCAAATTTGTCCTTCCTCTCTTTCCTGCGCAGGGCCCGGCACGCGGCCGTAACCCCGCCCACCTTGGCTCCGCCCTGCACATCGCCCCTCAGTCCTTTTCTCCGCTCGATCGGGGCCAGATGCACTCGCATCCTCGGAAGATTTTCTTCCCTGTTTTCCTCTCTGGCTCTCGCTAGCGTTTGTCTTCTAGTCTGTCTTTTAAATTAGACTTTCCAGACTGCTCTTCGTGTTTCGTCGCTTCGCGAGGGCGGATCCCCATCCTCTTTGTTTAGAGTGTTTGGGTCCCGAACACCGCTGGGACTCCTGTTTTTACTGTGACTCCCTTTCGGTCCGGGCTCTTCAACGTCGGTTGGAACGGTGGGAGGAGGTGTTCCGACGCGCTCCTCCATCTCATTTTCAGGCGTTCATCGACGAGAAGAAGAAACACCTGGTAAGTTCTTTAGTTTTCAGAGCACCCCGGCCGAGGGGGATACCTTTCCGGGTTCCTCTCGGGCCGAGAGGGGCGTTGATCGCTCTGTCACCGGGGTTCGCCCTGAGGTGCCTGTCGGGCCTAATAATTCTACCGGAGTTTTCTCAGATGGTCTCCGTAAGGGGCCTGTGTACACCGGAGTAACTTCCGAGGCCCCTCCTGTGGGGGCTGTGTGTAGACCCGGTACTGCTGAGTCACAGGGTACCGGAGCTTGCTCTGAGGCCTCTCTTTCGGCTTCCCTTAAAAACAAGACCGGGGTGCGCCCCGAGGCCTTGGCTGGGCTTGTGTTTACCGAACAGATGTTCGAGGCCCGTGCCGATAAGGCTATTACCGGGCCTAGGCCCGAGTTCCCTCGTACAAAGGCTAAGGCTGCCAGCAGTTCTGAGGGGCCGGGGAGGGCCCTGTCGGTGAAAGCGGTTTCTCACCGTTCCCGCTCTTGTGGTGATACCAGATCTGTTGAGGGGGCAAAGAAGCAAGGTTCTTCTTTTACCGGCAGTGCCGAGGTCCTTCCTTCGAAGGCTCAGTTGGCAGTTGGTATGTCGCAGAAACATTCCAGGCCTCATAGTACCGGCGCTGCCGAGGTTCCTTATGTTAAGGCTAAAATTAAGACCCCTGATCCATCGACTGGGACCCCTGCCTCACCACCTCACGTGCCGCAGTTCCCCCTCAGATGAAGACAAAATGGCGCCCGTTCCCGCCACGACCACGGCGGCCATTTTGGGTACTACCCCTACAACTACGTCATCGGCCTCTGGTGTAGGGTTCGGTCCCTTGGGTGAACATAAGGCCACTTGTGTGTATCCTTACCGGCCCGTTTATGATTGGAACCCCCGGATGCCTCTTCCGCACAATGTTTCGTTGCCTGCAGGGGCGGCCCCTTTGATTTATGTGGATACGTCGGCGGAGGGCCCGGCGTGGCACCCTTCTCTGTTACGTCCCTGGAATTGTCCACCTCGTGAGAGGCCTCCTCAGGTTCCGAAGCAATCTCCTGAGGCCGCTTTTTTCGGTAAATATCAAGCGCCTATGCGCACTGACCCCATGAGGGAGTATTTCAAAGGGCTTTTTAAGGAAATTTGTCCACCAGCGCCTCCGGCTCCACCCGTTCTCTGGTGGTTCCACCAACGCCTCCTTTGCCCGTGGTACCTGCCCCTGCTCTTCCGCCTTTGCCACCGTTGTCCCCAGTGGACAAGGCTGTGCCTGACACGGCTCAGCAGGTCCTTACCTGTCAGATGACCCTCAAGGCGAGCAGGACAACGAGGACCTTCCCCACTCTGTTAGAGCTTTTCATGACCGGGTACTTGACATGATGAATTTCTTAGATGTCCAGGTTCCCGAGGCACCGGCTCCACAGGAGGGCGTGCTTTCTGGGGCGTTCACCCTGTTTCCTTTGGAGCGTACCGGCCTTTTCCTGCAGAAGGATGTTTTGGCTGAGGTCCGAAGAGTCTGGGAGAAGCCACACTCAGGACTTTTCGTCAATAAAAAGATTGACGCAAGGTACAGGCTGCACTCTTCGGAGGAACTGGCCTTGTCGTCTTGTCCACCTCCCTCCTCCACAGTGGTGGCTGCGGCCACGTTGCAGTCCAGACCTGCAGCATCCTCTTCCGCGACGGCTACTCAGGTCTTGGGAAAAGAGGACAAGCTCCTGGACTCCCTAGGGAGGAAAATCTTTGCCATTTCGGTCTTGCATCTCAGGCAGGCCAATGCAGAATTGATTTTGGCGGGAGCTAACATGAGGATGTGGAAAGGTCTGTCTGAGTTTGAGGAGCACATTCCGGTCGAGAAGCTGGAAGATTTCAGAGGTGGCCTTTCCGATGCCAGGGTCTTGGCCCAGGATCTCCTGGAGGCTGTGGCTCATCACGTAGACACCTCGGCTCGGGGCATGATGCTCGGGGTTGATACCTCGAGGCAAGCGTGGTTGCATGCCACTAAGTTTTCGAAGGAAGCGAAAGGCAAGGTTTTGGACCTTCCATTCGAGGGTAAGGAGCTTTTTCATTCTTCTACGAATGTAGAGCTCACCAAAACCAAGGATAGCACTCATACGGCTAAATCATTGTCTGTTCTGGTTAAAGCTCCTTTCAAACCTCAGTTATCGCAGAGTCGACCTTCTGGTTTCAGGGGCTTCCTCGACCGCAAATCACGCAGAGTGGACACTCCTGCGGGAAATAACCGCTGTAGACAACAGCGTACTCAGTATTTCTCCCGCTCCTCAGCCTCCTCATCAGGTTCAGGTGGCACAGCCACCGATAAACCTGCCAAATGAGGTTTTTCCGTGCTTGCACGAGACCCCGGTGGGAGAACGCATTGCGTCTCATTGGGAGGCGTGGCAGACCATCACAGAAGACAGATGGGTCTTCTCAGTTGCTCGGGCAGGCTTCCGCTTCCCTTTACCCCCTACCCCACCCCTCAACCCTCCTTTTCAGCTGTCGGGCTCACCCTCCCTCAAGGCCGAGGTTCAGAAACTTCTGCTCCTCAGAGCTGTGGAACCCGTTCCCCTTGGGGAGCGACGTGAGGGCTTCTACTCCGGCTGTTTACGGTGCCCAAACCCAACCAGGCTGGGCTGCGCACCATCCTAGACCTTTTCCAGTTCAATCTTTCCTTACCCCAAGAGAAATTCAAGATGATCACGCCCGGCCAGATTCGCTCCTCGTTGCAGGCGGGCGATTGGCTCAGCGTGGTGGACCTTCAGGATGCGTACATGCATATCCTGATTTGGGCTCCACACAGGAGGTACCTCCGTTTCTCTTTGGGAGAGGAGCACTTCCAGTTTCGGGTGCTTCCTTTTGGCCTCAGCTCGGCGCGAAGATCACGAAGATGTCTGTGATTGCGGCCTAACTTCGTCTCCAGGGTATCCAGGAGTATCCGTATTTGGACGACTGGCTCTTATGCTGGGGTGCGCCCCGAGGCCTTGGTGGGGCTTGGGGCTACCGGATGGATGAGGCCCGCGCGAGTAAGGCTGTTACCGGACCTGGGTCCGAGGTCCCTCATACAGAGGCCAAAGCTACCAACATTTCTGATGGTCTGGCAAGGCCTTATCGGTGAAGGTTCTTTCTCACCGTTCCTGCTCTTGCAGCGACACCAGATCTGTTGAGGGGGCAAAGAAGGGAAATTCTTGTTTACCGGCAGCGCCAAGGTCCTTCCTGAGAAGGCTAATTTGGTGGTTGGTATGTCGCAGAAACATTCCAGGCCTCATAGTACCGGCTCTGCCGAGGTTCCTTATGTGAAGGCTAAAGTTAAGACCCCTGATCCATTCACAGGGACCCCTGCCTCACTTCCTCACGTGCCGCAGTTCCACTCAGGTGATGACAAAATGGCACCCGTTCCTGCCACGACCGTGGCGGCCATTTTGAACGCTACCCCTACAGCTGCGCCATCGGCCTCAGGTGTAGGGCTGGTTTCTCGGCCTTGGGCGCATCCTTATCGGTCAGTTTATGACCGGAATGCTCGGAGACCCCTTCCGCACAATTTTTTTGTTGCCTACGGGGTGGGCACCTTTGGTTGATCTGTCCATCCAGATATAGGAGTGGGCCATGCTTCATGATGTCTGGCTGCTTGCGGTGCACATCCCGGGCCAGCTGAATGTCACAGCGGATGCCCTCAGCTGGCGGACAGTGGTCAGCTACGAGTGGGAGTTGAAGGCGGAGATCCTCTCATGGATTTTCTTGCGTTGGGGCACACCGGAGGTGGACCTCTTCGCTACGGTGGTAAACAAGAAGCTTCCTCGGTATGCCTCCAGAGGGGGGCTGAGAGCCTCCTCTTTGGGGAATGCTCTCGAGATTCCATGGCACAACATGAGAGCTTACGCCTTCCCGCATCTGCCTCTAGTTCGAGCAATTGGGAAGCTGAAGAACTCTGTGAACTGTTCCCTTCTGCTCATGGCCCTGTGGTGGCTGGCCAGTTTTTGGTTCTCAGAACTTCAACACCTGTCTGTGTTCCTGCTGATCAGGTTACCAGTAACCCCAGATCTTCATCATGGGGAACAGCAGATGTGGCACCCCTCCCCACAATCGCTCAGCTTGGCGGCATGGTGCCTGAGTTCAAGTCTTAGAGCTTTTTAACTTTTCTACTGATAACATGCGTATTATCCAGGCAGCCAGGGAACCCTCGACCAGATCTCAGTACAAGAGTAAATGGCTCAGGTTCTGTCATTGGTGTCTAGAGAAGAAATTGGATCCAAGGGGGGGCCATGTTTGACAGTGTTGTCCTTCGTGTCCTCCCTAGCAGAGTCAGGGGTTCATGTTCTGTCATGCAGGACTTACCTTTCAGCGGTCTCCGCTGATCTTTCTACGGATCAGTGTTTGTATTCTCTAACCCAGTGGTAAAGAGGCATTTCGCTGGTTTAACACGCCTTTACCCTCCACTTCGTAATACGCACCCGCCATGGGACCTGAATGTTGTCCTGATGGCGCTGTGCCTTAAACCCTTTGAGCCAATGGCTACTGTGGACCTCAAGTACTTGTCTTGGAAAGTGTCCTTTTTGGTCGCCGTCACGTCGGCAAGGAGAGTGAGTGAGCTCCAGGCATTGTCAGTGGAGCATCCTTTCTTCGTCTTTCACAAGGACAAGGTAGTCCTTCGAACTAATCCGGCTTTTCTGATGAAGATAGTGACCGAATTTCATTTGAATCAATCGGTCTCCCTACCGGTCTTTTTTCCGAACCCCACCTCTGAGGCGGAGAGGGTTCTACACTGTCTTGATGTCCGAAGAGCTCTTTAGTTCTACCTGGATAGGACTTCCGAGCTTAGTTCTTCTCAACTTTTTGTGACTTTCGGCAACCCTCAAGGCAAGCAGGCGTCTAAGGCAACTATTTCTAGGTGGATTGCCGCCTGCATCATGGAGTCTTTCACTGTCCAAAAGCTGAAACCTCCTAAGGGTATTCATGCACACCTGGTGCGGGGCAAGGCAGCTGCGGTTGCTTTTCAGAAGTATGTTCTCTGGGAGTCCATTGCTGGGGCAGCTACTTGGGCCTCCATCTGCTTTCTGTAAGCATTACTGCCTCAATATGTGCTCTAGAGCTGATGCTCAGTTGGGTCAGGCTGTGCTGAAGAACCTTTTTCAGTAAGGGGTATTTCCATCCACCCGTAGTTCCTGTAAGGAGTGCTTGGGAATCTCCCACAAGTATGGAGGAAAGGGGACGGGACGTAAGAGTATAAGCAGGTTACTCACCGTAGTGACCACCTTACTCCTAGTCCATAGTCCCCTTTCCTCCATACGCCCGCCGTCCCCTCTAATAAGGTTCCTCTGTATTGGTAATGGGTCTCTGACCCGGCAAAGAAAAGGACTGAGGGGCGATGCGCGGGGCGGAGCCAAGGTGGGCGGGGTTACGGCTGCGTGCCGGGCCCCGCGCAGGAAAGAGGAAGGACACATTTTGGGAAAAATGTGTATGCTTTTTACAAAGTGCTCCGGTCCTGTCCCACAGGACGGAGAGATGTCCCACAAGTATGGAGGAAAGGGGACTATGGACTAGGAGTAAGGTGGTCACTACGGTGAGTAACCTGGTAATTTCTTCCTGTCGCCTTTGTCACCGGCCTAGAGGACTTTGCACTCGCTCGATGTGGCTAGAGCGCTGAAGTTCTACGTGGACCGCACAAAGAGTTTTCGGAAGACATCGCAGCTATTTGTTAACTTTGGACCTGTGAACCAAGGGAAGGCTCTCTAGAAGGCTTCCATTTCCAGATGGCTCTCCGGCTGCATCACGCACTGGCATCGTTTGGCAAACCGACCGTTGCCTGGCCGTCCGAGAGCCCATTCGACCAGAGCTATCGCTGCTACGACGGCGTTCTTGTATGGTGTGCCTCTGCTGGACATCTGCAGGGCTGCTACGTGGAGGTTGACGCACACCTTCACGAGATTCTACTGCGTCGACCGGGATTCCAGGGAGGAGTCCAGGGTCGGCCAAGCGGTGCTGCGCAACCTGTTCGCCTAAAGTGAGCCTGGTGAGAAGGTAAGAATTGCTTAATGTTGAGTTTTTGATGTAATGCTTAATGTTGAGCCTTTTCCACCTCCCCTTGGTTGTGCATGTGTGTACTGCTATGTATTCCTATATTCATGAGCATGTGAATCCATGCCAGACCCCATGCTGGAGAAGGAACAAGTTACTTGCCTGTAACTGTTGTTCTCCAGCATGGGTCTGGCATGGATTCACATGCAAACCCTCCCTCCTTCCCATCTGCGGCTCTTCACTTGGTCATACTGCCACTTTACGTGCTACCAAATCTGAGGATGGCTGCCAGGGGAAGGGCTTAGGGAGAGGGCAGTCATTGGCTGGGGGCAGTATGACCCCGAGACCAGTGATTGGTTACTACTAAGAAAGACAGATCAGAAACGAAACTGATACTGATTTTTTTTCTTGACCGAGGATTCCCAGCCTGACGGGGAATATTCCTGAGCATGTGAATCCATGCCAGACCCATGCTGGAGAACAACAGTTACAGGTAAGTAACTTGTTCCATCTGCCCTCCACGTCGTCTTCTCTACCGAGACGATCTGCTCTCACGGGAGTGGGTGGGGGCGGTTAGGTTCTCCATCCAGAGATCAGATCCCTCAACCTTCACACTTGGCTTCTGAAAGGTTGAGGTGTAAGTATTGGGACCTCCCTGAAGACGGGATGGAGGTGTTGCTTTCGGCCAGACGGCCTGCAACCTTTTCCCTGTACCGTTGCCACTGGAGAAAGTTCTGCGACTGGTGCAGGGTTAAGAATGTGGATCCTTTATCATGTGACATTCCTGTGGTTCTGTCTTTTTTGCTTTCGTTAACCCACAAAGGCCTGCAAGTGTGTACCATTAAAGGCTACCTGGCGGCGCTGTCCATATTTAAGCGCTTGTCTGAGGAGTGTTCTTATTTCAAGATTCCTTTAATTTCTCAAAGGGTACACAAATGTTTTTCTGCCGTCACCTTTCCAGGTGCCTGGTTGGGTATTGAACCTTTCTTCTAAAATTTCTAATGGGTGCTCCATTTGAGCCTTTACATTCTTGTCCTTTGAGACTGTTGACTCTTAAAACTGTATTTTTAGTTGCGGTCACTTCCGCTCGCAGAGTGAGTTAGTTGCAGGCACTTTCAGTTAAGCCACTCTTCACTGCGTTTCATAAGGACAGAGTTATCCTTGGCATTCGTCCTTCCTTTCTTTTGAAAGTGGTGTTGGAATTTCATTTAAGCCAGAAGGTCATTCTTCCGGCATTTTATCCTCCTCCGCATCCTGGTAAGGAAGAGGAGAGTCTCCATAGGCTGGATCCTAGGAGAGCTTTAAGTTTCTACATTTCACGCATGTCCCGGGTGGGAGTTGACGATCAGCTCTTTATAGGTTACGCTGGAAGGCGTTTGGGACAAACTGTTACTAAGCAGACTTTGTCTAGATGGATTATCTTGGCAATTTCTGAATGTTACCGCTTGGCGGGTAAGGACCCTCCGGTTGTCTTACGGGCCCATTCTACTAGGGGTATGGCTGCCTCTACTGCCCTGCAGAGGGGTGTTCCTATTCGAAACATCTGTGAAGCAGCCACTTGGGCTTCGGTCCATACTTTTGTGCGGCACTACTCCCTAGATTCTATCCATGGGCAGGATCTGGCCTTTGGCAAGGTGGTCCTTTACTCTGCAATTTGATTGGACATTCTAAATTTCTATATTCTAAATTATTTTTCCTCCTCCATACGTTGGTACTACTTTGGGAGTCTGTCATAGATCTGGAATACATCGGAGGACCCAATCCCCTCGAACAAGTTACTCTTACCTGGTAATGTTCTTTTGATGGGATGGTCCGACGACGTATTCCATATCGCTCTCTCCCTACCTGCCCCGCTACAGAATTTCTTATGCGGTTGCAGCTTACGTTTCCGCAAGGCTTTCTGTGGTCATACTGGCAGTAGTTTGGTGCCACACCACCTGGGGAACAAACTACGACTGAGGCTATGTGCGTCCTACTTATAACATCCAGTGACGTTGGCTCGACGGAGGCCCTCGAGGACAGCGTATCAACGTCATCGATGCAGACCCCGAAGGTTTTCCGAAGCAGCACAGCTGTGGTGATTACTGTCATAGATATGGAATACGTCCTCGGACCATCCATCGACAGAACGTTACCAGGAAGGAAAATAACTTGTTCTTTTCACCTCGCCCACTCCTTCAGGTTCAACTGTGTTCTGCTAACCACTGAATTAACTGACCATGCTGAACTGCAATATTTATTTTTTAAAAAACTGCAACTGCACGCTTACCTATAGGGACCCACTCACCTTCTCCCCAAAGTAATAACAGCCGCCCTAGTGTGTTCATGTAAGTGGAAAACGGTCTAGTGCTTTGAAGCACTGTAGACAAGTGAATTGGTTGTCCTTTCCCAAATGTTATAATTGTGCCCCTGTGTGCCATAAATGCCCTCCTGTGTGTTAGAGGATAGTGATTTATTCCACGACCATCAATTCCCAAATCTTTATCCATACTGTGATTGGGGGAGGGCCACAGTCTTCCAACCAGCAATGCATTGTCGGGCAGTTAGTGTTGCTAGCATTCTCCATTCTCTTTGTATCCTCCTCCAATGCACCTACCCTTAATTTCAGAACCCATACTGCAGCCTTAGAAGGGTTACAATATCCCAGATGCAATGAAATTTGGAGAGCTTTTAATGATCTGTATGTTTAACTTCTCCATTGCCCCCCCTGCCCTTTTTTGTTTGTCCTTTCTCTTTCCTATGCATTTGATTGCTTTGTTGATCTAATGTATAAACTGTACCAATTTGATTGAGATGTTTGTAATTCACTTTTTGCTTCCTTTGTTTTCCTTTATCTTTAAAATAATACAAATTATTATTAAACAAAAGAATATCCCAGGATGTGTTTAATAGTACCCTTCTCCTTCCAGTAAGTTTGGGACGACATCACCATATAAGGGACGCCCTTACTGCCACATCCTCCAGCACCCATCGGAGGTCTGTGTAAAATCACACACATTCTGTTGGGTGTTAAGTGCTAATTTTAAATTCTGATACCAGGATCCTCTACTTGAGATCGAACATGAAGGGCCAGACCTTATGGTCACACAATATATTTTGGGGATCCAAAAGAGTGGAGATGAAATGTGATGTTCCCAGGTGACTATCAATTAGCTTTTCAAAGGAGGTTGACTCCTTGGAGGCCAAGAGTTTGATCAAGGGGTGAGAAACTCAATGTCCAATCTTCAGCAGATTGAAGAGGCATTTTAACAGTCTTGCTAGACTGCATCCGTGTGTTTGTCCTCCACTACCTTCATGTGACCTGAAATTAGAACAGTCCTGTTTTATGCATGAGCCTTTCGAGCCCAGGGCATCTGTAGGCTTCACCTTAGCCACATAGAAGAGCGTGTTGTGTTAGCTGAGCCTTCCCTTGCGATTCAGGCTCTTTACTCAGTTTGTGCAACCAGGTATTGTTACGAAATGGTTGGCTGTGGAAATACACATTTGATAAACTGTACGCCAGTTGTTAACCAAGATTAGATGTTGTCATGTGGAGGCCATGATTTGGTCGAAATCCTCAAAGGCCAAAATAGTGTGGTGGCTGGTGCCATATATAATCTAAGCATACAAAATGTATAACCTGCACTCCTGGCATCCGTGTTTTCTTTTGAGTACCAAAGGTGCATCAATAGCTTTTCGGAGGCATGTCTCCTTGGAGCACATTCAAGCGATGATGATCACTTCCGCTACATTTTAGGAATGTGTAGTTTCAGCTGTGCAGAGGCCTGTGAGTGGGGCGTCCTAGTGGGTCTAGTCCTGTCATGGTGGCGAAGATATTCCAAAGTTCTGGAGGAAAGGGGGGGTCCACATACCAGGAGTACAGTAATCCTTTCAATGTGTAAACTTCAAATTAGCTTAATTTAACTTTTTTTGTTCATGCCCTTTGCTAAAATATTGATCCCCTTTACTATACCCTGCATGTGAATGTATTCTCTGCCTGTCACCCCAACCATGTACTGATGTAGCTCATTGTTTTCTCTGCATTTCTGTTTTTAGGTGTCAAAATCAAAAAACTGAATACCAGTGACATGGATGACATTGAGCAGAGCATCTGAAGAGA
This sequence comes from Ambystoma mexicanum, assembly GCF_040938575.1. NCBI lineage: Eukaryota > Metazoa > Chordata > Amphibia > Caudata > Ambystomatidae > Ambystoma > Ambystoma mexicanum. The sequence continues at coordinate 83,443,380 of NC_090931.1, forward strand.
GGATGATCAAATGTGTGCACTTAAAAAAAATCTCTTAAATCATTATCTGTTGTATTTATAAAATATTGTTCGTTTATCATGGGTAATAAATAAAATATAGTTATTGTTTATATTTCTTTGTTTCCCGCTATTTACTTATCTTTCACAAATTAAATTGGGCCCATCATGCATTGCCTTTTTGGCAAGTCACCAGGACGAAGGTCATTAAGCTGGTTGATAGCGTGACTCTCCAACACCCTGTGTGTCAATTATTACCAGGGGAAATGCCGGTCTGTTCAGTGTTCATTCAGGCAGTCTGATGTTGGCTATATGCACGCTGTAATGCCGTGTATGTCTTGAACCTGAAATAGTTCATATTGGAAGCAAAGGAAGAAACAAAGTTGTGTGAAATGCTCTGGTAATGACTTTTTATTTTTGTAAAGCTTCCTTTGCAAAGGCCAAAGTACAGTGGTATAGAGGGATGATCTGCATCACAACTATATAACACAACTTTATTAGTTCGATCTTTAAAAAAAAAAAAAAAAATCTTTTGAGTTAGCTGTTATAAAAAAAATAGGTTCAAATCTTAAACCTGTGTCTCTGGGCTGAGGAGCAGGGCTCGGGGGTTCTGACTGGTGTCTATTGCTTGTGGGGGCAGGATGCCCAGTTAGACTCCTATAGTTCCTGTATAAAGGCTAGCAGTTCAGGCAATCGCCCAAGAAAACAAATCATTCACCAAGCTTCTGTAGTGTTTATCTGAATTAAGTAAACAGTAAACCGCACTAGTTTTTGTACTACTATTTTTTTTTTTTTGTCAAGCCCATTTTAATCCGTGCAACGGCACTCCTACGTCAAAATAAACAACTCCTCACCAGTCAACAACATCAAGATGAGCGACAATATGTGGGACCAGAAAACAGCTGTAGGTGTGACAAATTGCAATTGCACTATTCCTAGAGTGCGTTATTTAAGAGGATGATAAAAGCCTCTTTTACTTGATATAAACAAACATCTATACATTATACCTGGAAAATAACTCCATGGCTGCCACTAACATAGCAGGAGAATCGTCTGAATTAAGGCGTGCGGCCATGCTGATGGACTCCTGTAGCGGTATTCATTCCTAGAGCCAAGGGTGGACTGGCCTATAGGGAACTCAGGAGATTTCCCGTAAGGCCTCTCTGCATCCTGGACCTCTTATCTGGTAACCTGTTTTAGTTCCACATTTTCTCCAGCATGGGGTGTGGCATGGATTCACATGCTCATGAAAATTCCCCGTCGTCAGGCTGGTAATCCTCGGTAAAGAAAAATCAGTTTCGTTTCTGATCTGTCTTTCGTAGTAGTAACCAATCACTGATCTCTGCGTCATACTGACCACAGCCAATGACTGCCATCTCCCTAAGCCCCGCCTCTGGTAGCCATCTTCCGATTTTTACCGCACGTTCAAGTGTTGGGATCCTCGTGCTATTGCTCTCGGGCTGTAGTGCTTTTTTCGCACTTTTTCTTAGGAAAATGTTCTCTTTTTCGGTCAAAAGTTTCTTGGGCCCATCTCGATCATGACCCAGGAGAAGGGAAGCTCGACGCCCGGAAAGCTGTTCAGGGTCTGCCCTGGATGCCAGCTTCAGAATGTCTGAGGACGTACACTCCCTTTGCTTCCACTGCCTGCATGAGGACAAGACGCACGTGGAGAAGGACGGAGAAGAAAAAGGGGGGGGCAGGAGGTAGTCGTGGATTCGGCTTCAACCTCTGAGGAGGAGCTGATCGAAGTCTTAAGCCACGGTGTTGGGGTGGAAGAAGACCAGCCCGTCGGGAGGGACCCCGACGTAGGAGACGACGAGAACATCGAGGGGGCCGACGGGGCTCCTGTCCGCCCGTCGAAATCCCCTCAACCAGTGCCGCAAGACAACTCGGCGGCCATTTTGTTTGCTATACAGTCCTTATGCTCGGAGATGAGGACGAGATTGCCGTTTCCACCAACGGAGGAACCGCTCCCGACGGGGGACCCGGAGCCAGGCCCTTCTGGGATCCCTCCTCTTAAGAGAAAAGGATTCACCCTCCACCTCCTTTTCAACCATCGCGCCCTACTCAGCCCTCCTCCCCGTCCACGACCCGGGGGGATGATACGGGGACTGACACGGCCGCGACTGGTACAGACGAGGTTTACGACGAGGACCTCCCGTCGTCACCTCCTCCCCAGGCTTCCCCGCCCGACGAGATAGGATCGTTTCACGCCATGATCGCCAGGGCATCCAAGCTTTTCCAGCTTTGCCCGGAAGAGAAGAAGGAAGGTTTCCTTTATCAACGGCGCAAGACCAAGAGGAAGACGGTCCTCGCTGTACCTCTACTGGACGATATCTGGGATGTGGGTCTCGCCCTCCTCAAGAACCCATCCACAACGCCGGCGAGAAGGGATCGATACGAGAAGTAGTACTGGGTCACGGACGCGGCCCCCTTGTGCCTTCGGGCACAGCCGACCCCGGATTTGGTCGTCTCTGCGGCGGCCAGGAAGAAAGCGCGGGGGTGGGGGGGCCTTGGCCTCTACGTCAACCTCCCCGCCGGACGGCGAGGGAAAGAAGTTGGACACGATGGGACGCAGAGTCATCTCATTGGCAGCGACGACGATCAAGGCTGCCAATGCCTTGGCTATCGTAGCCCGCTACGACAGGGAGTTGTAGTACAAACTCGCCCCCCTGCTGGACTTCTTACCAGACGACAAGAGGAGGCCCTAGAGATCTTGCAGGAGGGAGAAGTGGCATCAGACCACGACATTACGATAGCGACAGACTTCGCTGACACTGGATTTCGCCAGTTGGGCAACGGCGTGTGCCTTAGGCGGCGTGGATGGCTCAAGGCTACTGACTTCCGTCAGGACGTGCAGACCAGAGTCTTGGACATGCCGTTTTTACGGGAGCACCCTGTTTGGGAAAAACAGTGGGCGAATCCCTAAAAGCCATCAAGACGGACACGGAGACGGCCCGGGCTCTTGGTGTTCACCAGCAACGACGGCCGCCCTTTCGGAGCGGCAGAGGCAAACAGGGTGCCTCCAAAGGTTCCGGCGGCGGATTTTCCATCTATCGTCAAGCGGCCCGTTCGTCGTCGCAGGAAGCCTACAGGGGACGATGCAAGTCGGGCAGACCCCACCGTCGTCCCCAAGGAGGACAAGGCGGCAAAGCCTCGTCGAAGCAGGACTGAACCGGCCGTGGAGTCACCGAAGCACCCCGGTGGGAGGCCAGCTGGCAAGCTTCGTCAGCATGTGGGAGTCCATCTCCACCGACCGTTGGGTGCTGGACGCCCTGGCCCAGGGTCACGCGCTCGAGTTTCTAAAGAAGTGCCTGCGTGTCCCCCCCGTGGCCAGGAAGGAACATCACGTCCCTCAACTTCTCTTGGAGGTAAAGGCGATGCTCAAGAAAGGCGCCATCAAGCTCGTCCCAAAGAGGCTTCAGGGCTCCGGAGTTTACTCAAGATACTTCCTCATGAAGAAAAAGACTGGAGGATGGCGTCCCATCCTGGACCAACGACTGAACAAATTCATCAAGGCACAGAAGTTCCGGATGGTCACCCTCCAGCACGTCCTGGGCCAACTGGAGGAGGGCGATTTCCTGTCGTCGTTGCATTTGGAGGATGCCTACTTCCATATCCCCATCCTAAAGGGACACCGAAAGTTTCTCGGATTCGTGGTCCAAGGGTGTCACTACCAGTTCAGAGCCCTTCCCTTCGGATTGAGGTCGGCACCCAGGGTGTTCACCAAGTGCCTCGCACCGGTGGCGGCGCGCTGCGCCTGGAGGGGATCCACGTCTACCCCTACCTGGACGACTGGCTCATCCGAGCGAAGACGAAGGAGCTCGCCGCGGAGCACACGGCAAAGGCCGTCCAACTACTCACAGACCTGGGATTCTCCAGAAACTACGCCAAGTCCCACCTGGTGCCCGCGCAAGACGCGCTGTTTCTGGGAGCGAAGCTCGACACAGTGTCGCTTCTGGCCTCTTCGTCGGAGGAAAGGACGAGGGCCATCTTGGGCAAGGTGCAGCGTATGCTGGTTGCGGACGCGGCCAGGGTGAGGTCCATCAAGTCCCTCCTCGGAATGATGTCGTCTTGCATTTATCTCATCCGCCTGTGCAGGCTTCGGATGCGCCCATTACAGGATTTCCCGGACGCCAGCTTGATCCAGACGACGGGCAGCTTCGAGGACAGGATCACACTCGACGAGAGCTTCCGACAAGCGATCCAGTGGTGGGGCAACCGCGCACATCTGACGGCGGGCATGGACTTCCAGACCCCGGGCCACCAGAAGGCAGTGACCACGGATGCCTCCCTGGAAGGGTGGGGAGTGCACACCGAAAACCTGCACACGAGGGGTCTTTGGCTGCCGGCGGAGAAGTCCCTACATATCAACGTCCTGGAACTCCGTGCAGTGTTTTGGACCCTCAGGTCCTTTCTTCCGTCCCTCAGGGGCAAGGTGGTGAGGATCTTCACCGACACCACCACCGATTTCTACATCAGGAAGCAGGGCGGTACCAGATCCCCAGCCCTGTCCAAGGAGGCGCAGGATCTGTGGCATTGGGCTGTCGTCCAAGGGATGTTTCTGGTGCCGTTTCATCTGGCAGGAATAAAAAAACACCATTGCCGACTCGCTCAGCAGAGAGCTGCGCTCGTGCCACGAGTGGGAACTACGACAGGATCTAGTGGACCGCCTCTTCCGACGGTGGGGCACACCCTAGATCGATCTATTCGCGGCGACGAACTCCAAGTGCCGGAGGTTCGCCAGCAGGTTTCCCCAGCCGAGGAGCATGGGTGATGCGTTCTCATATGCGTATCCCTCCATTGCTGCTGCTGATCCGGCTCATCAACCAGCTGAAGAGGTGACAGTGCAGGATGATCCTCGTTGCACCTGCATGGCCGAGACAGATATGGTTCCCGGACCTTCTGGACTTGTCAGCGTCCCTGTCAATCAAACTGTCAGTGGACGCGGATCTTCTCTCCAGGGAAGGAGGCGCCATCCTCCATCACGACCTGAATTCGCTGAACTTGCAGGCCTGGCTCCTGCAGCGTTAGTTTGGAGGTTACGACATACCGGCCGACTGCAGAGAGGTTCTTGCAAAGGCCAGGGCGTCCTCGACTCTTAAATGCTACGGACACAAATGGAAGAGGTTCTCTGTCTGGTGCCACACAAAGACGATTAACCCTCTACGGATTACGGCTCCTCAAGTACTGCCGTACCTGCTGACGCTGGCCAAGACTGGACTGGCACACGCTTCCATCAAGATCCATCTTGTTGCGATCTCTCGATACACCAGAACCACGGGACGGACGTTCTTTGTGGTCTCATCGTCTGGTGAAAGAATTCATGAAGGGACTGTTCAGATCGTTCCCGGTGTGGGAGCTCAACGTGGTGCTGACCAAGCTCATGGGACCTCCGTTCGAGCCTCTGCACTCCGCTCCGTTGAAGTTCTTGTCGTGGAAAACAGCGTTTCTTGTGGCCATCACCTCCGCACGACTGGTGGGAGAGATCCAGGCCCTTTCCTGCAAGCCCCCGTACTTGACTTTTCACGACACGAGGGTAGTGCTCAGGACGCACCCCTCCTTCATGCCCATGGTGCCGTCGGACTTCAACCTCAACGAATCCTTGGTGTTGCCTGTTTTCTTCCCGTCGCCATCGTCGCCGGCTGAAAGAACTTTGTTCTCGCTGGATGTGGCTAGAGCGCTGAAGTTCTACGTGGACCGCACGAAGAGTTTTCGGAAGACGTCGCAACTTTTTGTGAACTTTGGACCTGTCAATCAGGGGAAGGCTCTCTCGAAGGCTTCCACTTCCAGATGGCTCTCCGGCTGTATCATGTACTGTCATCGGTTGGCAAACCGACTGCTGCCTGGCCGTCCGAGAGCCCATTCCACCAGAGCGATCGCAGCTACCACGGCGTTCCTATCTGGTGTGCCCTTGCTGGACATCTGCAGGGCTGCTACGTGGCGGTCGACACACACCTTCACGAAATTCTACTGCGTCGATCGGGATTCCAGGGAGGAGTCCAGGGTCGGCCAAGCAGTGCTGCGCAACCTGTTCGCCTAAGGTGAGCCGGGTGAGGCTGTAAGAATTGCTTAACGTTGAGTTTTGGATGTAATGCTTAATGTTGAGCCTGTGCCACCTCCCGTGGTTGTGCATGTGTGTACTGCTATGTATTCTTTATTCATGAGCATGTGAATCCATGCCAGGCCCCATGCTGGAGAAGGAACAAGTTACTTACCTGTAACTGTTGTTCTCCAGCATGGGTCTGGCATGGATTCACATGCGAACCCTCCCGCCTACCCCTCTGCGGCTCTTCACTTGGTCATACTGCCACTTCACGTGCTACCAAATCTGAAGATGGCTGCCAGAGTCGTGGCTTAGGGAGATGGCAGTCATTGGCTGTGGTCAGTATGACGCAGAGATCAGTGATTGGTTACTACTACGAAAGACAGATCAGAAACGAAACTGATACTGATTTTTCTTTACGGAGGATTCCCAGCCTGACTGGGAATATTCATAAGCATGCGAATCCATGCCAGACCCATGCTGGAGAACAACAGTTACAGGTAAGTAACTTGTTCCTTCTCATATGACAAGGGTTGGGCTGGCTGAAAATCTCTAAATGGGGCCTCTTTGAAAAATTTTTCCTGGGTCTCTTTTGGTTCCCTGTACACCCCTGCCTAGATCTGATTTTATTTGGAATATTTGAGTGCTAAACTAGGGGTCTGCATGTCAGTAGGGAATGTGGGAATCTTTACATCATCACATGTATTACATTTTTTAGGATAGCAGTATTGAATTAAGATAGACTCAGAGGCATTCAGCAACATTGCAATGCTTCCACAATGAAAGATACAAGCCACTCGTTTCTAGTAGAACCAGTAACGATGTGCAAGCACTGGGTATGAATCTAATTGTAATGCGGTAGAAATCTAGAGCACATTAGCAAATCATGGCGCCATTGCAAGCTTGTAATATCTCAGCCCCACATCAATTCAATGGTAGAACTGTTTGCTCCTTTTTTGGCTTACTGAAACGCCCTTATCGAATCCCGATTTACATGGAGCATATTATACTTGCACGTTCCGTTTCATGTGTATGAAGGGACCAGGTTGTTCATTATGAATCTTGTGACCAGAGCAAATGGTTCTTGGTGCTGTGTTTTAGTCTGTAGGGCATCATGTGACTCTTATCTTCTCAGCTAGTTTGTAGTATTTCTCTAGCTAGTGTAACTTTTTCCAGCTTATTCAAGGCCATTCAGCCTTATGGCAGGGTACCCAATTATGGTTTGTTTTTCGATTCACTGAATGCCTGTTTTTTTTTAATTTGTATTTAAAACACTGACATTCCATTATTCATTCATACAGCAGGGCTCACCAAATCTACTAGCTCACTAATGTTGACAAGTAGTTTTTATGAAGGGGCAGTACCATTTGCATGATATTCAACCTTGCTGGCAAGTATGGGGATGTTCGCAAATATTTTTATTTTTACATTTACTGCCAACACTTAGTTTGCGGTAAATGGCAAATACAAGTTTCACTGTGCATGCATGACAAAATTGCACCAAATATGAAGTGAGCTTATGGCGACATGCACCATTTTACAAAAGGCACTGGTAAATATTGGGGCAAGTGCATTTCTCTTAGGTAGGGTATATGAACTAAGGAACTCGCCCTACAGGTCTAGTGGGATTTATAATAATTTGCAAGGCCTAGATATAGGCAGTTGTTAAAATACATGTTGTTCTGTACCACATTGGTTGCAAACATCATCCATGCCATCTTGGTCATGGGCTCTCTCCGCCTTCCGAACCCTTAGCATCTTGTAGCTATTGGCAAAAGTCCGACCAGGTGTCTTTCGGGCTACACCCAGCAGGCATAAGTCGTATACCTCTTCCATGTCAATCACCCACACTATATAATCTAACCATTCCTCCAACTCGGGAGGCGGTTTCTGTTTCCATCCCATACGTATGCGCCACTTGGCCAGCAGCAACCCCAAATTTAAGAACCTGTTTTTCATCTCCGGCATCTTGTTGGTATATTCCAGTACACATACTTGTGGTGACAGCTGGGGCAGCAGGTGAATCACTGTAGAGAATACCCCCAACTTCTGCCAAGTAGTGTGCTAGCATGGGACAAAGGTATAACGTGTAACAAATCTGCTTCTTAAATATTGCAACTGACCTCACGCTCTGCTTTGAACAAGTGAAACCTGGACAGGGGATAGTGCAGTCTATGGAGTATTTTGATTTGTATAAGCCGAAATGTGGAATTGTAAGAGATTTTCTTAATTAAATTACAAATCTTCTAGTGCACCTCTTGTAAACGCCATAGTTAAGTCTTTCCCATTTCCTCTCATCGGGCCCCCTTAGCTGCAAGTCCCTGAGACCACGCCTATACAAAGTGTATATACTGTTCCCCACAACTGTATTATATGACACACCCAAGTGTATTTGGGGTTCTTTTTTAAAAAAAAAAACTTTATTTAATTCTGGCATGGCATTTTGGCAATAAGCAGACATGATTTAAACATTTGGGAGAGATGCATTCTTATCCATTTCACAACTTGTAAATTACACAGTTAACACTAATTTTCTCTATGTAACTCTCCTTCGTCCGAGCTGGCCGCCTGGGCTTGCAGGTATGCTCTCAGTGGGGCCCATTTGTCCTTGGGTCTGGAGTGGGTTTGTATCCCTTGCACATACATCTCCTCGCTTTCTTGCGTGAGAGCCAAATGACTGAGCCATGTTTGGGCCGTGGGGGGCGAACTGGATTTCCATTTCAGGAGTATGTGTCTCTTGGCTACTGCTTCCGCCACCACAAACAGTCTACGGAACTTAATTGAGGCTTTTCCAATGTCTCCTAGTAGGTATTTCTGCGGGGTTGCCAGGATATGAATATCCAGCATATCACTCACCTTTTCTGCCACGTCCTCCAAAACCGATGAATCGGCTGGCAATACCAGTACATATGGATCGCATTTGGGGCACACTGATTGTTTGGAGGAGTCGGATTTGGCAATCTTTTTTGGGGTGATATGCAATTGGTTTAGGATTTTGAACTGGATTGGGCGGAAATTGGCGTTGAGAGAGATGGTTTTAGCGTATCTGCAGTAATGTGCCCGTTGTTGGTCGTTGATTTCAATGTTAAGGTCTTCTTCCCATTTGGATCGCATTGTGTTGGCCGAGGGGGTGTGTGTTTGTACTTTCTTGTATATTTCTGTAACGCTCACCTGACTCCCACGGAGGCGCTGGCCTGGTTCGCGCTGCTGTGACCTCTTCTAAGGTGATGCGCAGGGTTCGGAAGACGGACCGGACCGGGCCCCAAATCTGGCTTGTCTGGCTCGCAGAAGTATCCTTCTGTAGGTGAAAATAGGGGATTAACTGTCTGCGGGGTAATGCAATCGGCCTCCCACTTTCCTCTCTCGCCCTCCTTGAAACCCTTCTGTGATTCCTCGTAGCGTCTCACCTTAGGGTCTGGAAGGACGAGCTCTCCATCCTGCTTCTGATGCAGGGGCGCGTTGGTATCCAGTTACTTCACTGGATTTTCGGATTGGTGAGAACCAAACTTGCTTGGCTTCCAGGTAAGTTTTTTGATTAGAGGTTCCCCTTGTGTCCATGCATTAATGTACTAATGCTAGTGTCTTTTTCCCCATAGGGGCCGGGGTACGGAATGCCGGGAACAGGCACCGACCCGAGATGAGAGGTGAAATCCTTGTAGAGATCAGGTAAGTCTTTAATGAGCGTTTTTTGGTAATGTCTTTTCATTCGCTCATTAACGCTGATGTCTCTTTCCCCTTAGGGGCCGGGGTCCGGAAATGCCAGGATGCGGCGCAGACCCGAAATGAAGACGGAATGAATCAACAGGTAAGCCTTAACATGGAGATTTAGCTTTCCTTATTCCCTTCTCTCTCACCTTTTGTTTCTGCCTTTTTCTCCCTAGGTGCTGGGGCGTGACTGCGAATCCGGATGATCGGTGCTGAACATGGAGGCGCCCTGTAAAAATGAGTGGAATGCGGCGCTGCAGCGATCGACGCGATGAGCTTTTAAATAAGTCTTCCTTTTCAGGATTGTCGGCGAGATGTCTCCGGGATGCGGATTTAGCAGGTAAGTACTTTTCCTTCTTCTGTTCTCTTCTTCTCTTCCTTTGCAGGTGATCCAGGATGCTGGCAGGTGTGGCAGAAGTCAGGATGCAGGAGCAGACACGGTGAGCGTCCAGCTGCTAGATGCAGAACAACGCGAAGCACGTGTGGCTGTTCGGGTGGGGTTTAAATAGCCTTGGAAGAAGTTCCAGGTATGTATCCTTCCCTGACCACGCCCGGATGGTAAATTAGTCCCACAGGCAAAGTAGTTCCTTTCAGGCCTCAAGGAGGCCTGGATCCTGCAGCATGGTCTGCATCAGGTAAGTGCACCCAAGCACTCCCATAATGAACCTGGCGCCTATGGCGCCAGGACTGATGTCTTTTATGAGCCTGGCGCCATAGGCGCCAGGACACTGTCCAAAGGGCCTCTATATGGGGTTGCTGGGTCCTTCCTTGGGGACTGGATGTCCGCTTTCGGGGACGCAGGGCTTGAACCGGCTCCCCGGGAGTGGGCATCATGACAATTTCAGAGATGCCGCTCTTGAACCCCTCCAGTGTTAGGATATCCGTAAGGAACTTATGTATCGGAGGTTCTGCCGGGAACAACGGCCAGTGGTAGTGTCGGAGTCAGGCCTTTGCCTATTGTCTCCTGTAGTTCGCCCATCGTGATGAAATGCCCTTCAGGAAAAAGGTCACCCAGCCTGGCTCTGCGCTCCGATTCCCAACGGTTCTGCAGAGTGCGATCCAAGGTTAGTTCGAGGTCTGGGTATGCCCATAACTGGGTATGCTGCCAGTAAGGTGTCGCATTGAACTCTCTTCAGGATCTGAGTCCATGCTCGGACCGTGGTCATCACTGGGTCCCCCCCTATCTTTTCTTCCTTTACCTTGGTAAACATCATACCTTGCAGGTCTTTCGTGGCCGCTGCGAACTCTTCAGCGTGTATGTGTGCATACTGTTCTGTGTCTTGGGACCAATACCTGGCAAACTGGGCTTGGGCCGCATAATAATATAGCAGGTAATCAGGCGCCACCAGGCCCCCTGTTTCGTAATGTTCGCACATCTTGGTCCAACTGATCCTGGGTGTACTTCCTCCCCACACAGTGTGTGCTGCTCCTTTGTAAGGTCTCAAAGAATTTATGGCCCGGCTAAATGGGAATACCACTGAAGAGGTATAACAATTTGGGGACGATCACCATCTTTAGTTGGGATATCCAGCCATGCATGGACAAGCGGTAGTTTCGCCCCAAGGTTGAGTTTGGTTTCCAGATGTGTTAGGAATGGGCCATAGATGCTGGAATACATGTTCTTATCCGTTGCCATGATAATCCCCAGATATCTGGCAGTAGTAGGTGACCAGCGGAACTGGGCGGTAGCCTCTGATTGTGAGGCGGCTTTGGTTATAGGTATTATTTTGTATTTCAGTTGGTTAATCTTATATCTGGAATACTTTGTGAATTCTGCAATGTCTTGCATAATCAGGGGGAGAGATGTGTATCTGGGTCTCAAATGTATAACATAGTGTCATCAGCGTATCGCGAGATGAATTGAGGTCTACCCATAATGCGTATCCCTCTCAATGCATGTTTGGTCCGTAAGCATGCCGCCATTCCCTCTATGGTGAGCGCAAATATCAGCGGAGAGAGGGGGCATCCCTGTCTCGTTCCTCTTTGTAGTCCGAAGCCATCGGAGATGGTCGCGTTAGTCCTGACTCCGGCTGTGGGGTTACAATATAATGTCCGTATGCTCCTGATGAATCCTGTGGCGAATCCCATTTTTTGGAGGATGGCGTACATGAACCTCCAAGAAATGCAGTCAAACGCCTTTTCGGCATCCAATGTTACTGCAATAGTTTTCTTCTCTGGGTCCATTTACCGTCTCATGGTGGGGGGGTCAGACCTCTTCTTCCTTCCCTCTCATATACGGTGTTCCCCAAGGCTCTTTTCCTCTTCTCTCTTTATACCTCACTCATCGCCCCTGTTATCTCCTCCTTTGATATCTCCCATCACTTCTACGCTGATGATACTCAACTCTTTCTCCTCCTTCACACCTGACCTCCATCTCAAGCTCTCCTCCTGTCTCACAGCTATCAAGAACTGGATGTTCTCCCGCTTCCTCTCTCAATACTGATAAAAACCAAAGTCCTTTTCTTCCCTTCTAACTCACTTCCTCCTCCCTCTCCTCCCCCATTCATCCACTGTCCTCCCTCTAACCTCCCTATCTCCTCCCATGCTCGTAATCTAGGCGTTATATTTGACTCCTCTCTCACCTTTTCACAACACATTTCACTTACCTCTCGCTCCTGCCGTTACCACCTATACAACATTCGCAAAATCCGTCCCTCACATTCCATGCAACCAAACTCCTTATCTCCTCTCATCTTTTCCCGACTATTCTACTGCTCCCCCTTATTCTGTGGACTTCCTGCATCCCAGCTTGTCCCCCTTAAATCCATTTACCACTCTGCTGTTCGTACTCTGTCTCCTTACCTCCCCTGATTCCATCTCCTCCTCGCTCTCTCACCTTCGCTGGCTACCTTTCCACTTAGTTAAAATTCTGCTTTCTCTGCCTTGTTTTCAAATCCCTACATGGTCTTGCTCCTCCCTATCTCTCCTCCCTTCTCACCTTTTACTCCCCCTCTCGCTCACTTCGTTCTGCTGACCATTTCCTCCTCACTGTACCTCCTTCCCCCTGTGCTCCCTCCCGGTTCCGCTCCTTCCAACTCCTTGATCCTCTTCACTGGAACTCACAGCCCCCTCTCAATCCGCTCTTCCATGACCCTTCCCTCATTTCGCACTTCCCTTAAATCCCTTCTCCTCCACTCTCCTCCTTGAAGACCTCCCCTGTTCTCTCTTCCTCCCCCCCTCTTTCCCTCTTCTAACTCCTCTCTACCCACTCCCATTTCATTCTCCCACCCTTCTATTCTTTACTCGTTCTATCCTTCTCTGTTCCCCTTCACCAATCCTACTCCCTCTCCACTTCCCCTCCCCCTCAGTTAATTTCTTTTTGCACTGTTTTGTTGTCGAATGATTCATTATGTAATTTTGCTCCCAATGTTTGTTCACTATGAGTTGGTCCATTGTACAGTGCCTTGGTGTAAGGCGCTCTATAAATAAATCAAATCAATCATTTGTGATGAAATTGCGAAGAATCTGCAGAGGTTTAGGGCAGTGGAGAGGGATGGTATAAAGCCGGATTGGTCTGGATGAATCAGTTTATTCATGTATGGGTTTAGTTTATTGGCGATTGCTTTGGCTATGCTCTTCGCATCTACATTGATGAGAGATAGGGGTCTGTAAGAGGAGGGGTCGTGAAGCGGTTTGTGCGGCTTCAACAGGACTGAGATTATGGCCTCGCGTAGAGTTGGTGGCAGTGATCCTTTCTCCAGTGACTCTTCCCTTAATTTCAGAAGTCGTGGGGCTAGCTCAGTGTCAAATGCTTTGTATAGGTCTGTCGTAATGCCGTCTGCTCCCGGTGCTTTGCCCATCTTTAAGTCTTGAATGGCTTGTGTTATGGCCTCTTCTGATAGTGGGGTGTCTAGGATTATTCTGTCCTCATCCGTAAGTCGTGGAAGGGAGTATGAATCTAAGTGTTGCTGCAGTTCTTCTGATGATTTCTGGTCCCTGCTTTGGTATAATTCGGAGCAGTATCGGAAAAACACTTTGTTCATCCCTTTCTGATTCGTAAGGGTTATTCCTTGTTCATCTGTGATGCTGGTGATTTGTCCTTGGCCTAGTTCTGACCCGACAAGGTTGGCCAGAAGCTTTCCTGATTTATTTCCCTCTCCATATCTCTTGGCTCTGATGAGTCGTATTATGTAATGCACTTCTTGGTCTGCCAGTGTATTGAATGTTTCGTTGGCTTCATGTAGGGGGGCCAGGGTTTGTTGCCCAGGCGCTCTGGTGTATGCTTCCTCTGCCTTTTTTATGCAGATTTCGATCTGGGTCAAGTTTGAGCGGATCTCTTGCAGTCTGCCATGCACTGTGGCGATTAGATGATACAGAGCCCTCATTGTGTTAAAAAAAAATCTGTTTGTTCAATGCGGATTAATTCCACCAGCGCCTCATCGCGTAGAAGCTGTGGCGGCATTGTCCACATTCGGGGGCTTCGGAGCGCAGATCCAAGCAGGATGTCTAGTATGACCGGGGAGTGGTCTGAGAGGGTGCTGGGTAGTATGGTGCACGCTTTAGTCTCTTGAATACATTCCGTGGAGCAAAGCCAGTAGTTTATAGGGGAGCTCGACCCATGAACGCATGAATGAAATGTAAACTCCTTTGTGTAGATGGAGTTCCCTCCAGGTATCGGCCAACGGTAGTAGGCGCATGGCATGTTTGATGGTTGAAGCCACCTTCGTCTCCCTTCTACTACTTGTGGTTGTTGGTTTTGGTTATAACAAAGCCTGTTCTTCGGTGAATAATTATCGTCACCCCTCTGGATTGTGAGGAATAGTCAGTAGTAATCACTTGTTGACCCCAGGTGCGGCATAGGGATGCTACCACCTTTTCAGTTGCATGAGTCTCTTGCAGAAACAGAATGTCGATATGGTGTCTTGTAGGTAGCATAAACCGTGACTTCTAGATTTGATTGGGTTGGAGAGGCCTCTTATGTTCCAGGACAGAAGCCTAGTGTTCACCATCTTACTTTGCGTTGCCATTCATTCTGCTCTGTGAAATGTATGCAACGTCTGTGACGCCCTAATACAAGTCTCTCGGATTTTGCTGTGCCAGGTTTTATAAATAACATAACATAGTCTCGGTTTTTCCGCTTTATAACCAACATCAGTAACTGTGGAAACTTCTCCCTGACTGGATCCTTTGCTTGCGTTCCTGGGTACCAAGTATGTGTAGCATCAGGGAACCAGTCCTAACCAGGCAACAGGCCTGTAACTCCTCCCACCCTCTTCGACATCCCCCCCAATCGGGCAGTGTGTCCCCATGAACCATATGCAACATTGCAAAGTGAGCTGGGCTGGTTGGCCCACTTCCAGAGTCGTGGTTGTATTAGCCTATTGTGTTGGTGCATTGTCGTTCTATATCTGATTCAGTGTTTGGTCATATGGGTTTCTGAATTCAGGTTCCATTCTGCACTGTTGGGATGTGGTGTTCCAGGTATGACATGGCCTTGTCATGTGTCTCAAATAATTGTCCTGCCGGCGTGTTGTATGCGTCGCTTAGCCAGAAATAGCATTGGGTATACTATTTTCCTTTCCTTGAGTGCCTTCTTTACTGTGTCAAAGGAGCGCCTCGTCGCTTGGACCCCCGATGAAAAGTCTGGGTATATGTGGATGCGGTTGGAGTCGTAGGACAGATGGGCTTGTTCACGCGCCAGTCTGAGGATGAGATTGCTGTCCCGGTAGTTGAGTATTCTTGCTATAATTGTTTGGGGTGGAGCGCCTGGCTTAGGTGGAGGGGCAGGTGCTCTGTGCGCTCTTTCGACAAATTGTTTCAAAAACTGTGCCTCTGGGAACAAAGAATGGAATATATTCTCGAGGAAGTGTTCCATGGGAGTGTTAAGTTTGCGCTCCGCCATCCCAACCACCCTTATGTTTTTGCGGCGTGAGCGGGATTCTAGGTCTTTGTATTTGTTTTGTGTAGTTTTGATGTATTTTTGGATCTGTTCTATGGTTTTTTTTTTGTGTGACAGACGTGTCTTCGAGTGTGGACACCCTTTCCTCCGCCTCTACGACTCTGGAGTTGTACTTCCTGATGTCTGCTCATATGGACGGGATGTTCCCTCTATGTCATCAGCTTGGTGTTGATTGCTGAAAACCCTTTCTCCATCGCTGCCATATAGGGGGTCATGTTTTGTTCTGGGGGGTCGATGTGGAGCCCGTGGGGAGCGGACCATCCGGGCATCATCTTCACCCCCCGCCTGCATGTTGTCTAACGGCGGTCTTGTCTGCGCCTCCTCCATGATTGTCTTCACCCAGCAGGTAGCGAGGCAGCACAGACGCAGCCCCCACACTCTCACGGACTGTGTTGCAGTCCTCCCCCCAGACCAGATCTCTAGACCTCGCACAACCGCAGCCAGTGCCCGGTCACTCAGTTTATGCCGGTGTATCTGTGTGCCCAGTGACTTGGCAGCTGGAGGGTGTTCCGGCCCCTTTGCGGTCCTCGCAGTGTCAGGTGTTCCGGGCCGCTCCCAGGCTGGTATGCTGTCGGTAGTCGGGCTTGGTGCACTCCTCCCTCCGTCCAGTGCGAGGGTGCCCGTCAAGGAGTGGTTTTGGCGGGCTGTGTCACAGCCATTAAAAGAGGATCTTGGCAGTGCAGTCGTACATTTTCTGGGATCCAGGATCCGATTTCTCCCCAGATTGGGACAATGTAGTCCCGGAGCCTTCAGCTGGATGTTCATAGTTTTTGGGCACACGACAATAGCAACCTTCAGCAGGATTTCCAGGTTCAGGATATTATCAGCCACGGAGCTCACGGATTAAGTGGCCATCTTGTTCGGCGCACAACAGCGGCCCTCCGTGTATTTGGGGTTCTGATGACCAATTCGGCCAGCATGTTCTAAAGGCGGACCTCGTGCGTTGATGATACATTAGCTGAATGTCCCCAACTAAGCTGGCTTCCTTCTACCTCTCAAACTGCCCTTGCACGTGCAGATCTCCAATCACTCAAATACTCACTGCCTTTCAGCTCTTCTCAATCGCAGCATCTAAGGTGGTAGGTGGTAATCTGGGTATTCCCCGTAGTGGAGCCGTTTAACATATGTGAAGTCAACAACACCCTGTAAAAGTAGGAACCTCTTCAAAGCCACCCTTGTTGCCTCCACGAGGTCTAGTGGAGCTCCTGACTAGTACTCTTCCCCTGCCTAAAACCCCACCCTCCAAGCATAAGAGTGTCCTAAGGGACCTTACCAGCTGCTCACCTTTCCAAGCGCAAATGTGGCGGAACTTCAGTGCAGCAGCACTGTGACACCGCGTATACAGTGTCACAGGGCAGCAAGATGGTACATTTCAAAGTGTGGTACCAAGACACCTCCACCTTCCCAGGGGCATGCCGTAGCAGACCATTTTAGCCTAGCCACCCTGTTACCCCATGCAACAGCAGTGCAAATAATTTGGAGTTCTTTAAAAGTGTGGTGTCCCAGCCACATTGGTATATTGTTAAAAGGTATATAGCAACTTTGGCAATACCATCTTTTTGATGAAGGAAAGCCGTCCTATCATCGACATTATATATATTGTGTAGTTCAGCGCCATGGTTGTCGGGGAACAAGATACAACAATCCCCAGGTATTTCGGCGCCACCTTCAAACCATGTGTGTCTGCTGTTGTTAATGCCATATTAGACGGGGACAAATCTGAAATATTCCCCCTGCTTTGTTGAAGGCCAGAGAATCATGACTCGCTGTCCCCTTTCCAACTACCAGTTTCCTGGGAAAACATCACTGACGACCCTCAAAAATGTGTAGCTCTATACTCCAGTACCTTCACTAAAGCCATCAACACCATAGCACCACTCATTCCACAGAAAGCCCAAAGACCACTGCAATTCTTGTTTCACAGGGTCCCTTTTAGCCCTGTGATCCAAGAAGCGGCAAGCAGAAGCCCTGTGGAGGAAAAACCCCTTGGTTGCCTCAAAACTATCCTTTATTAACCTGGAAAAAGAATACAAGCAAGCAATCAAGGGCAAAGCGAAACTTACAATGCCACGACAGCTAGTGCAAATTCAAACTCACAGGAGTTATTTAAAATACTGTGAGCGCTTGAATCTCCCACGACACCACCCTCTATTTTCAAAGATGAATCTTTGTGTACTAACATTCAAGACGCCATGAGAAACATTGTCCTCCTACAGAAAGAAAATGCCTCAAAATGTAGTCCAACTTAACGGAGTTACCCTACAGCCCCAGCCAAATCATGCAACATCACCCCCTTCCATTTCAGATCAATCTCAAAGTGAAACTACCAACTTCATTAAAATTCTCAAACCCTCCAGATGCCTAGGTGACATCTGCCCAGCCACCTTCATCAGTCTGTACCCCTGACCTTGTCCCCTTCATCACCAAATGTATGAATGCCTTGTTATCCACTAACACTGTACCCATCAACCTCAAAGAAGCATGGGTTTTTCCCTTGCTAAAAAAAAGCCATTGTTAGACCCTGCATTGCCCAACAACTACTGGCCAATCTTCACCGTACCATTCCTTTTCAAAATCTTAGACAGAGCTGCCTACAATCAGATACAAGACTACCTAGAATCAAATTTCATCCCGGGAATGCACCAATCAAGATTCAGACCAGGTCACGGTACAGAATCGGCTCTTCTAGACCTTAAAATACAAATGGACTCATTCAGAGATGAGAGCAGACCAGCACTCTTGCTCCCATTCGATCTATCGGCAGCGTTTGACCTTGTAAACCACAAAACACTCTGCCACCACCTCACATCAGCCATCAACTTCTCAGTAGAAGCCACCAACTGGATTGCCTCCTTTCTTGAAGGGAGAACAATGAGTCTTTTCTGAAAGCGCCAATG
The DNA here is from genome assembly GCF_040938575.1 of Ambystoma mexicanum. Classification (NCBI taxonomy): domain Eukaryota; kingdom Metazoa; phylum Chordata; class Amphibia; order Caudata; family Ambystomatidae; genus Ambystoma; species Ambystoma mexicanum. Next base: position 83,461,924 of record NC_090931.1, read on the forward strand.
CTGCACCCATCCCAATCCCATGTGGGGTACCCCAGAGATCTTGCGCGTCACCATCACCACACATTTTCATGAAAACACTTTTTGACCTGCTTGACGACATAGGTATCTCGTATACCAACTACGTGGATGACACTCAGGTCCTCCCTTTGTCAGGATCCGATCACAATGACTCCCTTATGATAAACAAAGTTTACACAACCATCCAGGCCTGGATGGCTGCCAATCACTTATGTTTCAATGATGAGAAGACTGAGATCTTGATAGTAGGTTCACCATCAGTGCTAAAGAACCTTAGCCCACGCTTCTTAACCTTCAGGATAGACAGAATCCCGATTCCAGTCTCCAAACCTTGGGCATATATCTGAATGCCTCGCTCTCCCTTAACAGGCAAGTAAGCGCCATTGCAACATCATCTGCATACCCTACCAAGCTAATCAATGCAGCAAGACGATACCGCAACACAGAGAGCTGCCTAACCATTGCTAGAGCAATAACAGGTGCCAGATTAGACTATTGTGATGCCCTGTTTGCAGGAACCTCTACACGGAACTTAAACAAGCTTCAAATAATACAAAACAATGCTTTGAGAGCAGCCCTCAATCTCCCCAAGAGGGAACATATTAAAGCTGAAGGAAAACAAGTCCACTGGCTTCCTATCAGACAAAGGATTATATTTAAAAACATTACTATTGCTCATAAATGCTTGCGCAAAACAGCCCTACAGTACTTGACACAAAAAATTGCGAAAGCACAATCGAACAGGCTAGTAAGATCCCTCCACGCTGGTAAATCAACTACTCCAAGAGTGAAAAGAGCAAAAGGTGGCGGAGTTGGCTTTCGCTCAGTTGCTGCACACCAATGGAATGCCATGCCAACGGATCTCAGAACACAGGAATCCTACTTGACATTGCGAAAAGCCTTGAAAACCTGTCTCTTTGCCTAACAACTGCAATTCACTGTCTGTCCCTCTGATGAACACTGATATTTGTGTGTATCTTGTTTTTGTCCCTAAGCTCTGTACAAATGTAAGTGGTATGCAAAAGCGCCCTGATGCCTAAGGACTTAGGCGCTCTACAAATGAAAACAATACATTTAAAAAAAAAACTCAAGTCCTCAACCACTCCCAGTATTTCTGCCCCATTTTCTTCATGTTCACTTTCATAGAACAAAATATTGCCTGCATAAGGTGAGATCAAGCCCTCCTCCCCCAAAACTTAGTCCACGATCACTGTATTTATCCCGCAGCAGATCGGCCAGTGACTCTATATCAATTTCCAACAAGCGATGTGACAAGGAATAACCCTGCCTCGTACCACATCAGCAAATACATCACCCCATTCGTGTTCCCTCTTGCCACTGGGTTGGTATAGAATAGTTTTATCCATAAAATAAAACGAGGCCTGAACCCGTAATTTCATAATACCTGGAATAAATAGGGCCAAAATACTTTGTCGAAAGCCTTTTGCAGATCAAGAGCGATGCCAACAGTCTGGGCCCCCAGGTCCACCATTGACATAACATTATACATCCTGCACAAGTTTAAAGCCGTAATCTTCCCCGGAATTAACCCATACGGGGCCTGAGTGAATTAAGTGAGGCATCAGGGGGAGTAGCATGTTTGTAATGACTTTAGCAAATATCTTGGTGCCTTCGTTAATTAATGACAGTAGACGCTACGAACCGCACCCGCTTGCTAGTTTGCCCAGCTTCAGCAACAGTGTTAGGACAGCTTCCTGAACTGACTCTGGCAATGTCCCACTCTCCAGAGCTTCTTCCCACATTTGCACCAGGTGTAGAGTACTGGAATCTCCTGGAATTCCGTGTAGAATTCGGAAACGAGACACTAAGTGCCTCGTGCCATCCCATTAGGTAGCTCCAAAATCGCCTATTATCTCCCAAGGTGTCATGGGTGCCTCCAGTGCTTCACTTGCTTCCCTGGACAATAGCAACATCGAATTTCCATAAGATACCGCTTAATCTCCTCTGCAGTCGCACTACCCTTAGGTCGGTACAACCTAGTATAGAAGGCGTAAAACACTGCATTCATGCCCATTTTTTTGCAACATATTTCCAGCCTCTTGTAGCTATATATGCAATGGATCCTTGCCAGACGCCACAGGGACTAGGCGAGCTAGCAGACAACTGGGTCTGTCCGCTTTGCCATAAAGCCTGGTCATTTTAGGCCTGTCCAACAGATGAACCTCCCTTTGCGTTGGCTTCTGAAAGTTATGGAGCTCAGTTCTATCGTCTGATGGCAGGTCATGTGTATTGCCGCTGGAATTCCCAAAGCCTCACCTCTTCCCTATTCAGATCCAGTCTTATTGAGTGCAGCACCCTTAATTTGGTTGCCGTTGCCAAGCCCCTCACACAAACCTTAAAGGCTTGCTAGGATGTTGCGATAGTGGAAACTGACCCTACATCGTCTCGAAGTAGGTAGTAATACATTCATGCAAATTTAAGGAAAAGGCTGGGTCCCGTAGTACATCTGGCTTGAATCTCCACGAGGGACTGCGTCTCCCTTCCGCTGCCCAAGCCATGACGAGCAATAGGAGAGAATGGTCCGACTGCATTTGAGGGAGAATTATGCACTGCATGACCACTGAGTAGCGTCTCACAAGCCATAAATCGATCTGTGAATGCATATCATGTACAGTGGAATAATAAGTATATTCCCACTCTTCACTGTGCAACACCCTCCATACATCTACCAATCGCAGTGTATATATACCATCTAATATTGTGCAGGCTGCCTTGCTCGGGGCCTGTGGACTCGAGCTTGCCTGATCCATAATTACATCCAGTGCGGGGTTAATGTCTGCCCCCCACTCCTCCCCAAATTAGCTTGGCTATATTTGGGCCATAGCTATTCATCGATAGCACCTGCCTTTTAGAAAGGTACCCATGTACTAGTTTCCCTCAGTATCTATTACTCGCCCAATATGACTGACTGAAAGTGACGTATGTATCAAAATCGTAGTCCCCTTGCACACAAGGAGTATGAAGTATATTACATATGGTCACCCCTGCCAGAAGCCATCCCACATGCCTGTTTCTCCAGAACATGAGTCTTGAAGAAACAAAATGTTACCTCCCTGTCGATTTGCCTGCTCCTCGATCTTTCATGCTTTTATGTGGCTGCAGAGACCTCTTACATTCCAGCTCACTAGCTTAATGTAGCTTTCTCAAGTGATCCAAACATCCTGCTCTAATTTTGTCAATTCTGCATAGTTTTATATCCACTACGAATCTATTGCTTACCGAAAACCACTGTGTTTCAACTTTATTCCCCAATGGTTCCCCCCCACTCAGCCCCCTCCCCCAAAGAGCAGTGTTTTCTACCCACCCCCAACACCCCTGCCCCAAACAAAACCAAAGCATTAGCATTGGGGCTACCTGCTACTTCGACTACGTAAATATATTTTTGCAGAACCAAGTTCAGACTTAATCTTGAGTTACCATCAACTGATATCATAAACCCGATCATGCATGCTACACATTCATTCACGCTCCCAAATACTCACTTAACCAAAAATAATGGAATGGGCCATCAAAATGCACGCAGAATGAGCTTTCCTTACTTTATGAATAAAGTAATTTGGCTTGTAGAAAGTACAAGACATTCTCAAAAAACGTCTCACATCAGGGGTCATAAACCAAACACAATACTTTCTCATTCTAAAGAAAACAATACTTTAGCCTGCTGATTTGGATATTAGGAAGAAAATATCTGTAATATTCTATATATTATAAATGCTCACTGGCCAGTCCCTTATCTCTTGACCTGCACATGTTCCTTCCCTTTATAGTAGACGTAAGATCGCCTTTTTTCACTAGAGGGGTGTATTCTGGTGTGAGCGTGATTAGGAACACCCTTACACATCATCGGAACAATTGTGGATTGACTAGTGACACATTTTGCTTACACTATTACCGAAATGGTGTGCCATTTTCCAGTTGTTACTCATACAGCCTTGAATGTTGCACTTGTCCACAACAACCCAATTATATTTAAATGTGCCGGGTGAGATTGAAATATTGCTTTTGGCTGAAATAATAAACATACTCCTATCTCATTTTCTCACGCCAGGCCCCAATCTACCAGATAGTTTGTTAGCCTTGGACAGTTTATGTCCTCCATCGCGGTGCACACTGTTGCTGGTAGACGCATGATATAATTGAATCCGAAGTTGTTACTTTATTGTGGTGCGGGGCCAATGTGCAATGCTACTTCTCCCATTTCTACATCTTGCTACTGTCTTTTTTTGTGTGCACACTGAACCTCTTCCACAATGTGTGGCACTGTGTGTTCATCTTGCTACATTCTGTTTGTCAATTTTAAGGTGTGTGCACATGACAATCAAAGCTTTGTGTTTTTCTCTGCCATAAACGGAAACATACTAATTGTTGCATATCTAGGCTGAAAACCTGGGAAGACCAATTCATGCCGTTTCAGCTCCCTTTCGAATCTTCCCTTCTTTCTGAAGCTTGGCACCCTCAGCCTTCAGAACCCCGTGGTGGACCCAACAAAATCTCTATTTAGCCATTAAAACTCCAGTGCTGTGTATTAGAACTACGAAACCTGCAGGGCCTTGCTCACGCAAAATGCCAATCCCCTTGTCATGTTCAATATTCTCGTATGTACCCTACCTTGCTATGCCTGCCGCCATTTGCTACATTCCTGCTGTGTATTCAGCAACCTAACCTTCTCTATATTATAGCACTAATTCCCTACAGTATAGCAAAAACAAACTCTATCCTACTTGTGTTATATTTCGCTAAACCATCATGCTGGCTGCAGTAAACTATTCCAGCTTCCTTATTCTATATGTCCTTTCTCATTTGGGGACTGTTGGGGGCGTGACCTTGTGCGTCACTTATCTTATCCGTACCATCACATTCCCTCCACTGGTAAATTGATGGACCAAAAACCCTCTTTCTTTCCGGTCGTAGCTGTCCTTTTGGAACCAAAGCTCTTGTAGAAAAGCCCCTCAACGCTCACACCAGAGAAAATGTAACCCACTAGGGAAAGAAACCCAGTACACCTCTTGCAAGGAGAAAAGCTTTATTCTCATAAACGTCAAGTATGCGATGGCAAAGAACTTTGCTGCCACGCAACAACCAACATGGACGGCTGCTTATAAGGGCAAAAAGCATCACAAAGACATACATCACATAGGTTACAAATCCACAGAGCTGGTTGGTGTGACACTATACATAGGCGACCTGCTCCATATGGGATGCCAGGTCATTGGTCCCAGCATCTTCTGTCCATCTTCATCGTGGGGCTCTTCCCATGGCATCGGGTGCTGGGCATGATAATGACCAATTAAGTAGGGAAATTCACAGTCTGCCCTATCGGAGGCCTAAAGTGCATCTGCTACCGCAGACGTGGGCGCAAAGACTACATTCAAAGCTGTTTTCAAAGAATTCCTTTCTGCTCTTTGGTGCGGGTGTGGCTCCTAGGAAGGTGCAGACTGTTACTGAGACCCTGTGATGCAGGAGCTAAGGTGAACATGCAGATGTAAGAACACCTCTTAAGGGTGAGACCAAGGCACATGGGGGTGGTTAACGGGAAAATTGTATGGGTGATGGGTGCGGGAGAGGGAATAGGGGTGAATAGTGAGCTGCTGGGTTTGAGCTGAGGAGTGAATAGGGACCATATGACGAGGTTTTATGTTTTTTTAATTGGTATAAGGATTTTGTCATAAAAATACAAGGAAAGAAATAAGTGTGGGATCCTTTCCGAGCTAGCAGAGAAGGTGGCACCATTTTATTTTGTGACAAGGAGATATATATATATATAAGTAGAGGCTCTGTATAATTGGAGAGCTGTGATTACTGTGCCCATTATATTCTGGGAGGAGAAATGAGATGAAGTAGTGGTTGTTGTTTTAGCTTATTTTAGTTTGTTGTTTTAGTGTTCTGACTATTCATTGTGTATTCAGCAGAGGCCAAGAGCGGGCCTGTGGAAGTAGCCAGAATCCAAGTACTTATAGAACGTGGGTGGGAATGAAGACGGGGGAGTGGGGACAGCGAACTGGTAATGAGATTACAACAAATTGTGTACGACTCAATGTAAAAAGGTACTGAACATGACAATTTTTGATCTGGGGTGATGTCTCCATTGGAGTATATGTATAGTGCGTTGCTGTTGTACTGGGACAACAGTGAAAAGTATCACAATGGTTGGCGGAGACACAGGGAGGGATGCCCCCACTCCCATGGCCAGAGCAGGGTACAAATGGCATAGGGTTATTTGACCACATGTCCACGTTCCTAGCGGCCAAATACAAAGGTAAAAAGCTCTAGAGGAGAAAAGGGATTTTAGACCTGTACAAAATAGTGGATGAGTGCAAGATCCAGGGGGGGCGACAGCCCCGCCCCAAGCACTGCTCTACCAACACTCCACAGGGCAGCAGAACAGCACTTGGCTGTGGTGATGGTGGGATTTACCCACTTTTCACCTGCCCAGCTACAGGATACACAAACCCGACATATGTGCCTACTCCCGCCACAGCTCCACCTCCTATGCCTTTGAGAAGCACACAGTAGGGATTCCGTTAGCAGTGGAGTACATGAAGTTTGCTTATAGCTATTGTGGGAGATCAGACTGCAGATGTGTGGGTTAAGGTTGGATACCTATGAGTTCAATTGGGTGACAATGCACATTATGGGGCTCCCTTTAACATCAGAGCACAGGTATGGGATGCCTTGCGGCAAACGTATCCCAACACACCAGACTTACAGTCCATCATGCAAAACACCATAGGGGGATGATGAAGATCCCGCAGAATTATGGTTTTGCTTGATGCAGTGCCCCAAATTGGTAAAACATGTTGGCGGGTGCCAGCAGATTTCATTTTTAGGCCCGTTACCCTAGAGCTTGTGGTAGGGACAATACTTTCATTGGATTTGCAGGGTCTGGTGGTGTTTGTGAAATGGATTATGGTAACGGATTCAGATGTGTGTGAGTGGCACACAGTGTTCTGTATTGATCCTATGGTGCTTCTCAGGGGGGTGACAAAGGCAGAGTTGTTTGAAGACAGGGATGATAATGGCGAGATAGTGTTGACCATTTGCGCCTGTTTCGAAATCATTGTGCAATATCATAAGGTGCAATGTTCTTTGATGGCCCTTGTTGCCCCACCCACATTCACCAACAAAGATCTAGAGCAGGTCCCAGAGAAACTGTGGACAACCAGCGCCCACGATGTAGAGCTCTTGCATGGAGTGACGCTGGTGAGAATAACACTCCAGCCAGGCGCAGTGTTACCCCCGAGTGAAGCACTATCCCCTAAGGATACAGCGAAAGGGATGCAAGATGCCATCACTTCACTGTTCAATCAGGGGAGTTCTCCAGCATGGGGTCTGGCATGGATTCACATGCTCATGAATATTCCCCGTCGTCAGGCTGGGAATCCTCGGTAAAGAAAAATCAGTATCAGTTTCGTTTCTGATCTGTCTTTCGTAGTAGTAACCAATCACTGATCTCTGCGTCATACTGACCACAGCCAATGACTGCCCTCTACCGAAGCCCCGCCTCTGGCAGCCATCTTCAGATTTTTACCGCACGTTCAAGTGTTGGGAGTCCTCGTGCTTAGCTCTCAAGCTTTTACTGCGTGTTTCGCGCTTTTTCAGGTGAATTTTCACATTTTTTCGGTTAATCGAGCCTCAAGCTCCACCGTTTCTACTCCCGTTAACGGCTACCCGTTACGGGATTTTCCTACGCCCCTCAAGGGTGAAGATTTCGTCAAATAGACTTCTTGGAGGATTCCAGAAGATTCGCAGCCTACTTCGAGATGGCCCAGGACGCAAGTTCGTCACCCGGACCCAAGCTGTTTCGCAGCTGCCCTGGATGCGGGCTGCAGAATGTGTTTAAGGAAGACGAACATTTGCGATGCCTCTACTGTCTTCATGGGGACAAGACTCATGTAGAGAAGGACTGCCAGTTCTGCAAGAACTTGTCGGAGCGGACCATGAGGGACCGTCGATCCCGTCTCGCCAGCTGGTTGGAGAAGGGCTCAACGGGTGAGAAGAAGAAGAAAGGGTCCGAGCGGGCTTCTAAGTCCTGTGCGGGCGCCCCGGCGACGGGGGCCCAACACCAGGCCAAGTGCTGCGAGTCCACTGGCTCCGGGAGCGCCGAAAGGTCGGGCTCTTCGGTCGCCAGGCAGGGCGCGCCTTCCCCGGCACCGTCAACCACGAGCCAGCGCTCCGGTTCGGGGAAGAGGAAGTCCAAGAGATTGTCCACAAGATTGTGGAACTCTCCCGTCCCCTGCACACCCTTTATACTGTAGAAACAGTCAATATTTCTATACAATGGTAATATTCAGTTTCTTTCAGAAAAAAGAAGAAATTAATGAGAGAAGCTAATTCATGACACTATTATAATAAAACAGAATGATGGGGACCATCGGTTTTAATTGAATTTTAAATTAATTGTTATAGATATGAATTTCAATTCATTCATCATCCAGACTTTGTAAACATAATAACATAAATGTGTTCATTTTGAGGTTACATTCAATATTATAATACAAGGGCATACAAGGTACTCATCACACTTTCTATACAATAGGCTTTTCACATGGTATATCCACAGAAAGTAATGATGAATATTTTCTCGACGCGTTTCGGGGTGTCCCCTTCTTCAGGAATTGATAGCCCTCTTCATTGCCGTTAATCTTTGTTTCGTCTATAATGTATGATACAATGATCAAATTTTAGATTCTCACTGATAACTGTCATTTAACTCTTGGGAGAAATTTTTAATAATAATCACCTGGATGTTCAATGTGGAATATCCTAACTGGATTTATTATCAATAGCAATATCAGCCCAATAATGGTTATTCAACCTGTAGATGTGATAAAAAGACAATAGGGAAAGCTCAATTAAAAACGGGATCTTAATTCATGAAGGAAAATCTAGTCATGTAATATCTAAGAAAAAATATTACCTTTCGGTATTTCTGTAAAAAGCTACTACATCCATGGAATGGGTCGCTGTGGTATGTAGAGAGTCCTCAGGTACGGAGGTAGTGCAGTAATGGGCGATTCCTCCACTCGTGTCTGTAAAAACACGTATATATACTATATTAGATACACGAAAACAATGGGGTGGGATCATTCTGTGGAGAGTATTCTGTGAAGGCCTCTAGGCTCATGATATGCAATTGGGGAGCTGTTTACAAAGGATTCTCTTACCTCCTTCCTGAGAAGATGGCCGGTGCTGTAGCTCGAACCGTTCTACACGGTTTTCGCTAAAGATGGCCACTATTTACATTATGACGTCATCACGTCGAAGCGTGACGACGTCACTATGTTTAGAACGTCAGCGTGTGACGGGAAAACAGACGTCATACGGACATATTTTAGAAAACAATGTGTAATTAACCAATAGTATATAGGTGTATATCTATACTGGTGCAGGGAGTTTGAGTCAAATGAAATAAAGGTGAAAAGAGTCGAAAGATAAATGTGAGGAGTGTCTCATGTAACTTCTGGGAAATCTATTGTTTACCACGGACAAAAGTTAATCGAATATTGGACATCCGTGTGTTTACTATTTCAAGAGAAGCATGCTCACATTCTATGGTCTGTAACTTAATACATCCTATGTCACAATAGATTTCCCAGAAGTTACATGAGACACTCCTCACATTTATCTTTCGACTCTTTTCACCTTTATTTCATTTGACTCAAACTCCCTGCACCAGTATAGATATACACCTATATACTATTGGTTAATTACACATTGTTTTCTAAAATATGTCCGTATGACGTCTGTTTTCCCGTCACACGCTGACGTTCTAAACATAGTGACGTCGTCACGCTTCGACGTGATGACGTCATAATGTAAATAGTGGCCATCTTTAGCGAAAACCGTGTAGAACGGTTCGAGCTACAGCACCGGCCATCTTCTCAGGAAGGAGGTAAGAGAATCCTTTGTAAACAGCTCCCCAATTGCATATCATGAGCCTAGAGGCCTTCACAGAATACTCTCCACAGAATGATCCCACCCCATTGTTTTCGTGTATCTAATATAGTATATATACGTGTTTTTACAGACACGAGTGGAGGAATCGCCCATTACTGCACTACCTCCGTACCTGAGGACTCTCTACATACCACAGCGACCCATTCCATGGATGTAGTAGCTTTTTACAGAAATACCGAAAGGTAATATTTTTTCTTAGATATTACATGACTAGATTTTCCTTCATGAATTAAGATCCCGTTTTTAATTGAGCTTTCCCTATTGTCTTTTTATCACATCTACAGGTTGAATAACCATTATTGGGCTGATATTGCTATTGATAATAAATCCAGTTAGGATATTCCACATTGAACATCCAGGTGATTATTATTAAAAATTTCTCCCAAGAGTTAAATGACAGTTATCAGTGAGAATCTAAAATTTGATCATTGTATCATACATTATAGACGAAACAAAGATTAACGGCAATGAAGAGGGCTATCAATTCCTGAAGAAGGGGACACCCCGAAACGCGTCGAGAAAATATTCATCATTACTTTCTGTGGATATACCATGTGAAAAGCCTATTGTATAGAAAGTGTGATGAGTACCTTGTATGCCCTTGTATTATAATATTGAATGTAACCTCAAAATGAACACATTTATGTTATTATGTTTACAAAGACTGGATGATGAATGAATTGAAATTCATATCTATAACAATTAATTTAAAATTCAATTAAAACCGATGGTCCCCATCATTCTGTTTTATTATAATAGTGTCATGAATTAGCTTCTCTCATTAATTTCTTCTTTTTTCTGAAAGAAACTGAATATTACCATTGTATAGAAATATTGACTGTTTCTACAGTATAAAGGGTGTGCAGGGGACGGGAGAGTTCCACAATCTTGTGGACAATCTGTTGGATTTACATAGGTTAAAACAACCCAGTGTCAAGGTTGTTATTCTCCCCGGCACCCCGTAAATTTTCAACAAATCCTGTAAAAAAACCTTAAACCTAGGTGTGCGCTAGGCAACACAAATATAAGAGGAAGTCCAAGACCCCGGGTAAGCTTCGGGAGAAGCCCCGTCGGAAGAGGGGGGAGCAAGGCGTCACCCCTCCCCCTAAGAAGAAGGCCCGGGACGCACCTAAGGTGGTGAAGGCCCCTACCCAGCAGGCAAAGGCCTCTATCGAGGCGATCGCGGCGACTCTGGCCAAGCGGACAGAGACCCCGCCACCGGAGACTGCCTCCGGGACTAGAGTTTCCCTGCCGCCAAGGAGGGAATCCTCTTTTCAGCCCATCGTCATGGCCACCATGATGGAAGAAGCGAGGGGGGGCACGGTAGCCTCCTCGAGCTCGGAGTCACCCTCGGAGGAGGAACTGACCGAGGCCGTGAGGAATCTCAAAGATCCTCGGGAGATAACCGAGGAAGACGACGATGGCGAGGAAGAGCAGCCTTCCCTTCCGGCGCAGCCAGAACCTAGGCCTCAGGATAGCTCGGCGGCCATTTTGTCTGCGATCCAGTCCTTATTCTCTGAGATAAGGACGAGATTACCACGGCCCAGGCCGGAGGACCCGCAACCTGGCCCGTTGGGAAGTCCTCAGAACAAACGATGGAGGACCCAACCCTCTCCTCCACTCGCCCCCGTAAGGCCTACAGTTCCCTCCTCATCCTCCCACGAGTCGGGAGATGACGGTGCGATGGGCTCGACGACGGGTTCTGAGGGCGACGACGGAACGGGTCTTCCGTCTCCCATCGCACGGGCCTCGCCGCCCGACGAGATTGGCTCATTCCACGCCATGATCGCCAGGGCGTCCGAATTGTTCCAGCTCTGCCCAGAGGAGCAGAAAAACGAAGGTTTCCTCTATCAGCACCGGGAGGCCAAGAGGAAGACTGTCATCGCGGTGCCTCTAATCGATGACATCTGGGAGGAGGGCCTGTCGGTTCTCAAGAACCCCTCCACGGCACCAGCCAAACGGGACCGGTACGAGAAGAAGTACCGGGTCCCCGAAACCGCTCCCCTGTGCCTCAGGGCCCAGCCAACGCCAGACTCGGTCATCTCGGCAGCGGCGAAGAAGAAAGCGGCGGGGTCAGGAACCTCGACGCCGAATTCCCCGCCGGACGGCGAGGGAAAGAAGTTGGACGCCATGGGGCGGCGGGTCATTTCGTCGGCGGCGACGACTATCAAAGCGGCCAACGCCCTGGCGATCGTGACCCGTTACGACAGGGAGCTCTGGTTTAAGCTGGCCCCCATATTGGACTTCCTACCGGACGGCAAGAGGTCCGAGGCCCTGGAAATACTTCAGGAAGGCGAGGTGGCGTCAGACCACGCCATAACGGTGGCAACCGATATTGCCGATACCGGGTTCCGCCAGCTGGGCAACGGTGTTTGCCTACGACGACAGGGTTGGCTCCGGGCGACCGACTTCCGTCAGGATGTCCAGACCAGGGTGTTGGACATGCCGTTCGACGGCAGCAACTTGTTCGGGAAGGCGGTGGACGAATCCCTCCAAGCCATAAAGACGGACACGGAGACGGCCCGCGCCCTAGGAACCCTTCAGCAACGACGGCCCTTTCGGCGCTCCGGAGGCAGACAGGGTGCCTCCCAGGGATCCAGCGGTGGCTCGTAGTCCTACCGCCAGGCGGCACGCTCCTCATCTCAGGAGGCCTACAGGGGTCGCGGCAAGCGGGGAGCTCCTCCCCGCCGTCGGCAAGGTGGCCAGGGCGGCAAGGCAACCACCTCCAAGCAGGACTGAACCGGCCATGGTCTCGGGCCCCTACCGAAGCACCCCGATGGGAGGCCGGCTGACGAAGTTCGTCGGCGTGTGGAAGTCCATCTCCACCGACCGTTGGGTGCTGGATACCCTGGCAAGAGGACACTCTATCGAATTCCTGAAGAAGTGCCTTCACGTTCCACCTGTGGCCAGGAAGGAAAGTCACGTCCCGCAACTGCTGTTGGAAGTACGGGCGATGCTCAGGAAAGGCGCCATCGAGCTTGTCCCAAAGAGGCTGCGGGGCTCCGGGGTCTACTCAAGGTACTTCCTCGTCAGGAAGAAGACGGGCGGCTGGCGCCCCATCCTGGACCTTCCTCATTTGAACAAATACATCAGGTCACAAAAGTTCAGGATGGTCACCCTCCAGCACGTACTCGGACAGCTGGAGGAAGGCGACTTTCTATCGTCGTTGGATCTGGAGGATGCATACTTCCACGTTCCCATCCTCAAGTCACCGAAAGTTCCTCAGGTTCGTCGTCCAGGGACGCCACTACCAATTCAGAGCACTGCCGTTCGGATTGAAGTCGGCCCCCAGGGTCTTTACCAAGTGCCTAGCACCTGTGGCTGCGCCTGCAGGGGATTCACGTCTACCCCTACCGGACGACTGGCTCATCCGCTCAAGGACAAGGGAACTCGCCATCGAACACACTGCGAGGACCGTCCAGCTACTCACAGACCTGGGATTCGCTAGGCAAAGTACCGCGCCTGCTAGCCACGGACATGGCCAGGGTGAGGTCCATCAAGTCCCTCCTGGGGATGATGTCCTCTTGCATCTACCTGGTGCGCCTCTGCAGACTACGGATGCGCCCTCTTCAAGAATTTCTCGACGCTCGTTGGATGCAGGCGACGGGCACCTTCGAAGACAGGGTCCCCCTCAACGAGATGTTCCGGCGGGCGATTCAGTGGTGGGGCGTTTGAGCGCACCTCACGGCGGGCAAGGACTTTCAGATGCCGGCGTACCAGGAGACTGTGACGACGGATGCTTCCCTGGAAGGTTGGGGCGCCCACACCGGAGATCTCCACGCAAGAGGCCTCTGGCTCCCGGAGGAGAGGCTCCTGCACATCAACGTCCTGGAACTCTGAGCCGTGTTCTGGGCTCTCAAATCGTTCCTCCCGTCGCTTAAGGGCAAGGTGGTGCGGATCTTCACGGACAACACCACGACAATGTTTTACATACGGAAGCAGGGAGGCACCAGATCCCCAGCCCTATCCAAGGAGGCACAGGATCTGTGGCACTGGGCGGTCGCCCAGGGGATGTTCCTGGTTCCCTTCCACCTGGCAGGAGAAAGAAACACCATCCCGACTCGCTCAGCAGGGAGCTGCGCGCGTGTCACGAGTGGAAACTGCGCCAGGATCAGGTGGATCAACTCTTCCGACGATGGGGCAAACCCCAAATCGACCTGTTCGCAACAGCGACAAACTCGAAGTGCAAGAGGTTCGCCAGCAAGTTTCCCCAGCCGAGAAGCATGGGCGATGCGTTCTCGTTCCCCTGGGACGGCCTATACCTGTATGCGTTCCCTCCATTGCCGTTGCTGCTTCGACTCATCAACCAGCTCAAGAGGTCCCGGTGCAGGAAGATCCTCGTTGCAGCGGCGTGGCCGAGGCAGATCTGGTTCCCAGACCTTCTGGACTCGTCAACGTCCCCTCCCATCAAGCTGTCGGCGGACGCAGACCTTCTCTCCAGAGAAGGAGGCGCCATCTTCCACCACGACCCGGCGTCGCTGAACCTGCAGGCTTGGCTCCTGCAGCGCTAGAGTTTGGAGGCTACGATATACCGGCCGATTGCAGAGAGGTTCTTGCAAAGGCCAGGGCGTCCTCGACTCTCAAATGCTACGGTCATAAGTGGAAGAGGTTCTCTATCTGGTCCTGAGCACAGAAGATCAATCCCCTACGGATTACGGCCCCTCAAGTGCTGCCGTACCTGCTATTGCTGGCAAAGGCTGGGCTAGCCCATGCCTCCATTAAGATTCATCTGGCGGCGATCTCCAGATATACCAGAACCACAGGACGGACGTCCCTGTTGTCCCATCGACTGGTAAGAGTTTATGAAGGACTGTTCTGGTCGTTCCCGCCGGTGAAGGCCCCGGCGTGGTAACTTAACGTGGTGCTGACCAGGCTCATGGGGCCCCCATTCGTACCGATGCACTCCGCACCGATGAAGTTTGTGTCGTGGAAGACTGCATTCCTGGTGGCCATTACCTCCGCACGACGAGTGGGAGAGATCCAGGCCCTATCCTGCAAACCACCGTACTTGACTTTCCATGCCTCGAGGGTGGTGCTTAGGACGCACCCCTCCTTTATGCCCAAGGTGCCGTCGGACTTCCATCTTAACGGGCCCTTGGTGTTACCTGTTTTCTTCCCGTCTCCTTCGTCGCCGGCCGAGAGGACTTTGCACTCGCTGGATGTGGCTAGAGCGCTGAAGTTCTACGTGGACCGCACGAAGAGTTTCCGGAGGACATCACAGCTGTTTTTGAACTTTGGACCTGTGAATCAAGGGAAGGCTCTCTCAAAGTCTTCTATTTCCAGATGGCTCTCCGGCTGCATCATGCACTGCCACCGGTTGGCTAACCGACCGCTGCCAGGCCGTCCGAGAGCCCATTCGACCAGAGCGATCGCTGCCACTACGGCGTTCTTATCTGGTGTGCCCCTGCTGGACATCTGCAGGGCTGCTAGGTGGAGGTCGACGCAAACGTTCACGAGATTCTACTGCATTGATCGGGATTCCAGGGAGGAGTCCAGGGTCGGCCAAGCAGTGCTGCGCAACCTGTTCGCTTAAGGTGAGCCTGGTGAGGAGTTAAGAGATGCTTAATGTTGAGTTTTTTGTATTGCATAATGTTGAGCCTTTTGCCACCCCCCGTGGTTGTGCATGTGTGTACTGCTATTTATTCTTATATTCATGAGCATGTGAATCCATGCCAGACCCCATGCTGGAGAAGGAACAAGTTACTTACCTGTAACTGTTGTTCTCCAGCATGGGTCTGGCAAGGATTCACATGCAAACCCTCCCGCCTACCCCTCTGCGGCTCTTCACTTGGTCATACTGCCACTTCACGTGCTACCAAATCTGAAGATGGCTGCCAGAGGCGGGGCTTAGGTAGAGGGCAGTCATTGGCTATGGTCAGTATGACGCAGAGATCAGTGATTGGTTACTACTACGAAAGACAGATCAGAAACGAAACTGATACTGATTTTGCTTTACCAAGGATTCCCAGCCTGACGACGGGGAATATTCATGAGCATGTGAATCCATGCCAGACCCATGCTGGAGAACAACAGTTACAGGTAAGTAACTTGTTCCTTGTGTGCCCTCCACCTCTCCATGCAACAAAGCCATATACCCAATGAAAAAGGCAAAAAGGGTGGGCGAGTTGGAGAATGATTTAGGACCTCTGCCCCTTAACATAGTGCAGGCAGAATTTCCTGTTTAAGTGCAGCATCCCCAAACATGCTACACATTTCACGTTGGTGGATCTGAAGAATGCTTTCTTCTCTATCCCCCTGTACCTACAATAGCTCACTGCGTTTGCGCATAGTGGAATGCGCTTTGAACACGCAAGACTGCCGCAAGCGTATAGAGTCCCCCAGCATCTTTAACAGAATATTACATGCTGATTTAGGAAACATTCATGTGCCCTGTACTATCAGTCAGTATGTGGACAATTGCTAGCGTGCAGTGACAGTGAACAGCAGTACAGAAGTGACTCGATCACCCTCTTGCAGCTCCTAGCATACAAGTGGTACAAGGTGGACAGGGCTAAACTGCAGTTCGGTCACCAAGAAGTACTTTATCCGGGACAGTATCAGTTAATGGGATGATCATCATACTACAACGTGCTGCAGCAGTATGCAGCTCCCAGCAGCCCACGATGGTTAAGGAGATGCAAATGTTACTGGGCCTATGTAATTAATGCAGGGCATGGATTCTGGATTACGCTGCATACACCAGACCCTTATTGCAAGGCCTTAAGGAAGCACAAAGACAAAACGATTGTATGGACAGAGGAAATGTTCACGAGTTTTAATGGCCTGTGTCTGCACCACACCTGTATAAGCGACCCCTGATTACACCCAAGAATTCTCTATTCTCCCATTTGAATGGCCAGATGATGATGATGATGGTGGTGGTGCTCGCGCAAAAAAGCAAGATGGGCTACAAGCCATTATCCTATTACAGTGGTTTGATAGATTCTGTGATGCAGGACCAGTTCCCTTGGAAATAGGCACTTTCTGCTGCAGCCTTTTCAATCAAAACAATTCCACAATTGTCATGGGGTGCTCAGTAACGTATCTGGAACACGCAGTGTTTGCTATTCTTGAATGATCGAAATCAACTTTGACTACACAATGAAAAAGACAATCCTGTCCGGATCTGGGTAGTCTGCCTGCGAGCGTTTTGTTTGCGAGTGGACTGCCTGCAGTGAAACTGCTCAGGCCCCCGTTTTGACCATTTATTAAAAACAAGGGCCTGAGCAATTTTTGTCACCCACCCTCAATTTTAAGGATGCGGGTGACACCGCCGCAATCCCAGAGGCCGAAGATACCGAAAATGGGAAGGGCAGGACACCCCCGCTACCCCCGCTCTTCATGTTTGGTATTTTTGTACCCAAATTGATCGAAAAAATTAGAACTAATGGTAGTGACCGAATTCTATCAAATTTACCATTCAATCACATTTTTCTGATCAATTTGGGTAACGCCTCCTCTCCAGCCGACACAATACACATAGTTGGGTGTAGGACTGTAAATCCTGCCACATTTCCCTTGGTAATGTGCACTGACTAATATTTAGCTATGTATGACTCTGACATTTGAGGGGGAGGAGGAAGATATTTTTTTGTTAATTTAAAACGCGCTTAATACCAGCAAGTGTTTTCTAAGCTATTGCCAAAGAAAAGGATAGCAAAATATAGCCCACTCGAGGGTTGGGGGTGGGGACAGGGGGTGTCCTCTTCATTGATGGGTCAACAACTATTGACCCAGGGGACTGGCCTGAGACGTAAGGGTGTGGCAGTGGTTTGCCTAGTGGATGGAGAATATGAAATACTCGTCAAAAAAGACAGCATACTGCATTACTACACAAATTGATAGATGTATTCTCGCAGCCTTCCATGGTGGCAGTGGTAAAATGCACCGCCCATACAATTGACATTGAAATGGTCTCACTCAGCAATGCCACCACGAATGCAGCAGCCATACAAGCTGCGTATCTCCCTGTGCCCAAACCTTCAGAACATCAAGTGGTAGCACAAGGTCGAGCACAATTACCACATCATACAATTCACTGTCAATTGCTCAAATGAGCAAACTACAGCCTTCAGCATCACTTCACTGTGCCTTTACTCACATTATGGGGAAACTGACTAGCCCTTCAGCCTGTCAGTACAGGGAAACCGTTTCACTTAGCCTTGTTACTTTGTTGCCTGTTTGGGTAGCCTTTTATCATTGCATACTGCATCTTCCCATGCAGTGCAACAGAGTTTCTTTTTGTGTGATCCTAGACTCCACTCAAGGGATTTTTTGCTTACCTAAGATTGGACAGACTGTTGGCAGCATACTCTTACTGATCATTTTGGTTAGCCTCACTGTTTGCTGCATTTGGCTACCAGCTGTCTCTAGTGTCCTACAATGGCCATGCGACAAGGTTTTCGTTTTTACCATGACCATCTTGTGTTTTTGCCTTCTTCCTGCGTTTTCATGTCTGCAAAATCCTTGTATGGTCATGCACTTGCCCAGAAAGCACAAAGGTCTCGCTGGCTCGTGCAGGGCATGTATGTGAGGAGTCAGGAAGTGATTTGGGACTGTCTGATCCAAATCCTTGGATCAGGGTAAAAGCCTGAGATCCAAATGTTAGAGGGAGAAAAGACCAAAGATTATTTCTCTGAAATAGCCTTTGTTCTTTTCTACCCTGAACATTTTCAACTTGGCCCCCGCACAGACCTCCACCACCCTACTTACTTGCAGCCGCTAATCGCAGTGTCCCTGCAACACCCGTTTCATTTCACTTCCGTGATCGGGAACTGGTGCTGCAGGGTCCGTTCCTTTTTTCTTTTCTTTTTTTAAAGGACGGCTGCGGGGGACGTCCCCGCAACCCCTGCTCACAATATAGTGAGCAAGGGCGCGCGGGACAATCCTACAGCCCCCAGCACCAAATGCATTATCTGGTCAAACTTTTTGGCCGTTCTGAGTTTTCAAATGGGCAAAATTCGGCCAAATCACGCTTTCTGGCTTTTAAAATCTGACATTTTGGATGATTCCAAGTCCACAACCTGGTGCCAGCAGGTCTGGTGTACATGCGAGCATGAGACTGAGTGGTCCCTGATTGGGCTGCTGCTGTGCATGTGTGGGGAGAAGATATTGCCATTGGAGGGCTGAGTCCGAGTACTCGCCTAACTTTGTGTAAGAGGAGCTCTGTAGCCGCTCCAGCAGATCTGAAGGAGCTATGAGGTTGGCATCATGGAAGGAGACACAAATGGATTCAATGCAAACCTAAAGTGTTTTATTGAAGATGATGTCAGGATGCAGTAAGACCTAACTTTCCATATGCTAAGGTGGGATTTCCCTACCTAAAGAAACTAAGGAAAGTCTGTCAGAAAGTTCAACTCGAATGTCTGTCTCCAAAACCTATGCTGGGCCTCACAATTAAAACAAAAGAATGTTTAAGTTTGTCAACTATAAAGTTCTGAGCTTTATCCAGCTCAGGCTTATTCTTCAGCTTCTTTTCCCCAAATATCAATAAGTTCATTAATGTTCTATTTGCCTTCATGTGGTGGTGAAGTCAGAAAGTTCCACCCTTTTATACAGGTCAGGGTGCCCGTGCCCAAGTTCAATATAAAAGAATGACACATCTTGAGGCTTTGTTCTTTAGTCAACGTTTCAACAATTCTTTACAGTTTAGGATTTTCTTCACCAAAGCTTGTATGCACCAATGATAGCTCTCTTTTTCAACACAACAGGAAACCTTTTTGGCATATAGAGTTCTCTGGTCTTGGCACAGTTGTTAGACCACACTCACCAACCAGCAACCTTGCATACACTTTCAACAGTGCTTGATTCATTAGGTAGTAGTTTTCTGGTCTAGGTGTAGTGGTTGGATCATATGATCCACCCATTACAGGTCACGCAACCAGGAATTCCAGGATTCCTTGAGTGCTTCAATATTCAGCCAAACAAGTCTTTTCTTAACTTAGCCTCCAACTTTGCACTCAATCCTTTTGTTCAATGTAGTTTCTCGTTTGCTTTTAGTTCATTGTTTAATACTAGTAGTTGTGCTGTTTAATATCACACGACGTTCAGAATGGATAGTCTTTCTTTCCTTTCACTTTTATATTTAATAGGTGCAAGTTTTACATATTTGACTCAGTTCGGTATTTAGTACATGTATCTCTGCTGGTTTCATTCAATGTTCAGTAAGCGCAACTTTGTCGGTTTCATTCAGTTTGGTGTTCAATAAGGGCAATTTGCCTGTGTCATTCAATTAATTATTCAATAAATGTAAGGTTTCTTGTTTCATTCGGTTCACATTCAATTCAGTTTTCAATAGGGCAGCTTTGCCGGTTTTGTTCATTTAATTATTCATTAAGGGCAGCTTTATATTAAGGGACCGTTATATTATGCGCGTTCCGTTGGAGCGCTTGTTTGTTTCTTGTTCTCTGACACTACCCTTTCTGTGCGGCTGTTTACCAAACAGGCAAGCCTGTTCGCCGGGTGAGGTTTCCAGCCCTCTCCAGCTCTGGTGTGCAGCTTTACCTTCACTTCCTGACAGCTTGTGTTGCCCGCCTTCCTTTACGAGGGACCTCCTTCCTGCAGAGTCCTGCCAGCAGGGCTCCCAAACTCTGAATCAGCATTGCGGCGTCTTGGCTTCTTGCACTGCTCCTTCTGCTGTCTTCCTATTCACCGGTTTCTCTTCCTCGTTTGTGCCTCTGCAGTCCACTTATGAACCTGCTGTCCTGTAATGGGCTGCAGGTGTCCTTTATTAAGGTTGCATGACTGATTATAGAGACATACCTGACTTTCATTCATCTTTGTCCCAGTATGAGAGTAGTGAGAGTAAATGGTGTCTATTAC
Organism: Ambystoma mexicanum; assembly: GCF_040938575.1. Classification (NCBI taxonomy): domain Eukaryota; kingdom Metazoa; phylum Chordata; class Amphibia; order Caudata; family Ambystomatidae; genus Ambystoma; species Ambystoma mexicanum. The sequence continues at coordinate 83,482,741 of NC_090931.1, forward strand.
TCTCAGTTGCTTCTTCATATCAGTACTGAAGTGTGACGATTGTGTATTGTTCCTAACTCTTAGTTCTTTCTTTATCTCAGTACCATTAGATACCCCAAGAGGGAAATAAAGGGGAAGTGCCTTATGACCCAAAAAGGTGGGGGAAATGTTAGGCAGCTTGCCATGAGGATAAGGGGGATAGTGTGGTCGGTCCCAAGAAATCTCATTCCCAATTCTGCTTCTTTCTAATATATAAGGGTGAATAATATCTCCTGTTCTTCTCATGGACACAGGAGCATGGGTAACAATATCCCATAACTACCTCTAGGCTAGGGGATTATTCCTTAAAGGAAAATGGGGAACACCTAGTCTCACCCAAGTGTATCCCACATCCAATCCCCAAAGACCTTGCATCCAGTTGATCCTCCCTTGCTTGTCCACCCCCAAGGTTGGGGCTCAAAAAATGGTGGCCCTTCCATGGCCCCCTGCACAGAGGATCCAAGGGGAGTAGATGCGAGAACGTCCTTAGATTCCTCACAGAGCCAAGTATCCTGAGAAGCTGAGGAGACGAAGGGCAATTGTGATGGGCGCACTTGACGAGACCTGGCAACCGAATCCTGCTGCTGTCTGTGAGAAGCCCTGCTTGGTGATTGATCTTCAAAGGCCTTCATTGGTGTGTGAACCCTTTGGAGTGGTGAGACCAACCCTTCCCAATGTCTCCTGGTAACTCTGCAACTGAGCCTGTTCGGAAGTGTCCCTGGGCTATCCAGTGTGCTGTCCAGCTAGAGTTTGGGCCATCACCATAGGAGAGCCGCCGCCCTGCGTTTTGACCTGGGGCTTTGAGGTTCGTCAGCATGTCCAACAAGAGACCCTTCTGACAAATGTAGTCTTCCCAGTCTTTTGGGTCACGAGATGGAGGGCTGCGTCGGACCGCAACAGCCAAACCCCCTTGCATCGCCATGCAATGGTGACAGTCACAGAAGAGTAGTTTCCTTTGTCAATTCCAGTGTCCTGAGTTGTGCTACAGTGGTGTGTTCTGAATTCTGCCTACCAGCACTACTTAAGGTTACCTTAAGTAACATCTTTGCCTAACAGCAGTGTTTTCGTTGGGACACCTGTGGGAAGGTAGGGCATGTGGTGTTGCCGGCGTGTTTAGGTGGTTACCTGGTGGCAAATGTTTGAGTTTGTTTCCCCTACATTTTGGGCTATGCCAGCCCTTGTGGGTAGTCATTTCTAGGGTGATTTGTAAGTAATACCTCTTTGGATTCCCATGGGTGTCTTCTTTTCAGATATTCACGGGGTTCCCTGTTTTCCTTGATGGCAGCGACAACCCAGGCCAAATGTGTGGGTTGTCCACAACAGTCAAATCCAGTCTTCCCCAGGACGTTTTATGTACCAGTGGTTTAGCCTTTACCCGCCCAGGTCAGTGCACCCACACATGTGAGGTACCATTTTTATCAGGCCTGGCACCTGTGGAAATGTGGGAAAGTAGGACATTTGTTTTCTCTTGGATTTGATGACATGTTCATACATTTCCTGCTGCACTTTGTTACACAGCCCTTTTATTTCCTAAAGGTGACCTACATTTAGTCGCTGCTTTAGGCACTGTACGCTTTTGTAACCTGCACAAGTCACATATTCTCCAAAAGGTCTGCCTGTGCTCTTTCAAAAAAGGTATGCTTGCCATTTTTCACCACATTTGAAAATATGAAAAACGAATGTGAAGTACTTCTTTTTAGGACCTCAGCATAAAACTCCTGTGCATCATTGTTCACTTTTTGGCTTGTGTTATTGCTTGTTTTATGAAAGATAAAGAAAAATGTGTGATTTCCTAACTAGAAGAGCCGGGGTAATGTAGCAGTGCATTGTTTTTCTCAATATTCACAGAAGCCATTACCTTACAAGTGCAAACATGTCCATCGCATACTTTTTTTTCCTGTCACTGTTCTAATTACAAAACTATGGGAATTGTACGTACATAGTTGTTGCCTGGCCTGTGCAAATGACCCCTTCCTGAACTCAGGATTTTGTCTACTTTAAAGAAATGTATGCCTTTGTGTTCCCATTGAGCTTTCCTACCCTCCTCTTCCATTCCACCTAAGCATGTTCTATGAAAGGGAAAAATCGCCTACAGCTCCCAAAACTGATGGTAACTTTATGAAAAATATATTTTTTTGTATCCACTCAACCTGTTGAAAGCTTCGAAAATAGCAAATTCAGAACAGCAAACAATTTGTTCCTAGCTCTTACAAGCTTATTTGTACATCATTTTATTGTCATTTTCTGGAAAAAACACAAAACCAGTCACTTTTTTGTTACTTTCTCACACCCTCCTACAGCAAACGGCTAATCCTTGATGCTGTTATGACTGCTTACATGTGGGAAGAAAAGGGTGCACATTTGGCAGGGATATTGCTTATAACAAAAAGTTTACAAGGGATTGAATGCAACATACCGAAATCTGCAAAAAAGGGCTCAGCAATAGGAGCGAAAATCCTCAGCACTTAAGGTGATAAACAGTGTATATGTTTGAATCTCGGTGCACCTTGCTCTCAGTAGATATTTTGAATCTACCAGCATGTAAGCACTGTCCTCACATTCTAATTGTAACAAGTTTGGTTCAGCAGTGCTTTAGCATCTAGTCACATTTTAGGTACTGTCTTTCCATCCAAACACAGCTGCATGTAGGCACGCTCTACGGCTTCTGTACTGTTACACCTCTGAGACTAACAACATTGCAGAAACTGCCTTTCACACTCCAACTTTAGCTACATTTAAGGTTTCAGTACTCATTTTCATCTGGTGCATCCCAATTAGCAATTATGTTGAACCTTATCTTCCTAGTTAGCCACTGTGCTGAACTTCACTGTGCCCCCCATTGTGTTTAACTTGCTGTACCATCTAGTCAGCCAGTGAGTTGAACCTTGCTGCACTTTACAGAAAGCAATTGTGTTGATCCTTGCTGCGCTTTCTGGTGGGTCACTGTGTTGAACCTTGCTGTGCTTTTTCAGTTGGCCATTGTGTTTAACCTATTGCACCTTCCAATGTACGTTTTCTCATTGAGTGCTTTCTTCCCACACACTGTATGTTTTGAATCTGGGTGCATTTCCACAGTGTTTGCTTTGACGCTGGATGCATTTCCACACACTGCATGTTCTGAACCGAGACGCTTCTTTCGCACACAATGTGTGTTGAATTTAAAGTGCCTCACCATGCCCCACTCTGCCCAGTTCGGAGCCGCATGTTGACGCGCCAAACACCTAGCCAATGACGCGCCCCTCCACCGACTCCCCCTCTGCACAATTCAGTGTCCACACCCACCCTCTCCTTCAACACTCCCCCCTCCCAGACCAGCCAAACTGGCCTCTCCCATCCTGCGTCCCCCACTAACCCCCACCTCAGATGCTCTAATACCCACTCCCCCTGCTTTCCCCCACACCTCCCGGAACAAAGCGGCCCGCTGGTGCTCTACTTCCCATAACATCAGCACCAGTCCACTAGTGCCTCTCCTTCACCCACTCCCCCCCTCCCTTACAACCAAGCTGGCCTCTTCTCCCATTGTCCTCCCTCACCTCACATCCGCTAAAATCCAATCCACCTCACTTCCAGGAACAGACCGGCACGTTGGCACTCTGTTCAGAACATAAGCACTAGCTGCCGCCCACCAGTCCCTACTTTAACAAAGCCTCACCTCATGCACACACCCATCCCCTACCAGCAGCCCACATATCCTCAGCCTAGGAAACACTAACGTGCTGCCCACCACTTCCACCTCCCTGCCTCCAGCACAGCAACTGATCACCATGTTCTCCCTCAGACCATCCTCCCTCCCAGTCACCCTTCTCCGCTAACCCCACAACAACCTCCCCTGCCATCCCCTATCAGGCCCTACACCAGAAACCACACCAGCTCTCCTGCACACTCATTAATGCCGGATCTGTCTCAAAAACAAATACATTTTCAACCTTATTTCCAATGAAAATCCTGATATCTTGTTCATCACTGAAACATGGTTCACCGATGACTACAGACTCATCATACATGAGGCTTCGCCCAAACTACTCCCTGACCGTGCAAAATAGGTCCAGCAGAGAAGGAGGACTAGCCATCTTCCACAAACTCTGAGAATCATTACTAGTAAAGATCTGCATCCTCCCATCCCTCACCCACAGCTTTCTACTCTTATATAGACCTCCATACTATAACAGGAACTTCGCAGACTCCCTTGGTGACTCCCTCTGAGCCACACTAATCCTGCATCCATGCCTCACTATATTAGGAGATTTCAACGTATGGTTTTATGTCCCCACCACCCTGATGGCCATTTCACTAGCTGACAACTTGACTCGGCTGATCTCCCTTCCAACTCACACCGTAGGGCACACAGTATATGCCCTTTTCAGCACATCGGACCTACTCTGCATCCTCCCGCCTCATACACTAACCTGGACGGGTCACTATGCTATATTCTTCCACCTTGTGTATTCTTCTTTAGCCCCCATCTTCCAGGGCCCCCCACCTCTAACCCTCACCCTACAGTACCTCTGGAATAAAGTTGCCATAAATCCTGATCTGACCAATTCCCTTCTAAAACACCCTTCTAGTCCTCCCACCACCGGGTGTATACCCCTCCATCGACCCTTTCAATCCTTGGCTCACCAGCACCCTGACCCCCGCCTCCCCCACCCCCCCACCCCCCCCCTCATGCCGGCTAAATGCACCTCTCAGAGATCAGGCCCTATCCCGAAGTGGTACACACCCTTCCTCAAATCTCTTAAAACCATCAAGCATTGGCTAGAGTGAACTTGGAGGACAAACCCCACACCTCAAAACAAAATCGCTAATGCCAGATTAAATGGGGCCTACCTCACCGAAATGAGAAAAACCAAAAAAAAACTTCTACTGAAACTGGATTTCCAACTACAATAACCTGAGCAGGGAACTCAACAAAATCACTGAATTCAAGACCCTAAGCTGCTTAAGTCCTCACTCGCCCCACTCCCAATCTTTCTGCAACACACTATCTGACCACTTTAACAGCATTGCTATGAAGAGACACTGCCTTGTCCTTTCCAAATTAGCTTTGGTCGCCTTCACTTCCTCCTGTCCTCTCCCTCCCTAGCCCACTCGACCAGTCCTCTCCTCGTTCAGACCCATCTCCCACCCTGGTTTCCTTTAAACCCCTAGCAATAAGCCAGCCCTCGGTCTCCCCATGAGATCCCTGTCCCACTACACTTCTTTAAAAAACATCCTAACTTGCTAACTGTGCTGGCAATTTTTCTCAGCCCATTATCAACAATTCTCTTGTCTGGTATCTTTTCGGAAGCCTTCAAAACCTCATATGTCAAGCCCCTTCTCGAAAAACCTGCTCTATACACCCTTCTTCCTTCAAACTACAGATCAATCTCCAACACCTGCTTCATTGCTAAACTCCTAGATGGCACCGCTTACAAGCAATGCAGCCTATTCACAGAAGCCAACATGCTACTCAACCCAGCCCTCTTCAAGGAACAGAATCCGCTCTTGTGTCCATCTGGGACGATCTAAAAAGTACAGCTGACTTGGAAGGATACGCTGCACTCATCCTGCTCGATCTATCTGCCGCTTTTAAAACCATTGTCCACGCAATTATCATGGACAGGCTTCACACACTAGGCATGAGAGAGTCCACTTTAAAATGGATATCATCATTCCTTTGTAATCGATCGCAAATGATGCTTCTTACGCCTTTCAGCTCCACCCCTAGCCCTGTCCAGTTAGAAGTCCCTCAGGGAGCCTCCCTGTCGCACCCCTTCTATTCAATCTCTACCTCCGGCCTCTGCCGGCACTCATCTGCTGTCACAACCTTTCATGCTATAACTATGCAGATGATATCCAGACCTTCTTCAAGAGCCCCAAAACACCAACCCCGACCTCTCCTGACTCTCTGCAATCGATCACTGGACGACAGCCCACCACCTTCTCCTCAACCCTGGAAAAATGAAATACTACTGTGTGGTAAAACTGCTCTGATCCTCCGACCGATACCCTGGCCACACACCCTAGTAACCCCACTCTTAGCTTTGAGACCTCTGTTTAGAAGAAAATAAAAAAATAAAAAATCTGGGACGCACAATCGACTGATCTATCCCTCTACCAACACAAACTGTGTCCAGAACTTGCAACTTTTACTTACACATCCTAAGGTGAATCTTCCCTTCCCTTACCTATCCTACCCTCGTAGACTCCAACACTTGCCATTATTCTCTCCCTCTTGTATTATGCCAGCTCCCTCGATCTAGGCGTCGTAGCGCATCAGCTCAGAAAACTCAAACAAATCCAAAACTCTGTGGCCAGACTCCTGCTTGCCCTCCCACCCAGAGAACATATCACCCCTGCACTAGGAGGGCTACACGGGCTGCCTATCAGCCGACGGGCCACCTTTAAAGCCATGTGCATCACACACCATGCCCTCCATAACACTGGGCCAGAGTTCCTCCAGGACAAGATCATTTGCTGCCATCCAACTAGATCCCTCCGATCAGGCTCAGGGCTCCTTGTAATTCACATTCACAATTCCACCAGAATAGGAGGTCCCACCTTCTCTAGCCAAGCCCCCTCCATCTGGAACTCCTTTCCACTACAAAATGTGATGAATCCTACATAGTCATCGCTAAACCCCAGCCTCAAATTTCCTTCCATGTGGCAGGGGAAGGCAGCCGCTACATGATCCTAACCCTGAGGGTGGTATCGGGAGGTGGGATCACATGGGAGGAAATGGCTGTCAGGGGGAAGTGGTGACTCCTTTGGGAGGGATGCAGTGTTCTTCTGAAGAGGAGTTCCATAATTCCTAAATACCTAGTGGCATGCTCTCAATGCACAAGTCCCTCCCATATTAATACCCAAACAACATGTTATGAGAAATCCTCTAAACAGAATAAGGTTTGTTCTTTGGGAGTTCAGAAATTGAATAAGACATCTCTTAATTGCCATAATTCTGCCCTCGGTAGAAATCCTCACTCCAATGTTAAATGACAAACCCTTTTCAACAACCTCTTCTTACTCTGACAACACTCAATTCGCAAAGCAGTCAAAACTAACTGTAAAACAGAACAAACTAATGCTGCTGCTATACAATCCAATATGGACTTCAGTACCTATAATGCCTATGGTACTGAGACGAGGAAGAAAGGTTCAGTCAGTGAAGATCAAATGTGCTGTTAATCAGAATGTGTGCTCTAGTTGTTGCAGGCCAATGCACTTGAGCAGGACATTTAAACTCTGGAATGAGTTACACATGCGAGAAGGAGACTTGGGAGGAACAGTTGAAGCATAGGCCGTGTGATATGCAAGATCTGCCGTAGAAGGAAGAGAAGGGAGAACGCCAGCTGATGACACAGCTTCAAGGCGAGCAGCAGTGCATAGGACGTGCAGCAGGAAGCAGCATATAGAGAAGCACATCTGATGGGGAGACGTGCCCCCAACTCAGTGTATGGTGTTCCGGTGTGCCACAAGCTGCGGAAGATCAGAGCTTTCAGAGCTCCAGAATAGAGCTGCACAGTCCACTGAAGACAAGAGGGAGCTGGAGAAAGTGCATGCAAGATGCAGGATGCCTGCCACAGAAGCTGATCACAGGATGCCGCAGTAAACCAGTGAGTTGGCTAGATGCTAACGCTGACTCCATGGTGCTCCGAAAAAGAACATTTTAACAAAGTATGATTTTGAATACTGAACAAGTAAAGAAACTATAAAGAAATGGCAAGGGCATAATTATTCTTAAATGGGATACCATTTGGGGGAAACCTAAAACCCACATTGTCAAGAGGCTACCAAGAAGTAGATAAGCCATTTGAAACCAAGTCTATCTTGAGTTTCCAGTTTGGGGAAAACTGGAACCCACATTGCCAAGAGTCAAGAGACTGTAAGAAGAGGCAGCCATTGTTCTGTTCTCCTCACAGGAAATACTTGCGTGGGGAATCTTGGAACAAATATTGACAGAGTTTTTTGTAGTTGTAGGAGTTTTCTTCTTGGCAGTCGAGTACACCAGAAAAAGGACCATAGTGGTTAGTCCTGGCAGGTAGGTATACCAGGAAAGATGATGATTTGAAGTGGGTTTGTGGTAAAAAGGTGTGGTGGTAAGATCTTATTAACTCCATCAACCTTTTGACAAATTGTTGCCTCATCAAAAGTATTAGTTGTGCTATCATGACGAGTGTTTATTTTGAAGAGTGTTATATGCCGACAAGTATTCTCTTTAGAGTGTCAAACTCCTATTTTGGTTTATGAAGACATTTTCCTCGCTAAGAAGGATACTGTGGAAACCAACAGTTGTTTTGGGATTTGTGAACAAGCATTTGGGCAAGAGACATTTACTTTGCAAAGGAGAAGAAAGTAGTAGATGGAAAATATTTTATGCTACTTTTGAACAGACTTTTGTTGAATCAGAAATATGCTGAAGGTATTTCTGAATTGATTGGTGTGCAGTGCCATATATATATGAAATACATTATTATTATCGAGAGGGACCCTGCTCACAGGGAGTACTTTTAAGAAAGTCCTTAATTTGTACTGGTATTGCTTTGTTGAACTAAATACAGCCAAATATTCCTTGTATCGTTTTGGTGTGTGTATTAGTGTGAGGGTCAGAGACCTTTTGGACTGTAGGGTCAGTGTTGGGTCAGGGAAAGATAGGCGGTTATCTCACCCCTTTATTTTTTTTAATAAAATGGCAACACTACCTCTCCTTCAGAAAGGACCTACAAATGTGTTCATTTCCAGTGGCGTACTGAAAAGTGCAGTGGAATTGGAGTCCCTACACCCCATCCGCCACCACCATCATGATGACATCACGCTTCTAGCCACAGCCGTATTCCTATCCAAACCAGTCACTGCGAGGTGTAGGATAACGTGGATCAGCCCTGCCATCTCCATTCCCCTAGCAACCTCAGTGCAAAAAAGACCAGACACCCAGGCGGGGCTGGCCATTATTGCAGTGACCCATCTAGCAAACGAAACCACAAAGCGTACTCCACACAGCTGTCATCCACCAACTATGGACATGCAAGGCTGTTGCTAATGCAATGCCCCAATGAGGATTATCTTTTCTGAAGTGTATTGGTGCTAATAAAATTACTTGCCACCTTCCTTTACAGGTAAAGCAAACTAATTGATGTATGTGCACTAGCAATTGTGACTGCATATAGGTTTGTAGTAGATAGTGTTATCTGATACTTTACCTGATTTGTTCATATTTCATGTGTTGTCCTGCACCTGTAATAAATAGTATAATTTTATAGATGTCTATAATTCTTGGTGTTTCAGCGTGGACTCATTGTTGGACCCCTTGACCCCACTCACCATTCTCCTGAGACTAAACCTTAACCACTCGCCATGTTTTCTTAATAGGTGCAAATTTAGCTCACAGAAGTTATCCCTGTTATCCAACAAGGGTGGCCTCTTAAACATCTGTCCACCAGGCCAGAGTTTAGAAATTCATTCTAACAAATCAGTGTACAGCAGTGGAATAAGGTCTAAGGTACCCCAGTGTTATCCACTGGTGTAGTGCCTGGATTATATTTATACAGAAAACACTGGGATTTGGGTTTACTGGTAATATACATTCACCTACTAAACTTATAATATGGAAACAGTCACTACACCCACTTTGAATGCTCTTGAAGTAGATGAATTGAAGAATGTGTGTGTTGACAGAGAACTTCCCTCCTCTGGCAACAAAGCTGATTTCGTACTGAGAATAATGGATCAATAAGAAATTAGAATTGTGCCTTTACCTTCCAATAGTGATGCGTGAGGAGCTGGTTCTGCTCCCAGTAGCGGTAATGGTGTTACTGTGAGTGCCACTATTGAAGGAGAAGGGGGAGGGTGCTGCTGATGATGATTCCCTTAATTTTTCCCGCTCAACCTCAGATGCTGAGGCCATATGGGAACCCAAGAAGAAGCTTAGGCTAAGAGAAAAGGAACTGGAATTCAACATGGCTAAACTTGAATCTGGATTGAGAGGCAACAGGATAGGGCTCATCAGCTGGAGCGTGCTAGGCTGCATGCACAGCAAAACTCCTCTAGAGGATCTGGGAATAGTTCTGGGCCCTCTTGTCATCCTAGTTTCCTAAAGATCTGCTCCGTATGTATGGTGAGAAAGATAACATTATTGATTGGCTGACAACTTTTGAATATGCTTGTGAGGTGCAAGAAGTGGGTGAAACTGATAACATTGCATGGTTGCTCAGCAGACTACCCCATCCTGGCTGCACTGCTATTATGGATATGTTTTAAGCTGAAAGGAAATATTTTGCCAAGTTAAAGCAGGCTCTCAACTTAAAGTTTGGGAAGACTCCTGCCCAATACTTGAAAAGATGTAGAAAGTACAAGAAAAAAGGTTATACTTATGTAACTGATTCTTTGAAGAACATGAGTTGGTTGGGTTGAGGGCTACGAGGGAACCACCTTTGAGGTGGCTTGGTCATGCTTAAGCACATTTTTGCTTCCTGCTCCCCTGAGTTGTAGCAGCATTGGGCAAGGAGAATAGATCCCAAAAAGATACATTGCTGCAGATTTGTGGGTGTCAGTGTCCCGGAAGGACAAACCTACTTCTAGTAGACGGGAGGAGAGGAAGAAGCAGAAAGAAGGTAGGTCATCGAATAAAACCTCCTCCCATAAGGGCCACAAAAAGCTCAACAAGGGTAGGTCACAGGGTGCTAAAAAGGGTAGTGACACTACCCATCATAAGCACACTAATGGTTACTCTAACCCTCCCTATGTACACAGACGCAGTGGATCTTGTCTGGCTTGTGGAGCAAGTCGCCATGTGATGGCGGACCCCAGATGTAATGGTGAGACCTTGGAGGTCCACGCCCTGAATCTTGCCTTCTCTAATGAGCAAGAGGTACTCATATGGGCATCCTTCTCTTCAGATTCCTTACCCTGTGGGATAGGATCTGAACAGTTAGTTTCTCTGGGATCATGAGAGCCTAGAGTAGCTGAGGCTTATGCCTCCATACCTGATAATAGTAAGCATTATTCTAAGAATAGTTTACTGGTGGATGGTGTTTAAACCTCTGTCATTAGGGGCACTTGGGCCAGCAGAACTGAGATGCTGTAAATGTCTTTTTGGTGGGTGGGGGTGCAGCATATGGCCGCCTAGTCCTTGTGCTACCACTTCTGTGTGTTTTCTTCATATGGTTTCTGCCACTGAGGTCCAGCATGGACCTCTGGCAGTGGTGCAGTTCTTCATTTTTCCTTTTGGTGAACAACACCCGTGGGATACCTTTATGGCACCCATGGGTCGGGTATAACTTTGTGCCCCTTGAGTGTGTTTTCGGGCACCTGTGATGCCCGCAGGGCATGGGCTGGTGACGGCTACATGCCGATTTTACACTGGCTCCGAGTGTCCTCCATTTTTGTGACACCCAGGCCCTGCCATAGGAATCGATGGATTACTGGACAAAGACAAGATGGCTACTGTAGCCTCTTGGTTTCTATTGCCTTTACACATTGTTTCCCAAAGTCCCAGGAAGCCCTGACTATGTCCCTTTCTCTCTGACTGGCTGTTTTGTGGAAAGACTGCATATGCCTCTGGGGCTGCCTCCTGTCAGACTGAAGCCTTCCCAGGGGTTGGGTGTTGTGCGTTTGTTTATTTATTCATATTGCGCTCCTGACCCAAAGGTATCTGGGCGCATTACATGATGGTGCAAGTCTTAAGTTTCACAAAATGACAGCAGTAATCGGGAACAATACAAAGGTAGACATACAGAAATGAGCAGAAGCATTGAATCAACAAGGCGTAAACAGACCGTGTTCGGACAACTGGTGAGGATTAAGGATCATCAGTAGTCATTAGACACAAGCCATTTATTTATATGTATCCTAAAGTTCTGGAAGGTCTGGTCCATGTGCAGGTGGTACACCCTTAGAGTGGGACCTGTATGAATGCAGTATGAAGTCGACTCGCATTCTGTTTTGTGGGTATCTGATTTTGATTGAGACATGCATGGGTCAGCCATGACATAAACTGGAGTGAATGCAGTGTAGTGTTCTGAAAGGCTGGGTGTTTACTTCAATCCACATTCTGTGTTGTCAGGTTGGGGTGAATGACCTCAATGCCTGTGTGCCTGATTGGCTGCCTGCCTGCATGAATGCACTTGTGTGAGATAGGCTGACTGAGCCGGGCTGAGCCTGAAGGAATGGGGACCGAGCGTGTAGAGCTAAGGACCCCTTACTCACCAATTTGTTCTGAAACCTGAAGCTTGAATCCTAAATCCAGTTGGAGGAAGGAGTCTGCAGCTGCATTTCTTCAAGGAATCCAAAGACTGCTGAGCTGGCCCAAGGACGGAATCAAGAGTACCTGGATAGGCGACACCTTCCCGAGCTACGAGGGTCCATCGTGCACCTGCTATTCTTCATCAGAAGTACCCTGAAAGACAGTGTGTGTGCTTGCCATCCAAAGAAGGGGTCTTCATGAGTCCAGAAGAGGAGTGCTTGAATATCTCGATCCGTAGAATTCATTTCCGTCACTGAGGGCCTGGAAGAGTGTTTGTGACTGCTGTAAGCCAGATTTCTATGTATTGCCCAGAAGAGGGGGTACCCTGGCATAGTGCTGCTTGACACCCTGAGCTGCAGAAGTCCCACCTGATCAAGGAATCCTTCAAGGGACATCCCTGACATGTCATTAGACCACTTTTTCCCACTGAAGAGGATAAGAAGATTCCAGTTTGCTGTGTGTAGAGGATTATCTGCCGATGGGTTTCCCTGCCACCATAAACCAAATAAAAGGTTCCAGAGCATCCAGCCTTGGTGAGGGTCTGTTGTCCAGTCCAGTGGTTGCGCCCAGTTTGCCAGAAGCCATCCAGAGGTCCATGCTGTGGCTGCAGCACTGAAGAACCAAACGTTGTTAAACCGTGAAATCTTGATTCCCGACACCTACTTCTGCCACTGCACCCTTTGTTGCAGAAAAGCAGCAATGTCGCCAAGGATCTTATCCTCTTCAGCCAGGCCTTTTCAGAGTTCACAGCAATTTGTTTCACCTTCACGGGACATCCACAGCCGGAATAACAACCCGCCAAATGGAGACCACTGTGAAGACTGAAAGTGCTGCCTTTCCGGCCGGGTCTGGTTCCTCCTTTTCTCTTGGCCGCAGCATCCCAGTGACAGCTCCTTGCAAAGGGGGTACATCTACAAGGGGTCCCGTAGAGTGAAGCCAAGAAACTCCACTTTGCCTGCCAAGGCACCAAACACTGTGACGAGGAAGAGCATCTTCTAGCCTCAGGAATAATCCAGGGGTCCCAGATTGGTCTTGGATCATGTTCTCCTATGGCATCCCAGGTACCTTGGGTACTGGAACCTGTAGAAGTAAAGCAGAACTTTATTGAACATTAATGGACTGGGCTGTAATAGACAATAGAAGGTACACCCAAACTTTCCCTTGCAGGTTGCCCTCGCAGGGAGCCTCACAGTATTCTTTTATTTTTAATTAATTTTTTAACATTTATTAGGCACCTATACAACAAAATGTTGTTTCCACGCACTTCAAAACATTGTGAGGAGCGAATAGGGGAGTAAATAATGGCAACAGAAAACAGTAAATATACATTTGTGGTCCTACTCGGCCTTGACATTCGGACATGCAAGTGCAGTGAAGAGAAGTGCAGGAGATGGGGGAGGGAGTCCGGGGAAAGGAGCAAGGTATGGGCAAGTGCTGCTGAGAGCCCGGGAGGGAAATGCTGAGGAGCCGGGGGAGGAGGCTGCTGGCTAAGTGCTAGGGCAGAGCAATCTCAAGGGTGGGATGCACAGCCGCCAGGTAGGGGGCCACAATGGCAGTGCTGGGGTGGCAGCAGAGGGCTGGTGTCCACTCGAAAGGGCCTGGTAACCTGTGAGATTCATGAAGGTACAGGCCATCAGTGCCAGCAGCAGTGGGGTGATTAGCAGGGAAGGGAAAGGGAGAAAGTGTTAGAGAAAAGCAGAGTTTTGAGAAGTCTCCAGAATTTAAGGGCAGGGAGGCTGTTCCAAAGAGAGGCACCAGCCAAAGAGAGAGAGAGAGACCTACCACCCACTCTGCTGGTCAAACGCTTCTCTAAGCAGAGAGTTGGAGGAGCGGAAGGCTCAAACAGGGAAGTATTTAGGGAGAGAAATTTGGAGATAGCCTGGTCCCAGGCCCACAGAAAGCCTTTTGGATGATGCATAGGGTCTTGAATTTGATCCTTGTGGCCACCAGGAGTCAGTGGAAAGATCTTAGGGCTGAGAGATACGGTCCCTGGGCTTGTGGCCAAGGATAAGTCTTGTTGCCCTGTTCTTGATTAACTAAAGGGGGCATAGGGAGGAAAGGGGGTGATTGAGGAAGAGCCTATTGCTGTAGTCCAGCCTAGAGAGAACCAGAGCTCTGGAAAGATTGAGCTTCTGGGGGAAGGTGAGGAAAGGGAGAATGCCTCGAAGGAGGTGAAACTGGAAGTGGGCCTACTTGGCAAGGTCCATTATGTGAGTGGCGAAGGAGAGAGGAATCAAAGATGACCCTGAGGTTTTTGGCCTCATGGGATGGTGCGGCAGAAAGTAGGAGGGAAACAGGGCGCAGGTGTCCCAATAAGAAGGATCTCTGTCTTACTGGCATTAATACAGAGGCCATAAACCGCACACCATGCCTGGATAGTGGAAAGACAATCGGGGATCAGAAAGGAGGTAGTAGAGGTAAGTTTAAAAGAAAGCTCTGTTATCAGCGTAACACTGGAAATGAGGAGAGGAGTAGATCAGGTGAGAAAGAGGGGCGAGATAGATAATGAATAGCCATGGTGATAAGATAGAGCCCTGAGGACGCCACAGGTTGAGATTGAAGTGGTGGAAAAGAAAGGGCCCAGCTAAAACTGGGAGTGGCGGTTAGTGAGGAAAGAGGTTAGCCAATCCAGTGCCCGATCCGTGATGCTGAGGGTATCACAGAGCCGTTTTATGTGAATAGAATGGTTGATCGTGTGAAAGGCAGAGGAGAGAACGAAGGGAATGAGAATAGCAAGAGAGCTAGTCGAAATTTGTGAGCAGAGCAGTTTCCGTGCCTCTGGATGCCTGTAATCCAGATTGTCATGGAGGTAACCAGTGAGTTCAGTATGAAGGATCAGTTGGGGAGTACCAACTTCTCCAAGAGTTTACTGAGGAAGGGGTGGTGGAGATAGGGCAATAGTTTGCTGAGCAGGAAGGATCAGCAGATGGCTTTTTTAGGATAGTGTGCACAAGGGAGTGCTTGAGGGATAGTGGGAAAGAGCCTGCGTGAAGGAGTGGTTGCAGAAATCTGCAAGAGCCGGGGAAAGAGTGGAGATGTCCTTAATGTTTCTAGAAGAGCAGGGGGGCACCTATTTGGGTGAGACCTTCAGTATCACTATTTAAGTTGAAGTCTAAAGAATGTAATCTACCTTTCTTCCTTTATCTATGAAGCTACACCCTGCTTATGATTGCTATCCTTTTTAAACTGTAATTAACCTCTTTAGTGCCAAGGACGAGATATCTCATCCTTGGAAGTGCATACGCAGTGCCAAGGACGAGATAGCTCACCCTTTTTGGCACCTTGTTTTGTGTGATCCCTGCAAAGTAGGGATATATTTTACAGAAAAGGGGGGTGCCCTCTCCCCCTCACACCAGGGGGAAATGCGGGCACCCCTTGTAGCCCTCTCTGGGGGCAAATATATGCTCCTAGGAAGGTGCATCTGCCCCCAGGGAGGGCTGAATGAGATGCCCCCCCCTGAATTTGGTGTGGGGGTAGAGGGTCACCCCCCATTACATTAGAATATTACCTGGCGGTTTAGGGTGCCCTTCAGCCCGCCCTAAAGTGTAGTGTACCATTTTCCATTTTTTTCTTTATTTACGAAACTTGCCTTGGCGCAGAGGGTCACATTGGTGTGCCAATCTGGCCCGGGGGCCCCAAACCTTACTGCCCCACCCACTGGGGGGCCTGTCCCACAATTTTTGGTGGCCCTCTCCCCCCCCACCCTAAATGGAGGGGGGTGTACCTCACGCAGCCGTTTGTAGGGAGGCCTGCATGAGGTGCCCCCGCCACTCATTTGGGTGGCGGGGGCATGCACAGAGGTCTGACTTGCGCGAAGCGGCCCAGAATATATTACCCAGAACCCCATACAAAGTGAACATTGTGTTTTTTCCCCACCAAATATCACACTTTGTCGGGGGTTGTGGCTAATAAAAACTGGGTCTATTTGCGCAAGGCAGACTTCTGTGGATTCCCATGGGTGTCCCCTTTTGGGAAATGCATGGGGTTCCCAGTTTTCCTTGCTGCCTTCGACAGCCTAGGCCCAAATCTGTAGGTTGCCCGCATGAACAAAATGGTCAGTGGCGAAAGGCTTGTGGTTACCAGTGGGTTACCCTTTTCCGCCCCAGGTAGGTGCACCCACACATGTGAGGTACCGTTTTCATCGGGACACCTGTGCAATAGGAAAAGGGTAACCCACTGGTAACCCCAAGCCTTTCGCCACTGCCCATTTTGTTCATGTGGGCAACCTACAGATTTGGGCCTAGGGTGTCGAAGCCAGCAAGGGAAACGGGGAACCCCATGCATTTCCCAAAAGAGGACACCCGTGGGAATCCACAGAGGTCTGACTTGCGCAAATCGGCCCAGAATCTACTACCTAGAACACCTGGCAAATTCCAAATTTGGGGGTAAAAAACACAATTTCCATACATTTCACTCTGCTCAACCACTGAAACACGCTGCCAACAACAGATGTCATACCTTCCCGCGTTCCCACATGTGTCCCAACGAAAACGGTACCTCACATGTGTGGGTTCACCAATCTAGCCGCAAAGGGAAAAGGCTAACCCACTGATAACCACAAAAGGGTTTGGGGAGATAACCTACAGATTTGGGCATAGGGTGTCCAAGCCACCAAGGAAAACTGGGAACCCCATGCATTTCTGAAAAGAGGGCACCAGTAGGAATCCACAGAGGTCCAACTTGCGCGAGGCACACCAGAATGTTTTACCGAGAACCCCCGACAAAGTGAAAAATGGTGGGGGTTTTCGGCACATTTCAGACTTTGCCGGGGCTTCTGGGTAATAAATGCTGGGCCAATTTTCCCGCAAATCATACCTCTGCTGATTCCCATGGGTGTCCTCTTTTCGGAAATGCATGAGGTTCCCTGTTTTCCTTGGTGGCTTGGACACCCGAG
Source organism: Ambystoma mexicanum (assembly GCF_040938575.1). NCBI lineage: Eukaryota > Metazoa > Chordata > Amphibia > Caudata > Ambystomatidae > Ambystoma > Ambystoma mexicanum. The sequence continues at coordinate 83,499,870 of NC_090931.1, forward strand.
GCCCATATCTGTATGGTGTGCCCGTCGGCAGAGAGTCGGAAATTCAGGTGTCAAAACGGACTTGGGGTTACTTGTGTTTTAGGCTTTCCCCTTGGCGCCCAGGTGGGTGCACCCACACAAGTGAGGTACCGTTTTCATCGGGACACCTGTGGGAACGCACAAAGGTATAACATTTGTTGTGTTTTTGTGGTTTTCATAACGTTTTGACCCATTTGCTGGTGCCCTTTGTCACACAACCCTTTCATTTCCCAAATGTGACCTACATTTAGTCGGTGCGTTAGGCACCATACACTTTTGTAACCTGCACAAGTCACCTACCCTTGAAAAGGTGTCCCTGTGATCTTTCAAAAAATGGATGCTTGCCGTTCCTCACCACATTGGTTTTCCCGATTTACACATGATAAGTGCGTCTGTTCAGGCCGTGAGCATAAAACTCCCGTGTACCATGGCTCAGTGTTTGGCTTGTGGTAATGCTTGTTTTGTTAAACACTACAAAAAATGTGTGCTTTCCTAACTGCAAGAGTCGGGGGAATGTAGCGGAGCATTGCTTTTCTCAAAATTCATAGCCATTGCCGTACCAAGCCAACCATGTCCAACGCATACCTTTTTTTTGGGTAATTTTCCTGCTTTTCCCCCAATCTATGGCATTTTCCCCTAACTAGTTGTTTCCTGACCTACGCAAATCACCCCTTCCTAAACGTGGAATTTTGTCTACTATATATGCCTTTCTGTCCTCCAATTCGGCTTTCCTACCCTTTTCTTCCATTCAGTCCATGCATGTCCAATTGGCAAAAATGGCCAAAATTGCCTACCTCTCACAAAATGGTTGATAACCACATCAAAAAAAATGTTTTCGTTTCCACTCAACCTGTTCTTGAAAGCCAGGAAATTGGGGAACTTAGCACAGCAAACCATTTGTTCCTAGCTCTTACAAGGAAAAAAACCACAGGCTTCTTTGTACATCATTTTATTGGCATTTTTTGAAAAAACCTAACATTTTTCCCTCACCCCCCTACAGCAACCTAGGATTCCTGGATGGCGTTACGACCGCCTACATGTGGGAAAAAAAGAAGCCAAATTTGGCCGAGATACCTCATGTAACAAAAAAGTTACAGGACATTGAATGGCCACATACCGAAATCACCAAAAAAGGCCCTGGCACTGGGGGGAAATACCCATGGCACTTAAAGGGTTAATGGGGGGCATTTTAAATTCAATCTAAAGTATTACGTGGTAGGAGAGGGTAGGCAGTGAAAAAGTAGAAAACATTGTCAAAAGACATAATGTTGAAAAAAAAAATGTTGGAAAAAAAGTCGGAAAAAAAATCTAATTTTTTATTTACATTATTTTTGGGTTCCGCGAGTTAAAAAAAAAGGGGTAAAACAAAAAAAAATAAAAAGGGGGTTTGGGGGGAAACCCCCCATTTCAAACAAAAAGCAATTAAAAATAGACATTTGTATTTTTTTTTTATTTTTTTTTTTTTCGCCATTTTGACTTTCGACATGTCATTCGAATTTATCACTATAAACCTTAGGAGAGTATATATATATTTCTGCCATTATTATAATGGGATTGCCAAAGTACAAAGTGTTATTATTTGTTTATATATGGTTCTCCGACCGGGGAAAATTGATCGGGCCTCACAAAATACACAATTAACATCCGAGGATCTGAGCCCTACCACTGGCCTTCATTCAGTGACCTGGTCTCCTGTGTTTCATCAAGTAGCAGGGGTACGGTTGGGAGGCTCTAATTCATTATCTTTTGTAGATGTACTGAAGTCTAAGCCAGGCCATATTGTCTCTGGTTGACCTATGAAAGTCTGTTCCCTGTCATCGTCAAAAAATGTATGAGTACAGAAACTGTCTATGCTGATGCTGTGATGCTGGAAATGCATTGGATGGACAGGGCCTTCATGTCCTTGTTCTGTACTCCCTTATGTGTGTTCTGCGTTTTCTGCACAGGAGTCCACATGAGACTCCTGGCAGTGCAGCTCTTCCTCTTTATGGTTGTGGTGAACAGAGACCCTTGAAATACTCTTATGGCACCCATGGGTGGAGGGGGTACAACCCTGTACCCCTAGTGTATGTTGTTGGGCACCTGTGGGTGGCCCACAGAGCAGGGTATGGACTGGTGGCAGCTCCATGCTGAATTTGACAGTTGCTCTGAGTAACCTGCATTTTGAGATACCCAGGCCCTGCCATAGGAATTAATGGATTCCTGATAGAAGGCAAGATGGTCCCTGTGGCCTCTTGGATTCTATTACCTGCTACCTCGTTTCTCAAAGTCCTGGGAATCAATGACTATGTCCCTTCCACTGACTGGCTGTGGGGTGGAAGAACCATATATGGTATTTTGGGGAAGTCCAGGCCACACTGGCTGGAGCCTTCCCAGTGACTGTATGTTGTGGGTACACCCTTGGGGTGGGACCCGTGTGAATCGAGTGTGTGACCAATATACATTCTATGTTTTGGGTGTCTGGTTTCTGTGTGAATGACACAACGAATGAGACAGCTCTGCCTAAAAGTGACATGAATGCAGTGTGGTGTGCAGAAAGGCTGGGGGTTTGCCCCAATCCACATTCCTTGTTATGGGTGTCTGGGGGGGGAAGTGAATGGCCTGGATGCACTGTGGGCCTGATTTGATGCCTGCCTGCATCAATGCCCCTCTGATTGGCTGACTGAGCTTGGCTCAGCAGTGTGAATGAGGGCCAGATCTGTATATCTGGGGACCTCTTACTTACCAGAATTGTTCAGAAGCTGAAGTTGAAACTTGAACCTGCTTATCCTTGAAGCCCAGCTGGAAGAAGAATTGCTGCTGCTTTCCTTTGACCTGATCTGAAAGCTGTCGAGTCTGTTGAAGACTGATCCGAGAGAGGACCTGGCTAGGAGACCTCTTCTTGAGTTACGAGGGAACATCGTGCAGAAGGTGATCTTCATTGAGGCACTCTGGAAACCAGTCCTGAAAGGCTGTTGACCGGAGACTGGGTCCGTCAACAAAACTGAAGTAAAGTACCCAGATATCGAGGCTGTCGAAGTCCATTGCCGTCGACAGGGGTTCGGAGGATTTCTGTAACCACTTGAAGCCAGTCGAGTCATTTTGCCCAGAATCGGCAACAGCTTGACACTGTGCTGCTCGACGACCGGCGCTGCAACGCTCCACCTTTTGCCTAAGAAAATTTAAACGAAGGACTCCCTTGCCATCACCGTCGACCACTTTGTCCTGCTGGAGAAAGCTGAGGTCGTCGACCGAGGAGAATCCACTGGTGGGTTTCCCGTCAACCGAATCCACAAAGTCGCAGACAAGTGAAGATCTGAAATCCAGCCGGGGTCGAGCCCTGTTTGCCGACATCCATCTCCTGAAACCCGACGCCCGCTGCCTGGCCTACGTTCTTCATCGAATCTTGTTTGCGGCACCAAACTGTTTTCTTAGAGGACTCTCAATGCCAGGCTTCACCATCTTCTAGGACTCTCGACGCCCTGTGGCTCCTGCTTTAAAGGAAGTCGGCACCCAGGGATCCGTGGATGAACCGGCAAAGAAACTCTCACTCAGGTGCATTGGGATAGTAAAACATTGTTAACCAGGAACCAAGACTATTTTAACATATATGGACTGGGCTTGTTAATACTTTTTATTACAGGTTGCCCTGGTGGGGGTGGGGGGTGGGATCCTCGAACAGAACTGTGTCTTAGTAGCAAAAGTATTATTCTACCATTGTTTAACCCAACATGCCTTCCTTCCTATGTCATTACTGTTTGATTTGTATGCCATTAGAAACTATCAGCAGTTGGTGCATTTTAAAAGTTAATTATTAAGTTTGGTACTACATAGACATTGTATATATTTGCCATATTAGTGGCCAAAGTACAAGGTGTGTTATTAATTGTGTATAGATATTGAACCTTATTTATATAAAGAACTGTGTTAGCACATAACATAGTGTGTGGCCATTCCTTTGTGGGGGGGCTTGGGGACTACAATGTACTTTAGAACTAGCCTGCATCACCTCTTCAGAGCTTAAGACTTAGTTGCTCGTCCATTCTACCATATAGAGAATCTTGGCTGGGGTGCTCTGTGCTTCTACTCTGCCATATAGAGGGCAGGAGTACACTTAACACCCCTCTAGTCTTTACAGGTGCTGACAGTTAACACTTCAGAAAAACGTTGTCATAGATCATAGGAACTTTATCATCAACAATATAGAGAAAACGGGTGGGGAAGAACCGAGAAATGCACTAAAAAACAAAGTTTTAGCCTGGTTGCGTCAAAGAACTGGTCCGGGTGTGGCCAGACTCTCAGACCTGAAGATATTACGCAGGCTTGAGATTAAGGAGTGGTGCACTAAGGAAAATAGCAACTGTGTTTTAGCAGGTTGCGGGGCCAGCAACTTACCTTTCTTTCTTAGTAACTGGAAATAAGTGCCAAGGGACTTGTCGATCTTAAATCTTATAGTGGGCTAGGTTTTTGGATACAAAATTTTGTGTAAATGGTTTTCATGCTTTTCTGTTTTTGATGATGTAGTGTTTGTTCTTTTATGTTTGTAATGTATGTTTTGTTAGCGCTCTGATGCCTGTGGACTCCAGCGCTTGATAAATTAATTAAAAGAAATATACATATTTTTATTAACATGCTTAATACCCGAATTTGGTTTTGGATCCGGGATTTGAACCTCTGTTGCTCTGCGTCCAAGACCAGCACATTGCCCCTGTGATATCCTCTGTGTATATACTCATCTCAAACTTATTTTCTGTAAAGAAGCTTTGTTATAACCTAAGTGTGTGGGCATGCGTTTGTGGGGGTTTGGGGACTCACTGTACTTAAGAAGCAGCCTGCATCACCTCCTCAGAACTTAAGCCTTGGTTGCTTGTCCATTGCTGCTATATAGAGAACCTTGGCTGGGGTGTTCTATGCCTCTACCCAAACCATATAGGAGGCAGAAGTACAGTTACTCGCTTCCAGTCTTTACTTGCACTGATGCTACAGTGGTGGGATCACTGGTTTTTAGACTACGTGTTTAACCTTGCTACTTCAAAATATCCACACTTTTGCTAATATAGGGTTATAGTGGTGGTAGAAGTGTTCAGTGTGTGCTTAGAAAATGGTTACTCTCAGCCTGCATAGCTGTGTAAAGCCGTGTCTCCTGTCTGCTGATGTGCCTTTGATGTCAGCTAGTCCTTTAAGAACGCAGACTATTTAATCGCGGAAGTGTCCACGGTGGGAAGCAAGCTGCAGGGAGGGATTTGATCCTCGGAAGAATAGAACAGTACATTATTTCTTTACAATTGTCAACGTTGTCTTCTTTTGGGGCTTTACTATCTGCTGATCCCCCGACGAGTGCCTTGTTAGGCTCCGCCTGGTTCCATCTGACATCGTTTAGGCATTAAAGACTTTGTACCGCCCGCTGCATATTAACAGTACCGGCGAAATTTGTAGAAGTGTGGCCTGGCCTGGACTGTGAGTGGCGGCTCATTCGTTTCATGTACTGTTCACCAGTGACGTCATTTAGGGGTGCCACGGGTCCCTTGTGACCCTCGTGGTCTTCCTGGCTACCCCCAAATAAAAAAATATTTGTTTTCTTTTACAAATTGAAGCTCCAGGACTGTGGCCAACACCATGTGGCTATTTGAGCTATTTCTCTTTCTGGAATTACATACAATAATTTCTAGACTCATCAAAGGTTTATTTCAGGCACACTTCAGGGTTTGAGTCGCTGATTTAGTCTGTTCTTAAACACCTCAAATTCACAATGCAGACAAAATCCTCCAAAAAGCAATTAGAGTAGAATAAGCATTGATTTTGTACTACGTGTTTTGCTTTTCGAAAGTTGCAGTTATTGCATGTTTTTTTTTGCCGATACATATGGTGATCCATTCTTGTATGAAATGTATATCACGTTACAGTAATATTGTAACCATATTTTTCATAGTGTACTTAGAAACAATGCTATGTGATGCCACTTCCTGTTTTGTCAAGGGGTAAACGTTTGTTCCATCGCTTCCTGTGATGTCATCCGAGGTCAAGGGTCATGTTATGTCACTTCTGCTACTACTGGCATTTTGGTGAAATGGCATTGCTGCTGTTCACCCGTCTATAATACAATTCTACCAAATAAATGGTATCACAATGACCTATAAACACCGACACATATACACATTTTGCATCCCGGGTACATGTTTCATTGAGCCTCCTGCGAGTTACATTGAAAGTCCGTGGCTAACCAAAATGAAACACGGTTATCTGATTTTTTTTGTTTTTCTTATTGCGAACAGGACTGCAAGACTTGTCCTTGGCCTCAAGCGCAGGGATCGTATCTCTCCAGGACTGAAATCTCTGCACTGGCTCCCAGTGGTTGCGAGGATTAAGTTCAAAACCCTCTGCATTGTCCACAATGCCTCCTGGGGCCTCAATACCTTCAACTCTCTCTTCCTAAATATCTTCCTTCTCAAGCTCTTCGCTCATCTTGCTCCAACTCCCTCAGGGTCAGTTGCCGCCTCCAACTCCCTCAGGGTCAGTCCCTTCTCCAAGAAAAAAGTTGGTGGTCGATCTTTCTTCGGCTGGGGCCTCCCTCTGGAACAGCCTCCCTCCCTCCCTGAAACTTGAGAATCATCTCCGGTTCCAGAAGCACCTCAAAAACGTTCTTTGCTTCTGCTTTCTCTCCTCCTCTCCCCTACTGAATTTCCTGGCTGAAACTGAAACTGCCCTGGTTACCTGGCCACCCTCTGTTCTCGGGCCCAGGTCCCCTCCCCTGCCAGTCAAACACCTGCACTGCCTTCCTGGCAACCCCCACACTTGGGTACTGTTTTCTGTATCCCTACAGTCCCACTACCAGCACTTGACACCTGATGTCTGCACTTACCCTTGCACTTGCCACCAGCTGGCCCTACTTTTACTTCTTGTTTATTTATTCTATTTATCCCATGTACTGCACTGACCCTTCCCCCTCCCCCTTGCCCTTGCACTTTCCCCCTTTGCATGCACTTGCGTGATCTGAAGGACACCTGGCCTAGTAGGATTGTTGTCTCGTCTTCCCTCTGTGGCCCCCTCCCTTGCCTTGTAGCGCCTTGAAACACTTGTTTATAGGCACGTTATAAATGCCATATCATATCAAATTGGAACACGTGATTTGGAAACTGCAAGTTACTACTCGTAATTTGCTACATAATTGTTGGAAGTTCTGGTCCCAATTTTGGCTGGTATTTTTCTCTTGCAAGCCACAGGTTAATTTGAAGTGACTGTGGGTTATAGGACTTTGAACGCTAAATAAATACGACTAGGCACCAGTTCAGTGTTATATTTTGAACTAACAGTCTCTTTCAAGGCGTTTTTGTTATATTGGTCCATCTGTTACATCATAAACCTGAGAGGGGTTCTGGAGTGTCTGGGGGCTTTTTTTCTTGCTTTTGAACGTCACACTAATTGTGTTCAGATCTTGGTATCGACACTGCATCTTGAAATCATTATTTCTCTATTGGACCAATTGTTGTCACCTAAACTTAAGTGGTGTTTTGGAGCGACTGTGGACACTTTGCCTTATCAGTTTAGTTCAAATCAATTGTGCCCTGATTCTGTTGTGGATATTGTATTTTGAAATCTTATCTTTTCTACCAACTTAATTTTTAAGCAGGATTTGGTCTAGTGATTGCTTGAGCTCTGTGGTTTTGAATTATTCAAATGCATGCTATCTATTAATAATTGTGAGCCATATCTTTCTACAACCCTGACCTTGTCTGACTGTAAAGTATTTTGCCATCCGATTTGCGGTAAGGAGAGTGGACCGAGCTATTTCATGGTGGTGGCTTAAGGATCCGTAAACATCATATGGAGTCGGTATTACACTCTTCCAAGGCTGGCTCCAAACCCAGTAGGCAACTTAAAAATATTCCTTAGTCTTTACTTCCCCCTAATTTGCTTCTAGGGATCGGACCCAATATTGGTAATCTTTTAAAGCTCTAAGTATTAGCACAAACTTTCGTGTCTGCAAACAACTGGACTGTGTTGAAACATTAAAACATTGGATTCTGTTGTCCATATTTTAACTCTATTAGTATTAAGGAATTTAAATTGAATATAAATTTTGCTTTAGATTTTGCACAACATCTTCTATGGTCCAGATTAATGTGGGGTGAGAATAATGCACTGATTCTATCCTTATATTGTTTTCTAATTGTTAGTCACAAATTACAGGGTTATAAGTACCGATGTAGGAAGTTTTCTCTGACTACTATGAGTCTTCTTATTAACTCTGAATGTGTGCAAATCTGTCCTCTTATGGAAAAAAAATCTTCTTTTCAAATATGCAACCACACATGGAATACCCATTCGAATGCAGATACTTTTTATGCAATGATGTCTAAAGAATGAGCAATCGTCTTTTAACATGTAATTGGGATTATCTATTGTTTTCTTTGTATGATTGTCTGTGTTTCTAATTATTGTCTCTTTGATGCTATGTCTTTTTGCAAAGGTTTTAATTAAACCAACGACAATTTAATAAAAAAATAGAAAATAGGGTTTTAGTGGTGTATACTAGTACATCTTCACTACAAACAATGGAGACTATTGCAAATGATAAATTGACTAGGATGATTTTAGCTCTCCAGAGACCTTATGAATTGAGAGAAATAGATTTGAAGGTTATGTCTAGGGCAGAGCTTTAAACTGCCCTTGTGGATTTACAGGGAGATTGCGATACTTGTGATGAAAGTGGTGAGGGCTCTGATTGGGAACTTGCGCCTGGTGAATTCACTGCTGCGAACAATGGGATTGCCACCTCTTCTGCCAATTCAATTCCAAAACCCAGCATTTTTTCTCAGGGAATCTCCTGGAAGTTGGTTATTGAGGGTGAAATCAGCCTTTGAATACATTAAGTTAGAGACTAAAGCAGAGTTGAAGAAAGAGACTTTGAACTCAAAAACAGACACTGAATGTCAAAAACTCCACCTGGAGAAGGCTACAGTGGAAACTTCAGCTAGACCAGTTCAATGGCAGGCCTCCTGCTTCCATGTTTATGAAAGATTTGGTTGATATGTATGTGGAGGGTTCTGATATCCTCCAATGAATAGAAGCATTTGAGATGGCTTGTGGTATATATGATGTTTACAATAGAGCTTGGGCTAAATGTTTGAGTAGAGTACCTCCAACTGGTTGTGACTGTATTCTGAAACTGAGTGTGCAAGAAAGAGGCCAGTATGTGAATGAAAGTTGATTTGGTTGCCAAGTTTGGAAAGACACCTTAACTAAAGTAGGTACCTTAAGAGGTTCAGGGATTATAAGAAGAGAGAGAATGCCTTGAGTTTATTGGGTAAGTGTTGCACAATGAATATGATTGGATGGGATGGATTGATGGTTACAAAGTAAAGTCTTTTGTTGAATTCTCTCACCACCTATTTCTTTAGCATTTTTCAGAGGCTTGTTCACCAAAGGTGCATCAGTACATTACTGAACAGAATATTTTGGACCCTATTAAGTTGGCCAAGCTGGCTGACAAATGGGTCTCCCACAGGGTGTCCCTTAAGGATCCCGCTGGGAAGGACTAGGACAAAGAAAAAGGGACCCCTCAGAAGGCTGAGACGTCCAAGAAGCAGCCACATCCGAATAAACCTAAACATTCTCCCTCTTGGGTCCATAAATCGGGTGGGGATTAGTCTCATGGGGGTGGGAGTAAGAGTAGTGATTCACCTGCTGGAAAACAGGCTCCCAGTATATCCAATTAGGTTCCCCGCATTCCTGGCACCTGTTGGGACTGTGGGACCCCGGACTACAAGAAGGGTAACCCCAAATGCAAGAGTAAGGCACTTCGTGTCCAGGCTGTTGGCCTGACCCACCCTTACCCTCTGACTGAGGTGGAGGCCATTGTCCTCTCCTCCTCTCTAGGAATCACGTTTGCTGCTCCTCCAGAGATTTCTTTAGTGTCCATTGGGGCCAGATAGTGCAAGAGCTAAGACATAGATAAGGAAGGGAGGGCGGAGTGGGAAGGAAATGGAAACAGACATGCGACTACCGTACTAGGCCTTACATTTCTGGTAGAACCAGAGATTAACAGAAGGTGAGGGAGAGGGGTGCAGAAAGGGAGGGGAGGAACAGAACAAGGGACTATCGTAGTAGGCCTGATGATATTTCATAATGTTGCGAGAGAACAGCAAATGCACTCCAGGATTCCAGATGAAGATGGGAACAGCAAGATTCAGGGCCATCATGAGTACAATATGCAGGGGAAGTCCAGCGTGAGAGTTGAGAATGGGTGATGCACCCCGAGTCAATGAAGTCCATATAAGTACAATCTAAGCATTGGCAACGAGATGGTGAAGGTGCATCCAGAATGTATCAGGACAGACTCCTTCAGAGGTAAATTGTGGGGGGAGGGGAGCTAAAGGAGGTGAGTGGAAGAAGGGTAAGAGAATCGAGAAAAATAGGTAACACCTGGATGTGAGAAGGGGGGGAACAACAAACCATCACAGGGACAAGTGGGGGGTGGAGGGTACAGAGGACCATCACAGGGTGCAAGTGGGGCTGGGTGGTACGTGGGACACGCCTTCCACTGGCTTGAGAGACATTGGGGTTAGCATGACAGTAGTGGACAGGACCCTGCTCAGGCCAGAGGACTATGTAGGTGCTCCTCTGAGAACCACCAGGTTAGCTGGTGGGCCCCCAAACGTCGTCCTGTAGCCCTAGTCACCGTCCAGATTGATGACACAATGGCAAAGCTTCCTGTCCTGGTACAGGACACTGAGCTTGCAAACATGTGTTGGGTAATGACTAAGTTGAGATGGGGTTGATTTCTGATGGATTATCCCTCACTGCTGCTGCATTCACTAGGTCTCAAGCCAAACAGGGTCTGACTGATGGTCAGCTACTCAAGCCAAAGGGGAAACCCAAGGCGAAGAGTAAGAAGACCACCTCTGTGAAGGGGGATTAGTCCCTGATAAATACTGTATACAGGTTATCAATAGGGTGGATAAGGGAGGGGGAGGTATTGCAATAGTCTATAGATCTTCCCTACTAGTATCCCATTTGGAGTAGTTGGACTGGTCTGATGATTCCCAGATGGGACAATTCACTAAATCGTTCTCCCCATCGCGGTCATTGAAAGTGATTCTGGTTCACAGACTGTCCAGTCTTCTTTTTTTGAGAAGTTCGACATGCACCTGACGTTAGTTGGGAATAAATACAAGGAACTCCTATGTTTAGGAGATCGGACTATCTGGTTGGACAGCAGTACAAATTTGAACTCTGTAGAATTAGCGGAGTTCTTGGGAAATCATTGTTTATCCATATTGTCCACTGTGACCTCACATGTAAAAGGTAATTGTTTGTATTTAGTAACAACTAGGGGGAAGTCCGTATTATTTTACGAGACTCTCCCCATGCTGTGATCTGACCATTGTGCCCAATTCTTCAGGGGAGGAGACGCAGGCCATATTGAGGAATATTTTAAGACTCGCACTGCCATATTGGAAGAAATATGTTTCAAGTATGTGCCCCTGAAAATAAAGAGGACTAAGATTTCAAAGCCCTGGTTTGGGCCCTCGTTGGCCTTGCTCCATAAACAGGTGCGTCTAACCAATAAGCTTTGGAGGATCACCAAGCTGGGCACCGATGCGGACAGGGCAAAGATGGTACTAAAATCTTATAAGGTATCTCTCTTTGAAGCAAAAACAAATTTCCTCCATAGGGAGATTGAGCAGGCGGGGAATCAGGCAAGGGCAGTATTTGCAGTAGTGTCTAAATTTAGTAGTCCAGCCTGCATTGAGGATTCTGTTGCTCCTTCGCAGGAACAAGCCGACAACTTCAATGCCTTCTTTGAGAAGAAGATCATAGCGATGCAGAAGAGTATTGATAGTGTGAGAAGCCAGGAGGGGCCGCTAGATTAGAACAAGGACTTAATGCTGGGGAAGGGGGTACAAGAGGAACATTTTGGCTTCCATCATATGACTGAGGAACTGATACATTCACTTATTCTCCAACTCAAGCCGACAAATGGCTTGGCATTTGCAATGCCCACCTGCGCAGCTTGGCAGTTGACTGCTAACATCACACCATTTGTGACTGTTTGTGAATAAGTCTGTATCTGAGATTTGGGTTCTGGATGCACTTAACAATGTAATAGTGAAACCCCTGTTAAAGAAACCTAATATGGACCCAGCCGTGTTGAAGAACTATCGGCCAGTGGTCGATTTGATGTGCCCCGCTAAAATCTTGGAGAAGGTCGTATCCTCTCAATTTCAGGCATTTGTAGACAGAGGGGCTGTTGGATGTATTCCAGTCTGGTTTCTGACCCAAACACGGGACAGAGACAGCACTGCTGGCAATACTACATAATGGTATGTTGGAGCCCTGCAGATCGACTGGTGGATCGACTTTATTGTTGATTTTGGACCCATCCATGGCTTTCGATACAGTGGATGATAAGATTACGCTGGAGCGTCTTGGAGGCGTGGGAAAGGTTCAGAACAAGCTGTGAGGTGGTTTCGATCCTTCCTGATGAACCAGCGGGTTTTGTTTGGGTGCTTCACCTCTGAGGCGGTTGTCCCCGCTGATATTTAACTTGTACATGCGTCCAGTCTAAAATAGTTTGAGGAGGCATTGTTTGAGTTTCCACTCCTCTGCCGATGATACTCAAATCTATATTGAGACGAAGAACATCGAGGACGCATTTATGAGAATTAATCGGTGCACGGTAGATATTGACAATTGGATGGCAAGTAACCAGCTTCAATTGAATGCAGCAAAGACAGAGATTGTTCTTTTTGGCCCTAAGGGGAGAATCATGGATGAGAAGCAGTCCTTCTCCCCTCATATTCTCAGTGTGAAACTTAAGTTTGCCAAAGAAATTAATAACCTTGGCTGTGTCTACCAGCAGGAGAACCTTTGCAGTGAAGCCCAGGTGGGGGCTAAGGTGAAGTCAGTGTATTCCTTGTGGATGCTTAGGAACGTCGTTCCCTTTTTACCCTTAGAAGATCATGCAGTGGATGTGGGGGCAACTGTGATGCTGTAAATGCACCGGAGGGACAGGGCCTCCGTATCCTTGTCCTTTACTGTTTTTTATCGTGTGTTCTGTTGTGTTTTCCGCGCAGGAGTTCATGTGGGACTCCTGGCGGTGCAGCTCTCTCATTTGGTTTTGGTGAACAGACCCATGGGATACCCTTATGGCACCCATGGGTGGGGGTACAACCCTGTGCCCCTAGTGTATGTTTTTGGGCACCTGTGTGTGGACCACAGAGCAGGGTACGGGCTGGTGGCAGCTCTGTGCTGAATTGACTAGTGCCCTGAGCGTCCTCCATTTTGGGGATGCCCAGGCCTTGTCATTGGAATCTGTAGATTCCTGATAGCGACAAAATGCCCCCGTAGCCTCTTGCTTTCCATCGCCTGTTACCTTGATCTTCCCGAAGTCCCGGGAAGCCCTGACTCTGTCCCTCCCCCCTGACTCACTGTTGGGTGGAAGTGCCATATATGGTAGTGCGGGGGAAGTGCTGACCAGACTGGCTGGAGCCATCCCAACGACCGTATGTTGTGGGTATGCCTGTGGGTGGGACCTGGGTGAATGGAGTGTGTGACGAATACGCATTCTATGTTGTGGGTGTCTAGTATCTGGTGTTTGACACAATGACTGAGACAGCCCTGCCCTAAACCGGTATGAATGCAGTGTGGAGTGTTGAATGGCTGGGTACTTGTCCCAATACACATAACTTGTTGTGAGTGTCTGGAGAGAAGTGAATGGCCTTAATGCACTGCGTGCCTGATTGGCTGCTTGCCTGCATGAATGCCCTTCACTGTTAATGGATGCTTGAGTATGACCCAGCGGAATGAATGGGAGATCAACAGTATATCTGGGGACCTCTCACTGCTAGGAATCGTGTTCAGAAGCTGAAGTCCACTACGACAAGTAACTGGAGTAACTGAAGCTTAACTTTGAAGCCCTGCTGCACGAGAAGAATTGCTGTTGCTCTCCTTCACAATCTGAAAGCTGCTGTGTCTCCAAGGACTGACCCAGAGAGGACCTGATAAGGCGCCCTCTTCCCGAGCTACGAGGGACCATCGTGCACCAGCTGATCTTTATTTATTATTATTATTATTTATTATTAAATTCAACTGGTACCTTGACAAAGAACAATCAAGATAGTGAAGAACACCACACATCTAGGTATGAAAATCAGTGCATGCAGAAATGATGCACCCTGGGTTGAGGCGACTAAAAATAAATTCTGTCAGTTGGCTTGTCAGGCTTCCTTGATTAACAGAAAATTTGGTACATTTTTTAAAACAAACTGTCACCTTTTTTCAACAAAAAGTGGTGCCTGCACTTATATATGGCGGAGAAAATGCCTTTGGATATGGACACCAGTTGTGGAACTCACTTGAAAATATCTTCTGGTCCAAAGCGTTATGCCTACCAAAGGGGACCTCTAGGGCCTCATAAGATTCGAACTTGGCTACATCTCAATCCAAGCTCGAGTCGCCTGGAATCTAGTAAGTTTGTTCGGGAAAACGAGGCAAATAGACCCGCTGCCTGAAATTCGTATACTACACACACTGGAAACAGAAAAATCTGAAACGATTATATTCCAATGGAACAGGCTATGTCTCGATGTGCTAGAAAGGTATGACATTTCGATACAGACCCTGATGGACAATCCAGACCAGGCTAAGAAGATGTGGAGAATGGACTGGATTAACACATGCACTGCTAGAACTGAATCCAAAACAATGAAAGATGTCCCCGGAGATAACAGAGCATATGGACAGCTGCAAAATTATCTAAACTGCTTTCCAGACCAACATACCGGAGCCTTGCATATGCACTTTAGGCTCAACATACTGGCAACTAAGGAACGTCTAAGCTTTTGGTCACAATATGCTGACTTGGACTTAAAATGTCGTTTTTGTCACACTGATAATGAGACTCTAAAACACTTGACAATGTCATGCTCTGGGTTTGTTCAACAAACATACATTTTTGGTCCATTAACTTGCAAATATCAAACCTTGACGGCTGACGATTGGTGGAGAGCACTGTTTGATGGCTCTAACAGACCGACCTGTTCTATACGCTCTAGTGGCGTTTCTCTGTGTTTGAAAGGATGGTTTAGACGCTGTGACCATAAATCCAAAGCCCAGTCACAGTTAAAGTCCTACGTGGATTAATCATCGCATATTATATCTGAAATCTGCGTACTAAATTGGAGAACAAACTGATCGGATGATGAAGAAATGGAAATTGTGAAAAAATGTTTTGTCTTGTCTTTTTTAAAGGTTTGTAGAAACCAATAAAAAAAGTTTCAAAAATTATTTATTTGTTTGTAATGCGTCGGTAGCCCGCAGGCATCAAGGCGCAGAGAGACAAATTCATGTTAGGCGAACAGAGAGTAGAAGGCTAGGGAGTGGCACATTATTTGAAGAGATGGGCCTTCAGATTTTTCCTAAAGATAGAAAGATTTGGCTCTGCTCTAAGTTACTGGAAGGTTGTTCCACTGCTGAGCTGCCCAAACCTGAAAAGATTTCCTGGCACCCATAGTTCGTGATGCCCGGGGTATCTGTAGCTTGCCAGATATTTGAGATGTTAGGGCCCTATTAGGGATGTATCGTATGAACTTGGATTTAAGATAAGATGGGGCCACTCCATACAAACATCTGTGTACTAGAGTCATAGATTTAAAGAGGATTCTCTCCTCAACTCTAAGCCAGTGAAGAGATCTTCTAGCCTCTGTCACATGGCTTCTTCTGTCGATCCCTTTTATGACCCGGACTGCATTGTTCTCCATTATCTGGCATATACTGATGCATTTTTTAGAAGCTCCCAGCAGCAGTGAATTGCCATAGTCAAGGCGTGCTAGTATAATGGCCCTGGCTATTGTAGCCGCATTATCTTCTGTTAGAAGAGGGCGTATGGCTCTCAATAGCCTGATATAATATGCATTATTTTTGTGAAGATAGTTTGTTTGGGATCTGATCCCAGGGACGCCTCCAGCATCATCCCAAGTGTTTTAACATGGGAGACTACCTTGATGCATGAATCTTTAATAGTAAACTCTGTGAATTCTTTACCGAGCTTACCCCTTGCTTGATTGGAGCCAAAAATCATAAGCTCAAACACTGTGTATCATCGGCGTAGTTAGTAAAATGAACGCTGATGGATTCTAGGAGTACACATAGATATTTCATAAATAGGTTGAAAAGCAGAGGGGAGATACTAGCACCCTGTGGTACACCTGCACTTATAGGGGTAGATGTTGAAAACTTTTCTTTCCAATGTATTCTGGCTACACGGTCTGTGAGAAAAGATGCTAACCATGCCAGGGCTGCCTTGGAGCATCCCACTGTTTTCTCCAGAACTTGTTGTAACAGTGTATGGTCAACGAGGTCAAAGGCAGCACTTGGGTACAGAAACATTAGGATCCCTGTTTTACCCTCGTCTACTATGGAAAGCATGTGTGTTTGGAGATCCAACTTTGCAGTTTCCGTGCTGTGGGCAGCGTGCAGCCCGACTGCTGCTAATGCAGGATGTTTTTGGCTTCCACGTGTGCCTGCAGTTGTCCTGTAGTGATTTTGTCCATGATTTTTAATACAAAATTAGTATTAGTAATAGGGTGCTGGGATCTTAAGGATCCAGGCCTGTTTTTTTTTTTAGTAATGGTGTAATAGTCTCACCTTTTTTTATGGCTTTAGGAATCTTACCATCATGGAAGGAAGCATTGATTATCTTGGATAGCACTGGGGCGAACAGTTCTTTGTTTTCCACAATAATTTTGGGAGGGATTAGATTTTCAGTGCAGGTGGATGGTTTCATCGTGGCGAGCACCTTCACCATCTCAGCTTCTGAGATTGGTTGAAAGTTAAAATTATCTGATTCATAGGGCTGTAGATTGGCTGCATTAGGAAGATGAAAATCCTTAGCGGTTTCTCTGGCCAGGATGATGGCTTCTCTGGCTTTTTGAGTTTTATTTTCAAAGGCCTTTTTTTTAACGATTTTGCAGTCTTCCTCCATTGGAGTATATGGGGGGACATGGATTTAGGTTTCTCATAGGATTTGAGAATATCAACAAGCTTACTGGCTGCATTGGGTGCAGCCTCGATCTGCTTATTGTAGTGTTCTGATTTAGCATTTCTGATGCAATTTCTATATTTGACATTTGCCCGATTCCATTGTTCCTTGGATTCGGGTGAGAGATCTTTTTGCCAGATCCTTTCTAGTCGTCGTTTCTCCATTTGAAGGTCCCGAAGTGTGCTGTTGAATCGGCTTTGATGGTTGCTAATTTTTCTGACCATTTTAGATTTGCCAAAGCTCCCTGGTAGACAGACCTTCGACAGGCTGCCGACCCGAGACGGGGACTGCCGTGGAATCCCAGAGAGAAGCGCCCGGACTGTCGTCCATCACTGTCGACGACCGCCGTTGTCGACCGGAGCTGCCGTGTTCCCGTTTGCCTAAGAATTTTCGAATCCAAGGACGCACTCGTCCGCATCGCCGCCGTCTTATCCCACTGGAGAAGGGCTGACTGTCGGCGCGCCGAGGAGTATCCACCAGTGGGTTTCCCGCCACCCAAAGACCACAGACGCCAACGACTCGACGCCCTTGCTGGACCACAGTTCTTCAAACTCTTTGAGGTCCAGAACTATCGACACCGAGGTGCCCCGCACGCCTCTTCCTTGCAGGACGTTTACGCTTCCCCGTCAACGAGCACCGCTAGGAACGAAGCTGCCACTTCACCGTCATAGTGCACCCTGTTCTCCATCGGACGTTCGACCTGTGACTCCTGCCTTAAAGGGAGGACACTCCAGAAGGGCTGTCGATTCCCTGACGAGGAACGCTACAATGCCAGGTACTTTGGGGTTGCAGAACTATTGGGAAGTCTCTTGTGAACAATATATGGACTGGGCTTGTATCTTTATTCTACAGGTTGCCCAGGTGGGGGGGGGGATCTCCACACAGAACTGTGTTTAACGGTAGTGACCAGTATTTCTGCCAATTGTTGTTGCCAACGGCTTTCCTCTTACCTCTATGGTTGGTCTCCTTTACAAAATGATTTGTGTGCCATTTAACCGTACAGTTGATGCGATTTAAAGAGATCTAATAGTAATTGTGGTGCCACGTAGAACTGTATAATTGCCATTATAGATAACCGATTACAAAGTGCGTTATTGTGATATTGTATATGACCTTGAATATTAATTATATAAAGACTGTGTTTTAACCGATTCAGTGTGTGGACATTCCTTTGTGGTTGCTTGGGGACTACACTGTACTTAAGAACCAGCCTGCATCACCTCCTGAGAAGCTAGGCTTTGATTGCTTGTCCATTGCTACCTTATTGAGAATCTTGGCAGGGGTCCTCTGTGCCTCTCCTCTACCAAATAGAGAGCGGAAGTATAGACCCTCCCTCCGGTCCTTCACAGCAATGACGAACACTCATCTGGATTATTGTAACAACCTGATGGCAGGTATTCGAGCTAAGCAGATATATAGACTCTAAAGGCCCATAAAGCAGCCATTAGACTGATCAGACATTTGAGAAAAAAAGACCATGCATCTTCCCTTGGTAGATCTTTGCACTGGTTGTCGGTCGAGGATCGAATCAAGTTTAAAGTAGCGTGCCTGATGTACAAATGTCTCAATGGCCTTGTTCCAGACTACCTCTGGGCAAAGGTTCGCCTATATCATCCGGCCAGAGCATTGCACTCAGGAGACAAATTGTTGCTGGCTGTTCCACATTCATAACCTGTCTCCAGAGGGGATTGGAGATTCAGGGTTTTTGGACCTAGCCTCTGGAGCCATCTCCCACTGGAGATTAGAGCTAGTCAGTCCCTGGATCAGTTCAGAAAGGCTTTAAATACCCACTTGTTTAAGTAGGCCGCTTATCTGAGAGACACTAGTATATTTGTTCTTGACATCTTGAATTTAGCTGTTTTGACCATCTGCGCCTAGATACAGTTAAATCGGTCTTGGAGCACGGTATAAATAATCAAAATCAAAAGGGGGCTCCTTCTCTAACTGCTGCTTCAGCAGCACCCACTGTTGCCCCAGCTCCTGAGGGACTAGGCCCAGTAGTGACCCTAGACTCAACTCCTGAGGGAGATGAGCCATAGGGCCCTTCTCAGGGAGAGGTGCTCATCCCAGAGGATCACCCTGACCTCCACTGCTTGTTGGCTGAAGGCGGCCCTCTAGGTTGGATTTTCGTCAGTCAGAGCGAGTGCCACTCTCTTGGGGGTCTGAGGCCCAGGCACAAGGTGAAGTGCCTAGGTCTTTTAAGATTTGTTGAGGGGGTGACCTCCTTTACAGTGACCCCACTCAGCCTGAACCTGGTGCATTCAAGAGGTTGATTGTACCCAAGGTATACGGGCCTTTCTGCAGGTCGGCACCTGAGGTTCCCTTAGCTGGTCATCTTGGCACTAAGAAGACCAAACAAAGGCTCTCAGCCCACTTTTATTGGCTCAGGATGGGAGTAGAAGTGGAAACTCGCTGCAAGACCTGCCCCTCTTGTTAGTTGTCTGGCATGACTGGAGGCAGTGTCATTGCCCCACTTCAGCCTTTGCTAGTGAGTTGGCACACCATTTGAGAGGGTCGGCATCGACATTGTTGGTCCCCTAGACCCTCCAGCAGCAGGTGGTCACAAGTTCATCCTGGTTCTGGTAGATCATGCCACCAGGTACCCTGAGGCTATACCCTTTCGGACCATAACATCCAAGGTGCCTGCCAGGGCTCTCCTGGGTATTTTCACCAGAGTTGGTTTGCCTAGGATTTCAGACAGAGGAATCAACTTCATGTGTACATGCAAGCTATGTGGAAGGAGTGTGGTGTAACTTACAAGTGTTCTACATCGTGCCACCCACAGACCATTGGTCTGGCTAAGAGGCTTAATGAAACTCTGAAAGGCATCTCATGCCTCTTGCTAGCTTCAGAGCAAGACGATGAGGGTGAGCCCCTTCCTGATTTGCTACATAGCAATCCTCAGGATGGCTCAGTGGAGGGAGTGAATCTCTCTCCAGATCTGACCACAGAGGACCTGCAGGGCTTTGCTCCAGCAATATGCCCCTCTGTTTTCACTGACACCAGGCCTCGCCCCAAGTGGTAGGCATGATATTTACCCTGGAGACAGTTTATCAGTCCAAAGCAGAGTCTACAGGATGTCACACTGTTAAGAACCACATTCAGGCAGAGGTTGCCAAGATGTTGGGCTTGTGTGTGATTGAAACCTCAACCAGCCCCTGGTCCAGTACAATGGTCATTGTCTCCAAGGCAGATTCCTAGGCAGGTACCAAGGGTTTGAGGTTCTGTGTGGACTACAGAGTCACAAAGACTGATACACACTCATTGCCGAGGGCAGATGAGCTTGTGGACAAGATGGGTGCTGCCCAGATTGTGAGCATCTTTCACCTCACGTCAGGCTATTGGCAAATGGCTCTGACTGACCAGGCCATGGAGAAAACGGCTTTCTCAACACCTAATGGCGTTTACCAGTTTAGGGTTATTCTTTTTGGTTTGGGGAATGCCCCTGCCACCTTCCAAAGTTTGGTCAATTGCATTATCAGAGGACTGGAAGCCTTCTGAGTAGCCTACCTCGATGACATTGTTGTCTACAGTTCCACCTGGGAAGAGCATTTGACACACTTGGATAAGGTGTTGCAGGCCATGAACAGGGCCAACCTCACTATCAAGGCCAACAACTGCCAGATGGCACATGGGAAGGTTACCTACCTTGGTCATGAGGTAGGAGGGGTCAAATCCAACCTCTCCCTAGTAAAGTACAAGCTGTACAGGACTGGGAGACTCCCTCTACTCACACCCAAGTCAGGGCTTTTTTGGGCCTCACTGAGTACTACAGGAACTTCATGGCAGACTATGGCACCATAGCTGCCCCTCTGACAGCTCAGATATCACCCAAACAGCCTAAGATGGTCCATTTGAGTGAAGACTGTCAGAAGGCCTTTGATGGCTTGAAGGAACGTTTGTGCAGGGCACCTGTCTTATGTGCCCCCTGACTACAGGAAAGTTTTTACTGTGCAAATTGATGCCAGTGACACAGGAATTGGAGCCGTCTTGTCTCATATGACAAAGGGAGAGAGCACCCTATCGTTTTTATCAGTAGGCAACTCAACGGTAGAGAACGTAGTTGGGCCACTTTTGAGGAGTGCTTTGGCATCACTTGCGCACTTGGGCATTTTAGACCTTACCTTACTGGCTTCAAGGTCCAATCTGACCACACGCCCTTACAAGGGCTTATGCAGATAAAGGGTGAAGGTCAATTGGCCTGCAAGGGCTAGACTTCACTATTGAGCATAAACCAGGGAAGAGTCATGATAATGCAGACGGCCTTTCCAGAAGGTATGTTGACCGTCTGGATGAGGGTGTCAATCTCGTGGGAGATTAGATCACCCCAAAGTCAGTCTGGGGGGGGCGACTGTGATGCTGGAAATGCCTTTTGGAGGGACAGGACCTCCTAGTTCTTGTCCTACCACTTCTCTGTGTGTGTTTTCTATGTTTTCTGACACTGGGGTCCAGCCTGAGATTTGTAGTAGACCCCTAGAACTTGCCAGTGAGTCGCTTAGCTCATGGTGGCAGCTGTCAGCCTAGCTCTGGAAAATTTTGTTTTGAGCTGCTCTTCAAAAATGCTATAGTGTTGCAAAGTGGTTTTGCTCTTCAAAGATACAAAAAAAGAACAGATTCATGAAAAATGTAAATCCCGTTTTTTTTTTTTATATAACTTCTTTTTTTATTGCATTTTAAAACCACCTGGCACATTTCAATTGGCAAAGATTCACAGTAGCTCTTTGGCTCATAGTAAAGAGACTGCTGCATAGCATGAACTGTCCCCTGATAGTGTCCCCAATAATCCGTTTTTATATTTAAGAAGTTACCATTTAAGTATATCAAAGCTGAGTTCAGTGAATAGTGAGTGTGTTCAGACATTTGTATAGTGCCAAAAACAAACCATACTGCCTTTTAAGTGCTAAAGTGTAAGCTGAACAGAACAAGGGGGAACTCCGGAAATTCTCTCGATCAAGAAATGTGTACTTTGCTTAGGAGCTCTTTCCCTGCAAAGGCCTTCTAAACAGGGACTGAAAACAGAGTCCAGTTTTGTAAAATCTTGTCAGTCTCCAGGCAGGCTCTGACAATTGTGTCCAAGATGGAGCCGTGCTGGGCCTCCCTAATGTCCCCTGCTAACCGCAGCACACTAGAATAAAAGAATGAGAAATACCAACAGGAAGAGAAGAAAAAGAAATACCAAAAAACCAAAGAAACCCCCTAGATTATGAGAGCGAACTAGGCATAAAGATCCGTAAATCCTCCCCAGATCATCTCATATTTGTAAAGTTTTTCTGTAGTGTTAAAGGACACTTTCTCTCTCCTAGACAAGAGGGACACACTCTGCAATCACTCCTCAACACAGGGGGAAACGTCACTGTCTTTCCAAAGTTAGACGCTCTCACGAAAATCGTGTTAGAAAGACCGACCCACTGCAAGGCACCCCTTTCAGAAGGAATGCAAGGATCATCATCCTCGCGCCCCAGGTGCAAGGGGGGTGATTGGTGCACATTGTTACCTGTCAAGGGGTCGGTACCGCAATTAGGCAGGAACACTTACCTGATTTGAGTTTTGGCTCCTAGGAGGGTGGGAGGGAAGGAGAGAGAATATTATGGAGGTAGAAAAGTGTTGGGGCTGCATGCCTATGCCGCTTTAGCACCACTCTTAGTTTTGGCTTATAGGTGGCACTTTAGCATCACCGTTAGTGCTGGCTCAAATGTGCAATGCAAGTGCCACCATTCGTTTTTGCTCATCTGTGCCCTTTTAGCGCTATACCACCAGCAGTGGGTCAGATAGTGCCACTATGTTGTGGCTCATAGGTGGTGTTTAGGTACCACAAAGACTCTATTCAAGGCTTTGATATTTAAGACTCCCCATTAAATGAGCAAACAAATATTCGTGAGGTAACTCCGGCAGATTTGGCACAATGCTGGCCCCTGTTTGGGATGAAAATAGATCGATCGAGGCCCAAGTGATCTGACCAACGAGGGTGGATTTGAGTCAAGGTGTGAAAATGTTTCCAGGCCCACCTGTAAAATATCTGGAATTTCTGCTCTTCTGCAGGGAGTTCTACCCAAGATGGATTTCTGTGCTTTTAGTCAGGATGAGCTTGGAAACAGCTTTTTCTTAACTGGATTGTAAAGGCTAGCCTCGTCCAATCTGGTCAGGTTGTCCTAGTGGGGGTCCGCTCATCAGGAACATGTAAGGAGGAAAATCAAGTTACCGGGAAAATCGAAGGTGCAAAGGAGTAGCCTATCTAAAGGTTAAAGGTCCCAAAATCATGTGGACGGAGGATTATCACAACCCAATGATTAGAAGAGCCCAGATACAGTGGATATTAGGAAAAGGGTTCAGTAAACGTGGTTGGGGGGGTTAGGGGGCACTTGAAAACGTGTAGACATGTTGGAGATAATGCAGTTGCTTTGAATGCAAGGGTAATCTTGGAAAACGTATTCCCAATTAAACTTCAGTGCGTTCTTAGGGAAATCCCTGCGTGGTGGGAGTAACTAGGTTCGCGTGCAGCAGTAATTGAGCATATATGAGTGATTAGTTAAATAGAGGTTTAAAGCAAATTGAATAAGGCTAAAGCGGCAGAGCATACTGTAGATCAGCGGTGCACAAGATGCAGCCCTTCAAGATGTCAAGGCCCTCCAAGTTACTTGAGTTTAATGGTGAAGTGTTGCATGGCCTAAAGTCCGTTTTTGTCTTTGCATCCTGAGACCTATTTAAACATGATTTAAGCAGTGGTCGAGATCGATGCGCTCTACTTTTTCATAATTATGTTTTACTGTTCATATACTTTTATATTAAAAAGAAACTGTTCCAGAACGGTTTCATTTTAAAATAAGTGTATGACGCAGTTGAAACTTGAATGCTCCCTCAAACAGCAGGCACATTTGATTGGTGGTGTGTATTGTGTGTGGGAGGGCGCGTGGCGATGTGGTTTGTGAGGAGTGGGGCAGGCCAGCATGGAACATATTTTCACTATTCGACCACTGGATTTAAGTACCATAATACCAAAACATCAGTGGCAATGCAGTGCACACCACTGAGGCAATAGTTACAAAATAGAGCAATAAATAAAAATGACACTTCAAAACTCATCTTTTAATTTTTTTTATACTCACATTTGCGCACAGGCACCCCTACCGCCAGTTCATACACTAAGGCAGTTTGGCCGCCTGTATGAGCCTTGTGTGGTACATTTGGCCCTGCGGGGAAATCAGTGGTGCACTCTGAGCGGTCAGAAATGTGAGGTGGACAACTTGGTAAAGGTTTATCACAAGAACCCCTTCATTAAATAAATAAGGTTTAACAAATGCCTCACTATCCCTAACTTAGAGGATTTTCCCTGCCTATCAAAATAAACTAAAGGAAGACACTAACAAAAAATAATCCGTCCCTCACACTTGCTGCAAACTCATAAAGGTAATATGGAAATTAATATGTATAAGAAACGACAGTTATGTTTAACATGTACTTGATAACTGTGTATCCTTATAACCTGGGTTGGATCCCCTTCCCAAGATTCAAAACTGGAATTTCAATCAAAGTTCAAATAAACAGGTTCCTTTTTGCAGTCGGGATTTGACCATAATGTTCTTCTTACTCCAAAAGTCTTTCAACTGGTCTTTAAGCAACAGTTCAACTTGACCACGTGTCTATCTCTCCACTTCTAGCACACAGTTCAACATACCTTCTTAAGAAACAAGACACTTTCACAATTCATCTGTATCCACAGCAAGGTTCTGTCAGGATGAATCCACAATTCAAGTAACATTTCAGTGGGTCTTCCACTTCTTCTTGACAACCTTCAACCACAATGTAGTACTTAAATAATTTCTTCCTGGTCCATTAACCTGCCAGGACTACCGCTATAAAGTCCCTATCCTGGTATACTCACCTGCCAGGACAAAAAGCTTGTAACACTACTACCAGAACCTTGTGATGAGGTCTACTTCAAATCTTTATACAAGTCTGTAACCTTTATAAACATCAACATTCACAACTTCTTTTGGTAAAAAATGTTACACAGTTGTACTGTTTGTTCCACTCATGGTTTTGCCAAACGCAATATAGGTTACATTTCACTCCTCCTCAACACTCTTTAATTAACTGCTTACAACATTTCTTTCTGACCATAGTTTTTCTTTGGTTTGAGCAATTCTTGTTGGTAACTTGCTTAATTATTGTCTCTTCCTTATTCTGGCAACAACATTTACACACTTCTGGAAACAATGTTCTCTTGTTTAGCCAACACACGTTATCATGCTTTGTGAATGATTGCCCCTCTTTACTTTGGCAATGATGGTTTTGTTTAACTTGATTCATTATTGTCCTTTCTTTATTATGGCACTGGTGTTGGCTTTTATAATAATGCTGGTAATCTTTTCCTTCATGCCACTTTACAAAGTTCTCATCTTGCCAATAAGATTTCTTTCTATCAGTTCGGTATTCACAATAATCCTTATTGTTCAGCGGTCACGTACAGAGCGTTCCGGGTTTACCTAGTGATGATAAACTCACTTGTTCTGTCATAGGTGTCTGTGCGATCTGCTGTTCATTCTCAAACTACTGCTTCCGCCTGAACGCCAGGCTACTTCTTTGCTCCTGTGACCCACGCCGAACAGGAAAGGAGCTTTCCTTGCTTCATGTGTCAGCTGGTGCTTGCCTGCCACCATGACACTGCACGCCCACAGGTGAGCCTCTCTCCCCAGGGTGAAAGTCAGCCACCATGCCTCTTCCCGCTGTGCAAACTCTGTAAATCAGGTTTTGAACCTTGGAGACCCTCTCCAGACCGACACCCGCTTTGCCGTTAGCAGCGGCTCTGGCATATCCCTTCTACTTCAACTGCAGCTGGTGGGGTCTGCAACTCCAGCCTCCTGTTCTAATGGCCTGCACCTGAAGAGGGTCTTGTATATTAAAAGATCCTGCTCAGGTGAGAGCCATTACCACCCTGTAGTTTAGTGCCTCTGAGTCCCTCTTCTGTGTCTCTGTACTCCAGGCATTGTGGGAACTGAAGTCCCCAATGTGCTGATGCTCTTTCTTTATCTGGTTCAACTCTACAGTATGCCATTAAGAGTGTAGGGTCTCTAGGGAAGTTATTAGAGGGGTTCTTCCAATTATCTTGACCCGATTCCCCCCAGAACCCCCTTCCCCCACCCGCCCATGTGATCTTCCCGCAGAACACCACCATAGGGTCAGGAAAAATCTGCCTTACCCCTGCCACATGGGAAGGGTCCCATGTCAGGGTTTCTGGGATAATCGCCTTCCATTCATCACATCCCCCTATCGATCAAGCATATACAATGAAACCATTGAACGGGGGAATTTAGAGTCAAATGAAATTTAAATGACGATAAAAAATACTGAAGGGTACCAATATACTGAAAGGTGAGTGAGGAAGTGTGGAAAAACGAGTAAGTGGACGAGTCTGGTGACTTAGGTTTAGCTGTGCGACCACCGGGCGTTTATCCTGCGTGCAATTCTTAAGGATTCCACCAGAGGACAGTATGTGTTCAGAGAACAAACTAAACAACAAGTGTCGAGAACACAAACTTTTCGAGTAATGATGACGACATCAAAGGGGCAACTTCATACTTTTGTGGGAGGCTTGCTTTAAATGCGACCGAGAAATAACTGTGTCGGAGTGCATGAGAGATGGGTAGGGGAGCTTGTGTCGTAGACTTTACTACGTAGACAGGTGTTTTACTCGGCGAATCTGCAAATATGTCCACCTGAGTGTATATGTGTAAAAGAAAAAAGCTTCAAGCAATTCTTCTAAGAGAGAGGTAAATACCAGCGTGGTGCAGTCATTTGACGGTCTGAAAAGAAGGTTACTTTAACGCAGTGTAAGCAGGGACCGAAGTTGTAGTGAGAGTAACGAAAAAATAAAATCAGTGCATGCTTCAAATAGCTGCAAACAAATCCGTAACTGTCAGGCCAATTTCCTAAATATTAAATGAATTGGTGAGAGGCCATGGCACCTGCAGATGTGCTCGAGCAGATTCGGCATGGATGTGACCACAGAAAGAAGTGATACGTAGTGTAATTCTTACAACGGCCACCGGGGGTCAGTATATGCTTAGAAAGTGAAATAAAGAGCATTTGTCGAGCCCACCAATATGGAAAGCAAGAGAAAGCCCATGGAGGCAACGTGCCATTCATTAGGAGCGCCTTTTCACTTACAAATTGGTAGTTTTAAAGGCGGACAAGAAAAACAAATGTATAGTCCAGTGATTGAAAGCTCTAACACGAACGTCATTTGGCAGCCAGACATCAAATGGAGGTCAGATGTGAGGGTTCAAAATAGAGCCCCTTTGGCGTTTCAGCAAATAAAATAGTCCGGCTCAAATATTCTAATTATTAAAATGCCCAGGTTCGAGAGTCCGAAAGGGAGTCTGCAGAGGTGCTCGAACCGCTTCTTTAAGAAGTTGAGTCTCAAATAAGGAAAGTTGTTGTTGTTGTAGACGAGGTCACAGATTCATTGAGGTGGGGGTTGGCGGGGGAGGGGGTGGGGAGGTTCGGGGGGGTGGTGTTAAGAGTAGGAGGTCCTCTTCTGGGCGCAGACACTGCATATAAGATGTGAAGAGTATCACTGCCGCCTGAAATATAGAAGCGTTATGGGGCGTCCTTACAATTAGAAGGGTGCATTTCATAGGAAGGCTCTCCAGGTGAGTAAGGAGTGATGAGTGGCTGGGGCGATCTAGGCGTGATGAGTGGCTGGGGCGATCTAGGCGTGATGAGTGGCTGGGGCGATCTAGGCGTGATGAGTGGCTGGGGAGATCTAGGCGTGATGAGTGGCTGGGGCGACCTTTGCAGTGCAAGTTCTCTAAAAACCGGAGGGTCAAAGTTTTGAGCTCACTCGTATGACTTGAGGCTGTTCACCTTATGAGTGAACTTTTTTTTTTTAACTTCTCTTTGTTTTCCAACAACAAAGAACCAAGAAGATGGAAAAAAAGAAAAAAGCAGAAAGAATGGCTGCACAGACGCATACCTCGCAGCATGGCATTCATGAGAAAATCACATACATTTCCCATCCATGTCCCACGCCTCCCATCTCAAAAATGACCATTCTTGAAATGTTCCCATTTAGTGCCCGCGACTGAGTCCGTTCTGTTCCAGTCCACGATTCCAGTCCACGTATGCCACCGGCCCTAATGAAACCCGGTCCACGGACCGCAACAAAGAAACAATAAACCATGCCCCTTGCATGCTCACCCCAGGTTTCCCTCCAAACTCCTCCCTGACACCGCTAACACCCCCCCTTCCCCCAATCTCACATCGCAGTCCGGTCACACCGTCGCATCGTCCTACTGGCTGTCCTGGGGCGCATCCTCCGTGGGTGCAAACATTGCCTGCGTCAGCATATTCTATGCAGCCACATCGTCACTTCCCTCCCACTGCCCTCTATACGCACCGCACGGTGCCATGTCTCCCTCCGCCCCCACTGCAGATTTCCCCCACCAGCTGTCTTCCACACCATCGCTATCCTACGCTTCGCCAAAACACATAAAAGGTCTTTCACCCTGGTAAGGTGAGCCTCCTTCCGCCTACGGGGAAACATGCCCAATAAGCACGCCTTGGGTGCCCAGTCGTGCATCCCGACAACACCTTGTCCGCATCCTTTTGTCAGAAAGTCCTGATCACTAGGCATTACCAAAACATGTGCAACATACCTGCCCGCTCACGCACCTCAGGCAGCTCTGTTCTGCGCCCGGGAACCGTGAGATCGCCTGTCAGGTCAGATACTCTGTGTGTGACCAGTGGCGTAACACAAAATGTGGGGCCCCCCCAACTCAGCAACAAATAATGGGTCTTGCCACACTCTGGGCCGGCCTAGATTAGCAGGCTTGCACAATACGCACGAACGTGCTGCTGAAGGGGTATGTGTTCGACAGAATCCTGTGCAGTGCCCTTAGGGACCACTACAAACGCACACAAGACTACAGGTGGCAATACAAGTTTTACCTTTGGTACAAGCCTGTACTACTATGTCAGAGTGGTAGCAGTGGCGGAGATTACACAAAGGGACCACAATTACTGTGACTCAAGCAAACACTGACTAAAGGTTTCAGGTGGAAAAATATAAGTACATTTATTTTTATACCATTTGTTATAAACACAACACTTCTATTAAACTGAAACCCAAACCACACGTAAAATATACTACAACTAACCAATTCACTTTGTACAGTAAATCTCAAGGTAAGTACCCTGTGTTTGAATGGACCGGTGTTACGAACAAAACACGTTACCGTGAATACGATTGCGATCACTTTTTGACTGTTCGGTCTACTAAATAAACGCGTATCTGTGACATGAAATGCTACCGGGGCAAAAATCACAGGCAATATTTTGGATAGGCAGACAGAATCGAGAAACACTCAGAGACAGGAGTTCAAGAGTGAAAGGGTCAGAGTCAGGGTTAAGTGGCGCCGAGGACCTGTTGCCGAAGATCACACAGTCAGACAGTTCACGATTCAACGTAGCCAAGAGTACTTCGATATTGTCAATGTTTGGAAGCAAAAGTTATAAGAAGGTGGGAAGACAAGGGCAAGCCTTGGAGGTGAAGAAAAGGGGGTTCACCCTGTTTCTTCAAGCAGAACACAGTACCTTATTCCAATGGTGCAGCTGGTGCCCTGGCAGTTGTTCCTGTTGGTTTCCCGCAGACCCACAGTTCCTGGAGCTTCGTTGTGAAGGAGGACGTCTGAAGGGGGTCTGCACCACACAGGGATGAAGCCGGCAGCAGCGACGCAAATAAAAGGTGTGCTCCTTAAAAACAGGAGAGGGTCTTCAGATGCCTATCCGGACCACTACAGCAGTGTGCAGTGATTTCGACTAAGGAAGAGGATCCTCTGGCTGGTTATCCCCACCAAGCTCAAGGGAAGAAGACTCTCGGACTGGATCTTCTCTAGTCGTCGAAGGGTAGATGGCTCAGGAATGCAGCAGGGCTTGACCGGGACGGGGTAGTTGCAGCAGTCGTCGTTCTCTCCACTTCTCTTCGGTTCCTTGTAGTTCCAGTGGCGACTCTGACTTCTAGCCCAAGAGACTTGCCTTTTATGCGCAAAAACACCCATTCACACAGCCTGGCTGTCAATCACCCAGCAGGGGGGTTGTCCAGCCTGGAAATCCACCTCGGCCAATCATGGCAAAGTGCGACTTGGGTTTCCTAGGATACCCTGTGCAGGGGGTGACTACAGCCCTCCCTCACATTCAGCCCACCTAGACACCGAGGCGCCTGGTTGAGGGCTTCTGAGCAGAAGCCCGCCAAAAGACGGTGAACAAAGAAGGCAAACCTAGTTTGCTGCGCAAAGTAAAACACAAGAAGGACTTTACCAAAAAGAAATGGCGAATAAACCCAACTGGAGCCAAGAGAAAGACAATTTGGTCAAGCGGGTTT
Source organism: Ambystoma mexicanum (assembly GCF_040938575.1). Classification (NCBI taxonomy): domain Eukaryota; kingdom Metazoa; phylum Chordata; class Amphibia; order Caudata; family Ambystomatidae; genus Ambystoma; species Ambystoma mexicanum. Next base: position 83,530,286 of record NC_090931.1, read on the forward strand.
ATGTTCGAGGCTAATATAATAGCCTAAAACAATACCACGTTTATCTAATATAATGGCGGTAGAAACGTTAGGGTAGATACCACTGCCACCAGCCAAGTCTAAATGTTAAGAGGGAAACAATGCTCTACGAGGTACAGATTCAGAGGGATATGAAGTAACCCTCCCCAGTACTCCACGGAAGGTGGGGCGTACTGGTTCTGTGGTAAATTGACTAAGTAAAGTTAATGGCAACTTTACCCTTTTCTGGAGGGCTGTAGTCAGCCTCAGAAATGGAGTCGGGGGGGGGGGGGAGTCTTGAAGACAACCCTGTGTCACTGCACTTAAGGTGCTGTGTGACACACAAAAGAAGGGGGCTACTGAAGTGGTGTACTCCAGAATCCACAATCACAAAAACAGAAATATACTTGCCAAAACACAGGTAAGAGTGGGGGAAAAGCTCACACTCTTAGCAAGTGGAAAAAAATAAACTCCAGAAGTCCAGCAAAGCTGCTGGGGGACTCAATAGGTGAGGGAAATTAGCCATAACTGAGAATTCTCCCTAACACTATGCCGCACACTGTACTAAGAGAACGAGATAAATAGGTGTTTTAATGCAATATACAGCACACTTTCTGAGAGCCAGAGCGTTTGCAATTGTTTTGTAGGGTAACACCAATCTAATATATGCAAAAAACCAACACTGCACAGGAACATTAATGCTTTGCTATTAAAAATGTCATGCCACATTGAGAACATGTCCCACTGGCTACACAATGTATACCACTGTGGACATGTAATAACATTTCAGTAAAGCATGCCAGGCCACATTTAGACATACCTAGACTGGTTGCACCAAAATGCCAGTCGAAGGAATAACACTCATCAAGAAGAGAGCACACGTTCAAGCCCGGGTCTCTGCAGCCTCTAACAAAACGGCCAAACTCTTTAAAATCTGCACAGAACTGGTCAATCCTGGTCACTTCTCTGCTAAAACTCAGGACATCCTGTCCTCTCTCTCCTCTTCCTCTCCCTCTTTCTCTCTCGGCCCCCCTTTGGCCATCTCTACCTCTCCTCCTCCTTTCTCCTCTTTCTCTGACAACACCTGACAAGGTTTCTAGACAAGTCCGATCAAAAAGTGTCATCCAAACAGGTGCTTCCCTGCTCCTCCTGAACCATCAAGGACCATATTGACACCCTCGCTCAAGCTTTGGTCAATTTCTGTAATCACTCTTTAACCATTGGAATGTTCCCCTCGGTTTAGGCCGATTTGACCCAAAAACAATGGTCGCAATGACCAAAAGTTCTAAAAATGCTACCAGGTTGGAACACCAAAAGTTAGAACCTTTGGTGGTAGCAAAATGGGGACTGCGGGGGTGTCACCCGCATCGCCCCGCTCACTACACTTCATGGTATAGTGAGCGGGGGTCGCGGGGGACACACCCGCAGCCTTCCATTGAATAAGGAAAAGGACCCTGCAGCGCCGGTTCCCGATCACGGAAGTGAAAGGGAACTGGCGCTGCAGGAACCAGGCGTGAAGATGGAGGTAAGTGGGGTTTGTTTCGGTTGGGGGTGAGTGTGTGCTGAGGGTGTGGGTGGGGGGTGCTATGGGTGTGTTGTGTGTGTGGGCGTTAGTATGTAAGTGTGTTCGCATGAGAAAGGTGCAAACTTTTGGTAGGTAGCACCTTTCTCATGCAAACGTTTCGGCCGCGGTAGTTTTTACCGCAGCCAAATCACTTGGATTTGTTCCCCTCTCCCATTTAAGCACTCCCTTGTGCATCCACTCTTCAAGAAGCCGCCTGCTGATCCTACCTTCCCGGCAAACTATAGGCCAATCTCCATCACCCCTTTCCTGGGCAAACTCTTGGACAAGCTGGCCGTTTCCCAGCTTAATGTTCACACTGAATCGGTTGTCTATATTACCATCAGTCTGGCTCAAGAGATGCCAGAGGCACGGAAACTGCTCTACTGAACACCCGTGAAGATCTGCTCTCTAACCTTGATTCCAGCATGCCTTCTGTCCTAATCCTTCCTCTACTTTTGATACAGTCAACCACGCCATCCTGATCAGTCCACTACATGAGAACCTGAGCATCATGGATCAGGCCGTGGAGTGGCTGACCTTCCTTTTGGACTACCTCTGCCAGGTCCAACTTGGTCCCTTTCTCTCCACCACCTCTCTCTACCTGTGACGTTCTGCAGGGCTCTGTCCTCACACCCTGGTTTTTCAACCTCTACTTGGCCCCTTTAGCCCACGTGATCTCTACATTCTCCTCTAACTTTCAGTGTTATGCGGATGACACTCAGCTTTCCTTGAGGCTCCTCTCCTCTCTTGCTCATTACTGACTGTCTATCCAAAATTCAGGATTGGTGCGCCTCCAACAATCTCTGCCTTAATGCCAGTAAGACAGAGATCCTTCTCATTGGGACCCCTGCCCCTGCTTTCCCTCTCAATGTGGCTGCCCACCTTGAGCCCTCTTCCTTCGTCTTCCTGCGAGGCAAAAAACCTTGGAGTCATCTTCAGCTCCACTCTCTCTCCCTCCTTACATCTTGGATGTCGCCAAGAAGTCCCACTACCAGTTGCTCCTCCTCAAAGGGACTTGTCCCTTTCTCACTTTACCCCAGAAGCTCACTGTCTCCAGAGCCCTGTTTCTCTCTAGGCTGGACTACTGCAACAGCCTCTTTCTCAATTTGCCTTCCTCTACTCTCCGCCCTATGCAACTAATGGAGCACAGGACTGCAAGACTTATCCTTGGCCTCAAGCCCAGGGATTGTATCTCTCTAGCACTGAAATCTCTCCACTGGCTCCCGGTGGCTGCAAGGATCAAGTTCAAGACTCTTTGCATTGTCCATAAGGATTTCTGGGGTCGGGGCCCACACTACATCCAATGCTTTCTTCCAAAATACCTTACTTCTCAAGGCCTTACTGCAGGTACCTCCAGCTCTCTAAGGGTTATACACTTCTCCAGGCAGAGAGTGGGGGTAGATCGCTCTCCTCTGCAGGTGCCTCCCTTTGGAATGGCCTCTCTGCTCTTCTCAAACTTGAGCTGGACCACCTGAAGTTTTGGAAGCAGCTCAAAACGTTCCTCTTCTCCCATGCTTCTCTCTCTCCCTTCCCTGCTGACCTACCAGACCTACCTGCCTTCTGTAACGACTGGTTGCTTGGCTACCTTCAGAATCTCACTGAGTCCAGGCTCTTTCTTGATCAGCCACCCTTGCACTGCCTCCGGGCCTACCATGCACTTAGGGGCTGCAACTGTAACCCTACAGTCCCTTGTTCTCCTTGCACTACCCAGAGCCGCGCTGCCCTGGCTGCACTTACTCAGAGCATTACTGCCCTGTTTTCCCTCCCCTCTTCCTTGCACTCCCCCCTCCATTTTCCCTTGCATTTCTCAGTCTTGCATGTACACGATCTGAATGACACAAGGCGTAGTAAGATAGTTTGTCTTGTCCTCCCTCCATCTTCCCTCCCTTGTCTTGTCGCGCCTAGAAACACTTGTGTCCAGGCATTTTATAAATGACTTATATAATATAATATCATTTTATCACAGATGCCCAGATAAATATACAATGCAGCAGTTAAAAAAAAGGTCATACTAAACTGAGGAATGACTAGACTGGCTGCACCAAAATGCCTCTCTAGCCACTAATACCACAAATCATGCCTGCTAAGCCTGGATATGGACAACCATTATGGTTTATCACACAATCCAGCCCCCCACAGATCCACTCTCCCTCCTACCACCTACCCCAAATTCCAAAATCAGAATTACCTTCATGTACCTCTTCCTTGTCCAAGAGCTTACATATGATATGATAGGTTATTTACAACGTGCTTCATACCCGGAGGTTTCTAAGTGCGGACCCGGGGATCGAACCTGTGTTGCCCTGTGTCATCTTGCTTCCAAGACGAGCATGTTGCCCCCTGAGCTATCCTCCTGAGACTCCCACACGGCTACATGACAAGAAGTAAGCAACTCCTTAGTTTACAGTACCTTTGGTTAGAAGAAAGTGTTTCCAGCTGGCTTCTGTTCCTGGGCAGCTCTGCAGATCCTGGTATTCCTGGGCCTCAGTCGTGGAGACAAGAGTGAGGACGACTGGGGACTCCTGCACTATGAATGGAAAGTAAGAGGCAGCAATGGGCAAATTTCAGATCAGCGGCACTTCACGGTTTCAGCTCCTCGCTTCTCTCGCAAATAGCACCATTGCGGTTCTCGCATACCTCTCTGGACTTTCCTCGCATCTGGGATCCAGCACTCTGTTGAGGTGGCTCAGGCTTGATCAGCCCTGCTTCCTGGGAGTCCGGAAGATCTTCATGGAGCTCGTGTCCAACGTAAAGACACTCGCTCGATTTCGGTGTTATTCTCCCTGGCGCTCGGTTCCTGCAGCAGCATTGGAAGTTTAGCCCGCTCCCAGAGGATGTCCAGATGAGCTTGTCTTCGGGTAGATTGGTCCCACCAACCGAAGTAGAGGAGTCATCCTTTGCAGGTCTTCTCTAGTGAAGGCGAATTCAGAGCTTCAGCACAGCAGTAGGGCTTCACCGGGCAAACCAACGGTCCAGGAGGCTCCTTGCCTCATAGGCAAGTACTGGGATGAGGAAGATTGGGACTAGGAGTAATGAAGATTACATGTAGCTAAGTCAGGCATTGCCTCGATGTACCTCTACCTCATCCTAGTACTTGTGTATGAGGCACTCTGCCTAACACACAAGTACTGCCTCATACACAAGTACAGGGACTAGGAGGAATAGGTCTAGGATTAATGCCGATTACTATTAAGTAATCAAGGCATTAAACACAAGTAGTGGCATAACATCATTGAGTTGACAGAGCTTCAGCACTCCCCCCTGAAATTTTGGGCTATGTTGACTCAACCTGGCTGAACTTCAGAGTAGTTGCCGGACAGAACAGGACACAGATGTTAAACGGCACCTGGGTTTCGCTGTTAACAAGGGCTCAGCAATTACTAACTTAAAGCATTTCACTGTTAGTACCTGCATTCAAATGCCACATTTTTTAGGCAATTTAAATCGTGATGTGGGTTTAGTACTTCCATGTCAGGGGAGTGATTGGAAGGGTAGAGAGGGAACAGATGATCGCTCATTTTTACAGGAGTCCATAAGTGGGTGCTTTCAGACTTAAAGGAGAGAGTTAACCCCTTGTAACATAGAAGCTGCTCTAGAATAGTCTCATTAAAATGCGTAAAGAAGTTAGATTCCCGCACACAAATCAGTTTGCCCCTCCCCCACCGCCCATGAAGTTAGCGCCTCTCCCAACATTTGAAGGATTAGCCCCCCCGAAATGTAGGTTTTGTTGTGCCCCTGAACACAAGCGCACACACCATTCACCATATACACACACGCACACCCAGCCATCCATACATTTAAGTGTGCACTCTTTCACCATACAGGCACACCCATGCAGCCATCCATGCATTTAGGTGTGCACCCTTTGTTCCATACAGGCACACCCAAGCAGCCACCTGTACATTTAAGTGTGCACCCTTTCACCATAGAGGCGCACACTGACCCAGGCACCCACCCAGACATTAAAGTGTGCACCCTTTCACTGTACACACGTACACCCAGCCACCCATAGATGTGTGTACACCCTTTCTCCATCCAGAGGGTGTAGTCTGTGGGTTGTAGTCCTTTTTTTGTGTCTGGCCTTTTCCCTGTCCCACCCTCCCCTCTTGTAATTGGTTGGAAAAGTCAGATGTGTTTGTGCTTTGGCTCCAGCAGCCATTTTCCACTTGCTTTGTGGACTGCCATGAGGAAGGATGTGGCAGCGGAACCAGTTTGGAAGCAGCTTTAGGGGCTGGTTGATGCTGAGTGAGTAGTTTCAAAATGATTGTAATCCGTTTTTGGCTGCTTTATGTACTCTATTGGAGTTGTGTGAGTGTTTTTTCAATCATTTTTTTGGTGAGCAATGTGTGCTAATCTGGTGGGTTTGTCTAGTGTTTTTGTGGCCTTTTGTCCCTGTTTGTCTGTGCTGGCCTGCATCCAGAGGGTGCAGTCCATTGGTTGTAGTCCTTTGTTTGTGTCTGGCCTTTTCCCAGTCCCACCCACCTCTCTTGCAATTGGTTGGAAAAGTCGGGTGCGTTTGTGCTTTGACTCCAGTAGCCATTTTCCACTTGCTTTGTGGACTGCCATGAGGAAGGATGTAGCAGGTGAACCAGTTTGGACCAGCTTTAGGGGTTGGTTGCAGGCGCTTTACTGATGACCACCATATCACACTACTACGCTTACCCTCTCCTATACACCATCATTCAACTAGAACACAGCTATGCTATGACACATTCGGCCTAGCTGTTTTATACTAACATTACCCCACAAACACCTCATCATCCTAACAAAACAGCTAGCTGATCACATACCGGCTAGCTTAGGTGTCTCCTCTGGCCTAACACAGCCAGAACTCAGTCCGTTTGTCCACGCTCCAGACTGAACACATCCAACTGATTTTCTCAGCACCACTCCTACTGCTAAGAAGCGGCTATCATACAACAACCACACCAGCTGCACACATCCGGTGCACCCACGCACCATACAACACTCTCTACTGACGAACTGCGGTTCCTGAGGGCGTTCAACCTACCAGCGCTTTGAGGTAATCCCAATGATACATAAGGCGCTATATAAATGCCAAGTACCATAACATGACATACACTCACTCAGACAGCTACGTACACATTTAAGTGTACACCCTTTCACAATACACTTCCACGTCATGAGGTTGAGGGGAGCCCTATTACTTCAAAAAGAAATTGGGCCTCATTCTGAGTCCGGCGGTAACCCTGCCGGTGCTACCGACGGGTTGCTGCCTGACTCAGAATGATTTACCGGCACCTGACTTCCCGGTGCCCAGGCGTCCCGGAAAGTCAGGTACCGTTAAATTGTAATTCCCCATTCTCATAGAATTCCATAGGACTCTATGGGAATAGGGAACACGGAAGCACTGGCACCATTGTTAATGGTGCAGGTGCTTCTGTGACGGGCTGCCTACCATGGCCGCTGTGCCTGGCAGATTCCGACCTGTTGGGCATAGCGGCTCTGGCAGGCAGACCTGTAGTATGCCGGTCCGGAAACACCGGTGCCTGTAAGCTTACCGGCACTGCTGTTTCCGGACCTCCATACTTATAATGAAGCCCATTTTATCTTTATGAAGTCACGCTGACTTCATAAAGCAGTTATTTATGTTGAGGACCGAACCATAACGGAAATCATTTCTTTATGAAGGCACAGTCACTTCAAAAATAAACTATTTATTTTTTAAGTCATAGGGCTCCCTTTTAGGGAATTTTAGGGAATTCTCATTCTATGGCTAATTTCCCTTACCTATAGAGTCCCCCAGCAGCTTTTCTGGATTTGAAGGGTTTGTTTCTTTTTCCTGCCAAGAGTGAGACTCTTTTTCCCCACTCTTAGGCATTTATGCTATGTGTGTTCTAGGCTATTTTTGTGTTTAATGTCTATGGGATTTTCTCACCCCCATAGAAACCATCTTTACTCACATGTGTTACACAACACCCTCAGTGCAGTGACACAGGGGTGTTGTGGCGACCCCCAAACATAGACTCCATACCCTGGGACTGACTTCTATCTCCCAGGGCATGTAAAGTCCCAATTGACTTTACTAGTCAATTTTTATGAGCTAAACCAGTACAAACCATCTCACTATGGGGGTACTGGAAAGGGTTAATAGTTTTTCCCTTATATTCATTTTCGAGAGGGTACCGTACAGTCCCTCTCTCAAAAGTTTCTGGCTGGTGGCAGTGGTTACTACCGTAAATATTTGACCGCAAATATTTTCCTATGGGAATTTCCCATTGTTCGAGGCTACCACATTTTCTGACAGCCTCTAACATACCGCCGGTGTATTTTAATATTAACTTTACTCCGGTAGGTTTTTATTGCCAGAACTTTAATATAACTTATTTCTCGTGTCTTTCTCTAAACTCCTAACCCAGGTCGGGGATCCTTTGTTCGTCCTTTTGGCGGGCTTCTATCGAGAAGCCCTCCTTTCGGCGCCACTGAGTCTGGGGTGGGTCCATTGTGTGGGAGGGGGAGTAGGACCCCTGGACAGGGTTGCCTCAGCAACCCATGTCGCACTCTATCCTGATAGGCTGGAGGGTCTCCCGCCAAGATGACCACTCCACTGTGTGAGTGACAGCTAGGCTGTATGAATGGGGATCTTTTTTGCATAAAAGCAGGGTCCTGAGGACTGGAAGAGCAAGATGTCACCACTGGAACTAAGAAGCCGAAGAGGAGAGAAGCCAAAGACATCTGCAACGACTGAACCACCGGTGAAGCTCTGCTGCAGCGTCTCACCACTTTTCTCCACACGACGAGTGAAGATCTTCACCTGCAAGAGCCTTCTTCCCTTGAACTTGTGGGGCCAACCAGTTTGCCAATCGCCTTCCCGGACCTGCCTTAGTCGAATCTCCCGTACCCTGTACTCGGAGGCCGGATAGCCAGGCACCAGTCCACCCGGACCGCGATTTAAAGGAGCGTACCTTTTATTCATCGGGCAGCACCACGGCTGGTTTCATCCCTGGGTAGTGCAGTGACTCGAACCTTCCTTCACAACGAGAGCCTCTCTTCCTCTGCTGGATCACCCGAACTGCAGGAACAACCGCCACCGCAGGAGCCACTTCTTCATTTAAAGGTACACTGTTCTGCCAGGCCGCCCTTTCCCCGCAGGAGCACTTAAGGTGTTTTAAATCCTTTATCTACCTGTTGGGTTGGCCGCCCCTATCACTTAACATTCTTTCCAACTTCTGCATCCACCTTTTCAAAATCGTTAACCAAAGACTTGACTGCAGCTACAAGAACATTTGGCTCCTGGGCCCTTGCCCTGTACCACTGACTCTGGCACAGGCCTACTGACTCTGGTTACATTTGTTAGACCTGCCTTCTTTAGATTAATTATTATCTATAACTGTGTGGTGCACCTATTTCTTAAAACTACCCTTTCCTTCCCATTTTTAAATCTTGTGAAATGCCATTTTGCTCAGTTTTCATTTAAGTATTGCCTATACTGATGCACTGTCTTGCTTAAACTGGTGCATATACTTATGGGAAGTGTTGCTAGGGTGTGTAGGAAACTATTTCTAGATAACTTGTGCTTTCCCTCCCTTGTAAGGAATTGTTAGAGTATCCCTTATGTGTTTTTTTCACTGTGCCATTTTGCTCAGTTTTCACTCTGGTTCACTTGGTCTACAATTTAACTTGGGAGTGTGTATATTTTTCCGTTGACTTAATTTAACTTGCTTGATGACTGTGATACATGTGTTTTATTAGAAGTGTAGAAAATAAATATATAACTACTTTTTAATACCAAGCTTTGGTAAGTGTTTCCTTGTGCCATAGTACTGCAGGCCTATTGTGTAAACCCTGAATACTGCTCATCTCCCTCTTGAGATAAGTATGACTTAGCTACACAGCTACCAACTAAATCTTTGTGGTACAGACTGATACCAAAGGGGATTTATTGCTCTCACCTGTAGTCCTAATCTTGTGTAGTGCTCCCTAAGGGAACTGCACAGGATTCCGCCTAACACTCCTCCACCCAATGACACGGAGGCCTCCCTCCTGGGGTCTTCCATTTCATGGGATAAGGGGACCCCTCGGACTTCAAAAATAATATTTGTTTTGAATTCACTCTGCCTTCATAAAGACATTATTTCTGTTACAGAAATAATGTCTTTATGAAGGCAGAGTGAATTCAAAAAGAAAATGTTTTTTAAAAAATGACTATTTTTTCTTCATTATTTTTTAACTAAGTGGGGCCCCCTCCAGGACATGTGATAGTGAGACCGCCTGCACTGCGGGGGCCCCCGTTATGCCAGTGTGTGTGACACATAATTGCATCATTTTCAGCGTAGCGTTTCTTATACAGACTCCATGCATATAGCAGCACCCTCACTCACTCCCTCTGTGAATGTTCGGCCCACATCATCTTCGCACTGGGACGTACCCTAAGCTCTGATGTTGTAAACGTGTCTAGTAACATTTCCTAGAGCCTAGAGATCACATGACTACCCTCCGATAAATCCTAGAGTGAGTCCAGAACTTTGTCCCCCTCCATGCCCTGCCCGAATTACGGCCACCGGGCTTCCGCTTCCCTGATCACCCTGTTATGTCAAAAACGGACCCCTAGGGAGGTCATACCTTTCCTCCAGCTCCTGGAATTGTGCCAAGATGCAGCCACTAAAGAATTCCCCAGGGTGGTGATCCCGTTTGGCTCCCTGTGTCGTCTGAAACTGCTGATCTTGCCACTGTCTCTTCCCCCATATCGCTGTCAGCAGTACGTTGCCAGAGTGCGGGTCTCGCCTACCCACCAATCTCCACAATCTGACCAACAGCCTCCTCCCCACCTGCAATAGCACAAACCTTCCCTTATGGCTAGTCCCCCTCATCCAGAGAATCTCTTTCAGGTAGTATGGCATAGCACCGTCCTGCAGTAACTTTGTATCTTGTGTGGCCTCATCTGCCAACCAAGTCACTACAAATTGCAGCTGCCCCGCGAGATTATAAAATTCAAAGTGTGGCAGCTTAACTCCACCATCCTTACAATCCCTGCACAGTGTGCTCAGTGAGGTCCTGCTCCTCTTCCCATCCCAGATGAACCCTCTGATCACTGAATCAAGCCTACGAAAAAACAGCCTGGGTATATCACACAGTACATTTACAAAGTGGTACAAAAGTTGCAGGAGCACTATAATTTTAAGGCGCGCCACTCTGCCAATCATGGACAGTGGAAGCTTGCGCCAGAACTCCATGGACCTCTCTATTCCCTTCCATGCACATAGTGTGTTATCTCATGCTCCCGCCTGAGGTCACAGTAAACATCTACCCCGAAGTACTGAAAAGTGTCCTCTGCCCACTGCGAGTCTAGGTTCGGCAGAGAGTCCCACCCCATTCCCACTAAACCAGTCAGAGGAACAATCGCGACTTGTCCTAACTCAGTTATACCGGAGAGTCGCACAAGCCCATCCAGAACCTCCACCATGCATGGCAGAACCAGCGGTTTCTGTATATAGACTAACATGTTGTCTGCGTACAGAGAGACCACATACATGCCCCCCCACCGGCATGCCAGCGTCTGTAAAGTCCGCTTTAAGGAAAACCACTAGGGGTTCCAGAGCCAAAATGAACAGCATGGGGGAGAGCGGGCACCCCTATTTAGTCCTTTTGCCCAATTTCCACATGTCCAAAATTTGCTTCCCCGCCCTGAAACTAGCCATTGGTTTCGCATAAATCAGTTTCACGGACCTCAAGAATCTTGGTGCCATTTCAAATTGTTGCAGGGTGGCGTGTAGCCAATCACACTGCACTGAGTCAAGCGCCTTTACTGCATCAAGCGAGGCCACTACGCAATCCATCCTAGCATCGCCAGTTTGGTCTATCACATGATGCAGTCTGTGCAAATTCCAGGATGTGTTCCTACCCGGAACATATCCCGTTTGATCAGGGTGTATTAGGGTGCTAGTCACCATATGCAACCTGTTTGCCAGAAGCGCTGTGAGTATCTTACAATCTTGATTAATCATCAAGTGTGGTCTGTAGGAGCTGCTCTCCAGTGGGGCCTTATTAGGTTTAAGTATTGGCACAATGATGGACTCTCTAGGGGATTCAGACAGTCGGCCCTTCTCAAAGGCCTCCTCCAGCATCGGCAAAAGTTGGACGCCATAGCGCCTGCATATTCCTTATATAATTCTGACGGGAGGCCATCAGACCCCGGCTTTTAACCTGTAGGCAATGACTGTATGGTCGTTAACAGTTAATCCGCATTATTCGGAGCATCCAACATTTCAACCTGTTCCCATTCCAGATGGAAACACACATAGGGGGGTCTCCCAAATGAACCATTAGTCAAATAATTCAATGACCCAGTCTTTACTGCAACTGGGTCCTATTCCATAAGTTATTTAAATCACAAGGAACAGAACACACAGTGAATAGTATTTTTCTTTTTGTACTAAAAAATGTTTTCATAATTTATTACATAGGCCGTTGGTCCTATGGTTACAAGCTAAAAGAATCCACATAAATACATATGTCAATGTGAGAAAATGCATGCACATATCCATAAACATTTTATGAATGAATCAGTAAAACCTATGGTGGCACGGTAAAGAAATCAATTGTGAGGAGAAAACTGGCAGAGATACTATCTTACTGGCCCTGTCTGGCTAATAAGTCACAGACATCCTCAATTTACCAATGTCACCTATTTCATATTCTAAAAATAGTTATTCATGACCAAAAAACCCATCCCGGGTCCATTCCAGATGGGGCAGTGAGGTCTGCAACAGGGTGCCCTGTATGTCCACTGTGCTATCGTCATCCCCTGCCGTGTACAGCTGCTGGCAATACCCACTAAAAGCGGAGCTTATTTCACTTTGCGCCTTCCATTCCTCCCCTCACTCATCTTTGATAGAACTAATGGGCGCGCAGCCATGCAAGCACCCTCCCAGGTTTGTCCCCACCTTCATGGAGTTTTTCTGTATATTTGGCTTAGTCGTATTTCCCCAACCTCTCCCAGTCTGCGATGCATGGTATTCTGCCATATGACTGCCAGCGGTGCATGATCAGAGAGCACTATGGCTTTGTATTTGGCTGTGATGAATTCGCCTCAGGACTCCTTACCCGTAAGCATGTCATCTATGCGTGTATAAACACCATGCATGTTATAGAAATAAGAGTACCCTGTACTGTTCCCATGCAGCCTCCTCAGTGTCTTTGCTGGGGATGCCGGCCTGCTGTGTTTAATATCCAACCTTTCCACCTTTAGGGTCCAATGTACAATTGAAATCCCCCCCCTCCACATGGCCCCCTGATACAGTGCCAATCTGGGGTACAAGGACCTGAAAAAGGAGGTGGCATTGTGATTTGGAGCATACGTATTGATTATGCAGATCTCGCGTTGTTCCAAAAATCTATGCACAATGGTCATTCTGCCCTCATCATTTAGCTTGGACTCAAAAGCAGCTTAAAAGGTACAGAAGGGGCTACCAATATAAGTGTGCCCCTAGCATAGGCTGAAAAGTTGGATCTGTACACATGCCCCCCGCCACTTCATGCGTCACGTGGCCTGTCTGGCCTTCGTGAAATGTGTCTCTTGCAGGAGAGCTATGTGTGTACCCTTGCTCTTCCTGTACGTATGATCTCTGTTGCCCTTCATAAAACTGTTCAGCCCCAGACGTTCCTGCAAATAATGCCCCCATCCCTGTTCTGCAATCTCCACCCATCCTGGTATCCAATTCGCCCTTCCTCAGATCCTCCTGCCCCCCCCCCCCTTAACCAATCGCACCCCAGCCAGCTACAGACCTCCTTCCAGCACGAGAGTTCCAAGTCCCCTCCCCATACTCAACTCCCCCCCCACACCCCATTTGCAACATACAATTCCCTTTTTTGCGTACTGCCACAGACTGTCAGATCCCCTGGTGGGGAGGCTGAGCCTTGTAGCATGCATTGAAAACAAATCCCAAACATCACCCTACCCCCAAATATCCCCAACGGACGCCCAATGACAACTAACTCCTTCACACGCAACCGCTTTTTGCGCACATCCAGGTCTCCCCAACCTGGATCACCAGTGGTGCACGCAGTGGTCGAGTGCCAAAACCAGCACTCACAAGGAAGAAAGAAAGAGAGAGGGTAGGGTATATGGCTATCTTCGCCGACCCCCTCTCAATGACTCACCCTCTTCTGCAGAACGACAGGATCGTCTCCCTAACCCCGTAGCTTAGGATCCTAGCAATCAGCGGTCTTGTGGGTGCGCTGGGCTGGGGCATCCTGGTCAAGGACCGGTGAGCCCGCTCTACCATGAATCCCTGCGTCAAGGCACAGGTCCCCAACTCCAGCAGCATGTTCTCCACATATGTCGTGGGGTCGTACCCCCTCAGCCCCCTCAGGCAGACCCAGCAGACGAATGTTGTTTCATTGTGCTCTTCCTTTGGCATCCTCTGACCTGTTTTCCAGCATCGCCACTTTCTCCGTCAATTCACGCACTTCCGTCAGGGCACCTGCAATGTTCTGTCTATTTTCGTCCACCTGAGTCTTCACGGCCCGCACCCTGTCAGCCAGAGCCCGGACATTCTGCCGTAACAGACCATCATCTATTAGGACCGCACCAGTCTTCTGCACTAATGTGGTCTGCAGTACAGCAATGGCGTTCAAGATCTGGCTCTCCTCTGTCTGCACCACCTGGGGTGGTAACATCGGCACAGCACCTCCCTCCTCTTGTGCCGCACCGCTCCCTTTGCCCTTGCGTGCAAAAGGCATACATCTTGGTCCGCCTGCACTTCTCCTTGTCCTGCTTCTCCGGCATGTACAAAATGGCACAACGAGGATCAGTTTCCACATGCTCAGCACCACAGCCTCCCTTCAATGTCATGGGGCTCTGCCCGTCAAAGTCGACCGTCGCCGACAGGGGGACAGCGATCGGCAGCAACCTTCTTCCTGCTCGAATGTCCCCACTCACTGCCAAACAGGATGCTCCAACGGCAGCTCCCCCAAGAAACCCCAGCGCAGCTGCCAGAGGCCCCAGGTAAGGAGGACATGCACTGTCCATGCCCTCCGCTAGTAGTGTCAATGCAGGGGCCTGCCGTAGCGCACTACAATGAGCCTGCAGCTGCAGAACAATGTCTACCGTGCCCGACCAGCACCTTCCTCCTGCAGGTGACACTCACTCAACGTTTGCAGATGGCACTGGTCAGGCAGGGAGCCCCCACTGCCGCCTAGAGGCCCCTCAAGGCTCCCCCGCCCTGAGTTTCCACAGTCACCGTGCCCTGACAGCTCCTCCCAGAACTCAGCAAGGAACAGCAAATGGTGGGCAGCTGGGAATGAGGTGGCACATAGCCCGGGCCCACAGGGTGTCACTGAGGCACAGGCCAGGCACTGTGTACAGCCAAGAGTCCTCTGTCACAAAGATGCATGCGCTCCTCCTCCCCAGCACCAGGGCACACTGACACCAAGGTCACTGATGCAATCCCTGTCAGAAAATGTTCAAGTATTGCAGGGCGCCCCAAAGGGCCTCCTCCAATAGTTCTATCACGCACAATAGGGAGAGGGGACAAAGGGTGAGGCTCTGCCTGGGTTTTTCTAGATCACTTTAAAATAAGGCAAGACCCAGTACCTCACGGAGCGCCCCTCCACACCAGGGCACACTGTGCCTGGGTCACGCTGGCACTCGAGGACCTTCTGCTCAGTTAAATCATCTGATCCTTCTGGCCCATGGGAGTGGAGCCCCCATTCCACCAGCAACACTGCCCCACCAGTCCATTCTTAAATCCGACTTACCGGCTCTCTAGGCAGATGGGGGGGGGGGGACTGTGTGTCTTTAATTCTCAGTCTTCCAGCTGCTCTTGCCCACTCAGGCTTCCCCACAGGGCTCTGCCATGAGGTCTCCATGCTCGAAGCATTCCCCAGCCTTTGCCAACACTGTAGCTGGCACTCCTATCATGTGCACTCTGACAGAGGCACAACTCCCCCATTTATGGCTGGTACCGCTCTGAGGGACTCCTCAAGGCTGCAGCGGCTCTTTGCTGCAATAGCCATTGGCTCCAACATGTCTTCCCATTAGCACCTGCCACCTAGAAGACTGTCTCCAGTGTGGCCGAGTCCACCCTCAGCAGGGCTCCAGTGCTGCCAGTGCCACGTACTTCTCTTGGCGTATGGCTGCGGGCACCATGACCGACTCTCTCTCTGCCTCCACGTACTGATGAGCTGCAAACTTCACCCGGCAACTCCTGACCACCTCCCGTACTTGAAAACACTTGAAATCCAGCATATAATCTTCATTAAGCTTTGTCACTGATCGTGCAGAAGCTCAGAGGGGACACGTATCTACTCCATTTCTGCTGGCCATGCCCCCTCCCTTTGGGTGAACTTGAACTAAATTATATGGATGGTCCAGGTGTGCTCACCCGACTGGTGGGCGGGATATCGGTGGCTGGATGAGTTCAAGACAAAGGCTTTGATAGTCATTGGTGCCGATTTGGTACATTGTATGCAGTTTCTGGGTTTGAGCCAGGGATTAGTGGCAGGTTGGCCAGAGATCAGATAGGACTTGGATGTGACTGCCTGAAAAGGCTCTATTATTCCAAATGGGAACGCCCAAAAAAGTAGCACCGCTTTTGATAACCCTCTGCTCCCGCTGCCCATTTCAGGTAGAAATCTAATGTGATTGTGATATTTTTCTGGATACACAGTTGCACTTGGCTTAGGTATGCTTTAGAATTTCAAAAGATTATACGCAAGAAAATGGCTCTAATCATAAAGCAAAATAAGTGTATTTAATATACAAAAAGAAATGTGTCATGAGTTCCCAAAATTATGCCAAAAAGAAATGGATTCTTGAGGGGGCGCAAACAAGATGGACGCCTGATAGTTAGGCTTTGTCCCCTGCCTTGTTGAATTGCAGAGCATCTGCAGAGTTGAAGACCTGGGAGCCCCACACTAGCTCCCGGGACGGCAGAAGACGTGCTGCCTTTGATCGGGTGGGCTGAGAGAGCCCCGACCTTCACATCGCCGTGAAATTAGCCCCGGACGAGAGGGCCGGTGGGTGCGAGGCAGGGGGTGCACAGAGCAGCCTGGTGTAACGGCCTGGTGAGGGAGGGCTGCAGCCGGGGGGAGTCATTGTTGTAAGTGGGAAAAGGGACAGAGCCCCTTTAAGAGGGGAGCCCAGGACTATGGGAGGGAGCGGGAAGCGGGAGGAAAGGGAGGGGCTGGGGCAAGGGAAGAGGGAAGCCAGTAAGGCCATGGAGAAATAGAGAAGGTTGGAGTGCACAATGGCTCCTGTGTGGTTATTGGGCGTGCTTGAAGCAACCCCATCAGGGGGCCCAACAGCTGGCGACAAAGGGAAACGTCCCGCGCCGTGGAGGAAATGGTGAAGGGCCCGTGTGCCCAGCAACAATGGAGGGCCCGTGTGCCCAGCAGTAACGGGGGCCTGTGTGCCCAGCAGCGACGGGGGCCCGTGTGCCCAGCAGTGAAGGGCCCGTGTGCCCAGCAGTAACGGGGGACCGTGTGCCCAGCGGCGACAGAGCCTGTGTGCCCGGCAGTAGGAGGTGGGCCCATGAGCCCTGCAGCGGGCCTGCGCGCTCAGAGTAACGGGCCTGTGTGCCCTTGTGGTGGACCCGTGCGTCCTGCAGTGGGCCCGTGCGCCCAGGAACAGAGGTGGGCCAGAGCGCCCTGCAATTACAAGTGGGCCTGAGTGCCCGCAGTGGGCCTGCGTGCCCAGCATCATCGGGCCTGCGAGCCCGCGCGCCCAAAGTGTGGTAGGGCCTGCGCGCCCAGCAGCAGAGGAGGTGGAGGCCGGTGCGCCCAGCAGCACCTGGGGCCTGTGTGCCCGATATGAACAGGGGCCCGTGCGCCCAGCAGCGGAGGAGATGGTGGACCCGTGCACCCGCAGCAGAAGAAGACCCGTGAGAAGCTCCGGAGGGGGGTCCATGAGCCCAGCAGAAGGAAGACGTCGCGGGAGCCCACCCCGACAGCAGAGAGGACCGCCGGACGCAGCCCAGCAGAGGGAGACGTCGCGGGAGCCCACCCCGACAGCAGATAGGACCGCCGGACGCAGCCCAGCAGAGGGAGACGTCGCGGGAGCCCACCCTGACAGCAGAGAGGACCGCCGGACGCAGCCCAGCAGAGGGAAGACGTCGCGGGAGCCCACCACAACAGCAGAGAGGACCGCCGACCGAAGACCAGCTGCAGGAGGAGCCGCCAAGAGTCGTCCAGCAGAGCCGTCGGAACGAATCCAACGGCAGGTGGAGGCCAACGCAGAAGGGGACCCCAGCAGGAAGAGCAGCCGCCACCAGGACTACGGAGCCGGCGAACAGCGAGGAGAAGACCACGCCTGCAGCCACCGTGACGGCGCAGCAGGCCCGGCTGTTTGCCCGCTTCATCCGTCGGCGGCAACAAGAGTAGGAGTATAAACAGACCGCGGCAACTGCAACCCCAACAAGTAAGGTGTTCTCTCGGGGGTCGAAAAAAAAAAAAAAGGGGAAAGGGAATCCCCGTGTCTCCCACATAGTGACAGTCATATAGAAAGAAAATAACACATGTATCCTGAAACGCATGACCTAGTGGCAGTAACCCCGCGTCTCTTGCTAAGTGACATTACGACAAGCATAAGTGCACCAGCGAAAATTAAAGGCAAACCCGAGAGCCCAGTAACCACACGTGATCATGCCGAATAAAGGGTGGTATCAATGAACAGCCCACAAAGCGTGCCATAACTCTTATGCAGCCACGAGGAAAAGGGTAATGCTCGTGCGAGCGCCAAAAAAATATATCATAAAATATAGAAGGGACAAAATTGGGAAGCAAGGAAACAAGCCCAACAGTGTCACAGGACACCCTACTGGCCATGGGACGCCAGCCCACGAGCCCACTAATAGGCCTCACAAAAAAAAAGGGACAGCAGCACACGTGCGCAGACCACGCCTCGCAGGCCACACGTGTTGCCAACGCTATCACAGCAGCCCACTACGGGGATCAAGTGCATAGAGTGACATCTCACATTGAACACGGCCAACACCCCACCAGAGTTACCTGCCACCACGCAGGCCACCGGTGCAGGAAAAGTGGCAGGCCCACAGAAGGACAACACCAGCACAATTTGTGCATCACCACGAGGACAACCACAAGGTGGAGAACCATCACGCCCCTCACACCCCTGCAGACTTGTCATGATCTCTGCTTCCAAAAGATCAGGACTTGCCCGACTCCCTTGGAAGCAGACCCATAACCCCGGTTCCGAGTGCCAGCCAGTCCCAATTGGGACCTTTTGGACCCTGTCCTGGCGCCAGTGGCACCAGGCTCATAAAGATGCCCAGTCCCAGCGCTGGAAGCGCCGGGCTCATAATGCTTGGGTGGACTTACCTGCAGCAGACCATGCTGCTTACTTACCTGCCAGTTGAACCCCTGATCCTCTTCTGTTTGGGACTACTTTTCCTGTTGGGTGGGGCAGGAGCCACTCCCTAGGTTCAGAACACTGGAACTCTTCTGGAAAGCAGGAACTCTTTTCTTACCTAGGCGTGGCTGTGGAAGGAGACACCTAAGCACTACAGGAGGCTATTTAAACCACACCCGATGGATGAATCTTGCTTTGTGTTATTCTGCATTCTCTGCAGCAGAACGCTCATCGTGTCTTCTGCTTCTGATCCTGGGCCTAAGGGAACAAAGGCTTACCATCCTGGAATCCAGTCTTCAGCAGCACCTGTAAAGACAAAGAAATAACAGGTTAGCACTACGGTCTTCAGTGGCAGCGCATCTCTTACCTGGTCCATCGGCTGTCACCAACGCCTCGCGCTGCATTCCGGCATCTGAAAGGCTTGCCTACTCTTCGCACGCTCCGGAGGCCTTCGGCGCTGCATCCCGCATCTGAAAGACAAAAGAAGGTGCGTTTAAAGACATTGGGCAACTTTATTACTCACGTGCCATTACTCCTTCCCACGCCGAATCCAGTGGGTATTCCAGCACCCTTCAGCTTCTCTAAAGCTCCGAACTTGTACCTGCAAGATAAAAGGGACAGTTAGTGCGCATCGTGAAGCAGGCTACAAGCGCTTACTTACGTGCTTCCAGGCGCTTCTATTCCTCACGCGGGTTCGATCCTCAACTCTCATCAGCCCGCCATCCGCCATCGCCAGAACCCTGCAAAACAAGAGATATCATTACAAAAGACTTTTAAGACATTTGAAGTGCCCAGAACTTACCGTTCGTGCAGTTAACGACGGACAGCAGTCCTCTGAGGTCAAGAGGCCTGCACCCTTATCCAGTGAAGAAACTGGTTACGGCACCCTGCCCCGATGCAGATGGAGAGCTCGGCGTTCACTTACCTAAGGTGAGGGCGTTAACCTTTGGGGTTCTACAGGAGAAGAGAAAGGGAAGAGGAGAGAGGCACCCAATAACCCCAGTTCATTAATCCCATATTTTCTATCTGCAGACATCTTACTCTTCGAGTCAGACATACAGTGCACAGAGGTCCAGCCCAAAGAGCCAACCGTGTGTTACACATCACCTTTGAAGATACGGCATTCACCCAGTCAAGACCGGCGCCTCTGCGGGAATCAGGTGAGCGTTACAGAACACAAAGCCTACCGCAAAACTCCCACCCAGGCGCTATGGAAACCTCGGATACCGACCAGCTAGCCCAGTTACTTGGGGAACTAAGTGCAGAAGTGCATGCGGCCCGTCAGGAAACGAATGCTCTAAGAAGGGAACTGATTATTTCCAAGGAGCGAACAGACGATCTCGCTAGACAATTGCTACAGTCACAAGCCGGACAAACTCCGTTACCCGCATCAGGGGCAAATCTTCCTTCAACATCCTCTACGAACCCAGTGCAGATCAACCTACCTGGGAATGTACCTCTGGCTCCGCCCGAACGATTTTCTGGTGACCCAAAGAGGTTTGCAGTATTTATTAATCAGTGCCGGTTGCACTTCTTATGCCGGCTAGCAGCCTTTCCAACTGATCAAGCTAAGGTAGCTTTCGTGCTTTCGTACCTTAGTGGCAATGCGGCAGACTGGTCGATCCCTCTAGTTAATCAAGATGATCCGGTTCTCCATGATTTTCAAGCTTTTCAGCTCAGTATGGAAAAACTGTTTGCAAGACATTCACAGGGGCAGGCCTTGGACAATGAGCTCCTTTCATTGCGACAGGGTAATCAAGACCTTTTGGCTTATATTGCGTCTTTCAACAGACTGATAGTGGAAACTTGATGGCCTGAGGACAAAAGGATTACGCTGTTTTATAGAGGTCTACGTGGAGAGCTCAAAGATGTGTTAGCCCAAGTAGTGAATCCCCCGTAAGACTGTTCGGACTATATTGACTTAGTCGTTCAAATTGACCACAGACTGCAGAACAGGAAGGCCGATCGTTCCAAGTTTGATGCTCGAGTATTTTCCAAACCACCAACTCCTACCAAAGGAGTAGACTCCGGGGAACCCATGCAAATAGGGGGCCTGAAAGGACCACTAACGCAAAAGGAGCGGGAAAGGAGAAAACAGCTGCAGTTATGCCTCTATTGCGGAAACTCGGGGCACTTTCTTCGAGACTGTCCGGTGAAACCAGCCAAGAAGGCAGTAGGAGCTGCAGTTACCAGGGTCACAAACTCTGAGCAGGGAAACGACCTTGCCCGACAAGAATAGAGGTCCTCTTGCCGAGCGTTAAAACCAGTTCAGTGACCTCGCATTTCGTGATACCTATGGTCCTCATTAGCCCTGAACATCCGGATCGATTACATGCGATTGAAGCTTACGTCGACAGCGGTGCCATCGGCAATTATGTGGATCATGAAATGGTTTTGAGGATGAATCTGACTCTTTGTCCAAAGGCTGTAAAGGACGTCATTACTACGGTGGATGGTACAGAGATAGCCTCCGGACCAGTAACGCATACCACCCAAGAAGTGACGCTAGTAAGTCAAGATGGACACCATGAGAAGATCGTGTTCGATGTGATCAAGGCCCCTCAGTTCCAGATTATTCTAGGAATTCCTTGGTTAGAGAAGCACAATCCTCAGATCGATTGGCGAGCAAGAACGGTTCAGTTTCCAGAATGTGTCTCTACTTGTCACCCTCGACCTGGTGTTGCACTGGCAGCAATTTCCTCGGAGGCTCCCCAGTTACCTCCTGAATACCTATAATTCCAAGATGTTTTCCGGAAGGATCAGGCTAACTCTCTACCTCCTCATAGGTCTTATGACTGCCAGATAGACCTGATACCTGGATCTACTCCTCCTTGTAGTAGAATTTATGCCCTCACCGAGCCTGAGAATATTCACCTCTGACAATACCTGGATCAATACCTAGCGAATGGGTTTATTCATCCTTCCAAGTCCCCTGCTTCCTCAGCTTTGTTCTTCGTTCCAAAAAAAGAAGGGGACCTTAGAACTTGTATAGATTATCGCGCCCTGAACCAGATCACCGTTAAGAATAGATATCCGTTACCTTTGATCCCTCTACTCCTGGACCAAGTCAGAAAAGCATGCATATATACAAAGCTGGATCTTAGAGGAGCCTACCACTTGGTACGAGTAAAAAAGGGCGATGAATGGAAGACGGCCTTCCGCACCAAGTATGGGCTATTTGAATATCAGGTCATGCCCTTCGGACTTTGCAATGCCCCGGCCGCCTTTCAATATTTTATGAACGATGTTCTCAGAGAGCTCATAGATGTGTGTGTTGTTGTTTACATTGACGACATCCTCGTTTATTCTTCATCGGAAACTGAACATCGGAAACACGTGAAAATGGTCCTCGAGAGATTGCGTCAACACAAACTTTTCGCTAAGTTGGAAAAATGTGTTTTCAACGTGACTGAAGTTGAATTCTTGGGATTCATATTATCACCTAGCGGAGTGCGTATGGATTCAAAGAAGGTCGATGCAATTCTCAAATGGCCATCGCCATCCTCCGTAAAAGGTGTTCAAAGCATGTTAGGCTTCGCTAACTTTTACCGCAGGTTTATCCCCGAATTCTCTCGAATAGTCCAGCCCATCACCGCCTTGTTGAAGAAAAACAAACGTTTTGAATGGTCTACTGAGGCGGAACAAGCTTTCCAGAATTTGAAGACTAGATTTATCTCTGCACCGATCTTAAAACATCCTCGCCCAGAACTCCCCTACATCGTTGAAACTGATGCTTCGAGCCTTGCCATGGGGGCAGTTCTATCACAAAAGGACCCAGTAACCAATCAGTTGCATCCCGTGGCATTTTGGTCCCGCAAATTCTCGCCTCCTGAAATCAATTACACTATTACTGATAAGGAACTTCTAGCTATCAAGTTCGCCTTTAAGGCTTGGCGGCATTATCTTCTGGGGGCCCGACACACCGTTACTGTGATTACAGATCACCGAAACCTGCAATATTTAAAAACCGCAAAAGCTCAATCCTCTAGGCAACTCCGTTGGGCACTATTCTTTGCCGAGTTTGACTTCATAATTACCTATCGACCTGGTACAAAAAACGGTAAAGCTAATGCCCTTTCTCGGATGGGAGTGGAAGAACATTTGATCAATCCTAAACCTGTACCTATCATTCCCGAACAAAGAATTCTAGGTGTAATCGCCACACAATCCATAGAGGAAGTTAAGGATAAAGCCAGGCTACTGGTAACTCCAGCAGACCTACAGAATTGGCATCTGCAGGGAAAGGACTTTACGGTGAAGGACAACCTATTATATTTCAAAGAACGGTTATACCTGCCCAGCACAGATTTACAGAAAAAGGTAATCTCTTGTTATCACGATTCTTTAATGGAAGGACATCCCGGTATGACCAAGACCTCGGAAAAGATCAAGCGCTACTTCTGGTGGCCATCTTGGAAAAAAGATATCAGAGACTTTATAATGTCCTGTGGAGTATGCGCCCAAAACAAGAGTCGAAAGGAAAAACCAGCCGGCCTCTTACGCCCTATTGACATCCCGCCTCGCCCTTGGCATACGCTTTCTATGGACTTCATCACCGATCTACCTCCATGCTCCGGATACAATACGATCCTAGTAATCGTGGACCTATTCTCCAAGATGGCGCATTTCATTCCACTCAAAGGCTTACCAACAGCAGCAACTCTGGCCCGAGAATTTCTCGAAAACATCGTCCGACTGCACGGTTTTCCTTCAGTTCTAATTTCGGATCGAGGTAGTCAATTTATTTCTCATTTTTGGCAAAGTTGCTGTCAAACCGACGGACAAACCGAGAGGACCAATCAAACTCTGGAACAGTATTTGCGCTGCATGCTACAACAAACTGAAAAAACTTGGAAAGATATCCTTTGGAAAGCCGAATATGCCTACAATAACTCCACCCTCGAACTCCACCCTCGAACCTCGGAGTTGGATCCACTCCAAGATCTTGGAACACCAGCAGTAGACCACCTGCATTCTACAATCACCCAAGCCTTTAAGGAAGCTGTTTCTCACCTTCAAAGGGCTAAAGAACAATACAAGAAAGGAGCAGACCAACATCGGAAGGAAGCCCCCCAATATCAAGTAGGAGATCAAGTCTAGTTATCCACCAAATATCTACCTCTAAAAGGACCACGCACATTCAACCCAAGATACCTTGGTCCCTATTCCATCACTACCATAGTAAATCCAGTAGCGGTCAAGTTGGACTTGCCCCCTCACATGAAGATACATCCGGTCTTCCACGTCTCTCTATTAAAACCCGTGCAACCTCAAACCCGACTAACTACATCTCCAAAACCTATTCTAGTTGATGGAGAACTCGAGTTTGAAGACAAAAGCATCCTGGATTCCAAGATCTCCAAATCTAAACTATTTTACCTGATTGACTGGAAAGGCTACGGTCCCCAAGAAAGATCCTGGGAACCTGCAGAATATGTCCACACGCCTCGTCTAATCAAAAGATTTCATCGAACATTTCCTAACAAGCCCAAACCCCCGGAGAAGCCCGGTTTGGGAGGGGCCTTGAGGGGGGGTGCTGTCATGATCTCTGCTTCCAAAAGATCAGGACTTGCCCGACTCCCTTGGAAGCAGACCCATAACCCCGGTTCCGAGTGCCAGCCAGTCCCAATTGGGACCTTTTTGGACCCTGTCCTGGCGCCAGTGGCACCAGGCTCATAAAGATGCCCAGTCCCAGCGCTGGAAGCGCCGGGCTCATAATGCTTGGGTGGACTTACCTGCAGCAGACCATGCTGCTTACTTACCTGCCAGTTGAACCCCTGATCCTCTTCTGATTGGGACTACTTTTCCTGTTGGGTGGGGCAGGAGCCTCTCCCTAGGTTCAGAACACTGGAACTCTTCTGGAAAGCAGGAACTCTTTTCTTACCTAGGCGTGGCTGTAGAAGGAGACACCTAAGCACTACAGGAGGCTATTTAAACCACACCCGATGGATGAAACTTGCTTTGTGTTATTCTGCATTCTCTGCAGCAGAACGCTCATCGTGTCTTCTGCTTCTGATCCTGGGCCTAAGGGAACAAAGGCTTACCATCCTGGAATCCAGTCTTCAGCAGCACCTGTAAAGACAAAGAAAGAACAGGTTAGCACTACGGTCTTCAGTGGCAGCGCATCTCTTACCTGGTCCATCGGCTGTCACCAACGCCTCGCGCTGCATTCGGCATCTGAAAGACAAAGGCTTACCTACTCTTCGCACGCTCCGGAGGCCTTCGGCGCTGCATCCCGCATCTGAAAGACAAAAGAAGGTGCGTTTAAAGACATTGGGCAACTTTATTACTCACGTGCCATTACTCCTTCCCACGCCGAATCCAGTGGGTATTCCAGCACCCTTCAGCTTCTCTAAAGCTCCGAACTTGTACCTGCAAGATAAAAGGGACAGTTTGTGCGCATCGTGAAGCAGGCTACAAGCGCTTACTTACGTGCTTCCAGGCGCTTCTATTCCTCACGCGGGTTCGATCCTCAACTCTCATCAGCCCGCCATCTGCCATCGCTGGAACCCTGCAAAACAAGAGATATCATTACAAAAGACTTTTAAGACATTTGAAGTGCCCAGAACTTACCGTTCGTGCAGTTAACGACGAACAGCAGTCCTCTGAGGTCAAGAGGCCTGCACTCTTATCCAGTGAAGAAACTGGTTACGGCACCCTGCCCTGAGGCAGATGGAGAGCTCGGCGTTCACTTACCTAAGGTGAGGGCGTTAACCTTTGGGGTTCTACAGGAGAACAGAAAGGGAAGAGGAGAGAGGCACCCAATAACCCCAGTTCATTAATCCCATATTTTCTATCTGCAGACATCTTACTCTTCAAGTCAGACATACAGTGCACAGAGGTCCAGCCCAAAGAGCCAACCGTGTGTTACACATCACCTTTGAAGATACGGCATTCACCCAGTCAAGACCGGCGCCTCTGCGGGAATCAGGTGAGCGTTACAAGACTGCAGAGAACCAAGGGAACACATTTGGATACTACCAGCAGCCCACAAGGAGTAAAGTGGCGCCTGAACTGCTGCTGCTCAACCCGAGGGTACCAGTAACCACACCACAGGCCAACCAACGGCCCATGACCATCCAGAAAGGCAGGAGTGACAACCAAGGCCCTACTGCCACGTGGAGCACCACAACGCGCCCGCACCATGAGTGACCAAACACAAGCAGATGCCGATGCAGGCGTACAAACCCTAGCAAACCTGGGCCCCACATCATATGCCGCGGCAATGAGAAGACCCGACCCATTCGCCTTGAACCCGCGCCACAACCAAGGAACAAGGTGGGAAGAATGGATCGAAGAGTTTGAAGACTTTCTAGGAGCAATAGGGAACAAAGACCCACCAAACAAACTCAGCATATTTAGGAACTTGGTAGGAAAAGAGGTAAAGGACATCATCAAGACAATCCCAGCTACAGACAAAACAACGTACCAACGTCTCCTCGAGGCAGTCAACAACAAGCTGATTGGCTCCAACAAAGACTACGAATGCCTTGAATTCAACCAACACAGGCAGCGTCCGCACGAATCTATTGGAGAATTCGTCCTACGTCTCCAGCAGAAAATAATAAACTGTGACTTCGCCAACTTCAGCGATGAAGATGCTATAAGACTGCGGATCATAGAAGGGTGCACCTCGTCAACGCTCAGAAAACACCTTCTCAAAAAGCCCCTGTCCCTGGCGAAAACACTCAATCTGGCGAAGACATGCGAGAGAGTTGAAGCACAGGCAGCCACCATTGAAAGAAACGTTGAACGCGACATCATCGCAGCCCTCACAGAAGGGCAACCGCAACGGTCTAAGCCCACTCGACCCTGGAGAAGGAGGAAACCTGGAAGACACCGGCAACAAAGCTCGAACAAAGAGCAGTTCCTCAGGCGAGGGTGGAAACACACACACAGAGAACCATACCCAGCCGTTGGACGAACATGCTGGTGCGGTGGCCAGGAAGGTCACCTTCAGGAAATGTGCAGAGCAGGACCACCCACAAGCTCTGCAAACCAACCCACACCTTCAGCCCAGACAAGATACCCTAGTCCACTGATGGCAGGGTTAGAGATCAGAAAAGACATCAAGGCCACGAACACCAGCCCACCGAGACGTCAGACATGCACACCCCCTCTACCCGGAGATAGCCCACCAAAAGGGAGACAGACCGGCACTTGGCACACGAACGCCACCCGTTCTGCGAGAGAACTATGAGTCTCGCAACCACCCAGTACCCTTCGAGATATCGTACGGGTGAGGGGAATGCGGAAGCCACAGGAAACGTTGGCACAAGGCAACTGTACCAGACAGGGGCGGAAGAACAACCCCTAGACAAACCCCAGGACCATGCCGGCCAATGGAGGACTGCACCGACAATACAGCCAAAAGGTCAGTCACGACGCAACCCAACCCAAGGAGGCCGCAGAGTGTCTGACGCCATCCGCATGATACCGAGTCCCGCCATAGGGCACAGCCGTCTTAGCCACCGGACAGCACTACAGCATGCACTCACCAGCATTCACTATAGGTCATTCGGAGTAACCCACAAGAAGGACCACGTGCCCGAGCAAGATGCGGGAGAAGAAAACAAAGCCAGAGGACAGACGAACCGCGCAGACCCCGTCCTAGCAACAAGGGACACAGAGCAGGTGACAACTATGACGGAACTACGGCAAAATGACGCCAAAGGACTCCCTCCTCCACGAGCTATACTTTGAAGAGCAGGAACCAATGAAAGGAGAAGCGATTGAAAGGAAGGAAAAGGAGAGAGCAAAGACTTATGAAGCACCGCAACGAGAGAGCATGGAAGAGACCCACGAGCAACCAGGCAGGCCCCACCGAGCCACAAAGAGACCCTAACGTCTCATCGAGCAAATGTGACCCCGGAAGTCTCATGTCAAGCAAGGGGGAGGTGTTGTAAGTGGGAAAAGGGACAGAGCCCCTTTAAGAGGGGAGCCCAGGACTATGGGAGGGAGCGGGAAGAGGGAGGAAAGGGAGGGGCAAGGGAAGAGGGAAGCCAGTAAGGCCATGGAGAAATAAAGAGAAGGTTGGAGTGCTAAATGGCTTCTGTGTGGTTATTGGGCGTGCTTGAAGCAGCCCCATCAGGGGGCCCAACAGTCATGGGCTGCAGACAATCCAAGTGGCTGCAGCGTGGTGCTGAGGGACAGCAGACTGGCAAGACCTGAGCGACCGGAGCGGAGTGCTGAAAGACAGCAGACTGGCCCCCGGCAGCATAGGTGGACAACGGGACCGGTGCCACCCCACCACCGCCTGTGGCTAAGAAAGCCTGGTGGCAGTGAGGAGGGCCAAGGAGAGCCCGTGAAGTGGCTGGGCATAATAGAGCTACAGCAGGGGCTGTGGAAGGCTTGAGCAGCACCCCCGAGGTGCCGAGCGTGGGCCCTGGCAGACTGAGCAGATAGGCCCCCTTTTGCTGCGTTGGAGCACACAAGGAGAGAGGAGTGAGGAGTGCAGACACATAGCGGTGGTCAGATCAAGAGGGGAACCAACCGTGCAGTGGCTGCAGATATAGCAGTGGGCCCCAGAAGAGCAGCAAGCATGGCCGGGTGAGGAAACAGTGACCCCATCTGGGATGGCCGGTGAGTGACGGGAGAGGGGAGGGGGCCTTGCATTGAGCCCTGGCCCACCCCCCTGGAGACTCGCCCATGCAAAAGCTTGACCTTGAGGCTTTCACCTTGGGACAGTTGACCTGGAGTGGAGGGCTGAGTGGAGGGGACCACCACACCAGGTGGGTGGCACAGAGACCTGCAGTCCCACATACCAAGAGACTGAGGATGCACTGGGTACCATGGTGGCCAGACTCCAGTTGGGGCAGTAGGTGGAAACCCAGGACCCTTGTACAAGTGGGGCATCCCACTTTAACGGAATAGAGCTGAGGGGGAACAAGGGCGATCCGCCTGCTCTGAGAAGGCGCTTACTGGTTGGACACAGAGACTGTGAGACTGTCAACCAAGAGCTGGTGGTTGAGTAAAGAGGACCCTCTGGACTGGGGGAGGACATGAAGGTGCGGAGACCCATGCCAAAGAGAAGGGTAACAGACTAGGGCAGGACAGCTGGTGTGGATGAGTTGGGGGGAAGAACGTGCATGATATCAGTACCGGGAGAAAGAGGGAATGGTGACAGTAAAGGGAGAAGGACCTCACCAATGCACCACAGAGATTGGCACCATCAAGACAGACATACAAGTGATCCTGGAGGAGATACAGGGCATGAGAACCGATATTGGCGCCAAAGTGGCAGACATCTCGGCGAGGGTGATCACCCTAGAGGACAAGCTGGAGGGCCTGACAGCACCTCATCCGTGGTCCTGGAGACGCAGTTAGGGGCCCGCCTCCAAGAAGTGGAAAGGCGCGAGGAGGAACTCCAGCTCAAGGTGGACAACATTGAAAACAGAGAGCGGCGTAACAACCTCAGTTTCTTTGGCCTGCGGGAACGGGCAGGGGAATCTTCAGCGGGGCTGGAGCACAAGATACACGATTCATGGGGATGGTCCTGGGCTCTAAGGAGGGGGAGACAGTTACCCTGGACAGAGTACACCATGCGGGGGGTGGTGGCAGTTGGCCTTGCTCAGTCCTTGCCCGGATGCACTATTGATGAGATAAGGTGGACATTCTGGAGAAGGCCCGATGCACGGGAGACATTGATTACGAAGGCTCAAAAGTGGTGATTTATCAGGACCTCTTTGCCCAGACTCT
Organism: Ambystoma mexicanum; assembly: GCF_040938575.1. Taxonomy (NCBI): domain Eukaryota; kingdom Metazoa; phylum Chordata; class Amphibia; order Caudata; family Ambystomatidae; genus Ambystoma; species Ambystoma mexicanum. The sequence continues at coordinate 83,559,874 of NC_090931.1, forward strand.
CACGAGGTGTTAGCAATGCAGCCCTTTAACCAGATGACTCAGAGAGAAAGGGGTGAAGTACAGATGGGGATACCCCTTTGCACTTATCTTTGAGTGGGAGGTTGAGCGGTGCCAGGTGATATCAGAGGAGGAGATTAAACGGGCCACAGAGGAACTTATGGGGCGTGGCCCAGACAACGGCAGGTCCAACGAAGGGGAGAGCTCTAGCCAGCCCGGTGGAATGTTGACATCAGGAACACCATGCATAGCTCTCAACCTTTCATGGCCCTTTGGCGGGTGAAAACACCCGATTTGACTTTTGGCGGGTGAGAGCCCATTGATTCCTATGGGCGTGTAGGGGGCTTGACGGGTGAGAGAGCTCCCTAAGTGGCGGGTGACACCCGCCAAAAGCGTGTGAGTTGAGAGGTATGCACCACGAGGATGCCCTCGGATTCAGGGTGCCAGAAAGTTTCAGAAGCTTAATACCCCACCATCCAAAGGGAAAGACACTTGAGGGGAAAAGGAGGGGGTATAACACGGTTTACTGTTATAATCCAAAGGTTGCCTTAATATTGACGGGGGCTCCCATAGGATCAAATGTTATTGGGCAGGTTTTGAGTAGGGTATGGGAGGCTGGCGAGGAGATCTGTTACAGTGGAGTGTCGGGCAAGGGGTTGGAGGAGACTTGGGAGATGGACGGTGGAATTTTGTTGGGGGCAGGAGGGGGAGCTAGGAGGCATGGCACACAGGGGTTGGAGGAGACTTGGGAGATGGACGGTGGAATTTTGATGGAGGCAGGAGGGGGAGCTGGGAGGCATGGCACGCAGGGGTTGGAGGAGACTTGGGATATGGATGGTGGAATTTTGATGGGGGCAGGAGGGGGAGCTAGGAGGCATGGCACACGGGTTGGAGGAGACTTGGGATATGGATGGTGGAATTTTGATGGGGGCAGGAGGGGGAGCTAGGAGGCATGGCACATCGCGGGAAGATGCAGATTAGTCTAAATGCATGGATTGAGAGAAAAAGGACCAGGGCAGGGGTCCCTGGCTGGGTGGTTAGGTCGGTGACACCACAGTATGGGAAATGTGGGACCACAGGCTTTGATGGGGGGCGGGAAGGGGGGAGAGAGGGAAGGTAAGGATGCAGAACAAGGGAAGGGAGGGATGGGTGGAGTGTCTCAAGCACCTAATTCCACAGGAAACCGAGGGAGATGGCTCCCACGCCACCTGGAGCGGTAATGAGAGCAAGATGAAAAGGGGATATGGCTGAGCTGCGGAAAGCCACGCTAAATGTCAAGGGGCTGAATTCCCAAAATAAAAGGTAATTGACGGGTTACATTGTTATTGTTATTAGGCATTTATATAGCTCCCTATATATCATTGGTATGATCTCAAAGCGCTTGTGGGTTGAATGCCTTTGGGGACTGTAGTACGGGTCAGTAGAGAGAATAAGGTAGTATAGGGTGCTTGGGGGCACTCAATATGTGTGCAGCTAGTGTGATTTTCCTGATGGTAGCTGTATCCTAACATTAGGTGTGATGATAGTGAGAGATCAGTCGAATGTGTGCAGTCAGGTGGTTGGTCTCTGAGACTGCATTCTGGCGGCATTAGGCCTGTGTAGGACGTTTGTGTGCAGCTAGGCTGATTTTTTTTTTGTGGGGTATAGCTGCGTTCTAGAGAGTGAGCATAGCGGTAGGAGAGGTGAGTGTCTGGAGTGGATGATTTTCTCTTCGGAACCCACTGTTCCTGGACTGCATTCTGGATCTGGGCGAGCTGGCAGTGTTTGTCCTCATGTTTCGTGGTATCGGCACTCTGAGGTAGATTCACAGGTAGGTCTGGGTAAGTTATGTTTTGTTCGGTCAGAGGGTCATTATTCTTAGGCTCAGCACTATGTGAGTCAGGGGCCCATTTTCTGGGTCATTGGTTGTGGTTTATGGTAGGTTGCATGGTAGGTCTAGACAGGATACTTGGTTAGAGGACAGGACACACTCCCTGGTCACACCGAGGCAGTGATGCTAAAGGACAGACTCAACACTTGTCAGCCAGCTGTAAAATGTGTCGTCTGGCTGAATTACTTTCCAGAGTAATGACGTTGAAGCCCTGAATCCATAATGTTGGTGGGTTTCAGCTGCCCTAGATGGTCCAAATCATGGTTTAGGTAAAGAGACAGATTTTTAGTGCTTTAGAGGGAGTGAATTCCACAGAGTTGGAGCCAAGGTTGAGAAGGTGGATCGTCCAATCCTGCCTGAATTGGAGGCTGGAAACACTAGTAAGAGGGCTTGTCCTCTGGGTGCGTGATGGGTGGTGCGGTGTAATCTTCTCTTGAAGGTATGCTGGGCTGGTTGTGTGCACTGCTTGTTGGGTGGTGCATAGGATTTTGAAAGTGGCCCTTCGTCCAACAGGGAGCCAGTGAAGGATGCGGCGCACAGGGGAGATGTAATCTGTGTCCCAGAGCAAGGAGGAGTCTGGCGGTAGCGTTTTGGGCTCTTTGGAGTTTATGTTGGTATGCCGGTGTACCCAAGTGTAAGGAGTTGGCATTGTCCAGTCTCGACATCACAAAGGACATAATAGCGCCAAGTCTGTTGGGGTAGGTGAAGTAAGGGATGATGTGTCTCAGGAGTTTGATGTGGTAGTGGTATGATTTTGATACATTATTGATCTGATGGGAGATGGTTAACGCCGAGTCCATGGTGCAGCCACTGTTTTTGACTATATCTGAGATAGGAGGAGGGGTGCCAAGGGAGGGGGGGGCCATGGGAGTGGTTGCTGGAGAAGGGCAGTGTTGTCACACACCATGATCGCAGTTTTATTTGGGTCAGAAGGAGGTGGTTTCTTGTCATCCAGCGTTCAATATCTCTGAGGCAGGCTTCAAGGTCGGGACGTGGGTTAGAGCTTATTTTGGGATTTCTCAGGATAATTTGAGTATCGTCAGCATAGTTGTAGCAGGTGAGGTTGTGAACTTGGATGATCCTTGGTAGGGTAGCCAGAAGTTGAAAAGGGGCGCATAGAGTCAGGCGCCTTGGGGTATTCCAGTGTTCATGGTGCGAGTGGTTGAGACAAGAGGCGGAGGAAGGTGATTTGTTTCCTGTTAAGGAAGGAGGGAATCCATTTCAGTGCCAAGCCTCGGATTCTTAGGGAGTGGAGTCGGTTAAGGAGGGTAGAATGGTTAACAGTGTCAAAGGCTGCTGACAGATCAAGAAGAACCAGCGCTGCACAACCCTCTGAGTCTGCCCCGACCTTCAGATCATCCCAGTTGGAGATCAGGGTGGTTTCTGTTCCATGGCGCGGCCTGAAGCCTGATTGAGTGGCGTTGATGAGTGTGTTGGATTCTACGAAGTGGTTGAGCTGAGAGTGTGCAGCACAGTCAATGAGTGTCAGCAGGAATCAGGTGTTGGAGATCGGCCCTTAATTCTTAGGGTCAAGGGTGTAGAGATTCCTTTTTTAGAAGCAGTTTCATATGCGCTATTTTAAATGCCTCTGGAAAGATGCAAGCGGTGAGGGAGTCATTTAGTATGGACCTTGCTTGTTCTCCTGCACAAGTCGAGGAGAATATTCCTGTCAGAAGAGAGACGGGACAGGGGCCAAGGGGGACCCGGAGGGTCTGCTGCCGGATAGTAGATCAAGGAACTCATCTCGCAAGATGAGGTTGAAAGTCGAAAGATGTCATTGCGGTAGTCGAGGCAATGGAATTGGGAGGGGTAGGTGTTGGGCATTGGGCGAGGGTGGAAAGTTTGGTATTAAGGGTTGCCATCATGTCTAGTGATGTGTTGTAGAAATGCAGTGAGAGGGAGTTGCAGAGCGTTTGCGTGGGCGTGTTCTGGGCAGTAGTGCCGATGGGTTTCACAAATTCGGAGATGATCCTGAGGAGCTCTTTGCTGCTGCTGCCTGAGTTCAGTTTATTGTAATAGGCCTTTTTGGCCTCAGAATTGTAATTACGGGGGATGGTGTGCGAACATAGATCTGCTGAGTGGTTTTTGATGTTCGCCATTTGCGCTCAAGAGAGGCATTTTGGCTTTTGAAAGTCTTCAGGTGTGGCGTGAACCATTTGGGGACGGTCCTTTGCGAGAGTCTGCAGGGCATGAGGGGGCGAGACGAAATAGTGATTCTTTTAGCCAGGAATCAAACAACTTGATGGTTAAGGGTCTATCTGAGGTCAGCAATGCTGGGAGACTGCGTAGCAGGGCTTCAGCTAGGTCAGGGAGTACTTTGACTTTGTTCAAGCATTTGTGATCATACGTGAGGGTAGGGAGAGCCCTGGGTCGAGGGGGTGGTGTGTGAACAGAGAATGGGATGGCAGAGAAATCTGAAGAGATGAGCAGTTTGGGACTAGATACCTAGACAAGGTCATAGGTGCTGAAGATTGCATCAAGTGTGTGACGACTGGAGTGGGTTGGACCTATGGTATGTCGAGAGAGGTTGAGTGCCTCTAGACTGTCGTCCAGGGGTTGAGTCATGGAGTTGTGGGCACCTCGAACCAGATATTGAAGTCCCCCAGTTAATGTGTGTGTTGGGTGGTTTAAGAGAATGGTAGCTAGTGAGTCACAGAGATTGTTGGCAAAGTGTCTGTCAAATCCCAGGGGTCTGTATATGAGTAGGAAGCTGAGAGTGAGTGTTGATGGTAGAGAGAGTTTTATTAGAAGGGATTCACCGTTGGCATTGCATGTCTGGGTTTCGGTGAGTGAGGGTCTGTTGTGGGGGATAAGCGAGTAGAACGGGTGGAAAGCCTCATGCACGACTGGTGCAAAATCATCTGAGAACCAAGTTTCAGCGATGAAAACGAGGTCAGGATTGTCAGATGATAGGTCGAAGATGCTTTGTCTGTTTATCACCACGGAGTGGGCATTGAAAAGGAGGCAGGTGATTTTGAGAGGCATTTTTTTTTTTTACGCATGTGGCTGGGAGGACTCTGTTGGATTGAGAGGCACGGGGTAGGGAGTCGGTCAATGCGAAGGAAGGTACGGACAGATTGGACTCAGTGGCTGAGACTGACCGAGGGGTGGTAGTTACTGGGAGTTGGTGAGGCAAGTGATCTTTGAGGGGGTCTGAGAGGGTTTGGTCAATGGGGAGTGGGAAGAGTAGGTGGGCTGTGGTGGGTATGCAAGAGATGTGGTGGGATATATCTGAGGAGGGAGGGAGGGCGGTGAGTGGTCCTTCTGTGGTTTGTGGGGTCAATGCAGTTGTGGATTGTGGTTTTAAAGCTTGGTGGGCCCTGGTTTAGGTGTACTGGGTGAAAGGTCGAGTTCAAGGAAGTCAAGGGGAGACATGGGAGGGAAGGGCCTGATGGCAGGGCTGGAAAAGGATGGGCAGTTGGACCGATGAAGAAGTGGTGAGGTATGGAGAGTCGAGGGAGAGGGCCAGTCACCCTTTCCATGTTTTGTGCGTTTGGCTGCAAGAGGGGTGTGAGAGCGGGTAGGGGGTCAGAGGGGCAAGGGGATGAAGAAATGGATTTAGAAAGGGTAAGACGTGCTACCTTGAGAGAAGGGAAAGGGTTTGAAGGGGGAGGTCTGGGGAAGGGGGTCAACCAGGAGCTGGGGGTTAGGGGAAGTGGCGCGTGGGTGGTAGGGCAAGAGGATTTCACAGGTGAAGAGGGGGAATTGCCAATCTGTGCAAGGTTTGTGGGTGCGATTTTCTACGTGGGTCTGCGCTTTCAAGGAGACGTCAGGTTTTTGAAGGAGTGTATGATGGAGGATTGGCGATGATGGTGTGACATCGGGCTTTACACAAGTGGGAGAATGTAAGTACAGGGGTCAAAAGGGTTATGGCAGGGGTGGGAAGGGCTGAGGTCAGGGGGCCTGGTCTGGGTAGGGTGATCCTGCGGGTCCTCACCAATGCTGTAGTAGTGGCAGGGGGCTCATGTTGTTTGGCGTGCCAGAGAGTTCCTCTGGCTTGCGAGTTGGAAATTGTGCGGGATGTACTAATGGGGGCTAGGGGGTTGTTCTCAATAGATGCCTGGGGGCAGAGGGAGGACGAGGGGGGAGTTGGGCTGGAATGTGTGGGATGAGGGTAGGAGATGGTTGGTGTTTGGGGTGTGAAAACCACCAACAAGGAATTCCAGACTCGACGTATTTATTTTATCAAGCGACAAAAGCCTGAGTGCATCAGGGTGCCACACAAAGAAAGGGGACACTTCCAAAAACAGGACCACGTGATAAACTGCACAAGAGAGACAGGGGAATTAATTGAAATGGAGGGTTTTCAAGAGTTTTCTGAAAAGCAGCAGATTAGTTTCCTGCCGTAGCAGAAGTGGGATAGCATTTCAAAGTTGTGCAGATAGGACAGGAAAGATCTTCCCAGACCCCTGCTCTTTTTTGCTCTGGGAACCGTTAGCAGCTCCTTTGAGCTAGAGGGAAGCTCCCCGCAGTATATTGAGTGATGTGTTCCTTCAGATATTTGTGAGCATTTCCAGAAACACATCTATGACTCAAGGTGATACCCTTGAAACATATCCTGGCTGAGTGCAGCTCCCTTCGAGCACAGGATACGTGGTCCCCCTTGGATAGATCGTAGATCAAATTAACTGTGTTGTTTTGTACAATCTGCAACAAGTTGATACAGCGAGATGAGGCCCCTAGTAGTAAAGTGTTGCAGTAGTCTAGACGCGGCATTACAACTGCCCTAACAAAAGTGGCCCGGTATCTTTGAGTCCAAAAATATTTGGCGTGTGTCAGTACTTTGAGGTGATAGTGTGTACAATTAATTATACTGTCGACTTCTGCCCTGGAGTCAACATCTGAATTCATATACACAGCAAGAGTCTTCACTTTATCTCAAATGAGATTGGCACTATTGTCAATAATCATACTGGAGTACTCTACCGAAAGCTTACTTCTGGATTGCTTGGAGCCAAATATCAGCAGTTCAGTTTTGGAGAGGTTTAGACACATGGAATTCAGGTTCATCAGTCATTGATTATGCTGTATGTGTATTTCAGGTGTGCTAGATCTTGTTTATAATTGCTGCTCAGCTTGAAAATGAGATGAGTGTCATCGGCATAGTTAGAAAAATACATGTTCAGCGTCGTCAACAAACCACAGAGGCCTGATGAATAGGTTAAACAACGCTGTGGACAAAAAATGCCCCCTCGGGTACACCCTCCTTAACGGGTTCAAAGCCTTGCCCCAGCACACACGTGAGGACTTATTTCCAAGGAAGGATGATATCCAATTGGTAGCACTCTCGGAGCATAGGCCTTGAAGACTCAGCCAACTCAAGAGACATGAGTGGTCTAGTAAATCAAAAGCGGCCCACAGATCCAAGAATATCAGTAGGCCTGCCTTGCCCCTCTCTACGACACTCAGCATCTTAGTCTGGAGGTCCACCAGAGCTCTCTCTGTCCTATGAGCAGTCCAAAATCCTGATTGATATGGATGTAACATTTTCTCTGTTTCTGGATGGTTTTGGAACTGGCTGGTAGAAACTTTATCAATTACTTTCAGCAGAAAGAGAGTGTTAGTTATAGGGTGTAAATTACTGGGGTTACTAAAATCTAGGCCGGGTTTCTTCGGTAGAGACGCAATGACCACATGTTTGAGGCATTCTGGTATGATACTGTGTCTAAATGAGGAGTTGATGAAACGTGCCAGGAAAGGTGCAAAGGTGTTGGATTTTTTAATTTTTTTATTGATTTTATCATCATTTTGCATTAAACTTCCACAATAAAACAATATCTAATCAATGACATAAATCTCCCATTCCCCACCAAAACAGTCTCCCCTATCCCCCCACTCCTCCCTATATCTCATCTCCAACCAAGGAACAATTGGAATTAGTCCAATCTGGGCATTCACAAAAGAAAGAAAGCAACAAGCCCTCTTTTCTTCAATTATTTGTATGCTTCATTGAAGGGGGCCGATTCCATTACCCTAACAGAGGCCATGTTGTGAAGCTGAGCTGTTAATTTCTCCATCTCATAGAGTTCTTTGGCCTTTTTAGCCCACATTTGCTCTGCTGGGAGGATTTTCACCCTATTGCCAAGCACGCTCTTGCTGCCAAGAGCAGAAAATGCACCATATGCGGTACCCTTTCCCATTGATTACCGTACGCTTCCAGGCCAAAAAGGACCAACCTCGGATCACAATCTCTCGAGATTCCTTCTACTTTTCTGATCCAGCCCAGAACTTCCCTCCAATAAATTTGCGACTTAGGGCAAGACCACCTTATGTGCCAATAGTTTGCTTCTACATTACATCCCCTCCAACACTTTGGGCTTGTCTGGGCAAACATCTTGGAAAGTCTTTTAGGGTCCAATTGCCATTTGCAGCAACTTCACCCTGTGCATTTTGTATTGCACTGAGATAGATGTCTTATGCGCCGCCATGCACATTCGAGACCACAAGGCGTCAGAGATTGGAGACCCCATATCTTTTTCCCCAGACCCTCTGCTTTAGTTTCCTTTGCTTCCAACAGGGTTGTGTATAACCTGGATATAAGACCCTTTGTGCTGACCCATTCACTGAGTATCTTTTCCATGGGGGTGAGAGCCCGCTTCAATTGTTCTTTCCATTTCCCCGCCATCAGGACCCCTTTCAGTTGCAGAAATTTAAATACATCCGGTGGTCCTATTTGCAGGCCCACCTCTAACTCTTGAATCGATATACATCTCTCCTGTTTTACCATTTGACCACTTCTTATCAACCCTGCCTCATACCAACTTTGAAATCTCAATGGATCTCTTACTTCATCTCGGATCGGGAGAGCCCATATACAACTCATTGGCGACGGCCATGTTGTGAGCCACTTCATTTCCCTCTTATTCCACCAAAGCCTCAAAAGGGCACCCATAGCGAAATGGTTAATAACGATGCTTGTGAAAAGAAATTCTGGTGCCCACAACCACTCCCCAAACGAGACTGGTCTCATTCTATAATTTTCAATCGTCACCCATTGTTTTTTGTTCTCCTCTCTCAAATGAGGCCCTAGCGCCCTGAACTGGGAGGCTCGATAGTACTCACACATGTCAGACAGACACACTCCCCCTTCCTCTTTCGGCTTGGCCAGGACTTCATATGCTATTGTTTGTCTTTTGACCTGCCAGACAAACCTATTAATCATCCTCTTTATTTCCACAAAATGCCCTTTCGGGATAGTAATAGGGTGCATTTGGCAAACATAGTTTCGGAAGCACCGCCACCTTTAAGGCATTAACCCGACCCAGCCACGATATGGTTAAACGTGTCCAATATCCCATATCCTTCTTTACTTCAGCAGTTGCGGGAAATTAGCCACATAGAGTGCCTTTGAGGATCTTGCAATATTGATTCCCAGATATCTAAGAGTCTTATAATTTGTTGGGATTCCCACTATTAACAGATTACCACCTCCTTCATTACCCTTATTTTTATATATCCACGTTCACTCCCAAATTTCCGAATAACTTCAATAACATTTGGAGTGTCTTCATATGGATGCAACAGATAAAGTAATATCATCGGCAAACATTTCCAGTTTGTATTCATTTGCCCCCACCCATATCCCTCTAATAGTAGGATTTCCCCGTATATTATTTCCAAGGGCCTCCATGTAGAGTGCATATAAAAGCGGTGACATGGGACATCCCTGCCTCGTCCCTCTCGTCATATGTATCTCTTGCGATGTCTGACTTCACCACAACCCTCCCCCGCGGAGACCTATACAATGCCTGGAGCTCCCTTAGGAATGCCTCTCCAAATCCCATGTCCCTCATCACCTCCCACAGTAAGCTCCATTCCACGTGATCAAACGCCCTTTCGGAGTCCATACTTAGGAGCGCCTGGTCACTCTCCTCCCCCATCGTATATTCCATTATGCCTAGGGTCTTTCGATTACATCTGCCCCCTGCCTACCCTTTATAAAACCAACCTGGTCTGGGTGGACCAGTCGTGGCATAATACCCTCCATTCGTGAGGCCAAAACCCTTGTATACATTTTCACACCCGTATTGAGGAGTGATATCGGCCTATACGACTTGCATACAGTGGGGTCCTTTCCTTCTTTAGGGATAACTACTATCCGTGTTTCAGAGAATGATTGCGACACAATTCCCTTTTCCCGCATGGTGTTGAACAGACTCGCTAAGTGTGGTGCCAGGATATCCCCAAAATGTTTGTAGAATCTCATGCCATATCCATCCTCCCCTGGAGCCCCCTCTAGTGGCAATCTCTTTATGGCCTCTAAAACCTCCTCTGGAGTTATATCCGATTCCAACCGGGCTCGCTCAGACTCCAGTAGTCGCGTCAAACCTGTCTTTGCTATATACTCCCCCATTTCCTTCTCCCCTTGCTTCATCTCAGACCTGTAGAGAGTTTCATAATATTTGGCAAATTGGTCCACTATATCTTGCAGTGCTCTAGTTGGTCCCTCCTCTTCCATTTGAAGGGCCTCCACCCACCTCTCCGCTCTTTGTGCCCGAAGCCTGGAGGCAAGCATTCTATCCGCTTTATCCCCTTTCTCATAAAATTTATGTTTTCGAAATTTCAACTTTCTTATTACCTCCCCATGTCCCAATTTTTTCAATTCCTCCCGCTTCTCTGTAAGGGCCCTTAGGTGTTCTTTATATGTCCCTTGGACGTGCATCTTCTTCTCTAGCGCCATTATTTCCCCTTTCAGCCTTTCTTCAATTATTTAACGTTCCCTTTTTTTCCTTGCTCCTTCCCTTATGAGGTGGACTCTCCATACAGCTTTGCCTGCTTCCCATACCGTGTTCATTTCGACTTCACCATTGTTATTAATTTGGAAGTGCTCTTCTATTGCTCCCCTTAGTTCCCTGTCATAGAGGTTATCCAGCCACAAAGACTCATTGCACTTCCATTTGGTATTTCTGTGGCCCATCCCCTTAACCTCTATGTTCGCCACAACCATATCATGGTTAGTCCATCCCACTGGGCGAATACTCACCTCTTGTAGTCTGGCTCTCTGCTCCTTGTTAACCAAAAGGTAATCAATTTGTGTAAATGTCTGATGGACATTTGATTTGAAGGTATAACACCTTCCCCCCTGGGTTGCATTCTCTCCAGATGTCAACTAGCCCCTCCTCCTGTACGGTGGCTGCAAATCTATTGGTCTCCCCCCTTTGGACTCCTTTAATTTGGGTCTTTGTCTGTTTTCTATCCATTACTGGGTCTGCCCAGGTATTAAAATCCCCGCCTATAATCACCATGTTCTCCTCGCTCCCTCCCAATGCTGCCAAGGCCCCCTCATTGAATGCCCCCTGACCTTGATTAGGAGTATAAACTCCCACCATTGTAATTCGCCTTCCCTCCCACTGCCCCCTAATCACCATCCTACGGCCCTCTGGTGATCGCTCCACCATCAGATTTTCCATCCTGATTCGTTTACTTAAGAGTATGCCCACTCCCCCCTTTTTCTGGCTCCCTGACGCCCAGAATATTTGACCCACTCCTCTGCCCCTTATGGGCTTCTCCTCCCCCACCCATAGTCTGGTTTCCTGAATAAAGAGGACATCCAGATCTGCCCTTGCAAATTCCTTGCTCACAAGGGACCTCTTGGCCGGGGAATTAAGCCCCTTTATATTAAGGGTCCCCACCTTCAGTACCGACCTCCCTTTTCCTTGATCCTCCTGTTGCGACATCCCAACGTCAGATCCCATTGCATCTTGTTGCTTTCCTTACATACTCCCCACAATTGTCTCAGCCTCATAACCTTCCAAGTCGTTCCTTTCACCTCCCGCACACCCCCTTCCTCCCTTCCCCCCCAACAATGAACTGGATAAACCAAATGAACCAGAAAAACTGAACCACAGCCCAAGTAGGATGCATTAGGTCCCTTCTTGGAGACGCCCTCCCCAATTTGAGGGCCATCAGGGTTTCTTAGCCGCATTTCTATCGTGAAGACTTTATTTACCTTGCCTACCCATTTCACACTTTCCTTCAGGGTTTCACACCCCACGCTCTGAAGGTCATGTTCTGTCCTTTCTCCACGTACATATCTTCCTTCTCATGTCTTCACTGGGGACACCGGGTTCGGCTTAAAGTATTTTCTTCCCACTTTCACCCTTTGCTGCAGTGGGCCCCTTCCTTGTCCCTTCGCTTGTACGCTTGAGGCTTCCTGTGGTCCCATCGGACCTTGCATATCCATTGTCTCCCTAGTCCCTTTAGGACCCGGCTGGCCTCTTCCGCAGTGGTGCCCCTGTAGTCTTCTCCATGATACTCAAAAGTAAGGTCAAACGGGTAGCCCCCTCTGTATCTGATTTTCTGTTCTGTGAGCCATATGTTAAGCGGTCTACATGCCCTCTTGCTCGCCAAGGTCATACTTGAGAGATCCTGATATATTCTAATCTTGGATCCTTAATATTCAATTTCCTGTCTTTGTTTGGCTCTAGTCAAGATTTTAGTCTTCTCCTTGTAGCTCAGGAATTTGACCACAATCGATCGCGGTCCCCTTCCAAAGGCTCTTTCACCTCTGTGGGCCCTTTCCACTGCTACCGGCTTTCCTCCTTCGGCTTCATGTAAGAGGTTAATGTCCTGTACCTTTCGCTCCACTTGTTGCAGGGTTTCCCCATCCTTCTTCGCCAGCCCTAAAATCCACAGATTCGTTCTCCGTTCCCTGTTTTCCAGGTCATCCATTTTCAATGTGATTTCCTCCTCTCGCAGCTCAATGTCCGTCATTCTTGCATTAAGTTTAATTTCTATTAGATTGACATTGGCTTGGTTATTATCAAGATTTTCAACTTTTCCTTCAATCCAATCCACTTTTCCCCCTTATTTCAGATATGGACGTCTGAATGTCTGACCGCAGGGCCTTTATCTCTGCCAAAATTTCCGCAATGTCCTCCTCTGTCACAGCCATTCTCTTAACTGTTGGTTCCTCTAACTGCAATATTGAAGCAGCTGGCTGGTCTCTTCTGTATTTTTGCAGCTTTTATACCCCCCCTCTCGGCGTGGGTTTTGCATATATTCGTCTCTCCCTCCCTTGTGTCTTTCAGTAACAGGCAGCCCACCTTCTTGTCCTTCGCTCTTGCCTAAGACCTCTTGTTTTCTGTCTGCTCTTCACTCGTGGCCAGGGCTACTCAAGCAGTCTCTGTTGTGGTTGGTTCAGGCACCAAGTTTATATAGTGCCATCCTGGAGCCTAGCTGACCCCAGTGTCTTTGCTTTGCCACACCCTGGACCCGATCCTTGCAGATCCTCTCTATTTCCAACTTGGGGTAAACCTTCTCATACTAGCTTCAAGCGTGCCAGTGCTTATTTGTCTTTTCTCCCCCTATTTGGCAGCAGCCCGTTCTCCTCATGTATTTCTTTTCCTGCCCCTTTCTTTTTTTTTTTCCTTGTGTCCCTTTTTTCATGTGCCGGGCCTGGTCCCCTCCACCAGTAGGATCCCTTAATCTCTTGTCGCTCCTAGTGGCACCTGCTGCCCCTCCTCTCCTCACCAGTCAGCTCCTTCTGGTCTGCAACCTTACCACTCTGTACCCCTTTTCACCAGTTCTCCCCTTTTACTCTTTTACTGCCTTTCTCCCCCAGGCCCGCTTTGGGGTGTCCACTGCTGGTTGGGGCCCCCTTGGAAAAATCTCACCTTCTTACACAGGAAAAAGCGTCCCTCAGCACCGGCACCCGCTCCATTCCACATGTGCAGTCTTATTTCTACCAGCCAGCTCCTCGGTACTTCTGCTCCGGTCTCACTTGGCTATGGATCAGCTCTCTCTCCAATCCTTCTCAGACACACACCGTGCTGCCTCCTGTGGTCCACCCTACTTCCAAGTTCAGTCCTCCACTCCGAGCAGGCCCTTCACCTTCCCGCAAGCCACTGCCTTCCTTCCCTCCGACACCCTAGTACTCCCTCTCTTCTGCTCCTTGTCCTCGTCCAGCTCTCCGCCCTGGGGGAGGTCCACCGCTGCCTATCTTCTCCCACTTTCTCAGTGCAGCGCACACAGCCGGGTTGCAGCTCCTTCTCCTCCTCTGCTTCCCTTGTTTCCCCGCACACCGGGGTTCTTCTCCAGACGGACCTACGGGCCCCTCTACACCGCCACCATCACTTTTCCGGTGAGATTGCCGTCTCCGTGGGGCACCGCTGCAATCTCCACTTTACACCGCTCCCTCCGATGTATCCCAACGACGGCAGTTCGGCGGGGTCCCTCTTATTCCAGGTTCAATGTTACTGCTCACTATGTCTGACCGCCATTTTCCAGGTCTCTGGAGGGGGATGGTAACCTTTGTATTTTCTCTCTACGCCTCATAAAATTTCTTTTCCCGGGCGTTGTCTCGCTTCCCCTCGGTTTCGGGCTATGATCCTTCCTTTTGCTGTCAAGTTTGTCTTCGGGAGGTGCTCATTTTCATCTCTGTTTCTCCCCTCGGAATGCGGAGCAACGCTTCAAGCAGCCATTGCCCTTTGTGCCCCCTGGTGGTCTCCCAGTGTTGGATTTTTTAACAATGAACTTAGAAGGTACATTTTCTCCCACACAGGAGGCTGGCTGCATTTGTTTCAAGTTCTTAAGGATGTCCACTGTGGAGGTAGGGGAGAAAGAGAATTTGTGAGCAGATAGAGGCTCACAGCTCATGTTGGGCATGGGATTGGTATGGTGTTATTTCAATGAAGCCACGATCGTAGAGTGTGCTGCCGAGATTGTATTTGCAAAACCTTGTTGAACTTTGTTACAATCTTCGTTAGAAGGGGCAAAAAGCTGAGATTGCACCATTGGTTTCTCTAGATGGTGGCACATTTTGAATACATTCTTAGTTTGGTTATTTGAGGTCTCGATTTCATTGTTAAAGAAGTATTTTTTAGTGTTACAAATTTGACAGTTGTAAATGAGGCGAGTATGTTTCCAAGCGCCTTTGTTCTGGAACACTGGAAGGGTTTTTAACCCAAACCCGTTGCAATCGTCCCTTTCTTGTTTAGTTTGAGACAACATAGAAGTGAACCAAGGTTGTTTGCCTGGGGGATGGGGGGGCAACCTTGTCTAAAAGATAAGTCAATTGTGGATTGTAAACATTCACTAGTGCTTCAGGTGAATTATAATCCTGCTTAAATTCCATGATGTGCTTTAGACATATGTTTAGGACCTCAGGGTTGACCCTTTTAAAATTCCTACAATATCTATTCTGTGTGGTTTAGAATGTTGCAGAGCTGAAATATGAGGCAAAGAAATATCTGTCATAATAACAGTGATTTTACCAAGGACATTCTTCGGTGAGAGTGATAATAATAATAATCCAATCAAAAATATGACCCCCTGAATGAGTAGGTTCAGAGTTCAGGATTTTAAAATGTGTGGCATGTGATACATTTTCCAGGTCCCTACTGTCCTTATCACTAGCCACCCCAAGCCAACGATTTACATCCGCAATGGCGATGGTTGAGCTATTGGGATGGTTGAGAGTAGCCAGAATACGTAACAGATCTTCATTAAAATGTGACATAATGTCTGGGGGACGATATAGAAGAATTAAATGAATGGAACAGTTGGCTTTGGGAATAAGCTTGAGGTGAATTATATCCCAGCCCGTGCATTTGATGGAAGTTCATTAACCTGCCATTCTGATTTAAGGAGAAATGCAACACTTCACCAACAGCCCTGCTCGTGATTCTTACTGAAGATCGCAGAATGGAGGTACAGCAATACTTATTTTAGGACTGCATGAGCCGTTGAGCCATGTTTCACGAGGCCCATATGTCCATGTCATTTTGTGAAACCTAGTCATGAATATCGACTGCATGCGTAGGTAGCGAGCATGTGTTCAGTAATGCCATTTTTATGGAATATGCAGTAATAGAAATGCATATAGGCATAAATGGCTTAGTCATTATGCTCGATGAGACCAAGAGATATTGAAGGTAAATGATGCTAATAGCAGGAGAAGAGATGAAACAGACTAGAGTGATCATGAATTCCAGACTGTGCGAGTAAACTTAAATGCCAGATTATTCCAAAGTGGACAAAGTCGTATGATCTCCCATTTTGAAAATCAACTTGACCCTACCCTACACCCTGACTCTAGGGGGATTCCCCACCCCCTCAATCTCCAAGTGAAGCGTGGACTCGTCCGTTCTCTCTTATAGGTATAGAGCGCCTTCCCAAAACCCTGGATGTTTTATTTAACATTCCTTCCCATGTATCATTCCGCTCTCATCCGATGATTCCGAAAAAAGCTAGATCACCAAAATCTAATTCTCAATATATTCAGCAAATTCATATAAGAAGCGAACTAGATAATTTCCTCCCAACGCATTGGTATTTTAGAGTTTGTGAAAAGAAGCAATGGTTCCTACTGGAGAGGTAAGCCACTGCTCTGGTCAGCCTTGGAAAACCCTTGTAGCACTTAAAAAACCTTAAGTTCTTCCCCAATTGTTTGGGTCCATGGCTTTCCTCCTTGTACATTGCTAGAGCTGGGGGACTCCACCCTCGATGCCTCTGAGTGATCCAGTCTGCATCCTCATTGATTCTGGGCCAATTCTGAATTCTTCATTCTCTTATCCGCGCTTTCCCTGGATGAGCCCAGTCCACAAACTCAAAGAGCCTGGGACTAATTCAGAAACTCTGTCCCGAGAGTCCCCACCTGACAGGAACACATGTCTTGTCAGGGTTGAAGTACACAGCAGATATGATCCCCTGCTGAACTGGCAAGGAGGCCATTATCGATGAGCCCTGAAGCTTCCCCGGTGGCTGGAGCAGCACTCCAGATCTTCCAAAAGAGGCAGGGTAACTCCTTGGTCAAGGCTGCACCCCTGTGCCCCAGCAAAACCCATTCCATTCTCAGCATCCCGCACTCTCAAGTACTTAGTGCTGAGCAGAGGCATGTGCACAGAACATCAAAACCTTTTTGAGCCACACCTGCTGTCCCCCTCAGAGGCCCTTACCACAGGTGCATCCTCCCTCAGTTGCTGTAAAGTTATCACTTCATTCCCCCATGTCCCCAACAAAGCATGGCATCCCCAATCCAGCGCTCTAACTGACAATCACACCCTCTTCCTCCAGACTGTCACGCAACACCCAGTGCACGTCCAGACTGCCACAGAGTCCTCCTCTCCCTTACATTAACCCAGATCCTGCCTGGCTCCCCCACCCGGGTCTGATGATCCAATCACAACATCCTGTTCAGCACAAAGCATGACCCTCGTCTTCCAGGTCTCTCCCAAAAGGTTGCTAGAACAGGTAGAGCTTCCCATTTCCTGTTCATGCATGGTGGAGCGAGATCACCCGCATCTCGTTGCCCAGGCCCTGTAAATGTGTGTCGAGGGGTAGTAGCACCTCCTATACATATTTGGCACTGAAGTTCCCCAGCATCCACATTGGTCCCTTGAAAGGCTGGTGAAGCAAACTGTAAATATTGTGAGAGCTGTGTAGCACGTGAAAAGGGTGCTGTTAAACGAATGAGCAATAGAACATTAAACACATTAACATAGGGCATAGTTGTTAAGGTGGTGGGCCCGTGGAGAGGGCCATTCGAGCATTAACTACAACTAACAGTGTGGGCCTGTGGAGAAGGCGATTGTGTGTGAGCAGTGTGAAAGGGCAGGGCCTGTGGAGAAGGCCAGTATGAATGAGTTGGGGTGAACGAGTTAAAAGGGTAAGTATGAGAGTGAGTGGCTGTGTATGAACAGGAGAGGGGTAGGTGTAACATGAAGAATAATTGGGAGGGGTTAAGACTAAAAGCAGGAAGGGAAAGGGTTTTTAAAGCAAAAAGAAAACAAAATTGTCATTTGATTATATGGATGCACCTCTACATATGTGTAAACAATTGTCCCAATAGCATGATAAAATATAAAGTACTATTTCGAGGAGGCACATGATACAGTCGGGGAGTGTTATCCAGAATGGCCTGGGGAGGGAACTTTCAATAAGAGTATTATCAACAGTATGTACTCATACCTGTCGGCTACCTATAAAGGAGCCAAGCTAAAAAAGGGGTAGGACATTTTAGGCCCCTGGAAGCTGTACAAAGAAACTAAAAAAGAGACAGAGAAGTAGAATGGGAGGAGCAGCAGGGAAGCTCTCCACCCCCTTCCTATGCAGTGTACCCACTGTTGAAGCCATCTGCATGATATACTGATCCTAGGTGAGCATCTCTAGATAAGGAGAGAATAAACAAAAAGAAAGATGAGTGTGAAACTAACTCTGGGAATAAGGATGAGAAGGGGAAAAATAAATATTTAGTAGACATTAAGAAGAGCATACAAAAGCAACTTGACTCAGTGTTCAGGGAAGCAGAAAAAGCATTGGAATGGGAGATAGAGAAAAAAGGGAAGGAACAAGGAAAGGCAGCAGACGAGCAGGGATAGCCAGCAGGACGCATACAATTTTTTAAAATTGATAACTGGGGACAGGACTTGGACAGCAGCGAATTAGATACGACAGAGGGTGATCACACTGTATTAGATTGGGAGGGCAGTAGCGATAGTGACCATAGGGATGACGAATTCGACACATGCGATGTGACAAGTGTGAGCAGGGGGAGGAGAAGAAATGAAGGGGAAGAAGAGAAAAGAGAGGAATCATTGGGAGATTGGGTTAAGGCTTTGGAGTATGAAGGCTAGAATGGCTGCAGTGAAAAGACCACGGTGAGGGAATAAACCCAGATTCCCCTTTTACAGAAAGCAAAAGGTGAAGTGCATTACGTACCTTGGCAATCAATGGATAGAGATAATGTGGTCTAACCTTTACCTTCACTAATGGCGGGAGCGATTAAGTGGATTTATGTTTTTGAGAAGGAGACAGCAGGGATTCCACTGGCCATAGGAGACATTGAGTTTACTGGCGGTATTGGTGGGGGAATGAAGGGACAACATTTCGCAACAAGCAGAATATGCAGGGGTAAAATTAACCTCTAACATGCATGATGGAACACCCTTTAACAATTATCGAGCACACGTGTGGAAAGCTCTGAGAGCGCTGTATCCGGATACGTCAGATATGGGTTCAATATTAGCACAAAAAATAAAGCCAGATGAGGACCCAGTAGAGTATATATGGTCCATACAAGAGATGTGGACACAGGAAAATAAACAGTGCTGACACGATAAAATACCTTTGTTTTATCACATTGTAGTGAGGGGTCTCCCCGCGGCTGTGCAGGTTTCCCTAGAAGAAATAGTGGGGATAGAAGAGAAAGGATGTCCTGATATACAGGCCACTATTGTGCACTATTTGAAAAGGAAGCAGGAGAAAGATGGAGACAGCAGACAATGTTAAAAACGAAAAACAAATTGGTGCAGAAAGAACTGGCCAAAATAAGCATGGATGGAGCAGTTCTCACAGGACCGGTTGTTATACCACCCGCCCAACAGGGGAGCTTACAGTAGAAATGGTAACACAGCAGGGATACACACAGGTACCATATAATCAAAAATGTGGGATAGTGCAGATGCAACCACAACCTGCATTGTGCCATGTTTACATATGGCTTTGATCAAAGCGCAGTTTACTTTATTATAGTTCAATATACGCACAGCCCTCAACTTATTTTTAAATTTCAACAATACCTTTTTGCGCAGTATGTGATGGTTAGGAGTGCAAAGTATATTGCATTTCAGATTCCTTAATTCCTTATTTTTTTTGTCTTTTTAGCATTTTACATGCTGGATAGAAGTGATGAGGCTGGTTAACAGCGATTACTGAATATTTTTCTCGAAAGTGTAGTAGGGGCTTATTGATTGTGCTTGAGCAAATAGCTTCATTTTCAGCAAGTGTTGGATTGATGGTATTTATAATGTTAGTAGATACATGTGATGCAAATTGTTTGCATAGACCCGGATTCCATCGAAGAGATATATTGTCACGATGTACCTCAGCAAAGGACAGTACATGGGCAACGTCTAAGGGTGAGTGGTCTAATTGTAGACAAATTGATAGAGGAGCGTGATCTCCATATATTATAGGATGTATTATTACAGAACTTGCTAAAGGGGTGATGCTAAAGGGGTGATGGTATGGGATAGACATGTATAGTCGATCATGGAGGTTTTTACACCCCGACTCCAAGTGAATTGAAGTCCATTATCATTGCATTTGACTGTTAATATCCCAATCATGAAAGTAAGCCTTCCACATCGCCCCTCTCCTCTTAGCTACAGTTGAAACGCTACCAGCCCGGGAATCAAGCTGATTCTGGTGGCACACAGAATTAAAGTCCACACCTATTATAATATCACAATCCCCCTTTTGTAAAAACGATTTTTCAAGACCGTTATCCATTTAGTCAAATATAGATTCAATTGGGGTAACCACAGTATTCCAATATAGATTTATTAATAAAATAGATTGTTTTCTCATTTGGCAAACTCAGCATTACACACAGAAGATTGCTTGATTCCCAGGCAAGTTGCATATGACATGAGATGTTGTTCACTGCAGTCGCTAGTCCTCCGGATGGACGGCCACTATTATCCCTAGTGGCAAGAGTGCAATATGTTCTATATCTTGCAACAATAAATACCTACATTTTCATTGTTTCTTGTACCATCATAATACTAGGGTGCCTGCTGAGAGATTGAGTATGAAACCAACCTGCATTTACAAAGGCACAACAGTGTGGGTTTTCATATGTGGGAGGAGCAAACAAATACACAGGACAGTACCAGAGAGGAAGAGGATACTCTGCAAGGCGAAGGCGACTTGGGTACATGGGTATAGGCCCACGGTTTTGAAGGACAATGTTTTGCGTGCAACAACTTTGCTAATTTTGCCCAAACATGCCCACTAATTGCACAAATGAGACAGCAAGGAGTCCAGCAAGAGCAGGCACATATGCAGACGCAGGCACCTCAACAGATAAGTGATACCACTGCAGCAACTACAACTGCTGCCCACACAAACACAGGTTGTACCAACGATGGGACAAGCGCAAGGAGGAGGTATGGCAGGAACCCAAGAAACTGGGAACATACTTCAAGCACCAGCACAGACACAGGTACAAGAAAAAGTAACAATACTAGGACAGAATGCAGTGCCCCAATACACAGGAGTGACAGTGGTGGGTGGAAATCCATTCACATCTTCCAACACATTTTCCCAATGGGGGTACCCATGGGAAGTGTGAGTTTGTCCTGTCGTAGCAGTGACTAAAGAACCCAAAGAAGAGCCCGAGGTAGCAGTTGAAATGGGGCAGAGGGGATTTTCCTTTCTCATAGATACTGGGCGACCAGATCATGTATAAAAGAAGAGGGATTCCCATTATCCAACCAATAATTAGACACACAAGGCTTTTCGGGGACTATTTTGAAGGTTCCTCTGACTACAGATTTGCCATAAACAACAGTGACGCAGAAAATTGTAGCGCCATTATTGTATTCAAAAGACACTCCTATCAACATTCTAGGAAGATCCTTGCTAAGCAAACTGAATGCCACAATTTCATTTTCAGAGAAAGGGATGGTGTACACCACACCAGGCATGTACCCAGTCAGGGTGGCAGTGTTGATATAGGCATAACAAAGGGGGGTCTGGGAATCTCTCTACCAGCACGAACACAGCCCATTGACCTGTTCTTGGGTGAATAACCCCTCGGAGAGACTCTACCAAGTCTTTAGCTCACTGTCCCTTTCACAGAGAAGAAATGTCCCCGCATATCAGTCTTTGTCCTGCACAGGGGCAGTCCAACACCGAAAGGCATACTATGCACACAGCACAATGAGATGGATACCCACACACGCAAGTATGGCATGTAGGTGCTCCTGAGATGGGTGTTTCGATTGTCCAATGAATTTCTGGTCAGACCGCAGTGTCCCTCCACCATTACTTCAGGCACACACACACACACACACACTGCTATACCTAGAGGAAGTAGTGGTGAGAAAAGACATGATTATATTAGTTGCTACTGAGGATGACAACATGCAGTGGTGATCAATCTTCTACATCGATCCCACCCTGACACTGACAGGAGTAAAAGGCACTGAGTTGTTTGCTACAAAAGACAATGAGGAGGGAGAGATAGTGTTCGAACTGAGCATACCATGTCCAATACACATACAAGAAAGACGCAGTGCCTCAGATGACACAATTGGTGAAGAAATAAATAAAATACTTGCAGGAGGATCTGGAAAAGGTTCCAAAAGTTCTATGGACAAAAGGACCCTGTAATGCGGGTATACCAAATGGAGTGGGGCGAGTACATATTAAAATAAAAGAAGGCGCTCTGTTACCACAAGTAAAGCAATACCCCCTGTCCCGAGAAGCAGACGAGGGCCTATATGAGACATTGCATGCCCTATGTCAGCAAGGTATAATATAGGAATCCACATCGCCTTGCAATGCGGCTATCTGTTCGATCAAAAAATCAAAGGGAGGGGCATGGTATTTCATAAGGGATTTACACCCTTCTAACAACATTATTGAGGCATAATACCCACTAGTTGCAACCCCTGTGACTATTTTTTGCAGCGTTCCAGCAGAGGCACACTATTTCACAGTTGTAGTTTGGAAAAATGCATTTGTCTCTATTGCCCTCCATCCTGACATCAGGTATCTCACCGCCTTTACATATTGCGGGACCAGATTTGAACACACAAGAATGCCCCAAGGGTACTGAGAGGGACCTAGCATATGTAACTGGGTAATATAGATGGATTTGAACAATCTACAGGTTGCAAGCACAGTGATACAATACGTGGATGCTCTTTTGGTGTGCAGCACAACAGAAGATGAGTGCAGAAAGGACTCAGTGACACAGCTGACATTACTAGTTGACAAAGGGTACAAAGTGAACAAAGAGAAACTGCAGTACTGTCAAAAAGAAGTAGTTTACTTTGGGCAGATTGTATCAGCAAATGGGAGGAAAATAACGTCAGAAAGAGTGGAGGCAATACATAAAAGAACCCATCCAATAAAGGTAAAAGTTGTAGCTCTAATCACACCAGGCCATTACTGCAAGCACTAAAAGAAGCTCAGAAAAGCATAAGCAGCATAAAGTGGACAGCTGAAATGGGTGAACATTTTGACAAACTCAAACATATATTTGCACATACAGCAGTATTGGCTACTGTTGGGAAGGAGATGAACCTATCCCACCCCCCTAGGCGCATCCCATGAAGATACGTGTGATGTGCCAGGGGGCAGGGGGCATGCTTAGAGACCCTGCACGGACACACTACTATGTGAAATGTAGATGCTTGGACTTAGTGCGCGCATATAAACAGGCACAATTTTGTAGCTATGGTAGAAACATTTGGACTTGCATGGCTGCGCGGTAGACACAGACCACAAACCTAACAAAGAAACCTGAATGGGCCCACGCGCTGATGATAGAGAAACCCACACTATTAGCTTCCACAGAAACTTTCCTTTGTTCTACAACTGTTGCCAATACGTGTTATCCTGAGAAGGAATGTGCCCTGCAAGGCCACGGGACAGTATCAGGCACCTACAGTTGTAAGGAAGGCTTGATATCAAACAGTAAAACAGACACAAATGATCACAATTCAAGGGTGCTTATTGAACTTCAATTTGGTTTGAAAAACACCTATCTAATCCTAAATCTAAATATGGGAGCAAGCTATGACCATCAAATAATAATAACACAGTCCTAGTGGTGTCTTGTCAAATTAAAATGGCCTATACTAATAAAGCTATTGCCAATCCTTACTTCTAAATAGAAATAGTGTGGGAATCAATGTTATGCAAAAGAAAAGTGTTCAAGAAATGATGTCGGGATCTTCAAGCTGTTGGCTTCCGTTACCCATGTTTTCAGCACGGGACAAGGCAGCACACTCAAGCTTAGCACAGTCTCTGGCTTCTCTAGCACGAGGATGCAGTTCAAATCTCAGTAGCAGGGCCGTCTCTGCCAAAGACTCTTGCCATTCAAAGTCTCTTTCTTCAGAGGGCCTGATGCAACAAACAAACACTCAAAAGTTCCTTTCTCTTCAGGATTCTCACATACAACTTCTTAGGTGATTTTTGATTCACCCTGGATCCCCTTCTGCTGGGTTCAGACCCACTTTAACACCAAGCTTTCAATTAGTCTGCCGAGCTCGGACCAACTTGCTCTTCTTTTTCCAAACTTTCTTTGCGTAAGAAATCAGACTTTTGGTTGTGCACAGGATTTTGCACAACCTGCCGCAGGACCACTCCAATCCACAGTTATTTGCTCTTTCTTTTATGTGCTTTCTCTTTTACTTTCATTTAGCCAATTCCCAGCTGGATACCTTAAAGAGCCTTTCGGCTGAGCACACACCTGGTGCTGGACCACTCTGCCTAAGGTATCTTATCTTGGTTTCAAAGTTCAATCACTCATCAGCAGTTTAACTTCACTTAAGTTTCTTATTACACGTGTTTTTAGCAATGTTTGTTCCAGTGCTCGCCATACAATTTTGCTGCTTGAAACCTTGGCTTCAACACAGACTGGTCTGGTATTGGTCTCCCCAACTCACTGGCTGTGTCAATTTTATGTTTTGAACTTGGAGCCAAGGATGGTACCACAGAGGCTAGTGATTCTCCCCGCCTTGATTACTGATGTGCGAGGGTCCTGGGTATCTCTGACACACAATGCAAGATTCTTCAGCCTGATTTCTTGGTTTTATGCTTTCTTTCTTTGAAGGCCTCTGGAAAGTAATGGTTCCTTGTCGAAAAGGTCAATGGAACATCCCTCCTTGAGATCCCTCTTCGTCTTGCCATCTTTCCTCTCGTGTTAAACTGCCATCTTGGAACTTCTGTTCCCCGTGTGTTCTGCCTTGCTCAGATTGTGCTTTTGTGCTCCGTCTTTTATCTGTGTGGGGAAGTGTAATGGAAGTCCTGTGTGGGTGATGATCGGTAATTGCCTGACCATGGTATTGGGACACACCAGGTATGCGGCTCAGGTGTTAGTCCATTTGCTCTCATATCACGCTGTCAGTGAGAAAGTTCTTTTATTTAAAAAAAGGGAGGGGGTAAAGTTCACACATATCATACTTGGCAGGATTGGGTAAAGGTGTTAAAGGGAAGGGTATACCGTGTTTCCCCATCCGGTGTCCCACTCCCCCAAGACCCCTCACCTAGGTCATCCTCTCGCACTGGTCCACCCCCAGGAACTGGATCCAAAAGCGATGACTGTGTCCTGGCCATCTGGATGACGGATCCTCAGGGACTAGTGAGTGAGACACCTTCTGGTTTCTCGCAGAGTGCATGTTCATCACAGTCAGGCCAAAGCAGGCTTCTGACCCTCACCCAGGCAACCATGAGTTATGGCACCCACAACTGTCCCAGTCCAGAGACCCCTGAATTCCATGATAGTAGGTGACCCCAGACCACAACCATAAAATACTTAGCCATTGAAGATATGAGGACATGCCCGTATCATCTTAACCCCACTATGAGAAGATTTGAAATGTGAGCTACAGGGTGGAATAAATCATAGTCCAAAGCAAGGGTGGAAGCCTTGGGTGCGGATGGTGCTAAACAGAATGAGTGAAGAATGTGTGGGTCAGCCTGACCTCAAGATCCCCCTGTGTCAGTCCCCTAACCTCCCAGGTGCATGGCATAGTGATAGAGTAGCTTTGACTTACATAGTGGAGATAATGAGCCCTGCAGACCCCACGTGATGGAAGACGGACGGACGGGGATGGGGCCAATGGCCTGGCATCTCCTATAGAGCAGGCTGCCCATGTATAAGGTCTCACTAACCAGATATGCAGGTTTTTACTGTATATATTTGTCACTGATGATTTATTGCCTTATAACATTCTGCTTGTATCATTTATTGGCAGAATGACCTTGGGCAGCAGAGGTCTTTGCTAGCATACCTATTTTTTGTGAAATTAAAACTTGTTATCCTTGCAAGAATCTCCTGGCCTTTTTTACTTAGTGGGTTGTATTTTTTCTGGCTTGAGCGTTTGTAGGCATGCCTTCACTACACCCAATTACAAAGAGAAATTTCACTTGTTTTCCCATTCAGACGGAAAGGCAATGCCAGCTGTACTAACACAGAAAAGGGAAAGGGACACAGGCCACTGGCTTATTACAGTGGATCACTAGATCCAGTAATGCAAGTACCCTTCCCCTGTGAGCAAGCACTTGCTGCTGCTGCATTTGCTATTGAGAAAGCTTTCATAATTACAATGGGGTGCCCTGTAATTTTGTATGTGAAACATGCACTGTTTGCAATACTAGAAAGGACCCAATCAACATTGGCAACTCAGAGATCTTCAGGGTACGAAGTAATACTGACAAACCCTGCAATAGAGGTGGTAAGGTGCAGAACAGTAAACCCAGCAGAATTCATTGCAGAGCAAATTGAGGAGGGAGATTACATACATGATTACATGGCATGCATAGACAGGAGTGAAGGTTACCC
Organism: Ambystoma mexicanum; assembly: GCF_040938575.1. NCBI lineage: Eukaryota > Metazoa > Chordata > Amphibia > Caudata > Ambystomatidae > Ambystoma > Ambystoma mexicanum. The sequence goes on from NC_090931.1 coordinate 83,586,042, forward strand.
CTGGTAAAAGAGGAAGTGATTGAAGGTGGGGGCATGATCTTTATTGATGGAAGCTTAAGTATCGACCAAAGCACAGGACAAAGGCATTCTGGTTCAGCAATAGTGGGACACAAACATGGAATATACAAGGGAGAGAAGTTGATGGTGTATTCACAGACATGATTTCCAGCGCACTACTCTGGTCAAGCAGCAGAATTAGTGGAATTAATTGAGGCACTAAATATGTCAGAAGGACAAGCAGTTAATCTTTTCAGACTCTGCATATGTAACATCCACTGTGCATTCAGGACTGGCAAGATGGGAAAGGAGAGGGTTCGGAAGGAGTGACGGCACACCAGTACAGCATGCAGCACTGTTGAGTAAATTATTGGAAATGCTGCCACTCCCAATAGAGTTGGCTTTAATAAAGTGCAATGTCCACACAGGAGGGAAAGATTGTATTTTATTAAGTAATGAAAAAGCAGAGAAAGAAGCAAAGGAAGCAGCATATCTGCCAGAAGGGACACGTACTGCTCCCTGGCGAAGGAGAAAACATACCTCTTATGGCACTGATTAAAACAATTTCTAATATTAGGGGTAGTGTGGCCCTCTTTTTTGATAGGGGGGACCAAAGTCATGAGCGAGTCTAATATAGTGGAATATATGACTAGAGAGATGTATAGAAAATAATACCACATTTAAAAGTCACCAGATGTACTAACCCACACCGCATAAACTGTATGCAACTTTTCATTGTATGAGGTAGATGTGAAAAGCCTTCAACAGTGTATTACTACCCAGTAATTAAGTGGCAAACAAAAGGTTTTGGACAATAGCTTTGTAAAGCTATTTTTAAGTCACATGAATGTTTTTTAGTCACATGAATAAAATTGTCATTATATGAAAAGTAATTTGGGTGTTCTTATGCACAAATCACTGATAGGGATCTGTACCAAGTGTGCTGAAACCATTCCAGGCCAGAGCCAGACAGGTGGGGTAGCCTAAGTCCCCTTTTTCCACTGATTAAAAATAGCAAGGAAAAAGATGTATTGCCAGACCACATTAATGCAACCGTGATAGAGCAAATAATGGAGTTGCAGGGAGAAGCCCCAAATGATGAAAAAGAATTGTGGAAGAAAAGAGGATGTTCTTTGTCCCTAACCAATCTAATTTGGCAGCATGATCGCACAGGCAAGGTGGTAATGCCCAAAAAATTGTTGCCCACGTATCAAAAGAGCATGTGGCTGTGGGGATAAGTGAAGACTGGTTTGTGCCAAACTTATACGAGAATGTCTCTGAATTTGTGGACTACTCTATGATTTGCCAGAAATTCCGACCAGGTCACACTTTAAAAGTAGTACTGGTAACGTTACTGCGACCGGAGGTGCCATTCGCACTATGTCAATACGCAAGATAGATGATTGTTGTGGTGTGTCCGTTTTCATGTTGGCTTGAGGCAGGTCCCTGTGCCCATAATGACGCCCTTTCAGTGTCGAAATTCTTGGTGAGGGAAGTGTTCCTGAGGTGGGGATCCCAGATGAAATTCACGCTGACAATGGTCAGCATTTTGCAAATGATTTGACTAAAGAAGTAACTGCCAAATTGTGCATGGTTTATCATGCACAAGCCAACGGTTTTGGTTGAGAAGATGAATGGCCTTTTAAAACAGTGCTTTGCAAAGCTAATGCAAACGCTTGGAAAATCTTGGTTGCATTGCTTACCTCTTGCACTTTTCGCTTTGTGCAATTCTCCTGGAAGGGATCATCATCTTAATCCACATGAGATTGTTACAGGTCGGAGAATGCATGCACCTGTATCTCCGTCACGTACAATCTCTGATGCTAATTCCTCTTCTAACATTCTGGGGGGAGATTTCCGTACGTATCTCTCACAACTTCCAAAATCGCTTCAATATGTATCCCTGCAGACAAGGTCGAGAGCTCTGGCAGAGCACACAAGTGATCAAGGAGGACAGTTTCCACAAGCGGCACTTATCTATCCAGGGGACAGTGTGTACATACAAAACCATGTCAGGAGGAGTGCTTCACAGGTCTTAATAAAGTGACTTACACAATGCCAACAGCTGTGAAAATTGAGGGTCGCTGAGGATGGGTTCACGTCACTAACGTGCGCAAAGACAAGAGCACGAAGGCCTCCCATTGAGCGTAGGAGCAGAGTGCAGCATGATGGGAAGTGTTTGCTCACTTTCATGAACATTCTTTTAGCAACAAAACTTTGTAAAACTCTAGCAAAGGATGAAGGAGAGAGTGTGTTTTCAAAGACAATGGGCCCGATTGCGACCCTGACGGTCAGGAAACAAGGATGCTGGTAAGCTTACTAGCACTGTTGTTGCCGGGCCGGCATAGTACAGGTCTGCCTGCTGGAGCCGCTGTGCCCACCAAGTCTGACCCTGCCAGGCACAGCGGCCACTTTAGGCGGACCGGTCACTAAAACACTGGCACCGTTAGCAACAGTGCCAGTGATTCCGTGTCCCCAATCCCATAGAGTCCTTAAGGACTCTATGGGAATGGGGACTTACATTTTGCTAGCACCTGACTTTGTGGGCCGCTGCAGTTGTAATCTCCTGGCAGCACCGGGAAGTCAGGTGCTGGTAAGTATTTACGGGTCTGGTGGCAACCTCCGCCGGTACCACCAGCCTGGTTACTGCCGGACCTGTATTGAGGCACAATGTCATTATGAGTAGACGACAAACATTTTTGCTTTTTTTGGGATTATAATGATAGTAACACACATTAGCATAAGATTAATATTCTTGTTTTATTTGGTTTTGAAAGGAAAAAGGGGTACACAGTTAAATGACACAGTAAATAGAGGAACAAGGAATGTAATTGATGAAGAAGGTTTTCATCATGACACTGAAAAAGGGCAAAGTTTATCATCTGGATATGTCTGGTGCAATGAAATCTTACATGTGGGAAGAGAAAGGACGAACAGCATGTGCTACGTCTGCTCACTCATCCCACAAGTAATGGGGGCACCAAAGCTTTTCCTGCCTTATGAGGAAGCATGATGCCTAATGCAGCTACCCCTCTGAAAAACTAGGGGTGAATTCCAAGCAGCAAGGTTCACAGTCCAGTGGGTAGATGAAGGGGAAAATATCTATGCTGATAATTACGTGACACTCAACCGAATGGCTGAAAAAAGAGATCCCAAAACATATTATTGTTGAAGCTATAATATATAAAGGGGGAAACTAAAAGTAAGTGAACACAAAAAATGGCAATGCATAAACAAGAATGGGCAAAGCATTATCTGGTGTCACACAAGATCATTAATGGGAATAAAAGGGGCAGTGGGGTATGGTGGAAAATGGGAGGGGGGAATAATACAATGTTATGCTGAAGGTTTGGTGGGATATGAACAAAGCGTGGCTGCAAAGTGAACAACAGTTGTAAGGCAATTTGGGGAAAATATGTACATGCATTGACCTAGCTAAATGAAAGACACCAACCAGTTGACATAAAGAGATTTACACGTTTCCCTCTGTTTCAGGTCCAGTGGGGCTATCCATCTGGAGACTAATACTAGCTGTGATAAGGTGATGCGTACGGTGCTGATGTAGTGGCCCTAATGGACGTGTGGTGGGTATGTGGATCGAAGGCCTACTTCCGCCTGATTGGAGTGGAATTTGTTCATTCATTACATAACACAGCTGTGCCCCTCTGGTGCCTTGAAACAGCACTGCCGTTGAGCTTGTGCTAAAGGCGAAAGTGGCATAACAAATTGAGAAGCAAAAATCACTAAACAGAAAAAAGAAAACGCAATAACTACTGATACGAAAAGAGTGCTGAAAAGGTGACCACTATCCATGACGAATTTCAACTGTTCTCAAAGGCTGCTACTTTCTTTATGTCCCTGCTACTTCGAGGTGTAAAGGGTGCAGCCAATACGAAGTTGCTTCAGCATACACGTTATAAGTTGCTGCAATTGGCCAATTCAACAGTTAAAGGCCTAAATGCAATAAAGTAAGAATTGAGGGCACTACGGTTGGTGGCTCTACTAAATCGTTATGTTCTGGGCCTTCTAACAGCTATAGAAGGAGGAGTGTGTGCCAAGTTTGGGAGCAGATGCTGCACTGTGGGACCTGATGTAGAGGTTTTGAAAGGAGTATTGAAAACAGCTATCAGTGAAACACAGACACTCCACTAAAGGGTGACAAGTGAAGCTAGTGGAGTACAGTCAAATAACTGGCTGGACAGAATTTTCACATGGGCTTAGTGGAGTATTTTGAGTGACTGTCCCCACGTTGGCCCTCATGCTCATCACCTTCTGCATTGGCAAAACTTTATTCAGACTCTATACTAACAAAAAAGGAGGAACGCTCATGTTGCGCCTGGATGTTGATGGGGAATGTGCTAGAAATAAGCCCAGTAACAAGCTTACAAAGGGTGACAAAAATTATGAGGTATATTGTGTCACAGTAAAAACTGAGGATGTTGAAAACTGAGCACCACTGGAATTCATGTGATAAGGATGGGGAAGGATGTGTGCTGACAAATGTACCAATAGAAAACTGGGAAGAGGAGGAGAGACATGAGTAGACTAAAAAAGGTGTGGGTGAGTAATAAACTAATGGTAGAATGGGCACTGGAGGGAAGTGTGGATTTAGTTATTGATCGATCAATAAAAGAGGGGAATAATGTGCTATAAATGCAAGTTCAGTGTGGTAGAAAGGTGCAAAGTTACCAACTGCGGGAGTAGCCTTTTGAACGTGAGGGGGAGTAATTTGCAATAGGCTGGATAATGCCCATAATAAGATATATGATATGGCATTTATAACGAAAGAGTGTTTTAAGTTAATAAAATTTAGATAATAAAGATGGGTCATAGGCAAGTATATGAGGTTTTATATTGGGCTGAGACACTGCAAATAGGCCTTTGAGCATTATTTTTAGAAATGAGTGCTCATTTCATTAATTTGCTTAGTAGCCGCAGTGGCTGGTAGCTATGAGAAGCTAGCGCGGGACGATCCCATGGATGAGGAGTCTTGGGGGAGTGCAAGTGGGACATCGGCCAGCAAGATGCGGTATTCCCTTCCTGTAACATCTTTTCCCCATCCTACCAGTTAGGATCCCTAGGAACTCAACCCACCTTTACCAACGCAAACACTTTCTCATAGACAGTTCACTGTGAGTGACAATGGACTAACACCAGAGCCGTATACCTGACATGTCCCAACACCATGGTCCGGCACGGTCAGGCAATTACGGATCATTGCACACACCTGACTTCCATCATACTTCCATACACGGATAAAAGGCAGAGCATGAAAGCACACTCTGAGTGAGGCAAAACACACGAAGGAACAGCATTTCCAAGATGGCAGTTTAATACAAGGAAAAAGACGGCGAGACCGGAGAGGGTCGCAAGAAGGGTGAGCACCCTTGACCTATAAAGACTGTTACTTTCAAGAGCCTTGGAAAGTAAAAAACCGAAGACCAGGAACTAAGGTCGATAAAACCTGCACATGCTGTCGGATGTACCCAGGGCTCACCTGCATCGATAACCAAGGTGGGGAGGAGCGATTGCCACTGTGGTACTGTCCTTGGCTCCTACAACAAAGCGGGGTCCAAAAAGGCAACACAGCCGGTGAGTCGGAGAGAATGATCCCAAACCAGCTTGTGTTTTGACCTAAGATTGCAAGCGGCAACATTGTATAAAGAGAACAGTGTGTGAAGTGTTTGGAATGAGCGGTGCGACTGCAATTGAAAGCCAAATAGAATTGCTTGAACTTTATAACTGAACTCCGGGGAAACCAAGAAAAGATACCATATACAGAGTGGTCCTGCACGATGTGGGTGCTCATTCAAAAGTCTCTGTTAGGTATCCAACTGATGCTGAGTGCGAAAGAAATATTGAGATCGAAGTGGTCAGGCAACCAGTCAAGCTAAACCCCTTGCACATTTGAAATTCTTCGATAGTTTAAAGCAAATCCAATTGGTCCGAGCCCAGCTGATTGAGACTAATTGAATCTTGCTTTCGAAAGAGATCTGAGCCCGGAACAGGGGGATGCAATGTTAAACCTTTTGTTTGTGAAAAGGATCTGAACCCGGCTGAGGGGGTTCCAGGGTGAACACCCAAATTGAATACTGTGAATACTAAAGAGAATGTTTGCGTGTCATTTATTGGTACAGCAGGCCCACTGCATAAAGAGACTTGTGAGAGGTAAAGAGACTGGACACAGAAGGTGTTGTTTTGTGAACTATGAAAATGGAACTGTATCCTCATGCCGCATAAGCCAGAGTGTGCGCTTTGCTTGAGTGAACTGCCTTGCCACGTGCTGAAAACATGGGGAACGAAGGCCAACATCTCAATTATCCTGACTTTTCATTTTGTGAACACTTTTCTTTTTCATTGACTTAACCCTACACTATTTGTAATTTAGTAGTAAGGATTGGCAGTATTTTTTAGTATAGGCCCTTTTATGTTGACAAGACTCCACCAGGACTGCCTTCATTATTATTTGATGGTTGTAGCTTGCACCCATCTTTAAATTTAGGTTTAGATGGTGTTTATCATACGCCTGCAAAAGTTCAATAAACACCCTTGAACTGTGGTCAATTGTCTGTCTTACTATTACCACCATGCGTTCCTTACAGTGGCACATCGCAAATGTCACATTCCTACGATTGCACGGTAGGAAGCAAACAATCTTTGTTACTTTTGAGGTCATAAAACAGAGCTCATGGGTGCCACGGAAAGGCAATGAATGCACAATCATTTTATAATTCAGCATATTAATTTACAAAGCCTGATCTACTGACGGTTTTAGAAAACCTGTGGCAGTTTCAAATTGCCCCCAAGTACATCTCTGCCTGGGTAGAAGGTTGAAGAGTTCCTAATATGCAACATTAACACTGTAATTTGTTCTTGGTTCAAGGCTCTGACGGTGTCATGGTAGAAGACTTTCTCATGAGAGCGTAGATGAGATGACTGAGGCAGTTGAATAAAGATCCGCTGGCCATCTCAAATGTTTCAATTGATTGGCACTTTGATGTGGGAATTGGGGGTTGCATTGTGACATCACAAGGGAAACTAGGGTAGTGGGGTAAGGTTTGTGGGACCCAATCATAGATGATAATGCATGCTCTTCTATAGGGTATGATATGATTTCACCAATCAGCTTCTTGTGGGGAGACATTTTATTGATGCAAAGTGATTGATGCTAATTAGATTTTAATGTTATAAAAGCTTTTGTTTTGGGGGCGTATCTTTGACAGCACATTTCATGCAGTTCTGTTCTGCATTCTGTTTGAATTTTGCTTTCCCAGCTTCGACTGGGCCCAGATTAAAGTTGCGTTACGTCTTACCTGGCGTTCCCTCCTTTTTTTACTACTTTTGTAATGTTTACCAGTGAGTTCTGAGGCAACCCGCTGAACACTATGATGAGGTTCCCTATCTCCAAATGAAAACCTAAGGTGCTCATCATGGTGTTTAGTCAACATTAACCCTCTGTCCTCAGTCCGGAACCTAATCAAAGTAAGCTGGCCCGACCACTATAAACAAACTATAACATCTAAAGTATATGAGTTTTAGGCTTGGGTTGTAGCTGATCCCCTTCTCTGTTAGCAGTGCTTGAAAATAAATGTTCATCACTGTTCTCTGCATTTGGTCTTTACCAATAGACCCTTGCACAAAGGTTCCTCAGTGTTGCTGCAGTTCATTAAAGTCAAATGAGCTTGTTTCCCCTTTAGTCGTCCACACACTTGGACGTTTCACTGAAGCAAAAACATTTAATTTTCTCCTCCCCTTCGAAATACTTGGGATGTATGTTGATAGCCCCCGCTCCACGGCCACTGCACTCCTCTCAGGGTTGTAGTCAGTGTTTGTGCTATGGTTCACTTTCTCTCATAGCCCTCCTTGCCCACCTTGTTATCTTGGCTTGGTCATTTTAGAGCTTTACTGAGCCCGCTCTCCCCTTAGTGTACACTCTGCTTTGGTATCTCCTCTTATTTCATATCTGTATTTTCTATATGTTTGTCTTAGTTTGCATGGGCTCCGCGACTAGCACCCTCATAAACCCCACCTCCCTTATCGAGTCTGGTACTTCCCTGTATTTGTTGCAGAGCTTTACCACCCTCCTCCCTTTCTCTGGCCTAGACCGCGTACCTGTTGCTCCTCAGTACTTTCTCCAGAGAGGCTCGGTGGCTCTGGTGGTGGCAGACTCCTTCACGTTGGGTTGCTTTCTGGTGATCTCTGGTAACAGCATTACCAGGGGCTTTCTTGTGCTTTCTCTGGCTTCTTCTGGCGGCACCCTGCTCATGGCCTAGCCAGTAATTTCTCAAGCATTCCCTGGCGACAACCCACTCAGGTGCTCACTGGTCTCTCTTCCTCTGGTTTTCTCTGGCAGAAGCTTTGTCGTGAGCTTGCCGGTGATTTTTCTGGCTCTCTCCAGTGGGAGCCTTCTTGTTAGTTCACTGGTCCCTCTACCTTTGGCTTTTTCTGGTGGAAGCCTTCTCGTGGGCTTGCTTGCATCTTTTTCTCTGGCTTTCCGTTGCTCGACCGATGCCTCTGGGGACATGAGCAGAAACTTTGTTTGCTGGACGTTCCTGGGCTCGGTGAAGATTCCTGGGCTGCTCACCCACTACATACTCTGGTCCCGCCTCCAGGCAACACTGGTTATGCGCAATAGCAGAGGCATCCGCTTTGCGCATCTACACCCCAGCGTGAATGACTTTGCATCAGCTTGTCTCTCTCCAGGTGAGGATTGATAGGTCTAAATATGGGTCTCTGTACTGAGAGACAAACTTCCGTTGATTACAAGATTTCAGAGTTGAGTTTGGGTCAGCATTAACTTTGAACAGAAAAAAGGCTTTATCACTTTGACAACCTCTTCAGCGCCTATATAGGTATAGAACACTGGATTTGCATGAGATTTAAATAAAGATTGGGAGTCCTTGTCCCCTATCGGGAGTCACTCCCACCGAGATCCTCCTTGCCCAAACCCCTAGGAAGGACCTTGTGTAGCAGACTCACCTCCCTAGTCTCAGTGGTGCTGGCTCCCCCTCGGGGAGAAGGGACCGATACCCTTGATTCGTCAAAGTATGCATACATGCAAAGGCTTTCCTGTTTGGGTGTGCATCACGTGTGATCGGGCGAATGGCAGGGTCTACATTGCCATGTCCTCTACCTTCATGGATGTGTTCATTTTTTTGTGGGGGCATACATTTTAACTGGCATTATGGGCAAAGCCAACATGAGAGGATCACACATGGGTTTGGGGGTAGTTACAATGGTGCAGGCAGCATGGGTATGTTTTTGTACAATAAACATGCCATTTTTACTGGTATTTTAGGCAAAGCCAAGTTGGTGAGCATTACTATGCGGTGGGGTCATTGGTGCAGGCAGCATGCATGCATTTTCTTACCATGGCATGGTATTATTTACTGGCATTATGGACAAAGCCAACATGAGTGTTCCATGGCCAACTTGGCCTATATTGGTGTAGTTAGTATGAACATGTTTTTTGGCATTTCTTGCTGGAATTATGGTCTACAACAACATGAAGACGTTTCTCATGTGTGGCGTGATTGGTATAGACAAGATATACATTTTTTTAGCATGGATAAGTATTTTTACTGGCGTTATGAGCAAAGCCAACATGATGAGTGTTCTTATGTGGTGGTGGGTGGAGGGATTCATTGGTGCAGGCAGCCTTCACATATTTTCTTACATTGGGAATACCTACTTTTTGTGACATTCTAGGAAAAGGCAACATTACGAGTGTTCTTATGTGGCCATACTGGACGACAAGGGTGCAGCATGCCTGGATATGTTTTCTTAAAGTGGCATGTCATTTCTTTACTGCCATTATGAGCAAAGCCAACAGGAGCTTGGTCTTACATGGGGATGCTAGCATGTATAGGCAGAGGAAGCATGGACATGTTTGCTTATAATATCAATGTTGATGCTATGGTTAGCTTGCTTCAGTATTGCCCATTCATTATTTTGGCAATAGTGGTTATAGTTAGCTTGCTTCAGTTTTCCCCCCTTCTTTACTTTGGCAATGCTGTTGGCTTTTGTAATGCAATGATTGTAATCTTTCTCTTCTTGCCGCTTTACAAAGTTCTTATTTTGCCAATATGACTTCTTTATATTAGTGCGATAGTCATAATTGCTGTCAGTAGTCAGTGGTCGCTTACAGAGCGTACCGGGATTAACCGACAATGGTAAACTTACTGGTTTCCGCACACGCGTCCGTGTGATCCACCTCCACTGCTCATTCTGTCACTTCTGCCGCCTCCTGGATGGCAGACTGCTTCGATTTTCCTGCGGGCTGCGCCGATCGGGAAAGGAGCTTCTCTCACTCCCAGTGCACACCGGTGCTCACCAGCCACTGGGGCACAGCACACAATCAGGAGAGCCTCTCTCTCCAGGATGAAAGCCTGCCACAACACCGCTTCCCACTGAGCTACCTCTGCAATTAAGATTATCAACCTTGGAGACCCTCTCAGGATCGACATCCGCTTCAAAGATAGTGGCGGCTCCGGCGGCTCCTTTCTTCTTCCACTGCAACTGTGACTGGTGGTCTCTCCAACTTCACCTTCTTGTTCTAATGGCCTGCACCTGAGGGGGCCCTTTATATTCAAGTCCCGCTTAGGTGTGGGTCATTAGAACCACTAGACTGCACCTTGCAGTTTAGTGCCTCTGATTACCTCTTCCTCGTCCCACTACTGATTACCTTTTCATTCATGACTACAAACGTCAACTTTAATGGATTTACTTTGGGTATCAAATAGATCTCCATAGAAGGGTTTTAGAGGGGTCAATGTTTGGTCCAGATTTATGGGAGAATTATATTCATCAGAAGTCTGGGTATTAAAGTTCTGACTCTGACATATTTTGTTCCCCTGTTGATCACCAGGGTTTTCACTACCATCAATGCGGGTGAAGGGACGTCTTATTCTGACAACACACCATTAAATATTCTGATACCATAGAAATCTCCCTCTCTGAAGAAGATGCATACTGTCCCCCTGTTCCTTTGGGGGCCTTCTCCTCCCAGGTGATCCTCATGGCTAATACGACCCCCAAGGTTAGGATCAGGTAGCGGCTGCCTTCCCCATACCACTTGGGAGGAGACTTTAGGCAGGCATTCTGTGAGGATTCTGCATGATTTATCACAGTACCAAGTATAAAACAACCACACAGCCAGAGCCAAACAGAAACCAACTAACCACCCCTTCCTCTCTTGCACTCCTGCATGCATCCCACGTACTACACAAGACCATAGGCAGCAAAACTACACACAAAACACACACCCACTGCTAACCACGCTGCAAGACCAAACAACTCCAAGCAACAAAAATCCCTGAAGGCCTCCATGTGGAGGCATGTGCCAGTAAGCCTAAGGGGCAGCAAACACTTGGCTACGTCACACTGAAGTTATATTAAGATCTCAGTTTATTTTTATTAGCTTTCTGAAAGAATGACTGACTCTGGTTCCAGTTCTGGAAGTAGAAGGACCCATAGGGTTTTCGCAGATGATTTGTGGGAGTTTGGAAGCCAGTCAATTAATGCCGTCATTGCAAACTTGGTGGAATTAAATTACTGCGTGTTTTCTAACATACTCCCGTTGGGAGCATTTACCACAATTGGTATATATATGTCATGCACGCAATACATACTGCATGTTGATGATAACGCGCAATCATGTTGACTACTGTGTGAAAATCCATTGCATATAGGTGCCTTGAATAGAACACCTGCCACCAGTGACCCCATTACAAATGGTTAACAGTATGTAAGAGGCGAAAGGGTGGGAAACAACAACCAACTATCCAGTGATCATCATCACTTACTATAGGGTGGCAGCTAATTGATAGCCGCTCGTGGAAGGTCAAAAAGTGTTGGGCGAAATACCAAAACACGTGTTTGTATAAGACAAAATGGAAAAACAATCATGTGGCAGATTTTCCCTGAATATTTTCTGTATTTGGATGTCACTTAGTTCCACCAGGAAGCAGAAGAAAAAAGCTGCCAAACAGTTCCATCATTGCTTCATGCTGTTCCGCAGGATGTAATGATTGTGCATGAGTCACTACTATTTTGCCTTTTTAATAACGCCATACGTGCATTAGAGTTTAGTTATTGAAGAACTGAAATTAACTTTGATGACCTTATTATGAGTATATAGCTAAACATGTTTTTTAATATGTAGCATGTTTTAAATACCACATAATTATCAGTTGGGCGATAGCATGCAATAGTTACCGCAAGGGATACATTGAGAGTACTGCATTGGGTAAATAACGCAAATTTACCCCATGCAGTATGGTCTATATTACCTATACAGAAAATATCTTGAAGAATTCCAACTCCTAATTAGGTGGTAGCTTGAAATTGGGAATATTTAAAATATCATGGTGGCTATTTTTGTTTGGCGGTATTAACTCTGGTAATACTGCTAAATGGAAGTACCCTTGAAGCATGTGATAAGCATGCGATAATAGGAAGGGTCTGCATGATTTAGTCCCATGAGGACCCTCTGTTAATTCCAATTTTGCAGTTCAAAGGACTCCATTGTGGACATGTGGTATTAAGTCACATGGTTAATTGCACACGTGAGAATTCTCTTGTGTCGAGGAATTTTCTTCTAAAGCAACACTGCTTTAAGTTGTCCAATCCCTGTTCTTGAGACAATTGGTCTTTGCCTGGTTCCAACATATCCCAAGTACTTTGTGCTAAAGGAAGCGGAGGGGACAGGAAGGAAAGAGTGGTACAGAAAGAAAAAATATGGTGGTACTTTAAGGAACTCATGGTGGCAACAGTAAAGACAGACACAATTGATCACGGTTCAAGGGTGTTTATTAAACTGGGTGTGCAGGTTGGAAAAACGCCTAATCTAAACCTAAAGCTAAAATGGGTGCAAGCTACGACCATCAAATGAAAACTAAGGCAGTCCGATTGGCGTCTTGTCAAATAAAAGGGCCTATACTAAAGAAACCTATTGCCAGTCATTACTAATAATATAAAAGAGTGTGGGATGGGATTCACAATAAAGAAAAGAAGTGTTCACCAATGATAAGTCAGGATGGGGTAACCAGGGGTCTCCCTGCCCCACGTTTTGTGCATGGGACAAGGTGGGACTCCTGAGCACAGCACACGCTCGAGCTTTCCCAGCACGAGACGATAGGTCACTTTTCAGCTATCAGGACTGTCAATGGTGAAGTTCTTTTCTCTTTAAAGTCCATTGTCTTCGAGGACCTGGTGTATTCAAAAATAACAAATAAAAGATCCTTTTCAAATGGACTTTGGGTGATGACCTTTCACCCCTGGATCCCCCTCCTCTGGGCTCAGACCCCTCTTGAACATCAGCCTCCCTCTGTCGGGTTCACAATGGATTTCCTTGCATTCACAAGTCTTAAGGCCTTTTTAAACAGTTCAATGTGGACATCCCTCTGTCGGGTTCACCTTTGTCAACACACTGCTCACAGGACTTTAGGCTTTGCCCCTTTCCATCAGCATCCCTCAGTACGGTTCACTCTTGCCAAATGTTATCAATCACATAATTTCTTCTACTTTCTTACGATGCAGGATTCACTTCCCTTAGCTTTACGATTTTCTGCTGGTCAAAGACTTTCGACTGTACAGAGGATTTTGCTAGACCCCTGTATGACCACTTTGACCCCTTTCCTGCCTTGTTCCCAAGGCCTTCTGGTAATGGTAGTTTCAACAATAGAGTAATCGCCCAGAATGCCCCCACGTGGTGCTAGACGCCTCTGCAGCTGGTTTCCCCCTTTCGCATTAAAAGTTTTTTGTACTTTTCTTCAATTTGCCGTTTGCTACTTCAACACAGTTCAGTTTCTTATCGGCTCTCTCCTCGACTCACTGTCTGTGATGAACCGCTTGGCTTTTCTTGTCAATGGAGTCAAGGACGGTACCACAGTGGCAGGCGTCTCTTCCTAGCTTGGTAATAAGCGGAGGGGAGCCCTGTGTACTGTTGACATCTGCTGCAACACACGCTGGCTATTGTTTGCGGTCGTATTATTCCTTCCACAGAGGCTTTGCGGGCTTGGGTCGGAAAAGGGCAAGGTTGCTTCTCTCCTTGTCACCCTTTCGGTTCTTGACGCCTTTCTCCACCTCTTGAACTGCCGTACTTGGACAGCTGAGTCATTGTGAGGTCTGTCTTGCTCGTCCTATGCTCTCGTGCTCCGGCATTTATCCCTGTGGGGAAGGGAAAGGCGTAACGCTCACCTGATTCCCGTAGGGGCGCCGGTCTTGACTGGGCGTATACCGTATCTTCAAAGGTGATGTGTAACCCACGGCTGGCTCTTTGGGCTGGACCTCTGTGCACTGTATGTCTGGCTCGAAGGGTAAGATGTCTGCAGATAGAAAATGTGGGGTTCATGAACTGGGTTATTGAATGTCTCTCTCTTCTTCCCTTTCTCTTCTCCTGTAGAACCCCAAAGGTTAACGCTCTCACCTTAGGTAAGTGAACGCCGTGCTCTCCATCTGCCTCGAGGCAGGGTGCTGTAACCAGTTTCTTCACTGGATAAGGGGAGCAGGCCTCTTGACTTCAGAGGACTGCTGTCCGTCGTTTACTGCACGAACGGTAAGTTTCGAGTAATTCTAATGTCTTTAAAGTCTTTAGTAATGATGTCTCTTGTTTTGCAGGGTTCCGGCGATGGCGGATGGCGGGCTGAAGTGAGTTGAAGATGGAGCCCGTGTGATGAATAGAAGCGCCTGGAAGCACGTAAGTAAGCGCTTGTTGCCTGCTTCTGCTTCTTGCGCTCTAACTGTCTTTTTATTTTGCAGGTACAAGTTCGGGGCGGCTGCAGGGTGCCGGAATACCCACTGGGTTAGATGTGGAAAGGAGTAATGGCACGTGAGTATTAAAGTTCCCCAATGTCTTTAAACGCACCTTGTTTTGTCTTTCAGATGCGGGATGCAGCGCCGAAGGCCTCCGGAGCGTGCGAAGAGTTGGTAAGCTTTTGTCTTTCAGATGCCGGAATGCAGTGTGAAGACCTCCGGAGCGCACGAAGAGTAGGTAAGCCTTTGTCTTTCAGATGCCGGAATGCAGCGCGAGGCGTTGGTGACAGCCGATGGACCAGGTAAGTGAAGAGCTGTCACTGAAGACCGTAATGCTAACCTGTTCTTTCTTGTCTTTATAGGTGTTGCTGAAGACTGAATTCAGAATGGTAAGCCTTTTTCCTTAGGCCCAGGATCAGATGCAGAAGACACGATGAGCGTTCTGCTGCTGAGGATGCAGAATAACGCAAAGCAAGATTCATCCATCGGGTGTGGTTTAAATAGCCTCCTGTAGTGCTTAGGTGTCTCCTTCCACAGCCACGCCTAGGTAAGAAAAGAGTTTCTTCTTTCCAGAAGAGTTCCAGTGTTCTGAATCTAGGGAGTGGCTCCTGCCCCACCCAACAGGAAAAGTAGTTCCAAACAGAAGAGGATCAGAGACTCAACTGGCAGGCAAGTAAGCAGCATGGTCTGCTGCAGGTAAGTCCACCCAAGCATTATGAGCCCGGCGCTTCCAGCGCTGGGACTGGGCATATTTATGAGCCTGGTGCCACTGGCGCCAGGACTGGGTCCAAAAGGTCCCAATTGGGACTGGTTGGCACTTGGAACCTGGGTTATGGATCTGCTTCCAAGGGAGTTGGGAAAACCCTGACCTTTTGGAAGCAGAGATCATGACAGTACCCCCCCTCAAGGCCCCTCCCAAACCGGGCTTCTCCGGGGGTTTTGGCTTGTCAGGAAATGTTCGGTGAAATCTTTTGATTAGGCGAGGAGCGTGGACATATTCAGCAGGTTCCCAGGATCTCTCTTGGGGGCCATAGCCTTTCCAGTCAATTAGGTAGAATAGTTTAGATTTGGAGATCTTGGAGTCCAGAATGCTTTTGACTTCAAACTCGAGTTCTCCATCAACTAGGATAGGTTTCGGGTTTAATAGAGAGACGTGGAAGACCGGATGTATCTTCATGTGCGGGGGCAAGTCCAACTTGACCGCTACTGGGTTTACTATGGTAGTGATGGAATAGGGACCAAGGTATCTTGGGTTGAATGTGCGTGGCCCTTTTAGAGGTAGATATTTGGTGGATAACCAGACTTGATCCCCTACTTGATATTGAGGGGCTTCCTTCCGATGTTGATCTGCTCCTTTCTTGTATTGTTCTTTAGCCCTTTGAAGGTGAGAAACAGCTTCCTCAAAGGCTTGGGTGATTGTAGAATGCAGGTAGTCTACTGCTGGTGTTTCAAGATCTTGGAGGGGATCCAACTCCGAGGTTCGAGGGTGACTGCCGTACAAAAGAAAAAACGGGGTTTTCCCAGTTCCCGAATGGACAGAGTTGTTGTAGGCATATTCGGCTATCCAAAGGATGTCTTTCCAAGTTTTTTCAGTTTGTTGCAGCATGCAGCGTAAATACTGTTCCAGAGTTTGATTGGTCCTCTCGGTTTGTCCGTCGGTCTGAGGGTGGTGACTGGTCGATAGTCTCACATCAATTTGAGCCGACCGACAGCAACTTCGCCAAAAATGAGAAATAAATTGACTACCTCGATCCGAAATTAGAACCGAAGGAAAACCGTGCAGTCGGACGATGTTTTCGAGAAATTCTCGGGCCAGAGTTGCTGCTGTTGGCAAGCCTTTGAGCGGAATGAAATGCGCCATCTTGGAGAATAAGTCCACGATTACTAGAATCGTATTGTATCCGGAGCATGGAGGTAGATCGGTGATGAAGTCCATAGAAAGCGTATGCCAAGGGCGAGGTGGGATGTCAATAGGGCGTAAGAGGCCTGCTGGTCTTTCCTTTTGACTCTTGTTTTGGGCGCATACTCCACAGGACATTATAAAGTCTCTGATATCTTTTTTCCAAGACGGCCACCAGAAGTAGCGCTTGATCTTTTCTGAGGTCTTGGCCATACCGGGATGTCCTTCCATTAAAGAATCGTGATAACAAGAGATTACTTTTTTCTGTAAATCTGTGCTGGGTAGGTATAATCGTTCTTGGAAATACAATAAGTT
The DNA here is from genome assembly GCF_040938575.1 of Ambystoma mexicanum. Taxonomy (NCBI): domain Eukaryota; kingdom Metazoa; phylum Chordata; class Amphibia; order Caudata; family Ambystomatidae; genus Ambystoma; species Ambystoma mexicanum. The sequence goes on from NC_090931.1 coordinate 83,603,008, forward strand.
GTCCTTTACTGCAAAGTCCTTTCCCTGCAGATGCCAATTCTGTATGTCTGCTGGAGTTACAAGTTGCCTGGCTTTATCCTTAACTTCCTCTATGGATTCTGTGGCGATTACACCCAGAATTCTTTGTTCGGGAATGATTGGTACAGGTTTAGGGTTGATCAAGTGTTCTTCCACTCCCATCCGAGAAAGGGCATCAGCTTTACCGTTTTTTGTACCAGGTCGATAGGTAATTATGAAGTCAAATTCGGCAAAGAATAATGCCCAACGGAGTTGTCTAGAGGATTGGGCTTTTGCGGTTTTCAAATATTGCAGGTTTCGGTGATCCGTAATCACAGTAACGGTGTGTCGGGCCCCCAGCAGATAATGCCGCCAAGCCTTAAAGGCAGACTTGATAGCCAGAAGTTCCTTGTCAGTAATCGTGTAATTGATTTCAGGAGGCGAGAATTTGCGGGACCAAAATGCCACGGGATGCAACTGATTGGTTACCAGGTCCTTTTGTGATAGAACTGCCCCCATGGCAAGGCTTGAAGCATCAGTTTCCACGATGTAGGGGAGTTCGGGGCGAGGGTGTTTTAAGATTGGTGCAGAGATAAATTTAGTCTTCAAATCCTGGAAAGCTTGTTCCGCCTCGGTAGACCATTCAAAACGTTTGTTTTTCTTTAACAAGGCAGTGATGGGCTGGACTATTCGAGAGAATTCGGGGATAAACCTGCGGTAAAAGTTAGCGAGGCCTAACATGCTTTGCACACCTTTTACGGAGGATGGTGATGGCCATTTGAGAACTGCATCAACCTTCTTTGAATCCATACGCACTCCACCAGGTGATAATATGAATCCCAAGAATTCAACTTCAGTCACGTTGAAAACACATTTTTCCAACTTAGCGAAAAGTTTGTGTTGACGCAATCTTTCGAGGACCATTTTCACGTGTTTCCGATGTTCAGATTCCGATGAAGAATAAACGAGGATGTCGTCAATTTAAACAACAACACACACATCTATGAGCTCTCTGAGGACATCGTTCATAAAATATTGAAAGGCGGCCGGGGCATTACAAAGTCCGAAGGGCATGACCTGATATTCAAATAGCCCATACTTGGTGCGGAAGGCCGTCTTCCATTCATCGCCCTCTTTTACTCGTACCAAGTGGTAAGCTCCTCTAAGATCCAGCTTTGTATATATGCATGCTTTTCTGACTTGGTCCAGGAGTTCAGGGATCAAAGGTAACGGATATCTATTCTTAACGGTGATCTGGTTCAGGGAGCGATAATCTATACAAGTTCTAAGGTCTCCTTCCTTTTTTGGAACGAAGAACAAAGCTGAAGAAGCAGGGGACTTGGAAGGACGAATAAACCCATTTGCCAGGTATTGATCCAGGTATTGTCGAAGGTGAAGGTTCTCCGGCTCGGTGAGGGCATACATTCTACTACAAGGAGGAGTAGATCCAGGTATCAGGTCGATCTGGCAGTCATAAGACCTATGAGGAGGTAGAGAGTTAGCCTGATCCTTCCGGAAAACATCTTGGTATTCCAGGTATTCGGGAGGTAACTGGGGAGTCTCTGAAGAAATTGCTGCCAGTGCAACACCAGGTGGAGGGTGACAAGTAGAGACACATTCTGGAAACTGGACCGTTCTTGCTCGCCAATCGATCAGAGGATTGTGTTTCTCTAACCAAGGTATTCCTAGAATAATCTGAAACTGAGGGGCCTTGATCACATCGAACACGATCTTCTCATGGTGTCCATCTTGACTTACTAGCGTCACTTCTTGAGTGGTATGCGTTACTGGCCCGGACGCTATCTCCGTACCATCCACCGTAGTAATGACGTCCTTTACAGCCTTGGGACAAAGAGTTAGATTCATCCTCAAAACCATTTCATGATCCACATAATTGCTGATGGCACCGCTGTCGACGTAAGCTTCAATTGCATGTAATCGATCCGGATTATCAGGGCTGATGAGGACCATAGGTATCACGAAATGCGAGGTCACGGAACTGGTTTTCACGCTCGGCAAGAGGACCTCTATTCTTGTCGGGCGAGGTCGTTTCCCTGCTCAGAGTTTGTAACTTTGGTAACTGCAGCTCCTACTGCCTTCTTGGCAGGTTTCACCGGACAGTCTCGAAGAAAGTGCCCTGAGTTTCCGCAATAGAGGCATAATTGCAACTGTTTTCTCCTTTCCCGCTCCTTTTGTGTTAGAGGACCTTTCAGACCCCCTATTTGCATGGGTTCCCCGGAGTCTACTCCTTTGAAAGGAGTTGGCGGTTTGGAAAATACTCGAGCATCAAACTTGGAACGATCGGCCTTCCTGTTCTGCAGTCTGTGATCTATTTGAACGACTAAGTCTATATAGTCCGAACAATCTTGTGGGGGATTCACTACTTGGGCTAACACATCTTTGAGCTCTCCGCGTAGACCTCTATAAAACAGCGTAATCCTTTTGTCCTCAGGCCAGTGAGTTTCCACTATCAGTCTGTTGAAAGACGCAATATAAGCCAAAAGGTCTTGATTACCTTGTCACAACGAAAGAAGCTCATTGTCCAATGCCTGCCCCTGTGAATGTCTTGCGAACAGTTTTTCCATACTGAGCTGAAAAGCTTGAAAATCATGGAGGACCGGATCATCTTGATTTACTAGAGGGATCGACCAGTCTGCCGCATTGCCACTAAGGTACGAAAGCACGAAAGCTACTTTAGCTTGATCAGTTGGAAAGGCTGCTGGCCGGCATAAGAAATGCAACCGGCACTGATTGATAAATACTGCAAACCTCTTTGGGTCACCAGAAAATCGTTCGGGCGGAGCCAGAGGTACATTCCCAGGTAGGTTGATCTGCACTGGATTCATAGAGGATGTAGAAGGAAGATTTCCCCCAGATGCGGGTAACGGGGTCTGTCCGGCTTGTGACTGTAGCAATTGTCTAGCGAGATCATCTGTTCGCTCCTTGGAAATAATCAGTTCCCTTCTTAGAGCGTTTGTTTCCTGACGGGCTGCATGCACTTCTGCCCTTAGTTCCCCAAGTAACTGGGCTAGCTGGTCGGTATCCGAGGTTTCCATAGCGCCTGGACGGGAGTTTTGTGGTAGGCTTTGCGTTCTGTAACGCTCACCTGATTCCCGTAGGGGCGCCGGTCTTGACTGGGCGTATACCGTATCTTCAAAGGTGATGTGTAACCCACGGCTGGCTCTTTGGGCTGGACCTCTGTGCACTGTATGTCTGGCTCGAAGGGTAAGATGTCTGCAGATAGAAAATGTGGGATTAATGAACTGGGTTATTGAATGTCTCTCTTCTTCCCTTTCTCTTCTCCTGTAGAACCCCAAAGGTTAACGCTCTCACCTTAGGTAAGTGAACGCCGTGCTCTCCATCTGCCTCGAGGCAGGGTGCTGTAACCAGTTTCTTCACTGGATAAGGGGAGCAGGCCTCTTGACTTCAGAGGACTGCTGTCCGTCGTTTACTGCACGAACGGTAAGTTTCGAGTAATTCTAATGTCTTTAAAGTCTTTAGTAATGATGTCTCTTGTTTTGCAGGGTTCCGGCGATGGCGGTAGGCGGGCTGAAGTGAGTTGAAGATGGAGCCCGTGTGATGAATAGAAGCGCCTGGAAGCACGTAAGTAAGCGCTTGTTGCCTGCTTCACGATGCGCTCTAACTGTCTTTTTATTTTGCAGGTACAAGTTCGGGCGGCTGCAGGGTGCCGGAATACCCACTGGGTTAGATGTGGAAAGGAGTAATGGCACGTGAGTATTAAAGTTCCCAAATGTCTTTAAACGCACCTTGTTTTGTCTTTCAGATGCGGGATGCAGCGCCGAAGGCCTCCGGAGCGTGCGAAGAGTTGGTAAGCTTTTGTCTTTCAGATGCCGGAATGCAGTGTGAAGACCTCCGGAGCGCACGAAGAGTAGGTAAGCCTTTGTCTTTCAGATGCCGGAATGCAGCGTGAGGCATTGGTGACAGCCGATGGACCAGGTAAGTGAAGAGCTGTCACTGAAGACCGTAATGCTAACCTGTTCTTTCTTGTCTTTATAGGTGTTGCTGAAGACTGAATTCAGAATGGTAAGCCTTTTTCCTTAGGCCCAGGATCAGATGCAGAAGACACGATGAGCGTTCTGCTGCTGAGGATGCAGAATAACGCAAAGCAAGATTCATCCATCGGGTGTGGTTTAAATAGCCTCCTGTAGTGCTTAGGTGTCTCCTTCCACAGCCACGCCTAGGTAAGAAAAGAGTTCCTGCTTTCCAGAAGAGTTCCAGTGTTCTGAATCTAGGAAGTGGCTCCTGCCCCACCCAACAGGAAAAGTAGTTCCAAACAGAAGAGGATCAAAGACTCAACTGGCAGGCAAGTAAGCAGCATGGTCTGCTGCAGGTAAGTCCACCCAAGCATTATGAGCCCGGCGCTTCCAGCGCTGGGACTGGGCATATTTATGAGCCTGGTGCCACTGGTGCCAGGACTGGGTCCAAAAGGTCCCAATTGGGACTGGTTGGCACTCAGAACCTGGGTTATGGATCTGCTTCCAAGGGAGTTGGGAAAACCCTGACCTTTTGGAAGCAGAGATCATGACAAAAGGGTTGTCAGCTGTGTGTGATTCTGGTCAATTGCCTGACTTTGCCTGGCCCTTGTTTTGGGGCATGTCAGGTAAACAGCTCTGGTGTTAGTCCATTGTCTTTCGTGGTGTGCGAAAGTGTTAATGTAAGAAAAGGCGGGGGTAGCGTGTTTGAGTATCCTACGTGGTAAGATGAGGGAAAGGTGTTATAAAAAGGGGGATACCGCGCCTCACCCATCGGTGTCCCACTTCCACTCCCAAGGTCTTTTGCTACACATCACCCTGATGTGAGACCAGCCCTTTTGTGTATGGCATGCCCTTTGATTCCTGTTTCCTAGGACAGCTCCTGCTGAGGGACTGTCTTGCTGTGCAGAGGTGTTACCTGGCGTCATAAAGCTTCATAAAATAGGTGGCTCCCGCTGGCTCTTGTCCCACTGGGTGCAGCAAGATAGCCAGTATACAGAGAATAAACATACCCTATTCAAGGCTGGGCCGGGCCCACAGGGCTGACATCAGTATGATGCAAATATGATGTGGTTTTAATAGTTATGAGAGATGCTGCCCACCATACCTTAAAGGAGAATTCTTCAATCTGTGGGGTCGCCCCCCTGGTGGAGCTCTGCACCATGCAAGGGGGTTGGGGTGGGCGAGCCTCACAGATGGAAAAACAATTAGCAACTGCTCTGCCTTTATACGCCTTGTGGTGAGTGCTGCCTTTAACACCGAGTCCCTGCTTCTGGTGCACCTTTCAGGCAGACATGGTATAGAATCCTTTCCAAGTTGTGTTTCATTTTCTGTTGTCGGCATGGCTTCCAAGGCAGCCAGACAGTCTCTGCCCTCTCACCAACACAGACCAGAGAGCTGTAGACAGAATGAGACAGGAGAAAGTGCATATTCATCTCCACGATTCAGAAAAGCCAGAATATAAAGTGAACAAAAAGACTCCAGAGGCTTCAAGGAAGAGATTAAGTGACACAGCAAGGAAGGAGGGTAAGGATAAACTGCAAAAGAAAGGCAGATCACAGTGAATAGGATAGAGAGGGACACAGTTATATCCAGAGCAGAACAGGTGGGGAAAAAGAGGGTGCAAGAGAACAAGAGGGAGAGACAGAGAATTAGGATAAAGATTAGAGAAAAGGGTTTTTATAAAAGAGGGTGAGGCAAATGAAAAGGGCAGGAAGGGGTGATAGAAAAGGATGGTTAGATGTCTGCGTTGGCTGACTTAGTCTGATCGTTTGGAAGAATGAAAATTACATTGTTGGAAAAGGAAGGAGAGACGGAATGCCAAGGATGGACAGAATGCCCGAGAGGCACACAATGCCAGGGAGGGACCAAATAGGGTGGGTCGACAGAAGATGGCAGACTAGGAGACCATGAGAGAACGCAAGGGAGAGACAGAATAGTATGGAGGGATAGAATAGTAGTGAGGGGCCGAATAGTCTTGAGGGACAGACTAGGACAGAATGAAGAGGATGTACAAAACAGAAGGGATAGATAGAATAGGAGAGAAAGACAGATGAGGAGAGATAGACAGAAGATGGTAGAATATGGGGGAGAGAGAGATAATAGGAGGGAGTTCATGTAGGGTACAGTAAAAGGGAAACACAGAGCAATAAGGAAAGACATAATAGGGGATAAAAGAGGGAGAGAGAGAGAGATGACCAGGCAGAGAGGGGAGGGACATACAGAATTGGAAAGGGGGGATAGAGAATAAGATGGAGAGACCATAAAGGAGTGAGATAGATTAAGGATGAGAGAGAGGATGGATAAGGGAACTGGAAGGAGGGTTGAAAGAAATCAGAAGATTGAGGGAGATGAGAGAAAATGGGATTGAGAGGAAGTTAAGAGACAGAAAATGTGGGTAAAAGTAAGAGAAGAGACAGAACAGCAAAAGATGATTGGGGCTCATTACGAGTTTGCCGCTATACAGTATAACTGCCAGTAATTCTTTTTAAGAGCACTGTGGATGGCAACAGGAAATGGTAAATTCGGGATGGATTGTGTTTTAAAGATGGCCACCAGTGAACTTCCCATTTTGGCGGTGACTCTATTTCCAGTGTTGGTAATTCCGGCAGTTGGAGTGCCGTTATGTCTATTGCCGGTACATATATGCCAGTAATAACAGTGGATGGCAGCTGATGCCAGTAATATGGGCTTGCTGGTATTACCGTTTCCTGCGGGGGTGGTATGCCTATGCACAAGGACTCGTGATGCCCCGGCGAGCCTGTATTACCAGCACTTTACCAGAAACCTCATAATGAGCCCCATAGAATGGAATGGGAAAAGAAAAGGACTGGGTAGAGGGGAGAGAACATACACAAAAGGAGGTAAAGAAATAGAGGAAATGGGTGAGGTGGGACAGAGAGCCAAAAGACAGAATGGGCATTATAAAAAGCCAGGAGACAGACTGGGTGGGGGTCAAGAGAAACAGAACTGAAGGGTAAGGGAAGGATGTGAGAAGAACTGAGCGACAGAAGTGCACAACAAGTAGAGATAAAAGCCTGAATTTGAGGGGATGAGAAGAATGAAGGAAATCATGTAAGTGGGAAAATTAAAGAACATGAGATTGGGGGAAGTAGGCAGTCAGCAGGACTAAGGGTGATAGAACAGCTGCAGCGGAGTTAGACTTAATAATAGGACAGATCGGGTAAGGCAGAAGGGCGTAGTTGAGGGGAGAAATAGACAGAGACATTGTAAGGGAGTCTGTTGCTGCACTCGACTGTGTACATCCAACCCATAGTCACTAGAGATTTGAAGCTGTCTGGTTGGGACCTATTGTTAGGGTCCAGTGGTAATTAGCTGCATTCACGTGGGAAACATACACACGGAGCCAATATTCATGTCAACCTCTTTTTATTCCATCAACATCGTAACTACCTTTTCCTCCCCTCGTCCCTCCCCTTCTGCCCTCTTCCCGCCTTGTGTGTCTTTTCTTAAAGGGGTTGCGTCCCTTTTAGCCACGTACAACACCTCCGCGTGCTTAACATGAAAGCCGGGTCACATCTGTTCGATGAGTCTCATCGTTTTCTTTACTGTTCTGTGGGGTCTGCCTGGAGATTCCCTGCTTTCACCAATTGCTTCAGCTGGGGGTTCTCCTTCGTCTTCATCGCTTGGGTCTTCAACAGCTGTCTCTTGTGTTCTGACTCATCAAGATATAGTCTTAACGAATGAGGAGTTTCTGGTGATGTCCCCCAAATCTCCAGTCGCTGTGATCATGGGTCCTTTGATGGCTGTGATGACCCGAGGTTCTCGGCTGTAGTGTGTATCTGTTTTCTCTCGCTGGGTTTGTCGGACTAAGACAGCCCGTCCTACCTCTAGCTGTGGTTCTTTTGCTCTCCTCTTTTTGTCGGCCCATTCTTTGGCCTTTCTCTTCTTTTTGGCATCTCGTTCTCTAATGACCGTGTCTTCTTCTGGTGTGTAGTCTTCCCACTGAGGGATGCTTGTTCGGGGTTGGTATCTCACCATGAGCTCGGCTGGCGGTTTTCCCATTGCGCCGTGCTGAGTGTTCCTGTAGCTTCTGAGCATACTGCAGATGGCTTGCATGTGGGGTGTCTGCTCCACTACAGCTTTCTGTCTGGTTAATTTGATGGTGGCCATGAACCGCTCTACCATTCCGTTGGCTTGGGGCCAGAGTGGTGTGACCTTTTGGTGGTGGAAACCTAGGTGGTCTGCAAGTCTGGCAAACTCGCATCCTTGGAAAGGGGATCCGTTATCTGTCTTGACAATGTTGGGGATGCCCCACTTGCTAAATAGTTCATCTACGATAGGTGCTGTTTCGGCAAATGATGTAGATGGAGTTTGCTTGATAAATGGGAACCTTGAGTATTCATCGTTGATTACCAGCAGGTATCCTCCTCCTCCTTCCAGGGGTCCATAAAAGTCCATCACCACTTTCTGCCAGGGCCTTGCTGGAAGTGTGGTTGGTTGTAAGGGGTTCGGGGTTGGCCCCTTTGCTGCTAGTTGGAAGGGTCTGCAGTGTGTCGGCATGTCTTCGACTACAGCGTCCATGTATGGAAACCAGATGTTATTCCTTAGAATCTTTTTTGTGTTGTTAATCCCCCTGTGGCCCCCATGGGCTAGTGTTACTAGGGTCTTCCTTAGATCTCTCAGAGCTATTAATCTGTTTCCTCGTAGTAGTATGCCTTGGTCTGTGGCTGTCAGTTCTCCGTGTATTTTGGCTAATCGATCAAGGTCTTTCTTGTCTGCTTCCTCCCCCCTGTTTCCTCTTTTCTGGCGCTCGCTCCATTTGTTGGAGCGGGTGAGGTAGACGGCTGCTTTAATTGTTGGGTCGGCCTTGCTTCTTTCCGCAAATATTGCTGTTGAGATCGTCGGTGGCATGGCGCTTGAGGACAGATATGAGATGTATTCTTCAGCCTCATGGGCTAGGCATTGTCTTTTTTCATCATGGGGTGCCTGGACAGGTAGTCTGCCAGGTTGGCTTCACCTCTGGGTTTGTGGATTATTACACAATCATATTCTTGTAGTCTTATCCCCCAGCGCTCTATTCGGGGAGGCATTTTGGTTTTGGGATAGCCAAATATGGAGAGGAGTGCCTGATGGTCCGTTACGAGGGTGAATTTCCAGCCAATGACAAAGTGGTGATACTTTTCGCAGGCCCATACTGCAGCAAGGCTCTCCCTCTCGGCTTGCGAATAGGCTCTCTCTGTGTGTGATAGGGCATGGCTGGCGTATGCCACCACCGCATGACGTGCGTTGTCATTGGCGTCAGTTTGGGCCAGGATGGCTCTGAGTCCAACTGGACTAGCGTCTATCATGATGAGGGTGTGCCACTCTGGATGAAAGTATGCCAGCTGGCGGTGGTTGGCAAGGCTCTCTTTTATAGTTGTGAACGCTGCTTGGCAGGGATGGTCCCCGACAAAAGGGTGGTCTTTTTTCAAGAGGGTACGGAGTGGGTCGGTGATTGTGGCATAGTTCGGTAGATAGCGCGCACAGTATCCTGCCATTCCTAGGAAGGAGCGTAGTTCCGCCTTTGACGTGGGGGCCTGGAGGTCAGTTATGGCTTTTATTTTGTCTGAGTCAGCTGTTATTCCTATGTTTGAAAATATGTGGCCGAAGAATTTGAGGCTGGTCTTGTTGATGTCACATTTGAGTTCATTTAGTGTCAGCCCTGCTTCTTGGAGCATCTTGCAAATGGCTGTTAGTGCTTTATCGTGCTGTTCTTGGTCTTTTCCAAAGATCAAAATATCATCACTGTAGTTTAGAGCATTCATTTCGGATGATATTAGGCGTCTGATTGTCTCTTGAAAGATCTCCGCAGCGGATGATATACCGAAGTTTAGTCGCTTGTATCTAAACAGCCCATCATGCGTCATAAAGGTGGTGATGGCTCTTAAGGCTGGGTCTAGGACGAACTGGTGGTAGCCCTGATTGAGTTCTAGTTTTGAAAAGTGTCTCGCCTGATTTAACCTGATAAGCATGTCTTCCAGGCTTGGACCTGGGTGTGTCTCTCTTTGAATGGCAGTATTAGGGATACGCATGTCGACACATATACGTAGGCGTCCGTTGTCCTTGGGCACTATCACTATTGGGGACACCCATGGTGTTGGTCCATCTGCCTTCTCTATGATGTCATTGAGGAGGAGGAGCTGGATCTCCTTTGACACTTGTTCCTGGAGGTGGAAGCCCACCTTGCAGGGGTGCTGTGGCACTGGGGCGATGTCAGGGTTGATGTGTAGCTTTATGAACTCATTTTTGAGCATTTCTACTCCCTCAAACAGTTTGGGGAATTGATCTTTGAGGTCTCCTTTCGAGAGAGGTCGGCATGTTATTGACATGAGTTTCTCGTGTTGAGGGGTGTCCTTTTAATATCTCTGATTGGTCATATTGTAGGTCAATCAGCGCTAGGGCACTGGCCCTACTGGCCGTTCGGTAGCTGAGGAGGCAGCGACCTATAGACAAGCTCTTTATGACATGGATTGTGGATGTCACTGTGAGGTCGCGATGTGTCAGATCGCATTGGAATTGCCACTTGGATGTCATGGGTAGGGCCGCTCCCCATTGGAAGATGTGCATTCTGGATTCCCCTAGAGGGTAAAGAGAGGCAATGTCGAGATACAGATCTTCGTTCACGACGTTTACCGTCGCTCCAGTGTCGTCAACAAATCTGTTTCTGGTATTTCCCATTTGTATCGTCACTCTGGGGGCTGAAGTGTCCTCAACGTCGACGATGAGGAGTCGAACGTATTCCCTGTCGTACCCGTCTTGCAGGTAGTGGGTTTGTTCACTCTCCCCTTGCTGATATCTTGGTGGGGAGTTAGTGTATGGGTCCATGTCTTGTTCATGAGGTGGCAGAGGATCTCTCATGTGTGTCACCCATTGCTCTGGTGTTTGTACTGGATCTCGTTGGCGGATGTCATATAGTTTGTGATCTTTTCTGTCCGGCTCAATCTGGAGTGATTCTAGTGCTCTGACAGTGTTCGGGCGTGGTGTCCGGTCAAATGGTCGAAAATAAAAGATCGAATGACCATTTGATCGAAATAAAATGGTCGAAAAAAAAGGTTGAATTTTTTTATTTATTTATTGATATATTTTTTTAAAGTTTTGGTTGGTTAAAAAATATTTTTAATAAAGAAAAAGAGGGGTTGAGGGGGGAACCCCCCATAAAATTAAAAAAAATAAAAATAATAATTTGACCTTTTTTTTCCGACCATTTTACTTCGATCAAATGGTCATTCGATTTGGTTTTCGACCAAATGACTGGTAACCTTCGGGCATTGATAGGAGTTCATGGGGTATGTTCCGTGTGCATCTCTGTTGTGCGGGTGGCAGTTCGTTGGCGGGTTGAGCTCCCCTCAGGGAGTTGCTCTTTGCACATCACTTGAAAGTGGTTTTCCATTCCACATCGTAGGCAGCGCTGACCAATAGCAGGGCATGGTCCCGTGTGTGGGTATTATGTTCTGCTTTGCGAATTTGGGTATCGGGTGTAGGGGCTTACGGCTGCGATGATGTCGCCCTTTTTTGGGTTTTCAATAGCTGCGGCCTGGACGCCAGCCCTTTCGTATACCCTGGCCAGATCTAGTACCTCCTCGAGGGAAAGAGGCTTTTTTAGGAGGTGTTTCCTGAACATCAAAGATACGCACCCTTCTATTATGCGTAGTCTTATCGCTTCGCCATCATTAAAATTGGCAAAGTCGCACTTGGTTATCTTTCTTTGAAGGCAGATGACAAATTCTCCTCTAGATTCATGAGGGAGTTGGCCACATTGGTTGAAAGTGTATCGCTCATAGTCACGGTTGGGTGTTATGACAATTTTCTCATTGATGGCTTCTAAGAGTTTTGAATAGGTGGTGCGGTCTTGTGGAGGGATCGTGCGTATGATGTTCTTTATTTCTCTCCCTGCGACATTGGCGAAGATGCTCATTATGTTGGGGGGGGTTCTTGTGTGCCAATGGCACCTACGAAGTCTTCAAATTCTTCCATCCACTCTTCCCATCGCTGACCCTGGTTGTGGTGTGGGTTCAGTGTGAATGGTGCGGGTCTTCTCATTAGGCTGGCATGAGAGGAGAGTATTCCCGGTAGTGGTGGCTGGACATTTGCATCTGCTGCATCCGGAGCTGACATGGTGGTGCTGCTAGTTGTGATATGTCTTTGGTGTAGTTTGGGGCGAGGGTCTTAGGGGTTTCCTAAATCACAGTGGCCAATAAGGTGAGATAGTGGGGTTAATTTTTCAGATCAGAGGCACCAATTCTCATGTGGGCGTGAAGTGCTGGTGTTTGGCGTGTGCGCATGCACTGTGGCGCCACTTATCTCATGCACGGGGTGTGTTCACTTTTAATTATTCCTTCCTGTTGTTTGATCAGGGTGGGGTTGCTTGTGGGTGTTTATTAGCACTTTCTTTTTTTTTCCTCAATGTCACGTAATGGGAGACGCTGGGTTTGTTACTGTGGGCCGTGCTTGGTGGCACCACTGTCACAAAATGGGAGACGCAGGGTTTTTTAATCAGTGTCTTTTTTTTTCTCTTCGGTCCCTGCCGGGACTTCTTACTTGTTGGCAGAGACGTCCGCAGCGGTCCGTTTCCCTTTGCTTCCGCGGGTCGGCGGGATACAGTAGCCGGGCCTGCTACGCAGAGTCGGGATGTAGCGGCAGCGGTCACCTGTGCTCCGGTCGAGGCGGCTGTGTGTTACGCTTACCTGGTATCCACAGGGACGCCACCCAGCCGGATTACTCGCTGGTATGCTTCTCAGCTTTGCCCTGATGTAGTCTGTGGGGAGGGTTCTGCCTGAAAATACAGAAGGACTGTGTTCAAGACTGACCGACTGGGGTAAGTATCCTCCCTCCAACCCCGTATGGATTCAGTCCCTCTGGCGCCCTCTCCTCACCTCGTGGTAGAATTAGGCATGCTCTCCGTCCTGCCTTCTTTGCAGTGGCGCGTTGTCTTTCATGGGCGAGTGCGGTCCAGTTACTTCACTGACGCAGGCCCGTTTGATATTTTTCAGGTAGGTCTTATTGCTGTTCTTTAGTTTTGTTGCTATCCTGCATGCCTTTCTTTGTTTAAAATGTCTCTTTTTTCTCCCTTAGGTATGCGGAGCTTCAGCGCGGCGAACTGGCTTGGTTGAGCCCCGCTGGTAAATGATAGCGCATTAAGAGCGCTATGATGCGGTAAGTAAGCGCTATGCGCAGCGCTGCGAAGTCTTGCCTTTGCTAACCTGTGTTTTCCTTTCTTGTAGTTCGCAGTGTTTTTCAGCGCGAGTGGAATGTCTGGAGTGGTGCCAGCCGAGAGGCGACCAGCCAGGTAAGCCTTTTGAGCAGTTTGTAATTTGTAAATGTCTCTACTGCTTTCTTTAATGTTACCTCTATCTTCCTCTTTCAGGTTGTTCTGTCCGGGAGGCGTGCAGATTCGAGGAAGCTGTTCTCAGTAGCTGCGAGTGTTTAAAGATGAAGACTTTAGGTAAGATGCTGCTGCTAATGATGTTCCTTTTGTTTCCTTGCAGGTTCTGCTTCTCCGAGGTGCGAGGGAATAGCTGGACACGGTGAGCGTCACGTTGCAAGCTGCAAAGTAACGCGAAGCGTGTTGTCTTGTTCGGGTGTGGTTTAAATAGCCCCAACAAAATAGTCCAGGTAAAGTAGTCCCTAGGCTACCACACCCAAAACACTAGACCGCATAGCTTGGTTCTTAGGAACCAAGCTATGTGGATGCCTCCATTTTGGCTGACAATACAATAAAGTAGTTCCCAAGCACATTGTTTTTCAGGCCCACATGTTCAGCTGGGCACACAGGCCCCCAAAGTACGTTGGGCCACGGGCCCTCCTCCTCTGCAGGGCATGCATGCCCACCCTCCTGCGCTGGGTGCACAGGCTCGCCTGATCTGCCGGGCGCTCAGGTCCACCTCTGCTGGGCTCACGGGCCCTCCAAATGCTGCCGTCACACAAGGGTTCGTGTCGGCTTCGTCGCCAGTTGTTAGGGTCCTGTGGTAATAAGCTGCATTCACATTGGAAACATACACACGGAGCCAAGATTCATGTCAACCTCTTTTTATTCCATCAACATCGTAACTACCTTTTCCTCCCCTCGTCCCTCCCCTTCTACCCTCCTCCCTCCTTGGTGTGTGTCTTTTCTTAAAGAGGCTGCGTCCCTTTTAGCCACGTACAACACCTATGCACTCAACCTTTGCTCTTCTGCATTGAAGCAAATGTGGACAGAAGGTAGCAGGAGCAAGCTTCTGCCCCAACCCTTCTGTCACAGAGGCAAATGTATCAACTCTTTTGAACAGTGATATATTATTTGACTAATTGTACTAACAGAAATGCCTGATAATGAATCCAAGGGACCGGCTTTCCATTTCGCTCTCCTTGAGACGAATGTATAAGTGTGGTCACGTGGTACCATGGCATGCTACTCCCTCACAGCTACCCCTTGTACCCGTGGGTAAATGAATTCTGAAAAACTGTGGCCACCCCTCATTCAGCAACTCAAAGACTGCAGGGAGGGGGTTGCGTCTTCAAAGCATATGTCTCAAGGGGACCTTTTTATTAAATAATTTGAAGACCACTGCCTTAAAGTCAGGTATGTTTTTTATTTTAAGTTTGCGAATGCCACTATGATAGTAACTTTCATAGTTATGTGGTTTTCAGAATGGAGGTGCACACCTGAAATGCAGCCCCTGCACTGCAATGACTTGGCTGTCACTGTAGCTGTGAAGAGGGCACCTGTGACCTCTGAACCTGCTCTATACCACTGGAGACTAGGTGCTGCAAGTCAGGATACTGATGTGGCAGAGCACAGGTGTACACTATGTTTTTGGCAAGGAGTTTTCAGAAAGGGTAGGGGGGCTGGTTAGCAGGCCACCTTTCCTAATTTGGAATTACCCACATTATTATGTGTGGGTTTGTGGCAAAGTGTTGTTCCTTATACAATTCCACACCGTTTCACCAATCTGCACCACATTCTGCATAGTTACCTGTTAGGGCCCTCTGGGCAATACTGGCTACATGAAATTTGGTTACCCCACCCCTTTCGCTGGATTTCAGCACAAATCAAAATTAATTTGTGGGTTTGTGGCTTGGCAAAGCATTGTTCTTTATGCAATTCCACACCGTTTCACCAATCTGCACCACATTTTGCATAGTTACCAGTGAGGACCCTCCAGACGTTATTGGCTACCTGACATTTGGACACCCCACCCCTTTCCCTGGATTTCAGCACCTTCACACATGAGACAGTTGCCTGAAATCAACAAAACATCAATGTGGTCCTAGAAGGACCGGTCACGACACGAGAAACACAACTCAATGTTTCAATGCCCTAAGATGCACAATTTGCGATATTTACATCGCAATGCACTACAACAAACTGCACCAGGCCAGGGTGAAGCGTCAGGTGGGGAGAGAGCACAGAAGGTCCTAGTATGCAGCAGCACACCAACTCTCTGCTCCCCCCAATGTCTGCTCCGGGCTATGTTAGCCAGCCACATGTGCCCATTCTCAGTGCAATTTACTTCAGGGTGCAAAGCACATCAAGCGATAAGCGAATAGGAACATCGACTTACAGGATTATTGATTTGTGTTAATGAGTGTTATCATGTCTGTCTACAGAACTCGTTCGGAGAACAGGTGCATTTGCTAATTATTAATACAAATCGAAAAAATCCAGGACTCCTATGCTAGATGACAATCTTTCACAGTCCTTTTGTCACAAGTCCCATGTCAAAGACTGAGGTGGCATTGGGGCCAAGTGCCTTCACCTGCTCTGGAGGAGGAACACAGATCATGCCCCAAGCTCCCCAGTTTACCACCTTTCTTAAATCCCTTCACCCCCTATATCCATTGACAGCTTCTGGTCATGCCATATTTGCATTCCTGAGCAGGCAAACAAGCATTCCCTGAAAGATGGCAGGCTGGTCCCCTTCTATTATGCCACACACAGGTTAAAATACAATGTTTCCGAAGGTTGCTCTGAACAATAAAATTGATTCAAAACGGTGTCCAGTCAAAGTTACGAATACATAGTTTTGAAATGCAATACTTTCGAAACAAAAGGATCGAGAAAAAAAAGTTGTTTTTTTTTTTTATTTTTTTTATGTATATTCACGCATCGGAAGTGGGATCAGAAGTGGCTGTTAGGCTGAAGCTGAAGCTGCCTGTTATACTGCTCCTGGATATTGCCATTTGACGTTGGCGTCTGGAAGAGGAAGCCTTAGTGCAGGCGCAACACTGTGCCGCCCGTTCCTCTTTGCTTGAACTCACAACTTGCATCCACCCCCAGGCACGCCCCCTGCGCCATTGGCCATGATCCACTTCCTATATTTAGCTAGATGCACGCGCATCGGAAGTGGGATCAGAAGTGGCTGTTAGGCTGAAGCTGCCTGTTATACTGCTCCTGGATATTGCCATTTGACGTTGCCGTCTGGAAGAGGAAGCCTTAGTGCAAGCGCAACACTGTGCCGCCCGTTCCTCTTTGCTTGAACTCACAAGTAATTTGACTTTAGTGACTCTATTTCTTCTGAACTCTCAGAACTTTGAAGCCGCGGCTCTGCCGCGGCATTTGTTTTGATTTGTACGTTGCAATTTTGTCACGTTACGTTCCGCTAAGCGTTACAGCTATATTCTTTTTTTTTCCAGCTTGCATCCGCCCCCAGGCACGCCCCCTGCCTCCCGCGCCATTGGCCACGATCCACTTCCTATATTTAGCTAGATGCACGCGCATTGCGTGCGCGCATCAGAAGTGGCTGTTAGTCTGTTTGGCATGGTGACGAGAGTGCGGGCTGAGATATGGTATTTCTTACATTTACTTGTGTAAATTAGGCTGGAGGTGCTAGGCTTTGACCATAAATGCCTGGTATTAATCAGGTTATATACGAGCTGCTTAAACGTAGTCTGTGCTTAGGTAACGTGTTAGCCTGTGGCATTATATAGGCTTTGAACTGTGAGTCTGTGGGTCTTTTGCACAAAGCACTAGGACTATGGTGAATGGACTCAGAAGCGGTAGGAAGCTCACAGGGGTGTTGAGTCCAACCGCTGTATCCATGGAATTGACAAATGAAAGATCCTCGCGAGGATCTAAAGAATCCAGATGTTCCTCAGGAAGAGAGGACATTAATTTTGAATGTAGCGAACATAGTATTGTTCATTTATCTCTGCCTCAGAGTATGATCGAGGAAGGTGCT
Source organism: Ambystoma mexicanum (assembly GCF_040938575.1). Classification (NCBI taxonomy): domain Eukaryota; kingdom Metazoa; phylum Chordata; class Amphibia; order Caudata; family Ambystomatidae; genus Ambystoma; species Ambystoma mexicanum. The sequence continues at coordinate 83,620,157 of NC_090931.1, forward strand.
GTAACCTTGAATGCCTCTAAAATTGAACAGCTCCAGAGTATGAATGACGAAGGCGTTGTAACTTTGAATGCCTCCAAAATTGAACTGTTGCAGAGTATGAATGAGGAAGGTGGGGTAACTTTGGATGTCTCAAAGATTGACCAGCTTCAGGGCATTATTGAAAAAAAAAAGGTGTGATAACTAAGGATACTCCTAAGATTGTACATCGAAATAGTAGAGCGATCACTAATCTTGCTTCATCACCGATCAAATACGATGTCAAAGAGGTCAATGACCTCAATATGCCTGCTAGCATGGATCCTAGCGAGGGAGATGAATGGATGAGAAGTAAGCTCGATACTGAGAATGTCACAAACAGAGTGATGGGTGGTTTGAATGATTGCTCTATTCTTGGCCCCACTGTTGAGATGGAAGTGGGTAAGAGAATGAGATTTTCTCTGGCGCCATCCACTGCAGTCTCTAATAGAGTAATAGGAAGAGAAGATGTCCATATGTTTATCCTACCAACCCACTTTAATCATAATCTCCGCTCCTTTACAGGAGATAGGACTGAGGATGCGGATCATAGTGGCAAAAATTCAAGAGGAAATGGATATGAAGGAAAACTATTGGTGAATTCTATACTCCCAATAGTAACCAAGACCAATCCCCTTATGAATCCCAGTGAACAGATTGAACAATTTGAAAAAAAGACAGGTATGCCTACTAAACATATGCAACGATGTTAGACAAGATGGGGAATTGGATTTGCGTGCTTGAGATGCCCCAGGTTTTGGTGTAGACTTCCCAGTTCTATCAAGGATCTTAGACTTGCCAGATAAGGGTCATGAAAGAACGTACTGCGATCTAGTTGATCTGAGAGCGATTATAACCGAGCTCCTATGTAGGATCAACAAAGTAGAGGGGCTTCTGTTTACTTGTGATGCTGTGTCCAATCTAGTGTCTAACAAAATCAGGGTGTCTCTTAAGGATTGCTCTACACAAACTCCTGGAGATGAAAGAATGGTGAATGTAGAGATGAAATCATTTGCAGAAATGGCGGCTGCATCTTTAGGCTGTCAGCCAAACCCCGTGTTGAAATCTCCCGACCCTTTAATGGAGGTTATAGGAGTTATGGGGAGTGATAACAAAATGCTTAAATTGTATATCGAGGTCGTTAAGAAATTCACAATGGGAGAATTTAGCAATGGGATCAAGTGTTTTTGCTCACCTAAACCAGATTCTGTGCCGGTTAGAGAAGAGATGGATAGTCCCTCAGTGCTTCTAGACCTAATTGACTTATCTGATGATAAAAATGAAGGGATGAGTGGAAGTATGATTGACTCTGACCTTGAAAGTGAGTGTGAACAACAGAAAGTGGTATTGACAAGGAGAGAGAAAAAAACATAGCTTGTGCACAGAAAAGGGAGGCAAAGAGAAATAAGTGTCAAAATGCAAAAGACAAAAAAATGAATGTAAAATCTAAAAATGGTGTGGAGGTGGTACCCCATAACGAATGAAAAGTTGTGGCAAATAATGTGTGTGAGGAGAAGGGCATTGACCTCCGTCAACTGGACGAGGTGTCCAAAGCATATTTTAACCTCTTCTCAGAGGGCTGCAAGGAAGAGCCACTGCCCCCGAAAAAATTTACACAAAAGACCAAACATTTGAATACCTAAACTGGTCATAGTGGGAGTAGACTTGGCAAAGAATGCAATCCCCAGCCTCTAAAAAAGGGTCAGTCCACATCTATGGGTATTGGTATATCGGGTGTACAAACTCCCCTTTCGCAATTCTATCCAGTAAATAATAAAAGAACTGAAAAGAAAAACAAAACATCTCTAAAAAAAATAACATCACCTCTGGCAATAAAGATAACATGAATGTGCCCACTGATGAATGTGACAAGATTGAAATGGTTAGTGGGGACAATCATTGTGAGGATAAAATGAATAATGATGAGGATGAAGAGGAGGCTTTAGAGCATAAGGGAGGGACTAGACCTGTGGTCAAGTCAAAGAAGCAATCTTTTAGTGCAGTGAGTGGACCAAATCCTAAAATAGATGTGAATGATGAGGAAGTGGAACAAGAGTTGTACGAAGAAGAATGTGAACCAGAGTCTGGATCTAACAAAGTGGCTCATGATGAAAAACTGGTTCCAGGTATGCCAGTTATTATGGGGTGGGAAAGAAATGTTGTAATGAATGGCAGAACCAGCTTGAACAGAACATTCATGTTGAAAACCTTCCAAGCTATTCCCCCTCTAAGAATACTTCGCTCAGATGATCTTGACTGGGTACGGCTTGGTAATCATTGTAATCACTGTATGCTATGTGGTTTCCAGTCAATGATAATCATGAAGATGGTTTGGGAACAAAGAGAGAATTTTATTGCACTGGGTCTTGTTCCATCTGTGTTTATGAATATTAAAGATGCAGAGGAATTCTTAGCGACCCCGCCTGTGATTGAAAACCCTAAAGAGGTGAATATACAATTGGTGCCGCAACTTAACATCAGTGCAGACACGCTGAAACAATTGCTTGCACTAGTGGTCGCATTAAATGGAGTCACCCCTGGGCCAAGTGGAACTTTATGTCCACCTGCAAAGGCTAACAATGATGCGTTAGCGTAGCGAGGGTCCGCTAAGAATTACATCTTGGAACTGTTGCAGACTCGCTAATTTCCAACGGTGGTTTGGTAAGGAGAAACTAGGAAAAAATCATGAAATAATTCTTTTTCAAGAAACGATGCACATGTCTCCCTTTAATATTGCTGGTTATAGTTCTTACACTACGGAAGCAACTAGAGGCTTAAAGGGTAGGCCTTCTGGTGGTCTTGCAGTACTTGTAAACAATCGATGTAAATTTGATGCTATGATGTTGTTCAAAGATGAAAGTTTACTGGTACTTCAACTTAAGTTAAAGAGATCACAAGATTTAGCATTGGTAATTATATGCCTGTATTGGAACAGGGCTCGTACCATCTGGGACCAAATTGTTCATACACTTGTTGAAATCTTGGAAGATATATTTGTAACAATGAAGTATGTTGGGATCATTATAGGTGGGGATTTTAACTCATCTTGTTATAAGACCAAGGACCCTGGAGTGTGCACGGATATGAAGAATTTACCACTAACGATAAACGGGCAAAAGTGGGTGAGATACCTCTTGGGATGGGACATGCAATTAGTGAAGCCACAGCAAGGATCTTACATGTTTACCTGGAAGCGGGGTGATCATAGTTCTTATATTGACCATTTTTTCCTATCCACATGTCTGTGTAACCTCTGTGAACCTACTCAAATCTTACATTTTGGCTATGGGGACCATTTAGCCACCTCCATCAGCCTAAATATAAAAAATTGGAGCTTAGCTATGGAAGAATCGCTTCAACTTATTGAGATTGACAGGCCAGGCCTGTCGATTAGATGGAATAGACTTGCTTGTGGAAAATTGATTGCCAAACTTAAGGATGATGCCCTCTTTAACTCTATTAATTGGAGCTCTGAGATTTTGAATGCAGAAATCGACATGAAGCTCGGTAACATAATTCAGACCCACTTGTTGGAAATTGTCATTGATCCTAAACCGTTGTAACGCTCACCTGATTCCCACGGAGGCGCAGGTCTGGCTTCGAGTGCTGAAGCTTCTTCAATGGTGAAGCGCAGGACTCTGAAGATGGACAGGAAGGGCCCTCTACTCTGGCTTCTCCGGCTCGCAGGAATATTCCCCTGTGCGTGAAAAGGGAGTATTACCTACTGACTGAGTTATGCTCAAGCCTCCCACTCTCTTCCAACCCTCCACGATACCCTTCCACGATTCCCCGTGAAGTCTCACCTTAGGGTCAGGAAGGATGAGCTCTCCATCCTGCTTCTGATGCAGGGGCGCGTTGAAACCCAGTTACTTCACTGGATTGAGGATTGATGGGAGTTCAGGTAAGCTTGACTATTCAGGTAAGGCTCTGTAAAAGTTCTGTTGCAAGTTCAAAAGTCCAAGCCTAATAATAATGTTCATTGTCTTTTTGCAGCAAGCGCTAATGCGTATGTCTTTTTTCCCCTTAGGGGCCGGGGTTCGGAATGCCGGAGATATGGCGCCGACCCGAAGTGAAACGTGCAGTTCCAGTTCCAGTAAATGGCAGGTTAGTACTGGATGAGCGCTCGGGAACTGTCTTTGCATACGCTCATTCAATGTCTTTGTCTTTTTTCCTCATAGGGGCCGGGGTCCGGAAAATGCCTGAAATGAAATGGGAATGACCCAACAGGTAAGTCTTATTCCCTCCTTCTCTCACCTCTTATTCTTGTCTTTTTCTCTAGGCTCTGGGAAGTGGCTGTGTATCCGGATGATCGCTGCTGAAGATGGAGGAACCCAGGAAAGGTGTGTGAAATGCAGCGCTGCAGCGATCGTAACTAAATGCTTTTAAAAATAATGTCTTCCCTTTCAGGATCGTCGGTGATGTCTCCGTGGTGCAGATTTAGCTGGTAAGGTCTCTTGTCTCCCTTTGCAGGTGACCCAGGATGCTGACAGGCGTGGCTGAAGTCCAGATGCAGGAGCTGACACGGTGAGCGTCCAGCTGCGAGGAGCAGAACAACGCGAAGCGTGAGTTGCAGATCGGGTGTGGTTTAAATAGCTTTGGAAGAAGACCCAAGTGTGTATCCTTCCTCCGATCAGGTATGTATCCTTCCCCGACCACACCCGGGTGGAAAGTGGTAAAGTAGTTCCATTCAGGCCTCAAAAGGGCCTGGATGTGGCAGCATGGTCTGCATCAGGTAAGTGCACATTAAAACACTTGAACACATGTCTAGGTTTATGAGCCTGGCGCCTAAGGTGCCAGGACAGAGGTCCAACATGAGCCTGGCGCCAGGACTGCGTCCAAAGGGCCCCAGCTTGGGCCCGCTGGCAGTCCCCTGGGGAAAAGGATGCCTGCCTCTGGGGTTGCTAGGTCGGACCTGGCTCCTTGGAGGTAGGCATCATGACAACCGTTTCCTACTTTAAAGGAACACCAACATGCATTTGACTTAAGAATTCACCATCTAAAACACCTAAAAAATTGCAATATTAGGAAATTTGCTAGATTGAATTTGAGTCTTACTGACTATGGAATGGAAAAGAAGCGTATTATCCTCTTTTTTACGATGCATAACATTTTGGCACATGATATTAGGAATATCTGGACTCTAATTAGAAATCTGAATGCCCCTAGCGCTCCAAATGAACCTTCTATCTCAGCCGCCACCTAGGTTAAATATATCTCTGGAAAATTTGTACTACCTAAATCTTTCCATATTGATTCATCCATGGAGTACTCAGAGTTTATCTTAGAAATGTGTCCTTGGTCTATTAAGGATGTGACAGATGCTATTATCAAGCTAAAAGATACTAAAGCATCTGGACCGGATGGTATTCCTGCATGTGTACTAAAATTAGATGCGCAATTTTGGACTAGAATTCTTAAAGTTAAATTTGACACCATCTTTGCAACTAAACACATTCCTAGTTCATGGTGTTCAGCCATTATAGTCCCCATCTATAAGAAGGGTCCCTCCAATGCCACTCAAAATTTTAGACCCATAGCATTAACTGATGCCTCTGCAAAGGTCTTTTCTCAGCTCATCCTAAAGGAACTGCAAGATTTATTTGCTTAGGAATGATACAATTTCAGACTGGCTTTCGCAAAGATATGGGGTGTATTCTTAATGCTACTATTTTATCGCTTCTCCAGTACCAAACCAAAAAAATGGGAACTGGTGCAGTCTATCTGGCTGCGTTAGACCTTAGTTCCGCATTTGACACTGTGATAAGATGTAAATTATGGAAGATTATGATCGGTTTAGGGATCCCTGTACACCTAGTGGCTCTCATAGCATTATTGCACTCCAATACAAACTATATGGTACGTGTTAACAAAATAGGAACACTAACTGAAGAAATTCTGACTGAAATCGGACTTAAACAGGGCTGCTCTATGGCTACGACATTATTTAATTTATATCTCTCTCATTTAGAATTACTTTGGAAGGATTTAACTACCTATCCGACAGGTCTTGGACATCTCAAATTAAACTGTATCTGCTTTGCAGATGATCTTTTATTTTTTTACAGAACCCAATTTGGGCTACAAAATAAGCTGGATGCCTTCCATCTCTTTGCAGAGGACCTTAATCTAAAAATAGATTGTGCTAAATCTAAAATCTTCATTTTTTTTTTCTGATGGTAAGAAAAAACCCAAGAAATACAACTGGTCAATTGGAATGGAAAAACTTGAGGTGGTTAGTGAGTTACGCTATTTAGGCTATACTCTTACTGACCAGCATTCCAAGACATAGTGGTCCTAACTCCTAAGGGAATGAATTAAACCTTTGACATCGCAAATGAGCATTCTGTATAGAAAATATTGTACCTTTTCCTTAATACCCATTATTCAATTTTATTTGTTAAATATTGAACCATGTATAATATGTACACTTGATTTATGTATGGTAGAGATGGAAGAATTCCTGGACATGATTCAAGGTCAATTGTGGAAAAAGGTTTTGGGCTTAGCCAATTCTGTTCCAAATGCCATAATTCTGCATGAACTAGGATTGTTGCCTCTCTCTGCAAAATGTAATTGGAGACAATTGAATAATTACAGAAAGATGCTTAGTCCTCCTAGGAACTCCCTATATATAGATCTAGGCAAAATAATAGAACATGGTTCTTTATCCTTTTTAACTAAATTTGCTAAGAAAATGGATAGCATTTTAGAAGTTACTAATATTCCCAAAGAAGATTTCATACTATTTCTACCTGCAAACAAACGTACATTCCAATTGTTGGCTTGGTGTCTGCAATCAGATCACATTGGTAACATTAAATTGTTTAAAGAATATGCATTTTTTAGAAGAAAAATTGGCGTTTTGCCCAGGTACATATACCAATTCCCTAGTTTCACTGAAAGAAATGTATATATGCGATTTCGACTGAATCAGTTTTGTACTTATGATTGCACTCATTGCTGGGCTGGAAATAGCGTTTAGTTCAGTAACCGTGGTATGGAATGTCGTTTTTGTCAAATACATGGTACTGTTGAATCGTTGAAACATTTGGTGATATATTGTAAATACTTTGATGAACTTAGAACTAGACATTTGGGAAGCCACTTGTATTCTGCTACAGAATTTTCAAGGTTAACATTATGGAATAGATGCATGTGGGGAAACAGTGTTAAGCTGCTTATTAGTGTGACAAACTTTTTAAAAGTACTAGCGAAATGTATTTCAGCACTAAATGAAGAGTAATGATTTGAAGTTTTTAGCTTTTCTTATTTTGTTTGATCCTTTAAATTAGTGGGATATTTGTTTGAAATTGTTGTATTTTTGTATTACTAAGAAGGAAAAGAATTGAACATTTTTATTATATTGCTATTCTTGAAAATTTATGAATTGTAAAGTTTCTTTTATGAATCAATCAAAGAAAAAAGTATATATATTTTTGGGGGTTTCGTATAGGAAAGAATGGTGGTATTTCCCCACCAAAAAAAGTGCATTTGAATTAATTGTTTTAGATCCTTTTGGTTCGAAAGTATTGCATTCGATCCTTTTGTATTCGAACCTTTGACTACAAACCATTCAAAACATTGCAACATAGCGAAATACACAACAACTATATGGAACCAGACAAAGCTTGCAAACATGTGGGCCTGTTTGAACCATCAGGTACTCTGATCTTTCTAGCTGGTTTCAATGTTTCCAATAATTTCGGGTTTCAGTTTGAATTTTTTAAAATTATTTCAGCGCCCATTTTTTAAGTATCCTTTTCTCTGTCCCCTCTCCTGATCTTTGGACCCCCCATCTCTTCTCCACTCTCTCTCCTTCCACTCACTCCTCTATTAGTGGTGGCACCAAGTGGGAAGTCCTCTAGACCAGTTTTGCATCCTCACGTTGCTTCGTTAATGTCTATCACACTGGCACCATTCTGGTTCAGGGTCCACAACCCAACCTCTTTCCCTTTAACTGCATCCTGCCTTCTCTCACTAACTTCCTTCCTTCGCCTGCATCTTCCCCTTCTAGTCTCTGTCTCCCTATTTTGAATGTTGTACCACGCCCTGTACCCCACCTCACAAAAACTTCAAATGCGCTGACCACCTCCATCTGGCGACCCTTAACGCCTGCTCAGCCACCAGACACTCATCTGACATCTGTCTCCTTCTTGAAGATATTGAGCTTGACATTCTCACTCTTACCAAGCTCAGTCACTGCCTTTGACTCCCTCCTCCCTGACGGCTTCAATATCATCTCCAAGCCTCGACCAAATCGGCAGGTGGGGGGTTGCCTTAATATTCCCCGAGTGGGTTCCATCTTCCCCACCCAGCCCTATCCCTCTTTTGAAAGACTTCTTTGCAAGTCGGTCACCTCTCCCACCTCCACCCTGACCATTGCTACCATCTACCGGCCTCCAGGCGCCACCTCCCTATTCCTCTCTGAATGAGCTGACTTCTGCTCTTCTTTACTGTCATCCACCTCTAACCTTATCCTCATGGGTGATTTCAACATTCAATTGGACTCGGCTGGCTCTGCATCCACTCCATTCACTGACCTCTGCACCTCGCTTTCCTTCTCCATTCTCCCTTCTGGGCAATCCCACACAGCTGGACACACTCTCAATACCGTCATACACTCTGACCTCTCTCTCCCTCCCCATTAGTCACCCCTCTCTCCTGGTCAGACCACTCTCCCCTCCCATCTGGGTTCCATTGGTCACCTGACCACCCCCCAAAAGTCCTACCAGCTTCTTTCACTAACATCCACCCAATGACACGAGTGACTGCAGCTGCCTTTCCCTCCACCTTTACCCTCCTCAGTCCCCCACCTCTGACTCTACCTTTGACTCTGCCCTCAGCAACCTCCATCTTTCCGTCACCAACACTCTTGACATTCTTCCCCTAGTTATGAGGATCAGTCTGAAACCTGCCTCAAAGAGTAACACTTGGTATGACACCGAACTTGAAGCCCTGAAACGAAAGTACAGGGCAGCAGAACGGAAGTGGCTAACCTCAGACTCGTACTCTGACAAACGTGCCTGCTGCCTGCTCCTAAGGCAATACAGACTCACCATCCATGCAAAGAAAAGAGCCCCCATTTAGGCACGCGTCTCCGGTGCAGCCAATAACTTGGCTGAACTTTTCAAAATCTGCAGGTAAATAGCCAACCGCTTCAGTCTACTCCTCCCCTTCTCCTTCCTAGGCCCTCTGCAATGCACTGGCCTCACACTTTGACACCAAAACTCAGGACATTCTGACCACCATTTCACACTCCCTCCCAAGACATCTCACACCCCCCCAACACACTGCCCTGCCTCCTCCTCCTCTCCTGTCACACCGGAAGATGTTATCAGAGTTGTTCGCTCCTTGAAGGTCTCTTCTAAGCAGGTCTCCCCTTGCTCATCCAGGACAATCAAGGATAACCTTGGTTCTCTTGCCCCTGCTTTTGCTGATTTCTGCAATCACCCTTTTATCACTGGATCTTCCCCTCCCCACTTAAGCACTCAAATAACATCCTCTGACCCTACCTGCCCTGCCAGCTATTGCCCTATCTCCATCACCACCTTCCTAGGGAAGCTGCTTGAGAAGCTGGCCTTGTCCCAACTCAACTCTCACACTGAACTTGTTGGTGGCCTCCTCAACCATCAATCTAGATTCCGAGCATCCAGAGCCACAGAAACTGCTCTTCTGAACACCCGTGAGGAACTGCTCGCATCTCTGGACTCCAATTCCCCAGCTGGTCTTATCCTTCTCAATCTCTCCTCTGCATTTGACAAAGTTAAGCATTCCATCCTCATACAAAGCCTCCATGATACACTTGGTATCTCGGAACGGGCACTGGATTGGCTGTCTTCTTTCCTCACTAACCATGCTTCCCAAGTAATCCTGGGCCCCTTCTCCTCTCCTACTGTCATGATGCCTGCCCCCGGAAGACCAGACCAGGCCCAGCAGCCCCGGAAGCAGGCATCATGCCACTTGGAACATGACCAAAAGCCCCAGTTAGGGGCTGTTTGGGTACAGTCCTGGCGCCTATGGCGCCAGGCTCATAAAGATAAAGTCAGTCCTGGCGCCATGGGCGCCAGGCTCATTATTGATAACTTACCTGAAGCAGACCATGCTGCATACTCACCTGAGGCAGATCATGCTGCATGAAGACTCAAGCCAAATGAGGCTTAGGAGGGACTATTTTGTTACTTGGATTGGGCTGTGGAAGAATACTTACCTGGATCTTCTTCCAAGGCTATTTAAACCACGCCCCGACAGCCACACCTGCTTCGCGTTATTCTGCTTGCTGCAGCGTAACGCTCACCGTGTTTTCAGCAGCTCCAGTTTTCAGCCACGCCCGCTTCAGTCCTGGAACTCCTGAAACAAGAAGACAAAAAGGATAAAGGTCAGAACAGGAGTTTTAACTTTAATCCTTACCTGAATCCTGATCCATTTCGCCACGGAACTGAAAGACAGAAGTCTTTGAAGCATCACTTTGCATTCCTACGGCGCCGCGCTGAACTCACCTGCTTGGTGGTACTTCAGCATTCCATCATGCTCTCTCCATCTTGCGGCCGCCCTCCGACACCTAAGGAGACAAAGACAACAAGGTGAGCAAGGGGACTCTCTAAGGCCATACAAGCTACCCCCAAGGACTTACCGGATTTACCACGGGAGGTACTCAACTCATTTCGAGTCGGCGCAGTCAACTCTGCTTCATCGCCGTACCCCAGTCCCTAAGGGGAGAAAGCAAGGACAATACCAGTTACCCCCTCACAAAACTTACCTGATTTACCACGGGGAATTTACTAAGGTTACTAAGGGGAAAACCACAATAGACTTACCTGAATCTTACCGAGTGCCATTTGGAAATCTTCGAGTGGATTAATCGGCAACCTGCAAGGAATCGGACAGAGTGAAGATCAGACATTTGAACTCTTATGAACAATTGGACTTTGGAGTCAATACTGGAACTCACCAATTCATCTACGCCAGTGAAGTAACTGGTCATCAATGCGCCCCTGCGGTCGACGCAGGATGGAGAGCTCATCCTTCCAAACCATCAGGTGAAACTAAGGAGGGGACATCAAGAGTGATCAGTGGGAAGGCAACGGGAGTGGGGAAGGTGGGTTGACACTCAATTCCACGGGTGGTTAATTCCTCTTCTCCTTTGCAGAAGAATATTCTTGTGAGCCAGACAAACTAGGCTGAGCGGGCCAGTCCAGTCAGTCATCTTGGCGCTACACGTCACGCTGGTGGAAATCACAGCGGCCCAGTTCCGGTCGACGCCCCCGAGGGAACCAGGTGAGCATAACAGAACGCGAAGCCTACCCACAAATACCCACCTGGGCGTCATGGAAAGCTCGGAAACTGATCAGTTGGCCCAATTATTAGGGGAATTAAGGGCCGAAGTGCATTCCGCCAGCCAAGAAATGAATGCCCTCAGGAGGGAACTGATAGTGTCAAAAGAACGAACTGATGAGTTGGCCAGACAACTATTACAGAGCCAGGCTGGACAAACACCTCTACCAGGACTTGGGGCAAGTCCAGCTCCTGAACCATCAAGTACCCCGGTGCAGATACATTTACCTGGAGCCGTTCCTTTAGCTCCGCCTGAACGCTTTGCCAGAGACCCAAAAAGGGTTTGCAACATTCATGAATCAATGCCGCTTGCACTTTTTATGTAGACCTGGAGCTTTCCCAAACGATCAGGCCAAGGTAGCCTTTGTACTGTCATATCTCAGCGGCAGTGCGGCGGATTGGTCCATTCCACTAGTTAACCAGGATGACCCGATTCTTCGAGATTTCCAGGGTTTTCGAACAAGCATGGAAATACTATTCGCCCGACACTCCCGAGGACAGGCTTTGGAAAACAAACTTTTATCCCTACGTCAAGTTAACCAGGATCTTTTATCTTACATTGCAACTTTAAATAGATTAGTAGTGGAAACCGAATGGCCTGAAGCCAAGCGAATCACATTATTCCATCGAGGACTTCGAGGAGAACTCAAAGATGTTTTGGCCCAAATCGTGAACCCGCCTCAAGACTGTGCTGAATATATAGATCTAGTGGTCCAGCTCGATCCCAGACTTCAAACCAGGAAGGCTGACCGAACCAAGTTTGAGAACATGGTGTTGGTTAAAACCCACGTAAGCTCCAAGGGAGTAGATGTCTCAGAACCAATGCAAATCGGGGGGGTTAAAGGACCCCTAACCCAAAAGGAGAGAGATAGAAGACGGCAACTGCAATTATGTTTATATTGCGGAACTACTGGTCATTTTCTTCGGAACTGCCCTGTAAAACCACCCAAGAAAGTTATAGGAGCAGCAGACGAAAACCATGTGAAATCTGACTCGGGAAACGACCACGCCCGGCAAGCATAGAGGTCCGCTTGCTGAGATTAAAGAAGGACACTCTGACCTCGCATTTCACCATACCCATGGTCCTTGTAGATCCAGAGCAGCCATCACGCATGCACGCGGTAAAGGCTTACGTAGACAGTGGAGCCATAGGAAATTACTTGGACTGGGAATTGGCTACCAGGATGAATCTATCTCTCACCCGCAAGACCACGGCCGATGTTGTCACCACTGCAGATGGAACGGAAATTGCCTCTGGACCCGTAACTCATTCCACTGCAGAGATGACATTGCTGAGTCAAGATGGGCATCGAGAGGCTATGATGTTTGACTTAATCAAGGCCCCACAGTTTCAGCTGATACTGGGGATATCTTGGTTGGAAAAACATAATCCCTGTATAGATTGGCGAGAGAGGAGACTAACCTTCCCAGAATGTGCTCACACCTGCTACCCAAGGAAAACTCAAAACTCAGTCCTGGCCCCAGTAATGCCAGTAGCCATGCAATTACCTGTTGAATACCAAGACTTTCAGGATGTCTTCCAAAAGGAACAGGCAAACACCTTACCACCTCACAGATCGTATGATTGTCAAATAGATCTTGTACCTGGAGCACAACCACCTTGCAGCAGAATCTATGCCCTTACGGAACCCAAAAATCTTCATTTGCGCCAGTACCTAGACCAGTACCTTGCTAATAGCTTCATTCGCCCGTCCAAATCCCCTGCATCTTCAGCTTTGTTCTTCGTACCGAAAAAGGAAGGCGACCTTAGAACATGTATAGACTACCGCGCACTGAATCAGATAACCATCAAGAATCGATACCCACTGCCTTTGATCCCAGAACTACTAGACCAGGTGAAGGACGCTTGTATATACACGAAACTAGACCTTCGGGGGGCATATCATCTTGTACGTGTCAAAGAGGGTGACGAATGGAAGACTGCTTTTCGCACCAAGTACGGACTATTTGAGTACCAGGTGATGCCCTTCGGACTATGCAATGCACCAGCAGCCTTCCAGTTCTTCATGAACGATGTCCTCCGAGAACTTATTGATGTTTGTGTGGTCGTTTACATCGACGACATCTTAGTATACTCTTTATCAGAATCTGAGCATGTAAAACACGTCCGAGCAGTCCTAGAGAAGTTACGCCAGCATAAATTATATGCTAAACTGGAAAAATGCATCTTCCACACTACGGAAGTGGAATTCCTTGGATTTATTCTGACCCCGAGAGGAATCCGGATGGATACACGAAAAGTGGATGCCATTCTTAATTGGCCTTCGCCAAGTTCAATCAAAGAAGTGCAAAGCATGCTTGGTTTTGCCAATTTCTACCGCAGGTTTATCCCGGACTCCTCGCACATTGTACATCCCATCACAACGTTATTGCGAAAAAACAAACGCTTTGTGTGGTCAGAGGAAGCCGAGAACGCCTTCCAAGAGTTAAAAGCTAAATTCACATCTGCTCCCATATTAAGACACCCGTGCCCCGAGCTTCCCTACATAGTGGAAACCGATGCATCCAATTCAGCCATGGGAGCAGTCCTTTCCCAAAAGGATCCCGAAACTAACCAGCTTCACCCAGTGGCGTTTTGGTCAAGAAAATTTTAAGCCCCCGAATTAAACTATGCCATAACCGACAAGGAGCTGCTGGCCATCAAGTCCGCCTTCAAGGCTTGGCGGCACTATCTACTGGGTGCCAGACATACCATCACGGTCATCACCGATCACCGCAACTTACAATACCTAAAGACAGCCAAAGCCCAATCTTCGCGCCAACTCCGTTGGGCATTGTTCTTCGCCGAGTTTGATTTTGTAATAACCTATCGACCAGGTTGTAAGAATGGTAAAGCAGACGCCTTGTCCCGGATTGGAATGGGAGAAGCAGAAATAACTTTAGAACCCGTACCCATAATTCTGGAACAGAGAATCCGTGGCCTGACATCCATACAGACACTGGAGAACATTCAAAACAAGATCCACCAACTCTTTGATTCCGTTGCCCTACAGGACTGGGTAAGAAAGATCCAGAGTACTCTGTCATCGATGATTTACCTTATTACCAAGGCCGGCTATTTTTACCGCAAAAGGAACTACAGGAACTTGTCATTTCCCATTACCATGACACCTTAATAGAAGGGCATCCGGGTATTGCAAAAACCGGAGCTAAAATTAGGAAGCAATTTTGGTGGCCTACCTGGCGAAAGGATGTCAAGTCATTTGTCATGTCTTGTGGCATTTGTGCACAAAATAAAGGGCAAAAGAAAAAACCTGCTGGATTATTGCAACCATTAGACATACCACCTACCCCTTGGCATACCTTGTCATTAGACTTCATCACGGATTTACCCCCGTACCGAGGTTACAATACCATTCTAGTTATTGTAGATCTTTTTTCTAAAATGGCCCACTTCATTCCTTTAAAAGGGATACCTTCAGCTTCAATCCTGGCCAAGGAATTCCTTGAAAATGTTGTCCGCCTGCATGGCTTTCCTTCAGTGTTAATTTCAGATCGGGGCAGTCAATTCATTTCACATTTTTGGAGGAAATGCTGCCAACTGGCACAAATTGATGTTAGGCTTTCGACCAGTCACCACCCTCAGACCGACGGTCAAACGGAGAGGGCCAACCAGACTCTTGAACAGTACCTCCGTTGTATGCTACATCAGTCTGAGGGGAATTGGAAAGACATTCTGTGGATGGCACAGTATGCGTACAATAATTCCGTACACTCAGGAACTGGACAAGGTCCTTTTTTTACCAATTATGGGCACCATCCTCGAACCTCGGATTTGGACTCACCCCAGCATTTAGAGATGCCCGCAGTGGACCATCTCCACGCTGTTATTACACAAGCCTTTAAAGAAGCAACCATCCATTTGCAAAAGTCTAAGGAAAAATACAAAAAGGATGCGGATCAGCACAGAAGTGAAGCTCCTCAATACCAAATAGGGGACCAAGTATGGTTAGCCACTAAGCACTTACCACTCAAGGGGACTCAGACCTTTAACCCCAGGTATTTGGGACCTTTTTCTGTCAAGGCAATTATTAACCCAGTGGCCGTCAAGTTGGACCTACCTGCTCATATGCGAATCCATCCCGTTTTCCACGTGTCTCTTTTGAAGCCAGTGCAACCAGGAACAAGGCTAACCACTCCACCTGAACCTATCCTCATAGACGGGGAGCCCGAGTTCGAAGTAATGAATATTTTGGACTCAAAAAGAGTGAGATCAAAACTCTTTTACCTAATTGACTGGAAAGGTTAGGGTCCACAGGAAAGGTCTTGGGAACCTAGTGACCATGTGCATGCACCTCGTTTAGTGAAGAGGTTCCATCGGGAATTTCCAGACAAACCACGGCCAAGGGGGAGAACGACTTTAGGAGGGGCCTTGAGGGGGAGTGCTGTCATGATGCCTGCCCCCAGAAGACCAGACCAGGCCCAGCAGACCCGGAAGCAGCCATCATGCCACTTGGAGCATGCCCAAAAGTCCCAGTTAGGGGCTGTTTGGGTACAGTCCTGGCGCCTATGGCGCCAGGCTCATAAAGATAAAGTCAGTCCTGGTGCCATGGGCGCCAGGCTCATTATTGATAACTTACCTGAAGTAGACCATGCTGCATACTCACCTGAGGCAGACCATGCTGCATGAAGACTCAAGCCAAATGAGGCTTAGGAGGGACTATTTTACTGAAGGGACTATTTTGTTACTTGGGTGGGGCTGTGGAAGAATACTTACCTGGATCTTCTTTCAAGGCTATTTAAACCACGCCCGGACAGCCACACGTGCTTCGCGTTATTCTGCTTGCTGCAGCGTAACGCTCACAGTGTTTTCAGCAGCTCCAGTCTTCAGCCACGCCCGCTTCAGTCCTGGAACTCCTGAAACAAGAAGACAAAAAGGATAAAGGTTAGAACAGGAGTTTTAACTTTAATCCTTACCTGAATCCTGATCCATTTAGCCACGGAACTGAAAGACAGAAGTCTTTGAAGCATTGCTTTGCATTCCTACGGCGCCGCGCTGAACTCACCTGCTTGGCGGTACTTCAGCATTCCATCACGCTCTCTCCATCTCGCGGCCGCCCTCTGACACCTAAGGAGACAAAGACAGCAAGGTGAGAAGGGGACTCTCTAAGGCCATACAAGCTACCCCCAAGGACTTACCTGATTTACCACGGGAGGTACTCCCCTCATTTCGGGTCGGCGCAGTCAACTCTGCTTCATCGCCGTACCCCGGCCCCTAAGGGGAAAACCACAATAGACTTACCTGAATCTTACCGAGTGCCATTTGGAAATCTTCGAGTGGATTAATCGGCAACCTGCAAGGAATCGGACAGAGTGAGGAGCAGACATTTGAACTCTTATGAACAATTGGACTTTAGAGTCAATACTGGAACTCACCAATTCCTCTACGCCAGTGAAGTAACTGGTCATCAATGCGCCCCTGCGGTCGACGCAGGATGGAGAGCTCATCCTTCCAAACCATCAGATGAGACTAAGGAGGGGACATCAAGAGTGATCAGTGGGAAGACAATGGGAGTGGGGAAGGTGGGTTGACACTCAATTCCACGGGTGGTTAATTCCTCTTCTCCTTTGCAGAAGAATATTCTTGCGAGCCAGAAAAACTAGGCTGAGCGGGCCAGTCCAGTCAGTCATCTCGGCGCTACACGTCACGCTGGTGGAAATAACAGCGGCCCAGTTCCGGTCGACGCCCCCGTGGGAACCAGGTGAGCGTAACACCTACTTCCATCTCGGCCTATGGTGTCCCCCAGGGCTCTATACTCTCCCCCTGGGTCTTTAACATCTACCTTACTCTCCTTGCATGCCTCATATCCTCTTTCTCCTCCATCTTCCAGTGTTAAGCAGACAACACACAGCTCTTCATCAGACTCCCTGCTGACCCTCATGCACCCTCCATCATCCCTGACTGCCTACCTGCCATCCAGTCCTGGTGCACCTCCAATGATCTCTGCTTCAACATCTGTAAAACTGACATCCTTCCCATTGGGACCCCTGCTCCCTCCTTCTTCCCCTCACTCTGGCCTTCCTCCTTGGGCTCTCACCGTGTGCCTTCACATGAAGCTAAAAACCTTGGAGTCATCTTCTACCCCTCTCTCTCCTTCCTCCCTCACATTGTCAAGAAGTCCAACTATAAGCTCTTCCTTCTAAAAGGAATTTTACCTTTTCTCACTTTCCCTCAGAGGCTCAATGTGACTCAAGCCCTGGTTCTCTCTAGACTTGCATACTGTAACAGCCTCCTCCTGAATCTTCCTTCTTCAACTCTGCGAACTCTCCAGCTTATCCAGAATAGGGCAGCAAGACTTATCCTTGGCCTTAAGGCCAAGGACCGCCTCTCTCCTGCACTAAAAAGTCTTCACTGGCTCCAGGTTGCTGCACGGATTAAATTCAAATCCCTCTATCATTTACAAGGCTGTCTGGGCCCGATGACCATACTATCTTCAACTCTATCTCACTAAATACCCTCCCTCTAGAGCACTTCATTCCTCTGGCACCAGCTCTTTGTGTGTAAAGCGTTTTGCTAAACAAAGAGCAGGGGGTCGCTCACTTTGCCCTGTGGGCTCCCTCCTTTGGGATAGCCTCTACCTCCCCCTGCACCTTGAGAAGGATCATCTCAAATTCCAGAATCTCCTCAAGACTTTCCTCTTTTCCTCTTCCTTTTTCTCTCCTCTGCTAATCCCACATTTACTGAATCGGTGTCCTTCGCACTTATGCAACCTCAGGGCTTTGACCTCCCACACCAATTCTTCCCAGCTCCTGTCTATCCACACCACTTTGCATCTGCACACCCTCCGCTCTGGAGGCTCGCACTTACACCTCCCGCGGCTCAGGCTGTGTAGCACTCAACATTCCTAGCACTTAATCTATTGCTCACCCACAAGCTTGCATTCCCCAGCACTTACCCCCCTCTTCACTCTTCCTTTCTGCACTTGCAAGTTCTGAATACCCACAAGGCATTGTAGGTGTGTCCCTCGCCCCTCTGCACTTAAATATTGTGTTGTAATGTATTTCCCACCCTCACACCCTCCCTGCCCTGTGGGTGCTTTGAAACAGTATTTTCTTATGACCACTCGAGCTGTGAGCTTTAGGAAAGAATCGTTTGTTCGTTCATAGGCTTTATTTTGACACGAGTCATAAAAGCAGCAATTCATAACTGCATTGTATACACAAGCCATTTTTTAATAAAAACACAATTATCACATAGGAATATATAACATAAAAACACTACCTCATAAAATACTCGAAATGTGAATTGCCTTTCAGTTAAAAGTGATCACACTCCTTCCACCTCTTTGAACAAACCCTACATGCTCACTTGAGGTAACGGCTGGTTGCAAAGACTGCAGGAATATCAGCTGCGTTTAGGCACACAGCCATAGATCCAGTAACTGTCCTGCAGCCACGGATCAGGAATAATGGTTTCAGGTACCATTTCCTTACACCCATGAAGGCCGCGCACAGCAAAGTTAGGGGGTGCAGATTTTCTTTGGTGTCCTTATATAATAAACACATCGGGGAAACACCCTTATCCCACTTATGCAACAAATCAGCGGTGGGTAGATGCCCCAAGCGCAGTTTTGTATACAAGGATCTTTCAAATTTAGAGGGAATATAATCTAAGTATTCCTCACACCTGACCTGATTTTGAATGGCAAAATAAGGAGCTAAGGTTACAGAAGACTGAGAGTAAAACACCTTGTCACGCTCCACCTCAACCAGAGCAGCATTCTACACCAGGAGTTAGAGCACTTGGGTTACGCCAATACTCCTGGAGCCCCACCTCCAGCAAGTTCTTAAAATGCATGAACCATTTCAATGAGCTGCCCCTTGTTGGGCCAGTACATCTAGCAGTGCCTCCCTGAATACCAGAAGATTTCCACTGGCGGATCCAGTAAAGCAGCATTTGCGGCTGGCAAATTGAGACAATCCCTTGCATGCCTGTCACTGAAAGTACTAGAGTATTTGCTTCACTAACTGGAAGCCCAAGTATATTTTTCCAGAATGTGTTCTCCACCACTCCTAGAGGGTGAGAACTCACCTGGCCCCACAGTTTGCCACTGTACACTGCAGTGTGCCTTGTTTGTGCTCTTTATGCCTCAAGAAAGACACATGCAGCCCCAATGCCGTGTTCACTAGTCAATCTGGCAAGAGCCCCACTATACCTCACCTGGGTTATTTTTGCCTTCTCCAAATGCAGTGACCACCCGCATGACTCCATGACTCTCACCCCCAGGTAATCGTAGCTGGCTCACTGCTCAATTTTCCCTTCATCCAATGCCAACCTGATGCCCTTCTGCCTTCTGCCTGCCATCGTGTTGAAAATCATAAACGTAGTTTTATTGATGTTAAGTGCTAGCCCATTTCGCCTACAAAAAGCGACAAAGGTCTCCAGCTGCTTGCAGACACCCAAAAGTGTTAGCGATAAAAGGACCGCGTCATCTGCAAACAGCCGGACCAACCTCTTCTCGCCGGCCAAAGATGGCATCAGTGTAGGAACCCAGAAGCTCCCCAATGACACCGTTGATGAACAAACTGAAAAATATTGGCACCAGGATGGACCGCTGGCAGATGCCCCTCTTAATACTAATACTACACAAGGTACTCCCATCTGTACCCCACTGCACGATTGCCTGAATACAGGCCCTGAATAGCTGCCAGAATTGCACCAGGATGCCATCGTTCCTTCGGGCCTCCCATAGCCGTTGCCCGGGAACAGTGCCAAAAGCAGTGCATAAATCTAGAAACACTGCGTAGACGCCAGTCTTACTTTCCTTAAGAAAGAATTATTGACACTGTGCCCAAAGGTTGTGACTTGTGAACGTGAGCCATTGACCTGGCCATGGGAGATGTGAGCGAAGGTAACTCTTCATTGACAATGGTGAGACGAACTGTAAAATATGACGATGGTTGTAACCTGTAGGCTCACACACTAAGATTTATGTTGCTGCCCACTGACCACAATGACCTCTGATAATGGGCCTTTGCCTCTGGACACCAGAGCTTATGAACACCAACCATGGCTCATCCCAAGTGGGCACCTAAGCAGTGAGCTATGATCATGGGCTGTGATCAACATGCAAGAGGGTTGTGAACTGTGACAACAGCTTCTCTCCCATCCTATGCAAGGACATTGGGCACACGAGTTGTGAACTCTGACAATGTATTATAACCTATGGTCTACTGAGCTCTGAGATCCAATAACAAAAGACTGGTACAAAAGAGCTGTGACAATACAATGGTGGCAATCAGTGCCACCGTTGTGAGCTATGACGATAGGTTATGTCCATTTGCCACCCAATCTATGAGTTGCAACAATGGGTTATGGCCCAAGGTCACCCCACCTGTGAGCTTGCCAACGGGTGCCAGAGTTTTCAGCTGTATCTTAGAGGGATTGCCACTTGGCACGCAACCTTTGAG
Organism: Ambystoma mexicanum; assembly: GCF_040938575.1. NCBI lineage: Eukaryota > Metazoa > Chordata > Amphibia > Caudata > Ambystomatidae > Ambystoma > Ambystoma mexicanum. Next base: position 83,640,935 of record NC_090931.1, read on the forward strand.
ATGTGGCATTAGGCACTTCAGTTGTGAGCTTGTGGTTATTGAAAAGTGGTCCCTCAGTTGTGAGCTGTCACAGATGGGCACTAGACCTCTTAGCTGTCACAACAAGGCCTTTGCAATAGCCCCCAAAAGTATGTGCTGTGACAATCGCTCATTGACGGTGGGCACGTGATGGCAATCTGCGACAGTTTGCCACTGCCACCTGGGATCTGGATTGTGAGCTGCACTAGTTGAGCTCTGACTCGAGGGGCCTGAAGTGGAAGCTGCAGCAATAGGTCATTGCCAGGGGGCACACTGGTCTCAGGTCTGGAGCACGGTATGTTAGATTTTCACATTTGCCAATGTAGGGCCGGGGCCCAGTGGTGTGAACCGTGAGAAGCTGATTCTTTGCTGTTGGCAAAATGGAAAGAATGGTGTCAATTAAAAAAGAAAACCGGGTGTGTAAATGTTTGCTCTGAGTACCTTATGACAGCAAGTAAATATATGTGAATCTTTTGCACGCAGCGACCATGAGATTTGCTGTGAAATATTTGTGACTCATTTGCTTTTCTTCAGTCTTACTTGTATAACTATGAGAACAGCCTAAGGATGTTCTCCTGCACTCCATGTTGGCCTGAGAAACCCCGAGACCACTAATCACCTCCCAACCCACATATTGACCTTCATATGCATATGCTGTGAGTCTGTCCTTCAGTGGACAGGCCTGCACTGGCCTCAGCTGGAAGAGAACCAACAGATACTCAGAAGGCAGCAGGCCCAAATGAATGGGATTACATGATTTGAATTCATACATTCTCACATTCAAAACCTTTGATTTCCAAACATATATATTTATATGCATGGTTCATCTTTATAAAAGCCTTATTGTTAGGTTCACTTTTATAAGAAAGAGGAAATTAGCACAAAACCCAGTGTGCATTAGCTGTGAAGTGATTCAGTCGTACAGCACTATTATCACAGACATATTTGTCAGCTATAAAGATTTGTGGTCATTCTTATGTTCCCACAATGCACTTGGGTATGCCAATCAGTCAGAACGCTCACTGGTTTCATTCATGACCATATCATGCTCACTGTTTTTTTAATCAATGTGCACAAACTCTCTGCTACATATTAATGTTCATGTTCAAGCACATGCTATGGCATGCCTTTTTTAAACCATTGCAAAAACCATGCATTTCCCCTCCAAAACGTAAAGGTTACAAATGATGCACCATTCATCAATATTAAATGAGCGTTTTCACTTAATTCAAGTGTAGAGATCCCACAGGTGGCCAGTAAAAATGTGCTTAGAAAACAAACACTATTTTCATTTGCTGGCCCACATTTTGGAAGTCTGTGGCTGCCCAAAAAGAGAATGCATGAAATAGATAGTGTAGAAGTTAGGATGGTGATGGGAAAATCTAAGTGCATCAAGAAACCTTTGACATGATGTGCACTGCTAACACATCAGCATTCATATCTCATTAGAATCAGAGAAGGAGGGTTATGTCACCTGCATATATTTCATATGTAAACTTTACATTTGACAAGATCACATGTAAACATTGTTAGCTATGTTGTCTGAACCATTCATATTACAGACCAGTCTAGAAGCTGCCTACATGTTGGCACTGGCAGCAGGTGACTCACAAGAAAGCAGGCATTAACACTGGCACTGAAAAGCAACGCTCCAACCTTCTCTTACTTGTGTCCAGTTGGCAGTCAAGTCAACACCTGTTCCAATCACTTCCTCTAAAAGATGATTATCTGACCAACCACAAAGTAGGTATTTGGGCTCTAGAACTCTGGTGTACTCGACTCAAGAACACCCTACCATCTCCAAATCGTGGGCATCAGAGATTTGGAAACACTTTTAACTAACATGACATAGATGATAACATGCTTGAATTAACAGACAATGAGGCCTTCTGGGCGTGCCTGTGCCCTGCTAGTGTTGTGAGCAGAACGGTTACTAGTGCAAACATCACAGTTTCTTGTAGATCGGCCTCCCCAAATAAATAGAATGACCTTTTGTTAGGGAGAATTTTCATTTATGGCTAATTTCCCTCACCTAGTGAGTCCCCCAGAAGCTTTGCTGGATTTCTGGAGTTTATTTTTTTCCAGTTGGTAAGAGTGAGAGCTTTTCCCCCACTCTTACCTGTGTTTTGCTATGTGTTTCTGTTTTTGTGAATGTGGACTCTGAAGTACACCACTTCAGTAGCCCCCTTCTTGGTGTGTGTCACACCGCACCTGCAGTGCCGTGGCACAGGGTTGCCCTTGAGACTTCCCTCGACTCCATTTCTGAGGCGACTACTGTCCCCCAGAAAAGGGTAAAGTTGCCATTAACTTTACTTAATCAATCTACCACAGATCCAGTACACCCCATCTTCCATGGAGTACTGGAAAGGGTTAACTCGTATCCCTTTTTATCTGTATCTCCTAGAGCATTGTTTAGCTCTTTTAACATTTAGACTTGGCTGGTGGCAGTGGTATCTACCGTAACTGTTCTACTGCGATTATATTATATAAACGTGGTACTGTTCTTGGCTATTATATTAGCCTCGAACATAAACCCGCTTGACCAAATCGTCTTTCTTTTGGCTCCGGTTGTCACGGCCACCTGATCTCCACAGGGGCGTGCTCGTGTTCGAAGGATGATGTCTGCACTGGCGTTGCTCTGCTTAACGGAGGGTGCTAGCTCGCGTCTTCCCTTCGTTCTTGCCTCAGGAGATGTTCGTCTGCAAGTCGAAACAAGATTTTAGCCAATTGAATGGAGCTGGTTTTGGTTTTCCCCTCCTTCCGATTTTCCCTTCTCTTCCTCTGGCTCACCTTGGTTTTTTAATGGGCGAGCTCTCTGTTCTGCACACTCTGGCAGGGGCGCGGTTTCACAGTCTTTCCAGGATCTAGTTACTTCACTGATCCGATGGAGATAGCTGAAGTGGAAAGGCCGGCGTAAGCAGGTAAGTCTCTATTCCAATAACTCCTTGAAATAGCTGTCTTAAATCTTTGCCCGAAATATCTAATGTTCGTTATTGTCTTTCAGGTGCGGCTTTAAGTGGCTTTCGGATGATGGATGACTCTCCTGACGATGATGAGCAGGATTCCAGCTGGTAAGTATAGCGCTGTGCGGGGCACGCTAATTGTTTGCTGTATTTAGCTTTCCTTGCTGTGTGTGACTAACCTGCTTTGTCTATTTTGTTCGGCAGATGCGGCGCAGTTCCAGGAGGATGATGGAAGAGCCGCTCGACGGGTTGAGTTGCGGCGCGATGCTGGAATGATGAAGAACTGCTCGAGGGAGTTTCTAGAAGTGGCCGCTTTCAGTTGAGTAGCTACCCGCGAGGGTACCTTCAGTTCTGTTCTTCTATAGATGCGGGGTCCTTGGGTAAGCAGAAGGCGAGATGAGGACATTCTGCAGGTAAGGCCTTCAATGCTTTTCGAACTCCTGTTCTTCTCTTTTCTCAGGTGCCAATGGAAGTAAGACTTGGGACGGTGTGGCAGAAGGGAAGCAAGAGCTGAGCTGACACAGTGAGCGTTACGCTGCAGGAGTGCAGAATAACGCGAAGCGTGCTCAGTTTGCTTGGTGCAGTTTAAATAGCCTTGCAAGTAGTCGCAGGAAAATAGTCCCCCTTAACCGTATCCTGTCTCCAGGTAAAGTAGTCCCAAGCCACAGCCTGTACTGAATGGCTCAGCCTCTCAGAGCCAAGTATATCGCCCATGTATTTAGCATCTACCATGAGCCTGGCGCCAACGGCGCCAGGACTGAGTCCAGGTGAGCCTAGCAGGGGCCTGGGAAGTCCCCAAGGAAGCCCAAGTCCGGGATGGGCTCACCAGTTTTGGGGTTTTGGGAGCATGCACCATGACACAGATTGAGTTTATACGCCATTTCTTTTTGTTAAAGTCCTTCTTGTGTTTTACTTTGCGCGGCAAACTAGGTTCGCCTTCTTTGTTCACCGTCTTTTGGCAGGCTTTCTGTTCAGAAGCCCTCCACCAGGCGCCTGGGTGTCTAGGTGGGCTGAATGTGAGGGAGGGGTGTAGTCACCCCCTGCACAGGGTATCCTAGGAAACCCAAGTCGCACTTTGTCATGATTGGCCAGGGTAGTTGTCCAGGCTGGAGAACCCCCCTGCTGGGTGATTGACAGCCAGGCTGTGTGAATGGGGGTTTTTGTTCGCATAAGAGGCAGGTCTCTTGGGCTAGAAGTCAGAGAGTCGCCACTGGAACTACAAGGAACCGAAGAGAAGCGGAGAGAACGATGGCTGATGCAACTACCCCGTCCCGGTGAAGCCCTGCTGCAGTCCTGAGCTATCTGCCCTTCAACGACTCAGAGAAGATCCAGTCCAGAGTCTTCCTCTCTTGAGCTTGGTGGGGATAACCAGCTCATCTTCTACAGCCAGAGGATCCTCTTCCATGGTCGAAATCGCTGCACAATGCTGTAGGGGTCCGGATAGCCACCTGAAGAGCCTCTCCTGTTTTTAAGGAGCGCACCTTTTATTCCGTGTCGCTGCTGCCGGCCTCATCCCTGTGTGGTGCAGACCCCCTTCAGATGTCCTCCTTCACAACGAAGCTCCAGGAATCGTGGGTGTGCGGGAAACCGACAGGAACAACTGCCAGGGCGCCAGCTGCACCATTGGAACAAGGTACTGTGTTCTGTTGAGGAAACTGGGTGAATTCTTTTTTCTTCATTTCCAAGGCTTGACCTTTTCTTCCCTCCTTCTTATAACTTTTGCTTCTGAACATTGACAATATCGAAGTACTTTTGGCTACGTTGAATCGTGAACTGTCTGACCGTGTGATCTTTGGCAACTGGCCCCGGTGTCTTTCGACCCTGGCTCGGGCCCTTTGACTTTTGAACTCCTGTCTTTGAATGTTTCTTGATTCTGCCTGCCTAACCAAAATATTGCCTGTGATTTTTGCCTTCATTTCCCTCTGGGTATCTCAAGTGCTAAGTGTGTTTTGCCCTGGTAGCATTTCATGTCACGGATACGCGTTTGTTTAGTTCGCCGAACTGTCAAAAAGTGATAGCAATCGTATTTGCGGTAACGTGTTTTGTTTGTAACACCGGTTCATTCAAACACAGGGTACTTACCTTGAGACTTACTGTACAAAGTGAATTGGTTTGTTGTAGTATATTTAACGTGTGGTTTTCATTTGAGCTTGATAGAAGTGTTGTGTTTATAACGAATGGTTTAAAAATAAATGTACTTATATTTTTCTACCTGAAACCTTGAGTCAGTGTTTTCTTGAGTCACAGTAATTGTGGTCCCTTTGTGTAAAATCTGCTACTGCTCATATACTCTTGAGATAAGCCTGGCTGCTCCGCCACTGCTACCACTCTGACTTAGTAGTACAAGCTTGTACCAAAGGTAAAACTTGTATTGCCACTTGTAGTCTTAATTGTGAGTAGTGGTCCCTAAGGGCACTGCACAGGATTCTGCCTAACACCTTTCATTTAAAAAATGACATCTAGTAAATTTGGAACCTATCATATATTTTGGGTTATGGCCAAGTTGAATATGCAGTGAAAAGAAAAAAATAAATGAAGGTTGTGCTGACAAGTTCAGGTAACCATGCTGTGAAAATATCTGCGATGTGAATGTGGTTTTGTGTCATTGTGTTATCTTTATGCCTTTGGGATATTGGTTTTATGTGTGCTTTCCTAAAATGAGTGGAGATGTATTTCCCATCTTGGTTTTGTTAATAACAAAGCATCAATTCATCCATTTTGTTCTCAATGTGGTTTTGTTTATCTATTCTCAGGGTATCCTAAAATGGAAAACTATGGTATTGTCCGCCAGCAGGGGGAACTAGTGTATTCCTGAGGTATTTTCACCACAGGTGATGTTGGAACCCCCCCTGCAGTGAGACAGGGGTTGGACGGTCCCACGACTGAGGTTGAACGCTGATGGTGAGAAACGGAATTCGAGGGCAGGAGGTGCAGGGTGTTGGGGGTTGCTTGCCATGGACATCCGGCAGGGGTGCTCATCACATCAGCACACGACAGGCTCAGTGCCTGTGGGGGTTAGGGCCTGCCCTGGATATCCGGCAAGGCCCCATGTTGCTATTGGGCATCTGCACCATCGGGGGTGGGGCACAGCCTGCCAGGACCCTGACCATGCAGACCTCTGCCACCGTCCTGCCACGAGGGTCCCACGGCATGAGGGCCTGCAGGCCTGCGCCTCCACGTGTAGGCCCGCAGCCTACATGCAATGAGACACAGACTCATGAGTTACTCTTCCAGAGTCTGCAGCTGTTCCGTTACAGTGCTTGCAGGGGCTCCTTTTATTAGCTTGGGCCATGATTGTGTGGGAGGAACACATCCCCTTAAAGGGGCAATGCATATGGGAAGGTCACACATAACACAGGGCACAGGACCCTGTGAGCGCTATTGCCCGAGGTCAATGCAGGCCTGCTCGTCTTGTGTGCCCTGTGCTCTAACGCCATCTGTGGTGGGAGAGGGGGGGTTTGCAGCTATTACGTAGGCGCAAGGAGTGCCGTTTTTCGGCAACGTGCGCTTTCAGTGCTGGAGCGGCTCACTCGTCAGAGGGTCTTGGTGTTTCCCGGCAGTTCTCTTCCCCTTCGTTTCAGTGCTACCATTGAGGTAGGATAAGGGGAGAGAGCTGTGGCCTGGGTGTCCGTTAAGCCCAATATATATTTTTGTTTTCTTCTCACAGATGCGCAAGGTGCCATCTGTTCGAGTGACGGTAGTCAAAAAGAGAATGGAAGAAAGTCCCGTTGATCAGCCACTGTTTGGAGGCTACATGTTTGTACAGTGTTTTCCCTACATCCTATGAGTTTATGTGAGAATTTGTTAAATGGTCATGACGGATGGTGAGACGTGGACTGCGTTTCAGAGTACATCTTTTGTTCGAGCTGGTGGCAGTGTTAATTACAAGAACAGCTAATATATGTATATAGCTGTTCCATACTTGCCAACATTCTGTGATTTAGGATTTTCAAGATTCAATAATAATAATTTGCATAACAATGACATCACAGGAAAATACAAAACATACATTGTTGGCACCATTGAAGCATTCTAAAATACACAACCCAACAAACAGCACAACATGAAACGATGTGCAAATGTTAAAAATGTAGAATTCTGAATGGTAAACTAACACCAAATTCAATTACCTAACTTCACAGAAGGTAATCACACAGAGCTGGTAGGCAACGTTTGCCAATGCCCTGTAGCAGCAGCCTGGGCAATACATATGTATTCCTGCAGTGCGAGTTGAACACTGAATAACATGGAGACGGATACTCCCTCAGTCTGATAGTCGGATGCTGTGTGATGGTGGTACGCTCTGCCACTTGCCTTCACTTGTGGTTCAACTAAGGGCTGTACTGGCAAGAGTGCATGACAGAGTCAAGTAGCTGTCAGGTCAGTGGATTGGCCTGAGCCCAATCAAAGTAATCACGTGACCGCCCACTGCACCGACAGTCTAATTAATGTGTTGCATGCTATGTCCTGCAGCCTGCCTTAGAGTCGCATAAATCACCTGTCCCTGTAAAAAGCAGTAGGATCTGTTACCAAAATCTGTAGTCGGTAGGACTGCTTAAAAAGCAGTAGCCTACTGCCTAAATCTGTAGGGTTGGCAAGTATGGTGATGTCGCATTGGAAGGTAATATGGGAGTCACATGTGTAGGGAGGGTGTCTGCAGGCACAGGGGTGGGCGTGAAAAAAGGGAGGGGCAACGAAAGTGACGGCAGTTCAAGGAAGATGTGTAATTAATAAAGTTGGGAGTTATGCAGCACAGTTCTGATGCCCGATATACCAATAGATTGGGTACCGTGTGGGATAACACTAAACTGGCAACGAGGGCGGTCAGCCTGCTTGTGCTGTATTGCCCGCGTAGCATGATTCATTACGTGCCTTCTCTGTGGTGAGTGCCACCGACACTGAGCACGCCTCCACTGGTGCAGCAGCTAGGAAGCCTGCTGGAGGAGAGAAAAAGTGCAGAACGGCCTTCGGGAGCACAGAGGTGAGGATCCGCTGCTCCGCTGCAGGAGCTGGGCCGGCATTGTGGCGTCACTCGCTCAGGTGGGAAGAAGAGAGCGATAGAGATCCAACACTCTTCAGGAAAGAAAGGTTCGCAGTGGTCCAGCGGCCCAGGGTGAGTCGGGAGTACATTTCCCGGGCGGGAGCTCTGTTCTGTACAGTGAAGGCACACAAACATTGCTGTGGCTCCAGGAAAAAATTCAATTCAAAACCACTATTAGCAAATTCCAAAGGGGGGCGAAGGACTAAGTGAAATACATGTCTGCAAGTAGGCCGTGCAGGCTCCCCAAGACACTCCCGACTACCAAAAATAAAAAAAGAATATCACAGTAATCCACCAGCCACCACTGCCACAAAGAGGCCAGAAAGCCTTGTACGGAAAACAGGCATTAAACTTATATTGAGAAGGACACTGAATATCCATTTTCACTCAAAGTCACTGATTGTCATTGGGGCGGTTCTACGTTATTTTGCCGCGGGATTTTTCGTCGTGGGATTTTTCATCACGGGACTTTTCATCGCCGTTTTATTATCGAAAAAAAACTTTTTTTTTTGTGGGGGGTTACCCCCAACCCCGTTTTTGTTTTTAAATTATTCCCTTTCACCCACAAATATTTATTTAATTTTTAACCCCCCCAAAAAAACCGCTGATTTTCTTTTGGATAAAAAAACAGCGATGAAAAGTCCCGCGATGAAAAATCCTGCGGCAAAAGAACTGTATACCATTGGGACACCTGCAGTCCCAGCCACAAAGCTATACCACCTAAATTTGACCTATACACTAAGTCACCATGGCAGATGCAGAAAACCTGACGCTGCCCGTCACTCCACTTGGGACCTTACCCACAAGACTTCAAGATAATCTTGTCATCCAACTACCCACCCATTTTGACCTATCAGACAGCAGATTAGGGCCCAGGTGGAAAAGGTGGATACAGGACTTTGATAAGTACTTTAAGGCCATAGGTGCCCTGGAGGATGAAAAAAAGAGCAGCCTCCTGACGCTGGCTATTGGTCCCAATGTGCATCATATTGTGGATGAGTTCCCTGCAGGATCAATGGATACCTATGTGCACTGAGAACCATTCTTAGTTAATATTTCATGGCACACACTGATATGGACTACGTACATCACATATTCCATACAACGAAACAAACCAAATAGGAATCGATGGATGCTTTTGTCATGCGCTTCTGCATTCGCCTGTACGCATTGTGACTTAAATAATTACTCTGACGAAGAGGCATTGCAGTCTCAAATCATTGCAGGATGCAATCTGCTGACTTTAGAAGAAGATATCCCCAAAAGCCACGGTCACTGGAAGAAATCCTGCACCGATCAAGATCAGATGTGGCATTAGCCCTACAGGCAGAGGTCATAAGCAACGTGAAAGTCTCATTCAGAGGTCGTCAACAAAATGGAAACCAGACCACCACACAAAGGCAACAGAGAACCCTTTTGCTACCGATGCAGCTATATGAGTTTCCCCATGACGGTGCATGCCCAGCTATAGGACAAGCATGTTCGGCATGTGGAGGAGACAAACACTTCAACGCTGTCTGTCTCATGTATCCCAGTCAAGCACAATGTGAAGGGAGTGGTGGTGTGGTGACACGCACAAGAAACAAAACCCCAGGGACCTCCAGCAGGGATGAGTCAATACTATGAACTACCTTACAGAAGACACCAGGAAAGGAGGGAGGGAGGGAAGGCGCATGAAAGAGGGCCACTTGAATGGCGATCAAGCTAACCATCTTCTTCTTGACCCAAGAGAAGACTCAGAAGTTACATCCGCTACCTGGTAGAGAGGTCTCAGGAAATTGGGTCCAGTCAATCGTCAGTGGAAGAGCCGTGAAAGAAATAACATACAAATAACCAAGAAAGAGAGGATGTCACTAAGTTTTAGGATATTCAGCAGCGAAGGAACAGAGCCTCGTATTGCTGCTCCAAGTAAATAACATGGCCGCCGAGTTTCTAGTTGACATGGGAGCCATGGTAAATAACATTAGCAAGGAAGTATATGGCAACCTTCCACATGCCCCGAAACTAAGACCAGCGGCGGTGAACATCTACCCGCATTGGTCCAAGACACCACTTCCATGCAAAGGATATTTCATGGCACATTGCGTATATAAGACTCAATCCAAAAGAATACATCCGCACATATTGGAGGCCACCACAGAGAGTGGGTGCATCCTTAGTTTTTAAAGCTGAGTTAGACATTGGGTTGTAACATTTTCTTTACCGCCTAACGGCCCCTAAATACATTGATTTATCAATGAAAATTGAGCAACTATTCCCCAGCCTCTTTAAAGGTCTGGGCAAGCCGAAAGACAGATCACTCAACACATCGAACTGGAGGTTCCCTCCAGTGATTCAGCACTACTGCTAGTACATATACAGTGGCAGGTAGAAGAAGAACTGCACAAATTACTAGAACAGGACATTATCTAGCCGGCGGTAAGGCCCCGCCCCGTGGGTGTCACCAATTGTCCCGGTCCCTAAGAAAGACTCACACAACATCAGGTTATGCGTAGGCATGCATTACCCTAACAAGGCCATCATGAGGGAACAGCACCAAGCCCTGCAGATCACAGACGTGGTCCATTTGCTAAATGGGCCCATATATTCTCCAAGCTGGACTTGAATAAGGGCTACCATCAGCTGAAGCTGAGTGAAGAGTCCAGGTAAATAACCACTATTGTCACTCACCTGGGCCATTACAGATGTAAGCGTCACACCTTTGGGGTATCGTCAGCGGCATACATCTTCCAAGCCAAGATACACACAATCATTAAACACATCCCCATCTGTCTCAATTAGAGCAACAATATCCTGGTGTTTGGGAAAGAACAGCATGACAGTGCACTGGCCAGGGTGTGTATGGTGTTGCAGGTTGGCGCGGTCTGAACACTCAGCACTTCCCTCCATCTAGTCGGGCAGTAGGCTTTTGTCACTATTTACACGCATTCATTCTACTTGAGAGCGTTGGACGTGGGGGCACAACACGGCAGATTTTTTCACTGTGGTTGTGCCCCCAGTCTTGCTCTCCAGCCAAGTACCTTTTGGGTTTATCTATCCCTTTCCCCTCTTTGTGGCCCCCATTTTTGCCATTTTAGAATCAGGGAAGATTGTCTTGGCAATGTGACGCCGAGGCCCACACCAAGATGGTTGATGCGGCCACGGTGCCAGATTTGCATGCGTACGGTAAGCATGACAAAATCATAAACAGCTCCACAGCCGAGCCGCCCACTTTTGTGCGGTCGGATCAACAGTGACCTCTGAAGCTAACGTATGACCGAACCGATGGTTCAGAGGCATATATTCCTTGAATGCAGTTTAATTAATCCTTGATATACATGGTGTGGCTGCACATGTTGCTGTTTACAGCTGAATTCCTTCTTGATACACGCAATGTGCTCTCGTACGTGTTGGAATCGCGTACCGCTGGTTGACTTGATTGCTTCGGCTCTCTTTGGGTCATTTCTACATTGTTCTATTAAGACTGTGAGGCATTATGGCCTGATTAGCTGAAGAAGTTGTGAGAGGGTTTGCAAAGTGAGAAGTTATGCCTACGCTCACAGTATTTATATGTGTGGCAAGACACATCTATAACGTAGATACATTGTTTAGTCCCTGCTGTGTGGGAGTTGCAGCCAGGGACACAAATTCTATCTTACATCGGAGGCAGCTATTAACTACCCCCACCGACTCTCTATTTTCATTTTAGAGCACCTTTGGGCCACAATCCCACAGTGCCCAGTATCTCCTTACTGACTCCCTCTGAAGACTGGGTGAGTCCCTTTCTGCCCTTGGCTTTGAGCAAATGATAGCAAGTACCTTAGTGCCGTCCCGGCCTGACTACATTTCTTTACCCCGACAGGTTTGAAGTTGGTTCTTTGTCAAGAATTATAGAGGTCAGTGCTACCTTTTCTCCTACTTAGAAATTCATAATTAGGACCCTTTTGGATTCGAAATTTATGATGACCAGGAACATGTAGCTCACACCCTGAAGATGGATCTATGATCCGAAACACGTTGGTGACAGAAATACCATTAATTCGCTATTTTGGAGCTACAAGCTACAAGGATTATATGACACAATGTGTAAAATTCCTGTATGAATATCTAGACACACTGGAGTCTGCACATAGATTGATGAAATTGTTGTTTCAGACTATATCTTATCCCAAATGAGGAAATTTGTGATATCATTGTACATGGTTGGTAACAATGACCCTTGTCTCTGTTATGTATGATTACCGTATTGTCCCTGACCCCAATCGGATGGACCAAGTGGGGGGGTATGGACATTCAAAACATTGTGTGATCAATAATACATTTTGTTACCAACTTCTTAATGTCAACAGTGAATTGTTACTGAATAGCATGAGACAAATGTATATTGAAACTTTTCTCTATTTAAATTTAAACCATATTGTAATTGAAGTGAATTTCTGTACCTCACTAACGGTGAGGCAACTGACTCTGTGATTAACTAAACTACATTGGGACATTTGTCCCCCTAAGAGTGCATTTGGGCCTACTCTGTAGTGAAACATAGTTCTGTTTTTGTTGGCGTTGAAAGTGGCCCATCTCACACTTAACAGGGAAAAATGCAAATTCAGGAAAGGCACCCGCCGATTTTTGGGATATTTGTTCTTGGCCCAGGGAATGACCCCAGTCCCATAAAAGGTAGATGCACTCAACAGTGCGAAACCTCTGACCAATGTGTCAGACCATCAATCATTCTTGGGGCTTGCCAGATTCTGCACCCATTATATTCAAGACTTTGCTGTCGGTGAGTGATCCACTGAGAGTCCTAATGAAACAAGTACCCTTTGAGTGGTCCGAACAATGTCAGCAAGTCTTTGAAACAATTCGCCAACGCATTTCATCTGCTGAAAACATGGCCTACTTCAACACAGCAAGAAGACACAACTTGTGGATGACGCCAGCCCCGTGGAACTGGGCGCCATACTAATAAAAGTTGATCCAGCTGATGATGGAAAACACCTCTTACGCCAGTAGGAGCCTTTCAAGAAGAGAACAAGGTTACTCACAGGCTGAGAAAGAGGGATTGGCCAGAACACTTTCCCTTGTTTCTCCATGGCAAGTCATTCACTGTGGTCACAGACCACCAGGCATTGTTATTTATGTACGGAAACACCAAGGCAAAAATACCTCCCAGGAATGCAAGATAGGGTTTGGGACTTCAAGACTACAGCTTCTGGATTGTCCATCGCCCAGGGAAAGACGAGAATCCTGCAGATTTCCGATCCCGACACCCCATTGCATCAGCTGCCTCGAAACGATTGGTTGCGGATTATCTCGTCCAGGTGGCTGCACCAAAGGGCGTTGACATGTCGCACATCGCACAGGAGACAACAAATGACCAAGCTATCATCTTAAGGTGCATTGAGTCAGGCCGGTGGAAACAGGCCCAACTAACAGTTGAAGGTGTCAGGCCAGAAATACAGCAAGACATTGGAAGTCTGGCATTGGTAAAAGAGGAACTAACCAGGTCAGAAGATGGCAATTTACTAAAAGGAACCACGATTGTCATTCCCCGGACCCTACAAAGAAGAATATTAGAGTTGGCACATGAGGGCCACTGAGGAATAGTGTCCATAAAAAGAATACTGAGGCAAAATATTTGGTTTCCCCAACTGGATGCACAAGTGGAAGCTCTCCTCAAGCAATTCCCCACCTGTGCGGTCATCAGCCTCACACGCGCTGTGCATTATGGACCTGCCTGAGAAAGTGTTCAATTAGATAGCTATTGACATCTTTGGACCCATTGATGGAGGGCAATACATATTAGTAGCAATGGACTAGTATTCCCGCTTCTCGGACATTCAACTGGGGAGCTTGACAGCTGCGTATCATACCATACCGGAGCTGGATAGGATTTACACTGCTTACAGGATACCGAGAGTAGTAAAATCGGCTAATGGTCCCCTTTTTACAGGGCACGACTTTAAAATGTTTGCTGAATACATGCGGTTCAAACACAGGCGGATCACAGCATTGTGGCCAGAAGCAAATGGGACCGTGGAACGCTTCATGAGCAACATCAAGCAAAAGGTTCAGATGGCCCGTCTGACTGGAGAGCCAGCTAAAACGGTATTATAACAACTAATCATACTATTGGAACACCCCTCACAGCACTACAGGGAACGCGCATTCAGAGGTCATGTTTGATGGCAATATCAGGATAAGGCTGCCCCATGTCACAGTCCCGGAAGAAGCCTATGCGATGTACTGAGAAATGCGTGAGCAAGATACATGGGCCAAGAGAATACACAGTCAAATCAATAAAACCTATCGGCCCGCATCAACAAACCTCTAGTCAGACCAACTAATATGTCGATACAAAAAGAGGATGCAACCATGAATGCCAAGGGGACAGGCACTTTAGAGAGGCCGGGTAAAAGAGTAAAATCAACTACAGATCCAATGGAGGAAATTCCATACTTGGATCCATTGAATAATGGAAGACACCCAAAGGGACCTCTCCAGAGCTTAAAAATCACATTTGCACAAGAAGAATCAGAGAGGGGCAATGAACAGACAACTTCGAACAACCTCAAGGACGGGGAAAAGGGTGAACTCTCCAGATGGTCGTGGATCTCGAAAGCTTTGACAAAGAAGAGTTAGCCACGCATTGAAGAGAAGGACAGAAGTGAGGAAGTCCGGGGAGCGAGGACAAAGAAGTGGAGAACAATACCATCGTAATGGGAAGTTGGAACACCAGAGGCTTCAATCACTGATTGAAAATAAGCGATGTTAATTTAGGAGACTTAGCCATGTCTCTTGGAGACATAAGATGTCAAATAAAAAAGCCATTTCTGGAGGGCTACGAAACTTACCTTTCTCCAGCGATATGCTCCGAAAGAGGCCGACTATCTTCAGGTTTGCTGACAGCCATCAGATCTGGAGTGGGAATCCAATATATAAAAACTGTAACATCAAACATCCACTTCCAAGTATCGGCCTTGAAATGGTCTAAGATAACCTCGGAAAATAACAAAGACACTCCAAAGGATGAAACAATGATTCTTATAAATACATATTGGAATCCTGCAGCGATTAAGAACGAGGATCATCTGAAATTGGCTGACAATATAATGGAAAGAACATACCTGGAATGGGCGCCGAAATACATAATTCTATGTGGTGACCTCAACACGGTTTTTCCCTAAAGTCAAATTTTCTAAGGGACAGAGGAAAAAAGTCCCATTAAACTTGATCCGAGGTCATTTATGGCAGGAGGCGATGTCATCCTGAGACCTCCATCGTCTAGAAACATCAACACCTCGCCGTGGCCCACAAGTCCCGACATGGGAAAGAAATAATCAGAGCGCCAACTTAGACTATATATTCGGCTCTAACGAGATGCTGAAGATCGTTGACGAATTTGAGGTGGTGAGAACAACCAATAGTGACCAAAACCTTTTAAAGGTAACATGGACTAACACGCGGAGCATCAGACCAACTATGGTAGCTGAGATTGAGGCATTTAAAGGAGGAACAAAACTGAGACTGTCTGCAAATACAGTGGTAGAATTGACTGATACATACACCACCATTTGTAGGTTAAAGCGACAGAGGCTTGACAAATGGCAAAGAAAATATTGACTATCAACCTTTGCTAAAAGTCTATGAAAAGAAAAAAAAGATCTGGCCAAATCGTGAGATAACAATTCATATACATGAATTCAACAAATGTATAGTCGAAGAGAGAAAAAAATTAAGGAAACTAAAACGCCAAGCAAGGAAAATAAACACCTCTGAGTCTGCGAATCAGGTAAAAGTCGCAGTGAATATATACAAAAGCTGGCTATGACACCAAAGAGCGAATATTAACCAAGCTGACACAGCTGCAATGCTAAAGACAGTGTGCAGTAGAAAAACAAGATATTTTTTTGACCCTGATCAGAACAACGTCAGGGACCCAAATTAACACAATAAATTACTTTGTGGTAGAAGAATCCTGGATGAAACACTTCAGAAGTCTATTCCAGAACCCCGGACACCATAATTCAGCAAACTCGGTGCTCCCAAATATACCGTGGATGACAATGTGGGATTTTGAGGACGTAAAGAGAAAACTAGTTTGTTTAAACAACTCAAGGGCCCCCGGGCCGGATGGCATCACAAACACAGACTTGAACATCAAGCAGAATGGGGGGGCCTTCATCTATGAGATAATATTGAATTGTACACAATTTAGATCCATACCCATCTCATGGACAACGGCAATCATTGTCCCAATTTATAAACACAGACCAAGAGAGGATCCGAAGAACTACCACCCAATAGCACTTCTCGACGTGGTTATGAAGGTGTTTGGTTCACTACTTTTGGAACATTATCAAAAATGGGCAAGATCCTCGGGTAATGAAGACCCACTTCAATCCAGGTTTGTGAAGGACGCAGGAACGGCTCCAAACATCTTGCTGTTAAGTGCCTTAAAAAGTAAGATTCAAGAAGGAAGCCCAAAAATCCATCTGGCTTTCATTGACCTGGTCCAGGCTTTCGATCAGGTCAACCACAAAATTCTATGGGAAAAACTAAGAGCAAGAAGATGGCCGGAAGGCATTCTGGAACCCATTAGGGCGCTTTATCAAGACACCTCTATCAGGGTACGACTAAATCGTGAAGGATTGCTATCAGAACAAATTCCAACGGCCAGAGGAGTAAAGCAAGGGTGTCCCCTTGCTCCGACACTCTTTAACTCATATCTTTGGGACATCGAAGGATGTGAGGTGGAGATCCACTCATTTCCACCGACAGTAGGAAGAACAAAAATATCAAGACTGCTCTACGCGGATGACCTTATTTTATTGGACTATACTCCGATTGGCCTTCAGCGCCAATTAATTGAACTGGCATCTTATATAAAGAACAACCTGGAAATCAATAAGGCTAAAACTAAAGTCATGATTATGGAGAAACAAAATGCCCACACCGAGAACTTCAGATGGACCCTGGAGGGGGAGAAGATCGAACAGGTGAAGGAATTTAAATACCTGGGGGTAATCCTAAGCAACAATAAACAAGAGTGTCCAATGCAAAACCATCTCTTGGAAAGAGCGAGGAAGCTGGCAAGTCAGGCCAAAGCGATAGACGGAAGATTCGGCCAATTTACAGTAATCCCCTTGATACAATTCTATAAGGGCAAGGTGGTCCCCTCTTTAATCTAGGGGGCAGATGCTATGCTGATTATACCGCAAGATTTCTGGAAGCGCATAGGAGGTCTCTTCTGGCAAAGTGCCCTGAACCTACCAGCATCAACGCCGGTGGCAACCATTCGACAAGAATTGTGTTTGCAATCATTGGAGTCGATGGTGACTAGAAACACAATAATGCTATACAGGAAGATCAAACTCAGCAATTGTCCAAACGTAATGACCATTATCAATACAGAAATAAAAGATCAAAAAAGCAACCTGTTAATGACCTGGGTGACAGAAAATCTAAAAATTCTGGACGAGATTGATTGCTCTGAAGAAGAACTAACCCAAAACTCAAACAAAAACTGTGGGAACGAGACTGGATACAGACGACATCCTTGGAAAATAGAAGTAAGCTAATAAGATACCAGCCACCAACAAGGGACATAAATGATCCACCAAACTATCTAAAAAAGTTCCCAAACAAGGTTTTGAGAAACATCTTGAGATTTCGAATGAACCTCCTGCCAACAAACGAGATCAGAGCGATAAGGAAAATATTTCTGGAAAATGATTGCTGTTTCTGTAAAAAGAAAGACCAAATGGAGACACTTCGGCATCTCCTATTGTCATGTACACATCTGTCGAACTTGAGAAGCATGTACCTAGGACACATATTCAAAGAGTCAACAACATGCGGAGAAGAGGACTGGTGGAACCGATTGATAGAGGGAGATAACATCTCATACGTGATTGCGGTCTCTCAATTCTTTTTGCACTTGAAACTGTAAAACCGCGAATGAGATTTCACTGAGAGTTTAAGACCAAATTGGAGGTGTACCCCATCTATCCCTGTCTTTCTTCCTTTCTTTTTAATTACCTTTTAAAAAATACCTTGTTTAACGTTAAGGAAATTTTAGTTTGGAATGGACACAAGAAAGATGAGAAAAGACACAAAAAGCTCATTTTTTGTAAAAATGTCTTGTAAATTAAATCAAGTAAATAAAAAAAAAAGATACATGGGCCAAATAGAACATGATGAGATGCACGGATACCACACGCAAAGCCTGTGAAAATAGCCTAGTGCCAGGAGACATTGTTATAGTGCAACCGACCCACAGACATATGGGCGCGCTTGACAGTGCTCTAATGGCTGTTAGTAAAGTAAAGGGGTCCCTCATCACTTCAGAAGGAGAAAGAAAGAACATCACTCAAAACCTTTTGCACTTCAAAAGGATGCCAGGGATAATCATGCGAATATCCCAAGAGGATGACTCCGATCCAGATGCGTGGGATGCCCCATTCGAACGAGATGAAGAATGATGTGAAGAACGGGCGACCCCTCCTGACGGACTGGATCCTGACCGAGGCCAGGTGAGTGGCTCTGGCTGGCCGGCCTCAGAGGGCGAGGAATAGACCACATAGACTAATTGAGGACATGGACTGAGAACTGACATGTTGTTTAAAAAAGAGGAAGGTTGTGATGTCGCAATGGAAGTCCTCGCTCCCCTGAACTTGCATGATCTAAATGTCACTAGGCCTAGTAAGATCATGGTTTCTTGTCCTCTCTCTGTTTCCCCTCCATTGCCTTTTCACGCCTTGAAACACTTGTGTATAGACACGTTACAAATGCCATATCATATCAATAGGGGTGTCACGTGTGCAGGGACAGAGCCTGCAGGCATAGGGTGCGGGGCAGGAGGAAAGGGAGGGGCAAGGGAAGTGAAGGCAGTTCAAGGAAGATGTGTAATGAATAAAGTTGAGAGTTATGCAGCTCTCTGTCCATTCCTGATTTACCAATAGATTGGGTATCGTGTGGGACGACGTTAAACCCCCTATGTCACAGTAAGTTAGGTAAGTAGTTAAAGTGGATTCTTTACCAGAGGGGCTGGACCCTTTTTTACATGTTAAGTGTCATTCCAGTGGTGTCTTGTATGGTATGTGGAGTTTTGCCGAGTGGTTATGTAAGTTGTCTGAGTGGTAGACTGCAGTTACCAGTAGTTTGGGGTTTCTGTTGCTGATACGGTTTAATATAAAGTTGATGTGATGCCAGAACTTTACAGGTGAAAATTTGGTATTTATTACATTTTATTTTCTGACTGACTCATAAAATAATCCTAATGAATTTAGGGCTTTGACCCTAGTTCTAGCTTGCTCACTGTTTAACCCTCTGTTTAAGGTGCAGTTCAGAGTTTGAAAGCTGCATTTGAGTGTGGCTACATTCCATGTGCCAAATGTTTTTACCTATAAAGCCATTAGGGACAACCACCTGAGGTATGCAGGCAATAATACTCATCTGTTTTATTCAAGGCATCCGTTAGCAGGGCCAAGATATGCCAATGTATGCAAATAGTAATATTCATCTGGTAATTTCCTAGACATCTATTGCCTTGGTCATCTGCAAGTGTATGTAAGCACTCAATTTAATTATTTATTTATCAAGCACCTTCTACATGGTAATGCGGCAAGGCATGAGCTAATATCTTGCTGATGTTGGTGTTGTACTAGTATAGTGTCTTTATTTTTTCATTCCTCCACTGTGCAAAGCATTGCTTAGGTAGGGCTGCTTTAGTTATTTATGCATTTCAGAATATTATAGCTTTATAGACCTGCAGCGAGGGCGGTACCTGGTATTATGGGCACTGAAGACCGAGTTAATGAAGAGGTATGAGGGGGGTGAAGCACTGTTAGTGCTCGACGTTCTGATCTACAAAAAAGCAAAGGCCAAATTTGCAGGCTATAATGAAACTGCAAGCTTTACCGTTTCTTAAAGTCTGCAAATTGACCAATAGGAAAGGGGTATTCACCGGTCCAGGGTTCTAATTATATTTATTACAGGGCCTGCAATTGTGGCCCTGTAGTTATGGTTAGGTTGCTTAACTCAAAGAAAGACCAGTTTCTGAGCAGATTATAACTTAAAATGTGTGGTTTTCGTCATCGATGGAATGGAAAATAAATGTTGCTCACACCTACAGCCCAAACCGCTGGACATATTTTCGCCAGATTTGTGCCAGGGGCGGCGCGGCTTGGTCCCGAAAGTATGCTTTTGTAAATTTGGTGTAAATCCATCCAGTATCTTTTTAAAAACGGCCAAAAAGTAGGTAAAAAAACATGGTGATATCTGGGTCCGGTCAGCGGACTCACCTATTCGGTCAGCAGACACCTCCCTGGACAAATCTGTGTCTGGCATGATTTCTACAGACATCGGATGAGTCCGCTAATTGGATGGTAAAAAGCGTGAGGTGCTTCATATTTTTGTAAACTCCTGCCATGTTAGATCGGCGGACAGTGTCTGCTGTCTGCGGAAAATTCTGGAAAACACATTTTGGGTAATTTGATGCCAGAAAGAGGGCCTGAAAAGGGTGGGGGAGTGGAATAGAGATGATATGGGGCGATTTTTCTAGGTGAAAAAAGAGGGTCGAGTGACGCCCGCTCCGTGGACACTGTGGTAGTCCGCGGACAGCGTCGTGAACAGGCAGCTTGGAAAACACATTTGAGGTTATTTGATGGCTGAAAGAGGGCAAAGAAAGGGTAGGGGAATGGAATGAAGATGATATGGAGCTGTTTTTTTTTAGGTCAAAATAGGGTTTGCAGGTGCCGCAGAGTCTGTCGTCAATTTAGGTGTCCGTGGACAACAATTGAATGGCTGGGGGTTGAGGGCGAGTTTTGTTATTTTTTTAATTTATTTTATTTTTTTATTTTTGTATTGGCTAATTTAGCCTTTAAAAAATAAACGTCACATATATACACAACACAACATCCCCAGCCATCCCATCTCTATAGACATTAATGCCCGTAATCATGATATCACAGTCACCAGTGATCGCATCAGTGAACACCGTGTGACAACATAGACACTGATTTTCATTTCATCCAAGTCCTCTTTCTGTGTCTGTTGTTTTGTTATTTGCAGGTGTATTGTATGTACTTGTTATATGGTTTAATTATATTGTGGTGGCTGTGGCTAGTGACCGTAGGCCATGGCCCCAAAAATCTGGCCTCTGGCCACAACCATTATAGTAATATGTTTATAGTAATTAAAGGCACTGTAGGGGGAGAAGAAAGTATGTGGCATTTCTGATATTATTACAGTTGAGGATCGCGACTATGGAATATGTATTTGTTTACACTTGGTACAATTACTTAGTTGTATAAAGTAGTAAAGCTGGAATCTCTGGTTCATTTCCTGTGAAAAACACAGTTTATTTTGTTAAGCAGGATAGTTGAAAAGCTTTAATGGCATACAATTTTACATATACATTTACTTTTTCTGACCCTCACGAACACACATTAGTATGTGGTACACTGTTGTATTGACTTGAATAATCATTGGGTCATAGAGAAAAGAAATGCATAGAGGATTAACAAAAGCCCTACTACAATTTTGTTACTGTCATTGTGATATTATGTTTGAAGTGTGTTGTTATTAAGGCAATGTTTAAAGTAGTTAGATACCCGTTGGCGTATTCTAACTACATTAGATTTTAGAAGACGTTTTGTAGTAACAAGAATTGTGATGGTGGATTTCAAGTGTATTGTAAGCAAGGGTCTTTTTTAACAACTTAGATACCTGTTGGCGTATTCTAACTATCTTGACTTTTAAAAGTACTATTGGAGTATTATCGATGTAGTTAGATACCTGTTGGTGGATTCTGTTTATTGTGTTAGTTTAGTGAATAAATTTGGGTTGAAGGGATATTAAGTAGGCATTTGTTAGGTTTGCTGGTAACCTATGTTTTTTTTAACATCTTTATTTTTTTACTGACATACGAAAAACAAGTACATTACACATGCTGTAGAATACACATTATTTTTGAGTCCAGGGTGGACAAGTCTTCCAGTGAGTGTCAGTATGGGTACTGTAGCACGAGTGGGCCATTTCTTCTTTCTCAGGGTTGGTAGCATTGCTTATCCTGGGGCTCTTCCATTCGGGTCGGGTTCCGAGTTGAGTGATTCATTGTAGGATGAGTCCGGGACTGGCGTCAAGTAGTTCCGCAGGGGGGCCCGTATGTCCTTTGGTCGGTAGGCTGCCATGATATTTTTGACATATGTCTCCTCGGTTTCCTGTATGTATACAAGGTCCTTCAGCCACCCTTGTCGAGTGGGGGTATTTTTGATTTCCACGCTCTGAGGATATTTCTCTTGGCGACCATTCCCACCACCGCAAAGAGCCGCCACGTTTTAATTGGGACCTTCCCTATGTTTCCCAATAGGTAGTTCAGGGGGTTAGCTGGGATCTGTAGGCCAATATCATTCACCGTTTCGGCCACCTCTGTCCAGTACTGTTTTATCAGAAGGCAGTCCCAATACATTTAAAAGGAATCTGCTGCTAGGGTCTGACACTTTGACTTCAATGTGGGGTTAATTTTAGCTATTTTGTTAGGTGTGATGTGTGAGTGATTCAGTATCTTAAATTGAATCAATCTAAAGTTTGCGCATATTGAGACAGATTTGGTGTATTGGCAGTATCGTGTCCATTGAGTTTCTTCTATGGGGCACCCAGGTCTTTTTCCCATTTAGCTTTCATCATGTTTTTAGAAGGGGTGTGTCATTGGGCGGCCTGGTATAGTGTGGCGATGCCTCCTGTGAAGCCTTCTGGTGTCATGATTTCAGTGGGGAATGGGAGTGTGGGGGGATTTCTGGAAGGGAGGGCCACTTTTGTTTTACATGCTGCCTTCATTCTTTGGTATTGTAGCGATGTTGTTGGCCTAGGTCCCACTTTTGCTCGAACAATTTCCAGGGTTGCAAACTTCCCTTCCGGATATAGGATCGCCCACTCGCATTTCTTTCCTGGGGTCCCATTTCATCTGCAGGGCTGTGTCTAAAGTAGGTTCGAGGTCTGGGTAATGCCACAGCGGCGGGGCATGGGACCAGAATGGGTTCTGGCATCCTACCAGTCAAATATTTGTGACCAAGCTCGTACAGTGGAGCTTACCGGGTCAAGTTCTCCCCTGTCTCTTGTAGCTTTGGCAAATGGCATTGCCCTAAGATTTAGTGGGGCAGCTGAGAACTTATCAGCTAGTATGTGCGCGTGTGGTTCTGCCGTTGCCGCCCAGTACTTAGCAAAGTGTGCTTGGGCTGTCTGAAAATACAGTAGAAAATCTGGAGCAGATAGTCCCCCCGTTTCATACCTTTCACTCATCTTGGGCCATTGGATACGTGCTGTTCCCCAGCTCCACACAAAACTTGTTGCCAATCTCTGCAGTTTTTGAAAGAAAGGTTTGCCAGGCCATATCGGGATATTGCAAAATAAATATAATAATTTTGGTACAATCACCATTTTCAGTAGCGCTATACGCCCATATAATGATATCTGTAGTTTGTCCCACACCCTGAATTTGTGTTCTAAGAGTTCCAGGTAGGGGTCATAGTAGTTTGACATTGAGGTGTTTGTGGATAGTATGATTCCTAAGTATCGGGCTGAGGTGGGTGACCAGTTGAATGGTGTAGTGGCAGGAAACTGCACTGTGGAGGGTGTAAGAGGGATCATTTAGGATTTTGCTTGGTTTATCCGATACCCCCCCCCCCGAGTACTTGGCGAAAGTCTGAATTTCCCGCATCACTGGTGGAAGGTAAATTTCAGGGTTTCTGAGGTAGTGTCATCTGCATACAGTGAAACCAGTTGGTGGGGGGGGGGGTCCCCTAATACAAATTCCCCCATTCATGTTCATATCTTAGTTTAGCTGCCATTCCCTGAATGGTGAGTGCAAAAATGAGGGAGGATAGCGGGCATCCCTGTCAGGTACCTCTTCCAAGCATAAAGCTTGTCGATACGGTGTTAGTCCTGACAGCTGCCCTCGGGTCTGTGTATAGGACTCAAATGTATCTGGTGAATACTGGGCCAAATGTCACGACCTGTGACCCAGAACCCCACTGGTATGGTCACATGGCAGGTAGGGTGGGACTCGGGGTTCATTCGGGGCCCCAAGGGTCTTACATTATCATCAGGGGCTCTCCTGGAGTCAATCCTGGCACCTTTGGCGCCAGGCTCATATTTGGAATGGGACTTGAGGGGACTACTTTTTGTGTGTAAGCCTGCAGCCAACATGGAGGCAACCACACAGTCTAGTCCCGGACTACTTTCCCTGGACAACTTAACAGGGGTAGACTATATAAACCACACCTAAGCTACAGAACGTGCTTCGCGTCATTCTGCAGCCAGCAGCGTGACGCTCATCGTGTTCAGTGATCAGCACCCAGCGTTCCTGGAATAGCGGACCTGCAGAGGAGACAAAAGAACATCTTTAGCAGTCCCTGCTTACCTGCAGCTTCCATCCTTCGATCCCGCCTGCTCGCAGTCTTCCATCCCGTTGGCAGCATCTTCAGTACATCATGCACGCACCGGAACGAAGCACCTGGAGGGAGAGAGAGAAAAAAGGACAACGTTAAACAGGCTACTCACGGCAATCACAGCAGTAACCATAACCTCCTCACCTGGCTGGGCATTTCTTGGCCGGTTCCGCTCTGCACGCTCAGAAAGACCATCGCGACCTGAAAAGCAATAAAGAATACAGGTTAGCCCAAAAAGACATTAGCGCGCCGCACTTCGCGCTGAACCTACCATTCTTCATATGCTCTGCGTCCATAATCCCGGCAGGAGCCTGATCCAAGCATCGCACCCAGCGAACCTCCACACACCTAAGGGGGAAACAATCAGGGAAAGACATTAACAGCACGAAGGAAAGGCGAAGGCCTTCAGAGGCTGCTATAATCGGACTTACCTCCTTAAAGACACTTGAACGGGTTGGCACCAGTGAAGTTAACTCGGTCGCTTCAACCCGCAGAAAACTACGCGCCACTGCACAGAAAGCAGGACGGAGAGCACGCCAGACATCATAACAAGGTGAGGAGGGGGGCCATCAGGTCGAGTCCAAGGGGCTGGTGGGGAGGAAACGAAATCTGTTTCTAAGTCCAGTCCTCCTGTGTTTTAGGCCCACCTGCCATAGAAGACATCATCCCGAATTGGGCACATCTGGGGGGAATCCGGCAACCAGGGCATACGGGCGTCCCCGTGGATACCAGGTGAGCGTAACACCAAACCCCATTTTCCTCAGAACCACGTACATGTACCTCCAAGACACAGAGTCAAATGCTTTTTCAGCATCCAGGGTGACAGCTACGGTCCGGTCTTTCAGGTCCATTTGTGAGACAATAGAGAAGAATCTCCTGAGGTTAAGTGCGGTAGATCGGGTAGGAATGAATCCCGACTGGTCAGGATGGACTAATTTATTCATGTATTTTATTAGATGGTTAGCGATTGCCTTAGCGTATACTTTGGCGTCTGATTTGATTAATGATAGTAGTTGGTAGGACGCATGCTCGTGGGGTGGTTTATGCGTCTTAAGAAGAACAGTGATTATCGCATCTCTCACAGTGTTTGGTAACAATCCTCTTGTCAGCGCCTCTTCCCATATTTCTAATAACTTTGGGGCGAGCTCGGTCTTAAATGTTTTATTCAGATCAATTGGGATACCCTTGGAACCTGGGGTCTTGCCTGCTTGCAGGTCCATGATGGCTTGCTCTATCTCTTCGGTGGTTAAGGGGAGGTCGAGTTCTGCTTTATCCGCTTTGTCCAGTCTAGGAAGGGGGTATGAGTTCATGTATTCCTGTAGTTCTTCAGGGGGTTCTGTGTCTGCATTGGCATAGAATTTATTGTGGAAGTTCTGGAACACATCGTTTATATCTGCCGGCCTAGTTTGTACTGTTCCGTCAGTGTCAATTATGCTGGTTATGTGTCTCATCTCTTGTTCCACTTTAATGAGGTTGGCCATAGCCCGCTAGCTTTGTTCCCTTCGCCGTATTTTCTTGATCTCACAGGTTGCATCACATAAAATAGTT
The DNA here is from genome assembly GCF_040938575.1 of Ambystoma mexicanum. NCBI lineage: Eukaryota > Metazoa > Chordata > Amphibia > Caudata > Ambystomatidae > Ambystoma > Ambystoma mexicanum. The sequence continues at coordinate 83,666,932 of NC_090931.1, forward strand.
CACGTTAGGTTAGTGCTTTGAAGTTTGTAAGTTGCTCAGATATTTTTTGAAGATGGATTTCGCTATTGCTCAGTACATGTGCTGCTTCCAGTTCCACATGTCCGTGACATCAACAGACCTCGCAGCCATACTTTGAAGGTTTCCCAGATAGTAGTGTTAGATGCAACAGAGCCGGCGTTCCGCTCGAAGAAGTCTACTATGTCTGTCCTGAGCGTTTCTATCATAGTGCCGTCTTTGAGCTGGGCTGGAGGCATTCTCCAGTTATGGGCAGTGGATTCTAAATTTTGTGGCATCATTTCAAGGAGGACCGGGAGTGGTCGGACATTGTCCGCGGGAGAATCTTACGATCATTTGCATCTGTGATAAGGTTCGGTGAACATAGCCAGTAGTCTATACGTGAGCGTGAGCCATGTACGCTTGAATAGAAGGTGTATTCCCTCTCCTGTGGGTGTAATTCCCTCCATACGTTTGCGAAGGGGTGCGTGGACATGGTTTGGAGTATGATTGCAGTGATTTGAGATTGGCTTCTGCTGCCACTTGAAGTTCGGTCCAGGTTGGGATTGAGGATAGTGTTCAGATCGCCGCCCCATATCACATTGGCCTGGCCAACAGGCGATATCAGCTCTAGGATTTTCAGGTAGAAACTTCGGGTGTTGATGTTAGGAGCGTAGGTATTTATTATTATTATGATTGTTTCCACGTTATATAGTGTTCCCCATATGATCGCTTAGCGGCCCTCCTCATCTGTTTCGGTTCTGGCTATCTGGAAGTTTATGCGCTTGTGTATCACAGTGAGCACACCCCTTGCTTAGGTCGAATAGTTAGTGGCAACTTTCATGGTGCATCAGGTCTGGGCAAATGTATCTGTGATTTTCATGGTGGCATGAGTCTCTTGCGGGAGAAGAATGTCTTTTTTGTTCCTGTTGGCATAGCTTCTCAGTTTTCTCCCTTTGATCGAATTTGCCAGACCTCTGATGTTCCATGTTAAGAGTTTAATCCCCTGTGTCTTTCCTACTGAGGACATTGGTGGCAAGTTGTCTCTTAAGTTCTGGTGGCTTGCCCCTGGTCTGGTGTAGTGTATTCTTTGCAACTGCCTTCATTTTCGCCAACTTTCCCTTTCTCAGACTGCGCCTATAGTTAGGCCGGTGCTTCGTTTGCCTTCCATAGGGTCTATTGTTCTTCTTCGGTTCCCAACTGGGCAACAGGCCCTTTCTCTCCCCCTCCCCCCTCCCTCACCATCCCCCCAACTTGACAGTGTAACACTTTGAAACAATGTCAACTTTTGCAACGGCGAGTGGCCCTGTGAGCCCATCACTTTCCTATGACAAACAGACTGCACTGGGGGCCGTCGCGCCTTATTGTGGTAGAACGGGACTTGCGTTTAACTTGGGCATCTCTTCGGGTTCTCATCTTCCTTCAAGTGTTGGAGCCGCTGGGTTGAGTGTTTTTGTCTGGGGCAACGGGATGTTTCATGCAATGTAGCCCATAGCCTCTTCAGGATTGTCAAAAAACAACAGGGTCCCTTTCTCTCTAGACAGCCTAAGGATCAGGTCTCCGTCCCGATAACTAAGCAGGCGGACTATTTCAGTTCGAGGTAAAGCCCTTGGTTTGGGGGGAGCAAGGGACCTGTGGGCTCTTTCAATCAGAAATTGCTGGGAAAATTGTGCATCTGGGAGGATGGTCCGGATCACTTCTTCCAGAAATACTTCCATTGTGACATTAAGGGGCTTCTCTGCTAGACTGACCACCCTAAAGTTATTTCGGCGTGCTCTTGATTCTAAGTCCTCGCATTTCATCTGGACCATCTTCAGATTCTTCCTGATGTCTTCTATGTCTTTGCCACGTTGAACGGAGTTGTCTTCCAATTCCCCTATCCTGTTTTCTGCCTCTGAAACCCTGGTGTTTACCTGTTGTAGATCAGATTTAATTGAGGATATAGTGCTGCCTAAGTTGTTTAGTCTCTTATTAACTGCCGCAAATCTGGCCTGGAGAGCCGGCATGTAGGGATCCGAGGTGTTTCCTTTGGGGGGGTTGATCATCAGCGGTCAACATTTGGGGTGTTTTGTCCAACTGTGTCTCCATATATGCATTTGTGAAGGCATGCATGGGGCCCTTTCTGCTGCTCTTATTGCCCCTGGGCATTTCTTTGTGGACAAAGCTAAGTATCTGGTGTGCCCTACTTGTCTCAAAACTAGTAGTGGAGTTGGGCACAGTTGGCTTCGTGCTTCGCTGTTCTGCCAGTCGGTTCGGGTCAAGTTACAAGCCGAGCAGGGGGTATACATTGTGGGAGAGCCGGGAGAACTCTGGGCGGAGTCCGTACAGTGGTATGGGGCTCAGTGTGGGGGCCGCTTTGGTCAAAGTTAGTATGGTCGGTCCTGGAATCCAGGGGGGTTCCTCCTCACCAACCACTAATGTGCCAGTTCTCTCAATGGCCTCTCCAAGTGGGTATGGGAGTAGTGGTATGATGGCTCCATCTTCCTGGGTTTCAAGTATACGCTCTGCGTGTTGGCATCTGCTTTCAAAAACACTGCTTAAGGGGGGTGTCCTCACCGGAGCCCAGATATTCGGGGTAGAGATTGCTGACCTGTATGTACAGATCTTCAGTTTATGCCATGGAGCAGCTTCAGGGATGGAGTTTGTGGTTGGTAACCAGCTGCTCGCAGCGTGTGGGTGATTCAGTGCTCCACTTGGATGGCTAATGCTTAATGTGGGTGGCTGCCAGGTGTGGCCCAATGTGCTGTGGTGGTCGGAGGTCAGAGTCAATGCCTGCTATGTAGCAGGTCCTCACCCGTCACGAACGAGCATGCTCACTTCCCTTTCTTGGCGGCTCGTATACTTTGCTACCAGCCCCACAGCTAGCCCCCCGCATCCTGTGTGTGAGCTGATCTGCCGGTTATTATCAGACTCCCGTCCCACTCCTGGCTCAGGGGGTGGTCCCGCCACACGTACCTTGCAGTGGGGTGACGGCCTCACTCGTGGGATGCCCCTCGACCCGGTCGCCCATAGCGCACACTTCTGGCAGCAGGGAGGTGGGCCTGTGTGGTCACAGCAGCCAGCCAAGTATATCGGATCTCTGTTGCTTACCGCCTATTTCTTGCTGCTCCTCCACACCGCTTCAACGGTCAGAGGTGTGCGGACAGGTGGGGCCGACCAACCACCGCTGCTTCTAGGTACTGCAGTGCCAGTTGTGGGGAATGGAATCCGCAGCCTGTGTTCACGCCGCTGGTTTTGCAGGGGCAGTCAGCAAACGCTGTGATTTGCAGTAGTTTTAGATTCAGAAAGGGATGAAGCGACAGTCCCAGATGCACAAGAGTGTCCTCTAATTGAATCTGGGTATATTTCACTGACAGCAGGTCTCATTCAGCAGGCGACCCATCTGATGGGTTTTGGTATGAGGCGCAGCTACACGGTTAGGCATCCATGTCCGTTGGCGTCCCACAGCACCCCCCTGGTAACCTATGTTTTGGAGTAATGGAGGTGTGGTTACATTCAAACCAACCTCTTCTTTTTTGACATATGTGGTCTAGTGTTCTCAAGTGGATTTCGGACCAGTGTGCTATATTATACCTACATTTGTGAAAGTTTTCTTGCCAAGGGATACTTGGCTGTGTGTGAAGTTCGTAAGCTTACAGATATTTTTGGTACCATCTGCATTGTACCTAAGAAGCATTAGTAGGACATACTGGCTATGTGAGGTGATTTGCAAGCTGGAACGATTGTCTGAATTGCAAAAATGGTTTCATTTGCCATGGTTTGCTTCTGCAAATGCTGATGAAATATAATGGATTCACAATTTGGTATGGATACATATACAATTTGTTCATTAGGGAAGTGCTCTTGTGAAACCTGGTTGCAGAGAGTGCATGTATGTTTCCACGTGTATGAAATCTGTAAGATTTCATTTCTAGGGATGGTTTTGGTTTCCAGTACTTGTAGTAAGTACATTAGGAATACTTGATCTTTTTGTGTGTTTATGGTAAAGTTTACCATTCCTGCACAGTGGTCTAATTCTTGCCTTATACCTGAGAAACTGTGAATGCTGTCAGGATTATTTGTGGCATTGCTATGAAGGAAGAGCATTTGCAAACACTACAGGTCTGAGCCGTTAAATTAAATGTTTTGGACAATTGGTGGCAATTGGAAGCGAATATTGATTGTTACATTTGCATAGCAATTTACTCCAGTTGTGTTGCTGAATTTAAATGAACCAGAGAGTTGTATGTCTCCATCTTTTGATGGACCTGCAGATTTTTTTGAAGTAGAGATATTTGTTTCTTTCTTTTCTGATGGACGTGCAGTTGAGTTTGTAGTACACAGCTTTGTGGTTGGATTTTTCATGGAGAAGGAGTTGGTAATTTATTCTTTAGTGGTATTGTTGGGAGATCTGTTGTAGATTCTGTTTCCATTTGTTTTCTTTTTAAATATTTTACTTTTTGAGGTATAGGGTATATATCTCGATGGGGGTGTACAATGCACGTAGCCTGTTGTAGTCTAAGATGCAACTAATGTCAGTGTTGACTTAGTTTGCATCAAAGCTAACTAGGAATAGACCATTGAGTGTACAGAGATGTGAACGTGCTACATAACTCATGCCTTCCTTAAAGACTGTGCTGCCAATGTCAATTAATGTGTGATCTAGGGTTAGACCTTGCGATTTGTGAATAGTGACAGCATGTGCGAGAGATAGAGAAATATGTTCTCTACATACATACATGTCTTTGAAAAGAAGGCAACATGCTATTGTGCGGCCAATTATTGTAACTTTTGCAAGTTTGTCAAAGTGGATGTTGACAAACTGAATAATATTGTCATGTGGATATGGTTGGAAGCCAACAACTGTTCCAATTGCTCCATTAACTAAACCTTGTTCTATATCAAGGTTAGCTTTTAGAATTAGTCTGCTTTTGAGCCACAAAGTTAATATTTTCTCCAATCCAGCTGTGTTGGAGATAGATTTTTCTAAGATATTTAGTTGTGCTGTTGCTTGTTGACACATAGTGAGTGTCATTCCTAGCACGTCTAGTCTGTCTCTGGAACTGATATGCAGTACGTGTCGTATTTCTTTTTTTAACATTGTCTCATTGAATTGAGTACAGCTTGTTAGGGTTGGCATTAAGGACATGCATTTTAGATTTTGATGAGTTAATTTTTCCAGATATGAGGAGCAGATGTATTACGCTCATATAGCTCATGGATTAGTCTAGTATTTAAGATGGATGATGCATCTTTTGTAAGCAGACTAGTTCTAATACTTTTTAAAAATGTTACCATAGGTGAGGTCTGCAGACTGACACATGTTTTGATTCATTGAAAATGTCACCAGAGATTTACATTTCCAATGCTGCCGAGTGTGTTGTGGCATTGTGTCCTGATGTTTTGAAAATAGGTTGACCTTTTACTAGTGTTAACTGTAGGAGGCCTCTGAAAACAATAACATGTTTTCTTCCAAACAGTTCTTTATAGTCGGTTTTTAGGACTTCTTGTATCCTGCTGTAAAGTAAAGCCAACATGAGGTTTGAAACCGTGCTTACCTTATCTATTACGAGCACTTTCATTTCTTTCAGAGTTTTGCGTTCTTCAGTAGCAGTCTCTGCTGATAATTTGAAGTATTCTCATTTATTTTGGTGATCTAGTGGAAGGAGGAGTAGTCGGTGTAAAGTTGCACCTTCTATGCTGTGGGCAGCTAATCCTGTGGGGGGCTGTTACAACAGCCAAAAGGTTGTTGTTTGTTAAGGTTTGTAGAAATGTGCTGATTATTTTAATGAAGAATTTTTTTATAAGAACCAGGTTCACCACTTACATACAGGAGCAGAGGTTTATAATTTTTACAGCTACACATTTTAGTTTCATGTTTAAAACCATGTTCAATTTCTTTAGTGACTTCCAGATAAATGATGAGTTGTTCATCATCCAGCTGTGATTTGAGCACTGACCAGTCTTCTTCAGATTGTTTATATTAACACAAGGTATTTTCTACCTCAGTTATGGCTATTTCTGCTTCATTTAGAATGAGTGGTTCTCCAAGTTGTTCTTAGCTTACTGTAAGGGACGGTTGACTGTTCTCAGGAGTGTATTTATCTAGTTGAGCTTCAATGTCTTCCTCTTGTTGGCGTTCATTGTCCAACATTTCTTTGTATTGTTTGAAGTTGACATTTGTAACATGGCTTTCATTTGCTTTGAATGCAGTTTCAAATGGGTCATAGTCACTTAATAATTCTTCTTTTGTCCAAGCTTTAAAAAGTTGTAGTAGGGCAATGTAAAATAGGTCTCTAAGTTGTGGAGATTTAAATGATAACTTTATATGATTAATTAGGCTGGGTTTGGTAAGTTTTACTAGGCTTCCTTCAGAAGTTGAGACTGCATATTTGCCAGTTGTCTCATCTTGTGTGACATTGTTTTTGTAGTAGTTTTGAGCTATGTCGTACAAGCACATGTTTTCCAAAGCAGTACTTCTGTTTGGGTAGTATGTGTCAATACATTTTTTTTTTTATCTCGTGGCTGTTGGGATCATTTGTGGCTATTGTTTCTATTTCTTGATCTGGATTTCAGTACTCTTTTTCATGATGAAGCTAGACCAAGGCTTAGCCAGACAATGGGGGTCATTCTGAGTTTGGAGGTAAGTAACTGTCCTTACCGGCATGGAGCAAATACCGTGTCCCTGTAGGTCAGAGCCCGCTAATAGAGGGCTATTATGACCTCGCAGGCACGAGCTTTGCACCATGCCGGTAACGACATTACCGGCATGCCGCTAAAGTCCTGAAAATGGCCCTTAGCGGCATCAAGTAAACCACAGAATGCACTACAGGCATGAAGCAAGACGGCATTAGCAGTCACTGCTAATAACGGTCACCGTAAATAAGCAGAACCGAAAGTAGCGTCATCGCACAGGAACGGGAAAGAGCACAGTGGCCATCTGTAAGAACACAATCCATTGCCATACTCAGCAGCCAGGACCTGTAGGATATTGCTGTGTGTGAAATTCAATCCACAACAACACTACAATACCCAAGGCTGTGAAAAAGGGCGCCTCCCACCAGCGCAAGGAGTGCTTTAATGAAGATAAGTTAACCATGCTTGCGGGGACCCTGGCAGAAAATGCTGATGTCGTGTTTTCCCAGAGCCTCAAGAGGCAGGCTATAATCAGAAAGAAGGAGATCTGGGCACTATTGGCGAAAAAAGCAAGCATGGTTGGCAACACCCGTCGCACAACCAAGGACTGCAGGAAGAGGTGAGATGACTTGCGCCTGCGAGTCTGCAACATACTCTCGGCAAACAGGAGCCAGGCCATGGCAACTGGCGGAGGAGCAAGCTCTCCCATAAAGCTGTCCCGGTGGGAGGACATATGTGCAAGCCTGATCGGCATGGAGGCCTTTGAAGGCGTGGGAGACATGGAGTGTGGCACCACGTCATCGGTGGACGGAGGTGAGTGTCCTAAGAAAAGACTGTAATGCAGAGTCTGATGATAGTCCACCAATATGTCTGTCTAAAGAGGCAAGCCGTGGTCTAATACACACACATTCCCAGCATAGTTGTTGTACACAGCACAGACACATGTAGATGCCTGCAGCAAGGCAATGCCATACCTTACACAAACCACACTAAGATGTCAATGGCATAAGTCACACTGCATGCAGGCCACAACAAATATGCATCTCGCATAGCATATGTCTGCCCCAACATGAGTGACCCCGACGTATGCCTGCATTACCCACCCATATAGCAAGCAACGTGATCATCCAAGCTCAACTGCCTATTACCTTCTATTGTGTAGATGAGCAATAATACAAATGTATGCATGATGCTTCTCAAACCGTCACTCATGCCGTCCCTCTCTTCGACCCCCACAGGCTCAGACCATGACAGCGAGGCCCGGGACTCACCCCCACCAACCACATCTTGGAAGAGGGCCTGGGATGAGGGCACAGGCCTTCGACCTCAAAAGCCCAACACAGGCCTCACCATGCACCACAGAGGAAACCACCTCCGAATGCTACGGCACTGGTGCCGCCAAGGGCCGTCGACACAGAACACGCTACTCCAGTCACACTGGCACAGGACACAGCTGAAGCTGCACTCTCAGCAGAGTACAGTTCAGTCGGGGAGGCAGCAGCTACAGCACCCATGGCTGAGGAGGAGGCGCAGGAAGAGGTGTGGGTCCCCGTGGAGGATGACTCCTCCGAACTGCCTTGCACACCAAGTCCAGCACAATCCCCCCAGCTCACATCAGCAGATACCGACCACGCCATCACCCGGGAGCAGTCTGGGGGGGGTTCAACCAAGGGGCCATTAGTCCCATAGGAGAGCCAATAGAAATTGTGCATGACACCCAAGCACCCTCCACATCCACAGGTGTACCAGCGGGGGTGCAGCGGCAGGAGGAGCTAACTGCCCTGGTGCGACAATTTGTAACTGACAATGCCCAAGCAAGGCAGGAGTGGCGCGAAAACACAGCCTCTCTGGGCAAGATCATTGCTGATAACGCCGCCTCCCTGGGCAAGATCTTTGCCGAAAACACAAGTAGACTGTGCAAGGAGGTATCAGCCCTGCGGCAGGTCCTCGGCCGCATTGCTGATCCAAAGGAGGCTGAGCGTCCGGCCCCCCCAAATGGAGCAGGCTACCATCCCATCGTCCTCGAGCTCCACACAGACTAGCCCACTACACAGTAGTGCACTTTCATCTTCATTGGACATTTCAATACACCAGTTGTGTTGAAAAAAATGACTTGAGTGGACATTCATCATTGCACATGTCATTTAATTCATATACAGTGCATAGTGTTAATGTACTCCCACACCCAGTGCTTTCTGTCCAACTATCATGTCACCCTCTGCAGCCATGTGTGTCAGAAATATTGTGCAATCATCCCCTTCATCATCACCAGGTGGTAGCAGTTCAATGTCAGGGGGCGGGGGCACGTTCCGTCGGATACACATGTTGGGCAGCATGCCACATGCCATGATGATATTGGCCACCTTCTCATGCCTGAAGAGGAGTGCCCCACCCGAACAGCTGAGGCAGCGAAATCGTGCCTTCAACAGGCCAAAGGTCTACTCAATGACCACACGGGTATGGGTGTGGGATCGATTTTAGTCCTCCTCGTGCCTGTTTCTGTGGGTTTTGGACAGGGGCGAGGAGCCACGGTTTCAAGGGATAGCCACTGTCACCTGCATGGGAGGCAAAAAAAGATATATGTCAGTCGATTCATGATGGACAGCTGTACTAGTCACACATGCCTGCAGATTATCGTTGGTCACATGCACATGTCCCTGCTTGTATGCATGCCATTTTTAGGCCCTCAATGTGTCCTGTGCCATAGAATAATGGTGTGGGTTGCATCTTCAATATGATACACGGTGTGCACTGCCGTCTTGTTGCTCATGCATTGTGTATGCATACAGCTGTGTTCGTGTCAAATTTGTGATGTGTTCTGTATGATTTTCTGCTTGGGAGCGTTAGCAGTAGGCTCTGCAATATTAGGCATTCAGCGCTGAATTTTCCATGGTGACATGCAGCATTCCTGTGCTTGTGGTGGCCCTGTGACAGACAGTGGATTCCCTTGGTGGTTCTGTTCAATGCACTCCCATGGATGCTTATCCTGTGTGGTGATTTTCTTGAGACAGGAACATGGTGCATATACACTGCAAGTTGCTGGATGTTGTTACGGAGGGCGAGGTCCACTGATGAGTGGTGCATGTGTTGTGGGATGTTGGGTGGTTTACGGTTTGTCATGTTGTGATAGGTGTCGACCTTTGGGATGCTTTGTGGCACAGTGTTTAGTGATGTGCACATCGTGCTGTCACATCAACATTGACACCATGGTGGTGTATGCATCTCTCCCCCGATTTCAGTGCCATGTGCCTGTCATGCAACTTACCAAGCAGCCAGGCACGTCGTCCAGCATGTTGCTCCATGAAGCATGGTAGCATGGAGTTCCGCAGGACCATGGAGTCATGCGTTGATCAGGGATCTTGGGCACAACAATGTGTGATGTTCTTGCTGGCGTCACATACCATCGGCACATTGATGGAGTGGTATTGCTTGCGGTTGCGGTACACCACCTCCATGGCATGCGGGACCACCAATTCCACGTGGGTGCAGTCGAGGGCACCTATACAATTTGGCATGCCTGCCAGTGCTTGGAAACCAACTTTTGTATCAAAGATCTCCTGGGGAGTTCGTGGTAGGGATATGTAGCCTCTTGTGTGCTTGAGGAGGGCATCCAGCACTTTTTTCAGAATGTGAGAAAATAAGGGTTGTGATATGCCATGCATGTGCCCCACCGTGTGCTGGTAGGTGCCTGTGGCAAGGAAGTGGAGCACCGACACTACCTTTAGTAGAGGGAGATGGCGTTGTGTATTTCAATGAGGCTGACAATGTCGTTGTGTATCATGTCCACGATGGTGGTGATGGTGTCCCGGTCCAGATGGTACAGGGTGTGGATCTGCTCAGGGGTAGGTTGAAAGGACTGGCTCTGATGTGAGGCGTTGGGGGCTGCCTGCGTGGCACCACTGGCTCCACTGGTGGGGCATGCTGGGCCTGTCTCACTCTTCCATCTCCTCCTGTGTCTCCTCTGTAGTGCCTGCTGTTGCTGCTGTTGTTGCTGGTGTAGCAATGCAAGCATGTCCTCCAGCTCCAGTATTGCTACTACTATTGGAATCATCTTGGTGTGGGAAGGGGGTGTGGTGTGTGGGTGTGCTCCTTTTGCACTGGCCCAGACTCCATTGCCTCCACCTGTGCTGATTGTGTGCACCTGTGGCAGTTGGGAACACTGCACATAGCATTTTACGGTTGGTTCACGATGCCGGTATTACCAGCATGCCGGTATCCCCTATTAGCGCCTTCATGATTCCGGTATTTGCTTGTCTGCCTGACTTGTGATTTACGGTGCCTCTAATAGCGGGGTTTTAGGTCGGAATAGCCTGACCTAAAAGTAATCCTTTACCAGCATCATTTTTCCATTACCTCCAACATCGGAATGACCCCCAATGAGTTCAGATTTGCCATATCAGGCTGTACCTGTTAAATTGTCTGCAGCTTCATAACACCTGCATTCTCTATGGGAGAGCATTGTTATACAGAAGGTGCACAATTTTTGTGATAGTGTTTTGTCAGATGAAATGTCATCCTAAACGTCTTTTAGCTCTGTTTTCTCAGCTTTGGTGAGGTAGGCTGTGACATATCTTGCAACTGCAGTGGAATTGTCTGCAATGTATTGTGTGTCTATGTTTGCATTCCACAAGAAGGCAATGATTGCATTGCAATCATTGATGTACTTGGATGCATCGTCCCTTTTAATGCTGCACGTGTTTTTAGGGGATTTGCCTTTTATGCTGTATTTAACAGAAGACAAACTATTTATTTATTTATTTATTTTATTTTACATTTATAAAGCGCTCACACAGCCCGCAGGCATCGAGGCGCTGTTACAGGAATTGTTAGTTTTTCTTAGTTGTGTAATTGTGTTTTTTCTTTGTCTTAGTTACGTATTTATAACGCGCTTAAACACTTAGAGGTTTCTAAGCGCGGACCCGGGGATCGAACCTGTTGTTGCTTTGTGTCGTCTTGCTTCCAAGACGCACACGCTGCCGCTGTGCTATCCTCCCGGGACTAGGGAGGATAGCACCTTTTTAGCAAAGTGGTCTAGGGAAGCCAAAGCAACATTTGGTATAGTATTTATCTTTGTTTTTATATCGCCTTCTGCAGTATTTGCCACACTTATGCTTTTGAAAGTGTAAGATTTGTGTATGCAGGTCACATGTGTGGTTTCTATAGGAATGTCGCTGGTAATGGATCTTTATAAATAAAGCTGAATGTATCTATGTATGTATGTATGTGTATATGTTTGTCCTGTTATACAAATTCACACCGTTGAACCCACGTCTACCAAATGTTGCATGGATTCCTCTTCTGTCTGGGGCAAGATCATAGTTTGTTTGGATGCAAAAATCATTATATGCAGAAATGTTTTGGGATGTGTGTATGTTTCTCCGGCTATAAAAATCCACACTGTTGAAACCACTGCTACCAAATTTTGCTTGGCTTCCTCATTTGACTTGGGCAAGATTGTAGTCCATGTGTAGATGCAAAAAAATAAATCTGTAGACACCCTCATTTACTGATGCTCACCCCCCTTCATTACAGTAGATACTAGAAGGAGGCAACATTTTGAAAAGTGTCTGATGCAAAATGCTCAATGTGCTCGTTAGTACTACTGTATACAGTTTGAAAGTGTTTATTAAAACATTTTTGAAGGGAATTAAAAAAAGAAAAAATGTATTATTTTTTATCATGCCACTCCAAATATGGGAAATGGCAAGGCTACACTTTATTTAAATTCATTCACAGGAAGAGAGCATAATCAATCAATCTTTCTTGTACATTTTCTCAAATTTGCTGAAGCCATTGAGTGACTGAAACAGGCCACACAAAATTCGTACATCACTTGGAACAGCTCCATCTGATGCAAAGCGAAAATCAATATCAAAAGCTTCTGAAACACAACAACAAACAGTAGCATGACTTGCTGACAATAAGATAAGAGCAACTTTTGCCAGGGCAAATGAGATATCAGAGCAAACTGAAGCAAGACTTGCTGACATGAGAACAAGAACAACAACCTCCAGGGCACATGAGACACCAGAGCAAACTGAAGAAATACTTGCTGAGAAGAAGACAAGAATAATATCCTCCAGGGCACATGAGACCACTCGATCAGGACACAGGCAACGCCTGTTACCCCTGCTAGTTTTTCAAAAAACTGTAAAACAGTGGCATCACTGTCATGGCCAACTGTGGGAGTATTTTTTATCCGCAAAAGCATGTGGATGTGTGGTGCCCCTCTGGATTGATATTCTTTTCTCCAAAAGAAGTATTGCACTTCTCCGAGCAGAGGGGGATTTTTGTTGCAGATAAAGTGCAGCACAGTAATGAAGTGATGGTGAAAGTACCTTGATAGATTAACAGGGTCAAGAGAACAAAGTTCTCCTTGTGTTTTTAGATCTATTCCATCTTTACTTTGGTTTGCAGTATATAAGAAGTCATGCAAGTCATCTCATGTGTACTCTGCACAACTTAAAGTAACAAACCAAGTGGTTGGGCCTAGGTTCCTTAGCATACAATGTACATCAGCGTGATGTTGGAACCAGTATTCTTTTCTACCACGCATGTTTGCCAATAGATTTCTTATACTTGACTGCAAAAGGCAATCTTCGATTTTTATCTTTTGAAGCAGTTGGGTAATGGATATATTTAAAACATTGGAGCCTGTTTTTAATGTGTGTGCATCCCCATAACATAGAGTTGCTAGTTCACTTTCGAACAGAAGGGGAAAAATGTATTCTACATTTTGTCTGAATCTGGGGTCTTCAGAATATATTTGTAAAGAGCGAAATTCTGATGCACTTATTTGTGTGGACCTTTCATCATATCTTCCCCCTTTTCCGGTAGGAAAGAGTAGAGGAAAAGAATGTGCTTCTACACTTTGTCCCCATATGCTCATGCAGGATCCTTTGGATTGACACAGTTAATACATTTCTCATGCATCTTCAATGGTGTCTTTGTAATGGGTGAAGTGTATAGTAGCCTAAAATGTTGGCTGCAGTAACGGGATCTACATGTTCAAATTTGCCAGTTGCTGGCAAATCTTGAATTATTTGAGTTTTTCTCTTACCTTTTCCACGATGTTTATATCTTTGTAGTATTCATTGTCTTCTTTTAGATGTTGTAGGGCCTGTCTAACTCCGTTTTTAAGTTGACTAATTGTTGCCAAATATTTTTGTCTTTTGTTGGTACACCATTAACTAGTACAGTCAAAGATTGATCTATTGGTCGCTTTACTCATAGAGTTTCTACATTTTCTTTCAGCTCTAATGGCAAATATACTTCTTTGGCACTGATGTCCTTTAGTAACTCGGATGGAGGTAATTTGGCTCATTTCGGTTGAAGGTGCATTGTAGCTTCAAATGGGTGTACTGTTTGGATTCTAATGCTCTCATAACCGTTAAATTGTTGCAGAGCTTTTGGAAGTGTGAATATTTCTAAGTTATTAGTGATAGCACGTGATGGCATTTGGTTACTGTTAAGCTTTGTGTTGCAGTACAGTCAACCCATTGACGGGTCAGTTATTTTGTATTTAGTTTCTTCTGTTAGATATCCAGCTATTTGGAACCATTGGGATTCCTCATTGTCCTCTATTTTGTAGGCTATATCTACTATTTCCATGCTCTTTTATAAAAAGTTCTGTGACAACAGACACACACTTCTGGTATTTCATCAGATTTGTTTTGAAATGTAGCTATTTCTATTTTTATGTGTTTCTTACGAGGTTGGTGTTTGTGAGGTTTTCGGTAATGTTTTTTGAAGTTACTGAATTATCTAAGTAAATTCAGTTCCAAAGTATTTACTTTGGATGTGCTGTATTTCTTGAAGGACTTCTTTGGCTGTTCCATGTGTGAGAATTTTATTTAAGTTTTGTAGTTCTAGAACAGGACTTTTTGCAAACTATAGTCTATGCACAAGATTCCGTATAGTGGAATGGTGTGTTGCTAACATTTTGATCTGGTGGAAGGTGCTTTTGCAACCAGTTCCTAAAATGCAGGCTAATGAATATCCTCGAAGTCCAGTGTGGCTGCATACTTGACAAGAGTCCATGGTTTGTAAAGTTTTCATTTTACTTTTGTCTGTCAGTGTCACATATTGATTGATTGATGAATAGTCTTAAAGAGTTGAAGGATTGTTGACGTACATTACAAATTGAGCTGCATGTCCATTTGTACAGTGGACCGTTTGCTTGGGTGAAAGGAGTATTTGGTTGAAAGTTTGTTGGGGATGTTTTTCTATAAAAGTTTCTTTTGCCATAATGGTGTCTCCTACCATTTCATACCCTCGACCATTACTGTATATGGCAATAGTTTTTTGTTGTTCTTGTTTATAAACCTCTTCATTGAAATATGGTTCTGTGCTGTTTGTGTGAATCCATTCACCTTCACAAAAGTTGGAAAGGTTATCTATATTGACATTGTGCATATTTAGAAGTACTTTCTGTCATTTATTGAATAATTTAGTTAGTGGTTTAATTCTGTTTAAGATTAATATAAAAATGTTCTCTTTAGAAGAAATGTGCTGTCCTTTTTAAGTGTAGATCGTGAATTTTCAGCTGTTTTTATAAGATTGTGAAGAACTCTATGGTGGATTATTTTCTTTTAACATTCATTTTTTTGGATTGCTTTAGCATGACTAGGTTAACACTGGAGGATAAGTATCATTAGTCGGTCTTGTTTTCTTTGCATATATTATTTTACTTTTAGTTTTTGCATGATTGGTCTTACCTTTTTTAGTTGGGGCTGGTCTACTTTTGTTGAGTAAAGTTACTAGCTCTTTTCTTTTAATGTTTTTACAAATTGTTTTAGAGGTGGATGACTATATGGTTTGCTTTTATTCTTATTTGCTATATTTTTCCTTTCTTTTCTACACAGTTGCTTTTTAGTAGGCATTTTGTTATGTCCGTTGGGAAAAGAGAAGGTTTGGGTTTGAAAGTTGTGGAATTTATAAGTATGTATTGAGAATGTGTGAATGGGTGTGATTGGGGAGGTTAATAGAGTGCTGTTTGATTGTGAGGTGGCATACCAGGTGTGGTTGGAAAGGTTGTGAGCGTAAGAGTCTGTAGAGGTGTCATTGAGTTGGGTTACTGAGTAAGGGAGTGGTGGTGTGATTGAATCAGTAGGGACATTCTGATGTTTTCAGGAAAGCAGTGGGTGTTGCGATGGTGGTGGTTAGATAGGAATAGAAAGAGTGTGAATAGTGCAATATAATGAGTTAGAGTGAAAGAAATGTTGGTTCGAACAGAGTAGTCTTTGGAAATATATATAGTGGAACTGTACTGTTGCAATTATATACATATACATGGTACTTTATTGTACTTACTTTTAGGATGTGAATGGTATTTTTTCAGTACTTGTCTTCGGCAATGTACTTCTTTCCTGTAATTGTAAAAGAAAGTGGGGATATGTGGTAATGGTGAAGTACTTTTGGGAAAAGGAGTTAATGACATTTCTGGACGTTTAAAAATGTTTGTTTTTAGAAGCATTTTCATGAAAGTTAAGAAATGCATATGTGCATTTATGGAAGTTCTGTGTGTTATGTTTTGTAAAAGAGGAGAAAACCTAATGGAAAAGATTTGTAGTAGACTTTTAAATGGCACTTGGTGTGTGGAGGTTTAATATGTTAGGAGTATACGTATATTTGCCAACATGATGCATTGTAATCTGTAGTAGTCCCAGATTTTCTGTTTGCATTCTGGGATTTGAAGTTACACTTTTCAAATTATAAAAGTTTGAGTACAAGTCCCAGATTGTAGAGATAAAATCAGGGCTGGATAAGCACCTACTGATAGCAAAGAGTGATGTTGGGATGCATGCATGTACTGCCAACATATTACACTGGCATACACTAACTGCCACTTATAAATGGTTTACAAATCTATTTTGCTTTTACTTTCTTTTATGAAAAAAGTGTCAGTGCTGCTACAAATGCACATTCACATTTTTTAACTTATATCAAAATGCTTTTTAAAAGAAACATTTTGAAATGCACAGCATTTTATATGTTTCATTCGATATAAATGTCACAGTTTCGAATCTTCAAGTCCAGTCCTCTTTTTTTCTTTGCATTCTGGGACTTGTAGTGTTGAGTTTTACAATTGGAGAAGTGGAATTGGAAGTCACAGAATGCAAAGGAAAAAATTGAGAATTGATAAGCACCTACAGATTGGAATAGGTGATGTTGGGATGCATGCATGTGCTGCCAACATATTACACTGGCTCACTTAAAAATGATCTACATTTATTCTATCCGCTTTTCCTTTATTTTATGAAAAAGGGACACAGTGCTGCTGTAAATGCACACGTGCAATTTTTTTTTAACTTTCATGAAATTTCTCTTCAAAAGAAACCTTTTTAAAAGCAAAGCATTGTAACAATTTTCTGATTGGTGTACAGATGGTTGACTCTTTGAAAGCAGCCAATGAGGGAGTGTTGATAACATGAAAGTGGAAAGGGTAGAAGGGCTACCCCTGTGTTATGGGTTCTGCGGACACCGTGGCAGTCTGCACATGGCACTTGCCACAGCTGTGTCTTTTGAGGATGCCTGGCATGAAAAGGGAACTGTGAGATGTTCTGGTTGTGGATTACAGGAAGACAGGGTGGCAAGCTTATTGTTTGTTCTGTGCAGTTGAAGATAGATGTGTCTATGACTACTAAGAAGCAGAGTGTGTAGATTTTGGGAGATTCTTCGATTCAGTCATTCCAGGTGTATACTCAAAACCATGGCATCTTTGGAAGTATTGGATTGGCAGAAGTGGAAATGTTGTGGCATGCAGTTTATGGCTTAAACTGGACAAGCTTGTGCTCATTCTGTCAGAGTATGGCTCACTTTAAATGTCCATACATTGTAATTGTGGAGGTGACAGTTTGGGGTATGTGACTCCAATGTATTTGCAGGTTGCCCTGAAGGATTTCTTTAAAAGTAAAGGAACTGTTTCCTGTTGCAAAGATGATTTTTTCTGAAATGAATTGGAGGCCAACATGGAGATGTCCAAACCTTTTCAGTCCAAATATGGAAGAATCGAGACAGCTTTCCAATAAAGCGGTATCTGGTTTTTTGTATGGTCTAGGAATGTTATCTTTTGAGAATTACAATATAAGGTCTGATGGTGTAAATTCTTTTTGTGAAGGTGGAGTTCATTTTACAGATGTTGGAAATGCGTTTTTTCTTTAAAATGTTAGGAATGCATTGAAAAAGTTCCTGTAAGAAAATTGTAAGGGAAGATATAGAGTGTATAGTACTACTGTACATAAAAGCAAAAACCAGGGAGAAAAAGGTGTTTAACACCCCCCCCCCTCTATCTGTGAGACAAAGAATGGGTTTAGAATAGTGCCCAGACCCAGAGACCCTCCCTTGAGACTCCCCGTTGGTTCAAGTGCAGTGTCTAAAAGGGGGGCTCACCTCTTGTTTTAGGAAAGTGGGCTCTCCGTCCTGGCTCTGCAGGGGCGCAATGATGCGGGCCAGATGATTGCTGTGCTGGCTAGAAGCTGGCTAGAAGCTGTTCTCCTTGCTTGTTCTGGTGATGCTAATGAGAAGAATGGCACAGCCATTCCCCTTATGAGTGACTGGAAAGCGTTCAAAAGTCCCAAATAAAGTTCCAGGGCCAGTTACTTCACTGACCCTTAGTGCATGTAATGTCCTCGGATTTCCCAGTTGCTTCACTGGGTTCGAAAGGAAGATGTGCAGGTTTGTATTGTCTTTGTGGATCTTGCTCACCGAGTGTCTATAAAGAGTAACCTGTCTTTCTCTTGTGTTTTCATTCCCTTGCAGATTGCCAAAAGAAGGTCCAACGGGCGGTGAAGATCAGAAGACCCGTAACTCGGATGGGCGGTGATGATCAGGAGGACCGCGGGTGAAGAATGAAGCGGAAAGGTGAGTAGAGACTGGCGCTGTACTAATGCTTCTGTTCCTGGTTGTAGGTCAATTGGTCGACTCTAAATGGTCGACAGAACAAATGGTCGACACCAAAAGGTTGACAGGTCAAATGATCGAATTTTTTTTTTTGTTTTTTCACATTTTTTTTTTTTGGGGGGGGTGTGGGGGGTCCCCCCAAACCCACTTTTTTGGCTAAAAACCCCTTTTTTCCCTAAACGAAAACCTAAAAAATATATATATAAATTAAAAAAAATGTGATCATTTGTCCTGTCGACCAAATTGTGTTGATCATTTGCCTGTCGACCATTTGTCTGTCAACCATTTGACTAGACACCTCTGTTCCTTTTTCTTGCAGATGCGGAACTCGTAGCGAAGATGGAGGCCCAGCCGGGCGCCGGAACTGCAGGTAAGCCTTAGAAGACTCCAGGGATTGGGATCAGGTAAGCGCGTGCTCGATGCAACAGAGGAATACACGAAGCAAGACTTGTTCTTTGGGAATGGCTTTTATAGGGAGCCTCGCCCAAAGACTAGAGCGTTGCATTAGTTCTGGATTGGTCCAAAAGGGGTCCATGCTAGTGAAACAGGAAGTCTCATGTTATCCTATGGCCGCAGGGGTTTTCATTGGCTGACATGGATATTAATCCTGTTTTTGCTCTCCATGCTTTCACCCACAATGCACCTGCCTGTCTTCCCTTCTCCCTACCATGAACTGGATATAAGGGCGACTTGATAATGTCCCCTAGTTTGGTGCCCCTGACAGGTTTGTAGTGCGAGGAACGAAGTGGGCGAATTTGCTCCTGTTTTGTGAGACAATGGTTCACTTAAAACATCGAGACATCATTGTTCTTCATTGTGTAGGGAACAGTTTGGGGTATGTTACTGGAATTTCATTGCAGTTTGCAATGAAGGAGACATTTTGAAAGTTGATGCAAAGGTTTCCAAATTCCAAAACAATTCCAAAATAATGTTTTCTCAGATTGCTCAGAGACAAATGTCGATGAGTTCGAATTTATTTTGTCTGCAAATGGAAAAAGCAAGGCACAACGTGATTAAAACTGGGGGTGCTTTTTTGCGACTTTCAGCATGACATCTTTTCATAATGAGAACATGAAATTTTATATTGTCAACAGGTTCTGGAGAAATGGAGTGCATCTAATTGATGTGGGCAATAATATTGTATCTGGAAACATTCAAAATGCACTGAAGCAGTTTTTGTGAACACCTAATAATTACGTTGCGTGGAATCTTTGTTAATTTAGTATATAAAACAAAATAATCCCAAAAACATTGAAAAGTCAAAAAGACAAAACAAAAACCTTTTAAGAGCCACCATTTGGGGCTCCAACCACAGAGAGAAAGGGGCTGGTGGACAGAGGAAGATGTTTAATCAAGGTAGGTGGCAGTGTTCCTCGTGATCTTTGACCGCGGCCTCGAAAGCACTACGAAACTGCTCCACCCTACAGATCGGTGCAACACAGTACAAACATAGCACTGTGCCCCCGAAAAGGTAAGGGTCAACAACATTCTGTATGGCCTGTGATGCCGCTGCTGGGATCCTCTGCCCTAAAGCAGTATCCTCTGTGGTAACAGGAGCAGTTGAAGAGTATGGGGTAGAGGGTATCGACCTACTTTTCCCTGAGAAGGGTACCGCATTCCTCAGAGCACCCTGGTGGTTGGACTTGGTGTGGCGCTGGATGGAGGTGGTCCCATAGGAATATAGGCCAGGTTTTCAACTTTGCACTCAGTGCATCAAACCTTAGCTGCACTAACCTTTGATGCATTTCCAACAGTGGTGAAAAACCACCAGACCCAGGGCTCACTCTGGGTGCTGGAGATGGGGACTTCTTCCACCTCATTTTCATCATCTTATTGATCCTCACCATCAATATCTCTGCGCCTGTTCCCCTGTCCAGGCACTCCAGGTTGTTGAGGTGGTGGGGGTGGCGGGAAGGAGCGATGGCCATGACAGATGCCATAATGGTCTCCAAGAAGTTCTGCAAGACAGATCTGCAAAGCAGCTGCTCTCTCTTGGATAGCCAGATTGTGAATGTGGAAACGTAATGGGTGGGTCCCTTTAGAGGACTACTGAGTCGCAAACTAGGCCTTGAAAAGTTGTAAAAAGTTGCCAGATCAACTAAGAATGGGTCTACGAGCTGTGGAAGGGTAATGTTGCAGCTTGAAACACCCTAGGTTGGTGGAAAATGCACTTCTGAATGGTCTGCCCAGCGCATATACTGTCCGCGGTCAGGCCATCATCTCGCACAGGTGCAGTCAGATGATGACGTCCACGACGTCTGCAGCCCTGACAGCCGTCCATGGACACCTATTGGGTGAGAATCACAGAGCGCATGCACGTGGGTTTCCATAGAACAGGTATGGTGTCGCGGACTAATTAAAAGTGCGTCAAGAAAATTGACATGTCTGGACATTGTGCCTGTCCGGGGTCAACTCCATTTTGAGTGCAGACATTTGTAGTGTCTGCAGACTCATAATTGGGCTTCTAAGAAATAAAAAACATACCACCCAACAATATGCAATACATTCATAGCATGAAAAATACATTTATTCATGAAAGGGATGGGGTGTTGGAATGGGAAACATTTAGGACTTGTTGTACGATAATGACCAGGGCAGGAAGGGAGTGAGGTTTCATCAAAGCGACTTTTATTTCAATTTTTGGAATTTGAGGTTGATTGCTGAGGACAAGGTGCAAGAAGGACAGTGATAGGGCACATTTTTTATTGACATGATTTTTGATATATTGTAAAAGTTCCTTAAAATCATTACTTAGTTCATCCAATTTTGCAGACAAGTTCATGATTTGATCATGCAGACTTGGGGATAGGGCTTCTCTTTGCGCGTCTTGCGATTGTGTATAATTACATTGGGGTCTGGTTTCTTTATGAAAACTATGTACTGTAAGAAAAAAAGAAATTATTATTTCAGTGAGGTTTGTGCAAATTACATCATTTGTTTATATTAAATGGTGCATTGTATACCATTAGAGATGTTATCATCACTCATTTCTTCTTTTGGGAAGTTCTCCTCTAAACACTCAAGTGTGTTTGCCATTTCTGTCAAGAGGAAAAAATAGTGCTTTTTCCTTATGATATATGTTTACATAATGCATGCCAATAATAAAGAAATAAATACAGTGTACTTACTATTTGCTGAGAGATTGTTTTAGAATAAGCGCTTGGTGTATGCTAGTCTCTATGAACAGTTGTATTGAAGTGATAATATGAGTTGTACAGTTATGGTTTATGCTTGGTGCATTTCATTATATTGTGTGTTATAAATAAAAAATAATGTGTACATTTTCAAGTAATCATTTATACAAAAGTGCAGTAAATAGAAGTAATGTTGCTTTATGTATATTTTTTTGTTGGTTGATGGGTTGAACATGTTCTGTTCTCCCCTGTGCTTCTGGGCTTCATGAATGCTACCTCCTGTCTGCGGACATTCGTATTGCCTGCGTACTCTACAGCCGTCATGTTGGGGGTGAGTATAATATAAGGGCCTTTTAGGGGACTAAGGGTGCACTGGTAAAAACCTATGAAAAAACATTGTTAAAGGGACATTATGGTTAAGTTGCCCTAATACAAACCTATGACGTTCAGTGAAAAAAACGTTGTTAAAGGGACGTTATGGTTACAAGTAAAATTGAATAACGATTGAAATTTCCAGTTATGGTAAACTAAGCAACCATAACTAGTGCCACTACCGTGCACTGCTAAAACTAACACCCAGGACATCAAAGATGACATGACAAATGCCATTGATAACATCACTGATGACATGACATATCAAATTAATTCTGATGAAAAGTTGGTAGAAGGGGATGTGTGTACAGTGTTGGTAGCAACATGTCACGAATGATCGGTGGAACTCTCATGAATTAATGTATTACAAAATGTACTAATTTAAAGAAAATTATATATTGGAGCGCTCTTGTTAATAAAACAACCTAATAATACATACATATACGAAGTGGGTGCCGCATGCACCACAGAAGTACAGTATTTTTAATCTGGACATATCAGTCAGTAAAATAATAAATGCAAGGCTTTCAGAATTTTGGCTAATGTTTAACTAGAAATTAATAGCTTTGTGTTAGTACAAAGAATACATATAGAGGCACAATGCATGGAATGAAGATTAACCCTGCTTTAGCGCATGCACTCTTTATTCTATTAAAGATACATAGGCAAGCATTATGCTTCATCTTCCTTTATTTTCCACTCTTCTAGCAGATTTAAATCTTCATATTTTTTGTTAATTTTAACTTCAAAACAGAAACCTTTTAAACTTCAAATCCCATGAGTCTCAGTATCCCTGGTAGTCCTGTCTATATCCTGTGCCTGTTCCATTAGCCACATCTGATTAGGTCCTCTCCTCTTCTTCGATGCCTTCAAACTGGCAGTCGGTATCCACGATCCATGTTCTCCAAACGGGCAACTAAAATGCTGCTTTCACCTAAACTTCCATCCCTTAATGAGGGGTCTCTCATGGCCAATGCTGGCAACTTTGACAACAAAACATCCCCTCCTATGTGTTCCAATACTCAGCCAGTCTTCTGAACCTCACCTGCCAGAGAAGACAAGCATTAGGGAGACATAAACTGCAATTGCTATTAACAAATTACGATACATTTATAGACATGCTTAACAATGCAATAGTGTCGCTGGGCAGGAATAATGCTTGCCTCGTGTCTTTAATAGAATCAATATTCCCTGCGCCAAAGCAGGGGTAATATTCATTCCATCTCAAGACCGGAGGCGAGCATTGTGCTTGTTCAAAGCTATCCACTACTGCCGGTGCCATATTCGCTATTGGCTTTAAGTAAAAGGTCTTAAACGTAGTGTCGCTGGACCCATCTGCAGCCTTCAAGTTGTCTTGAAGGCTATCCCCGGCTCAAAGATTTGGAAACCATGGTGCCTCTAACCGAATGAGCCTCGTAACGGGACACATCAATTCCTGCTAGGTACATGACCTCTCGCACCCATCTGGCTATTGTCGCAGGCGCTACTGCTCTGGAAGGTTTCCTGTGGATGATGACAAGCTGAGACACTCCTGATGTTCTCACCTTCTCGGCCTTTGTTTCGTATTCCTTGATACATTATGTCACAAACAATTTTGTCTGCTCTACAAAATCGGGATACGTTATAGTTGACGGATGGGACTTGGTCCTTTTCGCGATTGAGAAAGTCACTGCTTTGGGTCCGAATGATTTCCTGTCTATTTTGAGGGCCTTCATATCAGACAATCTTCTACATGAAACCAGACATAGCAGTATCGCTAGTTTCCCTCAGAGTTGCTTGCCTGATAAATCTCAGTTTCGCAGCCAGCTTTGAAACAGCCACAGGACTTCGACATCCCACAGTTGAGCATACATTGGAAAGGGAGGTGCATTTATTTTGACGCCTAGCATCAGTCTCACCTCTGTAGGTTGTTGCCTTGTGGGGGCTCCGTTTAGTGGGCTGTGCCCTGCTGAGACTGATGATCTGTAAAACCTTATGGTCCGGAATGCTTTCCTGCTTTTAGCCAGGGACGACAGAAAGTTTAGCACTTGCACAACAGGG
This sequence comes from Ambystoma mexicanum, assembly GCF_040938575.1. Lineage (NCBI taxonomy): Eukaryota > Metazoa > Chordata > Amphibia > Caudata > Ambystomatidae > Ambystoma > Ambystoma mexicanum. The sequence goes on from NC_090931.1 coordinate 83,690,988, forward strand.
GCTGAAACGGGATGCAGGTTGTACTGGGTGCGCCATAGGCCACATCTCCTCCAAGATGCCTCGTAACTCCTGAGTGTAGAGGGGGCCCAGGATTGTTTGATAAACTCTTCATCTGTTTCCAAAATACCCAGCATGCTCCATCTGCTCCCGATACTCTGCACGCTAGCAGAGGTAGTTGACCTGTCCTCATCAGTGGATGATACTTCCCTGATGGGCCCACCAGGAGATCTTCTCTGGGAGGAATGACTGGTGGAAAATCTTGAGAATGTTCCATCAGAACTGGAAACCATGCTCGCGACTTCAAGTTCGGGGCTATTATGACTACTTCCACTCCTTCTCTCCTGACCTTTGATAACACTCTCACTAGCATCATGAAGGGGGAAAGGCACAGTGGACTGCGCTCGTCCATGCTTGAAGAAACATGTCTGCCCCTCGTGCTTCTGGGTCTATCCTGCAACTGAAAAATCCCAGTAATTCTGTTCAACCTGGATGCAAACAGGTCAGTGTCCAGGAGACCCCAGAGGGCTGCAATTTGCACTAACAACCCTTTGTGTAGCATCCAGTCACTCAATGGAATTGTGCCAGTTGTGAGTGTTCCAATCGCCACCACGTTCAGCACTCCTGGGTGGTATTCTGCTGTCATGGAATTACTCTGGTTGAGGCAGTAATGCCAGAAGTCCTTGGTGAGTTCCACTAGCATACATGATTGCGTGCCTCCTAGGTGGTTTATGTATCGGACTGCTGAGATGTTGTCCATTCTCATCAGGATGCAACACTTTGCTTTGGCAAACGCTTTTATTGCCAAAGTGCCTGCGAGCAGTTCTAAGCAATTGATGTGGAGGGCTATTTCCTTTTGTGACCACTTGCCGCCTGTCTCGAGATGGCTGCACCTTGCTCCCCAGCCTGCTCTGCTGGCGTCTGACTCCACCACGAGTTCTAGAACATCTCCAAGATGGCTCACCCATTCCAGGCCTCCATGTTCTGGAGCCCCCCTTCCAGTTCTGATTTCCCTTCATGATCTAGGAGTACTAGTTGGCGATATCCTAAACCTTCCTGTCGGTGTCAATCTTGAGTCTCTACAGGATCCTGTAATGCAGGGGTCCTGGAAAGATGACTTGTATGGAGGCTGCTAGGAGTCCCACAATTCTCGCCAAACCTCAAAGCGATATCATGGGCTTCGCTAATGCAGCACTGAACTCCTTCTTTATACCTCTCATCTTGGTAGCTCTAGAGTTGCTTTCCTTGGGTCTAATACAAAACCTAGGAATTCCAACCGCTGCCTGGGGACTAGCTCTGACTTCTCGATTTCTAAGGAATCCTAGGGAGGCTTTGAGCTGGTATGCACACTGCATCTGGTTGACAAGGACTAGCTTGTCCGCCAGCATGAGGATGACATCCAGGTACACAATCATGCGTATACCCCTCTCCCTCATGGCTGTCGCTACTAGCCGGATGATCTTCGTAAAGGCCCCGGCCGCCAAGGCTAGCCCGAATGGGATGCGCTTGAATTGCCATACCCGGTCACCAAAGAAAACTGAGGAATTTGCAATGCTCCTGCGATCAGAATCATCAGGTAAGCATCCTTCCGGTCCAACCTCACTAGCCAGTCCCCTTTCTGGTGGATGTCTCAGAGGAGGTGCACTCCATCCATCTTGAAGTGCCTGTAAATCAGCCACCAATTTAACTCCTTTAGGTTTATAACCGGTCTTACTTTCTCTTTCCTGTGCACCAGGAACATGTTGCTTATGAATACAGTTGCTGCTTTGCTGCCTCTCTCTATCAAGTATTTGGCCACTAGCTGGATCAGTTCTCCCCCAAGGAGGGCCTGTTCTTCGCATGCCAAAGTGAAATGCCTTGGCTTGGCTTTCTGTAATGATGGTGCTCCGAATTCTGGTCAAAACCCTGTCATGGTCTGCAGCAGCCATGCATCGCCTGAAAGGATTTGCCAAATTTCTAAGCATAAGCGAGTCCTGCCCCCAGCAGGAGGGTAGCTTATGGTGGTCTTCACCTGACTGTGTATCTTACCTGGCGGTATTATCTTCATCCTCAGCGTCTTCTGTTTCCTCACCCGCGGGCTGGGAAGAATGCATCTTGTTGACGGGACTCCCAGTATTGGGCTCTCGGATGTTGAGGTCTCCTCTGCAAATGGAAGCAACCAGATTCACAACCTCTGCTGCACCTGGTCGCGGCAAAAACTAGTGATGGAAACATCTTTTTTTATTGATGCCTTACAAAATCTGTAATGTGCTCACAAATCTCCCCATCTCTTTTGCGAATGCTTCGCCAAACAGTAATCCCGGAGCGGCTTTGCCTGCCTCGTGTGACGCTAAATTGCCTAGCTTTGAATCGATTTTCAACAGCAATCCTCGCCTCCTTTTGGACGACAGGGCACAATTTGCATTCCGGAGGAGACACAGTGTCCTTTGTTCCCAATTGGCTAGGGTTTCTGGGTCTACCGGTTCTCCGGTATGCTTGGGCCTCTCTGCTAAGTCTACTATTTAGGCTATGGGGCCTGCCATGTCCAAGACCTTATCCTGGCAACTGTTACATGCTCGGTCCATTCCTTTTCTATGGTCTTTGGAGGCTTTTGAAATGAAAGCAGTCATTTTGGGGTCTAACTCCAGCATCTAAGCCACTTTCCAGGGCAACTGGAATGTTTGGCACATTCAGAGCGCATCCAGAGTCGCATTTCTTTCTCAATAGGCATATGCAGCCTCTGGGTCATATATGATGTGACTCTTGTTGATGGCAGCCAGTATTTTGATCTCGGATGTATTATTGACTCTGGGTCAAACATATCCGACAACTCTTCTTTGGGCTCCTCTAGATATTTTTTTTGCACTTCCTCTTCCCACTCTTCAGTCTTTGAGATGATCTAGAGTCAGATACTATTGACTCCGATGAAGAGTCTTCATCCCCAATATTTTGCACCCCTGGGGAAGGGGGTCGGAAGTACAGCACAGCTGACCGCATCATGAAGGCATCCTTCAGTTTCTCAAATGCGTTGGCAACCTCAGGAGGCTTACTTGGTACCTCCTCGGCAAAACATGGTGGGGAGTCATGCTGCTTTATTGCCTACGGGTCTGTTCTCTCCCCTTATCAGATGCCTTTTTGAAAGGCTGCTCAGAAGACATGCTGCTGGTAGTTTTGGGAACTTTTTTCTTTAATATGTTCCCAGTCATGTACACCAGAGCTTCCAGCCTCTCTTGGAGTGGGCTTTCCCCTTGTGTTACTGCCTCCACTAGGGAACTGTCTAGGACCCTTTTAAAACTCAATGTCATATCATTGCCATCTTCAGTATAAACTTGGGCCTTGCTCCCCTTACTCCCTTCATCTGATTCCATTACACTTGTGCCTGTGTGCCTGGACGGTGCAAGCTGAATGACACATAGTCTATGGGGTGTGGTGGAGTTTTGTCTTATTTGGGTAGGCAGGACTATTTTCCCAGCCTCTGCTACAGTAGCCAAAATGAGCTTACATGTGTGAGGTTGGCTCCGTTATCGTGCACTCTGCACTGGTAATTCTGCCTATGAATTGACTCACCGTTCTTAGAGGCAGTGTGTAGCAGGGGACTCTGCTTGTTATTGCCGGTGTAAACTTGTGTTCCAGGTTTCTTTTAAATGTTTTTATTGATATAATGCGACTGCAGCATAATGCTGGCGTAGTCGCCAAGCAGCTTATTCATGTTGCATGCTCTCCGTTCTCTGGGAGCGTTGCCTTTTAGAAAATAGCACCTCTTTATGCGCTGATGTGCGCACGATCCTCCGGACCCGCATATGGAGCATCTGCGCATCCGGGGCAAGGTTGGATAAGCCTCGCCCAGATGTGGGACATCAGCGTTTTTACAAAACGCTGCCTGAAGCGCAGTCCGTGGCCCAGCTGTGAGTTAGATACTCGTGGAAGTGTGTTCCTCTGGCCTCTGAGAGGCAAAAGCTTACACTGCGCTTCGCAGGCGAATTCACCTGTATTACATAATTCACGCATCAATATAACCACTAATGCACTTTAATCTCATTAACAAATGGCTCTATGATATACATGTTATTTAGCAGAAGCTTCACATGCATGCTACTTATCTTTCCAGAAGAGTAGAAAAGGAAGAGGAAAGGACCTAAGCAGGATGTGGCTTATGGAACAGGCACAGGATATGGACAGGATTACTGAGACTCATGGGATTTGAAGTTTTAAAAATGTTCTGTTTTGAAGTTGAAAAAAAAAGAAAGAAATATAAAGATTTAAATATGCTGGAAGAGTAGAAAATAAAGTAAACTTAAGCAGAATGCATTGTGCTCGCCTCCGGTCTTGACATAGAATCTGAGGGACATGCAGTGAAACTCCAGTAAGAAGGAGCGAAAGCGTATCACGAGAAATTGGGAATAAGATTAGAGTTTATCATGTATAAAAATGAATTGTATGTTGAGGTCTGCTTATTTCCTCACGTATGTGCACCATAAACTGAGGCCAAACCCTAAGGAAAGTACCTTAACAACATAAGACAAGGTTAACGTCTAGGTATAAAGCATCTTTTCAATTTTAAATTTCTTACTGTCAGTGGCTGTGTAGTTTTGGTTAAATTGCTAATCCCATAGGAAGAGCACTTTTTGAGCGGCTTATAACTTTGCTCCCCCTGGACGAATCCACACCAAACTTTGCAAATAAAGTATATGGCCCACTCTGAATTTTTTTGCAAAGTTTGGTGAGGTTTGCTCTAGGGGGGCAAAGTTATAGGGGGGGTCCCACATTTTTTTTTCCCATAGACTGAATGGGGAAAAAACTTTGCACACGCCTACAGCCCAAACCGCTGGACGGATTCTCCCAAATTTGCGCCACCAGGAGCAGTGGCTTGGTCCCCAAAGTGTGCGTTTGTAAATTTGGTGAAAATCCGTCTGGTAGTTTTTTTTTTAAAACGACCAAAATGTAGGTCACAAAAAATTAGTGATATCTATGTCCGCTCTGCGGACACACTTCCCTGTTCGCTCCGCGGGCAGGACACCGATTGGCTAATCGGCTCGTGTCATGTCCGCGGACATGCGACGTGTCCCCTGATTGGATGGTGAAGAGCATGAAGTGTGTCAGATTTTTGGAAATGCCAGCCATCTTGGATCCATGTTTGGTGTCCGCGGACATCGCAGTATAAACATATTGAAAAACACAACATTGCACTTGTCAAACTTATCAAATAATCTCTGGGGAAGTAGGGGTGATGAGGATGGGATGGGATATGGCTGCAAGAAGCAAAAAACTGGTATCTTTTTGTTTGCGAAAGTGCGAACAGTTAGGATGTTTGTGAACAGTCCTGTGGAGGACCGGAAGAAGTGGTTGATTGACTTACAATCTATGTTTACAAGTCCACCATTTACGTTTCTGCCTCACCATCTGTGTTGTCACTGAAATAATGCAATCAACTTGAAAATTAGTGAAGGTTGCAGGCTAAAAGCACTGTGCAGAGAAGTGATACAGTACCCACTGCTAAGGGGTAAAGAAACTTTGCAATGACGCTTGATGTTTATAAATTGATGCTGTTGTGCTACACCCAGAGCGCGGCAAAGAAAGGGCTATTCATGTCTGTGTTAAAATGTAATTAAAGTAATAATGGAGTTATCCCAATTGAGGAAATTTGTGATATCATTGTACATGGTTGGTAACAAGGACCCTTGTCTCTGTTATGTATGATTACCGTATTGTCCTTGACCCCAATTGGATGGAGCAAGTGGGGGGGGGGTATGGACATTCAAAACCTTGTGTGATCAGTAATACATTTTGTTACCAACTTCTTAATGTCAACAGTGACTTGTTACTGAATAGTATGAGACAAATGTATATTGAAACTTTTCTCTATTTAAATTGAAACCATTTTGTGATTGAAGTGAATTTCTATACCTCACTAACGGTGAGGCAACTGACTCTGTGATTAACTAAACTACATTGGGACATTTGTCCCCCTAAGAGTGCATTTGGGACTACTGTGTAGTGATACCTAGTTCTGTTTTTGTTGGCTTTGAAAGTGGCCCATCTCACACTTAACAGGGAAAAATGCAAATTCAGGAAAGGCACTCTCCGATTTTTGGGATATTTATTCTTGGCCCAGGGAATGACCCCAGTCCCATAAAAGGTAGATGCACTCAACAGTGCGAAACCTCTGACCAATGTGTCAGACCATCAATCATTCTTGGGGCTTGCCAGATACTGCACCCATTATATTCAAGACTTTGCTGTCGGTGAGTGAACCACAGGGTCCTAATGAAACAAGTACCCTTTGAGTAGTCCGAACAATCTCAGCAAGTCTTTGAAACAATTCGCCAACGCATTTCATCTGCTGAAAACATGGCCTACTTCAACACAGCAAGAAGACAGAACTTGTGGATGACGCCAGCCCCGTGGAACTGGGCGCCATACTAATAAAAGTTGATCCAGCTGATGATGGAAAACACCTCTTACGCCAGTAGGAGCCTTTCAAGAAGAGAACAAGGTTACTCACAGGATGAGAAAGAGGGATTGGCCAGAACACTTTCACTTGTTTCTCTATGGCAAGTCATTCACTGTGGTCACAGACCACCAGGCATTATTTATGTACGGAAACACCAAGGCATAAATACCTCCCAGGAATGCAAGATAGGGTTTGGGACTTCAAGACTACAGCTTTTGGATTGTCCATCGCCCAGGGAAAGACGAGAACCCTGCATATTTCCGATCCCGACACCCCATTGCATCAGCTGCCTCAAAACCATTGGTTGCGGATTATCTCGTCCAGGTGGCTGCACCAAAGGGCGTTGACCTGTCGCACATCGCACAGGAGACAAAAAATGACCAAGCTATCATCTTCAGGTGCATTGAGTCAGGCCGGTGGAAACAGGCCCAACTAACAGTTGAAGGTGTCAGGCCAGAAATACAGCAAGACATTGGAAGTCTGGCATTGGTAAAAGAGGAACTAACCAGGTCAAAAGATGGCATCTTACTAAAAGGAACCACGATTGTCATTCCCCGGACCCTACAAAGAAGAATATTAGAGTTGGCACATGAGGGCCACCGAGGAATAGTGTCTATAAAAAGAATACTGAGGCAAAAGGTTTGGTTTCCCCAACTGGATGCACAAGTGGAAGCTCTCCTCAAGCAATTCCCCACCTGTGCGGTCATCAGCCCTCACACACGCTGTGCATTATGGACCTGCCTGAGAAAGTGTTCAATTAGATAGCTATTGACATCTTTGGACCCATTGATGGAGGGCAATACATATTAGTAGCAATGGACTAGTATTCCCGCTTCTCGGACATTCAACTGGGGAGCTTGACAGCTGCGTATCATACCATACCGGAGCTGGATAGGATTTACACTGCTTACAGGATACCGAGAGTAGTAAAATCGGCTAATGGTCCCCTTTTTACAGGGCAAGACTTTAAAATGTTTGCTGAATACATGCGGTTCAAATACAGGCGGATCACAGCATTGTGGCCAGAAGCAAATGGGACGGTGGACCGCTTCATGAGCAACATCAAGCAAAAGGTTCAGATGGCCCATCTGACTGGAGAGCCAGCTAAAACGGTATTATAACAACTACTCATACTCACAGCACGACAGGGAACGCGCATTCAGAGGTCATGTTTGATGGCAATATCAGGATAAGGCTGCCCCCTGTCACAGTCCCGGAAGAAGCCTATGCGATGGACTGAGAAATGCGTGAGCAAGATACATGGGCCAAGAGAATACACAGTCAAATCAATAAAACCTATCGGCCCGCACCAACAAACCTCTAGTCAGACCAACTAATATGTCGATTCGTAAAGAGGTGGCAACCATGAATGCCAAGGGGACGGGCACTTTAGAGAGGCCGGGGTAAAAGAGTAAAATCAACTACAGATGGAATGGAGGAAATTCCATACTTGGATCCATTGAATAATGGAAGACGCCCAAAGCGACCTTTCCAGAGCTTAAAAATCACATTTGCACAAGAAGAATCAGAGAGGGACAATGAACAGACAACTTCGAACAACCTCAAGGACGGGGAAAAGGGTGAACTCTCCAGATGGTCGTGGATCTCGAAAGCTTTGACAAAGAAGAGCTAGCCACGCATTGAAGAGAAGGACAGAAGTGAGGAAGTACGGGGAGCAAGGACAAAGAAGTGGAGAACAATACCATCGTAATGGGAAGTTGGAACACCAGAGGCTTCAATCACTGATTGGAAATAAGCGATGTTAATTTAGGAGACTTTGACATCTTATGTCTCCAAGAGACATGGCTAATGAAAAAGCCATTTCTGGAGGGCTACGAAACTTACCTTTCTCCAACGATACGCTCCGAAAGAGGCCGACTATCTTCAGGTTTGCTGACAGCCATCAGATCTGGAGTGGGAATCCAATATATAAAAACTGTAACATCAAACATCCACTTCCAAGTATCGCCCTTGAAATGGTCCAAGATAACCTCGGAAAATAACAAAGACACTCCAAAGGATGAAACAGTGATACATATTGGAATCCTGCAGCGATTAAGAACGAGGATTATCTGAAATTGGCTGACAATATAATGGAAAGAACATACCTGGAATGGGCGCAGAAATACATCATTCTATGTGGTGACCTCAACGCGGTTTTGCCGCATTGAGGTCACTCAAAGAAAACTGAGGAACTTACAATGCTCCTGCGATCAGAATCATCAGGTAAGCATCCTTCCGGTCCAACCTCACTAGCCAGTCCCCTTTCTGGTGGATGTCTCGGAGGAGGTGCACTCCATCCATCTTGAAGTGCCTGTAAATCAGCCACCAATTTAACTCCTTTAGGTTTATAACCGGTCTTACTTTCTCTTTCCTGTGCACTAGGAACATGTTGCTTATGAATACCGTTGCTGCTTTGCTGCCTCTCTCAAGTATTTGGCCACTAGCTGGATCAGTTCTCCCCCAAGGAGGGCCTGTTCTTCGCATACCAAAGTGAAATGCCTTGGCTGCACTCTCTGTAATGATGGTGCTCCGAATTCTGGTCAAAACCCTGTCATGGTCTGCAGCAGCCATGCATCGCCTGAAAGGATTTGCTAAATTTTTAAGCATAAGCGAGTCCTGCCCCCAGCAGGAGGGTAGCTTATGGTGGTCTTCACCTGACTGTGTATCTTACCTGGCGGTATTATCTTCATGCTCAGCGTCTTCTGTTTCCTCACCCGCGGGCTGGGAAGAATGCGTCTTGTTGACGGGACTCCCAGTATTGGGCTCTCGGATGTTGAGGTCTCTTCTGCAAATGGAAGCAACCAGATTCGCAACCTCTGCTGCACCTGGTCGCGGCAAAAACTAGTGATGGAAAAATCTTTTTTTATTGATGCCTTACAAAATCTGTAATGTGCTCACAAATCTCCCCATCTCTTTTGCGAATGCTTCGCCAAACAGTAATCCCTGAGCGGCTTTGCCTGCCTCGTGTGACGCTAAATTGCTTAGCTTTGAATCGATTTTCAACAGCAGTCCTCGCCTCCTTTTGGACAACAGGGCACAATTTGCATTCCGGAGGAGACACAGTGTCCTTTGTTCCCAATTGGCTCAGGTTTCTGGGTCTTCCGGTTCTCCGGTATGCTTGGCCCTCTCTGCTAAGTCTATTATTTTGGCTATGGGGCCTGCCATGTCCAAGACCTTATCCTGGCAACTGTTCCATGCTCGGTCCATTCCCTTTCTATGGTCTTTGGAGGCTTCTGAAATGAAAGCAGTCATTTTGGGGTCTAACTCCAGCGTCTAAGCCACTTTCCAGGGCAACTGGAATGTCTGGCACATTCAGAGCGCATCCAGAGTCGCATTTCTTTCTCAATAGGCTTATGCAGCCTCTGGGTCATATATGATGTGACTCTTGTTGACGGCAGCCATTCATTTGATCTCAGATGTATTATTGACTCTGGGTCAAACATATCCGACAACTCTTCTTTGGGCTCCTCTAGATATTTTTTTTGCACTTCCTCTTCCCACTCTTCAGTCTTTTAGATGATCTAGAGTCAGATACTATTGACTCTGATGAAGAGTCTTCATCCCCAATATTTTGCACCCCTGGGGAAGGGGGTCGGAAGTACAGCACAGCTGACCGCATCATGAAGGCATCCTTCAGTTTCTCAAATGCGTTGGCAACCTCAGGAGGCTTACTTGGTCCCTCCTCGGCAAAACATGGGGGGAGAGTCATGCTGCTTTATTGCCTATGGGTCTGTTCTCTCCCCTTATCAGATGCCTTTTTGAAAGGCTGCTCAGAAGACATGCTGCTGGTAGTTTTGGGAACTTTTTTCTTTAATCTGTCCCCAGTCATGTTCTCCAGAGCTTCCAGCCTCTCTTGGAGTGGGCTTTCCCCTTGTGTTACTGCCTCCACTAGGGAACTGTCTAGGACCCTTTTAAAACTCAATGTCATATCATTGCCATCTTCAGAATACACTTGGGCCTTGCTCCCCTTACTCCCTTCATCTGATTCCATTACACGTGTGCGTGTGTGCCTGGACGGTGCAAGCTGAATGACACATAGTCTATGGGGTGTGGTGGAGTTTTGTCTTATTTGGGTATGCAGGACTATTTTCCCAGCCTCTGCTACAGTAGCCAAAATGAGCTTACAGGTGTGAGGTTGGCTCCATTATCGTGCACTCTGCACTGGTAATTCTGCCTATGAATTGACTCACCGTTCTTAGAGGCAGTGTGTAGCAGGGGACTCTGCTTGTTATTGCCGGTGTAAACTTGTGTTCCAGGTTTCTTTTAAATGTTTTTATTGATATAATGCGACTGCAGCATAATGCTGGCGTAGTCGCCAAGCAGCTTATTCATGTTGCATGCTCTCCGTTCTCTGGGAGCGTTGCCTTTTAGAAAATTGCACCTCTTTATGCGCTGATGTGCGCACGATCCTCCGGATCCGCATATGGAGTGTGTCTGAGCTCCGGGCATCTGCGCATCCGGGGCAAGGTTGGATAAGCCTCGCCCAGATGTGGGACATCAGCGTTTTTACAAAACGCTGCCTGAAGCGCAGTCCGTGGCCCAGCTGTGAGTTAGATACTCGTGGAAGTGTGTTCCTCTGGCCTCTGAGAGGCAAAAGCTTACACTGCGCTTCGCAGGCGAATTCACCTGTATTACATAATTCACGCATCAATTTAATCACTAATGCACTTTAATCTCATTAACAAATGGCTCTATGATATACATGTTATTTAGCAGAAGCTTCACATGCATGCTACTTATCTTTCCAGAAGAGTAGAAAAGGAAGAGGAAAGGACCTAAACAGGATGTGGCTTATGGAACAGGCACAGGATATGGACAGGATTACTGAGACTCATGGGATTTGAAGTTTTAAAAATGTTCTGTTTTGAAGTTGAAAAAAAAGAAAGAAATATAAAGATTTAAATATGCTGGAAGAGTAGAAAATAAAGTAAACTTAAGCAGAATGCATTGTGCTCGCATCCGGTCGTGACGTAGAATCTGAGGGACATGCAGTGAAACTCCAGTAAGAAGGAGCGAAAGCGTATCACGAGAAATTGGGAATAAGATTAGAGTTTATCATGTATAAAAATGAATTGTATGTTTGAGGTCTGCTTATTTCCTCACGTATGTGCACCATAAACTGAGGCCAAACCCTAAGGAAAGTACCTTAAGAACATAAGACAAGGTTAACGTCTAGGTATAAAGCATCTTTTCAATTTTAAAATTCTTACTGTCAGTGGCTGTGTAGTTTTGGTTAAATTGCTAATCCCATAGGAAGAGCACTTTTTGAGCGGCTTATAACTTTGCTCCCCCTGGACGAATCCACACCAAACTTTGCAAATAAAGTATATGGCCCACTCTAAATTTTTTTGCAAAGTTTGGTGAGGTTTGCTCTAGGGGGGCAAAGTTATAGGGGGGGTCCCACATTTTTTTTTCCCATAGACTGAATGGGGAAAAGTCTTTGCACACGCCTACAGCCCAAACCGCTGGACGGATTCTCCCAAATTTGCCCCAGGAGCAGTGGCTTGGTCCCCAAAGTGTGCTTTTGTAAATTTGGTGAAAATCCATCTGGTAGTTTTTTTTTAAAACGACCAAAATGTAGGTCACAAAAAATTAGTGATATCTATGTCCGCTCTGCGGACACACTTCCCTGTTCGCTCCGCGGGCAGGACACCGATTGGCTAATCGGCTCGTGTCATGTCCGCGGACATGCGACGTGTCCCCTGATTGGATGGTGAAGAGCATGAAGTGTGTCAGATTTTTGGAAATGCCAGCCATCTTGGATCCATGTTTGGTGTCCGCAGACATCGCAGTATAAACATATTGAAAAACACAACATTGCACTTGTCAAACTTATCAAATAATCTCTGGGGAAGTAGGGGTGATGAGGATGGGATGGGATATGGCTGCAAGAAGCAAAAAACTGGTATCTTTTTGTTGCGAAAGTGCGAACAGTTAGGATGTTTGTGAACAGTCCTGTGGAGGACCGGAAGAAGTGGTTGATTGACTTACAATCTATGTTTACAAGTCCACCATTTACGTTTCTGCCTCACCATCTGTGTTGTCACTGAAATAATGCAATCAACTTGAAAATTAGTGAAGGTTGCAGGCTAAAAGCACTGTGCAGAGAAGTGATACAGTACCCACTGCTAAGGGGTAAAGAAACTGTCATGATCTCTGCTTCCAAAAGGTCAGGGTTTTCCCAACTCCCTTGGAAGCAGATCCATAACCCAGGTTCCGAGTGCCAACCAGTCCCAATTGGGACCTTTTGGACTCAGTCCTGGCGCCAGTGGCACCAGGCTCATAAATATGCCCAGTCCCAGCGCTGGAAGCGCCGGGCTCATAATGCTTGGGTGGACTTACCTGCAGCAGACCATGCTGCTTACTTGCCTGCCAGTTGAGCCTCTGATCCTCTTCTGTTTGGAACTACTTTTCCTGTTGGGTGGGGCAGGAGCCACTCCCTAGATTCAGAACACTGGAACTCTTCTGGAAAGCAGGAACTCTTTTCTTACCTAGGCGTGGCTGTGGAAGGAGACACCTAAGCACTACAGGAGGCTATTTAAACCACACCCGGTGGATGAATCTTGCTTTGCGTTATTCTGCATCCTCTGCAGCAGAACGCTCATCGTGTCTTCTGCATCGGATCCTGGGCCTAAGGAAAAAGGCTTACCATCCTGAATCCAGTCTTCAGCAACACCTATAAAGACAAGAAAGAACAGGTTAGCATTCCGGCATCTGAAAGACAAAGGCTTACCTACTCTTCGTGCGCTCTCGAGGTCTTCACACTGCATTCCGGCATCTGAAAGACAAAAGCTTACCAACTCTTTGCACGCTCCGGAGGCCTTCGGCGCTGCATCCTGCATCTGAAAGACAAAACAAGGTGCGTTTAAAGACATTGGGGAACTTTAATACTCACGTGCCATTACTCCTTTCCACATCTAACCCAGTGGGTATTCCGGCACCCTGCAGCCGCTCCGAACTCGTACCTGCAAAATAAAAAGACAGTTAGAGCGCATCGTGAAGCAGGCAACAAGCGCTTACTTACGTGCTTCCAGGCGCTTCTATTCATCACACGGACTCCATCTTCAACTCACTTCAGCCCGTCATCCGCCATCGCCGGAACCCTGCAAAACAAGAGACATCATTACTAAAGACTTTAAAGACAATAGAATTACTCGAAACTTACCGTTCGTGCAGTGAACGACGGACAGCAGTCCTCTGAAGTCAAGAGGCCTGCGCTACCTATCCAGTGAAGAAACTGGTTACAGCACCCTGCCCCGAGACAGATGGAGAGCTCGGCATTCACTTACCTAAGGTGAGAGCGTTAACCTTTGGGGGTCTACAGGAGAGCAAAAAAGGAAAGAGATAGGGACACCCCAATAACCCCAGTTCATTAATCCCATATTTTCTATCTACAGACATCTTACTCTTGAAGTCAGGCATACAGTGCACAGAGGTCCAGCCCAAAGAGCCAACCGGGTGCTACACATCACCTTTGAAGATACGGTAGTCGCCCAGTCAAGACCGGCGCCTCTGCGAGAATCAGGTGAGCGTTACAGAAACTTTGCAATGACGCTTGATGTTTATAAATTGATGCTGTTGTGCTACACCCAGAGCGCGGCAAAGAAAGGGCTATTCATGTCTGTGTTAAAATGTAATTAAAGTAATAATGGAGTTAGACTGGCGCCCCCTACAGTCGGCACCTCAGGCAGCCACCTGCACTGCCTGATGCAAAGACCGCCCTGCACGTGCATGAGAATTACAGTTCTCATGGATGCGGTGTGGCAAGTTTCTGCAAAGTAAGAATGTATTTTGATTCTGAGTGAAGGTCACCAGCTTTGAATATTTGTTTGCGAGCTCAGGAAGCCCATGCATCGGACACACAGTACAAGGTTCAATTGTTTTTTGACCTGAGACAAAGGGACCATTCCGAAAGGAATTGAATGAAGGAGGGTTGTTATAATGTAAGATATGATAAGCTTATGTATTCAAAAGTGGACTAAGGAACATGTAAATTCAGTTCATGAAAAATTGTTGGTGTGAACGGAGTCTGACTTACGGTCTGAGTTACGCCAAGAGAATGGAAATGGTGAATGTAATGTAAGTTTAATTTTGGATGATTTTATACTCGAATGAGCATCAACTTATCATTATCTGAGCATTATCTGTGGGTTACATTGTAGTTGTTTGTTCTGTGTGGCATATTACAATGAAACGCAAGTAAAACCTTTATGTGTAATGTTCTTTTTACCGTCCAGATGGTCAGGCCAGCATTGATATGCATGTAGACCACTACTCAGTTCTCCCAATATTAAATATCGCTAATATTTCATTAAAATGCCATGTATGAGCACATAGAATTGTAGCATCAGCTTTTGTATCCCGTTTAGAGTTGATCATACTACATAGCAATGTTCTCGGAAGCATATTGTAATAAAGATCAGCTAGTGAGACATATTTCTATTTTCCGAAACAGGTACATTTTGCCATTTTGCGATTGTCATAGATTCCAGATGCCAACTGACAGATTTTTTAATCGCCAGCTCCAGCTATTTGTGAACAACTGGATGTGTTTAACAGTTTTTTGGGATGATCGGCAAGGGCAGATATGCCTTTACGCTGTACTAGCGATTAGGAGCAACATAACATCCTTTACGGTAGTCTAGCCTCAAGTTGATGCACAAGTCCTGGAATTCACAGTGTGACCCAAGCGCTTCTTTTATCCAAAACGAACACCTTGTGTACGCAAAAAGAACAACGCGTGACTCACGATAAACATTTTGGATCGTGAGCGAAGAAAGAAATTTCAAATTTGATTGAATATGGCAATAGTCGGATGTTGTCGGAGCGTTTATTTTGAAATAAAAGTACTTTACAAATTGTACAGTCTTGTTGTTTCTTTTTAAAGTACGGTTTAGTATTCCAAATTGTGCCATGCTGTGTTATGAGAAGTTGTGTGTTGATTTTCGGGTTCTGCGTCACGTCACATAGGTGATGACTGGGTGCGTTTGGGTACACTGCTCAGGAACATCACAGAGGAAGGCGGACAATATCACTAGGTTTGGTGATGTGAGGCTCAGGGCTTAGTGCCGTCAGGGCAGTTCATTTTAGGCCAGTGGTCTTCAAATTGTTTTGGCCGGGGCCCCCCTGAGCAAAATCTGGGCAGGTCGGGACCCCCCAGAAATGCCAAATGGACAGTATATATTGCACTACGTCACCTGCTCCCATCACAGTCACTGGGCTCCCTCATCCCACTCCTACCCAGTCCCTGGTCTCACCGCACCCCATCACACACCCTGGGCTCTCCCCACTCCGCTCCCACCACTATCCTGTGGTTCCCACCCATCGTGCTCCCACCATAGTACGTGGGTTCCCCCCATCCCGTTTCCAACACAGTCTGAGGGCCAGTGGCGGCTGGTGATTTTTTTTTAAGTGGAGGGGCATAACTATTTTCCCCAAAAATGCCATAGCGACCGAGCATAGTGAGGGAGTCAGAACCAATAAAGGGGGATTTGGGGGGGTTCCCCCTGTGAATGTTTTTTAAATAATGGGTTAAAATGTTACATTGTAGAGCATGCTTTTAACAAAAAAATGGGTAAATAGCTAAACAGTTTGCAATCGGTGCTGGGGGTCCAGGGGGTAGGCATGACATTTTTTACTGGACATCTATAATAGATGTCCAGTAAAAAATACCATCCCTGTCCCCTGGGCCCCACTGGGCCTAACACAATCAACATGATTAAGTGTGTTTGCAAGGCACTGCACATTTATACAGCAATCACTCTATCATTAACACGAGCATCCATCACCATATATTCACTCATAACGTAAGCATACACGCATCCCTACACATGTTTAAATAAAAACAATGAACATAAACATACCTTCTGCATTAGCCTGCGTGTGGGTGCTGAAACGCCCCGCTCCAGGCTACTCTGTCTGTATGTGCGAGGAGGCACAGGAGCTCCTCCTCGGACATACAGACATACAGTGCCCCAGCCAGCATTTTCAATGAGCTATGCAATACTGGCGAAGCAAAACGCCTCAGCACTTGTATGGCTCTGTGAGCATGTGCAGCTGCGGAACTAAACTGAACTGTCAAAGGGAAACAGTTTTCCCTTTGACAGTTCCGCCAGCCCAGGAGCACTCCATCAGCTGGAAAAAGCAGCTGAGGGAGTGCTCACTGTTTCACTGGGCTGGCTCCTTAGCTCCTCCATAATGGATGAGCCGCCAGGCTCGGACTGGGCTGTAGGGCAATGCCTGTAACAAAAATGTAAAATGTTAGTGTGGGCCAGTCAAAATCGGCCACCATTTTGGCCAATGTGGACCAGTTTGATGAGTTACTTAACTATGCAGTTAGCGATTTTGACCATTGTTGCTGAATATATCACAATTTACTTACATTTTAACACAAAGCACCCCCTTGGGTACTATTGAAACAGTGGGCCTCATTACAACCCTGGCGGTAGCTGTGCCGGTAAAACTGACATGGCTGCTGCCAGAGTTGCATCCGGGTCTGGCACCCGTGAATGGGCAATTACCGGGTCATGACGAGTTAGGCGGACCTGATAATTGCCCTTTCACGAGTGCTGGTACCGGTAGATCCCCCTTCCCATTTGAGCCCCACAGGGCTCAATGGGAATGGGGAGCTTGGATGCACCGGCACCGTTAATAACGGTGCCGGTGCATCTGACGAGCTGTGCTCGCGGGTGCCGCACGGCCTGCCAGGTCAAACCCCTACAAGCACAACTTTTACTATGGCGGTACGGTAGCAACGGTGCCGGTAGTTTACCACCGGCATGGTTGTTACCGTACTGCCATAGTTGTAATGAGGCCCAGTCTGTGACTAAAGGAATGAATATCCATTTACAACTGCGGTCCACTTTTTCATTGTTGCCTGAGACAGTTTCATGCTTCAGCCCAACCATGTGAGCCACTCTACCCATTTCATATATATTATTATTTTTTTTTTTTGATTTCATGCTGAGCTCTCAGGGGCCCCCAGTGATGCACCCGCGGACCCCTGAGGGGTCACGCCCCACAGTTTGAATACCGCTGCCTTAGGCCGATGCAGCAACGGGTAAGATTAGCACAAAATGGCCGCGCCCTTTTGCCAGATTTCGCATGTGTACACAAGAGGAAAACTAAGGTAAGGTGCATTGGAAATGTTTGTGTGATTGATCAACGTATGTATAAAAATACATGCCTGAACCCTCGGAACAATAATATTTCCTGAGCATTGCTCTTGTCAAACTTATCAAATAATTTCTAAGGAGGTGAGGGGTGATGAGGATGGGATGGTATATTTGTGACTTGATTGCGAATGAGTTTACAAAGTTTGGTGGGATTCTGTCATGAGGGGGGGAAATTAGAGGGGGTCCCAAAATAATGTAATTGCTTATAAATGAGGTGACATTTGATGAATCTACACTTATTTTGGCAAACTGATAATCGATCTAGATATAAATGTTTTTGCGAAGTTTGGTGGGATTTTGTCAAGAGGGGGCAAAATTAGAGGGGGGTGCCAAAATAATGTAAAGGCTTATAAATGTTTAGCCATTTGACAAATCTACTCAAAGGTTTGCAGAAAGGTTATAGATCTAGATATAAATGTTTTCGTACAGTCTGAATGGATTTTGTCAAGTGGGGGCTAGGTTATATGACGATTGTGTGTGCATTCATTTGACACTTTTGAAAAAATAAAACATGGGTGGATTTGTAGCAAACTTGCGTGAGGAGCATTGGCAAGGACCTACAAGCATGGTTTTGCCAATATTCAGTATTTCATTATTTGCCAAGTGTCATAATGTAGCTATAATAAAATAGCGGTATACCTTTAGTGAATGAGGGGTAGCTTGTGGCAATGGGCAGTGGCCAGATTGTCTGGTTCGTGGAATAAGGCCATGATCCAGACAATCTGGCTACTGGCTATGACCACAAAGGAGAAAACATAGGATTAAAGTGGCCATGTCCACAAGGGACTGGCTTTGTGGTAAAGTTATTCAAAATTAGGATAGATCTGAAAGGGAAGAAAAATGGGCTTGTGGTAATATGGTCATAGGGTTCTCTTTTTGCCCTCTGCAGGCTGCCATGGAAAGCGAAGAGGGCCCTGTATGGAACATTCGCCTTCCTTTTCCACGGTGGCCATCTTGGAAAAGGATTTTCCTTCCTATACTGGGACGCCACAGGCGTCGCAGTGTAAGAAGCAAAATCCTCTTTTTTAGCACCCCGGGTTCCGCTTTGGGAACCTAGGTTGCTAATGGCTTTCATCCCCCATTTTCACGCACAGTCCGCGGATATCAAAATCAGTAGCTGGGGGTTCAGCATGTTCTATGTTACATGTATATAAAGTAAGGAAATCCTAGTAAACGTACATCAAATTCACAGTATGTATATGTATAGTCAGTAAAAAAAACTTTGTTAAAGGGACGTTATGGTTAAGTTGCGCTACCAAAATCCTATGTATATTCAGTAAAAAAACGTTGTTAAAGGGTCGTTATGGTTAAGTTGGGCTACTAAAAACCTATGAAATTCAGTAAAAAAAACTTTGTTAAAGGGACGTCATGGTTAAGTTGTGCAGCTAAAAACCTATGAAATTCAGTAAAAAAACTTTGTTAAAGGGACGTTATGGTTCAAAGTAAAACCGAAAAACCGCTGAAATTCTCTAGTTATGGTAAGGTAAGCAACCATAACTTGCGCCACCACTGTGCACTGCTAAGACTAACACCACATACATCAAAGATGACATCACAAATGTCATTGATGACATCACTGATGATATCAGATGCCTGGCTCACTCTTTTTTCCTTTACTGATATATCTAGGCCAGTAACAGGAACTCAAAATTCAAAAAGTACTATATTTGTAGACTTATACTTGAAATATGTTCTTACAGTAATTCACATATGGTCCACTCACAGCATTTGAAACATATACAAAGGGGAAAACACAGACTTGGAAGAAAGCAATGCTTTCTATGTATGAAGATGATTAGTAAGGTTATCAACACTGTTTTATAGTTCTGTTTTTTTTATTATTGTACTTTCCCTGGATATGGTTATATTTGTACACATTGCACTTACACTACTTTCCTTAGGGCCTAGTCACAATATATGATAGTTATACATAGGGAAGTAGTAGCTTTGAAGCAGAGCAATCATTTCTGTGCATGAAGATAATCAGTTGGGTTAATTCACTTTCCCTGTATAGGCTCATATTTGTAGGTGGTGTTGTCTGTTTTGTGTGCAGTAATGCAATAATGTAATAAGTGGGTTTTATTAGGTACTTATTACATGTTTTACAGTATTCAAAACTCTAATAAGAAAGAATTTATAATTTTAGTATTTAACATGGCAAGATTATTAATATTTGTATTTTAATTTATTTGTATAGCGCAAACCAGGCCTGGAGGCTACCGGGCGCATATCTTCAAACAGTGGTTACATAACAGTATGACATTACAAATAACATTTAAATTAAACAGTGGTTACAAAACAGTATGACATTACAAAGAAAAAACAGTATGACATTACAAAGAACATTAGATTGAGCATTGGTGTGCGCTCACATTACAGGTTAGACTAGAAATACAAATTAATCAGGTTTTCAGAGTGTCAATTAGTCGGCTGAGGTGACTAGCCAAAGTTTAGCTTTGTGTTTGAATAAGTTCAGGGAGGGCAGGTTTCTGATAGTGAGAGGCACAGAGTTCCACAGTTTGGCTGCCGGAACTGGGAAGCTAACGCCTCCGGCTGTTTGGAGCTTGTATCTAGGGATCAGTAGGCTCTGGCAAATGGCAGACCTTAGTGACCGAGGTGGAATATATTGAGTGAACCGTGAGGAGGGGTAAATAGGTGCCTGGTTATTCATGCATTATTAGGTTAGGGCAAGAGATTTTAGTGATATCCTTTGGGAGACTGACAACCAATGCAGATTCTTCCTAGTTTCAGAGATGTGAGCTGATCTAGGGATGTTGAGGGCAGCTCTGATGGCGTTATTTTTTATGATCTGGAGTTTGTCAAGGTTGCATTGGTTAGTGCCTTGGTACAGTGCGTTGCAGAAGTCAAGTTTGGACATGACCAAGGTCCTAGCAAGGGTTATCCAATTTTGAGTAGAGAGGAAAGGGCGACATGCTGTGATCAACTTGCATGTGTAGGCAGAGGCGGCTGCAACTGCATTCGTTTGTCTGTTTGCATCTCCATCATGTCTGCTGCACACTATGCCTATGTTACTACATATGTACCTTGGTATATTGGAAGAAACTTGATAATACAATGCTATTTGGATTAATGCATTGCTTAATGCACTACGTACCTCATGATATTTATTCCAATGATCCTTGACACTTTTTTAATTAACATTACAATAAGAATCCCTTGTACAGAATTTTCACGAAAGATAAATGCACATGTGATGTCATCAGTGATGTCATCAATGACATTTGTGATGTCATCTTTGATGTCCTGGGTGTTAGTCTTAGCAGAGCACAGTAGTGGCGCAAGTTATGGTTGCTTACCTTACCATAACAAGCGAATTTCAGGGGTTTTTCAGTTTTACTTTGAACCATAGTGTCCCTTTAACAAATTTTTTTTTTACTGAATATATATATATATATATAGAGAAAAGAATTGCCCGTTCAGTGCTGACAACTTCATTGCAACTTCATTAGAGTAGGTTGTTTATTCAGATCATCAATAACATTTAAACGGTCCTCCGACTTTAAAAAGGCAATTGCCATACTGTTTTTCCTACACAGGTGCAAAGGGGAGTCTGGGCCTAGCCCTACTCGTCAGCCCAGTGGAGGCACTTCTTTTCATTCATTCATGCCTCTGGTTGGTGATTTTAAAAAAAAAAAGTTTTATTTGTTTTGGTTACACAGTAACCTTTACAAAAAAAACACATATTTATAACAAAGGAAAATACATGTGCATTATAAATTCACGTCAAATTAGACATACATAAAAAAACAAAGAAAGAATACACAGCCTAAATGTTAAAACAAGAACAAAGGACATACAACTGTACATAACATTTTAAAACTAGTAGTGCCTGATCTTTTGATCCTGACATTAGAACAATTCATTCATTTCCCAGTGGGGATCTACCAGATATCCCCATCACAATCCACTGTTTAGCTTAAGAAAACGAAGAACTGATAGTTGAAGCCTGACTCGCTTCCCATGTAGAATCTCCTGCCAGAGAGCTTTAAGATCAACACATTCATTATTTGGTACAAATTCAGAAAAACATTTAATACGATCTTGTCTTAAACTAACACATTCATTTAAAATATGTTCCAAAGTTTCATCCTGGGCCTCATTTTTACAAAATCTGCATTGGTGAAGAGTATCGGAATCACCAGACCTTATGTTTAGTATCAATCCTGAATCTCATAAATGCTTGCCTCCACACTTTGCCCTGGAATTTAAGTAGATAGGGTTCAGTTACACCCACTTTTTTATTGGATACTAATTGGCAATAGAGCTTCTTGTCCAAAACTTCAGTAACTGTAGTATTCCAATCACAGTGCTGCATTAAGTTCTTAACCTTCATTGGGTTTAAAATCAAAAGATCCCAGGAGACCCCAACTTTGCCAAGAGAATCCATTGCCTCTCTTTCCAATTCCTGCAGAACAGTGGATACTGCATTACCTTTGACAAGCACCCTGTTAATGATTCCATACAAGTTGGTGTCATCACCCACCAGCAATTTCCTATATACTGAAACTCGTCGCCACTCGTACAAAATAAGGAGAATAACCCCAATTCATAACGAATGGCAGCAACTGGGACGCATTTTGGTAGGCACCGAACCATAGATCTTAAAAATCGTGCCTCATATTTAACGATTTCCTTCCTGCACCAGAGTGGTGCAAATTCAAGCCCATTAACTAAACTGAGCAACAGTTTTGTGCTTGTGCATATGAAGACACAGTAAAAGGGAACATTTCCCGTACTTGTTGTCTATTTTGCGCAGATGAGCAATCAAGGGGCTGAATTTCTTATCTAAATAGTTACGAAAGTTGGCCCTTTTTATGTCTTCAAAAATGGGATAGCCAAGCTATCTAAAGGCGTGACACACTGTTAATTTCACATGATCCAGGAACCATGAAAACCTAACAGAGCTTTTCCTATGACTTAAACGTAATATAACGGTTTTGGTTTGATTAATTACTAAAGAATTGGCCTGGGTGTAATTCTTAAGAGACCAATAGGCGCTGCAGACCAATAGGAGTATGATCATACAGGATTATATCGTCTGCATACGCTGACCAAACAACCTTAACGCCTTCTGATTTTGGTGCCGCGAAGGAAACTCCTTCCAAATGGGGGCCCACATCTGATATATACAAATTAAAAACAGTGGGAGCAAAGATGCAGCCCTGTCTCAGGCCATTACCGGCCTTAATTTCCTCTGACAAGGATCCATCAGTGCTCAATCGCACCTTTATTTTTGAGTCTGCATGAAGATGGTAGAGGATTGAAAGCAATGGCGCGAGCATACCCATTGCATACAATTTGCCCCAGAGTGTGGTTCTGTTCACTAGATGAAACGCAGACGTCCGATCAATTGACGCCCAATAGATAGGGGTGCTTCCCACAATACGGGTCTGTTGCTGCATGGTATTTATCAAAAGCCCGCCTGCGTCTGTGCCCACATACTTTCTGAAGCCAAATTGAAAGGGGGAAAGGGTCCTATGAGCCTCCATCCAGTTCTGTATGTACTCCAAAATTAAAGAAGCAAAACGTTTGGAATTGGCATCCAGCAGAGCGATAGTTCTATAGCTGGAAGGGATAGACCTTTTGCCCTTTTTATAAATAGGCACTACATATGACATGTGCCAACTCTTCGGGAATACCCTGGTAAATAAGATTTCTTTAAATAGGAAAAACAAAATTCTTGCCCATAAGACTGGATTTCCCTTAAAAACTGCATTTGCAAGCAAGTTTGGGCCCGGAGCCCGAGTAGCCGAACAGCGAGTTATCAATCTCTGAATATCCGTCAATGCAAAGGGGATGATCCATTGCCATAACCCAATATCCTGAGGCACCTTCCACTTAATATCTGGGGGGCTATACAGAATACCAAAATGCCCTGCCCAAACCCTCAGAGGAAATGTTTGTGCCCTGACCTGAACATCCTCTCTCTTAATTATAAGAGTCCAGAAAGTACGTGTGTTTACATAGGCAAGAGCCTGCAGCATGTTTTCTGCGTCCCTCTGATAAAGCGAGGCTCTTAGAATTCTGGCTCTAATTTTCCATTTATTTTTTACTCTCTTTAACATACCATTGAGTAGATGAATGCCAGGCATTTTTAATAGGAGACAAATCTCCCTATTCCTCTCTTTCCTGAGTTTTTGCATGGATGGATTGAAAACATGGGAATGGGTGTGACATGCTGCCATGGATTTCTTAATCCCTGAGGGTCCCAAGATAACACCTTTTACATACCTCTCAAAATCATTGTGGGTATAAATTAACAGTTTATTGTCATAACCATTAGTTTCAAAGTCTTGAAGAAAAACCTTGGTGACCTTTAAGATATTATCGCTGTGCCAATTAATTCTATTGCCAGCTTTATTAAGCTCCAGCAATTGCCTAAAAGTCCCCATACGGGGAGCTTGAGGGACTTGTATAGAAACTGTAAGCAATCTATGATCAGTATCATCAGTAGGCATTATACAAAATGCTGACATTATGTTAAATAAGGTCATGGTAACAAAAACGTAAACAGTGGTGGAGCAGTCAATCCCATTTGTCCATGTTTTGCAATCCTTATCGGCCCCCAGAAGCTCATTTACTCAATAAAGACCCCAATCAGAGAGGAAATGAAACCACAGGGCGCCATTCCCTTTTTTGCAAGAACTACACTCTAGAGGATTAGTGCTTTGTCCCTCATATACTCCAAACTTCCCTGGACCAACTTCAGGATTGAAATCCCCTGTAGTGATAATATTAAGAGTTTTGCATAGCACTTGACATTCCTGAATAATACAGTCTATCATCTGTTTGTGCCCACCCTGACTCACACATGTAAACATGAATGAAACAGACACTCCCTGGGCAGGGAATAAGGCACAAAAGCGCAGGCTGCGAGAGTTCAAGGAAAAGTTTATCTAGATCTCTGAAAGCGCTCTGACCACATCAAGGTTACACAGTGGTCGAAGTGTACGAAAGAAAGTAGTGGAGCTATGTTCCCTGCTGGTCTGCACCCACTCCCCACAAGCCCTATCATCACGTCCCTTCCCACACACAATACACATCATCAAACACTTGCAACTGCTGTTTAAGGGAACGTTCAGTGCAATGCACTGAAAGGGCAAGTTTCAACTTCTTCCTACACTTTTATTTTAAAACAAAACCATTCCGGAACGGTTTCTTTTTAAAATAAAAGTATAGGTGCAGTAAAAGGTAATTTAAAAAAGTAGAGGAGCACCGCTCCCGATCACTTCGACCACTGAGGTTACAACACATTTATATAGTACATCTACATTTTTAACATATGATTCTACGTTGGACCAGGATTGGTCAGCCGTGGTGGTAACTTAGGTGTGGGCATCATCTCTTCCTCCGGGTTGGTTGCTTGGTTGGCTGGAGGATTGACGTCAGACATTTGTGCTCCGGACGGGTGAAGGTCAGGTCGCTGTGAATCACGGTGGTCATTATCTAAGCTAAGAAAATACATTCTGAGTAATGCATGCACTAAATAACAGTTGATCAAAAGACTCTCAGTAGTGTATCATGTCGTTATACAAATCACTCAAGGGTTTATACCATCTACACATTTGGGTTGCACAGGTCACAGGTTTAAGGGCCTTGACCACTATAATACTGTCATTGAACTATAGGGTTAGTCTCACAAGAATCTCAGGTATGTGGCACTTGTTAGTATTGGGCACAATATACAGCACAAGGGTCTAATGTTAGTTGGGGGTCTGCTGGGTGGGTTTTATAGTATGGTTGGCAGTCTGGCACATGAAAGGGATGCCTTGCAAGGACACAGGGTTAGAATGGCAATAAGTTTCAACTGGCGAGGGTAAGAGGGCAAGGACACTTTTGTGGAGATGGACGAGCCCTGTGCTTGGCTCCTGTTGGTTCACATGCAGGACAGTGATCTCAGAGGAAAAGGGATGTGTTACATTTATTATTTGTTGCAAGCAGCTCCGGCCTCAGCGTGAGAATGGAGCCGCAGAGTTTTCCAGTTGGAGTGGGGACGAGGGTGGGGGCCATGTGCTCCGAGCTACAGTGGCGGGCAAAAAGGGAGAGATGCATTTTCTACTATCGCAGTGAGGCCTAGTTACCAAGATGGAGTCGAAAGGGGGTACAGAAAATGGATGCCCTGTGTCCTGCTCGGTGGTCCCATCTATGCGAATATAACCAAAAGTTAGTATCGCATAAGGGCGAGGGGCGTACCCACCACTAGAGGCACTTGGTCCAAGTTTTGTACTGAGAAGTGATGATAGAGAGGGGCCCATTGGCCCCTCGCTCCCACACACATCTCTATGAATTCGTTCAACTCAAGACCAGGGCACCAGTACAGATTAATGATCAATAAATGGCTCAGGGGATCTGGATGTAAAAAAATGTAAAAGCATAGCAATACACCCCCCCGTGAATCATAAAAAGTTTAATACATTTGAATGAAAGGGTGTTTCTTGCAATGAGCAGGCCTCCAGAAGGTCTACCTTTGTTTTTTTTTTTTACAGCAAGTAATTGATGTACAAAAAAGCCATCCAACGCCAGCGGGGACAAAGCCCAAGTTTCCTGCAAGCAGAAATCTATGGCTTTTCTTGTAATCCTTGAATTTTTGCAAGAGACTCTCTGAGTGACTGAGTGTGCCACCTCAGGTTGGTCTCTGTTGTTGGAATCTGTGAGATATCCCGCTCGTTACTTTTTTGCTGTGGAGACACGCTAGAGTCTTTTAAACTCATCCCCTGTACATCAGCCCTGAGCCTAAGAAATCTATCATTGCAGAGTTCTAGATTAAAGCCAAAGCAATGCAAAGCATCAATTTCCGACAAAACAAGTTCTAAAATAGTTAGTGAATAAAAAACCAGCCTAACATAGTCAAACCTAACATGGTGAATATAGTCAACCAATTTAATATCTCGAGAGGTGATCAAGGATAATCTTGGCACCTCTCTGAAGATGGACATAATTCTCTCACGGTTTAGTGACTCCGGGCCACCTTGAGGGAACATAAAGCTTAGCATGACACTAGGAAAATCAAGAAAATTAGGGGGCCTCCATTCCATTCTGTTGTTAGGTTCACCTAAACAAGCTAGTTCTCCAGAAGTATGGATATTGTTATTTCCAACTTCACCTGCTCGCTCTTCATGGGGACTCCTCCCACTCCTTATATTGGGCATAATTCTTACCCCTTACAGGAGAGCATCTCCCATCTTGTTGATATGCTCTGGTAGATCGTGATTCTCGACAGGATTTATGCAATAATGAGCTAGATTGGTTTAGCATTGCGTCAGGTCCTATCAGATGATGCATAGTTTCTAGGTTATGAGCAAGCTGGTCATCACTCAGTCCCCCATGTTTTAATGGGATGGTAGATTTGGAAGCCAGTGCGATCACTTTAGTTTCTAGCCCAGTCGTGAGAAGCGGATCAATAAGGCCTCTTTCTGTCACATCAGTGTTATCTGAAGGCAAGATCTTTTCAAAAGCCCAGTTCGGGTGTAACGGAAATTGAGAACCCTGCTTTCTTGAATCTTCCAAGAGATTCGTGAGGGCCTGTTGGACTAATATTTTAATGTCCTCACTCGGAACGAGAGTTGAGTTGGTGAGTATTCTGGGCTCTCCCACCCCCAATCCCTCTTGTTGATGTGTTGTTGGTTTTTTCCCCCCAGAGATATATTAGTGGGGCAATTTAAGTATGTGTGTGTAGGGGTGGTCATTTGCATTTTTTGATAATCCTGCCTCATCTCTTCTGATGAGGTAATAATTAACGTTGCCTTAGGTTTGGGTGTAAAAAATTGCTTAATGTTACGTAGTACATTCAGTTTTTAGATTTTCCATTTTAATAATCCCACCTTTTTGTTTTTTATTAGAAGGATTTTTTTTTGGATCTTCTGTGTGTCTATTAGTGTTGTTGTGCCCTGTTGGGGCATTATCACCCTAGGGATGTTTTCTTTTTTTTGTAAATCCTTATTTTTTATATTTTTTTCCTGAGTATTGCCCTTATGCCTCAAAGCCTCTGTCAAGGTATTAGAGGCTTCTCCATACTTACTCGTTTTCCACATCACAAACAGGAAAAGCATGGGGCAGGACACACAAGTCATTAGTTCCTTCTTTGTTTTTTAATACCGGAGCCGACTCCTTTAACTGTAACGCCTTTTGACTTTCTTCATCTAACTGCAAGAAGTCAATGCCGCCTTCAACAAATAGGCCATAAATATCTTATATTTGTGTTGGTATTGAGTACCTTGAGAGAGGGTAAGTTCTTGCTTTTTTTACATGGATTTTTATTTCTTGCGCCAGAGCGGACGGCCCTGCTTTTGAGGGCCCTTACCCTCAATTTCTTTTCTCTATAGGAGATATGCGGTATAAAGGCCGCAGCAGATTCCAGAGAGGAATCCTTGTCCCCATAACCTCCCTCCTCTGAAGGTAGTGCACACCCCCATGGCCCTTCATAGAGCAGATGGACTATCTGAGGTGGGTGTATTCAGAGGATTAATGGAGTGAGGCTCACTGACTGCCTGGTTGACAACTCCCAAATTAGGGGCAAAGTGCGCCAGAACCATTTGGGACTCCAAACATTTGGTTTGTTTGTTATTCTTAGAAACCATGGTCTTTAATTCGTCCATGCTACTAAAGAGAGCGAAGAATATGTCCTTATAACCATTGGCCATGGCCTCAGCGTAGAATTGACCCCCGCCCTGAATCTTGTGTTCTGTTTGTGAAATCTGATCATGAGTGATTATTCTGGCTGGCACCGTGCTGAGCCCCGTAAACATACTACATCTTTCCACAGCAAAGACGAAGCCATCCAGTTTGCTTATTTTCTCTGAGCTATCCAAAATGAGAAACCTAAGTTTTTGGATATCCATGTGTGTTCCCTCGTGACCGCTATCCAATAGATTTAATATTCTTGTTAGGACAGGCAATGCTGCGTATGTAGTGGCAATGTCCTCTGTATTGAGGCCCTCAAAAGACGGGCCTATTAGCAGAGCTTTATGTTCGTGGGGAGAAGAGTGAAACAGGGAAGCAGGGCTAGAACCTTTCTGGGAGGTATGGAAGGAACTACCCTGCCAAGCCCCAAACCTGCTATCCACCCCTGCATCTCCTACCCTAGAAGTCTCACCCATATGTAACCCTGTACGATTTTCCTCTGAAGGGGGCATGGCACAGACCGGAATAGGTGCCTCGAATAAATGGACATTATCAAAACCGCCCCCTCTAGCCCTACCAGGAGTAGAAGGACCCATTGACAGACATACCCTTCTATCCAACTCTGCCAAAACTGCTGGGGCCAGTAGGGAGTGGTCTACCCCAGATTTGGGTTTAGAACCCTCTTCAACATTCCCGACCAGCAAAGTTCCCTGATGATCATGCATGCTTAAGAGGCTTTTTTGCAGAGGAGCAGTCACACCGGCTAATTTATTTGGTGTCAACAGTTTCCCCACAGCACAACATTTCAAGGGCAGAAACACCTTACACTGCTGAGATCCGAGGAAGTATACCAGCATAAAAAAGGATTTCTGGTTTACCAAAAATATGAGCCAGTGAAATATATTGGCTACTTCCTCACAAGTGGTCAATATGGCGCATGACTTTGTGCTACCATGGGTCTATGCTGAAGGACTTAGTCCTGAGGTTTGTTTTTTAGTGGTCCCATTACATGTCACTACTGATGAAATCCTGGCCATGACCGGTTGATTGGAACCCCTCACTGGGAAGGCCAAAAGTGTGGGGCGCATTCATGGTCAAGACACCAAATATTACCTGCTGTGTTATGGTTGTAATTCACTTAGTCAAGTCTCTACCCACTGAGATCCGAGGTGGAGAGCCGCTGCTTGTTTGCCCGGTGTACCTATGCGCCCCGAACCTGCTATGTCAACCAAATGGGCCATTGTCAGGCTGCCGCTGTGGCAGTGGCTGTTAGAGTGGCACTAGAATGGCAACCTACATCATCTTTCATGCCTGAACATGGAACCTTTACTCGACTACAACCATTTTCCAGGGAGCGGGCTGTTCCAAAAGGTGAAGAGGCTTATGAGTTGTGGGCTCACCAAACCTGTGCTGCAAGATTGGAAGGTGTCAGACCAAGAGAAGAGACATTGGGTAGTGGAAGCCATGAGGACCCCGCTTTAGTGACGATACAGTCACTCCTTGCTTTGTGTCCCATCCTACTTCTCAGCAAGTGATGGGAGCTTTGGAAGGAGCTTTTGGTACCACTCAACCTCGGGATGACCTGATAATTTAGTTCCATGCCACCACCCTGCATTCGGGTGAGAATCTGTCTGACTATGTGGTGCAGATTTAACAGACGCTGCAACAGGCTCACCAAAGAGGAGTGGAGACCTCCAAATTGAACCGCTGCTGACTGAAGCAAATACCAAGAGGAGCCAATTCCACTACTACAACTGAGACTACATGAGAAATTGGATAATTCCCCCTCCTTTAAGGAAATGCTGAGGTCCATTAGGGCTCTAGAAGAGGAAACAGGCGATATCACTGTGCAGAGTCATCGAGTACAAGGCTGGACCACTGTTCCAGACACTGCTGCCACCCAGAAGAGTTACATCAGCTGGTCAAGAAGCTCTGAATGCAACTGGCGGCTAGGGAGAACCTGTTGCCTAACCAGGACAGGGGAAGTGGTGCCTATCCACCTTCCGGGGAGTCGGAGAATCAGGCTTACTTCGGGCACAAGAACCCAGAGAATTTTCCTCAGTCTTCTGCACCTTTACCACCCTAGTGATTCTGCCATTGGTGTGGAGCTGACGATCATTCAACTCGCCTGTGCGAGAGAGAAACAGATTATGCATGTATAGTTGCTCGCTGTGATGCTCTTAAATCTACCCCTTCAAGGGCCTTGTCAGGAAACGCCTAGGAGGCTCTAGAGGATGAGCAGCTAGAACCTTGCCAGCAGGATTAAGGGCGACCAAATCTAGCTCAGACAACTCAATAGTGATGCCTAATCCTGGACTCAATCTCATTGGGTGGCAAACTAAGGCTCAGGTGGGTCTGGCCATCTGACCATCTGACAATCTCTGCTCGGTCCATGAGTTCTGTAACACCAAGGCTGGGCTGCCAGCAAATTGTTCCAGGTTAAGAACTCAAGCACATACTCACTGTGGCATCCTAGCTGGACTCATTGGACTCGACATGACCGTCCAAGTCGACCTTGAAAGACAAAGAACTGCAGCATTATAATTGGGAACTCGAGATCATCAACAGGCAGACTAAAAGTGATTGCCCAGGAAAAGGATACATGGAGCAGGGGTATATCAAGAAGTATACTGGACTAAGTTTTTATGAGTGCCAAATTAGCTGACATGATTAAGGACATTGTTGTTAGTCCTAATATTTGGAGCGACCATGAAGCCTTGGTACTCAATATGGGAAAATTGGGCATTAATACTGAAATAAGATCGATGGGTGACCTAAGTGTAAATCATGCAGTTAGCTGTATAATCTGGTCAGAGAAAAACATCAATAAAGCTTTTAGAGCTATACCCAATCTGACCAACACCAACTATAAACGTTTTGAGTCAATGTCAGCTATGGAGATTGAAGGATGGTTAACTCTGTTTTCTGCTACCCATGCCACATCCAAATTAAATATGGCAATCAGAGAATCCTGTCCAGGTCAGGTTTTTGATATTAAGATAAACTCAGGAGAGATATTAGAAGAGCTAAGCATGCCTCACGGTAACTGGCGGCCTTCTCTGCGACTTCTTGGAAACTAAGGAGGGAGTACAGACGGTGGCTTAGGTTTTGGTGACGCTCATGCAAAGATAACTTATGGCAACATACAGTGACTATACTCTGCAGTAGGAATAATCGTAACACCTGGTCACTCTTGGGTGAAACGAGGAGTAACAAACAACATGCAATGACAAACCCCATTGATGCACAGACATGGTGCACGTTTCTGGCCAAGAAAAATCTTCCTGACCATAAATTGGTACGTATCACTGTTGAATCCTCTGTAGTAACTCCCCGGTTTGAGGTTGTGGTGGAGGACCTAGCAGGGAAAATCAAGCCGCTCAAATCATCTAGAGCTCCTGGCCCTAATGGGCTTGCCTACGTGGTCCTCAAGAAAAACCCTGACTTCTGGGCTAACCTCCTTAAGATACTCTTTGATAAGGTACTCACGGATGGTATAATCCCGAGTACCTGGCAGAGGGCGATATTGATCTCAGTCTTTAAGAGCGGAGTCAAGACCGACCTGAGCAACTACCATTTGCTCTCAATGCTGGAATGTACAGGTACATTCTTTGCTTCTCTTTTGCTCCAGGGTCTGCAGGCCTCGGTCGATGAGGAGGGCATATTAGAGAGGTTTTCGAAAGCGGGTTTCGTATTCTACTGCGCATAACCTCCTAGTGTTGGATAAATTGAGAGCTAGGGCACTTCTCACCAATAACCAACCTCTTTATGCCCTCTTCATCAATTTTAAGGCAGCCTTCAATACAGTATGCAGGGAACGGCTGTGGTATAAACTTGAGACGCTGGGCTGCCCTCCCGGGATTTTTTCTTAAATTACTACACACTGATTCTTCAGTGTGCATCAGGCTGGATGCACGGGGTATGATGACTGAGCCAGTGAAACAATATTGTGGGGTGAAATAGGGTTGCATCACTCACAGCTCCCCTTTTATATAATCTGTTTGTGTATGACCTCCCGCTATCCTTCAAATCCATCTTGAACTGCCCGTCTAAAATAGGTTTGGTCCATTGCTCAGTTCTGCCCTACGCCGATGATTTGGTCATAATGGACCATACATTCAGTGTTATACAACGATCGGCAGAGTCACTTTGGGCATATGCCAATACCAATGGTCTAACTATCAATTTAGACAAAACCTTAGTAATCTTGTTTGCCCATAAGAAGATCGCACAAGTAAGGTTATTGGCTCAGACCAGGGAAGTGACCAGGGAAGTTAACTACACCCTGATATATAAATACCTTGGTGTAGAGTTTGATGCAGACGGGGGATATGACACGTGTATCCAAGTACGCCTGAGGAGGGCTGCCCAGATAACAGCACTCGTTTGTCAGTTCACCAAAAGTTGATATTCCATTTGGGGAGCCTGTCAACTATAGTGAAAATGCCTGGTCCCCACTGTCACCTATTTACTGCAGGCATTGAGCATGACCAAATTGGAATGGCTGCAGGGATTAGAGGCAAGATTTTGGACGAAGCTGCTGGGATTGCCCCAGTGTATACCTATGGCCATAATCTGCCTAAAGCTTGGCATTCTTTCACTGAAGTCAGTGGTGATTAAGAAAAGGGCTCAATTGTATATAAAGATGCTCAATGACCCAACTAACCCACTCCAATATAGTATGGGTGAAGAAGAGCGTAAAACCCAGATGAAATCAAACTTGAGTAAAACCATGAGGAATCTGTTCCTTGAGATGGGATGGGAAACTAAGTGGGGGAGCGATTGCCTTAATATGAGGTCAGCACTGGGCAGACGGGACAATTTGTGGGATTGGCAAGAGAATATTGCCCACCTGGGACGCCTGAAGGTTACGCTTTTGTATCCATGATGTTGTATACATTTAAACAATCTCAGCGATATATGAATCTCTGTCAATCTCCGTCGCTGAGGAGATCCATCATGTTACTGAGATTTTTGCCGGTTTTGTCTGTAGTTGGGATTGAGCGAGGTGTTCCTAAAGAGAACCGTTTCAGCCGAATGTGTGCTAACAGAGATCAGGGAGAAACTGCAAAACACGTTCTAACTGAATGCCCTACTATGGAAACAGTGTATATTAGCCACCTTTGTGGATTTGTCCATCAAATGGAGACTATTCGAGAAGTAACATTCTGGAATCAGTGTACCAACACGCAGAACTAGAGTCTGCAGATGTCTCTGTTTTGGATAAGGAATGTAGTGGTAAAACGTTTTGAATGAATTAATCAATTTGATGACGTTTGATAAACAATGCGTATGGATCTTCCCAGATATAGCTGCAATATTGATTATTAGAGTGTGTATGACCTGACAGACATTTCTGGGAACCCTTTAGGAGACTGTGGAAGAATATGATGACTATTGGGTCCATCTTATTTGACTTTTGCAGTAGACGGCTGAATAATATTAATTAATTGGAAAGAAATGCTTTTTAATTGATGATTTTCTTAAGTGATATATTCTGTGAATATTGGATATTAGTTTGTCTGTTGTATATTATGTTATATTGTTTTTAATATGTGTAAACTTTCATAAACTATATCACATTAAATAAAATAAACTACAGCATTATTGGAGAGCGGATCCCATGTCACCATACAAGCCTTACTATCACCAGCATATGTAATATCTACCATTGGAACCTCTAGAAGGGCTGAATTTGATCGGAGTTGGAGATGCTTCCTATAGATAACTGGCATATATCTGTGCAAAAAAAATCCATCTAACACAAGAAGTGGCTTGAGTGAAAACACACTTTGAACAACTTGGCGCTGGTGTGCACCATGAAGAACCAGAATTCTGAAGTGCTGCTGGTAATGGGCACCAACTCTGCACTGTTTGGTACGTTAGCCAAGCTTTGTACGGAGATGGCCATCCCACGGTTTGCCAGAACTCTGAAGATGCACCCAGCCTGGCAACAGGCCTATCTCAAGAGAGACATGGGGAAGCGTGATTGACCTGAAGGGCCCATGGGAGTCATAACTACCACCAATGATGGTCAAGCTGAAATACTACCTGGCAAGACTGTGATGGTGCCTAGCTTTGTAAGCCTCCAAGAACATGACAGTTACGGAAGGTTGGTGATAGAGGCTCCCAAGGCTGAAGACAGGCCTGGAGGTCTGCCGGTGCAACGCACACTAGTAACTGACAATGGCCAAGGATTGAAGAGCATAAAGCTCCCTATCACGTATATAAAAGAAAAAGCCATACAAATTCCAAGGGGCCTGAAGATTGCACAATTGTATCTCACCAACTCGGTGGCTCAGATAAATGTGTATTCAAAGCATGCATCTTCCTTTGGATGCTAAGATGGTCAACCGGGACTCACCACTGTCGAAGCGAGAGAAAGAACTTCTGCACAGTCAGCTGCTACTGCAAGCCAATGTATTCTCCACCAGTGATTGGGATCTGGGTGAAGCACATGGAGTGGAGCACCACATCCGGCTAAATGTCAACACTTCATTCAGAGAAAGATTGAGGCGATTGGCTCCTGCTGATGTGGAAGATGTCAGATGGCCTCTTTAGGAACGATTAAATGTCAGGATAATTCCATAGTCCAGAAGTCTGTATGCTTCACTTATAGTGGTAGTCCAAAAATAAAATCACAATGTACGGTCTGCATAGACTACAGGCGCCTGAACAATAGAATGGTCCCTGATCAATACACTACGCCCTGAATAGAGGAGGCCCTTGAATGTTTGGCCTGGAGCAAATGGTTTTTAGTTCTTGATTTGAGAAGCGGCTATTATCAAATTCCTATGCTGCAGGAAGACGGAGAGAAGGCTGCTTTCATTTGTCCTCCTGGGTTTTATCAATTTACCCAGATGCCCCAAGGGATATTAGGAGCTCCACACACTTTTCAACGATTGATGGAACACACTGGTGGTGATATGAATTTACTGGAGGTACTGGTTTATCTGGTTGATGTTATTGTCTTTGGAAAAACCCTAGAAGAGCACTATCAAAGGCTTTTAAAGGTTCTAGATCATCTTCACCAACAAGGATTGGAGGTGTCCTTGGAGAAGTGTCAATTTTGCAGAACCATCATGAAATAAATCAGCCATCTCGTGTTAGCACAAGGGATTAGTGTGGACCCCGCTAAGATGGAAGCAAAGCCACAGAACATGTCATGGATCCAAAGCTTCCTGAGGTTCTGCAATTACTATAGAAGGTTTGTGTCTGGGTTTGCCAATATAGCCTGGCCGTTGACCGACCTGTCCAAGGGTTACCTGGCACTGCAGGAGGAAACGTCTACCAGAAAAGTCAACTGTGTTGCTGTTCATCACCCCAAAGAGACATTCGTACAGTGTTGGACCACTGAGTTTGATCAAGCATTTGCTCAGTTGAAGAAGACACTCACAGAAGCGCCCATCCTGGCTTATTCCAATCCACAGCTACCCTATATACTCCATGTAGACGCCAGCCTTGATGGGGATTGGGTGCAGTGCTATATCAAGAAAATCAGGGTGTCATTTAACCTGTGGCGTTCGCCAGTCGTTGACTAAATCCACTTGAAATGCAATATCCAACACACAAGTTGGTATTCCTGCCTCTCAAGTAGGCTTTGACTAACAAACTCCATGATTATCTCTACAGAGCACATTTCTCTGTGCGAACTGACAATAATCTGCTGACCTACATCCCCAAATCTGCCAAATATTCAGACTTGAAAAGGATGGTGGTTCAAACAATCAGGCCGCCGTCAAACCTCTATTTGTAAGTTCTACTGTGTGTGGGTCCTATCAATCATAAAACGATTAAATAATAATCAGAAGGCTCATCAGTCGCATCTGATCCACAAAGTCAACATGCAGCATGTTTCGGCCCACCCCTGGATTTCAATCTGATCGCCAATTATCTGTGATTCCAAAGTCATCTGCCAAAAAGGAATTTTACCTCTGGTGTTGTAATAATTGAGGAACTACTCACTGAAACCGTTTGAAACATTATGGTCTGAATGTAGCAAAGAAAGCTGCTCAATGCAAAAGAAATTCATGCAACCATATTTACATTCTTCACAGACTGCACTGTGGAGAATGAATTGTATGTGCTACGCCATGTATCAT
Source organism: Ambystoma mexicanum (assembly GCF_040938575.1). Taxonomy (NCBI): domain Eukaryota; kingdom Metazoa; phylum Chordata; class Amphibia; order Caudata; family Ambystomatidae; genus Ambystoma; species Ambystoma mexicanum. The sequence continues at coordinate 83,727,335 of NC_090931.1, forward strand.
GTAAAATGATATACTATCTTCAACAATTAGTCGATAGTAAAGGTTCACTCATACCATACCATGCATATCACTGTCATTTAGCACACAATCCACCCTGGCAGAAATGAGGTGCTGTTATGAAAAAGAGGCTGATGAAGAGAAAGTAAAAGACCATAAAACATATGCATATATACAAAAGTTCAAATGTTAATGAATTACCAAACAATGGATACTTAAAGTCAAGGATGACATTATCTTTTTTCCTATTTTAAAGACAGTTAAATTCTGACAAGCAACTGCTTCAGACAATGGTTATGTGACTCAAACCTGAAGATACCAATTGAAAAAAGAAAAAAAAGAGGGTGTACTAGTTTCGGCATACTGATCTTAAAGTTCAAAGACTTCCCCAGGATCTCAAAATCATCAGAGAATGTTAAACAAGAAAAATAAAAAGATCCATACCTCAATGGCATGTCTCTTCTTTTCAATGTGTCAGGCTAGTGAATGTTTATTTATTTATTAATTTCTAATGTGCCGGCAGCCCACAGGCATCGGGCGCACAAATACACAAGGACAACAGAAAGGGAAGAGGACAAAGCAGGTCAGGAAGGTTTAACAGTAGTACATTTAAGAGACCTGATAACTTGAGCACTGTTTTCAGCGCCCTCTGAAAAGAGATCAAGCTTTTCTCGAGTCTCAGTCTAGGAGGAAGAGAGTTCCAAAGCTGGGCTGCACGGACAGGAAAATATCTTTGTAGCCCTCTGGAGTGTTTACATGCATGGCAGGATATCTGTAAAACATCAGACGAGCGTAGTGGTCTAGATGGAGTGTAACAGAAAATGGCAGACTTTGAGATAGGAGGGGGCAATGCTGTAGAAACAGCGATAGACAAGAGTGCATGTTTTAAAATTAATACGATCTTGTACAGGTAGCCAGTGGAGATCCCCCCTATGCTTAGAGATATGTTCTTTCCATGGAATGTTCGTGACAATCTGTATGACGTCATTCAGGATGCGTTGACATTTTCTTTAGGCAGGAGGTGTTTGCCCTTTATAACAATGCATTGCAGTAATCCAGCCGCGATAGGATGGTGGCGCGGGCGATGCTAACACAATTCTCCTCTGTTAGAAGGGGCCTGATGTTTCTTAGCAGTCGAAGGTAATGATTGCAATTTCTGCTAATCAGGTTGGTATATTCATAGGCATTCAGGGAGGATTCTAGAATGATGACTAGTGTCTTTATCTTACTCTGGACTTGAATAATGTAGACATTAATGATAAAGATTTCATAGTCTACCTTAAGGTTAGATCTAGCCTGATGCGAGCCAAAGATCAGAAGCTTGGTTCTTCCTCCATTAAGGCACATCCAGTTTTGGGACACCCATTACTCGATCAAGTTGTATAAGTGGAGGAGTTTTGAAGAGACCTGGGAAAAATCACAACTAAGTTCCAGAACCAGTTGCGTGTCGTCTGCATAGTTGGGAAATAATAAGCCTGAACTCTCCAGGTATGAGCAAAGTGGCCGAATGTAGATGTTGAATAACATTGGCGATACCCAGGCTCCTTGAGGCAAGCCACATTGGATGGGAGCTGGTGGAGAAAAGGAGTCCCCCCAGTGAATCTTGGACACTCTGTGTGATATGAATGAGTGAAACCATTCGACTGCTTCTTGAGAGCATTTTCCTATAGAGACAAGTGCACTCAGACCTCGTCGATGATCATGAAAATCAAAAGCTGTCCTAAGGTCGTGAATGACTAGAAGGCCCATCTTGCTTTTCTCCATAATCCCAAGCATGTGAGATTGCAAGTCCACCAGTGTTGTTTCGGTAATATGGGCTGGCTTACAACCAGATTGGCCCTGTATATTGTGTTGTTGGCCTCCAGAAAGGATTGTAGTTGTAGAGTTGCAATTTTATCCAGAATTTTCAGGAGGAAGTTGCAGTTTGTGATTGGTCTTAGATTTGCTGTGTCTCTGGGGTCACAGACTGGTTTTCGGGGAGGGGAGTCGCAGTAACTGCCTTGATGGAAATGGGGATGTGCTTATTATGAAAGGTGGAGTTGACTATACGGGTAAAAAGAAGTGCAAAAACGGCTCTGTGTTCAAGAATGGCTTCAGGGGGAGAAGGTTTTCAGTACATGATGTAGGTTTTGTAGAGGAAAGTAACTTCTCCATTTCTAGAACAGAGATTGGTAAAAAAAAGAGTTTTGCAGGTGGGCATGGTGGCCCTGTGGCGACATAGGTAGTTTTCCGCTCTGTTTCAGAGAAGACTGCGCAATGATCTTGTCCCTGGTCTTACCAATTTTGGCTTCAAATGCTTCCTGAACTTCCACACAATCTAATTCTGAGGGTACATGAGGAGAAGAAAGTACTTTGAAAGAGTTTTCCAGATGTATTTGATGCTTCTTTAATTTGTGTATTAAAAAAAGAAATCTTTTTTATTTCTATTATTTGATGTTTATAACATTTGTCTTAGGCTTTCCAGATCTCTTTGTTCTCATCATTTGGATGCTTCAGCCACTTGGTTTCGAGAGAGCGCTTAGCTTTCTTGAGGGCACATAATTCAGGGAAACACCAATTATGGTGTCTAGGGTTGACTCTAGCCAACCTCAGTCCAAGGCGGGGCAATTCGGTCAATCATTTCCTCAAATGTATCAAAGTAAAATTTTATCTAAGATTCTACTGCGTCTGAGTCAGAGGTAGATGATGTAATGGATTTTCAGCACATTTGGATATCCATGGATCCAATCATTTTAAAATTTCAACTCATGACCTTCTTGCTGCGATTAAGAGGTTTTAAGAGAGGGGTCGGCGGTTCTACAGTGAACTCAATGACATGATGTTCGGACCAAATACATGGAGTAGTTTGGTCAAAATGGGCTACAAAGTTTCTTGTCATGACCCAATCTAGTATGTTGTTTTTGTCGTTTGTTGGTTTGATATTCATGACATGATATTCTAAGCATTGATATTCTATGTTGAGGAGTGCCTGTTCTAGTTCACTGGCCTCTTTATCCACGGCATTACCATGCCACGAGTTTGGACATTTAGGCTCATTAAGAGTATGATAGTGCATTACAAATGATGGTAAAGTGGCAGTAATTCTGTTACCACCAATTTGGTGCTGCATTTCTGCACCACCCTACTATGGGATTAGTAATAAAGTGGAGGATCCACTCGAAGCATCGTGCTGGAGGTAGATCCTCTACTTAAGCCCCCAAAACATATCAGATTTGCTGTGCATAATTACCGCTCCTGGTAAACCCAGCAACAATCCTGATGGATTCAAATGGACTCCAAGAATGAGGAATTACACATCATACCACTACTCATACATCTGTGATAATTTCAGGGGACCGAATGGTTTGTGGAAATTCCATGGATGGACGACCAAATTACCACCAAAATAGTAATGTTTTTTGTTTCGCCCAGGTAGTGCTGGGTCATATGGCTAGAAAGGCAATTTAATTGAGTTGCTCGAATATTTAGAATCGTGCCTCCCAATTTTGTTAGAGTCTGAGGTCATGCAGTCAAGAATTACCAAGCATTGCTTGTGGCTAAAAATACAGAGGAAGACAGGGCAGAAATGAGTTGACTGCACACTATCTAAAAATACATGTCTGGGTATTACCTGCAGATTAGCCACTAAACAAAGTCTTACCCATTCTATGGGCATCATTACAAGGTTGGCAGTAACCCACTGGGGCTACCAGCGCGTTTACGCCAGCCCCATGACACTGTTACTGCCAACTGATATCCCAGTGCCAACGGGATATCACGAGTGGCAGCGGTAACTGTAAATCCCCATTTCCATGGAATCCCACAGGACTCCAGTGCCGGTGCTTCAGTGACAACAATGCTGGTAGGTGCCTGAAAACCCAGCAGGCCCTATATGTTAGTTAAGCACAGACAGGCTCTGGGGCCACATGCAGGGTCCTGTAGAGAACCGTTCCTTCCCCTAACCAGCATCACTGCTTGTGTGGGAGGAGTAGAATGGGTGGTATGAATGGCATTTCTGCACGTCGTGGCTATGTGGCTCCTTGTTGTGTTGTGCATGCTATTTCCACATATGTTTCCTGGCAGAGAGGATGAAAATAAGGGACACTCGATAAGATGAGTGCATCTAGAAAATAAAGCTCTGGAAATATGCAATTTAGTCAACTGTATTATTCTGTTACATTGTAGCTCAGCTTACCCATATGGAGATAACTTGGAAACCCGGTGTAAGGAAAATCATTTGTTAATTAAACCGGCCCTGTGTGGTTCATAATAACATAATCCACTTAAAAATGTGTTCCAGATTATTGTGGCATAATGTGTGACATGTATGAAAAACAGAAGATGGAAACATTGCATTAGAACAAGACGAGTGTATAGTAAATGATCAGATGAACTCTACTGAGCATGTGGCAGGTCTAAGCCTATCTGGATCTTTTGTTGCCATGCCCCTGACGGGTGTCAGGATCCCAACCAAGCACCATAAACGCCTGCTCCTGAAATTGTTCCCATAATGGTCTCACTCAAAAGCACTTCAGAACCAGAGGAAGCCTCATTTCAGGAAACGAGTCAAATATGCTTCACGTAACTCGTCTTCATCAAGCAGAGGAATAACACAGCTAATGGATGTAAAAAAGAACCACATTTTTAGGGCATTTACATCAATGATTACGTGACTATTTTGAGACTAATGTATATCTATGGAAAGAAAAAATAGGGACACCTAAATGCTCTCTTTTATACCATAAGGGAGACAGCAGCAGAACAACTCTGCAGAAAACAATAGAAAGACCCTGATGTGACCCAGCCCTATTGGCCATGATGATAGCAGATTGCTATAGTTCAATCCCTAAGAGGGTGCAATATGCATATGGTTGCTGCATTCTTGACATCTGCAGGACTTGGGCAGATAAAGCTATGTATGAGATAGTGCTTACACAAACGGTAATGATGCTGATCTGATATGGAGCCAACATGCATGTTCTTCATATAATGTGCATGCCCACAATGCATTGCTGTGTAACTCTGAATTATAGGGTAATTTTCATGGATTTCTACTTGATTGCGCTGTGAAATTTGTGACCTGTTAACTGAAATTACCAATTCTACTCTCACCATATGTAGCAGAAGGGGGCGGGGGTTCCTTACATTTTTAAAACCTACCTTAATATCTGAGTTAAATAATTTAACCAGATATTGTTTTCTGCCACCTGTGTTCAATAAATATTATGTATCCTGCAAATATTTCTAGAAAAATGCAACAATACTGTAGGAATTGTCAGGCCCAGCCAAAGGTGAGGACAATCAAGCATAGATATTCCATAAAACAATATATGAAACTAGGAGCAATTACTATAAAGCCAATGTTAACCAATCCATCATGTCCTTGGCAATGTCTGAACATGGCAAGTATGCTTCTCTTCCTATTTGTACAAGTGATGGTAGATGTTGCCGACCCGGGTGCTCACCAGAACTTGTATAATGACAGCCCATCTAATGGTATGCCTTACATGATTATGGTAATTACCATTGGTGCTTTTATTCAAAGTGCTTATACAGGATCAATGATCCACATACCATTTTGAGCTGGGACATGCAGCCGCTCATGCTGCGCCTGGATGCAGAGATGCAGGTCAACCAGCCCAGGGCACAGGGAGTATGGGAGGGAGCAGGAAGAGAGCCCAAGCAAGGCGTGCACCCATCCCTAGGACCAAGACCTCACGTTGGACCCTCACTGACACCCAGTTGGTGACTCTGTAACGCCTCGACCGGAAGACCATTACTGTGCTGCTTGGCACAATACAGGAGGACATAGGGAGCAGGATAAACATCCATATAGCTGTGCCCCCCTGCTTAAGCTGGTATCAGTTTTACAATTCCTTGGTACTGGCCCGTTCCAGTACTCTGTGGCCATGGTGCACGGCATGGCATTACTACTCCCTCAATGTGCAGGTGACCTGCTACCCCAACCTCGTCATCAAACACTGCCGTGCTTCCCAGGTTCCACCCATGACTCCATGGTCCTACGGAAGAGCACACTGCCAGAATACATGAAGAGGCACAGAGGACAATGGATGTGGATAGTGGGTGAGGTAAACTGCCTGCACACATGCACTGTGAAGCACAAGAACAAATTGGGAGGGGGGGTGGGTGGTGAGTAATGACACAAAGCATGGCATGACTAGTAAATGCAAAAGTAGTACCTGGTCAGCCACCTTACCAACGCAACAGTACAGCCCGGGGAGCATGCGCATGTTGGAAACACCTTGACAGACATTCTGACGCACACATACAGCAGCAATTCAAACCACACACATGACTACAGGTACCACAATGCATCATGCATGATCCAAATCAATAACAAAGGCAGACTCTGCACCAGAGGAACCATCCAAATACCTGGAGATGCTTCCTAAGAGCACATTCAATCCACCTGTCTAGAACCATGTACTAACAGTCTTTGGAAAAACAGTATTGGAGTATCTGAAAAGGATCTAATTTAATCCCAAAAAGCATGGTAACTTCACCAACAGGGAAAGACAGATCTTGAGAAACCTACTTGATAATAATGACATCATCTTGAAGCCTCCGGACAAGGGAGGTGCCCTTGTTCTCATGGATAAAATTGACTATCTTGAAGAAGTAGAGTGACAGTTTATGGATACAGAGACCTATAAGGAGATTCAATTCAATCCACCAGAGAGAAAACAGACGTTAATTCGAGAAGTCTTGGACAAAGCACTAGACAGAGGTGTCATCTCGGAGAAGACACGCACGTTTCTGGAGAACTCACATCCCATCACCGCAGTGTTCTATATGCTCCCCAAGATCCATAAGAGACTCATTAAACCTCCTGGATGCCCTATCATAGCAGCCACGGAGAGTATATTGGAACCCCTTGCCAAGTACCTTGACAGAGTTTTGCAACCACTAATCCAAGACGGGACACCATGCATTTTTTTGCGAAGGCTTAAGGAAGTACAATTTGTCTGGCTTTACACTAACATTGTTCACGAAGCGGGAATGGAAGCAGAGGAATGGTTGTTACTACGATCAGTGAACTGCCACGGTGACAGGCTATTTGTGCTCACTCTGCTAAAATTGGTTCTGATGAACAACTTCTTCAAATTTCAAGATAGATACTTCTTACAGCTATCCGGAACCAGCATGGGAGCCGCAATGGCGCCTAAATATGCTAAAGGGTAGATATTCTATTTAGAAACTGAGTACGTACTAACTTCACCCAGATGGGTGCAACTTCTTTCCATCTTTGTACGATATATCGATGATGTTTTGGGGTTCTGGATGGGCCCTGCAGAAGAGTTACAAGACGTTTTCATGATGATGAACGATATGCATCCAAGGATTAAGTTCACAACTGCAACCAGCACAACAGCTATCAACTTTTTGGATGTGGAGATTTACAGTAAAGGATACATCTTGGCTACTAGGATCTATACGAAGGCTACAGACAGGAATTGCTTGCTGTTAGCAACAAGCTTCCACCCCAAACGCACCATTGACAGCGTACCTCTGAGCCCGTTCCTTAGGTACAGGTGCAACATCTCTGAAGCAGATGAATACAGGACCCAAACTATTACCCTACGGAAGAAGTTTCATGAGAGAGGTTATAATACAACCATGATATCTGACATTGCTGAAAAGGTGGAGACAATAGAAAGAGATACCCTTTTAACACCCAAACCCCCCAAACAGGGAGAGGCATTGGTTTATATGACAACTCATTCCATCCAGAGCCGTTCAATCAAGAACATCATAAAGAAGAATTGGCCCATGCTGCAGATGGAACCACTATTGCAACCGCTATTCAGACAACCTCCTACCTTTGCCTATGAGAATAGCAAAGCACTACGGAACAGTTTGGTGAAAGCTGAAATACCAACCATCAAAGCAGGCAACAGCAAACATAAAGGGACACAGCATTGCCATAAATGCCAGCACTGCAGCAACATTATAACAGGCAACAGTATCACACATCCCCATTCTGGCAAAGCCATTTGACTGAAGCACTCTTGCACATGTGACTCGATTAACGTTGTCTATGCGCTTAAGTACTGCTGCGAATTCTACTATGTTGGCATAACAACGGGGAAAGCCAAAATACAATGGACGGAGCATAAGTCCAACATTTGCACAAAGAATTTCAAGTCACCCGTAGCAATGCACTTCATGGAAGCAAGACATACAGTGGCCCAACTCAAAAAGCGGGATCTTAGAACAAGTGAGGCTGGGGAGCCGGGCGGGGACCTACATAGAAGGTTATTATAAAGGGAACTCCTTTGGCTTGATCTTTTAGACTCAATTTACCCTCGGGGTATGAACTGTGAATCTGATTTGATGTGCTTTGTCTAATCAGTTGCCTGAAAACGATACTGTCATAGGATGCTAGTTTGCAAAGGCTCCATTTGTATAGGCTTTACTGTTTTGACCACAGCTTTCTTATTGGACACTGAGAAATCCTTAGATGTTTTGATACATTATAATGATAACAATGTACAGAATTAGGGCCTGTTCATCTGTGATTAAAAGTACAAGGGAAGGAAACCAACACGAGATTGTAAGGAGGCTTTAAAACCTCTGAGGCTAGTACCACCTGAGATAGACAATTGATGATATTCCCAACTGGAACCCTCGCCCCAATAACTTAGTTATTGCTAGGATACCCTTCTGTAACTGCAGCACAGGGGGAGTAGCTTGAATGGATGGGGCTTCAAGCCGGATCACAAAAAGAGCAGCATAAGTTGTTCGGTGCAGATGCACAGACTCCAAGAGCTCGGAGAAGAAACAAGTGCACAGGCACATATTTATGTTACAATAACCGACTACTAAGGTATTATATATTGCACTTTATTCTCCTTTTGACATATGGGCAGGACTGGGGCACCCAGCCGAATGGATTTGGCAGTTTTGCCACTCCTCCTGCCTTTGATTGACAGCCTGTTTCACAAACGGGTTTATGAGAACCATCATTGTCTGGGGGAGGCCCACCCAGTTAATCTGGGTGTATGCGCACTACCTCTGCCCGATCGTTATTATGTATATAAGACCCACAGGAGATATTAACCCTCGAGTTACTTACAGGGGCCCTAGAAACACGTATACAAGGGTATCAGCATTATGGTTACCCAGGGTAACCCTTGTTGTCTCACACAAAGATGTCCGAGCGTGCAACGTGGCACGACCGCGCGTGCGCGATAGTGTCATAGCAACCACATATACAATATAGAAGATCGGCGCTTCACACACAAAACAGGCGTAAAGGTGAGTACAGTTACAGTTAGATCGTAGGAAATAGACGTAACTTAGAATTCCATTTTGAGACGCATAACTGTGGCGGGGCAGCGCACCAACACTGGCCACTCATAACACGTTACCCATGTGGACGCCAGAACCCCCTGATTGTATTTCTGATTCCTACATAAACTTTGGAACCACGGCCGTGGACCTACATAGCTATATTACATGCTTAGCCACACATGCATGCTTACCACAAAGGCAACACACAGTAATTATTCAGCAATCTTGAACTCAGATAACTGAGCTTCTCGCCATCCCGACCTACCTTTTTCTTTCTCTTTAGAATACAGCAGTTTCTGCTGCATTTGACATGATAGCGGACCTTCCCTGGCCCAGCGAGTGCCCGGCAGCTGGGTGAATAGAAACCCCTTACAGCAGCTGACTTATATACGAGAATGGTTTAGACAAAAGGAGACATACATCCCTATTCTTATCATACAGGACCTCAGTTGACAGAATTTGAAATTATACACAAGGAGACTGAAGGTCAGTACCTTATCGCACATAGAGAATTGAAACAGTTATACTTTACAACCAGTTGAAATTTCATTAAGGTTAGCCTTTTGTGTTACCCCGTAGGAGCGCACTCGAGTCTCAAGTCTCAAATAAGGAACAATATGCTCCGAGGTCCTGAAGATGGATATTTGAAGAATCCGAAACACAGAGCCAATTATTATCAACGGTGGAGCCTATTAGGATGATTACAATTGTTCTTACTTTAGAAAGTTTGATGTTTTTATACGATGTTGTGTGAATCTTGTAACAAAATTTCTCGCTGTATGGTACGGCCTAAGCATTTCTAGGCATATATTATGCTCTTACCTTTCAATCTGACGAATCACTTTTTCCTTCGTGATGTTTATCATTAAGTTCACACTTTGAAAAACTAAATTAAGTCTGAAGGTTTCTGCTGAACATCGTATACCTTTTAAACTGATAACATCACAAACGTACTAGAGAGATCCAACATTTTAGACCTGGCCCTTGTACGTTTAGAAAGCAACTTGGGATTTCAAGTCCCTTGTGAGTGCATATAAGGGTTACCTGTTGGCAACAACGGGTCTTGCTTGTGTGTTTCTTTTCAGTCTCGGGTGTCCTTGAGACTTTGCCCCCTTTTGCACCTGAAATAACCATACATGCAAAATAAACACGTGGAACGCCCACACAGACACTGTAGACACATTAAGTTCTTGAACATTATCTTTATAAAGTTGTGTCCCACACCCAAGCTTTCTGTTACCAAATCAATAACAAAGTGCCACATTGCATCACACAACAGCAGCCCTCCTAGTGCCACAGACATGTACCCATGTCCACCAACCCCGCAATGCTGACCCCATGCCCCCACAAGCGTAGGGAAGGCCGATAGGCAACCCAGCCAGCCACATGCAAGAGAGCAATAGACAGCCACAAGACAACCAACAGGAACGCACGTCACGGACAGACACGTCACAAAACATCTGCTGCATTATAAAAGGGTGCATGTGAAGTCAGAACAATGCATAATACCAGTGGCACAGCATGCAGAGACATTGTAGAGGCACATGCCATGTGATGAAGACCCAACTGCATGCATATGATGGCCATTGCCCTGATACTGTGTAACTCCACGCCCACACCTATCACAGTGACTAATGTCTGTGCCTGTCCCCATGCAGGTGACTCTGGATTCCCGCGGCTGACTTGGATAATGACCCCTGTGTGTTTTCCACGAACATTGCACAACATAGCATACACCCACGCACACAGCAGGACCCGTGTGTGCATTGAGTGCACCATTGGACTCCTGAAGGCATGTTTTCGCTGCCTAGATCATACGGCGGAGCCCTTATGTACGCTCCAGAGAAAGTTGGAAAAAAGAGTGCTTGTGTATGCCATGCTGCACTACACCTGCATAAGGATGAACATACACCTACCCTCTGATGTGGACATGCCACCCAACATGATGATGATGCAGTGCCTGAGGCAGGGGCCACAACAGGCAACGTCAGAGATGATGTGAAGGATGGGAGACTGGCTGCCAGGCACTAATTGACACTTTTCTTTACGTCATTTCCATGGCACAAGCCATGCAGTACTGTTTCACAGTCACTTACTTAAATAAACTCCACAATGACACAATCCGGAATGTCCTTGCATTGTTGAAGTTAAACTGTTTTAATGATATGAAGTGCCACAACTATTCCCCGCCCCACCACCAACTCCCAAGCCAACTATCACCCCTCCCTCCTCTCACCACCAACTCCCCAGCACACTATCCCCCTCCCTCCACACACACACACCACTGACTCCCCAGCATGGCCACTCAGGGCAATAAATCTCAGTGTTGATTATGTTCATGGTTTCTTTCCCCCCATGCCGGCCTCCAGTGATCTTGAAAGAAAATGGCGCTGGGACAAGCGCGGCATGATTTGCTGAGACTCCTCTGTGGGAGTCGTCAAAGTGGAAGGTATGGAGCCTGGCCCTGGATACGTTAGAGTGTGACCTTTGTGCTGTGGCGGATTGCCTCTGCAAGTGCAGAGACCCTTCACTGATCTTCCTAACCCTCTGCCCGTATACTGTTAGGGCGGCTGTACTGGCAGCTGCCTCCGCCCGGTTCCCCGTCATGTTATGCACAATCTGGCGGGTGGCCCCTTTTAGGCATTCACAGATCACCTGCAGGTGTTGGGAGTCTGTGTGTCCTATTGCCTCCATTTCCCTCTGTCTCTGCTCCATCTCCTCCAGCCTCTGCAGCACACTGCTGCTTGGTGATGCATGGCGTATGGGGGAAGAGGGGTTGTGCAGGTGCCCTGGGATTTTGTCAGGGGAGCCACAGGAAAGTGTCAATGTCTGGCCGAGGTGTCTGGCAAAGCTGGTGGTGGCAAGGGATCTCCACCGTTTGTGGCTGCTGGCAGTGGTGAGGGCTCTCTGGGGTTTGTGGCCCTTCTGTGAGGGGTGACACAGGGCTGGTGTCCCCCTGCATCTCCACTGTCACCCTGCCTGGAGGTGTTGCCCCAGTGTTGGGCCCTCCAGCTGCTGGAGTGGGTTCCATGGGCCCTACAGTGGTTCTGGTGGGCTGTGTAGCTGACATGGGCTTGGCCCTGCTGGCTTGGAGTGTCTCACGGTGGGACATCTGCCTCGGCGTAGCCTGTCTGTGCCTTTCTAGGTTGGTGGTGGTGGTGGACCTTGAGGGCCTGGATGTGCCAATCCCAGATGGGCCTGCCCCCTCCTCCGACGATGCCTTTGGCGATGTGTGCATGCCTGTAGGATACATAGGGAATGTTGTCAAGAATGGTTCTTCCACGTGTGTGTGGAATGCAAGACACATTTGCTATGGTTCAAAGTGGGACCCACACATTTGGGCAGATGGGCTTGGTTGGTCAGGGGAGATTGCATGTGGCCACAGCATTGTGGGGATGGTTGCAGCAATGAGTGTGTGACACAGGGCCAGTTGGTCTCTGCCCTGTGTGTGGGGTGGGCAGGGTGTCCATGCTGGGGCAGCTGATGTATGGCTTGCATGCTATTGGTCCTTCATGTCCCCACATACCCTCCCCAGGTGGCACTCACCTTATGGGGGAGGGGGTGGTGGCTTACTCTATGGCACTGGCATGGCTCTATGGGGCAGTGTTGTGCAGCCAGCAGGGTTGGGCTGTGGTGTACAGTCATTGGCTATCTGGTCCAATGTCGGTGTAGGGGGACCTGTACTCCCATGTGACTTGTCTGCCCTGCCAACATGGGGCAGTCAACTGGGCCCGCAACATGCTGGTGTGACTGCTGCGCGGTGTCGTGATTGCTCCCGCACCACATTCCCCCTGGCACTGCTTGCACCAGCAAGGGTGTGTTGTGCATGACACTTGGAGAGGTCACTTGCCACCCCTTCCTGCTTCTGTACCGCTCAGGGGTGCCGTTTCGGCCCTGACCCATGGTTGCTGTAGAGGCTGGTTGATGCGCAAACCCGTCACTCCACCCTGTTGGCATGCCCAGCTTCTGGGTCTGCTGACATATGTCCCTGTCCAATGTGGCATCTTATGCTAGGCTGTCATTTGTGCATGTACTTGTGCTGGGAGGTAGTTGACTCACCTCCTGCCTCCTGGCTGATGGCACCCGCCTCTGCACCTCTGACTCCCTCTATACCTTCCATATCCAGCACTGTGCTGTACTTTTCCTCCCAGGAGGTGTGGACCAGTGGTTCCAAAGTCGTCTTCCAGTTGCCAGGGACTCGTGGCGGTGTTGTGACAGCAGTCTCTGCATCCTGACCCTCAGGTCATGCCACTCTCCGTCACAGGGTACACTTGCCACTGCAAGCGCGTTCAAGCCATGTTGTGATGCAGCGCTAATACTGCAGCACGACCCGACAGCAACGCTATTTCCACTCGGCGGAAATTGTGCGGGATTACAGCCCAACTCGTGATGAGGCCCACAGTCAACAATTGTCAGAGAGTTTTCCACTTTTCCACCAATGTAGTATAAAAGTGAAGAGTAAAGGTGATTTTGCCTATGTTTTACTCTTGCAGTGGAAAACTTGCACAGAGGGACAATTTTTGCACTTATATGCAAATGGAAATAGTCTCCTCCAGTCAGTAAACAATTTAACCCATAGCGACTCGTTTCATGTCTTTGTATCCATTGACTTTTTGATCCTGACATAATGTGGTGGACTTCAGGTCAGAGGACAAGACGCACAATTGCAAAAGCTGTAATTTCCACGTGCAGGTGGCAGGCCACACAGAATGGTAGAAAGTAATTTAGTTAATCCACAGAACCTATATAGTTTTGTATTGATACATAGCCTGTGGTGGCAGTGTGTCTCCACCTCTTGCTTTACCTCTTTAGGGTGGAGATGACAACGTGCACATCTGGGTGCCATTAGAGTGCCTTGGGCTGGCAGGCTTATTATAGACATACTTGGGTACAGAAGGTCTGATACTGAGATGCAACCGTGCAGCTTGCATGATAAGGAGGTCGAGGCGGATGTTCATCTTTAGAAGCTGGAATAAGAGAATACAATCCTAGATGGACTGGATGTCTTCGGAAATAGGCACAGGGTTACATTTTCTATGACCTTGCGAAGTGCCTGAGGTCATAATTGAGATGATCCTGAGCGTAGCTTGACTGTAACACCCATACCTCTTAAAGGTTTGAGATTTTCTTTACACTCTGTATATGCTAAGGGTTTGGTTTTCACAGAGTTATAGATGAATACGTTTGCTCTTGTCTAGTTTCTATAGTTACAGAGAGGAGGAGATAGACCTATAGGGCTGTGTTTGAAAGAAGGGCATGAAATGTCAATAAGGTTCTAAAAATAGAGCTGAGGGTGGAAAGGACCTTAGTGAAGGGCCTTCAGGTTTTACTAGTGGTATAGACATTTGAGGAAATAGCCACAGATCTCTGTAGCATTGCCCTGGAGCTCTAAGCAATGTGGCAGGAGCAGACACTTAGCCTGCAGCAGCACAATCGTGGATCATGGGTTAATTTTGGTAATGTTCAAGCTGAAAACTCATCTCACCTCACTTTGTAAAATGTTTTGATTCTCAAGCCACGTTGCCCTAAAATAAAAATGTCACACCATATACATGATTTCAATCATTTATTACGATTATTTGCGAGGCAAAGTTAACAAACATTGTTGCTATGCACACAGAGTAATCTGAAGGTTCATGATGGTCCCTGAAGTGACATTTGTCTTGCACTTTATATCGAATAGACTTGTTGTTATCATAAAGCAGAGGCTATGACATGTATCACTTACTTTTCCCCATAAACATACTCTGATTAAGCACTGAGCTGCATTTTGTAATTTTGTACTGTTTCTGTTAGAGATCCACAAGCAGTCTGGGCATCTCTGCGTAGACTAGAAAAGCCATCACCAACCTATGCAACATGAACCACAGCCTAAATATGTATTTTGATGTAGATGACATTTACATTTTCAATCAGTAATTCTTTTCCTGCAGCACTGGGCTTAGGCTGCCACATACCAGGTGTGCAGGATGGGGCATTCATCATTCTAATGTTGCTCACATAAGTACCAGTGAGATTGTAAATGTTACCATAGTGACAGTGAATGGTACCCCTGAAATTCCAGTTAGTCAGGGTAGAGTAATTCACATGTAAAACGTGTATCATCTATTTATTAGAATTCTTATATATGTCATGATCTCTGCTTCCAAAAGGTCAGGGTTTTCCCAACTCCCTTAGAAGCAGATCCATAACCCAGGTTCCGAGTGCCAACCAGTCCCAATTGGGACCTTTTGGACCCAGTCCTGGCGCCAGTGGCACCAGGCTCATAAATATGCCCAGTGCTGGAAGCGCCGGGCTCATAATGCTTGGGTGGACTTACCTGCAGCAGACCATGCTGCTTACTTGCCTGCCAGTTGAGCCTCTGATCCTCTTCTGTTTGGAACTACTTTTCCTGTTGGGTGGGGCAGGAGCCACTCCCTAGATTCAGAACACTGGAACTCTTCTGGAAAGCAGGAACTCTTTTCTTACCTAGGCGTGGCTGTGGAAGGAGACACCTAAGCACTACAGGAGGCTATTTAAACCACACCCGATGGATGAATCTTGCTTTGCGTTATTCTGCATCCTCTGCAGCAGAACGCTCATCGTGTCTTCTGCATCTGATCCTGGGC
The DNA here is from genome assembly GCF_040938575.1 of Ambystoma mexicanum. NCBI lineage: Eukaryota > Metazoa > Chordata > Amphibia > Caudata > Ambystomatidae > Ambystoma > Ambystoma mexicanum. The sequence goes on from NC_090931.1 coordinate 83,743,234, forward strand.
CTAAGGAAAAAGGCTTACCATCCAGAATCCAGTCTTCAGCAACACCTATAAAGACAAGAAAGAACAGGTTAGCATTACGGTCTTCAGTGACAGCTCTTCACTTACCTGGTCCATCGGCTGTCACCAACGCCTCGCGCTGCATTCCGGCATCTGAAAGACAAAGGCTTACCTACTCTTCGTGCACTCCGGAGGTCTTCACACTGCATTCCGGCATCTGAAAGACAAAAGCTTACCAACTCTTCGCACGCTCCGGAGGCCTTCGGCGCTGCATCCCGCATCTGAAAGACAAAACAAGGTGCGTTTAAAGACATTGGGGAACTTTAATACTCGCGTGCCATTACTCCTTTCCACATCTAACCCAGTGGGTATTCCGGCACCCTGCAGCCGCTCCGAACTTGTACCTGCAAAATAAAAAGACAGTTAGAGCGCATCGTGAAGCAGGCAACAAGCGCTTACTTACGTGCTTCCAGGCGCTTCTATTCATCACACGGGCTCCATCTTCAACTCACTTCAGCCCGTCATCCGCCATCGCCGGAACCCTGCAAAACAAGAGACATCATTACTAAAGACTTTAAAGACATTAGAATTACTCGAAACTTACCGTTCGTGCAGTAAACGACGGACAGCAGTCCTCTGAAGTCAAGAGGCCTGCTCCCCTTATCCAGTGAAGAAACTGGTTACAGCACCCTGCCCCGAGGCAGATGGAGAGCACAGCGTTCACTTACCTAAGGTGAGAGCGTTAACCTTTGGGGTTCTACAGGAGAAGAGAAAGGGAAGAAGAGAGAGACATTCAATAACCCAGTTCCTTAATCCCATATTTTCTATCTGCAGACATCTTACCCTTCGAGTCAGACATACAGTGCACAGAGGTCCAGCCCAAAGAGCCAGCCGTGTGTTACACATCACCTTTGAAGATACGGTATACGCCCAGTCAAGACCGGCGCCTCTACGGGAATCAGGTGAGCGTTACAGAACGCAAAGCCTACCACAAAACTCCCGTCCAGGCGCTATGGAAGCCTCGGATACCGACCAGCTAGCCCGGTTACTTGGGGAATTTAGGGCAGAAGTGCATGCAGCCCGTCAAGAAACAAACGCTCTAAGAAGGGAACTGATTATTTCCAAGGAGCGAACAGATGATCTCGCTAGACAATTGCTACAGTCACAAGCCGGACAGACCCCGTTACCCGCATCTGGGGGAAATCTTCCTTCTACATCCTCTATGAATCCAGTGCAGATCAACCTACCTGGGAATGTACCTCTGGCTCCGCCCGAACGATTTTCTGGTGACCCAAAGAGGTTTGCAGTATTTATCAATCAGTGCCGGTTGCATTTCTTATGCCGGCCAGCAGCCTTTCCAACTGATCAAGCTAAAGTAGCTTTCGTGCTTTCGTACCTTAGTGGCAATGCGGCAGACTGGTCGATCCCTCTAGTAAATCAAGATGATCCGGTCCTCCATGATTTTCAAGCTTTTCAGCTCAGTATGGAAAAACTGTTCGCAAGACATTCACAGGGGCAGGCCTTGGACAATGAGCTTCTTTCGTTGCGACAAGGTAATCAAGACCTTTTGGCTTATATTGCGTCTTTCAACAGACTGATAGTGGAAACTCAATGGCCTGAGGACAAAAGGATTACGCTGTTTTATAGAGGTCTACGTGGAGAGCTCAAGGATGTGTTAGCCCAAGTAGTGAATCCCCCACAAGATTGTTCGGACTATATAGACTTAGTCGTTCAAATAGATCACAGACTGCAGAACAGGAAGGCCGATCGTTCCAAGTTTGATGCTCGAGTATTTTCCAAACCGCCAACTCCTTCCAAAGGAGTAGACTCCGGGGAACCCATGCAAATAGGGGGTCTGAAAGGTCCTCTAACACAAAAGGAGCGGGAAAGGAGAAAACAGTTGCAATTATGCCTCTATTGCGGAAACTCAGGGCACTTTCTTCGAGACTGTCCGGTGAAACCTGCCAAGAAGGCAGTAGGAGCTGCAGTTACCAAAGTTACAAACTCTGAGCAGGGAAACGACCTCGCCCGACAAGAATAGAGGTCCTCTTGCCGAGCGTGAAAACCAGTTCCGTGACCTCGCATTTCGTGATACCTATGGTCCTCATTAGCCCTGATAATCCGGATCAATTACATGCAATTGAAGCTTACGTCGACAGCGGTGCCATCGGCAATTATGTGGATCATGAAATGGTTTTGAGGATGAATCTAACTCTTTGTCCCAAGGCTGTAAAGGACGTCATTACTACGGTGGATGGTACGGAGATAGCCTCCGGGCCAGTAACGCATACCACTCAAGAGGTGACGCTAGTAAGTCAAGATGGACACCATGAGAAGATCGTGTTCGATGTGATCAAGGCCCCTCAGTTTCAGATTATTCTAGGAATACCTTGGTTAGAGAAACACAATCCTCTGATCGATTGGCGAGCAAGAACGGTCCAGTTTCCAGAATGTGTCTCTACTTGTCACCCTCCACCTGGTGTTGCACTGGCAGCAATTTCTTCAGAGACTCCCCAGTTACCTCCCGAATACCTAGAATACCAAGATGTTTTCCGGAAGGATCAGGCTAACTCTCTACCTCCTCATAGGTCTTATGACTGCCAGATAGACCTGATACCTGGATCTACTCCTCCTTGTAGTAGAATGTATGCCCTCACCGAGCCTGAGAACCTTCACCTTCGACAATACCTGGATCAATACCTGGCAAATGGGTTTATTCGTCCTTCCAAGTCCCCTGCTTCTTCAGCTTTGTTCTTCGTTCCAAAAAAGGAAGGAGACCTTAGAACTTGTATAGATTATCGCTCCCTGAACCAGATCACTGTTAAGAATAGATATCCGTTACCTTTGATCCCTGAACTCCTGGACCAAGTCAGAAAAGCATGCATATATACAAAGCTGGATCTTAGAGGAGCTTACCACTTGGTACGAGTAAAAGAGGGCGATGAATGGAAGACGGCCTTCCGCACCAAGTATGGGCTATTTGAATATCAGGTCATGCCCTTCGGACTTTGCAATGCCCCGGCCGCCTTTCAATATTTTATGAACGATGTCCTCAGAGAGCTCATAGATGTGTGTGTTGTTGTTTACATTGACGACATCCTCGTTTATTCTTCATCGGAATCTGAACATCGGAAACACGTGAAAATGGTCCTCGAAAGATTGCGTCAACACAAACTTTTCGCTAAATTGGAAAAATGTGTTTTCAACGTGACTGAAGTTGAATTCTTGGGATTCATATTATCACCTGGCGGAGTGCGTATGGATTCAAAGAAGGTCGATGCAGTTCTCAAATGGCCATCACCATCCTCCGTAAAAGGTGTGCAAAGCATGTTAGGCTTCGCTAACTTTTACCGCAGGTTTATCCCCGAATTCTCTCGAATAGTCCAGCCCATCACTGCCTTGTTAAAGAAAAACAAACGTTTTGAATGGTCTACCGAGGCGGAACAAGCTTTCCAGGATTTGAAGACTAAATTTATCTCTGCACCAATCTTAAAACACCCTCGCCCCGAACTCCCCTACATCGTGGAAACTGATGCTTCAAGCCTTGCCATGGGGGCAGTTCTATCACAAAAGGACCCGCTAACCAATCATTTGCATCCCGTGGCATTTTGGTCCCGCAAATTCTCGCCTTCTGAAATCAATTACACGATTACTGACAAGGAACTTCTGGCTATCAAGTCTGCCTTTAAGGCTTGGCGGCATTATCTGCTGGGGGCCCGACACACCGTTACTGTGATTACGGATCACCGAAACCTGCAATATTTGAAAACCGCAAAAGCCCAATCCTCTAGACAACTCCGTTGGGCATTATTCTTTGCCGAGTTTGACTTCATAATTACCTATCGACCTGGTACAAAGAACGGTAAAGCTGATGCCCTTTCTCGGATGGGAGTGGAAGAACACTTGATCAACCCTAAACCTGTACCAATCATTCCCGAACAAAGAATTCTGGGTGTAATCGCCACAGAATCCATAGAGGAAGTTAAGGATAAAGCCAGGCAACTTTTAACTCCAGCAGACATACATAATTGGCATCTGCAGGGAAAGGACTTTGCAGTAAAGGACAACTTATTGTATTTCCAAGAACGATTATACCTACCCAGTACAGATTTACAGAAAAAAGTAATCTCTTGTTATCACGATTCTTTAATGGAAGGACATCCCGGTATGGCCAAGACCTCAGAAAAGATCAAGCGCTACTTCTGGTGGCCGTCTTGGAAAAAAGATATCAGAGACTTTATAATGTCCTGTGGAGTATGCGCCCAAAACAAGAGTCAAAAGGAAAGACCAGCAGGCCTCTTACGCCCTATTGACATCCCACCTCGCCCTTGGCATACGCTTTCTATGGACTTCATCACCGATCTACCTCCATGCTCCGGATACAATACGATTCTAGTAATCGTGCACTTATTCTCCAAGATGGCGCATTTCATTCCGCTCAAAGGCTTGCCAACAGCAGCAACTCTGGCCCGAGAATTTCTCGAAAACATCGTCCGACTGCACGGTTTTCCTTCGGTTCTAATTTCGGATCGAGGTAGTCAATTTATTTCTCATTTTTGGCGAAGTTGCTGTCGGTCGGCACAAATTGATGTGAGACTATCGACCAGTCACCACCCTCAGACCGACGGACAAACCGAGAGGACCAATCAAACTCTGGAACAGTATTTACGCTGCATGCTGCAACAAACTGAAAAAACTTGGAAAGACATCCTTTGGATAGCCGAATATGCCTACAATAACTCTGTCCATTCGGGAACTGGGAAAACCCAGTTTTTTCTTTTGTACGGCAGTCACCCTCGAACCTCGGAGTTGGATCCCCTCCAAGATCTTGAAACACCAGCAGTAGACTACCTGCATTCTACAATCACCCAAGCCTTTAAGGAAGCTGTTTCTCACCTTCAAAGGGCTAAAGAACAATACAAGAAAGGAGCAGATCAACATCGGAAGGAAGCCCCTCAATATCAAGTAGGGGATCAAGTCTGGTTATCCACCAAATATCTACCTCTAAAAGGGCCACGCACATTCAACCCAAGATACCTTGGTCCCTATTCCATCACTACCATAGTAAACCCAGTAGCGGTCAAGTTGGACTTGCCCCCGCACATGAAGATACATCCGGTCTTCCACGTCTCTCTATTAAAACCTGTGCAACCTCAAACCCGACTAACTAAATCTCCAAAACCTATCCTAGTTGATGGAGAACTCGAGTTTGAAGTCAAAAGCATTCTGGACTCCAAGATCTCCAAATCTCAACTAATTTACCTAATTGACTGGAAAGGCTACGGCCCCCAAGAGAGATCCTGGGAACCTGCTGAATATGTCCACGCTCCTCGCCTAATCAAAAGATTTCACCGAACATTTCCTGACAAGCCAAAACCCCCGGAGAAGCCCGGTTTGGGAGGGGCCTTGAGGGGGGGTACTGTCATGATCTCTGCTTCCAAAAGGTCAGGGTTTTCCCAACTCCCTTGGAAGCAGATCCATAACCCAGGTTCCGAGTGCCAACCAGTCCCAATTGGGACCTTTTGGACCCAGTCCTGGCGCCAGTGGCACCAGGCTCATAAATATGCCCAGTCCCAGCGCTGGAAGCGCCGGGCTCATAATGCTTGGGTGGACTTACCTGCAGCAGACCATGCTGCTTACTTGCCTGCCAGTTGAGCCTCTGATCCTCTTCTGTTTGGAACTACTTTTCCTGTTGGGTGGGGCAGGAGCCACTCCCTAGATTCAGAACACTGGAACTCTTCTGGAAAGCAGGAACTCTTTTCTTACCTAGGCGTGGCTGTGGAAGGAGACACCTAAGCACTACAGGAGGCTATTTAAACCACACCCGATGGATGAATCTTGCTTTGCGTTATTCTGCATCCTCTGCAGCAGAACGCTCATCGTGTCTTCTGCATCTGATCCTGGGCCTAAGGAAAAAGGCTTACCATCCTGAATCCAGTCTTCAGCAACACCTATAAAGACAAGAAAGAACAGGTTAGCATTACGGTCTTCAGTGACAGCTCTTCACTTACCTGGTCCATCGGCTGTCACCAACGCCTCGCGCTGCATTCCGGCATCTGAAAGACAAAAGCTTACCAACTCTTCGCACGCTCCGGAGGCCTTCGGCGCTGCATCCCGCATCTGAAAGACAAAACAAGGTGCGTTTAAAGACATTGGGGAACTTTAATACTCGCGTGCCATTACTCCTTTCCACATCTAACCCAGTGGGTATTCCGGCACCCTGCAGCCGCTCCGAACTTGTACCTGCAAAATAAAAAGACAGTTAGAGCGCATCGTGAAGCAGGCAACAAGCGCTTACTTACGTGCTTCCAGGCGCTTCTATTCATCACACGGGCTCCATCTTCAACTCACTTCAGCCCGTCATCCGCCATCGCCGGAACCCTGCAAAACAAGAGACATCATTACTAAAGACTTTAAAGACATTAGAATTACTCGAAACTTACCGTTCGTGCAGTAAACGACGGACAGCAGTCCTCTGAAGTCAAGAGGCCTGCTCCTCTTATCCAGTGAAGAAACTGGTTACAGCACCCTGCCCCGAGGCAGATGGAGAGCACAGCGTTCACTTACCTAAGGTGAGAGCGTTAACCTTTGGGGTTCTACAGGAGAAGAGAAAGGGAAGAAGAGAGAGACATTCAATAACCCAGTTCCTTAATCCCATATTTTCTATCTGCAGACATCTTACCCTTCGAGTCAGACATACAGTGCACAGAGGTCCAGCCCAAAGAGCCAGCCGTGTGTTACACATCACCTTTGAAGATACGGTATACGCCCAGTCAAGACCGGCGCCTCTACGGGAATCAGGTGAGCGTTACAATATATTGCGCCACATGCCCACAGGCCTCAGGGTGCATGTAAAACAATACAATACAAACAGGTGGAAAAGAACAGGCATAGGAGATGCAGGATCAAAATAATCATTGGTATCGGACAAAAGGAAACAATGTTTAATCAGGGGGGTGATTAAAAAGCAGTGTCTTCAGTCCTTTTTTAAAATCAGTTGTTGTAGTGACGGTTCTCAGAGTCAATGGAAGAGAATTCCAAGCAATCCGGCCTGGCACTTCAAAGCTAGGACCACCTGCTGTGGCCAGTCTGAAATAGGGTTGTAGCAGCCTAAGTTGGTTCTTAGATCTTAAGGTTCGCGAAGGGGTATAATGCTTAAGTCGAGCAGAAAGATTATTTGGTGCTGTATCAAGAATGCACTTGTGTGTCAGAGTGAGAATCTTATGGGTCACTCGATGTTTGACAGGAAGCCAGTGCAAGCCCCATCTTGCCAATGTGACATGTGGGCATCTAGACAGGCCAGTAATGGCACGAACTGCACTATTGTGGGTTACCTGGAGGGAAGACAAGATAGCCTGAGAACAGCGACTCAAGACTGTTGCAGTTATCTAAGCGCAAGTTTATAAGAGCAGTGGCAAGGATGGCAGCATTCTCCTGGGACACAAAAGGTCGAATGCCACCAAGCAGCTTGTTAACAAGAACGCGAGAGCTCCAGACTTGCGCCGCATGTTGCTTCATAGTCAAAAGTGACGCTGAGGGTTTTCACCTTTTTTGCTACATGAATGACGCCATTAAGAATGGTAAAGCCTGCATACTCCGGGGCTAATGTTTTGAGTTTCAGAGCAGTAGCCACAATGAGGAGTTTAGTTTTATATGTGTTTAATGCTAGTGAATTAATGCCCATCCATACATGGATGGCGGAATACATCTTATTGAGATTGGCTTGGTCCGTGGCATATTGTCTGGAGAGTTTCATGACGACCTGAGTGTCATCAGCATAATTAGTATACTGGACACCCAAGTCGTCCAGCAATCTCAAAAGGGGAATAATGTAGACATTAACCAAAGACGGTGAGATGCACGACCCCTGGTACACCCCACAAGTAATGGGAGTAGGCCCGGAGTGGGCATCCCCGCTAGCAACTCTAGCAATTCGTGGCCCCAAAAAGGAAGAAATCCATGAAGATGCCAAACTGGAACAGCCAACTAGGAATTGTAGTCGTTCCACCAATAAAGCATGTTCGACAAGATCAAAGGCAGAAGAGAGATCCAAAAGCATTAAGATTGCAGGTTGGCCTTGATCTATGATGTTAAGCAAATTAGCCTTGAGATCAAGTAAGGCTGTCACCTTACCATGACGGGCTCTAAAACCAGATTGGTGGGTCCCCAGGATGTTATTTTGCTCCAGAAAACCCTGGAATTGTGTATAGGCCAATTTATACAGGATCTTAAGGAGGAATGTCACATTCGTGATAGGGCAATAGCTATCTGTCACGAAAGGGTCAATATTCTCTTTATTCAGGAGGGTGATAATGCAAGCCTCCATAAGGAGAGAAGGAACAGAACCTTCTGAAAAAGAGAGGTTGACGAATTTGGTGACCTAAGGACAAATTACATCAATGCACTTAATAAAAAGGTTAGGTGGACAAACATCTTCCCGGCAAGAAGTGGGCTTCATCTGAGAGACCATCTGAGAGATGTAGGCTTGAGTGCATGGGGAGAATGCAAAGATGGGTGCCTCAAGGGTGATGGGGCGGCTAGTTCACCAGAGTCAACATGCAGCTCTTGAATGGGGTTGAGAGAGCTCCTTGACAACTGAACGGGGTTTTGGTGCAATGTAACCTCATTAATAAAGGCATTGTGAACAGATTGACAACAATGGTTATTTTTAACTAGACCAGGAGCTAGGCAAGGTTTGCTCTTAAATTCGTTAAGAATGCCAACAAGTTCTTTGGACCTCGATTTGGCTTGGAGGATCCTGTCATGATAAGCAGCAGATTTGGCCTCAACAATGGCTACTTCATATTGCTTAATTAGCAGTTTGTAAGCAGCCAGGGTAGATGGGGAGGGGTTCGTATGCCAGCAGCATTAAGCAGACCCTTTCTCCGTTCTGAGAAGGAGAATGTTGTCATTGAATCAGTTTTCCTTTAACACTTACATGAGTACAAATGCTTTTGGTCATATTTTAGTAGGGGAGAGTTCATGGAATATGTGTACATCTAAAAGGCTTGAGAGAGAATTGGAGAAAAAAAGTATTCAACGCAAAGCACCTCCCTTATAATGTTTGAAAGACATGATGTGAAAGGGAAATATAACCATATGGATACAGACAATCAGCCTCTAGCTCTGCACTGCAAGTCTGATTACCAAAAGATGACTAGCTCCCTTAAAATCACCTTTAATACTGCAACCCAGCACCTGCGGGCAGTGACTGATGGATCAGTGATAAATAAGAAATCATACACTGTGTATACCGCTCCAACGATACACTTCTCCAAATCTGATCAGCAGAATTAACAAATAAAGGATAGAAAGGAAGAGAAGTGGATGATCGGGTCCTGGAACACCAGGGGCCGCCGTCATTTGTTCGATGAAACCAACATTTTGTGGGGTGAATTTGATATATTAGGCCTTTAAGAGACTTGGCTTCAAGAACCTTTAGTACACAATGGATATAGTACCTATTTGCACCCAGCGTATAAAGGGAGTCAAGGGTCGTCCCTCAGCAGGGTTGATGACTCTGCTAACAAACAATTAATTAATCACTTTAATGGAAAGCAGTAACCTAAATCCATTTGTTCAATTCTTATTTTGCAGAGTGAATGGATTAGATAAACATAACATCAAGTGGCTTTGTTCTGATAGGTTCACTAGTGAATATTGTTGATTCCTTTTCTTCACGTTTTAACAGTGTATGTATAATTATCTGTGGGGATCTGAATATGGGTTGTATTAACAAAATCGGTAAAACAACTGATGATTTGACCGATCCGATAGGCCTCAACTAAAAAAGACTAAAGCATTGGTGGGATGTAATGCTTATGAGAAAATTATACATCCTAAATGGTCAGAGCCGAGGTGACTTTGCAGCTAGACCAGCTTGGTATAATGGAGTAACATTGAGAGCCCAGGATTACATCTTTGTATCCAGAAATATACTGAACATGGTCAAATCGTTATGAATAATTCATGAAAAGAATAGTGACCATGAGCTGATAAAAATGTCATGATTATGGGTGTCCAAAAAAAAAAGACTATGGCATGGCCAGTGAAAGTAACCTCTTTACAAGCCGGTAAACGTCTGCGTATGGAGCCAATGGCAATAAACAGGCTGACGAGGGGATTGATAAATCAGACTCAAATCAATCCAAAAGACACAAATGATTTCCCTCTTCTACGAGAATACATGGTTAGACTGTGCAAGTTCTTAAAATCTAGTGGGACCCGTAAACACACATATGATAAGTGGATCACGAAAGAAAAACAACAATTACAAAGGGATCTCTGGTAATGAAAGAAATGCAGTGACACAACAAACCATTAATTAGTTGGGTAAAAAATAATATTAAAATTGTCTTTTTGCCCATAAGGCTGCTATGACACAGGCTGATGCAGAAACAATGCTTCTGGCAATGGAGAAAAAGGATTATAGATGCTTCTGGAAACTAATTAATAACCACAGTCATTTTCAAGCCCCAGCCTTAACCAGTGTGGTGACAAAAGGAGCTTGAGCCAAATTCTATGGAAATGTTTATGCTAAAACGGAACTCCATAGAAAATAAAAAGCCTTGATAACTTGAATTTGATCTTCTCGACATTGTAGGTTTAATAAGGAAAGCCAATGCATCTAGGATGCCGGGGCCTGATGGCTTTGACCAATGATAGGATAATAAAATACCCGGAAATTTGGAGCCCATTCATCTTCAATATATTCACCCAGATAATGAATCATGGAGAAGTCCCTGATTCTTGGAGGAAGGCTATCATATTCCCTTTATTTAAAAGCAGTAATCGAACCCATCCGGCGAATTATCACCCAACCACCCAATAGCACTTTTGGATGCTACTGGGGAAATTGTTCGCAGTCTTGGTGTTAAACCATCTGCAAACGTGGATTAATGCTTCACAACTACTAGATCCCAGACAAACAGGTTTTGGCAAATGGGTAGGAACTGACCTTAATGTACTTCTACTCAATACTTTGAAAGGCAGGGTCTTTAAAACCAAAACTAAAATCTGTTTGTCTTGTATAGACCTAAAAAAGGCATTTGACAGCATAAACAGGGAGCTTCTGTGGGTAAAGCTAGAAGCAGGTGGATGCCCTCCAGATTTATTAACGGCAATAAAATCTTTATATACGGATACTACTATACAAATAAAACTCACCTCACAGGGCCTTCTGACTAAAGAATATTCACATTTAAGGGCCTGAATCAAGGCTGTCCACTGGCTCAGTCGCTCTTTACATTTTTTTTTTTTGTCAGACCTGGCGAGCCATACCAAAAACTAGCATAGGTCTCCAACGCAGTTTGAATCCTCTAAACAATTACATGAATAAAAACAGTTTGGAGATAAATGGTGCCAAAGCGGATGTGCTCATTCTGAAATCGATTAAGGGACCCAAATCCAAACTATATAAATGGTATTTGGGAAGTCAGAGGCTGAACGAGGTCTCTTCGATATGATACTTAGGGGCCTATTTTAACTGTAGTGTGAACAATGCATTCCGCTGCAGAGAACTGCACGGGAAAATGAAGTACCTTGCTATTCAAGGATGTCTGATTAAAAAGAAATATGGGACATTTTCGCTCATCCCAGTATTAAACTTTTTGAAATCCAACGTGATTTCTGTAATAAACTATGCTGCAGAGGCTTTTCTTTTCACTCCGTGGACGTTTTGGTCTGCCTTGGAGGGTGTCTTTTGGAGAAGAATCTTGCATTTATCTTCTGGCTTCCCAATAGTCTTGATAAGATTTGAACTGGGCCTAACCTCACTGTATGCTAGAACTGCATGGAATACCGTGGTTCTTTTTTGAAAATGTTTAATGTCCCTTCGAGCTGTTCCGTATCAGATTATAGCTAACGGTCTGAATGGACGAACTTCCCAGCTGTTAAATATTTGGATTGAACAATGTATGTATCTCCTAAATAGTTTGCAAATCGATAAAGAAACCTTTCTTGAGAATCCAAACTATGTAAAAAAGAAACTGTGGGAGCAAGACTCTGGGAGCAGACAATAGAAAGAAGCAATTATTTGTAAAAATTATAAGATTGGATATAATAATAAGCATGTATATTAACTAATTGAAAAAGTTGACTTAATCAAGTAAAACATCAAGTAAAACAATTGTGATTCAAAAAAAAAAAAAATGAACATCGACTATATGCAAATCCTGGAATAGCGTTGAGAGCTCTGAATGTCATCCCTAAATTCCTACTAAAGTTTCCATGCCAAAAAGATGAGAAATTGCTTTATGAGATTCTGCTTAAATATTTATCCCACAAAACAAATCACAGTGACCTACAAGAAGGGAGATGGAAACTGCTTCTGCAGGTTCTGTCAGAAGACAGAAGTGGTGGCGACCTTACAACACATCACACTGTTCCGCCCAAGACTAATAAGCACACTTTCTACATTGGCATATTCATTGACAGATTCCCCTCCTATGGATCAGACGAGTGGTGGAGATTGTTGTTGGTGGGTGAAAATACACTTGATATACTAACTAAAAACCAGGCATGTTGGGAAAGTGGAATGTTTGTTTTTCTTTTCTTTTTTATAAATGATTTCTGACTATGGAATATTTGTTATTGTGAGCAACTGTAATGAAAGACAAAGGTTTTTAATAATCCAAGTGTCTAAATAAAAATAATAAAAAAAAGAATATAAAAAAGGGCTTGCAATACTATGCAGGGTCATTTAAATTTCAAGATTTCAGTATTTAATATTACTCCTTCTGATGACTGTGACATGTGTACCATCTAGATTGGTAATAATATCATAAGGGGAGTTAATAGACTGAGTACTTGAGAACCGTTGAGCTTAGTCAAATTACTAGAGGCAGGGTTCATGGCAGGAATGCACTTCACAAAGGCGATTGGGGCTGGGGGAGGATCAGTGACACATCAAGCACAGATGATGCAACCCTCCATATTTGTTAAGATGAGTCCCATCAAGATTTTTAATATACCAAGGAAATAGTGCATTGTGGGTATGTGTGCATTAGGAAGTATTTAGCACAAGCCTAGCGGGTACACATTGGAGTGTTCTACAGAGAGGAGGGTACAGCGGAGTGAAGAGGCAGATCAAGGTGCAGTGGGTTGTAGTAAGGGTGGTGTAGGGTTAAGTGTCTCAGAATCATGAGTCTTCAATTAACAGTGGGGGGGAGGCAATAGTGATAGACTCAGCTTGTACCATTGAATGGTCTACAGATCTGGAACACAGCCAATCACATTTGGGCCATTTATCCATCAGAGGTTACTTACAGAAGTACTAACGAAGTTGGTAATATTACAGTAGTGATTGTGGCTGGTAGCAAGTCTCCATCTGTGAAAGCCCAGTCAAACTCTGAATACCTGAAAAAAATGTGTTGTTTGGAATTTGGCTGACTGTGCCTAGTAGAGCCTATTCTTTCTGAGATGAAAAGAGGATCCTTTCTGATTGTGCTTAGCAGGAAGACATGGGGCCTCATTCTGAGTCCGGCGGTAGCCATGCCGGTAATTACTGGCATGGCTGCCGTCAGAGTCATGAATTTACCGGCAATGGGCAATTACCGGGGCATTCCGGCCCCGCTGGACCCGGTATTTGCCGATTACCGAGTGATGGTAATTAGTAGTCCCCATTCCCATTGAGTGTAGAAGGAATCAATGGGAATGGGGAGGACGGTAGTGCCGGCACCGTTAATAACGGTGCCAGCACTAACGTGTAGGTCTGCTCACCTAGGTCAAGCACTGTAGGTGGGACCTGCCGGGCTGATAGGCACCCGCGAGCTGTCCTCGTAATTTGGCGGTCCGGTAACAACGGTACCAGCAAGCTTACCGGTACCGTTGTTACCGGACCAGCGACCTATAATGTGGCTTATGGATTGTAATTAAGGTTCTTAAAATGAAAGTAGGAAGAGGAAAGTCAGAAAATTATGACCTACTTCTGCATTTTGGGTATACACAGTGGAACTATTGATTATCATTTGAATTCTTTTTGTAGCCCAATCACTGTGTCGAAGCTTATTTTTCAATTGTATCTGTTGTCACTTATTCACTTCGAAAACAAAAACGACTATATCCTTGAGGGAAAATTAGTAAAAGGAATGAATCTGACCCATGACCTGGGCCCAGAGTTCGCCTTTACGGATGTGCTCTTATCAAATGTCTAACCCTCGGTTTCTTTGCGTGCATATAAAATCAAGAAACCCCTGTAATCACTCACATTGAACAAATCTGTACAGATTCGTTGCAACACGTTTAGTTCTTCAATACAATAACCCTTATCAGTAACAGCCTTCCTCAGAAAACCCTCATCAACACTCACATGAGGGAATGTGGACTTGCCATCTAAGTAAAATGTGCATTCCTTGGAAACAAGCATAATTAGATGCCCCCCAGGTTTTAACAGCGTTGAGATATTTTCAGGCCACTGCAGAAGGCCTCTTTGGTTTGGGTCTGGATCTCTAGACAGTGTGTCAGGAATATGCAATCCACTTGGGGCAGCTCGATGGGAGCGATTGGGTTACTTTTGTTGACATTATATTTGAGTACTTTCTTCATCTTGCTTTGCAGCATGCTTTGCTTCTCCATCCATGTTTCACTGCAATAAAAGACATATATATCATGAATTGGATATATTCAATAATACCTGGTGTCAATTTGAAGTCAACAAACATGGTTGCTATGCACACAAAGCGTTACGAGAGGTTTCATAATTTGCAAGGGTTCATAATGACCCTGTATGCAAGGTTTCACAATACCCCCTTAAGTAACTCCCAGCGATCCTTTGTTATTGGATAATTCAATGGAAAAATGTCTCTTCTCGCATGAAGCCAATGCTAACTGTATATCAATTCTTTTTGCCCACCCACCACCCAGCCTCTCACTAAACATGTTGGTATTGATTTTGCTTTTTGCACTGGTTATTTGCTAAAGTATTAAAATTCATATATTGTAATGCCTGATTACTTATGAGTACTTGTCATTACACTGAGTTATACTCCTCCTCATCCCGGTCCTTAAATAATTAAAGGTATTCACCTCTAGAGACATGCACCTAGTCCCCCCACCCCCTCATCTTCTCTCTTAAGGATGTATGAATAAAAAAAAAGAGCCCTCCAAAATGGTATTCTGAGAGGTGACACAGATTCACTCAAGCCTCATATTCGGGGCATTAGCATTTCCTATCTGGCAAGGAGGATAGCTCAGGGGAAACACGTTTGTGTTGTGAGCAAGACAACGCAGATCAGTACAGGTTTGCATCCCAGTCCCACACTTACAGGCTGGACTCTGGTATTAAGCACGTTGTAAAACATGAATGAACTAATATATATTCTGGAAGGGCCAGGAGGATAGCTTAGCAGCAATGCAATCGTCTTGGAATCAAGACAACGCCGAGCAACATGCTTTCAATTCCTGGTCCTCTGCTTAGAGGCTGGACTCTGGCATAAAGAGCAATATAAAAGCCAATTTAATGAGTTTTTCCTCATTTTAGTCCTTAATTAATGAAGGCACAGCAAGTAGTATCAAATGGAAGTCATCCTCCAAACCAATCAGAATGCTTGGAATGCAGTGCATAATTATGTCATTTGAACCCAGCATGGGCAACCACAACAGTAACAGCCCACTGCATGATTTGGACCCTAGAGAAGTAAGGGTGTTTATCAAGGGTGGCTTTATTCGTTCGTGAGAGGGTCATCCCACCCCTAGGGCTATAGCCCCATTGGCACGCACTGAAAATAACATGCAGGTAGGTGCTGCTGACTCTTTCGAAAAAAGAACGATAAGCAGAACTTGCCTCGGGTATCCCAGAAGTTGTGCTATCATTCTGAAATGTGTTTTCTGTGTTGATGACTATGCCATCATTATTAATTAGCACAGAATTCTGTAGGGTTACCTTTGTTTACAGGAGTTCCAGAACTGTTGCCCCCACATTCCAATCTCATGATTTGCTTCTCAAACAAACCCCAATATAAAGATGTTACATGTATACAGTGTGTGTCTATATACAAATAAGTGAAAGCATTTTATATTATTCATAATGCATTTGGACTTTGTATGTAACACATCTCCTTCTCTTTAATATGGCAACCAACCCGCCAACCAGAAACCACAACTGAAAACCAAGAACTCTTTGCTTGTTCTGTAAAGTTACAAAGTGGAGAAGTGTGGACCAAGAAGAGGATAGCGTTGATGCCTGCCTGGTGGGTGCTAGATGCTAGGCTAGAAGGGTTACTTGCTTGATCTTTGACTGATGGGTTGGTTATCATAAAAGGGTATAATAGCTAGATATAAAGTGTAGAGTATTTAACTAATGTGTTCATTTATGGTATATAGAGAGGAGACAGTGGATGCTGTAATCTCATTCCTAGATTCCTCAAAGATATTGGGGGTCATTCCGAGTTGGGTGGTAAGGGAAAAACGATGCCGGTAAAGGACTACCGGCATCTTTTCCCGTTACCGCCCATTCTGACCCACCAGACCGTTATTTACGGCGCCGTAAAGTACGAGGCTGTAAATAGCGGTTTAATGGCGCGCGCCTGACACGCCATGCCGAAATTAGTAGCATGGCGTAAACCGGAGCTGATCCCAAGTAAAGCGGACATGGAAAAAACGGCCTCCACAAGACCGCAAAGTACCTTACCGCCATGGAGTAAATACCGGCATCGCCGAGAAGGTGTGAAGAACCCTGAGCAGTGTTTCCAAGAGGAACAGGTGCACTCAATCAGCACAGGTGGAGGCAATGGAGTCTTGCACAGCACAAAAGGAGCACACCCACACACCACACCCCCTCCCACACCAAGATGATACCAATTGTAGCAGCATTCCTGGAGCTGGAGGCCCTGCTTGCAAGGCAGCAACTACAACAACAGCAACAACCACAACCACAGCCCCCACCACAGAGGATACACAGGAGGAGAAGGAGTGTGGGACAGGCCCAGCATGCCCTACCAGTGCAGCCACCATTACCACGCCGGCAGCCCCCAATCCCCCGCATCAGAGCCACCCCCTTCAACCTCACACCAGAGCAGATCCACACCCTGTACCGGCTTGACCGGGACACCATTACCACCATAGTGGACCTGATACATGACAATATAGTGAGCCGCATAGAAATCAGCACTGCCATCCCCCCTCTACTGAAGGTAGTGTCCGTGCTCCGCTTCCTTGCCACAGGTACCTACCAGCATACAGTGGGGCACATGCATGGCATTTCACAGCCCATATTTTCCCGGATACTCAACCAAGTGCTGGATGCCCTCCTCAACCACACAAGGGACTACATATCCCTACCCCAGACTCCCCAGGAGATATATGACACCAAAGTTGCCTTCCATGCACTGGCAGGCATGCCAAATTGCATAGGTGTCCTCGACTGCACCCACGTTGAATTGGTGGTCCCGCATGCCATGGAGGTGCCGTATCGCAACCGCAAGCAATACCACTCCAGCAACGTCCAGATGGTGTGTAATGCCAGTAAAGCCATCACACATTGCAATGCCCGATACCCCGGATCAACTCATGACTCCTTGGTCCTGCGGAACTCAACACTACCACGCTACATGGAGCGACATGCTGGACGACGTGCCTGGCTGCTTGGTGAGTAACCTGAATGGGCCATGGCAGTGCATTGGGGCTGTGAGTAGGTTGTCTGCATACTCCACCTGGATGTGAAAGGGGGGGGTGCATACTCCACCTGGGTGTGAAAGGGGGGGATGCATAACCCACCTGGGTGGGAAAGGGGGGGGATGCATACTCCACCTGGGTGGGAATGTCCACGCCAGTGCACGATGTTCACCTCACAGCACACTGTGCTCCAAGGCAAGTGACACGGCACATGACCACATAACCACAAAGTGATGAATTTGAGCCGACACCTAACACTACATGACTAACAGGAAACCTGGCCAGATACCACAACACATGCACCACTCATTGGCGGACCTTACACACCGTAGCAGCATCCTGCACCATGCAGTGCAATAGTCACCATGGTAGGGATCCATGCAGAATGACGAGTATGCTACCAACTACAGCCAACACCCCCTTTCACCAAGTCTCGCGCAAGACATCAATGAATGCAGTCCAACACTGCTGCATGCATGTACGATGCACATGCAACAAGACGTGAGTGCACACCATGACCCATCAGGGAGAAGCTACCCCCTCCATCATTCCATTGCACATGACACATAGCCGGGCCAGTAATGGGGTGACTGTATCCTGGGACATGTGTGTATGGGCAGTAATCACCTGCGGCCATGTAAGACTAGTACAATTCTCCACCATGAATGCACAAACACTTACCTTCATTCCACTCTCATGCAGGTGATGCAGGCTACCCTTTGAAGCTGTGGCTCATGACCCCGGTCGGCAACCCACAGAACAGGCACGAGGAGGACTACAATAGATCCCATACCCGTACACAGGTGGTGATAGAGCAGACTTTCGGCCTGTTGAAGGCACGATTTCGTTGCCTCAGCCGGTCGGGTGGGGCACTCATCTACAGCCACGAGAAGGTATCCAAGATCACCATGGCATGTGTAATGCTGCACAACATGTGCATCCGTCGGAACGTGCCACTGCCCCCTGACGTGGAAATGCTACCACCAGATGATGATGAGGGGGAGGAGGAAGGAATGGCAGGACAGCATCACGGTGCCGATGCACAGGAGGGACGTTCCGTGCGGCAATCATTGATCGGACAATATTTCTGACTCACAAGTTAGCTGAGGGTGTGAGGATGACAGGACATTGGGCACTGGGTGTGGGGATACATGTACACCATGCACTGTGCGACATTAAAAGACACATGCACAATGATCAATGATAACACAATGATCAATGTCCACTCTGTTTTTTAGGGATGATCAACCAGTGTATTGAATAATAATGTAGAAACGTGTACAACAAAACCTCCACCCTCACCCCCCTCCCTCTCCCCCCCAACTCACACACACACCCTCACCCCCCTCCCCCCCAACTCCCACACACAAGCTTGTGCCCGCAAGGTCGGAATAGCCTGTAAATAGCGGCGTGGTACCAGATCGGACTCGCTCTTACCGCCATGCCGGTAAAAACCAATACTTACCGCCAACCTCGGAATGAGGCCCATTAAGTCAGAGGGCAAACAGGTCTACATTTTATGTAAGTTGCATAATGACATTCAGGATAGAAATCAAATTCCCAAATCCTGGAAAGATGCTCATATCATTTTTATTTGATCACAACTCTCAGACTCAGCAAAATTCCTTAGGCTTTACTATTGCCAGCAGCCTGTCCTTCCAGAAACATATAGCCAGAAGTCCCAAATAGCCTGACTCTGAATCTCAACCCTACGAAAAATCAAACCCTTGATCCCGCCACATGACTTCTGGACAGTAGTACAGGCCCTATTGGTCTAGCACATTGATGGGGAAATGCTGTCATCACAGGGCTCACAGCTCTTCACTTGGCTGCCCTAAAAGTAGCCAACCACGATGTAGCAGGTCTTATTATGTGAGCACAGAAATTTGACCGATTCACCCACATCCTACGCGAACTACATTGGCTTCCACTCCAAGCCAGGATATTGTTCAAGACTGCATGTATCATCTACAAAGCAGTCATGAGTAGCAGACCAGAGTACCTGGCGGCTAAGCTCCACATATCTGGTGGCACATGCAGAAAATCAACCAACTGGCTTGAATCACAACTCGTCCGCAAAGAAAGGAGCCGCAAACAAGCTTTCTCTTGTCATGCCCCCACAATTCTACAATTTGACCAATCTTTCAAAACATGGGTCTTTCAACAACACCTTCGCAAGGACTAATTCCAATGGAAGCACATACTGACACATTGGACCTCACAGTGCTGCCTTACTGTTAAAAGATTTCAGTCCAAATGCTGGCTACCCACTCTCTCGCTCCACTGCTCTCAAGCAATAATAAAATAAAATCTACAAATTAAAAAATATATATTATAGGCAAACCACCAATTTAGCATTCATGGTACAGATGAGCCTTTAAGCCTCAGAGGAAGAGCACAGCTCGAAACACGTGTTAGGCTGATCTTCAGTTGAATAAATCATATGCTATTACGCATGAAACATATAGACATTGGGCGCAGTGTGATTGTACTTATCTAGATGTATACAAGAGTTATCTGATTTACAAGCAGCATTCAGAGCAGACACCAGCAAAATTGACTAGGTTTTTCCGATCATCACTACTGCAACAAACAATTCACCATTCCAATAGTCATCCTTTATACTTGATTTTCATGGATTTTTGGCCTGCTTTTGATTCAGTCCCCAGAAGAGGATTGTGGAATACAAATGTTATCACCGTCATAGCTAATATTTACTTTGACAATTATGTGGTAGTGCAATATATTGTGGGAGGTGAAACCACTCTGGCTTTCCCTGTCACAAGAGGGGTAACTCAGGGTGGTGTCTTGGCCTCCTGCTTATTCTGTCTTCATGTCAACAAAATTGTCAACATCCAGAGTTCTCTCAGTATGGACGCTCCACACCTTGGAGTGGACCCATTTGGGCTCTTGTTTTTTCCCGACGATGCAGTTCTAATCAGCAAGACTATGAAAGAGTTGGAGAACACTTTGATTCCAACTCTGAACTGATGGGTTTGGAAATTGAGGAATTAAGGAAATTGATCAAAGACCAAATATTTAATCTGGGTGAAAAAGACAATGAATAATATAAAGCTTAATTCAAGAGATTCAATATTGCAAAGAGTGTGTTTCTCTGATATTTAGGTGTACGTATGGATGAGAAGGTGTTGTGGAACAAACACATATTAAAAGGTACACTAACTCTATCCTGGCATGGGAGAACAGTTAATATGTTTTCAAACGCTTTGGTGGGAAAGCTGTCACTCAAGCTCTAGAGGTTTTTCATGCCAAGGAACAATCCACAGCACTCTGCTGAAATTTGGAAGAATGGCCATTTGGTATCCCTATAAACAAAATAATGTAAATTGCTCAAAATATTACTAAGGCCGCTACTCTACTGGAGTAGACCATTGTTTCGTGCTGATTTACTCACCTATAGTAAAGTATTGATATATTATTCCAATTTGGCTCACATAATGTTCCCATGTTCAGATACATATGGAATTTGGCAAAATATTTGGACACAGGAAACCTAGCGAACGGGTACCTAAATAGCAAATCAAGTTTAGGACAAGAGCAATATGTATCCTTGACAGAGGATTGCAAGACCAGATTTCTCTTTTTAAAATTCGATATGAGGAGGAACGAAAGAATGTTGGTTGTGCCTAGGAACTTATGAAAATGATCAAAACAGTTTTTTTTCTGCCCACTTTATGCATCACTGAGAGCCAAATGCCTCTGTACAATGTTTAGAAATCAATACATTAGAACAGTTGCACGAGTAATTGTTATCAATCTGAATCTGTAGATGGAGAAAGTTTCCAGCTGAGATAAACCATGTTAGTATAATAAAACAGTTGATATAAAAATTGTTATTTTAACCTAACAATTGTGTATGGGAAGTGATGTTTTAGCTTGCTACATATTATTTGCGGTTTTAATGTATTGATTTTTGATTTTCAATGCTTGTTAATTTTAATTTATTTCACTTTTGTGTTGTTAAAGTAATGGATTAATTGATGAGAGTACATGGTATTTTTCTATACTGAAAGAAATCTGATTGACTGACTCACTGTAATGAAACATGGGTGCCTCCCACTTGAGGTGATCAGATCTACTTGGGCAGAGCTGAACTTTTAGCACATCATACAGATCACTTTCATCCTCAAATGGAATTCCCAACGCGGATGCCTACTCTCACCTTCTCCAATCCCAGGATGTAAAATGGAGAGAAGAGATGTGATTTTACCCAAAAGCAAATTTGAAGGCCTGCTGCCATCTGTGCCCTGGAATGAGCGCTTATCTATCTCTTCAGAAACATCTTGGTCACAAGGTAATCTGTGTGGACCAGGACCTCCTTTCTCTCATGGGAAGATTCAAACATCGTGACAGCAGCTGGATGCTGTTCAACCCAATGCTAAACCTCCAGGATTTATCAACGCCCTACAACATCGTTCATCACAAGATACTTTGTGAAACCAATTTGAGACAGGTTAACTCTCGCCTACTCTGCCCTGACCCTGGCTGCGTTCCTCCCTTGGCATCAGATCACAACAAGTTAAACTTGGTCCATGCTTCTCACATAACTAATTACTTCTTGAGCGGGTGCCACGGTGCCTTCCCTCATCCTTTTCCATGTTAATGCATGCATATGCCCGCTCTCAGAGATTACCAGCAGCTTTAACCTAGAGATTTCCAGATGTATGCAGATGAAGACCAGCTTGTAGTGTGAACCAGGGAAGTAAAGTTGAGTCAGCTCTTGTCAGCTTTCCAGTCCCTCCTTGGTTGCTCCAAAGCAATGCCAGGGTGGAAGAACAATAGCACAACTCGATCAATGGTAAGAAACCAGCATTAATCATCCTTGCTTTACTGTACCCTCTTTCATTCCATCCTTTATCTGACACCTGTATTGCATCCACATTTTATCCTGTTAAGTCAGATCACATCCTCAGACTACTCTTTGATGACAAGCTCTCACTGTGTAGCAGGATAAATCATCTTGTTTAATCCACCACCTTCATCTGGGCTGCATTGTCACACCCTATATTCCTTTCTTGCTCCACAGAGCCATCATCCCCTCAAGACCTGACTACACAAACAGCCTCCGCACTGGACCTTCCACTGTCCTCTTTATCCAAACTTTAGAGTATGCAAACTAATGAAGCCTGACTCTTCCATGACTTGAAACCCATGTCCACACTTGGTACTCACCGTCACACCTATCACTGTCACAAATTACATAAATCTAAAGCTGAATTAAGAACTACACGCTCACCCACAATGCAATCCATGACCAATGCACAATTTACCTTTGACATTGAATTATGTGAAGAACTATTCACTTCAATAACAACTAATATATTCTGACGCATAACAGTACTCTTTTGATTGCTAAATTCTACAAGGAACGACTTATTACAAGTGGTTCACAGTCCAAGCCTCCATCCTCTGGAATTATGTACCATCAGCACTTTGGCAAGATGAGACCTCCCTAACCTATCATTGGACACTATCCACACAAGTGTTTACTTTTCAAATCCAGTCACTCCTTTGTGTGTTCTTGTTTCCTTCCCCTGTTGCCTTCTCACATTTCCTTCTCCATCGTTTAACTAAATAGTTAAATAAATAGACACACTGGGGGTTATTTTAAAGGCAGAATTAATCCCACAGAAAAGACTGTATACACTCCCGTGTGGTGATTGAGCAGACATTTGGCCTCTTGAACGCACTGTTTCGCTGCCTCAGCAGGTCTGGTGTACCGCCATGAAAAGGTGGAGAAGATTGTCATGGCATGTGTCATGCTACACAATATGTGCATCAGATGGAATGTGCCTCTGCCCCCTGATGCTGAACTGCAATCAACTGACGATGAGGAGGGTGGAGATGGGGCAGCACCTCAGGGAGGCAGCGATGCACAGGAGGGACGTGACATGCGTCACCAAAATGTGTATTAAAGAATTATGAAAAAGTGAACAAGCCCTCCACCCCACATACCCACTCTTCCCCTCCCACCTCAACTCCCCCACACACCCTCTCGCCCCTCCCCCCCCCCTCAACTCCCCCACACACCCTCTCCCCCCTCCTCCCTTGACTGCCCAACACATGGTGTGCAGTAGCGCACACCAGTAGTCCACATGGCACTAGTGTGCATGCCTGTGCCTACTGCCCTCCCCCTCTTCCAGCACCAGGTGCCCCCCTGTCTGATCTGCGCAGGTTCCTGCCAGAGTGACGCACAGGGCTGGTCCTAGTAGAGCTGGCAGTTGATTATGGTCCTGATTGTCCGGGCAACTGTGGTGGATGCATGCCCCGCATTGCTGCCACCATTTCTGAGAGTACATGGCGCACTGCTGCAAGTTTCGCACAAATGTCCTTTGAGGTGGACTCGATGGCTGTTTTTAATCGATGCAGCACTGTCCCTGATGTCATCCCATGCACGGGTACATTCGGTAATATCCTGCGTCAGCAGCCCTGTGAGTTCCTTCTGGTGCCTCTTGGGTGGTTGTCACTGGGGCGGAAGTGTGAGGCGTTTCAACCATGATTTGGTCCCCAGGCACAGTTGGTGTGGGGCTGAAACTTGCTGGCCAAGAATATGCAGGTGACAGCCCGTGCATGCTGCTATCCACCACGCTGCATGGGGATAGGTGTGGTGAGTGGAGGGGGCCTGTGGCGGGTGTTGGGCCATGCAGCTGTACGTTGTCCTCGTCGTCAAATATGGCTGCTCTGGCAGCCGTTTCACCGACTGTGCTGCTGCCAGCTGATGGTGTGCCCTCTGCCAATGCCTCCTGGGTGATGGTGGCTGGTGTGGGTGTTGTTGTGGGGGCCGTGGTGCACATTGGTCCTGTGGCCTCTGTGTTTTTCTTGTCCTTCCAAGGTGGTCTAGGTTGGCCTCTGCCCCTTGAGGTTGAGGGGCGGTGTTCACCCTCCTCGGCCCTGGCCTTCTTCTGCGGTGTGGCATCTGTGTCCTCATCACCGCTGTCAGAATGTGTGCCTGTGGGGGACCAAAGGAGGGAGAGGGTTAGTGATGGGTCTACGTGCATCGGGCATGCATTGGGGTGGCTGCATTGATATGGAATGGTAGATGAATAACATTGGGGGGAATGGCATACAGGTTGCCTCACTCTTGGGTGGGTGATGCATGGAGGCGTCTGGGTTGCAACATAAATGGGGTGCATCATGCATTTGGACAAGGTGATGCTCTGCACTGCCTGTAGGCAGTCTTGTGCTTATGTGTCTGGTGGATCCTGCTCTACATCATTGCACTGTCAGTTCAGGTGGACATCATCGTGGTGGTATTGGCATTGTTTATTTAGAGACACCTACCTGCATCGGCTGATGACGGGGCTCCTCGCTCCATGTCCCCGACTCCCTCTATTGCCTCGGTGCCTATGGTGGTGGCACATATCTCCTCCCAAGGTTGGAGTTTTATGGGCGACTCCGCACCTCCACCTGTCGCCATCCTAAGGTTTCGGTTGGCGGAGACTATACTTCGCACACGTAGACATAGGTCATCCCAGCGCTTACGGCATTGTTTCGGTGTGCGGGGTGTGGTGCCGATGGCACTGACTCTCTGGGTGACCTCTGCCCAAATCTGCTTTTTACACTGCAGTGCTGGACGGGACATGTTGTTTGTGAACACCACATCTGCATGTTCCTGCAGTGTCTCTGCTAACATGGTGAGCTCCTCTCTGGAGAAGCGCTCCTGGCGCAGTCGATCTCCCGTTTTTTTCACTGCTTTTGGTATCCTAAATTGGTAGTGGTGGAGGTGTGTTGGAGTTCTGGGGGTCAGATGGCTCCTGGTTGTGGTGGATGGCAATGGACTGTGTTTTTAAAGATGGCCGCCAAGCTCTTTCCCTTTCCTGTGCGATGACGCTACTTCTGGTTCCACATATTTACGGTCACCGCAAATAGCGGTTACCGCTATTTGAGGTTACCGCTATTAGAGGTGACCGCTAATGCCGATAGCTTGGATGCCGGAGGAGCTATTTCCACTACAGACGATGCCAGAAAGGGGGATTTTTTGGGCTTTTGCGGCATGGCGGTGAGTTCATTACCGGCATGGCACAAAGCTCGTGCCCGCGAACTCGTAATGTGCCGCTTTTAACGGTCTATTGCCAGCACGGACACAGTAATTGCGCCATGCCAGTAATGACCGGTACTTAGCGCCCGGGTCGTAATGAGGCCCATTGTATTGTATCAGATTGTTGTAGGTGCCCATAAATATTTTGATTTCCAATTCTGACTATTGAAAAAATAGACTTCACTATCATATTTTACAATCAATCTCAATTTTAAAATGTTTACTTCATCCATAAATAAAAGAAAAAAAGATATTTAAAATACCTAATTGATTATGAGTTCATTTGATGGCAGGGAAATGTTCTGAAAATACCCAGAAAAGGGGAAGTCATGTAGAGGGTTTTATCCAGATGCAGGTGCACCGCCCAAACCGCGCGTGCAGGTACCATCTGAGAAAGGCCCTTAGCAGGGCATCAGACCCCGTCTTGTGATGTAATGACCACGTGTAATGGCGGCGGTGGCAGAGAGGAGATCAGAGTGGAGGTCAAGATTCATCCTAGCAGCAGTAGTGTGGCTACAGGTTAGGGAACATGTGAACCTATGTTAGGGTATGGCATATTGATACCCGGGGGTGCTCTGGTAGAGCAGCGTATAGCATTTATCTTTTCTATGCATCACAGCGTTCAAAAGGACACTTATCAGAGCACGTACACACACATCACACAGCACACCAATCCTATGGATACTCCTGTTCAGGATAGCACACGCCTGCACACACCCTCACACGCATCGTGCATGACGAGCTATTATATATGGGGCACCCCCTGACTGGAGATTCCTTATCATGTTCAATATATAAAATAGGTAGCACGTGGCACATCA
Source organism: Ambystoma mexicanum (assembly GCF_040938575.1). NCBI lineage: Eukaryota > Metazoa > Chordata > Amphibia > Caudata > Ambystomatidae > Ambystoma > Ambystoma mexicanum. The sequence goes on from NC_090931.1 coordinate 83,769,721, forward strand.
TTATTATGCAGTGGCATTGTAGAGATATAAGCTGTTATAGAGGGGTGCTTCCCCCTTTTTTGTAACTTTAGCTTCCGTTAAGAACGGTTATTAGTGATAGCAGAAGAGACCTAGATGGGGATTTTCCCTTTTTCCCATTTTTGCAGGCCAAGTGTGCAGGGAAGGACATGAGATACTTGCTGGCTCAATTTTGCAGAGGGCAGCGTTTCCCAAGGAGTGAAGGCCCAGTCCCAGACAGCAGATACCTGCACCCGAGATAGAAAATGAACATGAAATATTGTGAAGGACGCTGTGGGGGGTGAGACCGGTTCCCAGACAGCCACCAATGGAAATTACCTGAATAAAATAAAGAAATTAGCAGAAAAATATGGTCCAGCAGCAGAGCTCAGCGGTGGACCAGCAGGTTTTTCTAAGAGGGCCTTGGGTCCCAGGGAGGTTGTCAGAAGATGTTGTACCAGGAATGGTAACATGTGTCAAGTTACGTTCAACACAGTGGGGGTAGGGCAACCAGTGGGAATAGGGAATGAATGGAAGGGGTTGGCACCGTGACTGGATGCAGTGGGTTTCAATCTTGGGATACTGCTCTCTCTCCTAATTGGCCAGGCTCGCACACTCGTGAGAAGTACTCGTGCTAAGTACCGCTTGGTCACTCTGTTGTGCTGCTCTTGTGCTGCTTGTGAAACGCTGCTGTACTATTTTGCAACGTTGTGGATATACGCCGTTCCCAGTTCCTGCAACTTTAACTGAAGCTACTCCTTTGAAGGTGAACCTTGCAACTGAGCGAGTGCTCTTGAGCCTGAGCACTGCTCGCTTTACCAAGCTTTCTAACTGTGACATTTTGTTTGCTTGCAGCCACCCCCCTGCCAGACATGATTGGAAATTCTCATTTAAACGAGATCGCACGTGCACCCGCGCACGTGCACTAGTGAGAAGTACTCGTGCTAAGTACCGCTTGACCACTTAGCCACGAGGAACGCGGGCCGCGGCACCTTTTCTTTGTTGAGATTCTGTGGAACTTTGTGAAGTGTGAGGGGTGTTTGCCCTTTTGCTACCTTTACACAACGAGATGTCCAGCGAACCCTTGCCTGATTGTGGTAAGTCTTACTCGTTGAAAACTAACCTGCCTTTCTCCTGTGGCAATTGCGGTTTGGACAGCTGCACGCCGACAAACCCAGGAACTCGCATTAGCCACAAAACAATTGTCTTGGCTCCTTCTCCTGTCATGAATCCTTCTTCTGGCGTCCCAGCATTTACTAACCATAACAAAATACCAGTATCCATTATCACTAAACCTACCGTACACTACAAAGATTGCACTGTCAATCTCCTTACTACAAACAATACTGCCCCTTCATGTACTCAAAAATCCGATTTAAGCGATGCCTCATACGGTGTCCGATTCCACCCTGCTGCAATTTCCTGACAATAGACCTGGTTTTGTGCCGATGGTTAGCCCCATTTTGTCAGACGTCCCCTCGTCCCCTTTGCCTGATGATCCAGACATCTCTATCTACGCCAGACAATGTGAGTCACCTATTTCCATCCACATTGCCAACTCTACATGACCAGAGGTTTGTTCTGAGCCCTCTTACATTACTCCCTGTCTCTTTCTTATGTACACCCTACACCAAAGCGCTCTAATCAACCCCCTTCGATATCCCATGCAATCCGATGACTGAAATCGCTCTGTCAGCCATCAATACTACGATGCTCACTCTGTTTGAACTTTTTGAATCTTTAGACGCCAAAATGTATCAAACTTTACAGCTTGACCAAGTCACACTCTGGTTGAACTCTTTGGCTCCAGATTCAAATGCTTGTAGTTTGGAGGTGTCGAAACGTTCTTTGCAACCTACCGAAGAAGTGGTAATCATGGATGAGATCGAGACGGCTGTTCCTAGAATGCTGTCGCAATCTGTTCTTCCTAGCTTCCCGGCAGTGATCCGCCCAATTACAGAATGCACAGACATACCATCAAAATCGAAAGAAAATGATTAGCGGATAAGTATTCCACACACTTCCCCTAGCAATCCGCACAATATGCCGACGATGCCAGACATGGACGACCCTCGCTTGCTGGCTCCCAGAGAGGGGCCTGCTGTTACATTCAAGAAAAAAAGGGCACGGTAACCATCTATCAAATCAACAAATTTACTGTCAGTTCGACACACAAAAAACACTCTTCTTTCTTTATATCATAGGGGCAGCGAAAACACATTTGAGACAGCCAAGTAAAAAATTGTTGGACTCTCCAAACAATATGATTGGCACATCTTCCGCCGGTCAATCAGAAGACCTGAGCTCCAAAGATTCACCTTTGTCATATCCCCCTTTAAATGATTTGATCAATGAACTACACAAAAAAGAAAGCTCACCAACTGTAACGCAGAAAGCAATTCAGGTTCTTCCCACTATCACCACCCCCAAGGTAGTGATGAGCCCCTGACTCGCCAAAGATCACCCCACTCTCTTGTCAATTGAGCAGTTGAAGGGCGTATTAGACAGCTATCTGGTCCAACGTTTATGTGCCCCAGTGACCCAACCACAACCAGAAACAACATCAAAAGTTTTGATACAGCCATCCTGTCCTGAGACACATAAGCCTCCGACTCGATCAGTGTCAATTACCATTCCACTGCCTCAGTGCGCGCCTGATAAGCCTTCTTTGTCCATGCAGTCTGATCTCTGGCGACCATCTAGGATTGTGCCATACCACACCATCACTGCCACAATGTCGGATCAGCCGCATAGGTTCTCACATTATACTGAGTCTTTCACCTCAGATTGTCATTCATTGATCATGAAATGTCAGGAGGGCCCGTTTCCGACATAAACTCTAAATAAATAGAGCGTGATCAACATCTTTGGAGACATGCCTGACTTAGAGGACATGAGTTCCCGTGACATTGATCAGGTTGAATTGATTTCTGATAAGGTCTCCTCGGTCATCAGACTCTGGATTCCGTCAGGTGTTGTGCTCAATGCAATCTGGCAAGCCAAAACGACACTTTTTGACATGGGTTTCTTAGTGGCTCAAGACCCAGAAAGATTCACCTCTAGGTCGATGCAACGAGTCCCGACATCAAACATCTATACTCAGATGCGAGATGAAATTGAATATACCACAGATACATGCCAGTCACATTAACCACCAGCCATTTCATGCCACCAGTTCCTTAGACTTGCCAGTTGGAACACGCAAGGCCACTCCCATCTACATGTCTCTATTCGTGATTTCCTGATTAGTCATGATATCTTCGCATTTCAAGAAAGGTGGCTTTCTCTTCCGCCCATTTGGGACAACTATGATACGATCCTTCTACCGGCAATCGGACAGAAAAAAGGTTGTCCATTGTCCGGCCTACTGGTTGCAGTAAACAAGAATCAAGGTTTCTCAATCTCAGCCTGGAACGCAGTCAGCTCGTTCATACAATTAGTTTGCATTGTGTGCCCACAGCACGTTATTGCTTTGATTAATATATATCGAAATCCTGCTGACCTAACAAATGACGCCTTCTACTCCGGTCTAAGCAGACTCTTTGAGTCAATTTTACTCTGTCCCGATATCACGGATACAATAGTTGTCGGCGACATAAATTTAGACTGCCTGTCTGCTAAGAATACCGACCACTGCAAAGAAGCTAACAGATGATCCACCTTTATGTCAGACAGGAATTTTTATATGCTCAATGGTGCGGTCGAGGGAGACATTCGTGCCAAAGCGACTTGGCAACGAGCATCCTCGACGAGCATTATAGGCTACATCTTTGTCGATCAAAATCTATTTCAACATGCTGGAGCCTTCAATGTCATACCTCAATCACACAATGATCACAATCTACTGTTGGCATGTATCAATTGGAACTCACCATCAAGCGAGAGATTATGAATAACACAATCTTTGTCGACTAACAATGCCAGATCTCGTCTTCTTTGATCAAAGCATTCTTTGGGGGTTTTTGACAGAGCGATTGACCAGAATGGCGAATGTCGCTCTCCAATGCCATACACAAATCTTTTGCATTCTTTCCTTCAACCCATCTTTGCCAAGGATGAACAAAAATCTAAGCACTCCCATTCCTTTGACCCTGTAGTCAAAGCCAGGAAAGCTGACTACCGTTATCGGCGCAGGATAATTATTAAATCTGGTAAGGACTGTCCAAAATCAGCCCTTAACTCCTTATGGTGTAAATACCGGCTATGGACTAGAGCAGACAAGGCCCAACAATATCAGAAGGACAGTGAGCAAATGTTACAAGTCATAGCCCCAAAAAATGTGGGTGCCACTTGGGTCCTTCTTAACCGAAGCACAACTCAACATCAATCAGTATCCCAAGTAAATTCCATCAAAGAACATCAATGGCTAGCTCACTTTATGGAATTATGCACTGATCCCGAATTTGCCCTCTTTTCTCTGGTCACTGATGCAGCAATAGCGTGGTCCGTTGACTGTTCTCCTTCTATCTTGGAACAATTTATTCGAGAAATAAGTTCATCCAGGGCAGCGGGCCCTGATGGGCTTCACAATCTAATGTTCAAATCCAACCCATGTTCATGGGCGGTGATCTTGGACAAAATCTTTAAACAAGTTGTGAAATCCAAAGTAATACCTCCATCATGGAAAACATTGATCATTGTTCCTATTTACAAATTAGGCGACCACTCTCTGCCGCAGAACTATCGACCCATTGCATTGTTGGACACCCCGGGCAAGCTATTTGCAAAATTGATACTCTGTATTTTAATGCATGGACGAAAGTTGGTCAGTTTAGAGATCCATATCAATCAGGGTTTGTCGCTGGCCTGGGCACTCATATTAATCTTTTTTGTCTCAATGCTATAAAAGCTCAATGCCACATATGATATGATATTTTATTGATATCGCACAAGTGTTTGAGCGCGAGCAGGCAAAAAGGGAGGGGAACAAGGGAGAGAAAAAACAGAAAAAACAGCGATCTTACTAGGCCCAGTGACATTTAAGAAAGCGCAAGTGCATGGGAAAGGAAAATGGGGGAAAAGTGTGAAGCAGAGGAGAGAAAAACAAATAAATATTAAATAGAATAAATAATAAATAAGGGCTTTAAACCATTGTAGTGCAGCCAGCAAGTGGCAGGTGAAAGTTAGTCAGAAAGGTATATCTGATAAGTGCAGATGAAACGTGGGAGGGGGACAGTATGGGTACAGATACAGAACCCTAGTGCAGATGGTGGCCTGGAGGCAGTGCAGGAGGGTGGCAGGGTGAGCAGATACCTGGGCCGAAAGAACAGAGGGTGGCCAGGTGCACAATGCCATGAGAAGAAACAGATCAACAGGGGAGAAGGGGGGCAAAGGCAGAGGCAAAGAGGAAGGTCTTGAGAAGTTTCCGGAACCGAAGATGTTTTTCCTCAAGTTTCAAGGTGGCCGGGAGGCTGTTCCAAAGGGAGGCACTGCCGAAGACAGGGACCTACCCCCAGCTCGTTTTTTTGCAAAACGACTAACCCTGAGGGAGTTAGAAGTAGAGGAGCGAAGGGCTCGAGAGGGGAGGTATTTACAGAGGAATAGTTGAAGGTATATTGGACCCAGGCCCCAGAAAGCCTTGTGGACAATGCAGAGGGTTTTAACTGTAATCCTTGCATCCACTGGGAGCCAATGAAGGGATTTCAAGGCTGGAGAGATACGATCCCAGGGCTTGAGGCCAAGGACAAGTCTCGCAGTCCTGTTCTGGATTAGCTGTAGAGGGCAGAGAGTGGAGGCAGGTAGATTTAGGAAGAGGCTGTTACAGTAATCCAGTTTGGAAAGAACCAGAGCTTGTGAGACCGTGAGCTTTTGAGGGAAGGAGAGGAAAGGTAGAATACCTCTAAGGAGGTGAAGTAAAGAGTTAGATTTTTTGGAGACATCAGAGATGTGTGCGGAGAAGGAAAGTGTAGAGTCAAAGATAACCCCAAGGTTCTTAGCCGTGCAAGTGGGGGTGGGAGGAGGGCCAAGGGACGCCGGCCAGAGAGTGAGAGGAAAGGATGGATATGGTGTACCAATATGGAGGATCTCAGTCTTGTTGGCATTTAGACATAGATCATTGGCGGCACACCAATTTTGAATGGCGATTAGACAGTCTGAGATGAGGGAAGGAGAGGAGGAGGCTGAGGGAAGCCTGAAAATGAGTTGGGTGTCATCAGCATAGCACTGGAAAGTTGAGCAGAACATTGAGATGCAGTAAGCGAGAGTTGCCAGGTATTGGTTGAAAGGCTAAGGCGAGAGGATAGACCCCTGGGGAATACCACATGTGGAGAGGGAGATAGAAGATAGGAAGGACCGAAGTTGTACCTGGGAGGGTCGATCAGAGAGAAAAGAGGTCAGCCAGGCCAGAGCCTGATCAGTGATACCGAGGTTGTCACGAAGACGATTGAGCAGGGTGGTATGGTTGACCGTGTCAAACGCAGAGGAGAGGTCAAGTAGGATGAGGACAGAGGGAATGTTAGAATCGAGGTTGGAAAGCAGGTTTTCACGGATCTTCGGGAGAGCAGTTTCCATACTTCTGGCAGCTCTGAAGCCAGATTGGCGGTCATGGAGGGAGCCAACAGAGTCAGAATGGAGATTAAGCTGAAAGATGGCCAGCTTTTCCAGGAGCTTGCCCAAAAAGGGAGTAATGGAAATTGGGCGGTAGTTTGCCAGACATGACGGATCAGCAGTGGATTTCTTGAGGAGAGGATGTACAAGGGAGTGTTTAAGAGGGGTGGGGAAAGAGCCAGGTGCAAAGGAGAGGTTGCAGAAATCAGCAAGGGCTGGCACAAGGGTGTCAATGTGGTCCTTAATGGTTTGAAGGAAGGAGGGTCAGCAGGCTGAGAAGGAGAGGGAGGAGGAGGGGGAGCGGAGGAGAGGGTGGACAGGATGTCCTGGGTTTTAGAGATAAAGTGAGAGGTAAGGGCATTGCAAAGATCCTGGGAGGAGAGAGGAGGGGTGGAGACTGCAGCAGGGTTGGCCATCTCCTTGCAGATTTTGAAAAGTTCGGCCGAGTTGTTAGATGCCGCAGAGACGCGGGCTTGTATGTGGACTCTCTTCTTAGTGTGGACAGCAAGTCGGTATTGCCTTTGGAACAGGCAGCAGGCCAGTTTGTCAGAGGATGAGCAAGAAGCCCTCCATTTCCTCTCAGCCACCCTACACTTCCGTTTAAGTGTAGCAAGGTCAGAGTCATACCAAGAATTGCACTTGGCTTTGGACTTCAAACGGATCCTCATGACTGGGGCAAGAGTATCAAGAGTAGCAGAAATAGAGGAGTAGAGAAGAGAGAGGGCTGTGTCAGGGTGTGAGTCAGCCTGGGGTGGAGGAGGGGGGGGAGGTTGCAGCAAAGGCCTCGACTGACACACGCTTCATGGGCTGGATATCTGAGAAGGTGGGTGGCAATCTAGGAGTGGGCTTGGCTTGGGGGGAGGAGATGGAGAGATGAGAGGAGAGGAGGCATTGATCACTCCAGGAGAGAGGAGTGGCAAGGGGGTAGAGAGGGGGAGGCCAGATGAGATCAAGACATCAAGTGTGTGGCCAGCCAAGTGAGTTGGACCAGAGGGAAGGATGGAGAGGGAGAGTGTATCGCAGAGGTCACGAAAGAGTGAAGATGAGGGACAGGTAGAATCAAGATGAATGTTGAGGTCACCAAGGAGGAGAAGTTGAGTGGTGGAGGCCAAGAGGGCAGAGGAGAGGTCAGCCCACTCAGAGAGAAAAGAGGTGATTTGACCAGGGGGCCGGTAGAGAGTAGCAACAGTAAGAGAGTGGCTAGGAGAGAGAGAGAGCCTGCAGACTAGGCATTCAAACGAGGAGTAAGCTTGAGTGGGAATGAGAGAGGCAGGGATCCACTCAGGGAAGATAAGGGCTACACCCCCTCCAGGCCGATTGGATCTGGGAGCTGAGAGGATCTTGTAGCCGTCGGGGAGGAGAGTGTCAAAACTCGTGATAGAGCTGGCTGTGAACCATGTCTCGGTGGGACTGAGGACATCAAGGTCAAGTTCTTCTAGGAGGTGACAGATGTTAGACGAGTGTTTAACGGCCGAGCGAGAATTTAGTGTGGCAAGATGGAGAAGGTTGCCAGACTTCAAGACCTTCTGGGGAGGGGTACAGATCGTAGGTATGCCCTGCTGAGGTGTGGAAGGAGTTTGAGATGGGGCAAAGGAAGAGGCGGAGAAGGGCAAGGTAGCCAGAGGAAGAGAGTAGGGGACAGCTGGAGATGAGAGGAAGTTGATGAGGCGAGAGAACTGCCTATCAAAGAGGAGGAGGTTAGCCTGAGGGCCTTGCACCATGACAGTACCATTTAGATCGATGTTAATAAAGACTCTAGAGGAGTCAAAGAGATCCATATGTACTTCCCAGCGGGTGCCACCATTAATGGGAGAGGAGGAGAAAGGACAGAGATCTTGTGAAGGAATGAAAAAGAGGATGTCAGTGAGGGTTTGTCTGGCAGAGGCGCTGGAATAGGTATCAGCGATGGGGAGACCAGGGTTAGAAACCAATATATCCTTTTTGAATTTCTTCTTACCAGTGAGAAGGGGAGGAAAGTTGATAGAGAAACAGTTGGAATAGATAGGAGAAACAGCTAATGCCATGGGCAGGTAGAGAGAGGAGGCAGTAGGAGAAATATACAAGATCAGAGGTATGGAGCGGTCACTGGGCTAGCAGGTAGCAGTGTAGGTGAACAAAAACACACCAAAGTTTAACTTTCCCAAAAAAACACCCAAGTTTGACTTTCCCAAACACACCCAAAATTGACTTTCCCAAACACACCCAAGCTTGACTTTCCCAAACACACCCAAGTTTGACTTTCCCAAACACACCCAAAATTGACTTTCCCAAAACACACCCAAGTTTAACTTTCCCAAAACACACCCAAGTTTGACTTTCCCAAACACACCCAAAATTGACTTTCCCAAAACACACCCAAGTTTGACTTTCCCACAACACACCCAGATATTGAAATTCAAGGCAATAGCTAAGGCACCAATTGGTAAAAGAAATGAGATGGGATCATAGGTGAGTGCTCAGATGAGAGCATGAAGGGAAGACCAGTTAAAAAACACAGGAAGAAGGTAGAGTGAAGTGAAATTAGAAAGGGTAGGCAGAAAGAGGGAAACTAACCAATAGATGGGGAAACGGAACAGTCGTGGAAGTCCAGGTTGATAGTAGAAAAGAGATGGCAATCCCAGGGAGGGTCAGGCTGTTGTATTAGCATCCCGGAAAGCAGACAGGGAAGCTGACAGGAGCCTTAGAAGCGGGCCTTGGGTAGAGCCGGCTAAAGCCTGTCAGTCCCTCGTTGGTCAGGAAGAGAGAGTCCCCAGCCAATGGCAGAGCACCATAGAGGCAGCCAGGAAGGCACACACAGCTTCAGATGGAGTTGAGGCCAGGGCGGCCATGTTGAAAGCACCACATGGTGCACACAGTTTGCTGGCAGAAAGTCCCAAAAGATCCCAAATTCGTGGTGCAGCAGGCAGCAGGATGTTATAAAGACTGTCAAATGGCGCTATGTGGAAATGCTTCAAATAATTGCTATTAAAAAGCAATTTTCTTCGTTTTTTTTCCAAAAAATGCACCTTCAATTCTCACGAAGTACAGAGGGCAATGGACAATTGCACCTACCTCTACCAAGTGGCTGCAACTGCCCTGTGTAGACAAGGAGACCAGGAAAAAGAAAATTTCGATGTTGAGAGGCTGCAGGACCTTGCACTCCAGAGCAAGGAGGAGAAATGAAAACAACAGAGTCAATGGGCCTTCGTGAGGGGCTGGCCAAAGCCTGCCAGTCCCTCGTTGGTCAGGAAGGGAGGGTCCTCAGCCAATGGCAGAGCACCATAGAGGCAGCCAGGAAGGCACACACAGCCTCAGATGGAGATGAGGCCAGGGCGGCCATGTTGAAAGCACTGCATGGTGCACACAGTTTGCACTGTTTACATATCGAAACAATCAGCTTATTTTGCATATATAGACCTACATGCAGCCTTCGACTCGATATCTCGGGTAATGCTGATGTCAAAGTTGGAGAGAGACCAATGTCCTGCTACCATACGAGAAATCTTCTATGCTCTTCACTCCCAAACTTCCTTACGTATCCGATTACATTTAGATGGTCTATTATCCGTTCAAATTCCGACAGCGTGGGGCCTGAAACAAGGATGTCTACTCGCCTCAGCGATTTTGAACTATTTCATCTATGATGTGAGACAGACCTTCGCAGACGTAGACTCGGACTCCCCAATTCTTAATGGCAGTGCTGTCAAAACACTAATCTATGCTGACGATCTAGTCCTCATTGCAAAAACGCCAACAGGTCTTCAGAAACCACTAACCGCTTTCACTTCCTACATTGATACAAACCAACTCATAATCAATACTAATAAAACACAAATCAGAGTTTACTCTGCGTCCAAAATTGTTCATAATAAATTTACATGGTCCATTAAAGAAACCAAACTCTCGATTGTTCCAAATTATAAGTATCTAGGTATGATCTTTGAGGGCGGGCCTAATGCTGTAGGCCAAGCAGATAGCGTGGAGTAAAAACTAGCTACTGCCATCTCACAAACCAAGATAATCCTACATCGATACGGTAAATTTACACTGAACCCGGCTTTATCCTATTGGAATCAGAAAGCCATCCCATGCATTCTTTATGTCCTCGAAAATCAGCTGATTTGGACTCACTTTTCATTTGACAAATTAGAAGCCAAATTTTGGAGAAGCATTCTCTCCTTGCCACCATGTATTCTGGGCTCATGGCTTCGCTATGAACTTGGCTTAGTTTTGCTCCATGCTGTCTACTTGTGGCGTCTACAAATTTTGTCGTCATATTTTTTCTCGACTACTCATGTCTTTGTAAAAAAATAGATGAGGGAAGTTTACTTTGCCCTAGCTAGAGCTGATATTACTTAGGGATCCTGGTCACAAATCCAGACAAAGCAAAACATATGTTATACCGCCATGACTGGATTGCGACCCAGACCAGATGCCTAAAATATAAGAACCATTGCAATATACTTTTCTATCCCAAACATATGAAAATTGTGGAATTGTATTTGGTAAAATCCCCTTCATCTGCCATGCGTAGTGCAATCTTAAGGCTGCGTTTCAACCTTTGGCCCACGCACGTCATTCAAGCAAGACGCAAAATTATAGATACACAAATGAATTTCTGTCGTTTCTGTATGAATAGAGCCTCTCTGGAGTCGCTTGAGCATCTTATTTCAATCTGTCCCGCATTAACAGAGCTGCAACACATTTATTTTGGTGATCATTGTTCCTATTTGGGCTTATTGGAAATGGAGCTACGATGGCCTTATATTTTATGTGCTGGCAAAATGTCCATTCAACTAGCATCTGTTAATTTCCTAATAGCCTTTAAGTTGGACTCATAACTGATCCAGAAGTGTTTTTGCTGTTTTTATTATATATATGCGCTTTTTGTATTGATATTGAAAAGTTGATATAATGTCAGCTAAATCATTATAAAAAAAAATAATAAATTGCCAGGCTCGATGGGATGCCTTGCCTCTAGTTGGCCAAAGTATTGTGGTCATATTGTTCTGACTTGTTCTGACTTGAGTGTCGTGTAGACCTTTGAAACCTCCGTTCTCAAGTGACGCACAGGGGAACTAAAAGAAACCCGCTGTGCGACCTTTGGGGCCACAGGTGGGAGATGTTACTTCCCGGATCCACGGAACCTCTGGAACACCAATGCTGCTGTCAAAAAGAACGAGGTTAAGTACAAGGCAATTACAGTATATAATCACAATAACCAAAGAATCTGAATAGCCTTACCTATCCAGTGTTTGGAAAACCCAGGAAACCTAGGAGGGAGGTTCGAGACTCAGATGAGGCGGTCCCTAGAACATGAGGACCGCAGACAAGTGTGGATGCAGGATAAACCACCTGTAAGACTGAAGGCGTGACTTGAATCCCAAAAAGGGAAATGGCGTAGAAGTTCAACAAGGTACCAAGGGATGATCCGAAGGCAAGTCAGGTTCGTGTCCGAAATTCAGCAACAGGTAAACAGTTCCAAGCAAAGGTACAAAGTGGTAATCCGAAGGAGTCCAAGAGAGAGTTCCAAGATCAAGGTGAACCAGAAAAGCAAACCAAAACGTAACGCCAAACAGGGTCTGAAGACAGCTGAGAAGCAATGAGTGTTCCGTGTCTCAAGCCTTATATACTGTGTGTTTCAGGGTCATGTGACGTCCACCAAGGTCACGTGAGGAACGCCACTCTGGATCACGTGATCGGCGTGGAGATGTAACGCCGCCCCTTCTGCTGTATGTTCTCCATGGCAACTGCCAGTGCAGGAAGGGTTGCAATCGAGCCCGTAAATCATACCTGGTACGGAGCTTTCGGTCCTTTGGGTAAACCGAATCACATGAGCCTCGAACCCTGGAGGGAGGTGTTGGGGAAATGTGAGCAGTATTCTGGTATGCAGTGGATCGGTTTGCAGAGGATCGCCTAACACATATCAAAATTATGCGCTCCATCAACTGATGTTCCTGTGATGGGATTGGAGGGTTTTTTCTGATGACCAAGAGGGGTGAGGAAATGGGAAGTGGATGGTGTTCTATTTTGTCATGAAAAAGTGACCTACAATGAGGGCTGTTCGATGTATGAATTTGTTAAGGGCCCAGCCAATCACCTTGTTATAAGAACATTATTTATTACATGTAATTTGTGGGTATAAATTGTTCAGTGTGCTGGAGGGAAATTTGGTATGGCTTTTTTCAGTTCATTCTCCCAGCTGTGACATTTGAATAAACTGTTCTTTCCTGCAAGAGGAGCACTCCTTTTTTCTTGATTGCTGTGGATTATTTTTCCATTACTTTTTGATTACTTTGTGACCCCCCCCCCACCTCTTCAGTTGGAGGCCCCAATGAGATCCTAAAACCAGTGAGGATGGGAGATCTCGGGCCCGCCGGTGGCAGGAGAAGCTAGCCTATAGAGAAAATGACCCGTGCCCACAGACAAGAAGGTCTAGCAAGCACTGAGTTCCTAAATAGCTGCCTGATCCCTTAGGAGTGGTCGCCTGCACCGGATGGTGCAGGCAGGTGGGAGACATCCGGTGTCAGTGGATTTGGCGAACCGACAATAATGTGAGTGCACTCTTGCATGAAAGTGCGAAACGCAGCCTAGTGTTGGATTTCTTTCTTTGAGTGGTGCAATTAGTGCTGGGAACCCCCTTTAGAAGGGGATGGAGCGCGTTGTGTAGTATTTCATGTGGAATTGGTAAAGGGGAGCTATCTAGCAGGTGGAGAAAGAAAACAAAACAGAATATTTAGTAGAAGTTTGGTGAAGGGAACTTCTCCATCAAGAGAAAAGATGACGTCATGTATAGTCTTGATGTGCATTCAGATTATTGAAGGGGATCTTCCCGGTTAGAGAAAAAGATGACGTCATGTGTAGCTTAACAGTGATTTGTTGAGATGACGTATTTTGTATTTTTGTATTGTGATAACTAGTTACCACGCTGTGCAGGGTAAGATAGGTATTTTTTAGGTTTTTTCTTAAAGTATCAGGCAGAGTATTGGAGTAGCAGTAATTCTTGTGAAACAATGGGAATGTGGGTGTGGATTGGGGTGTGAGGTATATTTGGTGTGTTGTAGGGTGGTGTATTGTGGTTGGCAAGAGTGTTTGGGGTATGGTATTTGTTTTGGTGATGTCGGTTGATGGTATGTGTTGAAAAGGGGCGTGTTTGGGGAAGTGGGGAATATTGTGGGGTGTGAGGTTATAGGGTGGTTTGGATTGAAGAACGGCAGGAAGGGGAAAGGAAAAGGGAGTGTAACAAGTTAATTATTTGAATTGAGAATGTTGGAATAACAAAAGTGAAAACAATTCGGGAAAGAATTACATTTATTGCGTTCAGGGGTGGGAAACAAAAGGGGACACGCAGCTGTTGTAAGGGGTTTGGCACTGCTGGTTCAGGGGCCCGGGGTGAGGAAGCACGCACCCGATATTTTGTGGGCACATGCAAACGTACACACATTGAAATATAAAGGCAAGAAGATGAAAAATAGGCAGGGGGTGTTGGAATTATGGACAGTCTATTAAGGGGAGGAGACGGCCACAGAATAACAGGGGCAGAGAAAGGGAAGGCCGTCAGCGCCGCCACCACTGAAGCATGCACAGCGGTCGCAGTAGTACCCTCGGCCCCACACCTGGCCTTGTCCTTTCCTTTGAAGCTGGCACTCGCTACACAAACCTTTAATATGCTCTAGATAAGGAAATGACAGAGGGCAGCAGAACACTACCCGCAGCAGGAATAGCACAAAGACATTGCTAGTGGTGCTCTGGTTACAGGCATAGGCAAAAGCACACAGAGACAGAGGATGTCCTGAGAGAGGCAGAGGAGGAGTTTGGTCTGAGCGACTTAGGAGTAGATCCACCAGCATTGCCGTGGTGGCAGGTACAGGGGAAGGGAGAAACGGAGAGGGCAAACGGAAGGGCATGCAGTTGCCCTTGCTTCAGAACGGTCGGGCGGCCTCTAGTATGTACCTTGGCCGATCATGGACAAGGATAACTTAATAAATAGCTTGCAGGAGCAGGAAAGTGGATTCATGACCCAGAAAAAGAAATAGTAGGGTTGACTTTATCTGTGGGTGACATGAACAGTTTGTTCACAACCCTAATAAGGGACCAGGCAGATGAAATTTGTAAAAGGGCGGGGTATGAGGGGGTGTGGCTCAAGAGAGAAGCCCCCGATGGCACGCGTTTCAATAATTGTAGGCTAAGTGTGTGGAAGGTGCTACGGGATCTGTACCCTGACACAACTGACACAGTCTATTCTGGCTTGCACGATGGGGCCAGATGAGGACCCTGCCCACTACATTCAGGAAATAAAAGAGAAGTGGCAATTAGAGACACGACAACCCTGGGATTTTAAGATATCAGTTTTTGAACCACATCTTAGTGAGATGATTCACGGTAGAGGTACTGGGGGAATTGGCAAATGTGGTGGAATAGAGAACAAAGGATGGTCAGAAATATAGGTGAGCATAGTACACCATTGCAAGGGGAAACAGGGCAAGGACAAGAGGAAGGTAGAAGACAATATGAAAACGGAGGCAAAAATGGTGCAGAAGAAATTGGCAAAAATAAGTATGGAAGGTGCAGGAATAACTGGCATCCCACAAGGAGGATTTGCACACGGCTTTTCGCAAGGGGGTATGATACCACAGGAAGATTGGGTCATTTAGGGGGATTTGCACCACAAAGCTGGTTTGCACAACAAGGGGTATATGTCCAACAAGGAGGGTTTGCACCACAAAGAGGATTTGGATCACAGGGAGACTTCATCCCACACTGGGGCTATGTCCACAGGGCTTCTCACCTAAAGGATTTATGCCACAATGGGGTATTTCCCCACAGCACACATGAGGGCTCCAAAGTAGGGGGGGGTAGGATTTGGGCATTGAGGAGCAAGGGCCCCGTATGGGGACAATCTTGGGCATGTGGGGGAGTAGGCCACTTTGAGTGTAGGAACAGGAACCAAATGCAGTTTAGCACAGATGGTAGCCCTATGTATCACACTATGCCTTATTACCTGCAGGTACAGTAGCAAGCATTGCCCACGAGTACACTCTGAATATGCCACAGCAACCCCATTCCTCCCAAATGCCCAGGCAGTGCAAATGATGCCCCTGCAGCAGCTCCAACAAGCCCCAGTGATACAGTGGTCCCACAGCCACAAGCACCGCCCACACCCAGTGGTACACCACAACCATTCCAGGCCTCAAACCCACTTCAAGCACAACCACAGGCCAAAATGTAGACACAGGCGCACACTGCCAACCAACAGTGGGAGAACAACTTGCTACCTCAGGGCACGGTTCCACATTACACAGATTCAGCAGTTTTGGGGGGCAGCCCTTTCCTGCTACCGAACACAGACATCCCTACACAATAGGATAGCTCACAGACTGCTCTTGCATGCCCAATCCTGTCGGAAACTGCAGACCCAGAAGAGGAATCACAGGTGGCAGTGAGCATAGGGTATTCTCATTTTTTGACGACACAGGGGCTACCACATCTTGTATTAGATAAGGAATATTCCCTTTATATGGCAGACAAAATGGACACAAAGGTGTTTTCTGGGGCTGTGGTAATAGTTCCTTTCACTGAAGACTTGCCTCTTACCATTGGCAAGCACATAAGTAGTGGCTGTGCCCTTACTGTATTCCACAGATCCTTCCATTAACATACTGATAAGGGATGGGCCTCATTATGAGTTTGACTATGTGGCCACCAACGGTGGTAATGCAGCGCTAATGGAGTTACCCCTGAATTGCCTCTGCATAACCACACCACCGAACTTCGGGTTGGGAGGTAAGGTGGAGGAAAAACCTCCAGCAGAATGCTGGAGGTAATTCCTCCACGTTTAAGCCAAAGAAAAGGCCAAACTGGCAGATTAACCTGCTGGTAGAATTAGCAATAGTGGCAATTCCGTCAATATCCCCATGAAGTCCTATGGCCTCCAATAAATGAGGACTAACACTGCCTACCACCATTTGTAATACGGCAAAATTACAAGTGGTGGTAACTGTAAATCCATTTAGTATCTCAGCATATTTACCACTGAGATACCACCAAATTGTAATGAGGCCCAAAATTGCGCAAACTGAACATGAACATTTTGTTCACAGACAGTTGTGTGTTCCACTCCCGGGGTGTACTATGCCCGAGCATGTGCATTGCTTCAAACACTCTGTGCCCACAATGCACTGAGAAGGGTGCCAATGTACCCACAGCTATTCCTCTATGGGGTGCAGGTGTTGTTAGGATGGGTACTGTGAGGGAGGCATGGTATCGCAAGTAAACACTGACAGAAGAGTAGCAAGTTCAAAAACTTTATTTTTGATGGTTTCAAAGTGGTTGGAAACCTCCTATCTGGCCTTAAAGCTAAGATGGGAGCGTACTGTACCATCGAATAATAAAGAAAAGAGTCCTAGCCAGTCCTTGTCCAAATTATAATGATTAAACTAAAAAACCTAATGCCTGCCCCTACTTTAATAAAAAATGTGGAAAAGGGAATTGTAAAAAGCAAAAACTAGTGTTAAAAGAATCTCAGAATGGCAATATATAGCACGGGGTTGGGTGAAACACTCTGATCACTAGACACACCTTGGCATACGGACAGAGCTGGGCGAGCAGCTCAGGTTTCCAGCACCTTCTTGGCCTTTCAATTTCAAGTTCACAGGTTCAACCTCTCAGGTTCCCTTCACCCAAGTCCATGTTACCCTTTAACACAGTGGGTCTCACTCTAAGTGTGCCGGTCCAGTAACAATGGTGCCAGTAAGCCTACCGGCACTGTTGTTACTGGAACGGCACACTATGGGTCTGCTTGCCAGAGTTACTGTGCCCGGCAGGTTGGACCCTGCTGGGCACAGCGACATCGGTAAGCGGACCTGCACGGAAGCACTGGCACCATTATTAACGGTGCCGGTGCTTCCGTGTTCCCCATTCCCATTGAGTCCAATGGAACTTAATGATAATGGGGAATTCCATGTTTCCAGGTGCCTGATTTCTCAGACTGGCGTGGTTAGAATCCCCCACTGTTACCGGCAAGCCAGGCGCCAGAAAGATTCACAAGTCCGGCGGCAGCCTGCTGGTTTTACCTGCACGGCTACAGACGGCCTTAGAATGAAGCCCAATGTCTTTGTCGCAGTTCTTTAAAGGCTTCCCTCTGCCTGGCTCAAGCTTCTGAAGCTTGTCAGTGAAAGTTCCTTGACACAGGCTCCCCTCTGCAGGGCTCAAGCCTTCTCAGTTCTATTCCAAAATAAAAGTTCCTTTATACTTAATCTCTATGTCATCTTGGTTCCCATCCGCCAGGCTCAAACCTTTTCCTCCTGTGTAGGGCTCCCATCATCAAGCTTTACTCATATGACATATAGGCTTCCATCTGTCGGGCTCGAGTCTCATTCTTGCATTCTTTCATTCGTCAAAGACTTTCAAAACAGTGAGGGTGTTACTTATACCTCAAACTTGACCACTTTGACCCTCCTTCTCTTTTGCTTTTCACTTTACACCAATGTCTCTTGGTTGACATCCATTTTGCTTCTCAATTGCTTTCCCTTCACTTGTTCGCAATTCAGTTTCTTTTGTTTCAATCTTTCATTCAATATATGGCTACTTTTCTTTCTTTTACTTCCCGCTGCCTCTACAGCTTTAAGACACTTCACAGAGACTTTCCATTGGACAATCTCTTCTTGCCGGACCACTCTGTTACTCTGTATCAGCAATTCGCAGTCTTTTACAATATGTTTACTTTTTCGCATCTTATCGGCATACGCATAGCCTTCATCCCTTGTATAGTGTAGTAAGCATTTCATTTTAACACAAACCGGCCTTTCCTTGCTTCCATCAACTTACTGGTGGTGTTAAAATGTTTTGCTCTCTCGCGTCTTTGATGTTTGAAGTCAATGCTTCTACCTCTGCCGCCTCTGCGCCTCCCCAACTCTGATGTTCACCCAGGAGAGTGGCTGATAGCCTTGGAGTACTCATATATCTGTTCCTTCTGTCCAGTTAGGCTCTCTGGCACAAGTCTCACGGCTTTTGGAAA
Source organism: Ambystoma mexicanum (assembly GCF_040938575.1). Classification (NCBI taxonomy): domain Eukaryota; kingdom Metazoa; phylum Chordata; class Amphibia; order Caudata; family Ambystomatidae; genus Ambystoma; species Ambystoma mexicanum. Next base: position 83,788,259 of record NC_090931.1, read on the forward strand.
ATGACGGTCTCTCGATTGGAAATTCTCAGGCCTCTTGCCACTTTGTCTCAGTCCCTCAGTTAATCGCTTTCCTTCGTCTGCTTCGCCATCACTCTGGAAGTACTGCTCCTTCTCGTGCACCACCTTGCTCAAAGTGTGTCTCAGTGTTCTACCTTTTAACCATGTTTGGAGAGTTAATGGATGTTAGGTGTGGGCAATTAACGTGAATTGCCTGACCCTGCCTGATCTCTTTAGTGGGACATGTCCATTGTATTGTATGGGAGGTAATCCTTTCAGCCTTAGACATCCCCTTCCTCGGGTCAGTGTTTGTGTAGGAAATGGGGGGGCATGGAAGTTGTTATATCCTATAAAATAAGATGGCACAGGATTGCTGGGAAGGGAGATACCATGTCTCACCATTGGGTGTTTCCTACTAACTCCCTGAGGATTCCTCACTCAAGTGATCCTCCCACATTGGTCCACCTCCAGGGAATTTATCCAATGGCGATGGCCGTGACCTGGCCACCTGAGCAAAGAATCCCCAGGACTTGGTCTGTGAAACACCCTGTGTTGTTTCACAGTACCCATGATAAAAGAAAAGATATTTTGACTGCCCACTGAATTCCTGTTTAGACCAGCAGCACACCTGGAATTTGCACCAGGGACGGTTGTCACAATACAACTAGATGTGATAATAACACAAAGGGACTAGGTGATCGTGAAGGGGGTGGATGATTATGGCATTGAATGGTGCACTGTCTTGTGTATTGATCCCCACCCAGCATTTGACTGATGTTGGGGGAGAGGTGGCCATTTTCGCACCCCCTCTCCATTCCCACAGTAGGGAGACTACGTGTGAGCTACAGGGAAAAAGAACCATGCCCCCACCTTCACCATCCTTACCTAATAATTACTGTACAGACAAATAGCCACGTCATATGCTATGGCCTAGCATTCACAACACATTTTGTGCCAAATTAGATACCATCTTTTATTGGGCCCGAGAATGATCACAAGTGAGAATGGCTCTCCCTGCCCCAGTGCCACACACAGATAGCCCAGACTGCCACCACTCCTGCCAGCTTCACACCAGCTCAGTTCCCACAGACGCCCAGCCAGTCATTGCTGCAACATTCAGTATCACTTCATGTCAGATTAACTCATCGCGCACTGTGAGGCCAGAGCAGGCTGCAGCCTTACTCCATCCATCTCCACTAAACTGCCTATGCACCCTCGACCCCCACCCTACCAGGCCATGGTCCACAAGTCCCTTGCCCCTCCGTTCTTTGAAGTAGATACGCATCTAGCCCCTCACCCTGACCAGACGAGGCCACCCACCATAACCCTAATCCCATATCCCAATCTATCCTCCCTAGAACTAACACATGTCTGTCTTTATCATGAGGCATTAGGTAGATCAAACCCCTGAAAGCAGGGCCCCATGCTTTTACGAACCCCTGAGTGCAAGGGTCGGAATGTCAATATATCTGCCAATGGTTCTCAAGAGTACCCCCATTTATATGATGATTTTTATGTTCGCCATTAGTCATGTGCAATTGGTTCCTGGTATGTAGTTCAGATAGATAGCAATGTTGCGCCTCTTCACCCCGACCTTCACCCCGACCTTCACCACGATGTTGAGCCAAGCTGGCCACATGTATGGTGACTTGACGGAAGAGCAGCAACCAATGGAACCCGGGCATTCCATATGGAGCTAGGATTACTATATGCACCTACCCAATCAACTTTGTTAGTTTGTTACCTATATGTGGTGTAATACATGACACGTTGTGCCCTTTTAATATGCAGCCCGTGTATCTGTTGGCAGAGCGGTCTCGTGCAGCAGAGTTCTTTGCTTGAGAATTATCTTATATAAATTTGTTTTACTTGCAATTTCTTCTCCTGGTCTCATTCCCTTGCGGGGTGTGTCCATTATTTGTCTTGGATAGTACGTGCTCTGTTGGGTGTGAGCCTTCATTTGGTGACCCCGACGTGCTATTCCTCGAGACCCTGTACCTGCGGCAAGATCCAGGGCTTCCCCGGAAGGGCCACCCCCACCTACGGTGACCAGTCCCCAAACAAAATGTGTACGCAGAAGAGCAGGTTTTTGTGGGTTCCGGCCTTGCGAATAGCCCGCTACTCGCCTGAGCCGGGTGCGGTCAGGAGGGGGAGGCCCAGGTGTCGTGGATAGACCACGAATGGCGGCTCTTGGAAGAGCACAGGCACGTGAGTATTAATTGCAAGGGAAAGCAAATAAGGGAAAGTGGGAAAGTTATTTTTGAAGTATCAGTAGTAAGGGGACCATGCATGATATAGATGTGAATGAAAAGGACGAGTGTGTCTGAAGATAAGCGTTTTATTTTATTTTTATGGCCATTTATTTGGTGTCCAGACATTTGGTTGAATGAAAACTGGTCGGAAGACATTTGGTCGACGCAATTTGGTCAAAAACCAAATGGTCGAATTTTTTATTTTATTTATATATATATTTTTCGGGTTTTCGTTTTTAAAAAAAGTTTTTTTTAGAAAAAAAAGGGGGTTGGGGGGGACCGCCCCAAAAAACACAAAAAGGGGTGAAAATAAAACAAAAAAATTATTCGACCATTTGGTTTTCGACCAAATTGGTTCGACCATTTGTCTGGTCGACCAATTTTTTTCGAACAAATGTCTGGTAACCATTTATTTTATATAAGGAAGATTTAAGTAGAAAAATAGAGGACAAATGGGAACCTAGCTCCGAGAGGGGGTAAAAGACGGCGCTGCAGTGCACTGTCCCGATCAGTGCAGATATAAGGGGAAACAAAGGATAAAAGTAGGGGCCTCACATAGTTAGGCTCGGGAATAAATAGTGATTGTTATTTTAGTTTAGTGTATTAGTTTATTGTTTTAGTATTTCTTATTGTGGAGGTAGGCACGGTGGGGGCAGGAATGGTGTATGTGTGTTGGGTGAGTGAAGTTCATGCATCCGAAAAGGGGAAGGGGGCTTGGAGAATATGAGAAAATACTAAGGTTTATGTTCTTTGTTCCATGTTGTAGGTCAATTTGTCAATTATGTCTTGTTTGTTTCATGTGTACACTTTAAGAAATGTATAAGTAATACTGTGAAGTAAAATAACATTGGATCTGTAGGGTTCATTATAAAGGGATTGAGGTCTGAATATTGCTACAAAAGAGAAAGGGGAAAAACAAAGGGGGGAAAGAATAGGAATGGATACCCCGCTATCACACATTTGTAAGCACCACCTGTTGTACCATGAGAGGATCAAAAACTACCACGGTCAGTGGGTATCAGAAATTAAGGCAGAGGGATCGCCCCATACCTAGCCAGATAATGGCTCCTTTGATAAGGGAATGTTAGATCATGTGGCCACTCACTTAGCGGAAAAATACAAGGGAAAGCAACTACAAAACAAATGGGAAGTGTTAGACTTGTGGCAAATGTTTGAAGAGACACCCACCACGCATGAAAAGGGAAAGGAAGAAGAGTTGATCTCTGAAGTAAAAGAAGGTGATGAAAAAGTAGACAAAAGGAAAGAAGAGCACAAGAAAGTATACCATTACTCACAAGGCCTGCAGAGGGATATGCAGACCCCGTCTATGTACCCGCGGGATATATGCCAACTACTTCCGGCACAGCCTCTCCACTCCCTTATGTACCTCCAATAATTGCACCCGCTCCTCATGGACCATCCACTCGAAATCTAGAAATAGCATTAATGTCAACACAAACAGAATTAGCATGATTAAGGGAAATCTGTGAAACAACCCAACGATCGTGGGCAGTGCCCCTGCTGCCACTTGTTAGGCAGAATCCCATGCAGTTCCCATAGGGAGCACTACACAAGATTAAGACTACAGGTATATGCAATAAATCCCCTTTGGTATCAGTCTGTACCACACAGATTTAGTTGGTAGCTGTGGCTGAGCAGTTAGACCTATCTCAAGAGGGAGATGAGCAGTATTCAGGGCTTATGCAATAGGACTACAGTACCATGGAACAAGGAAACACTGACCAAAGCTTGGTATCAAAACGAATATATATATATATTTATTTTACACACTCTTAAGTCCACACACATATCACTATCATTAAAGCAAGTTAAAACAGTCAAGAAAAGTATACACAACTCCCTATTTAAATTGTAGACAAGTTTGAGCAATAGTGAAAACTGAGCAAAACGGCACAGTGTTAAACCAAGCAGAAATGGCACTCTATCAATTTCTCAAAAGGGAGGGAAAGGACAAGTTATACAGGTTTAGGCTCCTAAACACACCAGCAACACTTCCCAATTGGATTGTGAACAAGTTAGGCAAGGCAGTACTTTAGCATAAGCAATACTAAGGTGAAAACCGAGCAAAATGGCACTTCAGCAATATTTAAAAGGGAAGGAAAGGTGGTTATAAGAGTTTTAGGTGCACCAACACATTTCTTGATGAAAAGCAATCTAGAGAAGGCAGTTGTAACAGATTTAGCCAAAGTCAATAGGCCTGTAGCAGAGTCAGTGGTACAAGGCAAAGTGCCCAGGATCAAACTGTTCTAGTAGCTGCAGTCAAGTCTTTGTTTAATGATTTGAAAAGGTGGTTGCAGAAGGTAAAAGACAATGTTAGAGGATAGGGGCAGCCAACCCAGGAGGTAAGTAAAGGACTTCAAACACCTTTAGCAGTACCCCGCAAAACGGGAGGCCTGGCGGAACAATGTACCTTAAAAGTGGAAGAGGCTCCTGCAGTGGCGGTAGTTCCTGGCAGTTCCTGCAGTTCGGGAGATCCAGCAGAGGAAGAGAGAATCTCGTCGTGGAGGAAGGTTCGAGTTACTGCACTGCCCAGGGATGAAGCCAGCCGCGGTGCTGCCAAAACTAAATAAAAGGTATACTCCTTTAAATCGCGGTCGTGGTGGACGGGTGCCTGTCTATCCTGTCTCATAGTACTTGGCACTGGTGATTCGACCAAGGCAGGTCCTGGAAGGCGATTGGTGAACTGGTTGGTCCCATCAGCTCAAGGGAAGAAGGCTCTTGCGGGTGAAGATCTTCTCTTGCCGTTGGAGAAAAGTGGTGAGGATCTGCAGCAGGGCTTCACCTGTGGTTCAGTCGTTGCAGATGTCTTCGGCTTCTCTCCTCTTTGGATTTCTCAGGTCCAGTGGCGACTTCTGTCTTCCATCTTCCAGTCCGCAGGTCCCTGCTTTTATGCAGAAAAACCCCCGTTCATACAGCCTAGTTGTCACTCACACAGTGGGGTGGCTCTCCTGGTGGGAAAACCCCCTAGCCTATCAGGGCCGAGTGCGACGTGGGTTGCTTTGGAAACCCTGTCCAGGGTGTCTATTCCCCCTCCCACACATCCTGTCTACCCCAGACTCAGTGGCGACGAGAGGAGGGTTTCTGTGCAGAAGCCCGCCAAAGGACGAACAAAGGATCCCCGACCTCGGTTACGATTTCAGAGAAAGACACGAGAAAGAAATATTATTAAAGTTCTGGCAAAAAAAACCACCAGAGTAAAGTTAATAAAAAGATAAACCGGCGGTTTGTTAGAGGCTGTCAGTAAAAGTGGTAGCCTCGAACAATGGGAAAATCCCATAGGAAAATATTTGCGGTCGAATATTTACAGTAGTAACCACTGCCACCAGCCAGAAACTTTGGAGAGAGGGACTGGACAGTACCCTCTCGAAAATGAACACCAGGGAAAAACTATTAACCCTTTCCAGTACTTCCAGTACTTCCATAGTAAGATGGGTTGTACTGGTTTTGTTCATAACTATTGACTAGTAAAGCTAATGGGGACTTTACATGCCCTGGGAGACAGTAGTCAGTAAGAACAGGATTACCTATTTTCAGGATTATATTAGAATATTAAATCATAGTTAATTGGACTGATTACATATATTCGGATATTCCAGGTGCATGTGGGGAAAATAGGTCTCAAGGCCACCCGAGATGTGGGGAAAATAGGGCTCAAGGCCACCCGAGACAGTAGTCAGTCCCAGGGTATGGAGTCTATGTTTTAGGGGTCACTGTGACACCCCTGTGTTACTGCACTGAGGGTGCTGTGTACCATACATGTAAAAAGATGATACCTATGAGGGTGAGAAAAACCCCATACACCCTAAGCACAAAAATAGCCTAAAACACACATCAGCAATCCGTCTAAGAGTGGGAAAAAGAGTCTCGCTCTTAGCAGGAGAAAAAAATAAACCCTTCAAATCCAGCAAAGCTGCTGGGGGACTCTATAGGTAAGGGAAATCAGCCATAGAAGAGAATTCTCCCTAACACCACTGCCCTTAAAAAGCTCCTTTCTCATACCAGAAGATTAATGGAAATCAGGGGACTTTCTTTTCAGAGTGGATAGCGCTCCTATATGGGCTGTGCGAGTGGAAAGGGAGGGTGAGATAGCAAGTGTGGGATATGTCATGGTGGCTTCCGTAAGGAATGAAGAATATTGGAGCGACTTTGACGAGTCAGACCTAGCGGGAGTACAGAAAGTATAATGGACTACCCTACAGGCAGTAGAGGAAGTAGAGGGGTAGGAGCACAGGCTCTGGAACAGGATCGGGAGAATAGCACTAGCAAAAAAGAAGGGAACAAAGATAACTAAGGGAAAGTTAAGACCAAATCTACAAATGCTCCACATCCACAAGGGAGCAGGGCGGACCCATTATGTGCCTTGGGCAAAAACAACTTTCTCAAATCTCTCCCCCCACTAACGGCGGGTGCAGGGAAATAGACCTATGCATTTGAAAAAAATACAGCAGTAGGAGATCAAGCAGACTCAGTGTGGGTGAAAGCGGGATTCCCAGGTGTTACCACCGGGAATGATATGCATGACGGGGAATTGTTCAATAATGTTCATGCACGGGAGTGTGATGCCCTCTGGAGAACCTTCCCAGATAACCCCGATTTACACTCTATAATGCAATGCATTGAATTGAAATGCAATGCATTGAATTGAATTTACACTCTATAATGCAATGCAATGAATTGATCATGCCTAGCCCAGAATTGATTATATCTAGCCCTGAACTCACTATGCCTAGCCCAGAATTGATCAGGCCTAGCCCAGAATTGATCAGGCCTAGCCCAGAATTGATTATGCTATTCCAGAATTGATCACGCCTAGCACAGAATTGATCATGCCTAACCCAGAATTGATCCTGCCTAGCCCAGAATTGATCATGCCTAGCCCATAATTGATCATGCCTAGCCCAGAATTGATTATGCCTAGCCCTGAACTCACTATGCCTAGCCCAGAATTGATTATGCCTAGCCCAGAATTGATCATGCCTAGCCCTGAACTCACTATGCCTAGCCTAGAATTGATTATGCCTAGCCCTGAAATTACTTTGCCTAGCCCAGAATTGATTATGCCTAGCCTTGAACTCACTATGCCTAGCCCAGAATTGATCATGCCTAGCCCAGAATTGATTATGCCTATCCCTGAATTGATTATGCCTAGCTCAGAATGTATTATGAATAGCCCTGAACTCATTATGCCTAGCCCAGATTTCATTATGTCTAGCCCAGAACTGATTATGCCAAACCCTCATTGACTTTTGCCTAGCCCTGAATTGAATATGCCTGCACCCACCGATACAACTAGGTATCCCAAACCTGCTAAATGTGATCAACAGCCCATCACCCATACTCTACCCCACGCTCCGCCCAGCCCTCCTAAATTAGATCTGCTGCCTAACACTACCAAGCATGACTGACTGCCTTTTGACCCCGCTCAAGCAAATGTGCTACCCAGACCCAGCAGATGGGACCAACAACCCACTAAGGCACCCATGCTGAAGTTGATACCCAGCCATAGTGACACCACTCCAACATCTAGCAATTCCACTGAGCCCAATGATATACTGAGCCACACTTCCCTCTCCCCATCCTTCAAGACCCCAAAAGACACTTAGACTACCACCTTCAGTGAAGCTACCATCAAGGGCGGTCTCATCAACGCTAGATCACTCCTAGCACACGCCTTTGACATATCTGACCTCATAACTATGAACCAACTTGACCTCCTAGTGGTCACAGAAACTTGGCTGCACCCCGCAGCAGGCCCTGCACTTTTACTAGCCATACCAGAAGGATTCACAATCTACAGAAAAGATAGAACCACCACCAAAGAAGTTGGAGTTGCCTTGATCGCTAAATCTGACCTCTCCATCAGAGAATCACCGGACCAAACTTTCTTCTCTGGGGAACTTCTCTCAAGCAAACTATCTTACCCTAACACTGCAACCACCACCATGCACATCATATACCGGCCACCAGGCCCACTACAAATCTTTGACGAGGATATAACTCTGCTCCTCTCAAAAAACACAAAACCATCCACTCGAATATTCATCCTAGGCGATTTCAACATTGGCCTCTATGACAGTCTAGATCCCAATGCCACGACCATTCAAAACACAATGGCCGCTCTTGGACTCACTCAACGCATTGAACAAGCTACCCATGACAAAGACTGTACCTTAGACTGGCTTGCCGACCTTAATGTATCAACCAGCATTACAGCCAACTCCCCTTGCCCATGGTCAGCCCATAACATCATCACGTTCACTATCCCTAGACAAACTCAACTCAAAACTGTGCCACACCTAACCCTAGCAACCAGTGCAAGAAATACACGTAACATCAAACGCACTAACCTGCTCCCTCTACTAGGCCCTATCACTGAAGGCACCTACCCACAGGCCAACCCATCAGCCATGGTTGATCTTTACAACACCATTATCCTCCAAGCCACCGACAAAATCGCTCCACTCCAACACTGCAAACCAAAACAGACAGCTCACCTGAACTCCTGGTTCACACCTGAACTTAAGGATCTCAGATCTAATAAAGTGCCGCCGAATCACTCTGGAAAGCCTTACCATAAAAAAAAACAGGGCTCTATACATTGCCTCTGCTAAAAAATACAAACAAGCAATACTGCTAGCTAAAAACGCAACATACAATGAGCCCATTGCAAATGCCAAATCTGGCAGCAAGGAACTATTCACCATTCTGAGAGAAATTGAGTCTCCTACCAGCCCACCTGACACCTGTCAGAAAAACAAAACTTGGTGTACTCACATACAGCGTGCACTCCTGGACAAAATAACAATGCTCCAAAACAAAACTGCCAACAAAAAAGACAAGGTAACGTTGCCAGTCATAAACACTGACCTTCCAACCTCTAGAAATCCTTTACACCCCCCCCCCATTCGAATTCAGGCCAGTCTCCACAACTGAGGTAATCAAAATTATCTCCAGCTTAAAACCGTCAAGATGTCAAGGCGACATATGCCCTGTCCCAGTCATCAAAGACTGTGTTACAGAACTCGCCCCGTTCATCACCTCTCTCATCAATAACTCTTTCTCACAAGGCACAGTCCCCAAGAATTTGAAAGAAGCGTGGGTCTTCCCACTTCTAAAAAAAAACATCCCTTGACTCCAGCATCCCAACTAATTACCGTCCCATTACGACAGTCCCTTTAGTCTTGAAAATCCTTGACCGTGCCACCTACCTCCAGATACAGGAACACCTGGAAACTAACAACCTCCTGGGCCTATGCCAATCGGGTTTCCGACCTAGACACGGTACAGAAACAGCACCCCTTTACCTAAAAAACCAAATGGAAAGCATAATTGACAACGGAAAATTAGCCATACTACTTCTCATAGACCTTTCTGCAGCATTTCACTTAGTAAACCACAAAATACTATGTCACCACCTGCACAGTGCTGCACACTTCACACCTAATGCTATCGCCTGGATAATACCATTCCTCTCTGAGCGTACTATGAGAGCTTTTTCAAATTCAGCTAACGCCGCCCCTGCTCCTTGCGGGGTACCTCAAGGCTCTTGCATGTCCCCAAAGCTCTACACCATATTCACCAAGCTGCTGTTCGATCGCCTTGATGAACGTGGAGTGTTCTGTACAAACTACGCGGATGACACGCAAATTCTCATACACCTAACTGGAGACTACGAGACAGAGGGCCTCATTATGAGGAAGGCGGCCACGGAATGAACGGTGCCGGAAAGGGACTGGCACCGTTCATTCTGGGCCGCCCTATTACGAGGTCTGCAGCGGGTCCTGCTTTGGACGTCTGGTCAGATCAGGGTCCTTAGCGGGACCTGTTCTGAACATGGCATGATAACCTGTTCTGAGATGAGAGTTTGCCTGCTCACTGTATTCAGAGAGGCACAGCTTCCCCTCACTGATGAGGCCCAACAAGGCTGAAACACACGGATGGGGTTGCTGTTAGTACTCTTGTTCAGAGAGGAATTGCCATAGCATTTTGGTGCTGGACTGCCCATGAGGGCGGGACAAAGACTGATATGCAAATGGATATTTCCCATCTGTGAAAGGTACAGTGAGCAAAAAGCTTGTGTTGCAAACTCTCATCTTAGAACAGGTTATCATTCCATGTTCTCTCTGGAGAGGAGCGCCTGCTACCTTTTGTGAAATGCAGGACCCATCTATTCTTTGCTGTACAAAAGCCATAATGGCAGATAATCAAACGTTTAGTTATTCAAAGGAGCAGATTTTAGGAATTATGAGTGGCCCATCTATTTTTGATCCAGATGGCACTAATCTGAATACGGCCAAATGTACTGATAGTGATGATTTATTGAAACTTAAGAAAAAGAATATTAGGACAGGACTACATGGACATTTTTTACGCAAATATTTAAAGGCCAACAGTATCCCGGCTGGTCTGATTGTACGAAATGAGCCTTGCCTCTTTCTTTCAGAGAAACAATACACCACTACTTTCAGTCAGATTGCAATTAAGTGCAGCCGAGACCTTATGGTCTTAACTATTACCACAGCTCAAAGAATTAGTGCAGACACTCAAAAAACTTTGGAGACGGAGGAAGAAAAATTCCTAACTAACACTCTCATTTTAAATTCTAAAGAACAATTAGAATCAATTAATAAACTTTTTGAGGACTTTAAAAAGACTACAATTGCCAAAAAACTAGGAAATTGGCTAAAGGTATTCATGAATTTAAACTGGAGAAAGTCTTTCCATATATCACGGATGAATATGTCGAAGCCATGAACAAACAGTCCACAGTCAAAAAAGGTCAAGGTAGTAAGAAAAGAGGAGTGTCATTTTCAAGTACAAGTAGTAGTGGCTCAGATAACAAACAACAACAATTTAGTTTTCCCCAACAGTTTTCCCCAACAAAACCCACCCCCTTTTTTAGGCAGAGGTGGGATGGGAATTCCACAATGCGTAGACCATGGGGGAGGAGGCGACGAACTCGGTAAATGATCCAAGTTCCTTGATTCCTATTTTCAACTTGGCAAATCTAGTCATGAATCAATCTCAACTTTCGGTCTTATCAAAGGGCCTTTCATTCGTTCCAACAAGATTTCCCGGATCAAACACCACCCCAAGACTCGGGACTTCGATGCCCTTCCTCTTTTACAGCGCAAGACAACCAAATGCCAAGGGAAATCCTTACCTTTGAGAAATGTGTTCTCAAAGACCTGCATCTTCTTAAAAATAACAACATTAAGAAGTTCTTCAAACACAATGTATCCAGGGATGAGGATCAAGCCCTAAAAGATCTGTCAAACAACAAAAATATAATTATAAAACCAGCAGACAAAGGAGGGGGTATAGTTGTTTTGACCAACATTCAATATCTTAAAATGGTCAACAATTTACTAGAAGACACCGACAGCTATAAGAAACTAAAGAAAGACCCCAAGAAGGAAATTCAAACTGAGATTAATGAAACAGTTAAATTTGCTTTCGATCGTAATTGGATCACAGAAAACCAAAGCAAATTCCTGACAACAAGCCAGGGTTGCACGCCAACCCTATACACATTATCTAAGATCCACAAAAATCCATCTGATCCACCAGGAAGACCTATAGTTTCGGGTTGTGGCTCGATAACAGAAACCTTTATGCAAATTTATTGACACTTTTCTCAAACCCATCAGTATTAAAACAGATACATATCTCAGAGATAGCATGAATACAATCCAGATCTTTGAGAACCTCAATTTTGACCCAGAAAAGCAAATACTGGTCACTATGGATATAGCATCCCTCTATACAAGCATTCCTCAGGCACAAGCTTTGGATTGCATATCACAGTACTTAGTAAATTATGGGATACAAGACCGAGTCCCCGTCAGTTTTCTGTTGGAACTCTTGGAAATTGCATTATGCAAGAATTACTTTGAATTTAATGGTACGTTTTTCTTGCAAGTGAAAGGGACTGCTATGGGCGCAGCATTCGCCCCCAGTTTGGCTATTTTGTTTATGTCCAAATTTGAAGATGAACACATTCTTTGTGAAACCAACCCGTTCTCCAAATCCATAAGAACTTGGAAACGATATATCGATGATATTGTCTGCATTTGGGCAGGCTCAGTAACTGAACTATTTTCCTTTAAGGAATGGTTAAATCAGGTGGACAGTAACATCCAATTCACCATGGAACATTCAAGACATCATATAATTTTCCTTGATTTAATGATCAAACATGAGGATGGCAAATTGCAATGTTGCCTCCATCTAAAGGAGAGTGCAAGATATACACTTCTCCACTACAACAGCAATCACCCTCGCCTTTTGAAAGACAACCTACCCTATCGACAATATCTATGAGTAAGAAGGAATTGTACCAATCTCTCAGACTTCAATGAGAAGGCGGATGAACTGGGTTTGAGATTAAAAGAAAGAAGTTATCCTAAGAAATTAATCAGCCACTCACGTAAGCGAGCCAGATTCATGGACCGTGAGTCCTTATTAACAACAAAAACACGACCATCAGACAATAACAAAATAACATGGGTCCTTACCTTTGGAACAGACACTTTCAAGATTAAGAAAATAATTCTCAAACATTGGGATATTGTAAAACTCAATCTACCGGATGAGCCTCCTCCCCGCTTTGCTCTGAAAAGAGCTCCAAACATAAGGGACAAATTGGTACACTCTAGTTACCAAAAACCGCCATCTAAAACTGGCCTCTGGGACCTACAATCAACAAAAGGCCATTACCCTTGTGGTGCATGCTCCTCATGTGCCTTCACAAAGAAAATTCAAGATTTCAGAATTGGTGATCATACTTGGATTTTACCAACGCTAACAAATTGCAAGACTAAACAAGTGATCTATTGTATCGAGTGCCCCTGTGGACTCAGATACGTGGGACAAACCACTAGAGCAGTTAACATTCGAATAGCGGAACACCGATCTCGCATTAGGTGCAAAACCATCACCGCACCCCTTGTTAATCATTATTTGACGGCTAAACACTCACCCAATGACATTCTATGGTGGGTTCTGGACGTAGTCAAACACTCGCCCAACATATCCCGAAGTCTACTGGAGAAAGAAGCACAGTGGATTTATCGCCTAGAAACCCATACCAACGGGTTGAATGAGGAATTTATTCCACCTATTTAAGTACACAATTTTTCATAACCAAAGATGATATATCCACTATAACATCAGTGGAGATATAATTACAGCTTCCGGGCACAAATTCTATTGCCTAGCAACCCATACCAAGGGGTTGAATGAGGAATTTATTCCACCTATTTAAATATTCCATTTTTCATAACAAAAGATGACATATCCACTACATCATCAGTGGAGATATAATTACAATTTCCGGGCACAAATAGGGAAAGGAGGCACTTAGCAACAACAGCCCCTCGTACTGCATTGATCAACAAAAGCACTGATCCGATACGGCTACTTGATTATTAACCAACCTTTTATTATGCAGTGGTTTCACGTCTACTTAAGAACTCGGTCATATAGACACTATCACTTATATCACTTATAGATTTTACATATCTATAATGACTCAAATGTGATTTTTTTTGATCGTGCTGCACTTACCATTCACTTACTTTAATTGTTATTGAATTCGAAGCAATTTGATTGCTTGTAGACTGCATTATACTTAGCTTGCCCAAACATATGTGTCTTAAAGGTAACAGATGCCCTCTTCACTCGTAAAATTTCTCTATCTCTCGCGACAATTATTGCAAGATTTAACGTAACAAGCGTAGGTGCTTCCGTGTAACCTAGGTTACAATGTCACACTACTTCAGGAAGCAAAACGAAGATCCAATAAGCTGCCAGTACGTACAACACCGCGTCTGAGTAACCAAGGAGACACTGCTAGGTAATTCCAGGAAGTAACCCAAATATCCAATGAACAGCAAGTACACGCCCCTTAACAACCAATCGCAAGGAGCGAACTGGTTAGTCGGGATACTCAGTCGAACAATTGGAACGCTGGTGTAAGCCGAACGAGTGCTTCGTTTATCGGGATTCATTATGAAAGGGTAAGCTCTTGCTTTACATGTGGGAAGCTTTGTTGTACCTTCACTTTGGCACACCTATATATTTTTTTCCTGTTCTATATGAAGCATGGCAACGGCATGATCGTTTGATAACGTTCGACCACAGCTAATTGCAATTCTTGGTTTCTATCAGTGCAGGCTCGTGCTAGAGCCACGAGAACGGCACAAGAAAGTTTTTGTTTTGTGACTGTGTACTTTTCAAACCACAACTGGGAATCCTGAACCCATAGCATGGGAACTAAGTGTCCGCCCGCTATCATTAGGTTATAGCTCACTGTAGCTTCCTTAACTGATCGCTCGCTATCATTAGGTCATAGCTCACTGTAGGTTTTGCTCCCAACAAAATCATGTTCAAAACACGTTGCAAGTCGGGTCTGTATCCTAAAGCACGTCTCCTCTCCACTTACTTTTCAGGATTTATTTTTCTCTTGCCTTTCTGATGCCATTATACTAATTTGGATTTTGGAAAACTGAAAACAATGCAAAACAACGAAACCCAAACGACGCTTCAATTACATTGATTCCATTTGAACAATTACAGATGTACCCATGGCATAAAGAAATATACGGTAAAAATAGTATTTTTTAGGTCATATTACCTCATAGACTTTTTAAATCAAAAATAAGCAACTTAAGTGTTGATTTTCTGTTATCCACTTCTTTCAAAATTCGAAACTCCAAGACAACTGGAAGTTGAAGAATTGTTTTCTTTTTCAAAAAATCAATCATAAAGTTTGTTCAAAATGTTGAATCACAGCAATGACGGGTCTCTGCCTTGGGATAAACTGCCCTTGTCAATTCCTTACCAACCTTTGTGGTAAGAACTCTTTCAGGAGCTTTTAACTTTATAGTCAACAGCTATACCTATATTGAACTTTGGTAAATTTACCTTTGCAGTTAAATACAGGCAGTACGTAATTTTTTTAAAAAAAAGCTTTTTTTTTTTCCTTTTCTGTTTGCCTCCCTCACAGGGATTGGTTTCCCTTAAAAAAACTGCCCTGAGGAAGGCATATTTTTGAAATCTTGACCCGACAGGTGGTCTCGCCGAAACGTAATTGAGGTCATCAGACAAGAAAAACAATTTTGGGATTCTTGATAAACTTGATTTATAGTATTACTGGACCTCATAGCCAACTAACATTCAGCTGTCTTTTACGTAGGCAAAACTGTTTTACCAATTGTGTGGACATTCAGGCAAATCGGAGTAAGCAGGCAAACCTGTTGCAGTAACTGAGATTCTGGGTATTCAGGCAAATTTGAGATTCTGAATATTCAACCTGCATGTAGCAATTTCACAAAATGTAAATTGTTTTTTTGTTCTATTGTTCTATGCTGTCTGAAAACATAACGGCTTTTTGTTTAATTGTAATAAATATGTTTTCTGAACAGTGATATAAATAACTGAATGGTTACCTCAAGGACTCACCGATAGTTTACTTCCTTTCCTTTCTTCCTCTTTGCCCAGGGAATGTGTCCAACAGGGGGGTGATTGCGAAGGCCTCCCTAAGTCCCTTCCTCCGCCTCTTGGTCAAGATTAGAGGAGGGGAAAGGCCTCAGGGAAACCCTCTGGGGGAGAAAACCCTGTGTCGGCAGCTGCTGGAGTGATGTTGTCTAGACGGCAAAGATTCAGGAAACCGCAGTTTGAAAGCCGTCTAATAGAAAAGGCAGAAGAGGATGGAGAGTAAGGGGTAGGTAAGTATGAGACATGGAATTCACGGTAGAGAGTAAGGAATTACCTATAAAAGGGAGTTGTGAACCCACAGGCAGGAAGGGAAGTCCTTCAGTAAGAATCTGATGTGTATAGTAAATGGTTAGCTCAGAACTGAGTTCAGAATAAACAGAAGATTAGTTTAGGAATATTACCTGATGGGATCAAAAACGGGGACGTATAAGGAAGTACAGCAAGAACAAGCACCAAGAGGGCGGGTTGGCTCACAGGACTCAAGGCTCCTAAATATTGTTAATGGATAGAAAGAGTCAATTTGAATTCCCTATCGGGACCTTGGAATCCCTGATTATTGTATCCTACGTACAAAACACTAGGGGGTTAAACTCCTTGGCCGACTGATCCGCGTTTTCCGGATCGTAGCTGGTGAGGGTAAGAGCGAGGGCTCGAGTCCAATGCTTCGGGAAGGAGCCAGGAGAGAGGGTCGAGTCTGAATGGGGGAAGGACAGGATTAGAAAGGAAGGAATATAGAACACAGAAAGGTTTAGTAACACATTTTTTAGAAACAAACTCACGTAGCGTTGTCAATGAAGATTAGCAACGCGTCCGCGCGTTGTTGACAGGAACAGATGAACTGAATCTCGAGCAGGAAGGCGGTCCTTCCTCGGCGCTGGGTTGGTCAATGTCTAGACCGACACCTTCCGTAGCGGCGGCCATCTTGGTAGTAAAAATGGCCGAAATCCACCTATGGGACCAACAATGCCACAGTGACCACGGTCTACGAAGAGGCGTGACATTAATACAGTAAGTTTTTTAAACTCTGTTTTCTTTGGACTTCAGTAGCTCATATCTTACTTCATTTCCTGATCTTCATAAACAACTTGTTGCCCGTAAAGCATCTGCATGTTACGCTCACCTGGCTCCCACAGGGGCGTCGATCGGACCCGGACAGCTGCGGTCTCCTCCAACGTGAAGCGTAGTGCAGAGATGACAGACTGGACTGGCCCGCCTAATCTCGTCTGCTTGACCCGTAGAAGTATTCTCCTGCAAGTGGAGAAAGGGATTTAGCCACCCGTGGATTCTAGTATTAGCACCCCACTGTTCTCCCCACTAATCATCTCCGATATTCCCTTTCAATAATCTCACCTTATGTTTTTGAAGGATAAGCTCTCCATCCTGCGTGGAATGCAGGGGCGCGTAGATACCAGTTGCTTCACTGGTACAAAGGCGTTGGAAGAGTTCCGGATGAATATTGACTCCGAGGTTCCTGGCGAGAACCCGTAAGTATAAAGTCCAAAGAGTTCGATATGTCCGATGTTCAATCTTGTCCAATTCCCTTCTTGTGTTGCAGCTGGGTCCAAGAGAAGATTGTCTTGTTGCAGCTGATGGCGTTCAGGTAAGAGTCTGTATTACCCAACACTGTGTGGTAAAAGATACGTGTAACTTGTTGTTTTCTCTCTCCTTACAGGTGCAGCGTAAGAAGTTGCGGGATGTTAAAGAATAATGCCTCCGGAGGTAAATCAGGTAAGTCTGTGGTGGTAAAAAGAGATTGTATTTGTTGGCTCTCTCGGCTCACCTTATATTTCTTTTGTCCCCTAGATGCTTGAGTTCGGCGAGGAAAATGATGGAGGCAGCGCAAAATCGAAAAATGCTGTGAGGACTGGTGAGTATGGCGCGGCGCTGCAGCTGGCGATGAGACACGTGCAAAAATAATGTCCTTTCCAAGTTCAAAGACGTGATGGATCCGGAATCAGGTAAGGAATTAAAATAAAGTCTGTGTTCTAACCTTTCCTTCTTCTTTCCTCTTTTTCTAGGAGCTCTGGATTCGAGGCGGGCGTGGCAGAAGACTGGATGCTGACTGCTGGCACGGTGAGCGTTACGCTGCTGGATGCAGAATAACATGAAGCATGTGCTTCTGTTTGGGCGTGGTTTAAATAGCCTTCAAAGTAGTCCCAGGTAAGAAGTTCCCCAAGACCCACACCCGAGTAAAAAATACTCCCTGAAGTAAGTAGTCCCATTCAGGCCTCACATTGGCTTGACTTCATTGCAGCATGGTCTGCATGAGGTAAGTAATGTACATGAGCCTGATGCCTATGGTGCCAGGACTGATTTCCTCTATGAGCCTGGTGCCAATGGCGCCAGGACTGTACCCAGACAGCCCCTAGCCGGGGCTGCTGGGTTTTTAGTAAGCACCTGGATGCCTGCTTCCGGGGCTGATGGGCTTGGTCCGGATGCCCAGGGGGTAGGCATCATGACACTGCATTATATGCTTCAGAATTAATTTTCTCTTTTTGTTCATTGCATTAATTATTACACAGTAAAGAATATTCAAAACATTTTTTCTTTATACTTCTTTCTTTTTCGGCTGACTGCTTATTTTAACTAGAAAAGGTATCAATAGATTAGAGATATCTAACGATACTCAATTTATAAATTAGATTGAATTTATTTCATAAATTGGGCAAAACTTATACTTTTATTAGCAGCCTTTTGGAAACTTTACGTTTTTATCTTGTATAGACCCCCACTGAAAGCTGCATCACCAGGGGCAAACCCCTTCTTGTTAATTAATGTTAAGGAATGGGTTGAACAGTTCATGAATCTCATCCCCTTCCAGTCCAGCAATTGTTCCTGGGCTGAGACTGTGATCTCCTGTCTACTAAACATAGATCTAAGGCTGTTCAAGAAGGCGGGATAAGCATCTAGCAGAGTGTTGTTTGTGACAACTAATGGCATCGCCCAGGCTAACGCTGGCCCAGTTAAGTGTGCTATCATGTGTCCTACCTTGTCTCGGTCATTATGAAAAAATGCTGTCTTAAATGAAAACTGGACTGTGCAGGCCTCGATAAAAGCCTTAAGTGTGTGGGGATTCCCATCATTTAAACCGGGCCTGGAGGCAATTCAGAACAGCTAAGAACTCTTCCTACCTGTTGCCTCAAGAAAGCGTTTTCCTGTTTTAATGCCTACACTTCCGCAGACAAAGATTGTACTGCTGTAACTAACTGTTGTTGTTGGCCTAGGTCCATAGTTCCCTAGAAGATAGCTACCGTAACCTTGAGATGACCGTTCAGTATCTGGATAATCCCAGTTTATCAAAATAGGTGTTGCTAACTGTAATAAATATGTTTTCTGAACATTGATATAAATAACTGAATGGTTACCTCAAGGACTCACCGATAGTTTACTTCCTTTCCTTTCTTCCTCTTTGCCCAGGCAATGTGTCCAACAGGGGGGTGAATGCGAAGGCCTCCCTAAATCCCTTCCTCCGCCTCTTGGTCAAGATAAGAGGAGGGGAAAGGCCTCAGGGAAACCCTCTGGGGGAGAAAACCCTGTGTCGGCGGCTGCTGGAGTGATGTCGTCTAGACGGCGAAGATTCAGGAAACCGCAGTTTGAAAGCTGTCTAATGGAAAAGGCAGAAGAGGATGGTGAGTAAGGGGTAGGTAAGTATGAGACAGGGAATTTACGGTAGAGAGTAAGGAATTACCTATAAAAGGGTGTTGTGAACCTATCAGGCAGGAAGGGAAGTCCTCCAGTAAGAATCAATCTGATGTGTATAGTAAATGGTTAGCTCAGAACTAAGTTCAGAAGAAACAGAAGAAGATTAGTTTAGGAATATTACCTGATGAGATCAAAAACGGGGACATATAAGGAAGTACGGCAAGAAAAAGCACCAAGAGGGCGGGTTGGCCCACAGGACTCAAGGCTCCTAAATATTGTTAACGGATAGAAATAGTCAATTTGAATTCCCTATCGGGACCTTGGAATGCCTGATTATTCTATCCTACGTACCAAACACTAGGGGGTTAAACTCCTTGGAGGACTGATCTGCGGTTCCCGGATCGTAGCTGGTGAGTGTAAGAGCGAGGGCTTGAGTCCCCTGCTTCGGGAAGGAGCCGGGAGAGAGGGTCGAGTCTGAATGAGGGAAGGACAGGATTAGAAAGGAAGGAATATAGAACACAGAAAGGTTTAGTAACAAACTTCCTAGAAACAAACTCACGTAGCGTTGTCAATAAGAGTAGCAACACGTCCGCGTGTTGTTGACAGGAACAGATGAACTGAATCTCGAGCAGGAGGGCGGTCCTTCCTTGGCGCTGGGTTGTTCAACGTCTAGACCCACACCGTCCGTAGCGGCGGCCATCTTGGTAGTAAAAATGGCCGAAATCCACCTATGGGACCAACGATGCCACAGTGACCACGGTCTACGAAGAGGCGTGACATTAATACAGTAAGTTTTTTAACCTCTGTTTTCTTTGGATTTCAGTATCTCATATCTTGCTTCATTTCCTGATCGTCATAAACAACTTGTTGCCGGTAAAGCATCTGCATGTTTCGCTCACCTGGCTCCCACAGGGGCGTCAATCGGACCAGGACAGCTGCGGTCTCCTCCAACGTGAAGCGTAGTGCAGAGATGACAGACTGGACTGACCCGCCTAATCTCGTCTGCTTGACCCGTAGAAGTATTCTCCTGCAAGTGGAGAAAGGGATTTAGCCACCCGTGGATTCTAGTAATGGCACCCCACTGTTCTCCCCACTAATCACCTCCGATATTCCCTTTCAGTAATCTCACCTTGTGTTTTTGAAGGATAAGCTCTCCATCCTGCGAATCGAGTTCTGAGGTTCGAGGATGATGTCCATATATGGTATAAAAGGGGCTTTGTCCGGTTCCTGAATGTACAGAGTTATTGTATGCGCATTCGGAAATCCATAAAATATCTTTCCAATTGCTTTTGGTTTGGTGTAGCATGCAACGTAGGTACTGTTCAAGAGTCTGGTTGATCCTCTCCGTCTGACCATCGGTCTGGGGATGGTGACTGGTTGATAACCTCACGTCGATTTGCGCTAATTGACAACATCTCTTCCAAAATTGCGAAATGAGTGACTACCTCGGTCAGAGACCAATGCAGAAGGAAATCCATGTATTCGAACAATGTTTTCGAGAAATTCCTTGGCCAAAATTGAAGCGGAAGGTAATCCATTTAAAGGAATAAAGTGGGCCATCTTGGCAAAAAGATCCACAATAACTAGAATGGTGTTAAATCCATTACATGGAGGTAGATCAGTAATAAAGTCTAAAGACAAAGTATGCCCTGGTGTAGGTGGACTATCCAAAGGTTGTAAAAGACCAGCTGGTTTTTTCTTCTGACTTTTGTTTTGGGCGCAGATACCACAAGATAGCACAAATGACTTTACGTCTTTTCGCCAGGTGGGCCACCAGAATTGTCTTTTAATTTTAGCTTCAGTTTTTGTGATACCTGGGTGTCCTTCCATCAGAGCATCATGATAATTTGAGATAACTAGTTCTTGTAGTTCCTTGTGTGGTAGAAATAGACGCCCCTGATAGTAAGGTAGGTCATTGCTGACTGAATAATCTTTGCCTTTCTTTACCCAGTCCTGCAGGGCTGCAGGATCGAAAAGTTGTTGGATTTTTAAATGAATATCTTCTAAAGTCTGTAGATTAGTTATGCCAAGAATTCTTTGTTCTGAAATTATAGGCACCGGTTCCGGGTTCGAATATGCTTCTCCCATCCCTATTCGGGATAAGGCATCTGCCTTGCCGTTTTTACAACCTGGTCGATAAGTGATCACGAAATCAAATTCGGCAAAGAATAATGCCCATCGATGTTGACGCGATGATTGGGCCTTGGCTGTTTTCAAATACTGCAAATTCCTGTGATCGGTGATTACAGGGTTGGTATGCCTGGCACCGAGAAGATAATGCCGCCAAGCCTTGAAAGCAGATTTGATGGCTAATAACTCTTTATCAGTAACCGCATAGTTTAACTCGGGGGCCGAGAACTTTCTTGACCAGAACGCTACTGGATGAAGTTGACCGGTTTCAGGATCCTTCTGGGACAGGACAGCTCCCATGGCTAAACTGGATGCATCGGTTTCAACTATGTATGGAAGCTCAGGGCGTGGATGATCTAAGACAGGTGCAGACGTGAATTTCAATTTTAGCTCTTGGAAGGCTCTTTCAGCCTCTTCGGTCCACAAGAAGCATTTGTTTTTTCACAAAAGTGCTGTGATGGGGTGTACAATATGTTTGAATTCAGGAATAAATCTGCAATAGAAGTTAGCAAATCCAAGCATGCTTTGTACCCCTTTAACTGTACTGGGTGATGGCCACTTGAGGATTGCGTCCACCTTTCGAGAGTCTATTCAAACTCCTTTTGAAGTCAGGATAAATCCAAAGAATTCAACTTCTGTAGAATGAAAAACACATTTCTGCAATTTTGTGTATAACTTGTGCTGGCGTAGTTTCTCAAGGACTACACGAACGTGCTTAACATGGTCTGATTCTGAGGAGGAGTACACTAGAATATCGTCTATATATACGACAACACAGACGTCAATGAGTTCACGAAAGACATCGTTCATAAAATACTGGAAGGCTGCTGGTGCATTGCACAACCCGAAGGGCATCACCTGGTATTCGAATAACCCGTACTTGGTGCGAAAGGCAGTCTTCCATTCATCGCCTTTCTTTACACGTACCAGATGTTATGCCCCTCGGAGATCTAACTTAGTGTAGATACAAGCATCCTTTACTTGGTCTAGTAATTCGGGGATCAGAGGCAATGGGTATTGTTTTTTTACTGTAATCTGATTTAATGCGCGGTAGTCTATGCACGTTCTAAGGTCACCTTCCTTTTTAGGTACAAAGAATAAAGCTGAGGATGCAGGTGACTTGGATGGACAAATGAAGCCATTAGCAAGGTATTGGTCCAAGTATTGTCGTAGGTGAAGATTTTCGGGTTCCGTATGGGCGTAGATCCTACTGCATGGAGGTTGTGCACCGGGTACGAGGTCGATTTGACAATCATATGATCTGTGAGGTGGTAAGGTGTTTGCCTGTTCTTTTTGAAAAACATCCTGAAATTCTTGATAGTCCTGAGGTAACTGCATGACTGGATTAGTGACTGCAGCCAGGCCTTTGTTCAAGGTTTTTTTCCGGGTAACAGGTGTGTGCACAATCCGGGAAGGTCACTCTCTTCTCTCGCCATTCAATACATGGATTATGTGTTTCCAACCATGGCATTCCCAGAATTATTTGGAATTGCGGGGCATTGATTAAATCAAACACAATAGTTTCTCAATGTCCATCTTGACCCAATAGTGTCATCTCAGTAGTGGAATGAGTTACGGGCCCAGAGGCAATTTCAGTTCCATCGACTGTGGTGATGACATCCGAAGCGGTCTTTTTGCAAAGGGCCAGATTCATACTTGAGGCCAATTCTTGGTCCACATAGTTTCCTACGGCCCCACTATCAATGTATGCCCTTACTGCGTGCATATGTGATGGCTGCCTTTGATCAATAAGGACCATTGATATGATTAGGTGCAAAGTCTGAGTGTCCTTCTTTAAGCTCGGCAAGCTTGCCGGGCGTGGTTGTTTCCCGAATCAGGCTCTGTTCGGCTTTTGTCAGCAACTCCTACTACTTTCTTGGGTGGTAGGGCAATCCCGTAGAAAATGTCCTGCGGATCCACAGTACAGACACAATTGCATCTGCTGTCTCTTTTCTCTTTCCTTTTGAGTTAAGGGTCCTTTACCCCCCCCCGATCTGCATAGGTTCTGATGCATCTGTTCCTTTGGGGGTAACGTTGGGTTTAACCCATACCCGATTCTCGAACTTAGCTCGATCAGCCTTTCTGTTCTGAAGTCGGTGGTCTAGCTGGACCACTAAGTCTATATATTCTGCGCAATCCTGAGGTGGGTTCACAACTTGAGCCAAAACATCTTTGAGTTCTCCCCGAAGTCCACGATGAAATAATGTAATTCGTTTCTCCTCAGGCCATCCGGTTTCCACCACCAACCTATTGAAGGTTGCGATATAGGTTAGCAGATCCTGGTTACCCTGTCGTAGGGATAAAAGTTCGTTATCCAGGGCCTGTCCCTGTGAATGTCTGGCGAATAGTCTTTCCATGCTCCTTTGAAAACCCTGAAAATCCCGAAGAAAAGGGTCATCCTGGTTGACAAGTGGAATTGACCAATCAGCTGCGCTGCCACTAAGATATGATAGTACAAAGGCTACTTTGGCTTGGTCATCTGGAAAAGCTCCAGGTCTTCATAAAAAAGTGCAAGCGGCATTGGTTCATAAACACTGCAAACCTTTTTGGGTCCCCAGCAAAGCGTTCTGGTGGAGCTAAAGGAATAGTCCCTGGTAGAATTACTTGCACAGGATTGCTCGATGAAACAGGTGTTGGGATTCCCCCGAGTCCAGGTATGGGTGTTTGCCCACCTTGGTTTTGCAGCAGTTATCTAGCAAGATCATCAGTGCGTTTCTTTGACACAATCAGTTCTCTCCTGAGGGCATTAGTTTCTTGGCACGTGGAGTGCACTTCCGCCCTAAGTTCCCCTAATAATTGGTCTAGTTGGTCGGTTTCTGAGGTTTCCATTACGCCCAGGTGGGGATTTGTAGATAGGCTTTGCGTTCTGTTACGCTCACCTGGCTCCCACAGGGGCGTCGATCGGACCCGGACAGCTGCGGTCTCCTCCAACGTGAGGCGTAGTGCAGAGATGACAGACTGGACTGACCCGCCTAATCTTGTCTGCTTGACCCATAGAAGTATTCTCCTGCAAGTGGAGAAAGGGATTTAGCCACCCGTGGATTCTAGTAATGGCACCCCACTGTTCTCCCCACTAATCACCTCCGATATTCCCTTTCAGTAATCTCACGTTATGTTTTTGAAGGATGAGCTCTCCATCCTGCGTGGAATGCAGAGGCGCGTAGATACCAGTTACTTCACTGGTTCGAAGGCATTGGAAGAGTTCCGGATGAATATTGACTCTGAGGTTCCTGGCGAGAACCCGTAAGTATAAAGTCCAAGAGTTCAATATGTCTGATGTTCACTCTTGTCCAATTCCCTTCTTGTGTTGCAGCTGGGTCCTAGAGAAGATTGTATTGTCGCAGCTGATGGCGTTCACGTAAGAGTCTGTATTACCCAACACTGTGTGGTAAAAGATGCGTGTATTTAACTTGTTGTTTTCTCTCTCCTTACAAGTGCGGCGTAAGAAGTTGCGGGATGTTAAAGAATAATGCCTCCGGAGGTAAATCAGGTAAGTCTGTGGTGGTAAAAAGAGATTGTATTTGTTGGCTCTCTCGGCTCACCTTGTATTTCTTTTGTCCCCTAGATGCTGGAGTTCGGCGAGGAAAATGATGGAGGCAGCGCTGAATCGAAAAATGCTGTGAGGACTGGTGAGTATGGCGCGGCGCTGCAGCTGGCGATGAGACACTTGCAAAAATAATGTCCTTTCTAAGTTCGAAGACGTGATGGATCCGGAATCAGGTAAGGAATTAAAATAAAGTCCGTGTTCTAACCTTTCCTTCTTCTTTCCTCTTTTTTTAGGAGCTCTGGATTCGAGGCGGGCGTGGCAGAAGACTGGATGCTGACTGCTGGCACGGTGAGCGTTACGCTGCTGGATGCAGAATAACGTGAAGCATGTGCTGCTGTTTGGGCGTGGTTTAAATAGCCTTCAAAGTAGTGCCAGGTAAGAAGTTCCCCAAGACCCACACCCTGAAGTAAAGTAGTCCCAATCAGGCCTCACATTGGCTTGACTTCATTGCAGCATGGTCTGCATGAGGTAAGTAATGTACATGAGCCTGATGCCTATGGTGCCAGGACTGATTTCCTCTATGAGCCTGGTGCCAATGGCGCCAGGGCTGTACCCAGACAGCCCCTAGCCGGGGCTGCTGGGTTTTTAGTAAGCACCTGGATGCCTGCTCCCGGGGCTGATGGGCTTGGTCCGGATGCCCAGTGGGTAGGCATTATGACACTGCATCATATGCTTCAGAATTAATTTTCTCTTTTTGTTCATTGCATGAATTATTACACAGTAAAGAATATTCAAAACATTTTTTCTTTATACTTCTTTCTTTTTCGGCTGACTGCGTATTTTAACTACAAAGGTATCAATAGATTAGAGATATCTAACGATACTCAATGTATAAATTAGATTGAATTTATTTCATAAATTGGGCAAAACCTATACTTTTATTAGCAGCCTTTTGGAAACTTTACGTTTTTATCTTGTATAGACCCCCACTGAAAGCTGCATCACCAGGGGCAAACCGCTTCTTGTTAATTAATGTTAAGGAATGGGTTGAACAGTTCATGAATCTCATCCCCTTCCAGTCCAGCAATTGTTCCTGGGCTGAGACTGTGATCTCCTGTCTACTAAACATAGATCAAAGGCTGTTCAAGAAGGCGGGATAAGCATCTAGCAGAGCGTTGTTTGTGACAACTAATGGCATCGCCCAGGCTAACGCTGGCCCAGTTAAGTGTGCTATCATGTGTCCTACCTTGCCTCGGTCATTATGAAAAAATGCTGTCTTAAATGAAAATTGGACTGTGCAGGCCTCGATAAAGGCCTTAAGTGTGTGGGGATTCCCATCATATAAACCGGGCCTGGAGGCAATTCGGAACAGCTAGGAACTCTTCCTACCTGTTGCCTCAAGAAAGCGTTTTCCTGTTTTAATGCCTGCACTTCCGCAGTCAAAGATTGTACTGCCGTAACTAACTGTTGTTGTTGGCCTAGGTCCATAGTTCCCTAGAAGATAGCTACCGTAACCTTGAGATGACCGTTCAGTATCTGGTTAATCCCAGTTTATCAAAATAGGTGTTGCTAACTGTAATAAATATGTTTTCTGAACATTGATGTAAATAACTGAATGGTTACCTCAAGGACTCACCGATAGTTTACTTCCTTTCCTTTCTTCCTCTTTGCCCAGGCAATGTGTCCAACAGGGGGGGTGAATGCGAAGGCCTCCCTAAATCCCTTCCTCCGCCTCTTGGTCAAGATTAGAGGAGGGGAAAGGCCTCAGGGAAACCCTCTGGGGGAGAAAAACCTGTGTCGGCGGCTGCTGGAGTGATGTCGTCTAGACGGCGAAGATTCAGGAAACCGCAGTTTGAAAGCCGTCTAATGGAATAGGCAGAAGAGGATGGTGAGTAAGGGGTAGGTAAGTATGAGACAGGGAATTCACGGTAGAGAGTACGGAATTACCTATAAAAGGGTGTTGTGAACCTATCAGGCAGGAAGGGAAGTCCTCCAATAAGAATCAATCTGATGTGTATAGTAAATGGTTAGCTCAGAACTAAGTTCAGAATAAACAGAAGAAGATTAGTTTAGGAATATTACCTGATGAGATCAAAAAACAGGGACATATAAGGAAGTACGGCAAGAACAAGCACCAAGAGGGCGGGTTGGCCCACAGGACTCAAGGCTCCTAAATATTGTTAATGGATAGAAATAGTCAATTTGAATTCCCTATCGGGACCTTGGAATCCCTGATTATTCTATCCTACGTACCAAACACTAAGGGGTTAAACTCCTTGGAGGACTGATCTGCGGTTTCCGGATCGTAGCTGGTGAGTGTAAGAGCGAGGGCTTGAGTCCCCTGCTTCAGGAAGGAGCCGAGAGAGAGGGTCGAGTCTGAATGAGGGAAGGAGAGGATTAGAAAGGAAGGAATATAGAACATTGGAAAGGAAGGAATATAGAACACAGAAAACTTCCTAGAAACAAACTCACGTAGCGTTGTCAATAAGAATAGCAACACGTCTGCGCGTTGTTGACAGGAACAGATGAACTGAATCTCGAGCAGGAGGGCGGTCCTTCCTTGGCGCTGGGTTGTTCAACGTCTAGACCCACACCTTCCGTAGCGGCGGCCATCTTGGTAGTAAAAATGGCTGAAATCCGCCTATGGGACCAACGATGCCACAGTGACCACGGTCTACGAAGAGGCGTGACATTAATACAGTAAGTTTTTTAACCTCTGTTTTCTTTGGACTTCAGTATCTCATATCTTGCTTCATTTCCTGATCTTCATAAACAACTTGTTGCCGGTAAAGCATCTGCATGTTTCGCTCACCTGGCTCCCACAGGGGCGTCGCTCGGACCAGGACAGCTGCGGTCTCCTCCAACGTGAAGCGTAGTGCAGAGATGACAGACTGGACTGACCCGCCTAATCTCGTCTGCTTGACCCGTAGAAGTATTCTCCTGCAAGTGGAGAAAGGGATTTAGCCACCCGTGGATTCTAGTAATGGCACCCCACTGTTCTCCCCACTAATCACCTCCGATATTCCCTTTCAGTAATCTCACCTTGTGTTTTTGAAGGATAAGCTCTCCATCCTCCGAATTGAGTTCTGAGGTTCGAGGATGATGTCCATATATGGTATAAAAGGGGCTTTGTCCGGTCCCTGAATGTACAGAGTTATTGTATGCGTATTCGGAAATCCATAAAATATCTTTCCAATTGCTTTCGGTTTGGTGTAGCATGCAAAGTAGGTACTGTTCAAGAGTCTGGTTGATCCTCTCCGTCTGACCATCGGTCTGGGGATGGTGACTGGTTGATAACCTCACGTCGATTTGCGCTAATTGACAACATCTCTTCCAAAATTGCGAAATGAGTGACTACCTCGGTCAGAGACCAATGCAGAAGGAAATCCATGTATTCGAACAATGTTTTCAAGAAATTCCTTGGCCAAAATTGAAGCGGAAGGTAATCCATTTAAAGGAATAAAGTGGGCCATCTTGGAAAAAAGATCCACAATAACTAGAATGGTGTTAAATCCATTACATGGAGGTAGATCAGTAATAAAGTCTAAAGACAAAGTATGCCATGGTGTAGGTGGAATATCCAAAGGTTGTAAAAGACCAGCTGGTTTTTTCTTCTGACTTTTGTTTTGGGCGCAGATACCACAAGACAGCACAAATGATTTTACGTCTTTTCGCCGGGTGGGCCACCAGAATTGTCTTTTAATGTTAGCTTCAGTCTTTGCAATACCTGGGTGTCCTTCCATCAGAGCATCATGGTAATTGGAGATGATTAGTTCTTGTAGTTCCTTGAGTGGTAGAAATAGAAGCCCTTGATAGTAAGGTAAGTCATTGATGACTGAATAATCATGGACCTTTCTCACCCAATCTTGCAGGGCTGCTGAATCGAAAAGTTGTTGGATTTTTAAATGAATATCTTCTAGACTCTGTAGAGTAGTAATACCAAGAATTCTTTCTTCTGGAATTATAGGCACCGGTTCTGGGTTCGAATATGCTTCTCCCATCCCTATTCGGGACAAGCTATTTGCTTTACCATTCTTGCATCCAGGTCGATAAGTGATCACGAAATCGAATTCGGCAAGGAATAATGCCCATCGAAGTTGACGCGATGATTGGGCCTTGGCTGTCAGTAATGGTGTGCCTTGCACCAAGAAGATAATGCCGCCAAGCCTTGAAGGCGGATTTGATGGCTAACAACTATTTATCGGTAACCGCATAGTTTAACTCGGGGGCTGAAAACTTCCTGGACCAAAATGCTACTGGATGAAGTTGACCGGTTTCAGCATCCTTTTGGGACAGGACAGCTCCCATGGCTAAACTGGATGCATCAGTTTCGACTACGGATGGGAGCTCGGGGCGTGGATGCTTCAAGACAGGTGCCGACATGAATTTCAATTTCAGCTCTTGGAAGGTTTTTTCAGCCTCCTCGGTCAATAAGAAGCGTTTGTTTTTTCGCAAAAGTCCTGTGATAGGAGACCCAGGCAATCGACTTTCACATCTGTGGTGTTAGTCTGCAAGTATCTTGGTTCCTGAGTGCATGCTGATTGGTGCGTCTTTACCAAAGTGGGTCTGTTGCACGACCAAAAAATGCTCAAATTTATTTTGCTCGAGGTTTACCACCAAAATGTAGATGCTGGGTTGGGGTCAGGCAATATTGGTGGAGGTGGGATGGTGGTTGAGGCGGATTACTGGAACAGATGTGTGGGTTTCCCAGGCATGTATTGCATAGAAGGTACTGTGTTGTCTGTATTAGTATATCTCTTTCAGATATGAGATAGATGTATTTGTTTACTGATGTGATTGATACGATATGATATGGCATTTATTATGCGCCTGTACACAAAGTGTTTCTAGGCACCACAAGACAAGGGTGGGAAGACATAGGAAGGACAAGACAAACAATCCTACTAGGCCTTGTGTCATTTGGATCGTGTAAGTGTGACAACGAGAAATGCTGGGAGGACAGTGTGAAGTTCAAGGGAGAGGATAGAGGGGAATGCGATCAGGGCAGCGTGGCTCTGAGTTAGTGCAAGGAGGAAGGGAGGGTGTAGGGGTTACAGTTACAGCCCCTACTGCGCGGTAGGCCAGGAGGCAGTGCAAAAGGAGACCGGTCGTGGGGGAGACTGGTACCCAGTGAGTCTTTAAGGGAACCAAGCAACCAGTCGGTGAAGCAGACAAGTAAGTTAGCAAGGGAGTGGGAGAGAGAAGGCAGAGGAGAAAAGGAGGGTCTCCTCTGTTGGCCCGGCTCAAGTCTGAGAGATATAGGAGGCTGTTCCAGAGGGATGAACCTGCAGAGGAGAGAGAGCTACCCCCCACTCTGTATCTGGAGAAGCGTTTGACCCTCAGAGAGTTAGAGGTACCCTCGTAACACTAGCCAGGACAATGGCACTAGCAGAAGAACTGAAACATATAGATCTATGTGCTGGTTGGTTACTGAATATTGCAGTCCCTCTACCCAACTAAAAGATGAGGGAGAGGATTGATTTAGCGAGAAGGTTTCACATGATGCAAGGGTAGTCGACAGGGGATGCACTGCTTCGGGAAAAAAGGGCACATAACTCAATAGCCGGGATTGGGTTGAGGGCAACGACTGCAACAGCTACTTTTACATGTTTCAGGTAGAAAGTTTCTCCCCATTTTTTATTCTTGTTATGATATTCCTACACTAAAGGAGAGGTGAAAGAAAAGCCTTCTCGAGAAATAAAATTGGCAGGCTTTGAATTGTACACACAGTTATAGCAGTCAATTTACCACACACTTGTGTAAACATGCCAAGAGTATTGGCCTCTTCCACTGATGCCCAAAAACGTGCTTGCTTAAACTCAGTGAGTTCCCTGACATCAGAGAAGGTTTTTCCTGACCAGCTTTAAATGTACATGTAGGCCTCGTTCACAGTTACCCTTCACTTTTCTTTCCCTCCTGTTCAGGATACACTTCCATAATGTCACAAACATATTTACAATTTGATTTTGGGATTTTATTGAGTTTGAACCTACCTTTGGAAAGAAACACAGCACTTTACATCAGCAGGGTTTGCAGGCATTTATTTAAGCAATAAGTACCCATTTCACAGGCAGTAGCTTTGGCCTTTACAGAGGATCCCGGGTCATTACCACCCGGTAAAACCCATGGAATGGGTGCTTATTGCTGTTACCACCCCAGGTTTCCAATCTGGAAATCGGAGGCGCTCACAGCAATGTATTTTGCATGAATGAACGGGACAGCACTTGCTGCCCAGTTCATTCATACCAAGTACTTAACTAAGATGGCCACCCCTGAGCTAGAAGATGGGGCTCCAAGTGGTGGCCCGGGAGACTGGAGTGGCAGCTGAGCCACCGGCAAAGGAATAGGTGAGTTGGGTAGGGGGATCGGAGGGGATGGAACAGTGACCGAGGGAAGGGGATGGTGACTGAAAGGGCAGTGCAGCCGTCAGCTTGATTGGAATGCAGGGTTGCATCGTAGGATTCAGCCCGCGATCCGAGCAACCTGATCAGTTAGTTCCCCCGCCCGAGTGCTAATTACTTATTTGTTACCTCAGCCCCATGCCCCCCTGCTACCTGGCAGGGGCTGGCAGCCCATGTGTTCACAGCACTACATCTCCACTATGGGATGCCGTGAACTGGGCAAGCTATCGGAAGGAGGAACTAGCTCCCATTCCGAGATGGCTGCCGGAGTTGGACACCGAGTGCCCATTCCAAGATGGTCGGCAAGGAAAGGTCATGTCACAAATACGCCGACGTCAAACACACGACGATCGGAATAAATAGTTGCAGAGAGTGTTGCACAGCGTCTCGCAATCTCGGATTGTAGGGAGATACGTAGGTATTTAGCCTTTCTTGCTTCTCAGTTATATCAGGCCAATTTGACCACCCGATTGTTTAAGTAGATTTGAGTCTCAAAGGAGATAGTTTGCTAATGCTCATGTTTGATCTATTACATAGCTCCCAACTCACACGCTTTTGGCAGGTGTCACCCGCCTTGTAAACAGCGGACTCACCCGCCAAACCTCATGCACGCACATTCATTTCAATGGGCCTCTCACCCGCCAAAAGTAAAATCGGGAGTTTTCACCCGCTTTTGCGACATAAATGGTTGAGAGCTATGTCTATTACCACTCCAGCTGTGAGCTTTAAGAAAGAATCATTGCCACTGGGCACAAAGGTTGTGACCTGTGAAGGAGAATCGTTGCCAAGGTCGTGCGAGATGTGAGCAAAGATAACTTTTCATTGACAATGGTCAGACGAACTGTAAAATATGACAATGGTTGTAACCTGTAGGCTCAGACACTAAGATTTATGTTGCTGTCCCCTGACCACAATGACCTCTGATAATGAGCCTTTGCCTCTGGGCACCAGAGCTTATACACACCAATCATGGCTCATCCCAACTGGGCACCTAAGCAGTGAGCTATGATTATGGGTTTTGACCTCCGTGCCGTAGGGTTGTGAGCTGTGACAATAGCTTATTTTGGGTGTACTTTTTCTATCTTATTCAAGCACATTGGGGCGCGGCCGCTGGGCACACTATTTGTGAGATCTGACAATAGGGTATGTTCATTGGCAAACCAATCTATAAACTGCAACATTTGGTTATGGCCCAAGGTCACTCCACCTGTGAGCTTGCCAACGGGCACCAGAGTTTACAACTGTATCTAAGAGGCATTGCCACTTGGCTTCTCAACCTTTGAGATGTGGCATTAGGCACTTGAGTTGTGAGTTTAGAGACAGTCTTATTGAAAAGTTGACCCTCAGTTGTGAGCTGTCACAGAGAGGCTATTAGCTGCCACAAGGAGGCCTTTGCAATGCCCCCAAAAGTATGTGTTGTGGCAATCGCTCATTGGCGGTGGTCACGTGATGCAATGGTCAACAGTTTGCCACTGCCACCTGGGATCTGAATTGTGAGCTGCACTAGTTGAGCTCTGACTCAAAGGGCCTGAAGCGGAAGCTGCAACAATAGGTAATTGCCAAGGGGCACACTGGCCTCAGGT
Organism: Ambystoma mexicanum; assembly: GCF_040938575.1. Taxonomy (NCBI): domain Eukaryota; kingdom Metazoa; phylum Chordata; class Amphibia; order Caudata; family Ambystomatidae; genus Ambystoma; species Ambystoma mexicanum. Next base: position 83,821,272 of record NC_090931.1, read on the forward strand.
CTGGAGCAGGGTACGTTAGATTTTCACATTTGCCAATGGAGGGCCGGGGCCCAGTGATGTGAACCGTGAGAAGCAGCTTCTTTGCTGTTGGCAAAATGGAAAGAAAGGTGCCACGTTTCTTTAAAAACAAAAACAGATGCCGTAAATGTTTGCTCAGCGTACCTTATGACATAAAGTAAATATATGTGAATCTTTTGCATGTAGCGCCCATGGGATTTGCTGTTAAATATGTGTGACTTATTGGCTTTTCTTCAGCCTTACTTGTGTAACTATGAGAACATCCCCAAGAATGTTCTCCTGTACTGCATGTTGCTCTCAGAAATTCTGAGACCACTAATCACCTCCTAACCCACACATTGACCTGCGTATGCATATGCTGCGAACCTGTCCTCAGCTTGAAGAGAACCAACAGATACTCAGAAGGCAGCAGGCCAAAATGAATGGGATTACATGATTTGAATGTATGCATTCTCTCATCCAAAACATTTGATTTCCAAACATAAATATTTTATATATATGGTTCATCTTTATAAAAGCCTTAATGTTAGGTTCACTTTTATTTAAAAAATTAAAACAAAATTAAAAAAATAAAGAAATTCGCACAAACCACTACAAGCAAAAATCAGGCATTTTCGCTTCAAAAGGTTCAGGTTACAAATGATGCACAAATTCAACAATTTTAAATAAAGGCTTACACTTAAGGTAAGCGTAGAGATCCCATGGGTGGACAGTGAAATTGTGTTTAGAAATATGCACTATTTCCCTTCGCTGGGCCAGATTTCGGATGTCTGTGGCCGCCCAAAAGGAGAAAGCATTAAATAGATTGTGTAGAAGTTAGGATAGCGAAGGGAAAATCTAAATGCACAAATTCATGAAGAAACCTTTGAAATGATGTGCAATGTTAAAACAACATCAGTAACATCTCATTAGAATCAAAGAAGGAGATTTGTTCTTTTTAATCAACATGTTTTTCAAATGTGCCTGTGTCACCTGCATTGATTTCATATGTAAATTTTACACCTGACAAGATCACATGTGAACATGGTTATTTATGTTGTCTGAACCATTCATATTACAGACCAATGTAGAAGCTGCGCACATGGTGACAGGTGACTCATGAGGAAGCAGGTATTAGCACTGGCACTGAACAGTTACGCTCCAACCTTCCCTTACTTGTGTCCAGTTGGCAGTCAACTCATGTTCCAATCACTTCCTCTAAACGATGATTATCTGACCTGACAAAAAGTAGGTAATTGGGCTCTGCAACTTGCTCTGGTGTACTCAACTGTAGAACACCCTGCCCTCTCCAAATCCTAGGCATCAGAGATTTGGAAACACACTTTCAGCTAACATAACCTAGATGATAAAATGCTTGAATCAGTAGTCAAAGAGGCCCTCTGGCTGTGCCGCTGCCTGAGCTCGGCTAGTGCTATGAACAGAACGGTTATCAGTGCGAGCGTCACAGTTTCATTCAGTCTCCACAAAGAAATAAAATGACCTTTCATTTAAAAGATGAATACTAGTAAATTAATTGTACATAAACATATAAACATGCCACACTGTTAGGGAGAATTCTCCAGAATTGCTTATTTCCCTTACCTACTGAGTCCCTCAGCAGCTTTGCTGTATTGCTAGGATTTATTTTTTTCACCTGGTAAGAGTGAGAGCCTTTTTCCACCCATCTTTCATGTGTTTTGCTGTGTGTGTTTAACATGTGTTCATAGACTGTGGCGCCTCACATACTCCATAGGCATAATCTTTTTACTGTGTGTTACACAGCACCTTTAGTGCAGTGACACAGGGTTGCCTTTTTCAGACTTCCCACTTCAAACTCCATATTGTGGGACTGACTACTGTCTCCCTCAACATGCAAAGTTGCCATTGACTTTATTAGTCTTTTTTTAAAAGCACAGACCCAGTACAAACTATCTTACATAGAGTACTGGAAAGGATTACTAGCTATCCCTTTTTGTCTGTCTCTCATGGAACATGGTTTTGTTCTCTTTTCATTAAGATTTGGCTGGTGGCAGTGGTAACTACCCGATTTTTCCTGCAGTGGGTATTTTAAATAGCCTTGGTACTATTTTAGGCTATCTTAGTAGCCTCAAACATAAATCCGCTGGACCCCATTTACTTTTATTTGGTTCCAGCTGGGTTTATTCACCATTTCTTTTTTTAAAGGTCTTTCTCGTGTTTTACTCTGCGTGCCAAACCAGGTTTGGTTCCTTTGTTCGCTGTCCTTTGGCGGGCTTCTGCACAAAAGCCCTCCTTAGGTGCCTGAAAGTCTGGGTAGGCAGGATGTGAGGGAGGGATTTTTTGGACCCCTGCCATGGGTCCCCTTGGTAACCCAAGTCACACTCCTGTTTAATTGGCTGGGTGACTGTCCCGCCAGGACAAGCACCCTGCTGTGTGATTGACAGGCAGGCTGGGTGAATGGGGGAAAATTGCATAAAAAGCAGGTCTCTGGGACTGAGAAGGCAGAGTTGCCACTGGATCGAGAGAACCGAACAGAAGCTGACAGAAGAGGACCTCTACCATGACTGATGAAGCCCTGTTGTGGTTCCGAATCTCCAAACTTCGACAACAGGGAATATCTGCAAGGAATCTTCTCCCCTTAAGCTGGTGGGACCAACCAGTTTGCCAAACTGCAAGCCAGGCCTCCCTCCTCTGGTCGATTTTGCTGTGCGCAGCTACAGTGAACCGGATAGACAGGAGGACCGGGCCCTGCTTGTGTTTTAAGGAGCGCACCTTTTATTTGTTGCTTTGCTTTGCTCTGCTGCTGGTTTCTTCCCTGGGCAGTGCTGGATCATCCAGTCTTCATACTTCGTGTCAGTCCGACAGTTGCTTCAGGAACCTTGAGCCTGCAGGACCTGCCAGGAACGTCTGCCTCAGCTACAGCCTTCTTCTTCATTTAAGGTACTGTTCAAACCCGGTTGTTCGTTCCGTCTGACCATGGTGAAAGTATTTGAAATCTTTCGCCAATCCGAGGGCTTGTCCTTCTCTATTCTTTAAAGTAACTTTTCGTCCGACCAACTTTGTTCTGAACTCTTGGCAAATACTTAACCGCGAACTACTCTGAACTGTGTGATCTTCTGCAAAGACTTTCGTCCACTGACTTTGGCCCAGGCCCCCTGATTTGATTTCCTCACTGTAGTTGCCTTTTCTAGATTGCCTTGCTTACTTACTTGTTGGTGCTCCCCAACTTTTGTCTAACCTTGTCTTTCCCTCACTTTTAAATTGCTGGAGTACCATTTTGCTCACACTTCATTTTGAGCTCAACTTGTCCACAATCTATTGGGTGGTGTGTAATGTATTAAGAGTGCGATTTTTCTACTGCTTTACTTTAATGAATTGTTTTACAACTGATGTGTAAATAAATGCCAGGGCTCCTGCCCTCTCCCCTGCCTTTCATCCAGGCAGGGGAGAGGGCAGGAGCCCTGACCCCTCACCTGTAAACACTGAGGACCCAGGAGAAGCGACCACACCAGATTGAGGCCTACAATCAGCAGCTTCCACAAGGCAGGGTAAGGCCCCTTTGCCTATCGTGCACCAGAAACCAAAATCGAGGCATTTTATTTACTACTTCTGGCCCCGAACTTCAGAAGCTGTCCCTGCAATCGGAGAACAGCTGATTACTGAAAACAAAATGCCGGGCGCTGCACGGCTTCAAAACGAGGCTTGAATACGTTGCTTAGCAACGCCTCGTAGTCTCTCCCTTTTACAATCAACATCCGCCGGCAGGCGGAATGCCGGCGACGAAGGCCAGACAAAGGCCATCCCTGTTTGCCCTGCACCCTCACTTTCATCAAGGCAGGGGAGAGGGCAGGAGCCCTGACCCCTCACCTGTAAACACTGAGGACCCACGAGAAGCGACCAAACCAGATCGAGGCCTACAATCAGCAGCTTCCACAAGGCAGGGTAAGGCCCCTTTGCCTATCGTGCACCAGAAACCAAAATCGAGGCATTTTATTTACTACTTCTGGCCCCGAACTTCAGAAGCTGTCCCTGCAATCGGAGAACAGCTGATTACTGAAAACAAAATGCCGGGCGCTGCACGGCTTCAAAACGAGGCTTGAATACGTTGCTTAGCAACGCCTCGTAGTCTCTCCCTTTTACAATCAACATCCGCCGGCAGGCGGAATGCCGGCGACGAAGGCCAGACAAAGGCCATCCCTGTTTGCCCTGCACCCTCACTTTCATCAAGGCAGGGGAGAGGGCAGGAGCCCTGACCCCTCACCTGTAAACACTGAGGACCCACGAGAAGCGACCAAACCAGATCGAGGCCTACAATCAGCAGCTTCCACAAGGCAGGGTAAGGCCCCTTTGCCTATCGTGCACCAGAAACCAAAATCGAGGCATTTTATTTACTACTTCTGGCCCCGAACTTCAGAAGCTGTCCCTGCAATCGGAGAACAGCTGATTACTGAAAACAAAATGCCGGGCGCTGCACGGCTTCAAAACGAGGCTTGAATACGTTGCTTAGCAATGCCTCGTAGTCTCTCCCTTTTACAATCAACATCCGCCGGCAGGCGGAAAGCCGGCGACGAAGGCCAGACAAAGGCCATCCCTGTTAGCCCTGTTCGCCGTGGGAGCATCGGAGCATGCAATAATCTGGTCATTCATAGCCCCACCCAATAACTTGGAGGCGGCAGCCTAGCACTTTCTTCAAAGAGCCTCCTGCAACTGCACGCTACATCGCAAAGACCCCCTGCAAAATTGCGCTCACAAGGTTATGTAAGTACATTACCTCTACCTCAACAATCAGTCATCAGTTTCGAGTGGTGACACAAACTCCTCACTCTTTCGACACTTTCGAGGCTCCTGATTTCCCAGAGCCTGCATCTACTAATACTTTCCATCATCGCCTGATATATTAACCATCCCGAACCCCTCACCGGTTCTATACACCGCAACTAAGCCGCTAGGCGTACTGTCACTATCGCCTGTGAAAGTTCACGCCGACTGGCACAACCACGTTTTACTAGAGTATCAGAGAATCGCCTCGAAACGTATACGCATTGCTCATTCTCAAGTGCCATTGAATAAGATGATAAAATAGCCTATGGTCTCTAATGGACCATATCTGACTTGTGTTGTGCCCCATGGTCACTAATAGACCACATCTGACTTATGCTGTGCCCCATGGTCGCTAATAGACCACATCTGTCTTGTGTTGCGCCTTAAGGTCGCTAATAGACCTCATCTGATCTGTGTTGTGCCTTATGGTCGCTAATAGACCACATCTGATTTGTGTTGTGCCCCATGGTCGCTAATAGACCACATCTGACTTGTGTTGCGCCTTATGGTCGCTAATAGACCTCTTCTGATTTGTGTTGTGCCTTATGGTCGCTAATAGACCATACTTGATCCGTGGTGTGCCTTATGGTCGCTAATTGACCATACTTGATCTGTGTTGTGCCTTATGGTCGCTAATAGACCACATCTGATTTGTGTTGTGCCTTATGGTCGCTAATAGACCATACTTGATTCGTGTTGTGCCTTATGGTCGCTAATTGACCATACTTGATCTGTGTTGTGCCTTATGGTCGCTAATAGACCACATCTGAATTGTGTTGTGCCCCATGGTCGCTAATAGACCACATCTGACTTGTGTTGCGCCTTATGGTCGCTAACAGACCTCTTCTGATTTGTGTTGTGCCTTATGGTCGCTAATAGACCACATCTGACTTGTGTTGTGCCCCATGGTCGCTAATAGACCACACTTGATTTGTGTTGTGCCTTATGGTCGTGAATAGACCACATCTGATTTGTGCTGTGCCTTATGGTCGCTAATAGACCACAGCTGAGTTGTGATGTGCCTTATGGTCGCTAATAGACCACATCTGATTTGTGTTGTGCCATATGGTCACTAATAGACCACATCTGATTTGTGTTGTGCAATTATGGTTGCTAATAGACCATACTTGATCCGTGTGGTGCCTTATGGTCACTAATTGACCATACTTGATCTGTGTTGTGCCTTATGGTCGCTAATTGACCACATCTGATTTGCGTGGTGTCCCAGCCTCTTACGCTATGCATTATTGTCACTGTCTGCTTGCCTTATCTAGGTGCCCTCCGTCCCTACATCTTAGCCCTGTTGGAACAGGCACACCTAGACGCCTCCCACGCTATGCACTCTAGACAATGCCCATCCGTGCCTCATTTACCTGTGCCCTACTAGTGAATGGTGCCTAGACCCTACAGACCTAGCCGCACAGCCTAGATACAACTTCTGACACTAGTACCTTGACGGCTAGTTATCCGAGTCCACATACACCAAGTGACAGTGCCAGCCAACAGCTATAGCTTCGCACTATGCCTAGCTCATTCAACATCTACTTTCTAATGATCATGGCCACACTGCACACTTCCCCCAGATATAGCCACACTGAAGCACTCCCTTGCAAGCCAGCTCTCGCGTCCTTACTCACGTTACCCAAGTCACATAACCACTCTGGCTACATCAGCCTCTGTAAGCGATATTCAATCAACACTACAGCCAAGTCAATGCCTAGTCTGGGATGCTGAGGAAAACCCTTATTAATGTATTTTTATGTCTAGTTCAGTACTCTGGATGACCACCCTTGTATAACACCCCCATCTTAGAATCCCCCGGACCCCACTGAGCCAAGAAATAGGTTTGTTTTGCAAATTAAAAGGTTTATTTGAGAATGTAAACAATATATATATATCACACTTTATAATCAATGAATATCTGATAGTACACTTAGACATATGATGTTGATCAACAATGGGTAATCTGGCACTAGCACACTTCTTTACAATCAATGAGGAGTTAGTATAGGATGGATAAAGTAGCAAAAATACTTTTATGATTTCAAGGGAAAAGCAATGAGGAATAAAATGCAGTACAGAAATACTTGATATGATTTTAGCAAAAGATAAGATATTCACTTTTCCTCTGGAAATTCACCCCCCTCCTATATGCAATGTAAGAAATGGAAGGAGATGGAAAGAGGAGCACACAGTTCTCAGGAATGCAATCAAATACAATACGAAATTCAGTTCCCCCCAGCAAGCTTAGAGGAAACAGGTAGGAGTTTGAAACACAGGCCCAAAATGCTTTTTAAATGTGATGGCAATGGATGGGAAAATGTGCCAACTGATTTTAATGCCCTTTAGAGATTCAGGGTGAGTGGGAGATGCGTGTTGGTATTAGTTCAGGCTCACCTTAGCAATGCTCTATGAGTTTTTACCAAGTTGCAAACGGATTTTAACAAAAGAAAGAATGGAGCTGCTATTTTGACAAGTGGAGAAATTGAGCCAAAATCGCAAATCGCGGTTCTAGGTTCTAGGTTCGTTGGAAAGCCTAGATTCTAAGCTTTCAGGGGAAAGTTAAATCTCGGTTCAAGAGATACGGACGATTTAATAAAGGTAGATTTTCGGATTTAAAGTAAACTCAAAGTGACAGGTGACAGCTTGCAGCTGCAGAATTGACAGGTGACAGTTGTGCAGCTTTAAAAATGACAGATGACACGATTTCTAGGAGGCAGTTCTACTTAGGTTAAAATAGTTTGGATTATATTATTTTAACTAAGAGATTGGTTCTGCACAGTTCTGCTAGGTACTCACGATATAAATTTGAACTAGGCCTCGTCACGGATCCGGTCAACACGTCCGGCTGCAGATCTGTCTGCTCGGCGGGTCAATCAGGCACCGGTTCTGCTCACAGCGATCTGGGTCAGCTCTGCTCTGCTGGTCTAGCCTCTCTGTATTCAGCGCCCTCTGGTTCTGGATACTGCTCTGCTTTCCGGTCCGGATCAAGTGGATTCTGGATGTAACACTGCTTTCTGGGTACTGGCAAGAGTTCTTGGCAAAAGAATTCAGACAGCTCGCCCGGCTGTGGAATAGTTTGCAAATGATTTTGAGGCCTGCTGACAAATACTTTTGCTTGCAGTAGGTCTTCTAGGTTCAAAGTTCTGTAGTCTCTGTTTGGCTTGGAAGTCTAAGTGTTGGATCTCTGGATGTGAAGTCGTCGGTCAGCATGCTCCGCAGCAAATGGAATTGAATGTCTCTACCTGTCCCAGCAGTCTCTTTTTATGTGTTTTGAAAATGGGTGTGTGCCTGGGCCTAGCTAAGCCTGCCCCTCTCTACTTGTCATTGGCCAATTCCTCCTCTCTCCCTTGATTGGGGGAAGGAAATGTGAGTCAGAGTGATGCTGTAGGTTTTATGGTCAGAGGATCCTCCCCTGGTCAGTTTGCCCACAAATCTATATTTGATTCAAATACATCTTTCCCAGATATACAATTTGTTGAAATTACATGTACACAGTATATATTCCTTATGGTCCATGCTTGTCCGCCTCTGATCTTCCTGGGGGCTTGCATTCAAAAATGACAACATTTTGCGCTTTTTAACTGGTTTTGCAATATCGGACATTTACCCAAAATTACACACATGTGCGCAAGGAGTATGGACATTAATTGATGAAGTGTCAAATTTTTAACATGCAGACATTTGGAGTAAGACCCTGTTTTCCACTAGCAACCCCCAAGAATGCACCACAGGGTCCTAACGCCTCTTAAAATGTTCACAGAAAAATCACAAAAATAATGATATTACTTATATAATTCTGATAAGTCCGCACTATGAGTTATCTATCTTTTTAAAATTATGCTCTGGTCAAAAAGGGGTGTGGCTTCCCACATCACAGGGTGGAATAACTGGTTTATCCACTCCACCCAAGCTCAGCTGCTAGCAGAGGCACTGCCCCTCCCAGTTTCCCCTAAGAGGAAGCCACTTTTACGACGCCCCCAATATAACATTTGCCTGAGTCCAGGACAGGCATTTGTTCAACTCCCTGTAGTCCCCAGCTGCTCCACCCCTAATCTAATCAGAGAGGTGTTAACTCCTTTTGGGCCAGGGGCAGAGTGGCTGTTGATCCAGTTTCAACTCCTGTCGGGGGGTAGTTGTCAGGCAGAATTCAGTTTCATTAAGCCAGGTTTCAGCTAAATGTCACTTTTTGTTCCCAGTTTTCTACATTCAAATCAAACTGACAATTTTTACCTATACATTAAATAATTACTCCCTTCAAGTCATTTCAGAATATAGTTTTACATTGTATCCACCTCTTAGCAAGTCTTTCCTTGGTCTGGTTTTGTTTCATTTGTTCAGTTTTACACAAAAGTCTGGTGGTTTTAAAACGCTGGCTTTCTGATAGTGATGAGTACTGGTAAGGCAACCATTTTTGGGATTAAGAAAATGAATTCCCCACAGTTCTGGGTTGCTTTTGGCAATCAGCATTGCCATTCCCAATGGTTTCAGGCTACTGTGTGTTTAGCCCAACGGTGGTTAGGCAGTGCCCGCCTGTGCTCATAACATAGGCAAAAATGGGTGGCAGCCTATTCTTCATGTTTTCCCTGTGCACTCTCTGGGGAGTTCTGGCCATCAAGATGTTTTCCATGCCAGTACTGCATAGTTTTATTGTAGGGCTTGGATGTATGGGTAAAAACATCCCACAAGCCCCACCTCTTGCGATGGCCTTTCTGTCCTTTCTCAGATGGAACTCGCAAGATCTGGGATGTTCTCCTCATCTTCTTCCGGTAGATGGCGCAGTTCAGCATCTTTTCCCCCATCCAGTTGGATCGATCGGTTCTCCTCGCCGGTCCTGATGGGAATATTGGGCGGTACCCCTGGCCCCTCGGGTCTCTGCTCCCGGTCCCCGGTCGTCCTCCTTGGTCAGTCTCCATGGTTTCATCTCTCCTAGGATGATAAAGCAAAGCGGCAATACACATTCCTAGACATTTTTCCACCACTATTAATGGTGTGGCGAACATATACATTTTATGAATCAGAAGATATGAACATATACATTTTCTTTTTTAACTTAGGAGACAAGAACATATATATATATATATATATATATATATACAAGGATCACAGAATTTTATATGCTATATGTGGAATATTTTAGGGTTGGAACTGAATTACTCTGGAGCGGCCCCCTCTGGGATTCCAGTGGATTCCTCCAGTTGTTGCAGAGTGTGCCTGGGATGGCAACACTTTCGCTGATTTATATGTACCCACTTGTCTTCCCCCTCTGCAAAACCGCCTTTGGGGATGCGGATCTTGTAGGCCACAGGGGAGATTTTGTCTATAATTTCAAACGGTCCCTTCCATGTAGGCAAGAATTTTCGCTGTTTGGCCTGGTTCCTTTGGAAATTGTATAGATAGATCCGGTCCCCCACAGTATATTCCTTCCTGGTGGTCCTCAGGTCGTAGTGGGTTTTCATGCTATCAGCTGATCTTTCTAGATTCCGCTGAGCATAGGCAAAAGCATGTTGAAGGTGTTTCCTTAAATTCTCCACATACTCATGAGTTGTGGAGGCCTTTATCAGTGTCTGCCATTGGGTCCTGTAGAGCAAATGCTGGGGAGGCACCATCTTGCGCCCCGTCATCAACTCAAATGGTGACATTTTAGTTGCAGATGAAGGGGTAGATCTGATGGCCATTAGGACCAGAGGTAATCGGATATCCCAACTTGGCCCAGAATCTGCGCCAAACTTTTTTAAGATGCTCACAATGGTTCAGTTATATCTCTCCACTGCTCCAGAAGAAGCTGGCCTGTAAGCAATATGTAGCTTTCTTTTGACCCCCAGTATCTCCCACATCTTTGTCATTACTTCACTGGTGAAGTGGCTACCTCTGTCTGACTCAATCCTTTGAGGTAGACCAAAACGGGAAAAGATGTGGTTAATCATCAGGGCAGCTGCTGTTTCTGCCTTGCAGTTTGGGGCTGGGAGACATTCCACCCACTTGGTAAACAAGCATGTAACGGTCAACATGTACTTGTTTCCTCTAGATGAGCGAATCACAGGGCCTACAAAGTCGATTTGCAAATCTGACCATGGCAGTGTCATCCCCCTCTTTTGGAGAGGCGCACGGTGTGTGAGGGATGATGGCTGAAATTGTGCACACACAAGACACCCCTTCAAGTATTGTTCGAGGTCCTGCCCCATGTGTGGCCAGTATGCAACCTCTCTTAAGATTTCCAGTGTTGTGTGAAACCCCCTATGACCGGCGATGGCCGCATCATGGGCGTGACTTAACATCAGGCTTCGGAATGAGGTAGGAACCACCCACTGATCATGGCCAGCTTGGGATTTCCTTACCAACAAACCGTCTTGGATTCGGAACATTTTTGGACATTTCATCAACACTCTTAGGTCCTCTTTCCCAATGTAATCGGTGTCCGTCAGGGGAAAGTTCTCAGGGTCCTCTAGGTGTTGGTAAAACTTACCAATAATTGGATCCCCCTTCTGAGCTGTAATTAAATCAGCATCAGGGGTCTCCTTACTCCATTGTGCAGTTGAAAGATCATTGTGAGCATTTGTCTGGGACCTAGTGATAGCAGTGACCTGGATTTCCCCCAACAGGGACTCTATTTCTATTAGATCCCCTTGGATGGCCCCGGTTTTGGCCAGCTGATCAGCTAAGTCATTTCCAGTTTTGTCTGGTCCCTCTACTTTGGAATGACCCTTGATCTTTTTCCAGTAGATGGTCATCCCATTCGATGTGACCAGATCATCAAAGTTTTGGATTAACTTCCCATGTTTCAAGGGTTTGTTATTAGCACATAACATGCCTCTGGTTTTCCAATTAACCAGGTGCTCCACGAACCCGTCCGTACATAATCCGAATATGTGATTATGACCAGTTTGTGGAGTTGATGTTGGACAGCAGTGAGGATGGCCTGATGCACAGCCATCAATTCTGCCACCTGACTACTTCGGGGACCAATTTTGTATCCAGCGGAGGGTTCTGGGAACTCCTTCACCCAGGCATTCCCTACGCCGGCCACCAGTTCTTTCTCCCCGTTGTTGTCAACATGGTACGAGCATCCATCCACATAGACAGTGGGAATTCCCTCACACTTGTCTTCTTCAAAGACTTTGTGTGGGGAATTAAGGTATGCCTCCATGTTGACCTTGATTTTTAGACTTTCGTCCTCGAGACAGTTTTCTCTGGCACAATCATGCAAGTCAGCCAGACCTTGCGCAAGGGGACTCTTCTTGTTTTGGCCATATCTGACCTCCACAGGAAAGCCTTGCATTGACAGAATCCAGGAAGTAATTCGGGAATTACTCACATTTCCGGCCCGGATTCTGTCACTTTGGAGATATTGCAGAGGCTGGTGTGGAGTCTCCACTATGATGTGTTCCCCCTGGATAAACGGGCGGTAATTCTTCCATGCCCACACCGTTGCCAGGAGTGCCTTCTCACAAACGTTGAATTTTTCCTCCACAGAGGATAAAGTTTTGCTCGCATAGGAGATTACTTTATTGACCTTGTCATGCTTTTGGTATAATACTGCCGTCAAGCACGTATTAGAGAACCCCGTCTCCAGGAAGAACTCCTTGTTTCTGACAGGGTAAGCTAGGCAAGGCGCTTGTGAGAGGCTTCTTTTGAGTTGTCTTACCGCCTCGGATTGTTCTGGACCCCATTCCCACCTGACCCCCCTCTTTAAGAGATGAATCAGGGGTCTAGTGATCTCTGCGTAGCCTTCAATGAACTTTCTGCTGTAATTAGTCAGTCCAAGGAGGCTCCTTAGTTCCCGCAGAGTTGTGGGGTCTTTCAGTTTCTGGAGTGCTTCCACTTTCTTTTCTTGGGGACAGAGACCCTGAGGAGTAGCGGCCTCCTTCAGCTGGGTGGAGAAGTCCCTGGTCAGAGTGCCGATTTGGACTGGAGGCTTCAGGTGGGAAAGGCAGCCCTCATGGACCTGGAAAATCACCTCATCCCTCCTGAAGTCACAAGTCACATCTTCCTTACCATAAGGGCAAGAAGTGTACACCAGGAAGTTCCCCCCATGCCGGGTGAAAATCCTGTCTGGTGTTGTATTGTCCTCACTGTCACTGTCAAAACAGTCCTTGGGGATTGGTCCTAACAGTTCATTTCCTTAATCAATGGAGAAATGTCGGTCATCAATCGCCATTCCAATAATGGTGCCTGCGGCTAGAGTAATACTCTTTAAGTCGCTGTTATCCACCTCTATTGGAATGGTGTCATGTTCTATGTTTACCCCTAACCCTTGCTGTTGGAGAGAAGCATTTAGATGCATATAAGCATCAGGGTTTTTCAATTTTTGTCCTCTTTTAACTTTCACTTCCAGGGAGAATTGTCGGGTCCTTTCTGGGATGTTGACTTCCTCTTTAATCTGAATTTCAACTGCATAAGGTAGCAATTGAGCTGACCTAAATGCTTTTTCTGGATCATCAAAGCCCATGGGATTATCCGCTAATCGGGACCAAGCTTTGAAGTTTATTAGGTCAAAACTAATGGCAAAGCGATTGAGAATGTCACTGCCTAAGTAAAAGGCGGCAGTGATGTCTCGCACGACCCAACAATTATGGACTATGCTCTTGTTGCCAATGGAGATTTTGAGCATACACCTGCTTGGCAGGAGATGTTTGGAATTAGGTGCTTCCAGGTCCATTTCCCATTTGTCTATCAGTTTGAATGTGGGAATGGCTGGATCTTTTGGGAGTTGGCGGAACATGGCTTTGCTGATGAAGCTCTTACCATTGTTCACACACACTCGAGCGAGAACAGAGTCCTTCCCATCATTTAACTGAACAGGGATGAACAACTGCTCTCCAATTTGCTGAATATCAGCCAGGCTCTGAGCTGATTTCACATCTTTCTGGGCTATAGGAGTGGGAGTTTCTGATTGTGGATTGGTGAAGAATTTCCGAGTGTTTCCTTCCAGTGTGGAATACCACCTTAAACTGGAAGGAAGGTTGATTTTCAGAAATAGAGAGGACCCCCCATCACCTGTCTGTTGTCCTACTGCTATTACTGTCACGTCTGGAGTTTGGTTGTTCTGGAAGTGAAATTCTACTTGGTCAGATTTTTGTTCAACCATGTGGCAGGTGCCGTTTAAACTAACATGGTTGACACTCTGTTTTAATTTTATGGGTCGGCTAGTCTGGGTCCAGAGGACCTTGTTTACATAATCTATTAGGGGTGACAACCTTCTCAGGAGGTCATTCCCTATTAAACAAGGGGTGCCCTCTGGAGTCACTACTATGACCGGGTGTTTCACCTTGTGTCGCCCAATTTTAATGTCCAAGTCTGCAGTCCCCTCAACGGGAATTTCCTTCCCGTCAAAGTTCTGCAGTTGTCCAGGAAGAGAGGTGAGAGGAATCCGGTAATTCTCCCCCCTTCCTGCATTTAGTTCCTCAAAGGCCCTTTTGGACAGAAGGATAGCTTGGGATCCAGTGTCCACCAGTGTTAAAATTGTACCCTGCCCCTGTACTTGTACCGGGGCACAGTATCTTCCCTCCTTCTCCTAAAGGGGGCACAGATAATACACATTTTTGGACAACTCGTGGGCTAACTTTCTGGTTTTGGACATTGCTAGCGAAAGGATTTGGGCAGAATTCTGTGGAGAGCCATGGGAATCTGAAAGAAAAAGTTCGCAACTGGAGATCAGAGCCATTGTGGGTTCCCCTGGTTCCGGTTCTGGGCCACCCCCCCCTTTTTGGAGGCAGTCACCAGGATGGGTTTGAACCAGGGGATTTCGGTATTGTGGGTTCTGGGATAAGATTATGGGCGGCGGTAGCTCAGTCTCCACATCTCCCCAGTCTGAATTGGCGTCCCTTGGGACCCATATTTCCTTGGGAGGAGTTCCCCCATCTCTAAAGGAGAAGATCCTTTCCCCAGGATCCTCCGAGGATCCCTCTCCCTCAAATTGGAAGATCTGTACCTCCTCCACAAACTGGGTCTGTTTGGGTACTTTGTTTCTCCTACCTCCTCTCTGCTCCTTGGGTGGCAGACTTTCAGGGGTAGGAGATTTTGTTTGCGGTTCCTGGTTTTCCAGGGGCTGTTTACAAGTTGGGAAGGAAGCTTCCTCCAAGGCTTTACACACCCCTTCCCCTTGTGCCTCCTCCCTGGGAACCGGTGGGTTATCGGGGTGCTGCCCCCGTCATTGTTCTGGAGCACCAGGTCCAGAGTTTGGGGCATTCTGCGGTGGCATGCTCATCTGAGGGTTCTGTTGAGCCGTCAGTATGTGACCCAGATCCCGTGCCATATTTTGGACCTGGCGCTCAAGTTGTGAAACCCGCTCAGGCTGATACGGGGCTCTATTTTCTCCCCTGGGCTGATCCCGGGAAGGGTAGCTATCCCTTCTCTGGTAATACCCCGGGTTGGGAAGATTTGGGTACCCCTCCATCCTTGGCATCCCCTCTCCCGGATTAGGTTGTCTGGGCTCAGGGAATTGGGGAAAGAAGGATGGATGGTTTTGGGGTTGGAAATTGGGTGGATACCTGGGAAAAAAGTTCTGGCCAGGATTTGGTGAATTGCTGCCCTCCTGGGGGAAGTTAGGAGGGAAGTTCCCCGGGTCAGGTGCTTGGCTGGATCACCCCCCTTGGGCTGGAGGAGTCCACACATAACCCAGGATTGGTCGGTTTCCCTTGTAGCGGGGACTTACATAGTCAGGGGAGCGGGGGACCCCATTTGTGGGACTACCTCCTCGACTCCCTGTCTGTGACTGGCCCGAGGGCCTTCTGGGCTGTGAATTATTTGGTGCAGGCAGGTTTTTAGGCCCCCCCATCTCCAAATCTAAAACGGGGGCAACCTTTACCTCTGCCACCTTGGCAGCAGCAGGGGTGCTGTTGGTTTTGGGGTTTTTCGGCACGTTATTTTTATTTTCGATAGGCTTCTGCACCTCATAGATCCGGGTAGTCTGTTCAATGACCCAGTCTAAAGATCTTTTCTCATGAAAATCTCCCACGAGCTGGGTCATTATGTATTTGGGTAAGGCATGGAAAACCATATTGATAAATTCTCTGCTATCCGTGCGCACCCTTCTGGTGGTCTGCGCAAAAGCACGTTTTAATTCTTGCACAAACTCTTGTGGGGCCTGATCCTCCCCACATTGCAAATTGGTAGGCTGCCTTGCGAGCCTCTTGAGGATTTCTGTGAACAGAAAAATGTTTCAAGATGGCCGCCTTATAGGTGGACCATCTTAAATGATTTTGGTCCTCCAGCCCCGCAAAGAAACTGGAGTATTCTGGGGAGAATGTCCATTTGATATACTGGATGCAGCTACTGCTGTCCTTCAAATGGAAAGTCTCCATCATTTGCTCATAGAGCTCCAAGTGTTCCCAAACGGAATACTTGGCGTTCTTATAATAAGGAGTGATGACACTCCTGATTGCCTTTATTTGTTTCAATGGGTCTTTAAGCAAGGCCCTTTTGCCTTATTGGCCTTTTTGGTTCGGGTAAACCTGGTCCATTCATCCTCTGACTCAAAAGCGCTGCTCCCAGAGGTGCCCGGCTGATCTTCCAGGTTTTCCCGGATTCTGCAAGCCTGGGAATGGCTGGCAGAATGTGGGGACCTGGTCTCCTGTGTCCTGTGACACTCAGAGGAGTCTTCAGATCCCTCCTTGCTACCAGGATTTGCTGGGTATCCCCCCCACTGACCTAACTGGGCAGAGGTTTTTAGGATGCCCTTAATGGGCCTACTCTCCTGGGGTTCCCCACTAAATTGCACTGTGCTTGGGTGCCCATACCCGGATACCCGCCCATCCATTCCTGGGAGGTACTGGCCTATGAGCCCCATACTTCTAGCTGGATAGTAATCTGCCATCCCCGTGGCCCTGGGCTCATGTTCGCGAGGGGACATGGGGGTGGCAGAGTCCAGGGACTGGGAGAGATGAAGGCCTCTGGTACTAGGGCTCCTGAGGTTATGCTCAGGAGTTTCTCTTTCCCAGCGAACCTCATCCCTATCCGCCCCTGCTTCCCGTTGCAATGCAAGAGCATGCGCTTTCAGTTCCTCAGTTAAGGCCTTACTAGACTCTATCAGTCTCTCCTGCATCGCTACCTGTTGCTGGAGCCTATCATTGTGCTGACAGAGAGCCTCACTTTCTCTCTGTGCCTCCTGATTGGTCCTGGAGTACTGGGCCAGTCTCTGCTGCAGGAGGGTTACCTCCTGAGCTGTGTCCCTATTGGCCTGCTCCTTTCTTGCCAGAGCATCCTCCACCCTCCTGGTGTGCTCTAACAAGTTCTGGTGTTCTTTTTGGAGGTCACCCAGTCCCTGGAGGGCTAGGTGATTTTCTTCCATTTTCCTTTTTAAGTGGCAGACTTCCTGGCCTAAGGTATCCCTTTCCTGACTAAGAGCCTGCATCTGTGTCGCCAGGTCATCCCTTTGCCTTTGGAAGGCACCAGCTTTCTGGCGCTCCTGATCAAACTCTGCCTGGGTATCCAGGTCTTTCAGAATCAATTTATTGCTTTCCTCTTTCTCTCTGTCTAATCGAATTTGCAGGGTGGCTACCTGCTCTGTGCATGCCCTGTTGAAGTCCAGTTGTTGCTCCAGCTTTTTCTGGCTCTGCAGAAGGGAGTCCAAACCTTCTTGGTACTCCTTCTGCAAGGCCAGAAATCTGGTATCCTGGTCAGCCTTCTCCTGTTGCAGTCTATCCATGTCCTCTTTTATTTTAATGATGTACTGCCTACTATCATTTTCTGACTCCTGGCTCCTCTGCAGCCTCTGCTCAGAAGAGACCAGGTCAGATTGGGCCTTTTCTAACGCCAGCTGTTGCCTACTTGCCAGATCTTGGCCTTCAGCACATTTGTCCTGCATGGCTCCCATATATAGATACAAATATGCCGCTATCCTAACCATTTTGTCATGTTCATCTTTAACTTTAGGAGCCATGTATAATTCACTCAGGGCCACATGTAATGGACCCTGATCTCTCCATATATCTGACCCTGTTTCAGTGACCTGTTGCGCGATTGCCTGCAGCCAGACCGTTTGGCCCTGATGAGCCCACTCACCTCTCACAAATAGCTTATGTAAGAAGTGCTCTCTGGCTATTTTCATATCTACCAAGGTCGTCATTCTGGAATTTGAGTTCCTTCCTGACTTACAGAAGTTTGTATTTTATTTTGCAAAACAGACCGTTTCCTTAGAGCGTTCCTTTGAGGGGTGCTTTCACAGTGTAAAACAGCGTGGTGATCTAACCGGATATGTGTATCTGGTCAGTTGGCACACTGTATTAATCTGCACAAATGGTAAATCTAACCCAGAATATCCCGGCTCGAGCCCCCACTTCTGTAAGCGATATTCAATCAACACTACAGCCAAGTCAATGCCTAGTCTGGGATGCTGAGGAAAACCCTTATTAATGTATTTTTATGTCTAGTTCAGTACTCTGGATGACCACCCTTGTATAACACCCCCCTCTTAGAATCCCCCTGACCCTACTGAGCCAAGAAGTAGGTTTGTTTTGCAAATTAAAAGGTTTATTTGAGAATTTAAACAATATATATCACACTTTATAATAAATTAATATCTGATAGTACACTTAGACATATGATGTTGATCAACAATGGGTAATCTGGCACTAGCACACTTCTTTACAATCAATGAGGAGTTAGTATAGGATGGATAAAGTAGCAAAAATACTTTTATGATTTCAAGGGAAAAACAATGAGGAATAAAATGCAGTACAGAAATACTTGATATGATTTTAGCAAAAGATAAGATAATCACTTTTTCTCTGGCAATTCACCCCCCTCCCCTATGCAATGTAAGAAATGGAAGGAGATGGAAAGAGGAGCACACAGTTCTCAGGAATGCAATCAAATACAATACGAAATTCAGTCCCCCCCCAGCAAGCTTAGAGGAAACAGGTAGGAGTTTGAAACACAGGCCCAAAATGATTTTTAAATGTGATGGCAATGGATGGGAAAATGGGCCAACTGATTTTAATTCCCTTTAGAGATTCAGGGTGAGCGGGAGATGCTTGTTGGTATTAATTCAGGCTCACTTTAGCAATGCTCTATGAGTTTTTACCAAGTTGCAAACGGATTTTAACAAAAGAAAGAATGGAGCTGCTATTTTGACAAGTGGAGAAATTGAGCCAAAATCGCAAATCGCGGTAAATTTCGCGAGTGCGTAAATCGTGATTCCGGAAAAAGTATAAGGAGTAGGAAGTCGGTTCTAGGTTCGTTGGAAAGCCTAGATTCTAAGCTTTCAGGGGAAAGTTAAATCTCGGTTCAAGAGATACGGACGATTTAATAAAGGTAGATTTTCGGATTTAAAGTAAACTCAAAGTGACAGGTGACAGCTTGCAGCTGCAGAATCGACAGGTGACAGTTGTGCAGCTTTAAAAATGACAGATGACACGATTTCTAGGAGGCAGTTCTACTTAGGTTAAAATAGTTTGGATTAGATTATTTTAACTAAGAGATTGGTTCTGCACAGTTCTGCTAGGTACTCACAATATAAATTTGAACTAGGCCTCGTCACGGATCCGGTCAACACGTCCGGCTGCGGTTCTGTCTGCTCGGCGGGTCAATCAGGCACCGGTTCTGCTCATCGATCTGGGTCAGCTCTGCTCTGCTGGTCTAGCCTCTCTGGATTCAGTGGCCTCTGGTTCTGGATACTGCTCTGCTTTCCGGTCCGGATCAAGTGGATTCTGGATGTAACACTGCTTTCTGGGTACTGGCAAGAGTTCTTGGCAAAAGAATTCAGACAGCTCGCCCAGCTGTGGAATAGTTTGCAAATGATTTTGAGGCCTG
The DNA here is from genome assembly GCF_040938575.1 of Ambystoma mexicanum. Classification (NCBI taxonomy): domain Eukaryota; kingdom Metazoa; phylum Chordata; class Amphibia; order Caudata; family Ambystomatidae; genus Ambystoma; species Ambystoma mexicanum. The sequence continues at coordinate 83,840,820 of NC_090931.1, forward strand.
CTGACAAAAACTTTTGCTTGCAGTGGGCCTTCTTGGTTCAAAGTTCTGTAGTCTCTGTTTAGCTTGGAAGTCTAAGTGTTGGATCTCTGGATGTGAAGTCGTCGGTCAGCATGCTCCGCAGCAAATGGAATTGAATGTCTCTACCTGTCCCAGCAGTCTCATTTTATGTGTTTTGAAAATGGGTGTGTGCCTGGGCCTAGCTAAGCCTGCCCCTCTCTACTTGTCATTGGCCAATTCCTCCTCTCTCCCTTGATTGGGGGAAGGAAATGTGAGTCAGAGTGATGCTGTAGGTTTTATGGTCAGAGGATCCTCCCCTGGTCAGTTTGCCCACAAATCTATATTTGATTCAAATACATCTTTCCCAGATATACAATTTGTTGAAATTACATGTACACATTATATATTCCTTATGGTCCCTGCTTGTCCGCCTCTGATCTTCCTGGGGGCTTGCATTAAAAAATGACAACATTTTGCGCTTTTTAACTGGTTTTGCAATATCGGACATTTACCCAAAATTACACACATGTGCGCAAGGAGTATGGACATTAATTGATGAAGTGTCAGATTTTTAAAATGCAGACATTTGGAGTAAGACCCTGTTTTCCACTAGCAACCCCCCAGAATACACCACAGGGTCCTAACGCCTCTTAAAATGTTCACAGAAAAATCACAAAAATAATGATATTACTTATATAATTCTGACAAGTCCGCACTATGAGTTATCTATCTTTTTAAAATTATGCTCTGGTCAAAAAGGGGTGTGGCTTCCCACATCACAGGGTGGAATAACTGGTTTATCCACTTCCCCCAAGCTCAGCTGCTAGCAGAGGCACTGCCCCTCCCACTGCCCCTCCCACTTTTACGACGCCCCCAATATAACATTTGCCTGAGTCCAGGACAGGCCTTTGTTCAACTCCCTGTAGTCCCCAGCTGCTCCACCCCTAATCTAATCAGAGAGGTGTTAACTCCTTTTGGCCAGGGGCAGAGTGACTGTTGATCCAGTTTCAACTCCTGTCGGGGGTAGTTGTCAGGCAGAATTCAGTTTCATTAAGCCAGGTTTCAGCTAAATGTGACTTTTTGTTCCCAGTTTTCTACATTCAAATCAAACTGACAATTTTTACCTATACATTAAATAATTACTCCCTTCAAGTCATTTCAGAATATAGTTTTACATTGTATCCACCTCTTAGCAAGTCTTTCCTTGGTCTGGTTTTGTTTCATTTGTTCAGTTTTACACAAAAGTCTGGTGGTTTTAAAACGCTGGCTTTCTGATAGTGGTGTGTACTGGTAAGGCAACCATTTTTGGGATTAAGAAAATGAATTCCCCACAGTTCTGGGTTGCTTTTGGCAATCAGCATTGCCAATCCCAATGGTTTCAGGCTACTGTGTGTGTAGCCCAATGGTGGTTAGGCAGTGCCCTCCTGTGCTCCTAACATAGGCAAAAATGGGTGGCAGCCTATTCTTCATGTTTTCCCTGTGCACTCTCTGGCGAGTTCTGGCCATCATGATGTTTTCCATGCCAGTACTGCACAGTTTTATTGTAGGGCTTGGATGCATGGGTAAAAACATCCCACACCTCGTGCCCCTGGCCATGCCATGCCGACTACTCTACACCTCTCAGCCTACCCCAACGCAAGAGAGAAACCTTAAATTACACGCCAGACTTAACAAATTCTATGAACCTCTTAGAAGATCCCTCCCCACTATAAAACACACAATGAAAGACCAACACATTAGAACATGCACTGCACCCCTTCAATCTCCCCTGTCAATGAATACAAACATGCTTAAGACAAAGACCAATTCATCTAACTCGGCCACAATGATAACAGACCTTAAAGGATACTCCCTCAAGGGAGCACTCCTTAATGTAAGATCCTTAGTGGCACATGCCATTGACCTAGCTGACTTAATCACAGAAGCCAATCTAGACTTTATTGCTATAACTGAGACTTGGGTACACAATGCGGCAGGCCCTTTGCTTATGTTGGCCATTCCTGACGGTTACACCATATCTAGGCAGGACCGAGAAGGCTCCCGTGGAGGTGGAATCGCCATTATATCCAAAATAAACTTATCATTACGCCTAGTCCCCACCACAACTATGCAATCCTGCGAAACTCTCACTGCCAAAATTCCCATAAACAACTCCCAAACTCTCTCAATTCACCTAATTTATAGACCACTGGGTCCACTTGGAACTTTCGAGGAGGACCTGCACAGTCCCCTGGCCAACAATACCAAACTACTTCCCAATTGCTGATATTAGGGGATTTTAACCTTGGCTTCAATGACCAAACAGATACCCATGCTGCCACTATTGCCAATACCCTCCTTACCTTAGGACTTACCCAAAAAGTTAGCACCCCCACACATGCTAAGGGTAGAATACTTGATTGGGTCGCGGATTCCAACTGCTCAGCCATAGTGTCCTCTATTACGCCCTTCTCCTGGACAGACCACTCCTTGGAGTCCTTTAATTTACTTACTACCAAACCACCCATCCCTGACCTTCAGACAGCTCCACCATGCCCCACAAGAAACAAAAAGAATATTACAGTAGATAATATTATTCCCCTGGTCCTTCCCACCTTAAATGCACTGCCAGACAACCTTGACCCTAGTACATTGGTCAATGAATTCAACAACATTATGCGCACCACTATGGACAAAGTCGCCCCTCTAAAAATGCGAAGAAGCAAACCCAAGGCACATTTAAACAAGTGGTACACGCCAGAACTCAAGGCCTTGCGCCTAATCAAAAGAAAATGTGAATCTGACTGGAAACTATGTCCAACTGAAGAGAATAAAGTCAATTTAACTAATATCTCTCGGCACTACAAAAACAAAATCTGTCTAGCGAAACGTAATTCTTACAATGTTCGCATTGCCAATGCCAATTCAAGTATGAAGGAACTCTTCTCCATCTTGAAAGAACTTGAGTCCCCCATTGCCACACCAGATACCTGGATTAAAGACCAGACCTGGTGTACATATATCCAAACGGCCTTAGCAAATAAAATCACCACACTGCAAAATAAAATCCAACTAAAAAAAGACTCCTCAAACCTCACAAGCAAGCTACCTCTTAACAACATCATCCACGACCTAACCAACAAATTCTCCTTCACCAAAACTACCATTTTAGAGGTAGAGAAAATCATCCTATCCCTCAAACCGTCGAACTGCAAAGGTGACATCTGTCCAGCACAACTGATAAAAGACGCTGCCAGAGACCTCTCACCGTTCATCTCAAAATTGATCAACTCCTCCTTCGCCACAGGCAAAATCCCGGCGAACCTAAAACAATCATGGGTTCTCCCACTTCTCAAGAAGCAGACTCTTGACCCCCTCATCCCCACTAATTATCGGCCCATCACTACCGTACCTTTCCTATTGAAGATACTAGACAAGGTTGCCTACACACAAATTCAAAGACACCTGGAATCTAAAAACCTACTAGGAGCTAGACAATCTGGATTCCGCCCACTCCAGGGTACTGAAACTGCACTCATTGATCTAAAGACCCAAATAGACGAACTGAGAGATCAAGGTAAGACGGCACTCCTCCTCCTACTTGATCTCTCAGCTGCTTTCGATCTGGTGGATCACAGGGTCCTCTGCAAACACTTGGACACTGCTGCACACTTCTCCACGCAGGCCACCAAATGGATTTTATCCTTTCTGAGCGAGAGAACGATGAGAGTCTTCTCCCCCTTGGCAGCAGCCGACCCTCTTCCAATCACGTGCGGCGTCCCTCAAGGCTCCTGTGTTTCACCAACCTTGTACAACATATTCACCAAACCCCTCTTTGATGATCTGGACCTTCTAGGTATCACCTACACTAACTATGCAGATGATACACAGATTCTCCTCCCGCTTTCTGGGGATTACAGCGAGGACGAGGAGTTGGTGAATAGGGTGTACCACATTATTCAGGCATGGATGGCATCACATGGCCTCTGCCTGAATGATGATAAGACTGAACTGATCATTCTGGGCACACAGGCTAATATCAACAAATTAGGCAAGGACTATTCCACGTTTAACATAGATGGCAATAGCATTAAGGTTTCGAGCGAAGTAAAAACATTAGGGTTCTATCTTGATTCCACCATGTCTTGTGCCAAACAAGTCAACTCCCTAGCCTCCACGACAGCCTATACCTGCAAATTAATAAGAGCAGGTAAACCCTTTTTATCTAACAACAGTTGCATGATCCTAGCGAGAGCCCTAATACTATCACAACTCGATTACTGTAATGCCCTTTACAGTGGCGCCAATAAAACTATCACCAAAAGGCTACAAATCCTACAAAACAACGCTCTTAGAGATGCCTTAGGCATAAATAAAAGGGAACATATCTCCTCCACTAGACAACCATACAAATGGCTCTCCACCAACAATAAAATTCACCTAAAAATGCTTTCCCTGACGCATAAAGCTCTCAATAATGCCGCCCCCATCTACTTAATGGACAAAATAAAAAGAAAAATCTCCAGCAGACCTACAAGAACTCCTAACTCTAATTGCCTGGAAATTCCAAGATTTAAACTCGCCAAAATTGGCGGCACAAGCTTCCCTGTGCTAGCCGCTAAATGGTGGAATGCCCTGCCACACAACCTTAGAGCAGATTAACCCTTCCCTCACTTTAGAACAAACCTTATCAAACACCTCAATGACAACAACATGTGAGGCCTGGAAGTTTTAATTTGTGTTATGCTACTTATCTGAATGTATATATGTACTATCTAAGTTTTGTTATTATTGTACATTTTTAAATATGCAACACTGTAATTTGCTGTAACATTGTAACTTCTTCGCAACATTGTAAGCTTCGCACATCCTGTTCACTGCGCCCGGTTGCCCCTGGGTCTGGCGTGCAATACAAATAAATAAACAAACAAACAAACAATGTATATTCTTTTACTCAGAAACCTTGAAAAATAGGTTTTCAGGGATCGTCTTAGTTGTGTTGCAATCAATGTTAGGGGAACGTGTACACCAAGAGACAAGAGCAGAATGTATCTTTCACAAACTAAAAAATGTACCCAAATCATTCCATGGGGCGTCCAAATAGAGACACGATTAACCTAACTTTATAAAGAAAAGGGGGCCATTTTGTATGTTAACTGTAACATTTTCCAATCTGCAGGATTTTCAAACCTTTGGCAGATTTATTTCTGAAGCTGAAACGGCTTTTGAAATCCACCTGCCCTATCTGTCACGTTTACTGCGAAAACGAGGCAGTAAAACAATGGATTCCAATGGAACCTGTGCATTTCTTCCTCCTGCTGAAAGCCAGCAGATTCCACCAGTGTAAATGCCTTCCCCAGTCATTAACTGTGGGAGGCATTTACACTTCATGAAACGGAGCATTAAAAAACATGTAAAACCTGTCACCTCCAGCTTTTACAGGTTTCATTTTCACAATCCAAATCATTCCATTGGGCGCCTAGATGGTCTAATAAGGAGACTGGATACATGTAACTTATATAGAGAATGGGGGCCATTTTGTGCATTCCTTGGATTGGGCAAAGGGGCGGTAATACCTGTAACCTGCTGTTTTTTACAGTTATTATACACTATATCTCCGAAACAAAGAGTATTGCCTGGAAGGGACCTTTTGGACTACAATAGATGGTCCACTCTGTGCAACATCCGCTTTAGGGAAAATAACCCCACTGTATTATTGCGCAGAGTAGCCAAAAGGATCCCCTGGTTAAACCCAGTCATCTCAGGGGGGATGAAGGAGAGCTACTCCCATTGGCTTTCCACCAGTCATGTCATTGATAAAAATTCCAAACAGAAGGACAACTTAACGACAAAAAAGGTGTCCTTGGATACATAATGAATGGGGAAACTGTAATCCAGGCTTGGATCCCTCCCAGTTAATAATTACAGACTTGTATAACAGAAGAGGGGTTCAAACAAACACGAGGTTTCTTCAATTACCAAGAAATGTGCCAGTGAAGAGTTAGGGAACTGCATATGCAAGTGTGGCAACCAACCAGCAGACTGCAACAAGAACTTCCTTTTCTGTTTACCCTTTATGATGAGACCAGGAACGCATTTTAGAAACCTTTTTTTAAAAAATGTATAACATTTGCTACTACTAAGCAGACTAAGCAGCCTATTTAAAAGTGTCCACGTTAGTCTCCAAGATGCTTTGGACCTGAGGTCATGATATTGTAGAAACAATGACAATAAGACAAGCCAAACATCTAACCATCTATAGGAAGTGTGCACCTGCGCACATATGACATAGGATGTATATATAATAGGCAGGGGTTGCCTGTCAGTACGCTTGAAATAATGATTGCTTTTCTATGCCACAAGATCACCATAAAATGGGCTAATGTTATTTGAATTTGAGGAAAAGGAAGCTGTTTTACAAACAAGTTATTATGAATACCTTATCGTAAACGTGGAAAGTCTCTTCTGTGATGTGCCTATGGTACGTTTTGAAAACAGTACAAATAAGTGGGCACAACCTCCCGAGTTCCATATAACGTTTGCCATAACAAACCAGTCTTAGATTTAGGCTCATATCATATTGCATTCTGGTACTTGTAGGTCTGTGTTTTCTTAGAACTATACACCAATGCAAAATGATATATGCTAACAATGCCAGGGCTTATAGAACATTATTTGAGAGCTCTGTTTAAACGTATTTGTATAGTGCAGGATTGTGAATGCAATAGTTGGGTGCATAAATGGCTAGAAAAATGGGCAGTGATTTGACTGCATTGGCAGCTTTACAATTATGAAAACCATAACAATACCATTAGATAGTTTACCCTCTGCTTTTATTCTGTGTGCAGATTATTGTCCCTCAGCAGAATAAAAATACTTGCGACTGTAGTCACAGCCATCGTCCCCAGCAGTGTCATCTGGCCTGGCCTCCATGGTTCCTGGGTACTTCCTTGTGGGTGTCATAGTTTTGACTCGGGGCTCATCAGGTTACTTCTTGAAATTATGGTTGGTCCGCATCATGGAGCCTGTTTGTTATCAGTGGTTATCAGACTTTCTTAATGGTGCTCTACAGTCAATGGTGTGGCTTCAAACGGTAAATGCGACTTCCAGGCAGGGATCTCAAGCACACAGGACGTTGCTCATGTGGTCGTTGGCTTAAATATGCCTGTCTCCTTACTTCAGCGGGATTGAGGATGTTGAGGGACCAGGAATCAGGTAATGGAATTGGGGTGTTTACCTGATGGTGACCCAGGAGCAAGATCAGACTGCACCCTATCAAATAATGGGGTATGGTGTGGTAGTCTCGGAGGAATAGGCATATCTCATATTTAACATCTTTCAGGCTCTTGGTGGCAATCCTGAGGAACTTGTTCAGGGTGAGAATGAAGCACTTGCCATTGCCATTTGCCTATGGCCAGTTCGGAGTGATCCTTTGATGGTAGATGTAGAGATGCTCAAGATACTATCTGAAATTTTCTCCCTCGAAGGGTGGATCATTGACCCTCTTGAGATCCTCTGGTAATTCATGTCCTGCAATGATCTTCTCAAGCCTGGGTATCAGCTCCAAAAGCTGTGGAGTGCACTGTTTCAACCTCAGGATAGCACACAAAATCATCTATCAGCACTAGTAGGAACCGACCATTTGACAGTGAGCAGAAATCCGCACGGACTCTTTACCTGGTCTGATCGCATTGCTCCTTTGTCTGGAGTGGCGGACGGAGTTTGCCTGTGCCCACAGCCTGAAACATCAGACAGGTGGTGACAGTGGCTTTGAATCTTGGGTCCATTTTGGAATCAGATACGCTTCCTCAATCACGCCTATTATGGGTGCCATACAGCAGGATGGCCTCTGAGGATTTTGATATTTCATGACTTACCATCATCATTGCTAAAAGCCCCATTTCAGATGCGAGGGTGTGATGTCCATGCACCTGTGGAAGGTTCTCCCACAGCTGTGACTCTGCCACAATTTTCTTGTAGCTGTGTGGCTTGCGTAGCTTTGGCTTCCGTGACCATTCAGACATGTTCTGTTACTTACCAAAACAAGGGCTCTCTCCAGAGAAGCAGAAGTAACTGCCAATTTTGGGACAGGATGGTCTTGACTGAAGAGTCTGGTTATACCTTAGCCCAGGCCTCATCTCTTGAGGGAAGAACTCTTTTTTATGAAACACCCCTCTGCGGTAGAACTAGTAACCTGCCAAAGGGACAAATCAGACAAAAGAGCCGGGAGAACACACCACCAGTAAGTAAAGCTGCAAGGAAAAGCACAATGATTAGCACTCAATGTAATGGTAGAGTAATATTCTCTAGAGACAATTCCTATGTGATGGATACCTGGGTGCGAGGTGTGTCAGGACTGCCTCCCCTTCAGGACCTAAAATGACAATAGTGACAATATAACCCCTGACAAGGATAGGAATGCATGCGCAAAGAATGAGGCGCTCTTCCTTACCAGGTATTGATGGACTGAAAGAGGAGGTGAGGAGTAAATGAAGAGAATGCCAAAACAACGACTGGGATAAACTAACAAACAGGGAAGGTTAGTATGTGAAACTATGCCTGAGCGGCACAAGGGCCACATTAGAGCAGGGTTGGTGCACAAAATGTCCCTGCAGCGCGTCCTGGATGTGCAGAGGAATCTGTTGCAAACAAGTCATTTAAAGATTGAGGAGGTTAAAGGTTATGTATCCAGATAAATGTTCGGAGAGAGGTAGGCAATGCTGTGGTTCCAATGCTGCGGTTCCTAGTATGAAGGCTGATATCGCAAAAGACTCTTGGACGCTTCGTAGGAGAGTCTAAACCAAGTTGCCAAACTGCTGGAGCCAGAGGCATATGCAATCTCTGGCGGGAGCCAAGGTTATAACACAGATAAGCAGCAATTGAAAAGAAAAAAAGTAAGAAGGAGCATACCTCAAAAACCACCCTGGAGTGACAGGTAACCAGGAATCAAGCAAGGGGGAACTGCAGGAAGGTGGTGTCTGGAACAGGAAGCTAGCTGAGATCAAACCACGAAGGAAGTCTATCAGTCTGTGATTAACGTACCAATGAGGGCCAAAGACAGGAACAGTCCGTAGGGCAAGCCGGGTCAGCGATAAGGAGTTTAGATCAAGAACACTGCAAATTCGGAAAGTCACTACGATCAGAAGCAGCAAGCTTCTAATTAGTTATGCTTTTAAAGTGTAGGCGTGGTTGACGGCAGCAGTCAGCTGACCTTGCACCCGCGATGGTCTTACCGGCGTTACCACGGCAACCGATCTCTGGCGTGTGAGAGCTGCTGCTGCTCTCTTCCAATGTAGCTTCCAGCGCCGGAGAAAAGGAGCGGCGGCATACCATTTCCAGAGCATAGGATTCCTAGTTTTGGGCGGCCTATGAGTTGTGACATTCAGCTTCTGCAGCCTATCTGGTGATTATATTGAAGGGTTGCCATGACAGGAAATCTACTGGGGTCCTGGCTATTGGGGAGAACTCGAGTGAGAAGTTGTAGCCCTGTAATTGTAGCAGCCACTTCTCTATCTGAGGAGATGGTCTTGGAGCTGAGACTTGAAGGATCACCAATAAAGGCTTCTGCTTGTTCATCACCTTGAAGGGACGCCCGTATATTTACAGATAGTAGTGTCCATTGCCCCAGATGACTGCGTTGACTTCCTTTTCAATCTGGGAGTAATGTTGCTCCGCTGGGGTGAGTGTCCCACTTGTGTATGCTACGGTCTGTGGCTTGTTGGTGTCAACGAGTGGTGTCAAAAAAGGCACCTGTTGTTCACCAGCAGTCTGTCTTCTTTTTGGTATTAAAGTAAGCTACAGTTACTTCCTGGGAAAACTTATCCTTGGTGTCTTGTTACCGCTGATTGTGTCGCTCACTCAATTCCATGGTGTGTTTACTTTGGTTGATTCACTCAAATGCTCAGTGATAGTGTCCAACTTCCAGATGAAACACTGTCAGTAATTGACCCTGCCTAGAAAACTGTGCTTGTCAGTAACTAACATGGGACAAAGAGCTGGTTTCATGTCTTTTACATTTTTATGATCGGGGAACATCCCTTGTCGATCAAGGATATTCATATAAACGTCTACCATGTGGTTGATGTACTCACACTTCTCTCAAAGGGGAGAGGGGTCCGCCCTGTGTCTTTCCGCCTCTAAAATACAGAGTTGGGGGGACCCATGTGTTCTTCATCTTTGCTGGAGGAAACAAAAATGTAATGGCAGATGTGACACCCTTGAGGCCAGAGTGGGTGCTGCATGTGGTGTTCTGGAATGCCTCCACATCAGCAATGGTACCATCTATGATGGGTGTGATGTGTCACTTTCTTGCCTTATTTGAAAGGCACATGTTCCCACATATACAGACTAGCCCACTTTTCTTTGCTTTGGGAACAATCATGATTGGGGAGATGCACAGAGTGGGTCCTGGCACCTTCTCAATGATGTTAGCATTCTCTTGCTTGTCCAGTTCTTCATCAACCTTGGGCCTAAAATGAAATTCTATGCATGGATGCCTCAGACAGACAGATTTAGCGGTGTTGTCTAGATGTAGGTTTATGGGTTTATTTTTGAGGCAGCCTATTCCAGAGAATAATGAGTGGTGCTCCTCGAGGAGATCCTCGAGATCAGATGCATGTAGTTGAAATGTGAATGGGATCAGGAACAATGATTGGGCTGCTTTCCTGCTGAGAAACGTGTCCGTCCCCAGTTCAGTGACAAAGACACATGGCCTCATTGCGAGTCTGGCGGTAACCCTGCCGGTCCTACTGGCAGGTTGCTGCCAGACTCGTATTTTTTGACTGCCACCTGACTTCCCGGTGCCAACAGGACATTACAAGTCCGGCAGCCCGGGAAGTCAGTCACCAGTAAAATGTTTGTCCCCATTCCCATTGAGTCCCATAGGGACACAGGTGGTCCAGCTCAATTCTGAGAGGGGCAAGGAGGCCGTTCTAGAGGAGGGAGGCACTTGCAGAGGAGAGAGATCTACCCCCACTCTCTTCGTGGAGCAGCGTCTGACCTTCAGAGAGTTGGAGGTTCACTCATAACACTAGCCAGGACAATGGCACTTGCAGAGGAACTGAAACATATAGATCTATGTGCTGGTTGGTTACTGAATATTGCAGTCCCTCTACCCAACTAAAAGGTGAGTGAGAGGATTGATTAAGCGAGAAGGTTTCACATGATGCAAGGGTAGTCGACAGTGGATGCACTGCCTCGGGGGAAAAAAGGTCACATAACTAAATAGCTGGGATTGGGTTGAGGGCAACGACTGCAACAGCTACTTTTACATGTTTCAGGTAGAAAGTTTCTCCCCATTTTTTATTCTTGTTATGATATTCCTACACTAAAGCAGAGGTGACAGAACAGTCTCCTGTCTTAGAGAAACATAGTTGACATTGGCAGACTTTGAATTCTACACACAGTTACAGCAGTCAATCTACCGCGCACTTGCGCAAACATGGCAAGATTATTGGCCTCGTCAACTGATGGCCAAAAAAATTCTCGCTAAGAGCTGTGTCATCAGACAAGATTTTGCCTGACTTGCTTTAAATCGCCATCTGGGCATTCTGAAACCTCCTTCACAGTTTCCATTCACTTTCCCTTCCCGTCCATTATACATTTCCATAATGCCACAAGCATATATATTTTTTCACATTTTATTTTTGGATTGTATTGAGCGTGAACGTACCTTTGGAAGGAAACAGAGGGGGTCATTCCGAGGTTGGAGGTGTAACCATGGAGTAAATTACTCCATGGTTGCCTCCAATACCGCTCCGACTCCTCCATGGTGAATGGAGTAATTTCCGGTCCATTCCAGGGTTGGAGGGACCGGAAATTCCCCATTCACCTTTTGCCCTTCCCCATTCCCATTTCAGCCCCATAGGGCTCAATGGGAATGGGGAAGGAGTAAATTACGGCACCGTAAATTACGGTGCCGTAATTTACTCCAAGGTCACTTTGCGGGTCCCGTAATTTACTCCTGCTAAAAGCAGGAGGTAAAGTGGGACCCGCAAAGGGAACTCGGAATACAGAGGTAAGGGATTACCGGCATAGGCACCATTACAGGCGCCGGTAATCCCTTACCTCCAACCTCGGAATGACCCCCACAGTGTTTTACATCCCTAGGGTTTGCATTACATTTTTTAGAACTTATTTGTTGGTATGTATGGCGATAATTTAATATGAAATGATGTTCTTGGCGGACATAAAGGCATACATGACAGCGGTTGAAATTGCCATGAGCTGGGAGCAGCTTAGCTCCTTCTCCGAGTCTAGGAGGGCTGATTAGCTTGATGCCAACCAGGAGCCATGTTTGACTCTCCCGGCCAAATGGTGCGTACAAGCTTTCCTTCTTGACACAGAGTATGTGTGTTTAGAAAGGTGTATGTAGGAGCGTTAGGAATCATGTGGAAGACGTTTAAAGCATGATGCGTCATATGTATGAAACGCTAGATTTGTGGTGCGCTTTGTACTAGCTCTTTGGTTCCCACATGTAGCTCCTGCTTACTGGTTGACGTCTGGCACCCAGCAGCTGCTTTTAGATCCTGCTCATCAAATCCTTATTTGATTAGATAGTTACAGAGCGGATAGACTTTCAAATATAGCATGTATTTCTGGCATGCCATCAAGGGTAGTTGGGAAGAGTTAACATTTACAGTTTGAGGTGTCGATGTTACGGTGCCCAGTCGGCCTGTGAAGTGGAACACGTAGTGGGGTGTAAGGCATGGGCCTCATGTGGGGAACTGTTTTTTGTGAGTTTGCTAGGAAGGGGTTGGGGGGGGGGGGCATCTCAATATAATTTCTGAGTTTCATGACGATGGGAGCAAGTCTGATGTTGGCCAGTCTGGGCTTCCATAGTCTTGGCGTAGATCGAGAATGCTTCTTTCCTGCTTCTATGTTATTTTGCATTTCCCCTGCTCTCCCCTTCTGGAGATGGTGCCTTTGCTAAGAAAGAAGGAGCATTCATGCTTGCAGGTTTTGAAGGTAAGGTGGGCTGGTAAGGGTAGCCAGTGAAGTTCGATGAGTGTGGGCATTATGGGGTGCTGTTTGGAAGGACCATTGATGAGCAGGACAGAAGTATGGAGGACACGCCTCACAAGTGCGCCAGATAGTCATGTGTAGGACAGGGAACATGGCATTTCCTCCATCCAGGTGACATAGAGCCAACATCTGCGCGTTGGATCCGGAGCTGGAGTCTGGTAGGGGTCTGGTAGGAAGAGATTGATTTCCTATGTCTTCCCGGGTCTGTCCCCCTCTCAATATTTCATAGTGGGCGGCTGAAATAATCAACTTCGCTAGTTGCTAAAGTGTTGAACACCTGGAGTTCGTCAGATTTGGGCCAGAGTAGTGGGGTCAGACCGGAGCAACATTGCTCCAACCTTTTCAGTTTGGCCTCGGATCGTCCAAGGGGGGCTCTAATAGCTTTCAACACCCCTGCCTCTCGGGAAATAGACATGCCCCTAATGTAAGCCTTAAAAGCCTCCCATCTGACCGCGGCGGTCGTGTCATGAAGAGTTAAGCTCAAAGAAGGACTCAATGTCCGCTAAGATCTCAGATTTAAACACTGTCTTTTAGAGCTTCGGACATAAAGCGCCAGGTGCAGAGTGTTGGGATGGGAATTCCCAGCCCTAAGGACAGTACGATCGGAGAATGATCCGAGAATGTGCGGGGCAAATGTGTGTATCCTCCACCCTACCCATAGCCTCTCTCGAGACCAAAAACAGATCTATCCTGGACGAACTATCGTGTACAGAAGAGTAATATGTGTAATCCCGCTGCTGGGGGTGTAGTGTTCTCCAGGCGTCACAAATATTGAGCGACTGCATGTGGCCATGCAGCCTGCGTGCCGCACCAGACTGGGCTCTGGGTGTAGTGGCAGTTCTGTCCAGGGCAGTGTCCAGTATAAGGTTCACACCCCCCCCCATATATGATCTGCACCCCCACGAAGCCCAGCAGTATGGTAGTTACGGTGTCAAAAAATTCCAGAGAGTCTGCATTGGGACAGTAAGTGTTAACCAGCAAGTACTCTTTATTGACCAGTGTGCAGTGTATTATAACATAACGACCCTCAGGATCAACATAGCTTTTATGCAGCACAAACTTAATTGATTTGTGGATCATTGTGAGAACGCCCCTAGATTGTGTGGAGTAAGAAGTAAAGAACCTGGCAGAACCCCATGATGGGGCAACAGGCCTCGGAATGAGGCCATCAGTGTGTGTCTCTTGTAAAAGCAATATCTTGCAGTTATGCCTGTTAGCATATGCAACAATCTTTCGGGCCTTAGTGTGGTTGCTCAGCCCCCGAATGTTCCAGGACATTATGACTGTAGCCATGTCAGAGGTAGGCATCTACAGAACAGTACCCATAAATCAGTGAACATCCCAGCTCCTGTGATGATATAAGCTCCCAGAGTTTGAACAGCAAATGGGCATGGGGCCCTTAAGCATGCGTGCCGCGAAACCTCGTGTCTTTTTGTAAAACAACCCCTTTCCCACCCCCCACCCTCACCACTAACCATGGATCAGCAGTGCAAAGATCACCCGCCCCTAACAACGCACAGTTGGGCCGTCCCCAACCTGGCCCAGTCTTCCCCGAGGCCCAACTGGGGCCAACACACACCAAAAAATTGAGAAAAAACAGTGCAATCGCAATGGGGTGCGCCGTTGCCGTGCACCAGCACGCTTGGAGCCAAATGGCTCAGTTGCAAAACGAGAAGTGGTGGCGGACTCGCGGCGCAGGCCCCGCCCGCTAAGCGGGTAATCGGGGACCGCACCCGAGCCCCAGCGGTTCCGAAATAGACAAACAGTTTCGACAGTCGAATAACGTACATCTCCGCATCTCAAAAGCGGGGAACGGGGCATATAACTGAGAGATTAAGGACCTGAACAACAGGAGGACAGAAATTGAGGTAGGACAACAGAACAATGTGAGACCAGCTCTGTGGAGTGCGTCGTAAGGATATGTGCACAAACGCTGCAGCACGCAAGGACTGCAGTGGCAGAGCGTCACAGTAAACAGAGCAGTTTTACCAGTACCACAGTGCAGATTGAATAAACAAGTTCAATAAGTGTCCACAGTGCGTGCCAATCACAGTTGAGTAGCGTCCACTCAGCCTTCTCCAGAGCCCTGAAGCAGTATTTGCATCTCGATTAATTTCACCGCCACGTCCGGGACTGTGAAAGTACAATTTGCCATTACTCTCCCTACAGCTGCTGGAAACAGGTGAGTGAGCCCTGCTAGAGCCCCCTGGGCCCCAAAAATGGGCCAAAATGATCACCTTGGGCGCGCTCCGTCGAGCCAGCAGCCCCTTTGTCCCCCGGTTTCCCTTCCCTGTGTCCGCTTCCTCTTTCTCCCTCCTCCCGCCTCCCAGCCCGCCCCCGCAACGTGATTGGTCCGTTGCTCCTCCACCACCGAAGGCCTACGGCCCGCGCTGCTCCGCGCCTCCACTATCCTTACAGCGGCTGGAAGCAGGTGAGTGAGCCCTGCTAGAGCCCCCTGGGCCCCAAAAATGGGCCAAAATGATCACCTTGGGCGCGCTCCGTCGAGCCAGCAGCCCCTTTGTCCCCCGGTTTCCCTTCCCTGTGTCCGCTTCCTCTTTCTCCCTCCTCCCGCCTCCCAGCCCGCCCCCGCAACGTGATTGGTCCGTTGCTCCTCCACCACTGAAGGCCTACGGCCTGCACTGCTCCGCGCCTCCACTCTCCCTACAGCTGCTGGAAACAGGTGAGTGAGCCCTGCTAGAGCCCCCTGGGCCCCAAAAATGGGCCAAAATGATCACCTTGGGCGCGCTCCGTCGAGCTAGCAGCCCCTTTGTCCCCCGGTTTCCCTTCCCTGTGTCCGCTTCCTCTTTCTCCCTCCTCCCGCCTCCCAGCCCGCCCCCGCAACGTGATTGGTCCGTTGCTCCTCCACCACTGAAGGCCTACGGCCTGCGCTGCTCCGCGCCTCCACTCTCCCTACAGCTGCTGGAAACAGGTGAGTGAGCCCTGCTAGAGCCCCCTGGGCCCCAAAAATGGGCCAAAATGATCACCTTGGGCGCGCTCCGTCGAGCCAGCAGCCCCTTTGTCCCCCGGTTTCCCTTCCCTGTGTCCGCTTCCTCTTTCTCCCTCCTCCCGCCTCCCAGCCCGCCCCCGCAACGTGATTGGTCCGTTGCTCCTCCACCACTGAAGGCCTACGGCCTGCGCTGCTCCGCGCCTCCACTCTCCCTACAGCTGCTGGAAACAGGTGAGTGAGCCCTGCTAGAGCCCCCCGGGCCCCAAAAATGTGCCAAAATGATCACCTTGGGCGCGCTCCGTCGAGCCAGCAGCCCCTTTGTCCCCCGGTTTCCCTTCCCTGTGTCCGCTTCCTCTTTCTCCCTCCTCCCGCCTCCCAGCCCGCCCCCGCAACGTGATTGGTCCGTTGCTCCTCCACCACGGAAGGCCTACGGCCTGCGCTGCTCCGCGCCTCCACTCTCCCTACAGCTGCTGGAAACAGGTGAGTGAGCCCTGCTAGAGCCCCCTGGGCCCCAAAAATGTGCCAAAATGATCACCTTGGGCGCGCTCCGTCGAGCCAGCAGCCCCTTTGTCCCCCGGTTTCCCTTCCCTGTGTCCGCTTCCTCTTTCTCCCTCCTCCCGCCTCCCAGCCCGCCCCCGTAACGTGATTGGTCCATTGCTCCTCCACCACTGAAGGCCTACGGCCTGCGCTGCTCCGCGCCTCCTCTCTCCCTACAGCTGCTGGAAACAGGTGAGTGAGCCCTGCTAGAGCCCCCTGGGCCCCAAAAATGGGCCAAAATGATCACCTTGGGCGCGCTCCGTCGAGCCAGCAGCCCTTTTGTCCCCCGGTTTCCCTTCCCTGTGTCCGCTTCCTCTTTCTCCCTCCTCCCGCCTCCCAGCCCGCCCCCGCAACGTGATTGGTCCGTTGCTCCTCCACCACTGAAGGCCTACGGCCTGCGCTGCTCCGCGCCTCCACTCTCCCTACAGCTGCTGGAAACAGGTGAGTGAGCCCTGCTAGAGCCCCCTGGGCCCCAAAAATGTGCCAAAATGATCACCTTGGGCGCGCTCCGTCGAGCCAGCAGCCCCTTTGTCCCCCGATTTCCCTTCCCTGTGTCCGCTTCCTCTTTCTCCCTCCTCCCGCCTCCCAGCCCGCCCCCGAAACGTGATTGGTCCGTTGCTCCTCCACCACTGAAGGCCTACGGCCTGCGCTGCTCCGCGCCTCCACTATCCTTACAGCGGCTGGAAGCAGGTGAGTGAGCCCTGCTAGAGCCCCCTGGGCCCCAAAAATAGGCCAAAATGATCACCTTGGGCGCGCTCCGTCGAGCCAGCAGCCCCTTTGTCCCCCGGTTTCCCTTCCCTGTGTCCGCTTCCTCTTTCTCCCTCCTCCCGCCTCCCAGCCCGCCCCCGCAACGTGATTGGTCCGTTGCTCCTCCACCACTGAAGGCCTACGGCCTGCGCTGCTCCGCGCCTCCACTCTCCCTACAGCTGCTGGAAACAGGTGAGTGAGCCCTGCTAGAGCCCCCTGGGCCCCAAAAATGGGCCAAAATGATCACCTTGGGCGCGCTCCGTCGAGCCAGCAGCCCCTTTGTCCCCCGGTTTCCCTTCCCTGTGTCCGCTTCCTCTTTCTCCCTCCTCCCGCCTCCCAGCCCGCCCCCGCAACGTGATTGGTCCGTTGCTCCTCCACCACTGAAGGCCTACGGCCCGCGCTGCTCCGCGCCTCCACTCTCCCTACAGCTGCTGGAAACAGGTGAGTGAGCCCTGCTAGAGCCCCCTGGGCCCCAAAAATGGGCCAAAATGATCACCTTGGGCGCGCTCCGTCGAGCCAGCAGCCCCTTTGTCCCCCGGTTTCCCTTCCCTGTGTCCGCTTCCTCTTTCTCCCTTCTCCCGCCTCCCAGCCCGCCCCCGCAACGTGATTGGTCCGTTGCTCCTCCACCACTGAAGGCCTATGGCCTGCGCTGTTCCGCGCCTCCACTCTCCCTACAGCTGCTGGAAACAGGTGAGTGAGCCCTGCTAGAGCCCCCTGGGCCCCAAAAATGGGCCAAAATGATCACCTTGGGCGCGCTCCGTCGAGCCAGCAGCCCCTTTGTCCCCCGGTTTCCCTTCCCTGTGTCCGCTTCCTCTTTCTCCCTCCTCCCGCCTCCCAGCCCGCCCCCGCAACGTGATTGGTCCGTTGCTCCTCCACCACTGAAGGCCTACGGCCTGCGCTGCTCCGCGCCTCCACTCTCCCTACAGCTGCTGGAAACAGGTGAGTGAGCCCTGCTAGAGCCCCCTGGGCCCCAAAAATGGGCCAAAATGATCACCTTGGGCGCGCTCTGTCGAGCCAGCAGCCCCTTTGTCCCCCGGTTTCCCTTCCCTGTGTCCGCTTCCTCTTTCTCCCTCCTCCCGCCTCCCAGCCCGCCCCCGCAACATGATTGGTCCATTGCTCCTCCACCACTGAAGGTCTACGGCCTGCGCTGCTCCGCGCCTCCACTCTCCCTACAGCTGCTGGAAACAGGTGAGTGAGCCCTGCTAGAGCCCCCTGGGCCCCAAAAATGGGCCAAAATGATCACCTTGGGCGCGCTCGTCGAGCCAGCAGCCCTTTTGTCCCCCGGTTTCCCTTCCCTGTGTCCGCTTCCTCTTTCTCCCTCCTCCCGCCTCCCAGCCCGCCCCCGCAACGTGATTGGTCCATTGCTCCTCCACCACTGAAGGCCTACGGCCTGCGCTGCTCCGCGCCTCCACTCTCCCTACAGCTGCTGGAAACAGGTGAGTGAGCCCTGCTAGAGCCCCCTGGGCCCCAAAAATGGGCCAAAATGATCACCTTGGGCGCGCTCCGTCGAGCCAGCAGCCCCTTTGTCCCCCGGTTTCCCTTCCCGGTGTCCGCTTCCTCTTTCTCCCTCCTCCCGCCTCCCAGCCCGCCCCCGCAACGTGATTGGTCCGTTGCTCCTCCACCACTGAAGGCCTACGGCCTGCGCTGCTCCGCGCCTCCACTCTCCCTACAGCTGCTGGAAACAGATGAGTGAGCCCTGCTAGAGCCCCCTGGGCCCAAAAATGGGCCAAAATGATCACCTTGGGCGCGCTCCGTCGAGCCAGCAGCCCCTTTGTCCCCCGGTTTCCCTTCCCTGTGTCCGCTTCCTCTTTCTCCCTCCTCCCGCCTCCCAGCCCGCCCCCGCAACGTGATTGGTCCGTTGCTCCTCCACCACTGAAGGCCTACGGCCTGCGCTGCTCCGCGCCTCCACTCTCCCTACAGCTGCTGGAAACAGGTGAGTGAGCCCTGCTAGAGCCCCCTGGGCCCCAAAAATGGGCCAAAATGATCACCTTGGGCGCGCTCCGTCGAGCCAGCAGCCCTTTTGTCCCCCGGTTTCCCTTCCCTGTGTCCGCTTCCTCTTTCTCCCTCCTCCCAGCCCGCCCCCGCAACGTGATTGGTCCGTTGCTCCTCCACCACTGAAGGCCTACGGCCTGCGCTGCTCCGCGCCTCCACTCTCCCTACAGCTGCTGGAAACAGGTGAGTGAGCCCTGCTAGAGCCCCCTGGGCCCCAAAAATGGGCCAAAATGATCACCTTGGGCGCGCTCCGTCGAGCAGCAGCCCCTTTGTCCCCCGGTTTCCCTTCCCTGTGTCCGCTTCCTCTTTCTCCCTCCTCCCGCCTCCCAGCCCGCCCCCGCAACGTGATTGGTCCGTTGCTCCTCCACCACTGAAGGCCTACGGCCTGCGCTGCTCCGCGCCTCCACTCTCCCTACAGCTGCTGGAAACAGGTGAGTGAGCCCTGCTAGAGCCCCCTGGGCCCCAAAAATGGGCCAAAATGATCACCTTGGGCGCGCTCCATCGAGCCAGCAGCCCCTTTGTCCCCCGGTTTCCCTTCCCTGTGTCCGCTTCCTCTTTCTCCCTCCTCCCGCCTCCCAGCCCGCCCCCGCAACGTGATTGGTCCGTTGCTCCTCCACCACTGAAGGCCTACGGCCTGCGCTGCTCCGCGCCTCCACTCTCCCTGCAGCTGCTGGAAACAGGTGAGTGAGCCCTGCTAGAGCCCCCTGGGCCCCAAAAATGGGCCAAAATGATCACCTTGGGCGCGCTCCGTCGAGCCAGCAGCCCCTTTGTCCCCCGGTTTCCCTTCCCTGTGTCCGCTTCCTCTTTCTCCCTCCTCCCGCCTCCCAGCCCGCCCCCGCAACGTGATTGGTCCGTTGCTCCTCCACCACTGAAGGCCTACGGCCCGCGCTGCTCCGCGCCTCCACTCTCCCTACAGCTGCTGGAAACAGGTGAGTGAGCCCTGCTAGAGCCCCCTGGGCCCCAAAAATGGGCCAAAATGATCACCCTGGGCGCGCTCCGTCGAGCCAGCAGCCCCTTTGTCCCCCGGTTTCCCTTCCCTGTGTCCGCTTCCTCTTTCTCCCTCCTCCCGCCTCCCAGCCCGCCCCCGCAACGTGATTGGTCCGTTGCTCCTCCACCACTGAAGGCCTACGGCCTGCGCTGTTCCGCGCCTCCACTCTCCCTACAGCTGCTGGAAACAGGTGAGTGAGCCCTGCTAGAGCCCCCTGGGCCCCAAAAATGGGCCAAAATGATCACCTTGGGCGCGCTCCGTCGAGCCAGCAGCCCCTTTGTCCCCCGGTTTCCCTTCCCTGTGTCCGCTTCCTCTTTCTCCCTCCTCCCGCCTCCCAGCCCGCCCCCGCAACGTGATTGGTCCGTTGCTCCTCCACCACTGAAGGCCTACGGCCTGCGCTGCTCCGCGCCTCCACTCTCCCTACAGCTGCTGGAAACAGGTGAGTGAGCCCTGCTAGAGCCCCCTGGGCCCCAAAAATGGGCCAAAATGATCACCTTGGGCGCGCTCTGTCGAGCCAGCAGCCCCTTTGTCCCCCGGTTTCCCTTCCCTGTGTCCGCTTCCTCTTTCTCCCTCCTCCCGCCTCCCAGCCCGCCCCCGCAACGTGATTGGTCCGTTGCTCCTCCACCACTGAAGGCCTACGGCCTGCGCTGCTCCGCGCCTCCACTCTCCCTACAGCTGCTGGAAACAGGTGAGTGAGCCCTGCTAGAGCCCCCTGGGCCCCAAAAATGTGCCAAAATGATCACCTTGGGCGCGCTCCGTCGAGCCAGCAGCCCCTTTGTCCCCCGGTTTCCCTTCCCTGTGTTCGCTTCCTCTTTCTCCCTCCTTCCAGCCCGCCCCCGCAACATGATTGGTCCATTGCTCCTCCACCACTGAAGGTCTACGGCCTGCGCTGCTCCGCGCCTCCACTCTCCCTACAGCTGCTGGAAACAGGTGAGTGAGCCCTGCTAGAGCCCCCTGGGCCCCAAAAATGGGCCAAAATGATCACCTTGGGCGCGCTCCGTCGAGCCAGCAGCCCTTTTGTCCCCCGGTTTCCCTTCCCTGTGTCCGCTTCCTCTTTCTCCCTCCTCCCGCCTCCCAGCCCGCCCCCGCAACGTGATTGGTCCGTTGCTCCTCCACCACTGAAGGCCTACGGCCTGCGCTGCTCCGCGCCTCCACTCTCCCTACAGCTGCTGGAAACAGGTGAGTGAGCCCTGCTAGAGCCCCCTGGGCCCCAAAAATGTGCCAAAATGATCACCTTGGGCGCGCTCCGTCGAGCCAGCAGCCCCTTTGTCCCCCGGTTTCCCTTCCCTGTGTCCGCTTCCTCTTTCTCCCTCCTCCCGCCTCCCAGCCCGCCCCCGCAACGTGATTGGTCCGTTGCTCCTCCACCACTGAAGGCCTACGGCCTGCGCTGCTCCGCGCCTCCACTCTCCCTACAGCTGCTGGAAACAGGTGAGTGAGCCCTGCTAGAGCCCCCTGGGCCCCAAAAATGGGCCAAAATGATCACCTTGGGCGCGCTCCGTCGAGCCAGCAGCCCTTTTGTCCCCCGGTTTCCCTTCCCTGTGTCCGCTTCCTCTTTCTCCCTCCTCCCGCCTCCCAGCCCGCCCCCGCAACGTGATTGGTCCGTTGCTCCTCCACCACTGAAGGCCTACGGCCTGCGCTGCTCCGCGCCTCCACTCTCCCTACAGCTGCTGGAAACAGGTGAGTGAGCCCTGCTAGAGCCCCCTGGGCCCCAAAAATGGGCCAAAATGATCACCTTGGGCGCGCTCCGTCGAGCCAGCAGCCCCTTTGTCCCCCGGTTTCCCTTCCCTGTGTCCGCTTCCTCTTTCTCCCTCCTCCCGCCTCCCAGCCCGCCCCCGCAACGTGATTGGTCCGTTGCTCCTCCACCACTGAAGGCCTACGGCCTGCGCTGCTCCGCGCCTCCACTCTCCCTACAGCTGCTGGAAACAGGTGAGTGAGCCCTGCTAGAGCCCCCTGGGCCCCAAAAATGGGCCAAAATGATCACCTTGGGCGCGCTCCGTCGAGCCAGCAGCCCCTTTGTCCCCCGGTTTCCCTTCCCTGTGTCCGCTTCCTCTTTCTCCCTCCTCCCGCCTCCCAGCCCGCCCCCTCTTCCCTATTGGTCCGACCACTGCCCATTGCCGACCCTTCCAGGGCAGCCCTCTGCCCGGCAGCCCCCAGTGGCTAAGGGTCCCATGGCCAAGGGCGGCTCCAACAGAGGCGGCTCCAGGAAGTGTCAGCAGGTGTCCGCAGGGGAAGCCAATGAAGCCAGCAACTAACAGACACCACCAAAACCGTGAGTGTGGTATGGATAGGGGAGTAGAACAATCACTCCACTCCAGAATGCCACTCTATCTTACCTCCAAATAACATAGATTGCCATAATGTTAGCATGTCCACTCTAGAACTATGAAAGTTAGCATGTCCACTCCTAGACGGAATTGTGAAAGTTAGCATGTCCACTCCTAGACGGAATTGTGAAAGTTAGCATGTCCACTCTTAGACGGAATTGTGAAAATTAGCATGTCCACTCCTAGACGGAATTGTGAAAATTAGCATGTCCACTCCTATATGGAATTATGAAAGTTAGCAAGTCCACTCCTAGACGGAATTGTGAAAATTAGCATATCCACTCCAGAACTGTGTAAGTTAGCATGTCCACTCCTAGACGGAATTGTGAAAGTTAGCATGTCCACTCTTAGATAGAACTGTGAAAGTTAGCATGTCCACTCTAGAACTGTGAAAGTTAGCATGTCCACTCCTAGACGGAATTGTGAAAGTTAGCATGCCCACACTTAGATAGAACTATGAAAGTTAGCATGTCCACTCCTAGACGGAATTGTGAAAGTTAGCATGTCCACTCCTAGACGGAATTGTGAAAGTTAGCACGTCCACTCCTAGACGGAATTGTGAAAATTAGCATATCCACTCCAGAACTGTGAAAGTTAGCATGTCCACTCCTAGACGGAATAGTGAAAGTTAGCATGTCCACTCTTAGATAGAACTGTGAAAGTTAGCATGTCCACTCTAGAACTGTGAAAGTTAGCATGTCCACTCCTAGACGGAATTGTGAAAGTTAGCATGCCCACACTTAGATAGAACTGTGAAAGTTAGCATGTCCACTCCTAGACGGAATTGTGAAAGTTAGCATGTCCACTCCTAGACGGAATTGTGAAAGATAGCATGTCCACTCTAGAACTGTGAAAGTTAGCATGTCCACTCCTAGACGGAATTATGAAAGTTAGCATGTCCACTCCTAGACGGAATTGTGAAAGATAGCATGTCCACTCTAGAACTGTGAAAGTTAGCATGTCCACTCCTAGACGGAATTGTGAAAGTTAGCATGTCCACTCTTAGATGGAATTGTGAAAGTTAGCATGTGAAAGTTGCATTTAGAAAGTGTGCCCTACAGCCTCTCCGTCAAGCTTAGAAATGTGCCCAATAGCCTCTCTGGTAAATTGAATTTAGATGTGTGCCCAAGATCCTCTGTGAAAGATGCATTTAGTAGTGTGCCCAATAGACACTCTGGAAAGCTGCATTCAGAAATGTACCCAATGGACACTCTGGAAAGTTCCATTAGAAGTGTGCCCAATAACCTCGCTGTGAATTTAGTAGTGTCCCCAATAACCACTCTGTGAAAGCTGCTTTTAGAAGTGTGCCCAACAACCCCTCTGTGAAATTTAGAGGTGTACCCATTAGCCGCAATGAGCGTTACATTTAGAGGTGTGCCCAATAGCCTCTCTGATAAATTGAATTCAGAAATTTTCCTAATAGCCTCGCTGGAAAACTGAATTTGGAATTATTCCCAATAGCCTCGCTGGAAAATGGATTTTAATAGTGCGCCCAGTAGCCTCTCTGTGGAAATTTGAATTTAGATATGGGCCCAATATCCTCTGTGAAAGCTGCATTTAGAAGTGTGCCCATTAGCCACGCTGTGAAAGTTGATTATAGAAGTGTATCCAATAGACACCCTGGAAAGTCGCAATTAGAAGTGTGCCCAATAGCCTCTCTGGAAAATTGAATTTAGAAATGTGCCCAGTAGACGCTCTGTGATAATTTGCATTTAGAAGTGTACCCAATAGCCTCCGCGAGAGTTACACTTAGAAGTGTACCAAGTAGCCTCGCTGATAAACTGAATTTAGACATGTTCCCAATAGCCTCTGTATGGAAAATTGTACTTAGAAGTTCGCCCGGTAGCCTCTCTGGGAAAGTTGATTTTAGAAGTTAGCACATTGAAAGAGCATATAACCATTCTTACCACACCCAACGCTTACTCTCTCCTTTACATCACCACTCAACTAGAACACAGAGATACTATGACACCATTCGGTATAACTGTTCTCATACGAACATCCACCGCTTACTCCACATCATTCTATGTAATCACTGCTGGTCTCACAACCCCAGCCAGGCGTCTTCCTCAGGCCTAACGCAGCCACATCCGTTCCGGATAAATCCTGCCAGAACGAACACATTCTCCTGATCTCTCAACCACCACACCTACCAATAAGAATCAGCTATTACACATGTACCGCACGAGCTGCACACATATCCGGTGCACACACGCACCTTTTGACTCTCCCTACTCTCTCTACTGATCTGAACTTCGGTTCCCAAGGGCGTTCAACCTACCAGCGCCTTCAGACCATACCAATGGTATATAAGGCGCTATATAAGTGCAAAATAACAATAACAATAACAATAACTATGTGTGTTTTGAAGGAGAGATGGCTTTCTACGTGGAATCACAGACATTTAGTGCTGGATGGCAGGTGCCAGATGGAGCCCTGGAGGTTCAAGACGGACCACTGGTCTGGGTGTGGAAGTATTTGGTGTTCCAAGCATTTCGGCTAAAGCTCACTCTAGAGCAAGGATGACAGATAGCAAGGTGAGAATTCACTATCAACAGAGGCATCAATACAGTGGAGATTCTGGGCGATTTCACAGAGCGATATATCAGATCAAGCATGGGAAGGTCAACAACGATGAATGGCAGTCTTCAACTCTGGGAATGTCAACAGAGAAGAAAGCAGTAAAAACTGCTAACAACCTTGTCAAAGCCATGATCGAGTGTCTGTTTTCTCTAACTTCTTATGTTTGCCAAGGCGTGAATACATTCCTTTAGGCACCAGAAGTGGTATAAATCGAGAGGAATGGTACACGGGGGTATCTTTGCTCTCAGACATCTGAGAAGACAACATGGCGCGATTCATAGATGGAGGCTTATATGGAGAATATTACAATCCACAAAAGATAGTGGACACCTACTACACCTTCGGACATGACTGCGAATTCTCGGAGGACGCTCTTGAACAGCCTCTGAAGGAAATGCACAATTACTTCTCCACAGGTGCGTATAATGTGTGCATCAATGTCTGGGACCCTAAACACTTCCATTCATACATTCTATTGCAAAGGCTTGCAAAGTTACTTTTCAGAAGTGGCCACGTGCTCGTTAACGGAGCGCAGGCAGCCTCCATTGCTACATTTCGAAAGTAATATTTGCAAAACACTGATAACCTTTTCGATTCATTTCAGCTCCTCAGTTTGAAAAATCACTTAGCTCTGTTGAAGAAAACACGTGTTGCCATCAAGTGTTCATATTTTTGATAAACGTGTGTGTCTGGAAAAGTATGACAACTACAAATTACATTTATTGACATGCGAATGCTAGCAGTAACATGCTTTTTATGCTGTCCTTGCAACCAGACGGGTGCAGTTGTGCATATACCAGGTATTTAAATGGAAAACCCTAAAGTACACTATCTTCCTTCCCCAATGTTATTTTTTTAATGCAATATGGTACCTCTTTAGAAATGATTATCAACTGTCCTCCCCTTCAGTGATTGTCTTTGTATTTACAAAATGCATTACAAATAAAATAATAAAATACAATAGTATTCCTCCAGGGCCTTGGTTAATATTTTGAAGTGGGAGTATTTTACGCCTTGTTTTTCGAAGTTGGGATTAAAATAAATTTTCAAGGAGGAAACCAAGTAATTACCATTCCCAAAGGGAGTCCTTTTAGATGAGTCTCCCTCTTTCAATCCCTACTACCTACTGTCTCTTCCGTAACTGTTTAAAGTCCTATCTTCTATCCTTGCCCTCTGCCTCGTGATTGTTTGTCATTTACTTTCCATACCCTCATTGTCTGATTGTACCATGTGTTTACCTTTAATTGTAATGGCGCTTTGGCGAAGCACAGTATAAATAAAAATAAATCAAATGAAAATAAGTGATCACCACCCTACAACAGGTGGCAGTGGATAGCTTGCTGGTATAACTCACTTCACATGCACAGGATGTGTGTTATATGAGATTTGCACCCGGGGAAGGGCGCTCTGCCTATCAGGTGGCTGGAACAGTGGGCGAGAATACACAATACCCACACACTTCCCAGCTACTCTTCCTCAGGTGGAGCCTTTTTTTTTTCTTTCAATGCGGAGAGGCAACAGGGAGCCTCTCCCTGTTGCCCTCCCTCCCCAAAATGACCCGATTCCCCTCCCCACCCTCTCCATTTACCTGGATGACCGTAGCACTGCGCTCCGTTCCCAGTGCGCCTCCCGTCTGGCCTCCACCATAGATGAGTTGCAGGGTAGCCAAACGAATCAGGCCGCCCCAAATTGAATCCTCATTAGAAGCGGCATTTGTGATTACTGCTCCCGTAACCAGGGACGTCATTTGGGGGACGCCAGGGGTTGCAGCTGGCTTGTGACCCCAACTTTGGTGACTTGCATCTATTGTACTTTTTTCATGATTTACCCTAGACCCTGTAAAACCGATTGTTGGCCTTTTACCCACTTTGATGGCCTTTTATCCAAATTGTTCCAGAAAGTGTGCTGTGTAATGCACCATTTTAACCCATTATTCAAATATTTTACTCTGGGGAGGGAGAAGAATTCCCCCCCCCCCCTCCGGGCCGCCCAACCCATTTTCATTGGTTCGGGCTCCCTCGCCATGGTCAGTCGCAATCACATACTTGTGGCAAATAGTTACACCCTCCAAAAGAACAACTCACCAGCCACCACAGGTGGCTGGTATATTTGTGGACCAGGCACCACCACCTACTCTCTAGGTTACGTTAAAGATTTAAGCTTTGATTGAAAAACATATTTATTTATTTCACTTGCAGTAGTGCATGCCCCTGAAGGGGCATTATCATCATGGACATTGCGCACACGTGCTTGTCCGGACCGGCCCATGGTGTGGCGTGCTCTGTGCTTTGCTAAGGAGCGTATAGGGACCCCCACAGCATGGTTCGGACGAGAGCTGCCAAATGTTGTACCACACCATTGGGCACCACTGCATCTAACAAATGGGCAGTGTGCAGTGTGCGCCTTGAAGTCTTCTAGTGAGTACCCGGGTGAGAAGCAACTTGTGGGTGTTTTCAATTTTAAAGAACTGTGTGGTGCTATGAATTTATGTGTGCAGCAATGATATTACATTAAATGGTGTATTTTTTAAAGTCCTCTGGCACCCTGTATTATGCTCAGATAATCAAAACTAGGCAGGGTCTTGGATATATTGAAATAACCTTTCCCATGTATTATACTCAAGCAAAGATACATTATCAGGTGCACTCTCCTCTGTGCCCACAGACCAGTCTAATAGGTTTCTTCTATCATTGTGGTAGCTCAATCATATATACATTTATAACCAGGGAATTTTGTTGATAGTAAATCCTGGTGAATGATTTAATTTTCAGGCCTTGCTCATGCAGCATTTTTCTCCTGGTTAAACACCAGTGCACGCCTTCCCAGGTCAGTGCTTTTTTGGTATGTTTTAACACAGCAACGCCATAGATAACACGTACTTCTGTGTCCATTGATCTATAGATGTTTCATACACTAGCTGTAACCTGCGTTACAGATTTCCGTTACCCTGTTAGAAATACTGCGCTATGTACGTTTTACATGTAGACCCCATGTCGAATCTGGAAAATGGCATTCCCCGAATGTGTAATCGTGGACAAATAATGCCGCCCTCTGTGCCGTGGTTCTTATATCTGGCTGAAATGAGAGCACCTGGAAACACAGGTGCTAGGTGCATCTATAAAATCTGAAGGCCATTTGCCATCACTTCCTGTGATGTCACTTGAGTCGGGGGTCACATGACATCACATCCTGTGATGACATCAGGGGTCAAGGGCGGTGTGATGTCACTTCCGCTACCCCTAGTATTTTGGCGAAATGACGTCCCTGCCTGTAGTGATTATGTGCAACCGGCAAATAGTTCTTTCAAATTCAGATGATACATTTGTTTAAATTTCCAAGGCATGTAATGTATTAAAAGTTACAACATTACCTTTAACGGCCTACATCTCCGACCCTGCCCCACTGTATTTCTGTAAAGCTGCTTTGTCTTTGGCAGCCACAGTCGAATTATAGTATTACATTTATATTGGCGACCTGTCTCCCTCTCAGCACCCCCTTTCAAAAAGTCAGCAAGGGTCTTTAGCTCGCATGCCACACAAAAACAATTGGTAAAGGATAGCAAGGGTTTCTAGACAGTTACAGCCCTGCCCAATAGCTCCTTGCTTTGCATCCGAAGATGCCTTCAAGGAAAGGAGGGAGCTGAGCAAAGTTCCCGCACTAAAGCAGAAGGGAAAGAGAGACGGAGGCCGCGAAAGAGGGGGCGGGGTGGTCTGTAAGGCTCTCAATGGATGTATAGAGGGAGTAGAAGAGATAGAGAAAGGGGGGGCGATTGAGGCAGAGGGAGGTGTAGAGAGAGGGAGTGGACAGGGAGAGAGAAGAGAAGTAGAGCAAAAAAGAGTCATACATAGAGGGAGAGCTTGTGGGAGAGAGAGGGAGAGAAAGGAATAGAGAGAGAGAGAGAGAGAGAGAGAGAGGTGGAAAAGAGACAGAGCGGAAGGAGCAGGAGCAATAGAGAGAGAGAGACACACAGAGAGGGAAAGAGAGAGGAAGCCCAGATAAAGTGAGTCAGTGAGAAAAATAGGCTGTAATGACAGAGGGAGACATCAAGCATGTGCCAGACTTCACTGTCAAGTAGAGAAAAGAGAGTCTGCACCTGACAACATGGCTCCTACACACAAAGAAAGAGAGAGACATACATAGAAAGAGGGAGAGTGCTAGATCAATGAAGGTATGCCGGGTACAGCACGTTCCGGAAAGCTTTCGCAATCCAATACCTACAGAGATAGAGGTAGAGTGCTAGATCAGCATTTGGTATGCCGAATATAGCGAGTTCTTGACACTTTACACAATCCAATAGATACAGAAAGATAGAGAGAGCACTAAATAGGTTTATGGTATGCTGCGTACAGTGAGTTCCAGACACTTTTCACCATCCAATACAAACAGTGAGAGAGAGTACTAAATCACTTTATAGTATGCTAGGTCCAGCGAATTCTGGACACCTTTCTCAATCCAGTACATACAGAGATAGAGGGAGAGTGCTAGATGAGCGTATGGTATGTCAGATATAGCATGTTTCAGACAACTTCCACAATCCAATAAATACAGAGAGATAGAGAGAGCACTAGATCAGTTTATTTTTAGCCAGGTACAGTGCGTTTCAGGCTCCTTTCACAATCCAATACATACAGAGATAGAGGGAGACTGCTAGATGAGCGATGGGATACCAGATATAGTGAGTTCCAGTCACCTTTCACAATCCAATACTTACAGAGAGACAGAGAGCGCATTAGATCAGTTTATGGTATGCCAGGTGGACCCTACCACTCCCCAAGGGAACCAGCTGGACTGGGTTTGCACAAATAATGTACAATCAGAACACGTCACTACTGAGTCGTGTATCTGGTCCGATCACAGTCTGGTTACCCTTGAAACAACATTAGAACCACCCCCCAAAAGACAGGATAACCCACATATAGTAATCTGGAGTGGAAATTTTAAGACCATAGGGCCAGTACTCCTGAAACCATGCCTACAGCAAGTCCTAGAATCCCTTGGGGAAAAAGATAGCTGTGAGACTATGTTAGCGAAATACAACTCTGGTCTGGAAAAATTAGTAGATAAGCATGCTCCATTAAAAAACAAGTCTGTTAGGAAACATAACAACCAATGTAAATGGTACAATGACAAAATTAATACACTGAAACAAGGAAAACGTGCCAAAGAAAGAGTTTGGTTTCGTAACCAATCACAAGAGAATAGAAATGACTGGAAACTCAAGGACCTAGAGTATAGAAAGGCAGTCAAAGAAGTCAAACTAAACTATTACATTAGAGAAATAGAGTCAGCTGCTAATTCCACAAGCAAACTTTTCGAAATCCTTAAGTCTATCGAAAAACCTAAGGCACTCTCACTACCAGACAATCCTTCTAAAGGAGATTGTGAGAGAGTACAAGAAGCATTTCCTGCGAAAATATCAAAAGCTAGAACAAACATAATACAGGCAAGGGAGTCCACTAGCATGGAAACTTGGACCAGGGAAGAACCTAGACCGAACAACGGTGAAGGCTTTCAGTTTAAAGCTATAACGGAGGAGGATTTCTATATGCTATTGTCCAAGATGAAACCTACATCCTGTGCGGAGAACATTCTGCCCACAAAAATCATCCTGGAAAATAAAAAGCTTTTTGCACCTACCCTCACTAAAATAATTAATGCCTCATTTTCCGAAGGAAAATACCCAACAACATTAAAAAAGTAACAATAACTCCTTTGGTTAAAAAGGCAGGCCTGGATCCGAAAGACCCCAGCAACCTACGCCCTATAACAGACTCCAATTTTGTACTGACGATTCTTGACAACATCGCCACAAAGCAGTTACTAAAACACGTGGAGACCTTGGAGATGTTACACACACAGCAATCGGGCTTCAGAACAGCACACAGTACAGAGGCAGCTATGCTTGACCTACAGTCCCACATGCTAGAGCTGATAGAACAGGGCAAATCAGGGATGCTTATGCTTCTGGATCTCAGCGCAGCATTTGATTTAGTGGACCATCAACTACTTCAAGTGGCAGTAGATAAGGTCGTAGGCTGCTCTCCATCAGCACTGGCTTGGATAGCGTCCTTCCTAAGTGACAGGAAGGCACGCATTCATTGGGGAGACACATTCTCTGATGCAGCTCTCATCCTATTCGGAGTACCGCAGGGAGCCTGCCTGTCTCCTCTGATTTTCAACATTTATATGCATAGTCTCTGTGACTTATTAGAAAGCATCAGGGTGTTTTTCACTAACTACGCGGATGATACTCAGCTGGTTTTCGAAATGACAGGAGATTACAACACAGATTGTGCGAAAATAGAAGAAGTTTATAAAATCATTGACATCTGGATGCAGAGGCACTGGATGTGACTTAATAACAGCAAGACCAAGCTCATGATCTTTGGTTCTATGCAGGTAAGATTCAAATTAGGAGACAAATATAGGGAGTTCATGATAAAAGGATCTAAAATTTCAGTGCTACCCCAAGTTAAAACATTAGGGATGCTAGTAGAAGCATCAGTGGGGGCCGTAGCACAAGTAAATTATTGGTAGAAAAATAATACATATCACTTGCGACTGTTAAGAGCCATCAAACCATACATAAGTGAAGCTAACGCTGCAAATATCGCAAGAGCGACTATTCTGTCCCGTTTGGACTATGGTAATGCGATGCTAGTGGGTGCCGCAAGAAGGAGCTGCAACAATGCCAGGTTATGCAAAATGATGCCGTTCGCATTGTTAAGAAAATCAAATATGGAGAGCACATATCGGCGGCAAGGAAGGATCTTCATTGGCTCAGAATTGAAAAGCGAGTCCTCTTCAAAGCCATGACAATCGTTCACAGATGCCTACGTGGCAAGGGCCCAAAATATTTTAAGGAGAAATTCTCTATCTACACACCTAGGAGAAACCTGAGATCAGCCGACATAGGCCTCCTGGTTGTCCCATTGGTTAAACGAGCAGCTGGTGGGGGCAGAGCTTTCCCGATTAGAGCGGCCAAGTCCTGGAATAGCTATCCAGTGAATTTAAGACTGGAAGGTAATTATAGCAAGTTTAGGACATTTTTGAAAACACATCTCTTCCAATAACCTTCTGACCCTCCAGGGTTTATTAGTTATATATATGACAGACTTGTTTTTTCGCGAACCAACACTGGTTCATCTTACCCTCTTAATATGCTATTTTCCATCTCAGGATGCCTCCGCGCCCTGATGCCTGCGGGCTGTGAGCGCGTTACAAACACATAGACAGACAGACAGGTAAAGCGAGTTCCGGACACCTTTCACAATCCAATACATACAGAGACAGAGGGAGAGTGTTAGATGAGCATATGGTATGCCGGATATAGTGAGTTTCAGACACCTTTTGCAATCCAATACATACAAAGAAAGCACTAGATCAGTTTATGGTATGCCAGGTACCGCGAGTTCCAGACACCTTTCACAATCCAATACTTACAGAGAGAGCTCAAATCCGTTTATGGTATGCCAGGTACCGCGAGTTCCAGACAAATTTCACCATCCAATACATACAGAGATAGAGGGAGAGTGCTAGATCAGGGTATAGTATGCCATATAAAGCGAGTTCCAGACACCTTTCGCAATCCAATACATACAGACAGAGAGAGCACTAGATCAGTTTATCGTATGCCAGGTACCTTGAGTTCAGGGCTTTTTGCAATCCAATGCATACAGAGATAGAGGGAGAGTGCTAGATGATCGTATGGTATACTGGATATAGCGAGTTCCAGACACCTTTCACAATTCAATACATACAGAGAGATAGGGAGAGCACTAGATCAGCATATTTTGTGGCGGGCGCAGCGAGCTCCGGACACCTTTTGCATTCATTATCTTGTTTCTCAGGGCTGTGAGATTGTACACTCTTATTTCATCTTTATCTGAATGGCTTTGAAGGGCATCTATAATTTTTGCCCCTAGATATTCCGAGGGTGGAGTGTAGACATATTCCCTGTCTATCCTATGTTGATGACCTGATCTTGATTGGGAAAATAGCAGATGCATTACAGAATCTTATGGCTGGGTATGCAAGTTTTATAATATCGCCTAGAGTATTAATTATCCCTAAATATCAAGCATTATTTTATCAAAGAAGTGTCTGTTTTCATTGTAGAAGGTATTCCACTGGTAAGGGCACACCATTTGGGTTACACAGACATCAGATTCCCTTAGTATAGGTCTTGGTGTACACAGATCGATTATGTTACACAATATATGGAACACGCCAATGATGGGATCTTACCTTTTTACACCTCTTCTGGCAGAGGGTGGTTACTCCTGCTTTAGAGGTATATGAGGTAAATTCAGTGCGCATTGCCAAATATGGTGCTGTTGTGTGGTATTTTAATTTCCTTAGACCTTTGACTAAAAGGGACCTTTGTTGGGGATTTCCATTTCAGCAGCTGAAGAGCTTCTGTACTAGGAAACACAGTTGGTTCTGATTACGTATAAGTTCCACTTTGCTCCCGCTTCACTTTGGTTGTATGTTTGGGCTAACGAAAAGACCTTCTTAAACAAATTGATCTTGAAACACATATTACATTTGAAGATAACAATGAATAGCTTATGTTAAATCATCTTTGACCTACTAGGGCTTTGGAAATTTATTTCTAAATCCTGAAACTATTAATTCAAATTTGAAACATTTGTTTGCCCAAGCCCTCAAATATCATCCACATCTTATTTTTTCCATTTTCTGAACAATTGAAAGGCACTGTGAAGATTTACTAGCCACATCAGTGGTTTAACTCTAATACTGAAAGCTATTTCTCTTTTGCGTCTAGCAGTTTTGCAATGAGACTTGCAATGCGTTTTCACTTTTTTTCTGCTTCCTTCATTTGCCAATTGGCAGCTTTGGACAAATTATCAGATTTTATTTGTAAATATGGGGATATGCCTTTTGAATTCAATATGCATATTCTGTTTTTTTGTAACTGGTATATTATCCAGAGAAGACATTTTCTGTTATTGGTTTTGCATAATTTGAACTTTAGACAATGTTGAGTGTGTTATTTTTATATTATACAAGCCAGAGATCGCAGGGTCTTTTGGGGGTTGGAATTGTTTTTTGGTAGGCTGCTATGAAAATTAGAGAGAAACATTTGAACTCTGTAATTTTTTTGTTATGTGTTACACTGTACCAGTATGTTTCCCTGAGTTGAATTATAGAATTTTACTTGTTCAATGTATTGATTTTGATATATTTATAATTGGATTATGCGTTTTTAATGATTTAAAACAAAATGCTTACTTACTACTACCACAGCGAGTTAGCAAATAATCTCCACTGACACGAAGTAGATGTCATTTCTTTAAAGAATATTCATTGGCGATATCGTGAAAACTGTGAGATTTCTGTAATTTGGTACTAATGATAAATAAGCTGGTGCATGTTTCATGTACTAAACAGTGGGAATTTGCATTTCAGACTCAGGGGCAGCAGCGCCCTTCAGGGGAATCCCACTTGATAAATACATTGTTTCAATATTTAAAATAGAGATTGGAAATGGTTGATTGCTCAACATGATTGATGAAAAGTCTACAAAACACAAAATCTCAAATTTGAAAATGCAGAATATACAAAATAACTGTAGCAGGTAAATGAAGGAGGAGGCCTCCATTCAAGGAAAAGCCAGAAGGACATCAGTTCCGATATGGCCGCTCTCAAGTGGATAGGGGTTAGGTGAAAAGGTTCTATCTATGAAAAGCCAATTACCAATTACATGATGGTTTACTTTAAGAAAATGTGCCCCACCAATTTAAAATTTTCCTTTTTTTGTATATGTGATAGCTAGCAATTATAAAATATCTTAGTTAACCTTTTTAGTCTATCTTTATGTGTTTTATATTTTAACTTGCAAGATGTTCACAAAGAACCAGTATTTCTGATAAAGAAATTAATTTTGTGTGCTGATAGTTCAAAAACCCATTTCCATAGTTCAAAACCTGATTTGCTGCAGCTGGATTGAGGAAAGACCATCTGTAACTGGGCAACTGGAATTTCCTCCAGTCACAGCACCAACATCTGGAAGCTATGCTTTCATTAGATTGCGTGGCAACATGCTATTGATCTTGTTGGTCAGTTCACAGTAGTCTCATATTTATAAAATGAGTCAATACTTAGAAAAAATGAACAGAGCTCATATGAAGGAGACGAAATCGGTGGACGTTAAGACATCATTGCTTATCCGTCAATACACTGGTTGTGTTATTGTCTGCAATAGGGCTTTTTTAAATATCAAGGTAGTTTGCTTGGCTTATTTAGCATGCAATTGTAAATTACATTGGATGAGGATTTGTATTAGGGTTTTAATTAAATGGATATACAGGGGACTGTAATATTCTCTTTTTTTAATACAATTAAAGATGTTCCTGAATTGTTCTCTTTGTTAAAATTGCTTAAATATTTATAGTCTAAGAAATCTTAATATAATTAGAGCTATTCATGTAAAGTGACTTGTGATCACCATTTTGGATAACTGTTGATCTATGAAGAATGCAAGTCTAGGTACCTTTGCAAATACACCTAAAACCTGGTGTTAGAAGGAGTAGATACATTCATGCAACTTTGCAAATGCTTGATGCAGGTGCAGCGAACGGCGACACCCTGATTGAGATCGGTTCAGGGCCAGTGATCCACCAGCTCAT
Organism: Ambystoma mexicanum; assembly: GCF_040938575.1. Lineage (NCBI taxonomy): Eukaryota > Metazoa > Chordata > Amphibia > Caudata > Ambystomatidae > Ambystoma > Ambystoma mexicanum. The sequence goes on from NC_090931.1 coordinate 83,876,589, forward strand.
CTCTTCCTGTGAATGCTTTAAGGAAATCATCCTGTCAGATTTCACTGAACAGTGCCTCGATGCACAGCGGAAGTGGCAGAACAAGGACCCAGAAGCGTTCGACTGGAGCGATGTTGTGAAGCACGTATGTGGGCTGGAAGGGAACAGGTAAGAGCACTGTAACAATGCTTTACTTGATGCTTGTGACGCATACTTATTGGTTTACAACTGGCATAATGCTCACTGACCCAGCTTGCAAGCATCACCATAGACCAGCCTGCATAAGGAGAATGGTATGAGCATCCACTTCTTCCGTTTACATTCAAGACAATTTTCCAGCCTAAGGAAATCATCATCATTACTTTATATCTACTTACTGGCATACAAGCAAAATACAATATCATAAAACATCATTAGGAATCATGGAAATACAACATATTCTCAAATTAATATCAACCTGTAACATACAATCAAACCGTACTCTTGTAACGCCCAAAGACCAGGTGTATTAAATATTACAAACTGAGTAGCAATAAATAAAAAAGTTTATTGCACAATCAATTCACAAAATGAAAGGTCCAAGAGCAATACAAATTACTCGTCAGAAAGAGGCTGGTAAGTGCAAAGAATCAATTTGCAAAACCTAAAATTCAATGATCGCGGCTTGACAAATAGGGTTGCACAGATGCAGAGGACTCTCTTTAAAACATGTCATCCTGAGTGGCAACTTTGGAAACAGCATAACCTATTTGTGCCTGAATCTGGAGATACCTGATGTCTCTCAGATGCTCTCAAACACATCTTTGAGAATCTCATTCCCTTATGAGCATCTCAGAAATACTGCAGGCATCTCCAGATTTGCTCTGGATTTAAGCTTTGTGAATCAGCCATAGAATCGCAGGTGCAAATTATAGATGCTTTCAGTGCAAATCTTTGAGAATTGCACCTTACGCGTTTGCTTTGCTATAAGATTTTACTCCTAAGGATTTCAAGGCCATTATGAGTAATTTCTTTGTTATTTGAGAGTATTTGAGGGAAAACGGGACAGAGTGGATCACATCCTATATGGTCTTCCCACAAGATATGCAGACAGTGCTATTGTTTTGCAACCAGAGGGCTGTGAATAGTGCTAAAAGTAGTGTATCAAATCACAACTTGGTAAGCAATAATCTAACTTAACGAGGGTTCAGAAAAAAATAAATATTTATCTGTCCCTGAGGGCATGTATCGGATGGCTATGCATACCCCTTTTTAGTGCTGAACATTTGCTGATATTAAATTCCTGCATCCAAACCCTGATAGCCTTCTTTTCTAATGTAGAGGGAACTTTGCTAATATACTCTTGGCTGGTGTGTAGATGATCTAAACATAACGATTCAGATAAATTGCATATATGACAGAACCCGGGAAGCAGGAATTGCCTCTTGTTTGGAAAAGATCTTCCTTGCAGGCTCGATATATTCCGAGGTGTGGAGGCCACAGATTAACCCAAACTAAAAGCAGTCAAAGCTTTATCATCAAATCAATGCCTAGGCAGTCCAAATCCAGATGGATGGGGGCACAAAGTGCATTTTTAGGTAAACAAAGAACCCTTTTTATAAACCAATTTTCATGTTGGTTTTTGCCAGAACCATCCCAAAGGTCCAAGATTTCGAACCCAAATATTGCAGCAGGTGTTGCCTGAAATGTATGCACATTACTGATGGGAATCACAGCTCTACCCCTAATTCTCTTGGCAAGGAGTGTCGTATCTTGGCAGTGCCTCACAAAAAAAGATTTTACCTTTATTAATCTGACATGCCAAATTGTAGTTTTCAGCAAATCTGTTTAGGAGGGTAATGATAATGCGCGGATCTCGAAATCCCTAGTCCATTGAGAACCAATTTTAGTTTCATTATGACTGAATGCTTGGAATTTGTTCGCCAAATCTTGACGTCCGGATGCGGTCATTGAGATGAGAGCAACATCTACCCAGTCGCTCATATGCTGTCATCTGCATTATCTCTGTTGCCACATCATCAGTATGAAGGGAGAGTAGCAGGGGTGCAAGCACAAAATTGGAGCAGTAGGTAACTACTAATGGTTTTCCATCTACTATTGAGCTAGGGTTTCACCCTGGTTTGGGTGCAGGTGAACACGCTCTGAACTTGTACCTGCTTGTGGTCCACTCTGAAATTCCCAGTTTCCTTGAAAAAACATTTCCCAGGCAGGCCGCTTTCACCGAAAGGCGGCCTGTCAGGGAACACAGCATAGAGAACGAAAAAGGCTCCAAACACAGATATACTTTTAGACACTGTCCTAATGTCGAGGTGTCTGCATGATTCTAATATGAAACCTTCAGGGTAGTGCTTCAAGTAGTAAGCCAAATATCCTTAACATGCATAATCAGGTCATCAAATGTGACAGAAGAAGGGACAAATCCCTCATTCTTAATTATAATTAAATTCAATTTATTGATTGTTCATGTTAACCAAAATAATCATGAACCATAGCTGGTTAGTTTATAAACAGAGAAATAAGACACAATAATCACACAGTGAGTGGGTCAGTATCATCTAGAGGTGCAACACAGCATGTGCATAACTGTGCATGCACTGAAGGAACGGGAATTGTCACAGTGCCGGCCAGAGAGTGAAGGAGGTTTGGGGGGTTGCATGTGTGTGTATGCATATTTGTGGGGTGCGTGCATATGTGTATAAATGCTCATTGAGTTGGCAAGGGGGATGGGCCGGGAGTCGGGGGTTTCTCCCACCGAACAAGCAACAGGTAGGCGGGAGAAGGAAGAAGGTTGTGGGGGTTTCTCCCAGTGGTGAGGGAAGGGGTGCGCTAATGGAACGATGGTTACCAGCAGCAACTAAACTGAGCCAGTGGAACTGGGCTTTGGAGAAAGCTGCCTGTGCAGAATCCTCATAGAACCTATCACTCCTTGTATGTAAAACGCAAACCTATTTGTTTGGCCTTTATGGACCTGAGCATGGCCTTTGACAAGGTGAATAGATCAAACCTGTGACTAGTGCTCAGGTCATTTAATTGCCCCTCTCACATTTTTAGCCTACTTTTTATTCTCAACCAGGATAATAAAGCCTAAGTGAAGAGTGGGGGACAAAGGCCACTGTACTGAGAACTTCACTGTGTGCTTGGGTGTGCAGCAGGGTTGTGTTGTTGTACCCTTGCTGCTCTCTTTATACACAAGTGGAACTATATGATTTTCTTGTCAAGGTTGGTGCAGATGTACCAACCAAAAATAGGGAATATTTTGTTTTCTGTATTGGCATATGCAATATTAGTTAGTTTAGTTTAGTTTAGTTAAGTTTATTATTTGTAGGGCGCGCCAAGCCCTGGAGCATCAGGGCGCACAAGACAAGAATATGCTCAACTTCGTTACAGGTACATCTACATAATCATAGTACATTCTGCAATAAATAAAATATATACAGGTACATGTGCATAGTCATAATGCAGTATACAATAAGCAAGAATGAGCAGGGCTGGAGCTAGGTCCAGACAAGAGGTGATAAGGGTACAGGAATATTTAAGAATGTGGAGGTGATATACAGTGAAATAGGTACAGTAATATACAATGGTGTAAAATACAGAACGTGGTATCAGAGCTGGGGCATGCAGGTGGATCGCTAGTAGGGACAGTCAGGTCAAGCAGGTCGGATTAGTTAGATGTCATTAGCTCTCAGCCACTTGGTCAAATTCTGCCTGAATTTCGCAAAGGGCTGGGGTTCTCTTATGTCATGTGGTAGGGAGTCCCAAAGCTGTGCTGCTTTGACTGCGAAGCTATGTCCTCCAATAGTGGCACGTTTAAAGCGAGGGACATAGAGGCAATTCGCATTGACCATTCTTGTTGGTCTAGGTGAGGTTCTTAAGTGTAGCCTGTCCATGAGGTAGGGTGGTGCCATGTTATTGAGGCACTTGTGAGTAAGGGAGGCAATTTTGAGTTGGATTTTGTCCTGAGTGGATAGCCATTTATATTCTCTTCTTATAGAGGAGATATGCTCTTTCCTGTTGATCTTAAGCGCGGCTCTCAGGGCATTATTCTGTAGGACCTGGATTTTTTGGATAGTCTGTTTGTTAGCCCCAATGTAGAGACCATTACAGTAGTCCAGTTTGGACAGTATAAGGGCTCTGGCAAGCGTGATGCAGCTGTCTGTAGAGAGGAATTGCTTGCTGGCTCTAATGAGTTTGCAAGTATATGCTGTAGAAGAGGCTAGGGAGTTGACTTGTTTGCCAAAGTTTAAGGTGGCGTCAAGGTAAAAGCCTAGGGTCTTGACTTCCTTTGCTACTTTGATATTGTTCCCATCGATAATGAAGCTGGCATAGTCAGTGTTAAGTTTAGTTATGTATGTCGGGGTGCCTAGGATTATGAGCTCAGTTTTATCGTCGTTCAGGCATAAGCCGTGTGTGGCCATCCATGCCTGAACGATGCTGTAAATTTTATTCACTAAGGCCAGATCCACGACCATTAATTGCCCACACACCATCTGCATTACAAACACTAATCACAGCATATACCAATTTTATGCAGTAATGCATGCAACCAAGGTAGTTGAAAAATGAAAGGCTCCATTATGTGTTTGGTGGTATTATCGGTAATAATACTACCAAGATACCATCAAACTGTATTACTGTTACTGCCACTTGCTCCTGCTGTATTACCAATGATGGTATTACCACAAAAGGTAATACCACATGATTACAAGTGGTGGTTTGGTGGTTTTAGTCCCCATTTTATGGAGTCCATAGGGCTCCATTGGGGATTTATGGTGGTATAACCACTGTCAGAATTACCGATTGGTAATACCGCCAATTTTGAAATAGGTGGGTTTAACACCCTGTAATTCCGCCAGTGGAAACCTTTTTCCCCCACAGCCAAACGTGTAGTTTTGCCGCGTCACCTTAGCAGAATTACTCGGTGGTAATACCATCGGTTTTTGAAGTTAAATTGGCGGATCTACATCCTGCATAAAGCATGAAGCTGGAGGTAAATCCTTCACTTTAACTAAAAACTTCTGCTGTATTACTACCCAGTAATTCTGCATCAACTTTTTTCCTGCACTGCCAAACTTCTAATGAGGCCTAATGTGTACTAATTACCATGAGTCTGGCAAATTGACTGCCTAGGTCTAAGTTTTCACCCAGACTATTAGCAAGCAAATCACTTGGATGAAGTAAGGACTGGGTGGACTTGCTCGCTTAATGAAGATGTGTATGGTGCAGTCACTGATTATGATTATGAAAGATTATCATAGTAAAGCTAGTGCAATCGCTAAATACAGGGCCTCACTTTGGGGGGTTCTTGTACTTTACAAATAATGGAGAACACTCTGCTTCTAACTATGCCGCCCATCAGGAGACAAGTCTTACATTTCTAGAATATCATTTGTTTAACCAACCGGCCATAATTTGTGCATTTGATCTAACCAAACAGCTGTATTGGCCTAATTTATTATAAAGGCCATTCTATGTAAAACTTGACCATTTTCTGTTCTCTGAATCTGGCATGCAAAGTCATCTCTCTGCAAAATAAATGCACAGTCACCTTATTGCTTTTAGCACCGTGAGGAACCTGAGAGCATCCTCACATCTACCTCCCTTGGGTCTTCTACTCATCGCTCTTGGATGCCGACCCTGGAAGTGGAAATGCGAGGGAGGATCACTTAGGTGGAGGGTCCTTGGAGAGTGGAGGAAAGTTGCAATTAGATGAGGCATGGCATCCCCCTCTCCCTTATCAGCATACATCCTACCCTCCCTCTACCTTTGTAGGTTATTACCAGTCTTCCCCATTGTCACACACACCAACAGTCCCATTGTCATATCCCATTAAGACTGGGATGAGGAAGAGGCAACTAGGAGTAATGCACACTATCATCTGTGCATGCCACTTTGGTACTCGGACGAGGGAGAGGACTGTGGAACACTACTATAATGGTCAGGCATGTCCCATTGACAAAAGTAATTATGGTCAGGCAAAGGACATGCACCTGCAGCCAATTGAGGGGATACAAATGCATATAAAAAGAAATAGATCCAGCTGGGAGAGGTTCACCTGAAGAGGAGGACATGGCAACCCGACGTGGAGCAGGCAGAAGAGGGGCTGGTGAAAAGGATGCCAACTGCTGCAGCAAAGCAAGAAAGATGCTGAGGCCACAACGGGCCGTGAGAGGGCCGAGAGCACTGCAGAGTCCTATGCTGCGTGTCCCCTGCTGGAGCGGTGGGACAAAGAAGTCTTCAATATAGTGCAGACAGCAGCAGGAAGGTTCAGAAGAGGTGAGCATTGCTTTCCAGAGCTCCCAGAGAGAGAGAGGGGAGCAATTGAGAGTCGGAGAGAAAACAAAAGCACCCAGAGGAGCAGCCATACATCAGTGAGTGACAGAGAGGGATCACTCATGCCATGGTGCCCCAGAGGCTTGGTGTGGGGAAAGGAAGATGAATGCAATGAATGGGTCTGGAGATAAAAAGGACAGTGCTGAAAACCGAACCAGCTGAAAAGTGCTTAATTATTTATTGAATACTGAACTAAGGACAAGGTATGCAAAATATATGGAATACTGGACAAGTGAAAAGAAAGTGATGTATATTTACGAACTAAATGAAAAGTTAAAAGCCTTTATGAACCATGTGAACGTGCAAGCCAAGTTAAAGCCAGTAATGAGAGCCTGTGAAGCAAGTGAAAAACAATTGATCAACACTATGGGATAGTGTGAAAGCAAACAAGGAGAAATACCACAAAATGAAGTGTGTGAAAGTCACGTGTTGGCAGAGTCAAAAGACCGTCCAAGTGAAATAGAAGTTCATATGAACTAATGACACAGAAGCAGAAAAGAAACCTCTGTTGGCAAGGAAGTCCAATAAGTGTCAATGGGCCTCATTACAAGAATGGCGGTACGGTAACAATGGTGCGGGTAAACTACCAGCACCGTTTCTGCCGTACCGCCATACTACGAGTTCTGCGAGCGGGTGCCTTACAGCCCGCCAGGTCTGACCTGGTGGGCAGTCCGCCACCCACTCACAGACCTACACGGTAGCATATTGTTGCCATTGCTACTCTCCTACCCATTCCAATTGAGCCCTTTTGGGCTCAATGGGAATGGGGAGTAATGATTACGGCACCCGGCAATGGGCAATTACCGGGTCTGCTGGGGCTGGAATGCCCTGGTAATTGACCATTGCTGGGTGCTGGTAATTTCACGACTCCAGCGGCAGTCGTGCCGGTTTTACCTGCATGGCTACCACCAACGTCAAAATGAGGCCCAATGAACATTAAAAAGTGCCAAGGGTTATCGGTTGCATGACCTGTGATGGGTGGCCTGTGTGGTCCGACAACTGCGCCTAGACCGACTAACCCCTACTTGGATTGAACCAAGGAAAGTCAAGAGGCTGAAGCTGTTATGCCTAACAAATGGCATATCCCCCGCCAGACGTGAAGCTCATTGGCTCCAGGTCAAGGACTGTATCACTCTGAAAATCCTCACCATCACACACAGATGTATCCACAATACCGCCCCAACATACCTATCAGAAGCAGTATCCAGGACCACATCCATTCGCCCCACCAGAGCCCAGTACACCAACCAGCTACACTTACCACACATAAAGAGAGCTACTGCGGGAGGTCTAGGATTCTCCTACATTGCTCCAAAACTTTGGAACTCTCTCCCGGCCACCCTTAGAGCCGAAACTTCCATCACTGTCTTCCGCAACAACCTCAAGGCCACCTTCCTCAACTAGCCCTGCCCAGGTTACCCCGATTGTAATATAACTCAAATGTATATCTATATTGTAACTTATAGCTATATTACCAACGACTATATAACTATTTTCTACCCTGTATATATATTGCAAATGACTATGTAACTAAGATCTGTACTGTAACAAGTGTCACGATGTCCTCGGAATGTTGTGCGCTATATAAATACGAATAAAACAAACAAACAAGTGACTAAAAGAAAGGCGAGTTAAGAGAATTGTTGAAAAGCGTGACAGGCTACAAAGTGGATTTGCTAAGAAAGTTGAATTGACTGAATTGGAAGCCAAAAGATCTGCCTTCTTAGGTAAGGGAACCCTGAAGTCTTTTTGTGGAACTGTGCTTAGCATGGGGACACAGATTATATTTAGTTTCTTTAGGTAGAAGAATCCTACCTTAGTAGAGGGCAAGTTAGGCCTTACTCCATCCTGACATTTAAGAAATAAACCTTTGATTTTAGAAAGGTGAATCTGTTGTCGGTGTCTTACTTCATGATGCCTTCACACAATTTACAACAGAACATGGTTGTTTTTCTTCGCATGGGAATCTCCGGAGTCACCTGAATTATTAAAACCTTTTAATCAAAGGCATGTGATTTTAACATCTTGTTCTATCTAAAAGTATTTAACACGCCCGCTTACACGAGAGAAGCATTATAACCAGAGCAAGATTTAATTGTCTCCTCCTTACATCTGTGACAGCTGTATTGTTACTCCTGGCAACTGAAAGATATTGTTTATTGCTCCAGGCACCTGATGAGGATCTAATGTCTTTCATTTTTATTTGCCTGGCCCTGGCCTACTCACAAATTAGAACAAGCGCATTGTAACCTATATTAAGGGATGCAGGCATTTTTCAATGGCACCCTGCATTACGATACTTATTGGGTGGTGTGAGAAATCTGAGCGCATTCTCACATTTAACACGCTTAACACCTTCTCCCTCCCCCCTTTAAGGGAACAAAGAGAAGGGTAATACTGCTAGATTCTGACTCTGAGGGTAAGTCTGAGACGGGGTACTACTGGGATGGAGGGTCCTTGAAGAACGGAAGTAGGATGCTTTAGGGTAAGACATGGCATTCCCTCTTCCTAATCCCGATCTATCCTACCTCCCCTCTACTGTCATAGGATAGTGTCAAGTAAGTCCTGCCTGACACTAACTGTCTAACTACAACACTGACTTATCCTTGTGTCCCTTTAATCTTAAAAAACTACTGTGAGACCCAATCTTTTCCTTCCTTGTTAACCTCATTTATTGAGTATACCAGAGTGAAAGAACTAGGAACACCTTCCTGTTATAAGGCACACCATCTTCACTTCCCTATGTACTATCTAAGTACTGTGACGAAGAAGAGGAAGTCAGGAGAAGTACAGACTTTCTATGGGAAACATCATTATAGTACTGAGAAGAAGAAGATGCAGATCAAGGCACATCAACCTCTTCATTTTCTATGTCTCACTAATGAGGTCAGGCAATTGACATTAACCATGCACACCTGCAGGTTGTCAGGTATTCTGGACAGTATAAAAATCACCCAAGCACTCAGTGCATAGAACGAGTTCGCAGCAGAGTTGTGAAGCCGTGGTTGCCCAGGACCAGATGGGAAAATTCAGAACGCTGAGATGCCGAGGGCTTACAAGAGGGAGCAACCTATAACAGCGTGGCCAGAAGCCTGCCCTCCAGTTGCGAAAAAGGGTCTGGAAAAGTGAGCCAGGAGGCATGCTAATCACTTGTATGTGAACGCCACGTGTTTGTTCCCTTGGGCTGAGTCGGAGACCTAGGAGTATCTGAGGGGCAGGTGGGATGACCCTGACCTTAGACTCCAAGGACGCTGTTAGTAAAATGCAAGGAAGCACAACCGAAGAGGCAAGCGATGGGAAAGCCTGGTGTGTTTGAGCAAGATACAATGTTATCTCTCGACCGCGTATGGTGAAAAACGCGTCGGGTGAAACTGACAAAGAGGATTCTGCTGATACAAAATACCAGAGTGGTCAAGTGCAGGATTACACGCAGTGTTGAAAACCGAGAAAAATAGAGATCCTAAAAGGAAGTGCGAAAACCAGAGTGAGAGCAAAATTCCAGAAAGTAAAGGAAAAGAGACTAAACGAAGAGTGTTTAGGAGGATTGGGGTGGCCCCCAGGCAGGATGTTGATCCGGAGCACTGCAGAGACCCCACAAGACTTTCCACTAAACCAAGAACATTGAGAAGTATTGCGGTGGCCCCAAGGCAGGAGGTTGATCCACGAGGGCTGCAGAGACCCCCACAAGGAGAACAGGAGAGCTCAAACAAAGTAAGGCACCTGGTTGCACAACCTGTAGTGGGTGGACCATGCCATCTGACAACTGTGCCACGACGATGTGAGCCTTAGCAGTGTAAGAGAGCTGCATGAAGTACAGAGGCTACAAACCAAAAGAACTTGATTTAGAGTGGGGAAGGGGGTCCCACCGGGAACCAAGGGAAGAGGAACATTTTTCTAGTAGGACTTTTTTAATTGAACTTTGGTACTTAACAGGAGGCAACATTGAACCAGCTGAGCATTTGTTAGTCGGAAAAAAATCAAGAGGGTCTGGCTCAGTGCTAGGGAAGCCCGAGAGACCCCTTGCAGAGGTATACCCTGACAAGAAAATAGTACTGTGAACTTTTGTCAAGCCAATCTGAGTTGCCACGTAAATCCTGACAACCTGTGTAACTTTCTAAACCGGAGTGCCTTGAACTTGGGGAAGGGAGCTGCAGAGGAGCTACATTGTGACATTAACTTTAATTTGAACACTATTGAGTTGACCAAATCCTATACACCCTGTTTTCTTATAGAAGTGAGGGTAAGCAAAGGTTTCGACACAGACAGTGGGCCTCATGCTGAGTTTGCTGGTCTGGAAATAAGAGCGCTGGTAAACTCAGCAACACCCTTGTTTCTGGACTGGAAAAGTATGGGTTTGCCTGCTGGAGCCGCTGTGCCTGACAGGTTTGACCTTGCCGGGCACAGCCGTCATGGTAGGCAAAGCCGTCACGGAAGCACCAGCACCATCAAGTACGGTGCTGGTGCTTCTGTGTCCCCACTCCTATGGGACTTTATGGCAATGGGGATTAGCAAAATTACCGGCACCTGACTTCCTGGCCGCGGGACTTGTAATAGTCCGGTGGAACAGGGATGTCAGGCGCTGGTAAGTTTTTACGGGTCTGGCGGCAACCTGCTGGTTGCACTCGCAGGGTCACCGCCGGACCCGTAATGAGGCCCAGTGTTTTGTTTTGGACTGACAGACTTAGAATTCCCTTAGTTTGCTTTCCTTTAGGGAATATTCCCATCTTAGAGTTAGGGCAAGTTGGACGTTATACCATATGGACCATAGAGAATAAAGGTTTTCAAACTGTATTTCACTTCTCTCTGTTGTCTCTTGATACCATGCCCATCTCACAACAGGTTGGGGGCTACTAAAATATGAAAGGTAAAGTGTTAGAGCCGCAGATCCATCAGTACACACCATAAGGTCTATTGGGTTTGACATTTGCAGTAGTAAGGACGGAGTGATACCTCACGGAGAAAGAAAATGAGTCCTGCAGATTTAGGGCCTCATTACACGGATGGCGGTGGACCAAGGTGCTATTAGCACCTTAGTCCATGCCGGTACAATACCGGCACTGCCTTAGTGGAAAGGGGAATTACCGCCCTATTCCAAGGTTGGTGGGGCGGCAATTCCCCCTTCCCCCATTGGCCTTCCCCATTCCCATTTTCGCCCTATAGGGCATAATGGGAATGGGGAAGGTGCTAATTACGGCACCGCATATTGCGGTACCGTAATAAGCTCCCTGGTCCCTTTTGCGGGTTGGTTTTTAACACCTGCAAAAAGCAGGCGTTAAATTCTCCAACCCGCAAAGGGACCTCGTAGTAAGCCGGTAAGGGTTTACCGGTACCAGTAAAATACCAGTACCGGTAAACCCTTACCGCCTACCGTGTAATGAGGCCCCAAGGTTTATTCCACCTCCAGACACTTACATTAGAATATCAACTAAGTTAGGATTGGCCTGGAAATTTGAGATCGACATTTTGGCCGGTGTTAGAGAGCCAAACCTGTGAGGGGGTGTAAAAATACTTGTAATAAATCATGGAAAGAATCCATTCAGAATTGTTGCCTGCCTCACAGTGGATTGGTTGGTAACTATTGCTGTACCTTAGACAAGCTGTGAATAGGAGGAAGTACTTAAATTTTACATTTTTACTTGTTTTAAAAAATCTTACCTAGAAGATTGTAACCATTGATGGATTTTGTAATATTGTTCTGTTTTTATTTTTTTTATTTTTCGGAAAATGAACATTGATGATGATGATAATCTATTTAAAATAATCTTCCCATAGACCTTTGTCAAAGAATCGATTAAAGAAATGGGTCTGTAGTTAGGGCGATCATCCCTTTTTATAAACAGGCACAAGCTCAGCTTTGATCCAAGATGTAGGACAGTGATAATAATTTTGATGTGGTTAAAAAGCTGTATCACAAATGGGGCCCACATTGTCAATGCTTCCTTAAAATGACCTCTTGGCAGGTGGACTGAGCTGGGGGCTTTACCTTGGTTTTGGGATGTATTCACCGTTCTGACCTCATCTGTAGGGATATAAAAAAGGTCCTTAGAATTCTAACTACTGCTACTTGTAATCGTTCCAGAGGACATATAAGACACAGCATTATATAAGTAATCAAAATATGTGATATCCAGAAATCCTCTGTTATAGAGTCAGCAGTAAAAGATGTAATTCAAACTTCTCCTCTAGTCACTGAGTTGTCCCTCTGCTTTTTGCTATGCAGGGTTGCATTTGAGAATGCCGATTACAATTCTGTCGTTGATTTCCTTAATCACAATTCATTGCATATTATCAGCTCTTGATTGCTTGAGACGGTTCAGCTCCTTATCCTGAACTGATTTGATCTCAGCTAAAAGATTGCCCATGGCCAGGTGACATTCTCTATCAATGTACACGAATGTGTGACTATTGGAATCTTTTATAATCTGAAGCTGTTTTGTGACAACTCCACTACCTTTTCATATGTTAAAATACTGATTCATCTAACTCCAGTGGAGACATCTGATAGTAGTGGTAGGATACGATCTTGCAACTTTGCAACATCTTATCATTGGTCCAGTTTGGACCAAAGTACCCTTCTTCTACTGCCTCTAGTTTTAAAATAGTAGCTCTGTGTTGTTTGCTTATTGCAGATCCTTCAGATAAAGCTGAGGCTATATGCACCATAAAAGGATTACGATTGCTTTCAATGTGAGGTATAATGCTAAAATGTTTAATCTTATGCCAACTCTCAATTTGAGCAAATATATAATCAATATGGCTTAATTTGTACCTACAGAAAATGTACCCTTTTGTAGGGGTGGTACATTTAAGTCACCATTACAACCTTGTAGACCATGTGTGCTAATGTATTATAGAATGTACACAAATTTATGTTGACGTGGTGGAGCCAAGATGTTGATTTCTTGCACTTCTCATGCCTCATTTTCACCTATAAGCAGGTTTTACGTCCCTCTTAAGGACTCTAATTGCATATTCAAATCACCTATAATCAGTAGAAAGCATTACTGACTGCACATTCAGGAAATAACACTAGATATTAGACATCTCTGACTTATGTGCCAAAGCTAGGTCATCCCATAGCGCCCACAAAATCGTTCTTCAGAGCCTGACATCACTTTCTGTGGTATCTCAATATGGGGGAAGGTGGCATTCAAAGGTCTTGTTATCATTGGGACAGTTAACAGATCAGATCGACATAGTAGTTGGGCATGGTTCTAAGACACCAAGATAGAACAATGCCCAGATAACCATGGATGGTCAAGGATCTTACTGTATCTATCCATTTTCTACAACATCGCAGAGCAGCCCAACTTGCACCTACTGCACTGCTAGCCCACAATTAAAAGAATCTCCAGAAAATGGACATTCTTCGCCTTCCCGATTAAGTGCACAAGCAGAGCACTCTCATGGGCCAACTTAAGCAAAAGGTTGAGATACTCTGAGGCACAGACCTCTTCCCACGAACCTTTTCTTTAAGCTCTGTCTGATATCTTTTATTTGGCATAAAATTCCAAGCATTAAAAATTGGAAGTCATAGTTGTAACCTCTTATGCGACTATGGAGAAAAATTATTATAAAATAAATGAATAATAAAATAAGAATAAAACAATTGGAAGTCATTCCATATGTTTGGAGTCACATTTCCATGTTTAAAGTTTTGGGAGTAAAAGACTTTCGAAACAAATTTATGAAAGTCAATTGTTATGAAAAGAAAAAAGGCCGAATTCTATAGGGGAAGAAAAAAGAAGCAAAAACTAACAATTGACAAGGACTGGAGTGAGGGATTTGGGTGATGTTCAAGCAAAATAAAAATACAGTCACAAAATATTTCTCAGGTTCCATATTGTAATCTGTGGCACTATTTTTCTTCCTGCCTACTATTTAATTAAAAAAAATAATCAAACGTCCAAATGATTACTGCCCCATTTTGCAAGGGAAAACAAGGCTTATTACATGCAAAAAGGTCTCAGATGGTCCCGTTAAACATAAACTGACAAGGAGCTCATCATACCTCCAGAAGTTACAGGCTATATTGCGGAAAACCACAAATGAGCATACATAGGTTACAATGTTATCCCACAACCCTCATTGGCTACACTGTAATGAAGGCATGGTATCAAACAGTGAAGACAGACACAAGCGATCACAGATGAAGGTTGTGTGAGAAACCTGAAGGTGTTTCCCCGACTGGTCCCGGGGGATCTGTCATCCAGGAGGCTAGGACACGGCCATTGCTATTGGATCCAGTTCCTGGTGGTGGACCAGTGAGGGAGGATCACCAGTATTGCGGCGTCTTCAGGGAGTGGAAGCGGGACACCAACAGGTGAGATGCAGTATCACCCTTCTTCTAACACCTTTTCCCTAGTTTACCATGTAGGATACTCAAACACTCTACCCATTTTTCCAACATGAACACTTTTGCACACTACGAAAGAAGACGGACTAACACCAGAGCCGTTTACCTAACATGTCCCAACACAAGGGTCAGGCAAAGTCAGGCAATTGACCAAAATCACACACACCTGAGGACCCTTTCCTTTACACACAGGGATAAAAGGTGGAGCACAAGAGCACACGACAAGCAACGAAGACCGCACAAGCACACAATGACATAGCTATGCAAACCCAGCAGTTCAAGATGAGGAGAAAGGCATCGAGAACTGATGGGGTAACAAGGAGGTAAGTGACTTTGCCCTTCTCGACTCGCGAAGTCTCCTCGGAAGGAAACATAAGACTGCAAAAAATAGCCAGCGTGTGTTGCAACAGATGTCAACGGTATACAGAGCATGCTGATAAGTGGAACAGAGAGAGACGCCTGCTACCGTGGTACCGGCCTTGACTCCAGCTACAAGAAAAGCCAAGCAGTTCATTACAGCCAGTGAGTCAAGGGGAGAGCCGAGAAGAAATTGAACTGCATTGAACGAAAGTCGCAAAGAGGCAGTTTAAGGAAAGTTCAAAGAACTGTTAACATTAAGAGAAAACCGGCTGCATAGGGGTCCGGCACCATGTAGGTGCTCACTCGAGATACTCTGGTAAATCCTGCATATTTTGAAACTACCGAAACCACAAGGCCCTAGGAGAGCCACAAAGAAAAGGGTCTAGCAAAACCTCCTGTACAGTTGAAAGCCTTTGACCTGCACGTAATTGGAAAACCAAGGGAGATACATCCCACATAGGGCAAAAAGAGAAAGAACTGTGTAAATAGCAAAAGTTAGAGGGATGCTGATAGAACGAGGCAAAGCATGAATTTGCAATGAACAGTGTCTTGACAAAAGTGAACCCGGCAGATGGATGTTCACAGTGTACTGTTTAAAAGACATTAAGACTTGTGGTACAAAAGGTGAAATTGTTTTGGTAACACAGCCATAGTGAACCAGACAGAGGGAGGCAAACATTCGAGAGGGGTGTGAGCCCACAAGAGGGGGATCCAAGGGTGAACAGCCATCACCCATAGACACATGAATGCAACAGATTAAATCTTTTGAATACAAGACACAGTGAACGGGACAGAAGGAGGCTGATATTTGAGAGTGGTCTGTGTCCGGGAGAGCGGGACCCAGGGGTGAAAAGTTATTACCCACTGTACAAGTGGAAAGGAACTTTTTGTCTATTAATTTGAACACACCAGATCCTCAGAGACAAGAGACATTTTGTAGAAAAGAAACTTATCCACTGAAGGCCCTGATAGCTGAGAGCGTAACTGGTGTCTCGTGCTGGAAAAGCTTGAGAGTGTGCTGTGCTCAGGCGTCCCGCCTTGTCCCGTGCTCAAAACATGGGGAAGGGAGACCCCTGGCCACCACATCCTGACTTATTATTTATGAACGCTTCTTTCTTTCTTGTAAACACTATCCCACACTCATTTGGTATTAGTTGTAAGGATTGGCAATAGGTTTTTCTTAGTATAGGCCCTTCTATTTGACAAGACACCACTAGGACTGCCTTCTTATTATTCGATGGTCTGAGCATGCTCCTATCTTAAGTTTAGCTTTAGATTAGGTGTTTTTCCAACCGACCTATGCAGTTTAATAAACACCCTGGAACTGTGATCATTTGTGTCGGTCTATTCTTGATACCATGCCTCCTTACATGTGGTTGCCGAAGTGGGATGTGAGACAATTGAAACACATTGAGGAACCCTACAATTTCAAAAACCTAGGCAGAGAGCTTCTAACCCTTTCATCACCACCAAGGAATCACATAGGGTTTGATATATGCAGCAGTAAGGAAGCTATTATCCTCCTGGGGAAAAGAGGAATGATTCCTACAGAATTAGTTTTGATGCCCCTTTGGGGTGCTACATAAGAGTGTCCCCGAAATCTGGCCTAGCGGGGACATTCGGGATAGATGTCTTAGCAGGTGTTATCAATCCCGACTTCCGGGGAGATGTGAAGGTTCTTTTACAGAACCTTGGTGCAATCCCCTTTGAGGTATGTTGTGGAGATCAAATTGCCCAGGGAATCTTGGAAAGTGCTCTATTCCCTCAGTTTAAAGAAAGTGAACCAGATAGAACAGAAAGAGGTAAGCTAGGCTTTGGGGAAGCTTATAAAACTCTTAACATCGAAGAAAGGAAGGGAAAAGAGCATACCATCTATCCTGACCTAGCCATCACCTAGCAAAATGATCCAGCTCTCGCTGAAGCATTTCTAAAAGCAATTCCAGAAGGAGAACGCTTAGAGAAGGGAAGTCCCTTTTTCTTTTTAAGACAAGGACTGCTTTATAGAAGAGAGACATCCATGGAAGGTTTAGAAAAAACTCAATTGGTAATACCCAAGAGCCACTGACAGGTTGTACTAGAGATCGCACATTCCCATCTTATTGGGGGGCTTTTAAGTCAATCTAAAACCCAGGCTCATATTAGTGGGAAGTTTCACTGGCCGGGTATCCACTCCGATATAAAAACAGTCATCCAGACATGCAAAATATGCCAAAAGACCAGCACGCACATCTCATTACCTGCCCCTCTAAACCCATTGCCGATCATAGAAGTCCTCTTTTCAAGAATCGGTATGGATATAATTGGACATCTAGAGACATCCAGACTAGGCAATAAATATGTCCTTGTGATCGTGGATTATGTGACCCGGTATCCGGAGGAATTCCAAATGCAAAATAATATCACCCATCAGATCCTTAAACATCTTCTACTGTATGTCTCCAGGGTCAGCTTTCCCAAGGAAATAATAACAAACCAGGGTTTGATTTTATGAGTAAGCTTATGGCCGAGGTCAAGGAGCTACTCTACATTACCACCTTGAGAACTTCTGTATATCATCCCCAAACCGAGGGTTTGATAGAAAGATTCAATAAAACCCTGAAGCAAATTTTATGAAAATTGGTAGATAAGGAAGGAAAAAACTGGGACCAAATGATCCCGTGGGCACTATTTGCTGTAAGGAAAACACCTCAAGCTTCCATAGGTTTCTCTCCTATTGAACTACTCTATGCTAGAGAGCCCAGAGCTGTCCTGGACATGTTCTGGGAAACCTGGGAGGAACAAGAGGAGGTCCCCATTCCCATCTCGCAGACTGTCACCAGAATGCAAGAACATATGAAATTGGTTCGAGACTTAGTTTGTACTCATATGGAAAAAGGCCCACAGCCAACAAAAATCCACTTATGACAAAAAAGTGAATTTACGATCATTATCCATAGGACAAAAAGTACTGGTCCTCTTACCCGCCTCAGAAAACAAACTTGTCTCCAAGTGGAACAGACCTTGTGAGATAATCGAACAAACAGGAACCTGTACTTATAAAGTAGCTTAAACGGACAGAAAGCAGAAGGTACATATGTATCATGTGAATCTCATAAGAGTGGAGGGAGACCCCGTCAGCCACCCATGCCAAAGTACTAGCCTGTCTGTTTCCTGAAGAGATAGATCACTTTGACTTAACTCCTCCCAAATTATCTATCCAACAACAAGAGGATCTAAAAGATGCAGTGGACTCGTTTCCTGATGTATTCTCAGAAAAACCAAGGAGAGTAAAAGGTACATACTACGATATTAGAACACCGAAAGTCAAAGTGGTTCATTTAAAACCTTATAGACTCCCAGAAGCCCATACACAGATAGTGATTGAGGGAGTCCACAAAATGTTGAAAGCCAATATTATTGAGCCTTCTTCAAGCCCATGGCCCTCGCCTATTGTGTTGGTCACTAAACCTGACCATTCATGGAGATTCTGCATAGACGTCCGTCAAGTTAATGCTATTTTGGACTTCCATGCCTATCCCATGCCACGCATCAATGACCTAATTGATAAACGCAGAGCAGCCACCTTTCTATCTACCCGAGATCTAACCAAAGGGTACTGGCAAGTTCCTGTATATGGGCTAGATAAGGAAAAGACTGCTTTTTCAAAGCCACTAGCACTGTTTCAATTCAAAGACCTTTATTTTGGCTTACACAGTGCACAGCCACTTTCCAATGCCTCATGGATCTAATCCTACAACCTTATTCCGATTTCTGTGAAGCTTATATTGACGATATCATCATTTATAGTAAGACCATCTCTTCTAAATCTATACCATCATGAAAGTCCTCAGAAATGCTGGCCTAACTGTTAATTAAGTTAAGTATAGATTGGCCCAGTCAGCCATAATATATATTGGCTTCTTTGTAGGGGATGGGAATGGACAACACCAATATGAGAAGATAAAAGCCGTCTTAGATACACCAACACCCAAGCCCAAAAGAGATCTTAGAGCTTTTTCGCTGGTTAATAGGATATTACCGTAGGTTTATCCCCAACATTTGGGATAAAACAGCCCGGTGAAAGGAAGCGCCCCCAATTTCAGCACGATCCTCCCCGCAATGAGAGACAATAAGGGACTCTCCCGTAGTGGGAATAAGACCAAGACAGAGTGCGGGTGAGCGTAAGTGGGAGTTTATCCAAAGAATAGGGCATGCAAAGAACTCTGCAACCTCCGAGAGCGCTCTGTCTGACAATAGCAAAGACAGGTGTATTTCTAATACAAAAAACGTCATCAGAACCTACACACTATAGGGGGCACAAGTTAATTGGGATTGGGTGGCGTCGACTAACTATAGGTGTTGCTGCAGCGTGGTTGGTCTTGGCGTGAGGACGTCACTGGTCAGCCTCGTGGGTTGGGTTGGGCCTGGCAGGCCAGCTTGAGGTCATCCGAGCGGTGTTGGTATGCTGGGGCAGCCTGTGACAAAGATGAATACCTTTCCTGACTCGTTTGCCCTAGGCCATGCACACTGCAGTTATTCAAGAAACGACATCTAAGTTCATCAATAAATCGCTCAGCAGTTTGTCTTATAAAATAAACGCAACACATGAGGAATGCACCTCGTGAGAGGTCCGGTGGTTGTCGGTTGGGGTGAGATTTACCTGTGTTCTATTGACCGGTATTTTAGGTCGAGGGGCTGGGCTCTGGGGCCTGAGCCGAATGATACATGTCTGTCTGCCGCGTTAGAAGTTATTATATAAATGGGTCTCTGTGTCTTGTCCCAGTGATGGGGGTCGTCTTTGCACGGGGTCATGATTCTTGGGGTGGTCTAGGGGGGGTTGTGGAATTTACGAGAGGGTGCTGGTAGATCAGTGGATTCAAACGTGGGTTTATTACCGTGCTGTAAATAACACAGGTGGCGGGCTGTGGCCTTGGGTGCGGTACCGGGCCTCTGACTCTCTGAAGCGGCTCCAGCTTGGTTGGGGGAGGTGAGGGAGCGCGGCACAGGCCTTAGCTTCTTTATCTGGCAGGCTTGGTAGGGTGGGAGGGAGAATGGCCTTGCATATATTCACAAAGGTTTTTTCCTCGTGCGTTGCTAACTTTTGAATGCAGAACTTTTATAATGTTCCGCCTTATTTTGATGTTATTTAAACACACATATATATTTCAATTTCGTTACACATTTCTTTAATACAGTCGGTCCGAGTACCTTTTCATTACCTAACATTATATTTACTACATGGTGTGATTATTTTATGTACATTAGACGTTACACGAGGTAGTTCTAGGTTATGACCTACAGAAATTGATGCTCGCTGCTTTAGGTGATTAAGAAAACATATATGAGTTCAGGTTTCTACATAAAATTGTAAGAACACTTATACAGATAAAGGCTATACATTTGGTCGACATCTTTCTCTGTGGTTATAGCAGCACTAGTCCAGACCTGGGGTGGTATCATGTAACGTTACATCTTTATGGTTTATTCACAGTTTACAGGATCTGTTTAAACAGAGGTAGTTCGTTAATACCAATACTTGAATTATTTTCTACTTTCTTCAGATAGTGATGCTTCAGCTTTTTTCCCGTCACCCCGGCCTCGCGGACCAGGTCATGCGGGGTGCAATATTACATTGTGAACGATAAAATGTTACAGTGTTAGCATCTCGGGTTAGCTCATACCCGACTTTCTCATGGGAACGCGCTCGCAGCGGATCTACCAGGGCTACTGCGGCGGCGGAGATGCATGAAAGGCCCTCCAAAGGTGGGGGCCTCGTTACAGTGTGCTGAACTCACGCCATGTTTGCTAAACAAGATGGCTTCTAGGCCTAACTGAATTTTGGTATATGCAGGGAACGGATACGTGTGGGCAATGTCGTCGGCGGGTGACCCCTCCTCCACCTGGGCCCGGGTGGCATGAGGGGACGGCCACCGAGTCATGGTCCTCACCTGGGGAGAAGGCTGTAGGTGAGGAGGGCCTCGCGGCCAGTCCTCCCCTACATTTCCCCCCTTTCGTTACTAAAGTAACGAATTCTTTAGCTCTTCTAATCTTCTACATTCTTGCTCCTCTATCACTGCGTCATCCCATGCAGGTGTTCCTTTTCTAGGCATCCAGGCTCTGCATACCCCCCTCAAGCTCTCACCTCTTCTAGCATACTCATCTGGTGTACATGTTAAATATATACAGTCACCAGTTTCTTCCAAGTCTACCCAGACCTCCTCATACCATTCCAGTTCCACGTCTCGGGGTTCTTTGATAGTGGTGTGCCATAGTTTATCTACTATGTACTTATCACGGCACATAGGCACTAACTGGTATCTGGGAGTGTTATCTGTTCCTGTCTGTACATGTACTTCTTGTGTCGCCTTAATTGTACCACCAGAGTTGCCCATTGTCACCATCATCATTGCACCGTTAGGGACTACGTTAGCACAACATCGGAGGCCCACCTGGCACAGGCAGAACACCACGAGGAGGACCACCACAACTGGTATCAAGAACTTCATCGCCATTCCAAGCCATGAGGGAACCCAGGAGAAGATATTGTCGAACCATGAGCTATCTTTAGCCCCACCTTCCAGCTTCATCTTCTCTCCCAGGTTATGTACTGCTTCAATGACGTGGGACAGGGACCCATTTTCTGCGTCTTCAGAAGGTACGAACGTGCAGCACGCACTTCCTATTTTTCGGCAAACACCTCCATCGATCGCTGTTAGCAGGTCCAGAACATACCTGTTCTGCATGGTCATTAGTCGCAGAGCTCGTAGTTCCACCTTTATTATGTTGAACCCTTCTTCAGTGTCATTGGCCAGCTGAATCAGTTCCCACCGTGTGATCTGGAGCCATTTTGCATTTGCTCTTGCTTGGACACTTGAAACTAGTGAGGCAAAAAATGTTTCCACGGAGCTGAACAGGCGATACCTGTCTGGGATCTGTGCCAATAAATCGGATGATGCTTGTGATATGTAGTTTGATGCTCGCTTGTTCCGTGATAGCTCCTCTTCTTTCCCTCCGGAGGACAGGACATAGAGGCGCGCTTCTGCAGTGGGAGACGTCGCATCCTTGTTCACGTTTCCTTGCGTCCTTTTATTTTCGTCGACGTGACTTTCTGGAATCACCATTAGGGCCGAATGCAAAGTGGCCATTGAGCAGCTGCCACTCCATGCCTGGGGAAGGTGCAAGTAAGCCTGATTCCCGCATACCCAGTATGTGTCCATTAGTGCTGCTGTTCCTTTTTTCATGTCTGGGATGGTGAGAGTTTTGTTACAGTTTTTATTCGTTCCCATTGCCACTTTTCCTTCTCCCTTGAAACATAGTTCGTTTTGTATTTCACTTTGTAGCTTGAAGGGTTTCTCCATCGCTGTTACCCATGTTAGTTTAGAGATGTGTTCTTTCCATATTGGTAAGCACGTTTTTTCCATCCACCGCAGCTTGTCTGGTTGGACACCTCTCAGTGCTTCCGCTTTGCACAGTACTTCTTCATCTTTCCATTTGTTTTCGGAAAACAGCGTCCCTTGTATTGCAAAGAAAGGTTCTTTAAGACAGACCACTCCAGACGCTTTTGAATAGCACGTTTTGTTGTCCTGTATCATTTTGAAAGAGACATCGTGTGCTTGGAAGGTGTTCTTTATTCTACACAGTGTGAGATGAAGGAGACATTGGGCATCCACAATGGGCAATTCTCTTGGCAACAACACTTTGGGTGTACCTGATGCATGGGGGATGAGCGAACAGACATAGCAGCTTTCATTGGTTGTCTGTTTAGCTGTTGTACTCATATCTGCATACCATTTATTTGCTTGGTGGGGGTGTCGTGGGTCTTCCATCTTGTCTAATCCTAACCCATAATACTCATCATACCCCCTCCTGCTTGTCTCTCTTCTTCGCCTACTTCTCTCCCTCCTCCTATACCTTTTAGTTTCGATAGGTGAAAGAATAGGCCCCCCTTTCTCATTCCCACCCCCCTTTTCCAATTCCTCATATAGGAACTTGTGTTCTGTCATCGTAATTACTTTTCCATTTTCCTCAATAAACAACAAATCGCTGTTTTGTATCGGGGCGGGAAGGGTAGTGGGGCTGTTATATATTTCAGGTAGGGACATTGTGTCATGTTCCATATCTTTATCTCTTGATTGTGACGGGGCAGCAGTGGGTGGTGCAGTATAGTAACCCCATACAAGGTGTGATCCATCCCAGACCAAAAAATCACCTTCTTTAATATTCATACTTGTAATTGAATTCGTGCCAGGGGCAAGGGTGGTGTTACTCCCCCCTCCCCCCTCGTTCATCTCGGTAGAGATGAACGCTATGACCCAATATGTCACCAGGCAAAATATTGAGATGAAGAACACAATAACACACATTGATAAACCACATTCGTATGAATATGTCAATCTATCTACTAACATTTCTCTAAATCTAACAAATCTATTAGTTGCAGGCTGCCCATTCGATGCCATAGTAAATCCTGTTTGAAACATAAAAGTGCATTAAGTACAAGCATGTAAACATTTATAACGTTGTGACATTTTTTCGACAAAGTATGGGAGTGGGTGAGGGAGGGGGTGTGTCCACAGACAGGGTAACTTTACAATCATTACTATCCGTACATTATTTCATATATAAAGAGGAAAGTCGAGAGAAAAAAAACTTCTCCAAAACCAAAAAAAAAACCACAAAAACCTTCAAAAGTTGTAAAAAATTATATATATATATATATATACATATTTATTTCAGTACACTTGTCGTGCGCCAGTCGCGTTCAATGTTCATCACTTAATGCACACAAAATTCCCATCATTCATTCTGCACAACTTCATTGTCCGCAGTTGCCTGTGCCTCGTCCTGTACCTCACCTTCCACAGCGCTATAGGCTCTGCGTACGTCTGTCAAATGTACCCAGTATCGTAGGCCCTTCACCTTTACTGCTGTGGGTGTGCAAAACACTACCTCATAAGGGCCATGGAAACGTGGCGCATTCCACCTTCGCACAAAACTTCTGACATATATAAGGTCACCAGGCATTAGTTGTAATGGTTTTTCAGGCAGTGTCTCTGTTTCTGTTGTGTTCCCCTCCTCTCTTGTAGAGGGGGGGGCTAGTTGCTTCGCAATTACGCGCGCTGCCCGTGTCAGTTTTTTCAAATACTCTGTGAACTCCTCTCCCAATATCGCTGCACTTCTGTGTGCATCAGAACGTTCACGGAGAGGCGAATGCGCTGTGTGCATTCTCCTTCCCGTGACGATCTCATGCGGAGACAAATGGTGGTCTTTACTTGGCTGATTTCGTAACTCAAACAGGGCCAAAGGCAGGCAGTACATCCAGGTCTTTTTAAGGGAAAAACACAGTTTTGACAATCTGCTTTTTAACAGACCGTTCATCTTTTCCACTACGCCATTACTTTGAGGATGATAAATCGAACATAATTTGTGCTTTATTCCCAATAGCGTGGTCACTTCCTTGAATAGTTCATTAACAAAATGCGTGCCGTTGTCTGAGCGAATAACTTCGCAAATCCCCCAGCGCGGGAATACTTCCCGCACTAGGAACTTCGCGGCGCCCTTCGCATCAGGGCGCGCACAGGGGCCTGCCTCCACCCACCTCGAAAATGGACATACAACCACAATCATGTAGCGAGCCCCGTTACATCTTTCTCCCATGTCTACATAATCAATGTGGAGCTCTCTGAATGGGCCATTTGGTTTTGGTATCGTTCCTCTCAGTGTGCGCAATGTCATACCTGAGTTGTAAATCTGACATGTCGTGCATTCTAAAGCCAGCCTTGTGATGTGTTCATGGAGGCAAGGTGCAAACCAATCTTCTTGTATGTCCGCCATTATGTGTTGCTTTGCGTTATGTGCGGGAAAGTGTAGTTGTTGAAATGCTATTTCTAACAATGTAACTGGCATTACCGCTTTTCCTGAACTTTTTTGTCGCCACAATAAATCAGTCGGCGATTTGCTGCATCCTCTCTTAGTCCACAGCAATTTTTCTTCTGCACTAGCTCCCTCTTGCAGCTCTATTATTTCCTGTGTTGGCATCATGTTGTATCCTGTGGGGACCTCTTGGCTGGCTGTGTGGTGCAACATGTACTCTCCTACTTCACCTTTCTGTAAATACGAAGCTTCTTTGGCAGCGGCGTCTGCTGCCGCGTTCCCCAAAGATATAAAATCTGTATTTGTGGTGTGGGCTTGGCATTTTACGATGGCCACTGCCGTGGGGTCTTGCAGGGCCTCAATCAGTTCTTTCAATAATTCTGCATGCTGAACCGGTGTTCCATCTGCTCGTCGAAACCCTCTCCGCCCCCACCGTGCCAACCCGCCGTGTACTGTTGTTGTCATGTATGCTGAGTCGGTATATATTGTCACTGCGCAACCCTTGGCGGCATGCAATGCTTCTATTAGCGCTATTAGTTCTGCTGCTTGGGCTGAATAGTGTGATGGGAGGCGGTGTTGCACTAGTGTCTCGTATTCATCTTCCTCTAATCGTACAACTGCCATACCCACATGTTTCTCTCCTGTCTCCATGTCTATTGATGCTGACCCGTCCACGAAATACACCTCTCCCTCGTTCAGGGCATTCTCAAAAATCACTTGATCCTGACCTTCGTCACCTGTGTATGTAGCGCAGTTGTGGTTCTGCATGTCCTCTACGGTGCACGCCTCTGTGATGAATGTTGCCGGGTTCACTGTTTTACATCTTACTATGTGGATGTTTGCGCTGGACAGTATTATTTCATATGCTGTGGCGCGTTGTGTCGTCAATGTGCTCTTTGATCGCTCTAATATTGCAAAGAGTGAGTGTTCCACAAACAGTGTCACAGGACAGCCCATCACTATCGTGGCACTTTTCTCAATCGCGAACGCGGCTGCAGCTAGGGATTGCTCGCACGCGAAATGACCTTGCATTACTGCGTCTAGGGTGCCACTATAGTAAGCCAGTGGTTTGTGCCCTAACGATGTCTTTTGTGTCAGTACTGCTGTCATCAGTGTTCCTTTGCAGTGTGAAAATAAGAAGAATTCGCGCCCATAATCTGGATTTGCCAGTACTGGAGCGCTTGATATCAGCTCTTTTAGTGAGTTAAATGCTGTGTTCATCTCTTCTGTCCATTCTATGTGTTTGTTTTCCTGCTGTGCCTCTTTTAGTGCCTGTAACAAGGGCCTTGTGTATGCTGCATAATCCAATATCCATGCTCGGCAATAGTTGCACATACCCAGAAATTTCTGCATCTCTTTTACTGTTTTGGGCTCCCCAACTGCTCTAATCGCCTGTGCCCTGTCTGGTATGATCCGCTTGCCATCCTTTGATATCAGCTGTCCCAAGTATAGGACCTCTATCAGACAGTATTGTAACTTCCCCTTGTCCACCTTGTACCCTTTATTGGCCAATAATGTCAGGAGTGTTATTGAGTCCTTTCTACACTCTTCCTCAGTTTGTGCACAAATCAATAAATCATCAACGTACTGAATCACTGTGCTTTCTACAGACAAATTCCCCAGATCTTCATGTAGTACCCTGTTGAATATGCTTGGGCTCTCGCAATATCCTTGTGGTAGTCTGCAGTGTTCGAACCTCCTCCCCCCTAGTGTAAACGCTGTTAAGTACCTGCTCTCTTCTGCTAAGGGAATCGAGAAAAATGCATTTTTTAAGTCAATAACTGTGAAGTGGGATGCCGTTTTCGGAATGTTGCACAGTATTGTCGCCGGGTTCGGGACTAAAGGGAACTCCTTCTGAATCACATCATTGAGTGGGCGTAAATCTTGTATCATCCTCCATGAACCTCCCTTCGCCTTTTTAATCGGGTAAATGCATGTGTTGCATGGGGAGTTTGAGGGCACTACTATTCCTTGTGCTAGCAGTGCATCTAGTGTCTCTCTGATCCCTTCTTCTGCTTCGCGTGACAATGGATATTGTTTTACCCGGGGTAGAATTGCTCCCGGTTTCAGTTTTATTACCACAGGCTGAACCCCATGTAATAACCCCACATCATGGGGGCCATTTGTCCATATGTTAGTGGGTACTAACCTCATGTCGTCATCAAAAAATGCATGTGGTGCTCCTACTACTGCCATTAATTCAACTTGAGTTTTTCTGGCTGTAACTACAATGTCGCACGGCATTGCTAGTTCCATCACTATTTCGCCATCTGTCTCAGTGTCAGAAAATAGCTCCTCGTCCGAGAGCTCCCTCAGTGGGATATTTGCATTTGTACACAGTACTGTCCGCCACTCACATCCTTCCATGTCAACGCCAATCACACATATTCTGTTTGCTGACACGTGTACTGCGTGTAAATCCAACGATAGCACTGACCCGGGAGCAGTGTCGGGGCTTGCTATGGGGCGGAAAAGGAATTCGGCTGGAATCCTCCAATCCATCCTTTTTAGTTCTGGTACTATGAGAGCCAATGTTCTCATGCCCTCAACAAACATCTCCTTGTTTCTTGGTAACCCTCGGATCTCTTGCATGATTGAGTGGCCGTGTATTACTGCTAATATGCGGAGGGGGCATATGCCTGGCGTCGAACATACGATACCGCTCCCTGTGAATGATATTGTCATGTTTAGTTTGCTTAAGAGATCTCTCCCCAACAAATTAATGGGAGAGTGTTCATAGTACAGTAAGGGTGCTTTCACTGTTTTACCCCCCACTGTCACATCCAATGCCTCTGTGTAAGGAACTTCAATTACAGCCCCAGAGAACCCCTGCGTCTCTAACGTTCTATTAGATAACGGGAACCGGCCCTCTCTAATGCATGATTTCTCCGCTCCCGAATCCACCATGAATATGAACTGCTTGTCTCCTATCTGCGCTCCTATCAATGGTTCCTCTGATGCATTGTGGGTCGTAGATAGTACTGGACACGCAAGTGCTCTCTGTGGGCTGTCCTATGCGGGGTGTCTCATTGCCCCCCCTTGATCAAAAATGTTCCCCGAAACTACTGACACCCCGCTGTAAGGTGCGGGAGCAGGCGCTCCGTTAGCTACTGTGGCGAAAGTGTTACCTGGCGTGTATTGCATATTGTCATTATTCTGTGGGTGGTTTTGTGTTCTGTACTGATGTCCGTGTAGTTGTGCGTTACTTCTTTGTCCTACATTTTCTGGTTGTTGGTATTGTCCCATGGGGAGGCCGTAGGGGCTTCCTGGGTGGGGGTGACCGTACTGTTCTGTCTCCTGGAACCCGTTGTTTTGTCTGCTCCTGCACTCTCTTGAGTAGTGCCCCCATCTCCCACAATTCCAGCAGCTCCCCTGTGGACCTCTGGGACCCTGCCACCCATTTCCTCCCATTCCTCCATACCCTTGTCCTCCTCTTCGGCCCCTGTACCCACCTCTTCCCCCTCTTGGGGCCCACTCTTGCCACGTTGGACCTCCGTTCTGCTCCTGCTCAGTCCACTGTCGTTGTCCTTGTCCTGCCCAATTTGCTGCTATTCTTCCTTGTATTGCTATTTGCCCCTCCTCTCCTTCGTCTCCCTCCCTCATGAGTGGGAGCCCTGCTACCGCTGCTGCAACCTTCACTAGCTTTGATTGTACCAACTTTGCCTCGTCTGCCAACCTTTTCTGTGCTACTTCCCTCTCTCTCTCTTTGATCCTTTTGCAATGGTGCACTATTATACTTTGGATCTCTGGCCACCCCTTTGCCTCAACGCCCGCTATTTTATCGAGTGCCTTCTGCACCTCTTTTGGGAGCCCTCTCTTAATGATAAAATAAAATAGAGATGTGGATTGGTGCCAGGGCGTGCCCGTTTCCGCTCTCCACATCTCCTGCACCCGGAGAATGTAATCCATAGCATCCTCCCCGTCATTCATTGTACATTGCATTACTGACTGTAAATCAGGGGTATCTGGGAATGTCTCCCGCAGTGCGTCCCACACCCTTGCTCGTACTGTATTAAAGGAAGCCCCATCATGGCGATCACAGTCCAACGTCACGGCCGGGAAACCAGCCTTAGCCCATACTCTGTCCGCTTGATCTCCTACTGCGGTTACTAGTAGGCTTTTCACATCGCCTACTGCCAACGGTATGCCGGCGGTATGTTTCTCAAATGCATATATCCACTTGCTCGCCCCTCCTGACAGCTGGGGCAATAATTTCATTAAATTAGCCTTATCCATCTGAGCCCATGGTATATAGTTTGGTCTCCCCCCCCCTCTGTGTATCAATGGAAGTTGTAACTTCCCTTTTGCGGTTGCACCCTCCCTTTCCTTAGTCGCTGCTGACTCCAATGACGCCATCTTCCCCACCCTATTTCTTAGTCGTCCCATCCATTCGTCGTCTATAGTCCCTAGCGAACATGCACCGTCCACCTCCTCGCTTTCCCCTCCTACTGCCATACTTAACCTATCACTCTCATCCAACCCTCCTCTGACATCACATAACAAGTCCTCTCTGATCCCTCTCTCTCGTGATATATCACCAATGCTCCCTTCTGCTGCTCCTACCTCTATTATTCGTGTCGGCTCTTCCTCAATTCTGAACAGTATTTCCCCCTTTTTCCATCCTTCCTCAATTTGTCTACTTTCGCTCGACGCTCTAGACGTGCGTCCTGATTGTGTAGGGGCGCACGCCGTGCGCTCACATATGTCTTTTATTCTTGAGAGTTCATCCCTTGCCACAGTAAGCCTCGACTCTAAGTCACTCGTTAGCTTCTCTATATCCACCCTCTGTGTGCTTCCCTGGGCGCGCTCTCTGGTGCTTTCGTATGGCGGGGGGGCTGTTGGTCTTTGTGGTGTACCAGTTGTGGGGGGAGGCACATAAGTAGGGTCGCTATATCCTGCTGCGGGGGCTGGTTTAGGTAATATCGGGTACAAACTAATCACCTCCGCAGGTTGTTCTGTACTTAGCTGTTCCTTTTCCTCTCTTGGAATCATCAGTGGATTATCTGTGGTGGAAGGTAGATCAATATTTGGTGCCGGAGCTTTGGGTGGGGGTACTTCCTCAAACAATCTCCAGAGGTCTAATATCTCCTTCCTATTTTGCCATTGTTTCCCCTTATACTTGAGGCTAATGCATGCTCGTACCATATCAAGAACGCTTTTGTCAAAAGACCCTCCCTCGGGCCAAATCTGGGGCAGACCCTCCCCTTTCAATTCTGTTACCCATTGATCGTGATATTTATTTATTCGTTCAGCGTATCCCGGTAAGCTCTTACAAATATGTGACAAGGGAGTTTCGGCCCCCATCCTCTAAATCACTAACACAGCCGTGTCCACCTTCTTTACTTTTAGTTAGGTGTAGATATGTGTATGTATACCTTTATGGCACAGACAAGAGCGGACGTCTCAAAAATTATCACCCAATTTTATTCACTGCGCAAATCCTTTCTCATTCACCATAGCTCATCTCCTTCCCATTCCCATACACTCTCATGTGATTCCACTTGCAACTGATCAATTACTAGTTATGACCAACACTCTCTGGCACCACCTCGCGGTCAACCGTTCGTCTCCAATACTCACACGGTGCGCGCACCCATCACAATGCTTTTCCACTCACACCTCGTCTCTTTTTTTTTTTTTTCCCTTTCCTCCCTGGCCAGCTGTCCCTGTTTTTCTGCTAAGGTTACTATGTTCACGTCTGTACGTGCCACTACTTAATCCCCACTCCTACAAATGTGCTCCCTATTTTATAGTTCTTCTACAAGTATATTTACCTTATACCCTTTTCGCTTTCTCCCCCTGCCCCGTGGAATGGAAAAAAGAAATAGAGAGAGTAGCAATCACTAAAAAATATTCCCGGTGTCTCCCTTTGCCAGACACCAATAACTTATTTCTTACTTCTTCATATATTCCCAGTACTAGTTTAGATAGCACTATGCGGCGCCGCCTTCCACCCCCTTTCGGAGCTAGGTTTCCGTCACTTCTACCACTTCACTTATTTCTTACTCCTAATGGCCATATGCAAAGAAAAGATAAAGAAAGTTTCAAGACCCGTCTTTAGTAGACCCCTGTTATTCTTCTCCTCTACCTGTCCCCGTTCTCCTGTTATAATTTCCCCTCCCTTCCCCTTTACGATCGCTCGCACTCAGTACTCACGTGCCCGTCTTGAACCGATAGTCTCCGAAACTGGGTCCGTCCAGGCAGTGTCACCGGTAACTCAACGGTCAGCCCCTGGCTCCGGCGAGCGGCACTCAAAGGGGATTTTTTTCCAATCGGGATCCCGTACCCTTTCTCATTGAGTGCGCACTTCTTATTGTGCCGGTCGCCGTTGGCGGGCAGCCTCCCGGAGCCGGCTCACCGTGCGTATCCCTTCTCGACCGGAGATTCTCGTGCCACAAGGGGGTCGTTAAAAAGGAGTTAGGAAAAATAATTTGGAGATATCACGCTATCGGGGTCACCACTGAAAGGAAGCGCCCCCAATTTCAGCACGATCCTCCCCGCAATGAGAGACAATAAGGGACTCTCCCGTAGTGGGAATAAGACCAAGACAGAGTGCGGGTGAGCGTAAGTGGGAGTTTATCCAAAGAATAGGGCATGCAAAGAACTCTGCAACCTCCGAGAGCGCTCTGTCTGACAATAGCAAAGACAGGCGTATTTCTAATACAAAAAACGTCATCAGAACCTACACACTATAGGGGGCACAAGTTAATTGGGATTGGGTGGCGTCGACTAACTATAGGTGTTGCTGCAGCGTGGTTGGTCTTGGCGTGAGGACGTCACTGGTCAGCCTCGTGGGTTGGGTTGGGCCTGGCAGGCCAGCTTGAGGTCATCCGAGCGGTGTTGGTATGCTGGGGCAGCCTGTGACAAAGATGAATACCTTTCCTGACTCGTTTGCCCTAGGCCATGCACACTGCAGTTATTCAAGAAACGACATCTAAGTTCATCAATAAATCGCTCAGCAGTTTGTCTTATAAAATAAACGCAACACATGAGGAATGCACCTCGTGAGAGGTCCGGTGGTTGTCGGTTGGGGTGAGATTTACCTGTGTTCTATTGACCGGTATTTTAGGTCGAGGGGCTGGGCTCTGGGGCCTGAGCCGAATGATACATGTCTGTCTGCCGCGTTAGAAGTTATTATATAAATGGGTCTCTGTGTCTTGTCCCAGTGATGGGGGTCGTCTTTGCACGGGGTCATGATTCTTGGGGTGGTCTAGGGGGGGTTGTGGAATTTACGAGAGGGTGCTGGTAGATCAGTGGATTCAAACGTGGGTTTATTACCGTGCTGTAAATAACACAGGTGGCGGGCTGTGGCCTTGGGTGCGGTACCGGGCCTCTGACTCTCTGAAGCGGCTCCAGCTTGGTTGGGGGAGGTGAGGGAGCGCGGCACAGGCCTTAGCTTCTTTATCTGGCAGGCTTGGTAGGGTGGGAGGGAGAATGGCCTTGCATATATTCACAAAGGTTTTTTCCTCGTGCGTTGCTAACTTTTGAATGCAGAACTTTTATAATGTTCCGCCTTATTTTGATGTTATTTAAACACACATATATATTTCAATTTCGTTACACATTTCTTTAATACAGTCGGTCCGAGTACCTTTTCATTACCTAACATTATATTTACTACATGGTGTGATTATTTTATGTACATTAGACGTTACACGAGGTAGTTCTAGGTTATGACCTACAGAAATTGATGCTCGCTGCTTTAGGTGATTAAGAAAACATATATGAGTTCAGGTTTCTACATAAAATTGTAAGAACACTTATACAGATAAAGGCTATACATTTGGTCGACATCTTTCTCTGTGGTTATAGCAGCACTAGTCCAGACCTGGGGTGGTATCATGTAACGTTACATCTTTATGGTTTATTCACAGTTTACAGGATCTGTTTAAACAGAGGTAGTTCGTTAATACCAATACTTGAATTATTTTCTACTTTCTTCAGATAGTGATGCTTCAGCTTTTTTCCCGTCACCCCGGCCTCGCGGACCAGGTCATGCGGGGTGCAATATTACATTGTGAACGATAAAATGTTACAGTGTTAGCATCTCGGGTTAGCTCATACCCGACTTTCTCATGGGAACGCGCTCGCAGCGGATCTACCAGGGCTACTGCGGCGGCGGAGATGCATGAAAGGCCCTCCAAAGGTGGGGGCCTCGTTACAGTGTGCTGAACTCACGCCATGTTTGCTAAACAAGATGGCTTCTAGGCCTAACTGAATTTTGGTATATGCAGGGAACGGATACGTGTGGGCAATGTCGTCGGCGGGTGACCCCTCCTCCACCTGGGCCCGGGTGGCATGAGGGGACGGCCACCGAGTCATGGTCCTCACCTGGGGAGAAGGCTGTAGGTGAGGAGGGCCTCGCGGCCAGTCCTCCCCTACACCGGCTAACAGATATAGTTAAGAATGATGAATCCTAGAAACCTCATTGGAATGACGAGGATGAGATATGTTATAACTAGGGTGTCCGGTTTTCCGGGATAACCAAAAAGTGCCTGATATGTGAACCCCGTTAAAATTAAAAAATTCTCAGGGTTATCCGATAAACCCCATATTTCATAGTACTGGGAGGGAAAGACACGCAAGTTGCCAGTGAGCTATCCTAGCAGCTCTGTTAAAGCCTTGTCTATTGGAACTGACATTGCTACTAACGCTGCAATGATAATTTATTATCCCATATTGCCACCTTGTGGCCAAATGCAGATTTGACTGCCTGGTCATAAGGACCTCACATTGCAAACTGCAATGCTGGACAATCCGGGAAACTCTGGTTTCGGTTGAGCGTTAAGCTCTTTGTGCCTCTCCCAGCTGTGGCATTGTTCTTGGGAGGGAAACATTAGCAGGACTGCAGGGGGCATGTTCCTGTTGATGATGTGTGCATCTCTGTCGGGGGGAGGGCTAAAGTACCCCCTCCAGTCATGACCTTTGAGGCCTGCATGGGTCATTAGGCTGCACGTACATGTTTGCCCGGGAAATCTCACTCCATATAAGCAGCGTCACTTGTTCTAGCCATTCACTGCTCCCTGAACCTGCTGAACGGTATTTTCCAGTGTTTCCTTCGCTTTTGCTCTGCTGGACGTGTTGGACCCTTTGTAAGGTAAGTTGTATGTATTTTTTTGTGTGATGCCAACGTGGTGGGGGTTTGATTTACATACATTTTAAACACAAGGACTCCTGGGCCATTTCTAGCGAGCTCAGAACTGGCACAACCTGTGCCCCTAAGCCGAGGTGCCATAATTACCCCTTACCTTGGAGGGGGGCCCCACAGGGCTGCCTGATTTCAAGAAGTAAGATTCCATTGGGCACCAGTCTTAAATAACACATGTCAGGATATTTTATGGAGGGCTGCTGAGGCTCTAAACCCATTGCCTTTCTGTTTTGACAAGTCACTCAAACTCATCCCCTCAAAGCTGCATATAGGTCGGTGCTAGCGTTTGCATAACAAGATGTCACTTTAAAAGCACCATGCCTGCACATGCATATTACAACATGAGTACTTTAAGCACACAGAACCAGAAACCAGCTTCATGATGTTCCGTGTGCACAAAATAGCACCAAAGAGCAGAGGAACAGTCTGAAAACAGTCTATGAAATTGACAGCCTAGAAGCAGATCGGCGCTTCGAAATCGGTAACCTTTTGGGGAAGCGCTACGAATTAGTGTATTTATTTATTATTAGTAGTACACTTTATGTGTTTTCATTGCATAGGTTGACATGCGCGTAGAACCTCTCCAACTAATTGAACAATTTTCATTTAATGAGACACGCGATGTAACCTTATTTATTCCACGTTGGGTGTAAATGTGTGACGCAGCGCTAAATGAGTAACTGAACTCTACGCAACAATGCATGTAAAATGGCAAGCAATGCTGTGTCGAAACATTCCATCAGCCACCATGTCATTCGAAGTGAGTGAAGCCTCTTTGTGGTATGCCATGCAAGTACTAGATCCCTTCCGCAAAAAATAATTTAGTCAAAACTTTGAAAAATATGCATTTATTTTTAACCATTTTAAAGACACTGAGACTGTGTGCAGCCAGTTTAACGCCTATTTGGCAGAGCCTGTGCCTGAGAATCTGCAGCTTCGGGTGCATGAGTATTGGGTGGGAAAGCACCAACAGTGGCCAGATTTATCAGCTTGTGTGTTCGATATTTTGGCCCTGCCCGTGTTCAGTGGCAATGTGGAAAGGTCGGTTTCCCAAATAAAAGTCTTTATGGGAAGAAAAGAAAGGGCACAGATGGGCAAAGAGTCTTTGAAGACATATTCTATTATTTATTACAACCATTTTGACTTGTAGGAATGCAACATATTACTTGATTAACATGAAATTGTTTAGAACATCTTGCACTGAGAGATTACCCTACATATGCACGCAACGAAGCAATAAAAGAAAATGTCTGTGTTTACATGCAATTTTTTTTTAAAGGGGCAAATGGGAAAACACTGATAAACACAGATTCCAAAAGTTTTTGAAAACACTGGAAAAACACCCCCGGAAGTAAAAATAAAATAAACCCCTAAAACAGGAAACCCTAGTTATAACACCTTGTAACAGACTCTGTGCCAGAACCCAATTCTAAAGGTATTTGATTTCTCTAAAGAGTTTGTCTTACAAAACGGATGCCATCCTTACAAGTTTAGGAGCACTCCTGACCCAGGTTTGCGATGTATTGGAACACCCCATATTATTCACTAGTCGCAAACTGTTCCCACATTAAAAAAATACTTCTTGTTGGAACTAGAGTCCCTGGCCATCAAGTGGGCCATAATCCATCTTAGATACTTCCTATTGGGATGAAGGTTCACACTCGTTACAGATCACTCACCCCTAGTTTTGATTAGTCAATGCAAATACTCCAACCCTCGGGTCATGAGATGGTTTCTAGACCTACAACCCTATTGTTTGATGGTGGAACACCGAAAAGGAAAAGACCAAGGAAATGTAGATTTTCTTTCCCAGTTCCACTGTGAAATAAATGTGGCTACATCACATGGTGGAAGGGTATGTTAGAAACCTGAAGGTGTCTCCCTGACTAGTCCCTGTGGATCTGTCATCCAGGTGGCCAGGACACAGCCATTGCTATTGGATCCCGTTCCGGGGCTGGACCAGTAAGGGAGGATCACCTGGATGGGGCGTCCTCGGGGAGTGGAAGCAGGACAACAACGGGTCGATGCGCAGTATCCTCCTTCTTCTAACAGCCTTTCCCCAGCCTACCATGTAGGATATTCAAACACTCTACCCCACCCTTTCCCGACATGAACATTTTTGCATACCACAAAAGACGACGGACTAACACCAGAGCCGTTTACTTGACATGTCCCAACACAAGGGTCAGGCAAAGTCAGGCAATTGACCAGAATCAAACACACACCTGACAACCCTTTCCCTTCCCCACAGGGATAAAAGGTGGAGCACAAGAGCAGACGATGAGCAAGGCAGACCGTACAATGAGACAGCTATTCAAATCTGGCATTTGAAGAGGAGGAGAAAGGCGTCGAGAACTGAAAGGGTAACAGGGAGGGAAGTGGCCTTGCCCTTTTCGACCCAGACCCACAAATCCTCCTCAGAAGGAAACGTAAGACTGCAAACAATAGCCAGCATGTGTTGCAGCAGATGTCAATGGTACACAGAGCATTCCTATGCTGATAAGCAGGATAGAGAGAAGCCTGCTACTGTGTTACCGGCGTTGACTTCAGATACAAGAAAAGCCAAGCAGTTCATCACAGCAGGTGAGTCAAGGGGAGACGCAATAAGAAACTGAACTGTGTTCAACGAAAGTCACAAAGTGGTAATCTAAGGAAAGTTCAAAGAACTCTTAAGATTAAGGGAAAACCAACTGCAGAGGGGACCAGCACCATATGGGTGCTCACTCGAGAGACTTTGGTTAATCCTGCATTTGTTGAAACTACCAAAACCAGTAGGCCCTAGGAGAGCCACAAGGAAACGGTCAAAGTGGTCATACAGCGGTCTAGCAAAACACCCTGTTCAGTCGAAAGTCTTTGACCTGTATGTAATTGGAAAACCAAGGGCGATACATCCCGCATAGTGTGAAAAGAGAAAGAACTGTGTGAATAGCAAATGTTGGCAAGAGTGAACCCGAGAGAGGGATGCCGATAGAATGAGGCAAAGAATTAAGTCACTATGAAGAATGTGTTCACAAGAGTGAACCCGTCAGAGGGATGTCCACAGTGAACTGTTCAAAAAGACATTGAGACTTGTAAATATGAAAGGTGAAATTGTTTTGGCTATCACAGCCACAGTGAATCTGACAGAGTGAGGCAAACATTTGAGAGGGGTCTGAGTCCGGAAGAGGGGGATCCAAGGGGCAAAAGCCATCACCCATAGACACGTGCCTGCAGCAGATTAAATCTTTTGCATAGAAGCAAGAGTAAACCCGATGGAGGGAAGATTATATTTGAGATGGGTCTGAGCCGGAAGAGGGGTACCCAGGGGTGAAAGGTTATCACCCTCCATACAAGCAGAAAGGAACTTTTTGTTTATTAATTTGAACACACCAGGACCTCGGAGGCAAGAAACATTTTATAGAAAAAGAGACTTAACCAGCAATGGCCTTGATAGCTGAGAACGGAACTGTTGTCTCGTGCTTGAAAGCTCGAGAGTGTGCTGTGCTCAGGATTCCCGCCTTGTCCCATGCTAAAAACTTGGGCAAGAGAGACCCATGGCTACCACATCCTGACTTATTATTTATGAACACTTCTTTCTTGTGAACACTATCCCACACTCTTTTGGTATTAGCTGTAAGAATTGGCAATAGATCTTTTCTTAGTATAGGCCCTTTTATTTGACAAGATGCCACTAGGACTGCCTTATTTTTATTTGATGGTTTGTAGCTTGCTCCCATCTTAAATTTAGGTTCAGATTAGGCATTTTTCCAACTTACTTATTAAGTTCAATAAAAACCCTTGAACTGTGATAACTTGTGTCTGTCGATACTTCATACCATGCCTTCCTCACAAGTGTACATTGAACTTTATATGGGTTGGTTAAACACCTATCTAATCCTAAACCTAAAGATGGGAGCAAGCTACGACCATCAAATAATAATAACTCAGTGCCAGTGGAGTTTTGTCAAAATGAAAGGGCCTATACTAATAGCCCTATTTCCATTCCTTACTTCTAATAACAAATGGTGTGGGAAACAATGTTATGCAAAAGAAAAGTTTTCAAGAAATGATATGTCTGGATAGTTGAGCAGTTGACTTCCCTTCCCCATATTTTCATCATGGGAGAAGGTGGCACATTCGAGCTTCGCACACACTCTGGCTTTTCTCCCACAAGGATGCAGTTCAAAACATACGTATCAGGGCCTTCTGCTCCAAAGTCTCTTTGCCATTCAAAGTATCTTATTTCAGAGGGCCTGATGCCCCACACAAATATCACAGTTCCTTTCTTCTTAGGCTTTTCATGTTCACAAGTTTGCAGGTGACTATCTGATTACCCCGGATCCTCCTCCGTCGGGCTCAGACCCCTTCAACACAATGTTCATGATTGATCTCCCTCGTTTGGACTTTGACCATGCAATTTCTCTTTACAAACTTTCCTCTTTGTATCAGATATTGGAGACTTTCGATGGTGCGATGCATTTGGCTTATACCGTTGATGGACAACTTTGATTCATAATATTCATCAATTCCGTTTCTGCCCCTTCTTGGTCAGATACCTCACAGAGACCTTCGAATGAGCACACTTGCAGTGCCGGACCACTCTGCCAACTGTAGCATATCTTTCTTCTGTAAAGTTCAAACATCATCATCAATTTAGCTTTACTCACGTCTTTCATCACACGCGTTAACAATATTCTTTCCTGTGCTCGTTATACAATATTGCTGCTTGCAACCTTGACTTCAACACAGACTGGTCTTGCATCAGTCTCCCCAACTCACCGGCTTTTTAATCTGAAGGTTTCTGGAAAGGAACAGTTTTCTTCTGGATAGGTGTAGGGTATCTCCCTCCTTTCGTTCCCTTCTTGGTTTGATGTCTTTCTCCCCACATTCAGCTGCCATCTCTAAACTGTTGTTCCTTCATGTGCTTTGCCTCGCTCAGAGTGTGCTTTCGTGCTATGCCTTTTTGTCCATTTGGGGAAGCTTAATGGAAGTCTGGTGTGAGCATACTGGTGCACCCCAAGAGTCTGGATCCAAAGGTGATGGCATTGCTCTGGCCATCTGAGAGAGAGATCTGTGGGTACTAGCGGTTGAGACACCTTCTGGTTTCTCACACTAACACCTAGAGAAAATGCTAATACCCCTCCTATATTTCCTGGACCGATTGGCCACGGCTAATCTAAGCCCATTCCCCTATTCAGGTGGTCAAATACATTGTCACTATTGAATCCATGTATAGGATTGTCTAATGAGTATATTGATTCACTAATAAATTGTGAATGTCACTTGATGTGCACCCACTTCTGATCCAGACATGTTCAAAGTAAACTGGTGAGGCTAACTCTGCTTTAATAAGACAATGGGCCTTGTCATTATATAACATGTTGTGGCCCACATAAACTTCACCCTGACCTTGTACTAAATCTATAGCCATAACCTCTGCTCCTCGTACCCTAAATCAAAGAAGGTTCCAGACACGGCTCCCCCTTATCTCCTTCAAACCCAAGGGGCCCAGTAATGATGTGACCAGGGCACCACTCTTGAGTCTGAATTTCAGGGATTTATTTGCTTTTTGTTATGTGTCTACTTGTTATTCAAATGGGATGAGGGCAGTAGTGTTCTAAATCTTTGTCTGACCTATTTGTATTACAAAACATCATGCCCGATTCTCATGAATTTGTCCTTCAATGGGTGCAACCCTACCTGCTCCCGCCACAGGTAACATTCTGTTCCCACAGCGTTCAGGTCTTTCAGCTGGATACAATTATTGTATATCCATGCACCGCAGGTGCTTCTGACCTTGAATGCTCCCCTGGGGGGACGGAAAAAGGCTTTGTCTTGGGACTGAGCTAAATAGAGCCACAACTCCACACATTGGCCTGAATTCTATTCTCTTCCTTTTGTGCTAGGCCTTAAAATCCAATATGGCAGCACTCCTGCAATGTTAACATGTTGACCTTGTTATTACCACAGTACTTTTCTGAACTTCATCTTCCACCTACTTCAGCTCTTTCCTCACACCTCACTGAAAGATTTACTTCATATACAACTACTAAACAAAGGGCCTATAATTCTGCCCTCTCTATAACTGCAATATTAATATATGTGTTGCTCCTTCTGTGTTGCTATATGCGGGTATATTATATCTGTCAAAACTAACTACAAGTGATAAATGCACATTCCGCAGTGTAGAACCCACTTGCTCACACTGTGGTACTTGCTAATAGGTTTTTCTCAGCCTGAACCATTTTGGTTGGCTGGGACACTGTAAATGCATCCCAACATTCCCCCTTTGATTTATCTACCTCCTTTCTTGTATAGTAATCCTCTTTGGGTATCCACGCCCTACACACATGACGTAAACCCCCTGGTATATTCTTTCAAAGTACCTGTCATAAAGCAACAACCCCTATCTTCTACATAGTTCTCTTGGACCGGTGTAGCTGAGGACCTGGTATCTGGGACTCCTATATACTGTTCTTCTCTCATCGTCCCTGGTTTTGGAATCCCATCAGTCTGGGTGTGCTTCTGTTTTTTGAGAGGAGGAGATCTAACCCTTCATAGTCACACTCCATGGCAGGGTCTTCCTACAACATCTCTGTATCATCTGAGATGAGCCAAAAAGCACAAGCAGAATAACCACAATAGGGAACAATAACTGTACAGCTATTTCCAACCATGACTGGGCCCATGAGAACCTCGAATCAAACCAGTCATCAGCATTTATTCCTCCTTCTTTCTCCAAGACAATCCACAAATTATGAAGGGCCCTTATTGCATGGGTCAAGGACCCATTGTCTATGTTAGTTGGGGGGATTGTACATTCAACAAGAAAAACCTAGTTGTTTCTGGGGCGGCACATTCATGACCATCAGATGTGTGTCAGGAATTACCAGAACCACTGAGTGCAAGGTGGTTAGTGAACATATGCCCCCTTCATGATGGCGGAGGTGTAGGTATGCGTATTGTCCACACACCCAGTAGACAGCCATTAACGCTGCTGTGCCTTCCGTTGGGTCAGGGATAAAAAACATCTTATTACAACAAATGTTCATTCTTACCATTTCCTCAGAAGCAATAGGAATAATCCACTGGCATCTGCACTTTTACTGGCTTCTCACTTTACTCAATCCATGTACATTTTGGCACATAATTTCCCCATGTTCTGCCACCGTTCTGATTGATGTGTGGCACTACATCCTCCAAGAACCTCCTTAAGCACCCCGCTGCACAGATCACTTCTCCTTCCCACCCATTGCTCATTGGAAAACAGCACTCTTTCCATTTCGAGCAATGGTCTTATTTCAAAACAGGCTTGTTCTTTCTTCTCGGCACACACTTCATCATCTCTGTCAATTATTACTGCTTGGACCGTCTTTCCCTGGAAAAGTAATTGTACTCTGCAGAGGGCCAGGTATACTAAACATTGGGCTATAAGAGGCAGCATTTTTTTGAGGTATAAGGTATAAACAACATGGATGCACCCGTCATGTGAGGTATCAAAGAGAAAACATAGCAGCTCGCGTTTGACATCACACATGTGATTATAGAATGTGTTGTCCATCTAGGGGTGGTGCACATCCACCACGCTATCCAGTATCACACCTTTGTACTGATTATGTTCTATCTGTGTCTCTGTTTACCTTTTTATTCATGTCATCCTCAACTGTACATTTGTGTCATTCCATAACCCCTTTATATGTCCCAACCATATAAAATAACGCAACAAAACAATGTAGAAACTCCAAAATGAAGATATCGTATGCAACCTAACAGATATATTACATAATGCTTATAATGTTGAACCTGCAGATTGGTAAAAATAACAGAAAATCATGCTGAAAAATCCAAACTCTTCATTCCAGTATAGGAAGTGATCAGGTGTAACATCATAAGAAAATGTGCTGCAAAGTAAAGTTTTTTATTACTCAGTAACTGCGTAATTCTTGCGAGAAGGTGGAGTGGTACAGAGTGCTTTTCAAACATCAGATAAGTGGACACAGTCACAGTACCACAACTCCCACATAACAACTGCATATGGGATGGAGAAAAACAGTGGATGAGAGCCTTGTTGCTCATCATTCTAACACCAGACGAAATTCGGTTACAAGATCTGGTCCTCGGGATATAGTTGCAGCACTGGTAAGCACAGTGGCTTTGCCGACGCCGCCTCAGCTGTTTCTTCTCTTCTAGGATCAATCTGTTGAGACAAGATCTTAATATTTTGGTTAGCTCCCTCAAATACCACTGAAATTCATCCCCAATATTCCGGCTGCATTGTGAGCATCTGATGGTGTGTCTGTAGGTGTAAGTGGTATATGAATTCTTCTCCCATCACCATTTTGTGTGGGGACAAGTGGTGATCTTTGCTTGGCTGCGCTCCGAGGCTAAACAAAACCAGAAGGAGACAATGCAGGCAATTCCTCCCTAACATAGTACACATTTTGGACAATTTTGCTTTCAACCGTCCCTTCAATTTTTCAACAGTTCCGTTGGCATGAGGGTGGTAAATCGAGCACAGTTTGTGCTGAATCCCTAATAGGGATGCCATTTTTTTTGAACAACTCATTAAAAAAGTGAGTCCCATTATCAGACTTTAGGACCTTACCAACGACAAAAGACTTTGGGCCTCATTACGAGATTTGCGGTAAAAAACAGCCATTACCGGCATGCCGGTAATAATGTGTCCGAGTAGCTTTGACGCCGCAAATAGCGGCCAATTACGTGAGTGCATGCACACGCATGCCAGCATGCCGGTAACGTCCATACCACCATGCCACTAACGAACCTCAAACCCCTGATAGGGGCATCATGGAATGCGCTGATGCCGCCTCCACCTCTGACCACCCCTGAACAATGGACCCGGTAATACCATTAATGGTATTACCGTGTCCGTTAATACCGGACCCAGAATTAAGGTCATCGCGCTGGAATGGGAAATGCACCGGCGGCCATCTTTAAAAACACAATCCATTGCAATCCTCCAAACACAGGACCTGTACTGACTACAGAGCACACACAATCTGTATAAAATGGCAAAAGCTACCAGGAAAGGTGACCTCCCCCAGCAGCACAAGAAGCAATTCTCAGTTGATGAGCTCAACATGTTGGCGGACACACTGGTTGAGCACGCAGATGAAATGTTTGCTGCAGACCTGATGCGTCCCACCCAAATCCGCAAGAAGGAAATATGGGAGGAAGTGGGCAGGAAGGTCAGTGCGGTCGGTAACACTGTCCACGCTGTCAAAGATGTAAAGAAGCGGTGGGACGATCTACACCTCTGCGTCAAAAATATATTGTCGGCCCTTATCCCTGTACATGCTGTGAGTGATTCAACTGTGGTATGATGTTTATTTGCTCTGTTGTGCTGTAAACCTGCTCTCTTAATAAAAATATGTTAAAAAAATATATATATATATTGTCGGCCAACCGCAGTCAGGGGCTGGCAACAGGCGGCGGCGACCACTCTCCCACCAAACTCACCAGGTGGGAAGAGACATGCAGCACGACCATCAACATGGAGGGAATCAAAGGATTCGGAGATGTTGAGTTGGGAGTACCGTCATCGGCAGATGAAGGTGAGTGTCCCCACAAACCATAGATAACCAAAGCCTGAGGTAGGCCAACTAATGTGATAGTGAAGTGAGCCAATACTTGACCTATCATACACAAATGGACATGTCGCTGTTCAGATGGTGGCCCAACTACTGTCACATAAACATGCATGCTGCATGCCAATTCCATACCCAATAGACGCCCTACACACAGCAAAACTGCATGTGTCACACAGCACGGAAGCAACAACACAACGGTAGACCTGACAGCAGACACCATCGCAAAAATGAGAGAACCCGACGTATGCCAATATAACCCCCTATTGCAAGCACCCTGTCCACCACAACTACAAGAATGCAATGCATAAAATGGGAATAACTGCACTAACACCAATGTATGCAAGATGTACGTACTGCCATCACTGATGTCCTGCCTCTCTTGGTGCTCCACAGGCACGGATGTTGACAGTGACCGACAGGTTGCAGCCGCACAGGCCAGGGCACCTGTTAAAAAATCTAGGCCCAGGGATGATGGCACCAGGGCACATCGAGGGCCATTCCGATACCCAAACTGCCACACAAAGCACCACCATCAACACAGGCCAAGCCACAGGACAGCCAAACAGCAGCTGAAACACCACATGAGGAAACTGCAACACAGGGCGTGTCCACTGTAGTGGAAGTAGAGGCAGGCGGGACACAGTCAGACGCCACCAGCTCCATCGGGGAGGCAGCTTCCTCAGCGCCCCATAGTGATGTTGAGGGAGAGTGCCACGGTGAGGAGCACTCACACGGGGATGACAACCTCTATGGGGATGGTGCACATACACCAAGCCCCGAGGCCACCCCCCAGCACACCATACAGGGCACCACAGACGGAACCCCAGACGGCACCCCTCAGCACCAGTCCGGAGGACAGGGGAGTCGAGGGGTTTGATCCCCATCAGAGGACAGCTCTGCATTGGGCCCCCCTACAAGAGCTCCATCCACATCTGCAGCCATTCATGACATTGAGGGGTGCATGACGCCAATGGAGGGGCGCCAGGAGCAGATGACAGAGCTTATTAGGCAGTATGTGGCAGAGGGTGAGTTGACCTGGCACCAATTCCGTGAGAACACTGCGTCAATCATAGAGGCCATGAACAGGAACACACAGCTGATCAATGAGGGGTTAGCAGCAGTAACCCAGGTCTTGGGCAGTATTGCAGATAACTATGAGCAGCTGTGTCCTGCACCAACAGAATTACAACAAGACACATCCACATCATCTGCCACACCAGCCAGCTCGGCCCAAACCAGCCCTGCGAGGATGACCAGGCGCAGCAAACGACGCTCAGAAACGCAGCCCCCGGATCCAAAGAGAGGCCGCCAGTAGCAGGGGTACCCAGCGTGTGCTGACTC
Source organism: Ambystoma mexicanum (assembly GCF_040938575.1). NCBI lineage: Eukaryota > Metazoa > Chordata > Amphibia > Caudata > Ambystomatidae > Ambystoma > Ambystoma mexicanum. Next base: position 83,921,548 of record NC_090931.1, read on the forward strand.
CATTTGCACCCAAAAACATTAATTGAACATCACGTGTGGGGTTTTTGGGGGGAGGTGGGAAGGGTTGTGTGGATGTGTTGGGGGAGGGGGTTTGTGGGAGTATTGGGGGGAAGGGCGAGGGTGTGTGTGGGTGTGTTGGGGAGGGTGTGTGTGGGAGATGGAGGGTCATTTGAAATTGATGTTTACAGTTAAATACACCCCTTGTGTGCAAAAGGATATCATTAGTGGACATTTGGTTTCTTTGGTGTGTGTTCGTTCAATTGCATGACAGTGCACAGTGCCCACACCCTGTGTCCATATGCACACGATCCAAGTGTCCAGAGTACAACATCCATTGCACCCTCTGCATCCCAGTGGTTCAGAAAGAATTGTCTATCACTGATTGGTGCGCAGCACGTCCATCTCATGCATCGCGACCTGGCCAATGTGGTAGATCTTCTCCCTCCTCATCTTCATCCTTACCCGGTGCTTGTTGGCCAATGTCAGGTGGCAGAGGTACGTTCCGCCAGATGCACATTGTGTGCAGCATGACACAGACCATGATGATCTTCCCCATCTTCTCAGGCTCTTAAAGGAGTGTGCCATTTCAACAGGCCAAAGGTCTGCTCAATTCCAACACGGGTACGGGTACGGGTATGAGCCTGATTGAAGTCCTCTTCATGCCTGTTCAGCGGGTTCCTGACAGGGGTGAGGAGCCATGGCTTCAAGGGATAGCCAGCATCACCTGCATGGTAGCACAATAAGGTATGCGTGAGGTTATTTCTTCTATGACACCTGTACTTGGCTTGTTAATTCTTCATGTTGGTACGCAGGGTATCTCCAATGGCACCCACTGGCTACACATATGCGCACCTATCTGGCCTGTTCACAACATGGCCAAAAAAAGGTGGAGGGCATGTGTCACATACAGGACTGAGGGGGCTTCACATCGGACTGAACACACTACCAGATGGAGTGAGAGGGACCATGATGTAGTCACCTGTGAGGGAAGTGTGGCAGGTGATGTGACTAAATGCATGTTTGCCAATGTTTTGTGCTTTAGGCTGATGTCCACCATGTCACATGTACTTTGCACTTTCATGCCTGCAGCTATTTGATGAAGACATGCACATGTCCCTGGATGTCTGCACACATGTATATATGCCACAATGTGTTATGTGCTATGGTCCACAGGTGTGGGTTGCGTTATCCAGATGCTGCAGGGTGTCCACTTGCATGCTGGTACTCATGTACTGTGTATTCCTACCACTGAATTTGCACTCATATAAGTGATGTTGAGTACTTTGTAGGTATGTTCACTAGCAGTGTTAACACATGTTTGATCATGACTTGTCTTCATCGGTTCTTTTTCCCATGTTGGCATGCAGAGCTACTGTGGTGTAGGGCCAGTGACAATCAGTGTATTCCCTGGGAGGGATTTATTTGTGCGCACTCATGGATGCATGACCCGTGTGGTGCTTTTGTGCGGTCATGTGCATTACGCTTACTCAATGCATGTTGCTGAATTGTGTTGCAGAGGGGACGGTCTGATGATGTGCAGCTGACATGTTGAGGGGTGTGGGCTGCTTGCAAGTCTGACATATTGCCATTGGTGTGACACAAAAATAAGTTTGATGACATGTTAGGTGTCATGTTCAGGTTGGGATGTTTAGGAGCACAGTGTTTTACAGTATTGGCAGTGTCCAGTCAACACCACAATCTCACCCAGGTGGAGTATGCATCTCCCCCCCAATCTCACCCAGGTGGAGTATGCACCCCCCCAATACACTGCCATGGGCCTCTCAGACTACTTACCCAGTACCCAGGCATTTCGTGCAGCATGTCGCTCCATGTAGCGGGGTAGCGAGGAATTCCGCAGCACCATTGCATTGTAAGTTGATCCAGTAAATCGGGCACAGCAATGTGTGATGACCTTGCTGGATCTGCACATTGATGGAGTGGTATAGCTTACGATTGAGGTACACCACCTCAATGGCATGAGGGACCAACAATTCCACATGGGTGCAGTCGAGGGCACCGATACGATTAGGCATGCCTGCCAGTGCATGGAAGCCAATTTTTGTATCATTCACCTCCTGGGCAGTCTGTGCTAGGGATACATAGTCCCATGCATGCTTCAGGAGGGCATCCAGCACTTGGTTCAGCGTGCGTGAAAACAAGGTTGTGATATGCCATGCAGCTGCCCCACTGTGTGCTGGTAGGTGTCTATGGGCAGTAAGTGGAGCACATACACTACCTTCAGTAAAGGGGGGTGGCGGTGCAGATTTCAATCAGGCTGACTATGTTGTTGTGTATTATGTCCACAATGGAGGTGATGGTGTCCCGGTCCAGACGGTACAGGGTGTGGATCTGCAAAGGTGTTAGGTTGAAATGACTGGCCCTGATGAGAGGAATTTGTGGCTGCCTACTGGAACCACTGGCTGCACTGGTGGGACTTGCTGGGCCTGTGTCACCCTCCTTCTCGTCCTGCGTCCCCTCTGTAGTGCCTGTTGTAGTTGTTGCTCATGGAGTAGCAATGCAGGCATGTCCTCCAGCCCCGAAATTGCAACAGTAAGTGGGATCATTTTGGTGTAGGAAGGGGTGTGGGTGAGCTCCTTTTGTGCTGTGCCAGACTCCATTCCCTCCACCTGTGCTGATTGTGTGCACCTGTGGCAGTTGGGAACACAGCAGATTGCTATTAACAGGTAATCCGCAATGCCAGTGATACCGTCATCACAATGACCCTGAATTACCGCCTTCTGGATGCTGTTAGGTGCATGTCCGTGTGACTTGTAATGTCCTACTGTTAGCGGCATCCTGGTATTGCCGCCACGCAGGGCAAATGTCCACTCACATGCCCGTACACAGGGGCACGGTCCAAGCGGTGGCGGTAATTCTGGGATGTCGATTCATATAGATCGGACCGGTAAATGATGCCGGTATTACCATGCCGGTATCGTTTTTCCCTTGCCGCGAATCTCATAATGAGGCCCTTTGTGTACTAGAAAAGTATCCACTGATTTAGCATCTGGTTGTGAACAAGGGCCAACCTCAATCCAACTGGAAAACTAACAAACCACAAAAATAAGGTAGTAGTAATTACTGCACCTGTTTAACATGTCCACGTTATCAATGTGGAGTTCCCGGAAAGGTCCACTTGGATGGAGAAATGTGGCACGCGACATCCTGAGAGTTTGTGAGTATTGCAAAGATGTCAAGTAGTACAAGTTGCCACAAATATGTTAACATATTGTTGCAGGTTGGGGACAAACCAGTCCTCCTAAATGTCAGCTGCAATGTGCTGTTTTGAAATATCCATTGGGTAATGCAGTTGCTCAAGTGCAATGATGAGCAACACCCATGGCATTACTACTTTACCTGTAATGTGTTGTCTGCATTTCATATCAGACCGTGACTGTGAGTACCATCTTTAAACCCAAAGCTCTTTCTCTTTCTTGGGCACCTGACCTTCTAGCTCAATTATTTTGGGTAAGCACTACCGCAGTGTTTGGGATTGATAGCTGCAACTGTACATTTGCCACATCAAGATATGCAGTGACATCTGGGTCCCACTGATACACCACGTCGCTGACAGCCTTCTCAGCTGCTTCAAAGCCAAGTGAAACAGAGTCTGTATTTTGGGTGTGGGTATCATGCTTAACCACTCCTTTTAGTGTTGGGCAGGGCAGGGAATACATTCATCTCTCAGACAAGAATTCACTGGTGTGCTATCTGACCTCCTAAATCTTCTCATGTTCTACTTGGACAATCCTGAATGTACAGTGGTGGTAACATATGCAGAATTAGAGTATATGGTCACTAGGCATCATTGGGATGCCTCAAATGCTACAATTCATGCAATCAGTGTTGCTGCCTGGGACAAATAGTGTGTTGGTAACTTCTTTTGAACTGCAACCTCATATTCTCCATCAAAAAGGCCCATCGCTGCTGTACCTGTGTATCCCTGGCCAGTCTCCTGATCAATCGTCGATGATTCATCAATGAAGCGGACCTCCCCTTCTTCAAGTGCATCCTCCCTTGCTTGTAATAAATCACCTTCAGGATCTTTGTATGTAACACAATCGTGCACTTCCTCAACTTGCTGGATAGGTATTTCAATAAACGTGGCAGGGTTCACTGTGCAACACCTCACAATGCGAATGCAGGACTCGACAAAATAACTTCATTTGCTGGGACCCTTTGTGTGGTCAGAATGGATTTAGATTGCTCACGAACTACAAATACTGCAAGCTATAAATATAACGTCACTGAGCAACACATCCATAGTGATTGCTGAAGATTTTTCAATAGCAAAGGCTGCAGCAGCCAGTGCCTGCTCACAAGGAAATTGACTCTGCATCACTGAATTTAATATGCCACTATAATAAGTTAGGCCTTTGTGTCCCATGGATGTTTGCTGAGCTAACATTGTGGTCATGACCTGACCATTATAATATGATGACCTGACCATTATAATATGAAAACAAATCCAATATTTTGCGCAATTCGAGGTTGCTAATACTGAGGCATTACTTATGGAATTTTTGAGTTTGTGGAAACATGTAATTATTTCTCCTGTCCATGTGAATGTGCCTTTTCTTTTCTGTGCTTCCTTAAGTCCCTGCAGCAGAAGCTTTGTGTAACTAAAATAGTGAAAAACCCAGGCCCTCTAATAGTTAGACAAATCCCAAAACTGTTGCATTTCCTTCATTTGCTGTGGTGTGTTCTGTACGGCAGCTGCTCTTTCTGCCATTATTCCTTTCCCTGTAGATGATATAATATGTCCCAAATATACCATCTTGTTTTGACAATATTGCATTTTTTCATTATCTACTTTGTATCCTTTGCCTGCAAGCATTGTTTGCAGTGTTACCGAATTTGCTCTACAGAGGTCTTCTGTTGTACTGCACACTAGGAGGTCAACTACATTCTGAATAACAGTACTCTGTCCATGTATGTTACCCAAATCCATGTGGAGTACCCTGCGGAAAATGCTGGAGGACTCACAGTACCCCTAAGGAACTCTGGTATGTTGGTGTCAAATCCTGAGGGCCACGTGGATTAGTATACCTCCGTCCCCAAGCACCAGTCAGAGAGGGGCAAAGTACTCGCTGACCGGTTATTGGAGCCACAGGTGGGGAAAACAGGAAACTCCAGGTCCCGGGTGGCTGCAAAGAAAATACCAGGTTAGCTAATGGCTACACGGTATTCACAACAAGCATAAACAAATAATAAGAAAGACCTACCCTGGAGGTAAATGATGAGTGACTTGAATCTAAGTGAGTTTTCCCCAAGGGTCAGATGAGTAGTGCAGAGGGGATAACGGGACCACGGGATCTAAAGGGAGAGGAGAGGGCTTGGTTGTAGGTGCACAGTTCTTGACAAAGTTCCAAGAGGTAACTGAAGGTTTATCAAGCGCCAAATCCAAAGGTCAATCCACAAACAATCCAGGAAAACAGTTCAAAGTTCAGATAATCCAGTAATACAGGTCAGAAGAAATGCAAGCGCCAAAATTTGAGGGTAATCCAGAAGAAAAACGAAGTCCAAAATCCAAGAAATTCGATAAGCATGAAGTTCAAAACACAGGAAATCGCTAAACGCCGAGAGATCAGCTGAGAAGCAATGTGTGCAAAGGCCAAGCCCCTTTTATTGCAGTCTTCCTGATTCGTTGGCCAATCGGGGACGGTTTCCTGGTCACATGATCTTTCACTTGGTCACATGATCCATTTTCCTGGTCACGTGATCTTTCACTTGGTCACATGATCCATTTTCCTGGTCACGTGATCTTTCACTTGGTCACATGATCCAGTGGTTCATTTGATGCCTGTTTCCTGGGAGCCATGTCACATGACCCCTTCTACGTGACGAATCGAGTCGAGCGGGGGACCGCAGTATGGAGTGGTGATCTCCTCCGCGCTTACAATCTCCAAGGCAATCCCCACTGCAGGCGTGGAAATCGATGCCAGGGATGCCTCAGAGTATAGCGTCCCACTAACGATCGAGCAGAAGTGATCGTGGGAGGGGTCCATGTTTCTCTCCGCCGCCTGCATATCACCCGGTCGTGATTGGGTGAGTCTGAAAGCATGACAGAACCCCCCCTCAAAGGCACACGTCCTCGTGGGCAATGGGGGTTGTTCTTATGAAACCGGGCAACTAGAAGTGGGGCATGTACTTGATCAGCAGGTTCCCACGATCTTTCTTCCGGGCCGTAACCCAACCAGTCCACTAGATAATAAAGACGGCCCTTCGTGAGACGGGATCCAAGAATATCATTCACCTCGTACTCTTCAGAAGTACCTTTCATTACAGGGGAAGGAGGTAGAATGATACGAGTGGAGAGAGGACATGGTTTGAGAAGGGAAGTGTGGAACACAGGATGTATTCGCCAAGTGGTTGGCAGGGAAACCTTGTAGGCTACTGGATTGATGACTTTGGTAATACGATACGGCCCCGCGAAGCGAGGAAGCAGTTTACGACATCCAGGTACAGGTAGGTGTCTGGTGGAAAGCCATACCCGATCCCCAACTGCATAAGTGGGGGCTGTAGTCCGTTTCTTATCAGCAGCCCGACACATAGAAGCCTGTGCTTCCTGAAGATGTAATATGACCTGGCCATGGATGTCTTTAAGATGCTGTACACATGAGGAAACAGAAGGAGAGAGTAGGGGAGGTACATCTGGAATAGGAAGTGTGCGAGGATGCTGCCCATACAAGGAATAAAAAGGTGAATAGCCTGTGGATGAGTGGGGTGCATTATTGTAAGCAAATATAGCTACATGCAGTAGTTTGTGCCAGGATTGTTGATGTTGTAAGGAGAGACAACGGAGATATTGCTCCATGGTTTGTTTGACACGTTCGGTCTGCCCGTCAGTTTCGGGATGGTAGGAGGACGAGAAGCTTGTGTCAATACCTAGTTGTCTCGTAAGGGACTGCCAAAATCGGGAAGTAAACTGGGAGCCCCTATCAGAAATGACAATAGCAGGTAACCCAAAAAAACAAAAGACATGGCGGAAGAAGAGGTCAGCCAGGGCAGGTGCTGTAGGTATACCGGTGCAGGGAATGAATCGGGCCATCTTCGTGAAGGAATCAATCACTACCCAAATAGTGTCAAACCCACTAACTTTAGGTAAGTCAGTGACGAAATCCATCGTAATTGTATGCCAGGGTTTAACTGGGATAGGCAATGGTTGTAATAGGCCTAGAGGACGACCTTTTCTGTTTTTGCATTGGGCACAAATCGAACAGGAAGACACATAAGCCATTGTATCTCTGTTCATGGAAGGCCACCAACACCCCAACGTTGGAGCAAGGCCAGTGTGCGCTTCTGGCCGGGATGACCATTTATGGGAGCATCATGAGACCATTCTAATGCGATAGAGCGAGTATCTGGTGTTGGTAAGTATAATCTGCCCTGTATATATGGTAGGCCTTCATACAATTCTATCTCCCACTCCCGTAGTTGTTCTGGATGTAACTTGACCCATTGTCGGACTAAGGTTAGTAAGTCTTTAGTTGGCGTACAGAGACAGATGATGTGTTTGCTGTCCAGAAGTGTCTCCGGAAAGACAGGCAAAGAGACGCCCCCAGGAATGCGGGAGAGAGTGTCTGCTTTGCCGTGGGCTATGCCCGGTCGGTGCTTAATGACAAAGTCATATGCTGCAAAGAATAAATGCCAGCGGACTTGGCGGCTATTGGTGCACTTGAATGTGGCCAAATCCTGAAGATTGCGATGGTCAGTATAAACCGTGACCTGATGTTTTGCCCCGAGTAAATGGTGACGCCAGACTTGGAAGGCATCTTTAATGGAGAGAAGTTCTTTCTCTGTGACTGTGTAATGGATTTCAGCCTGTGTGAATTTTCGAGAATGAAAGGCAACCGGATGTAGGAGACCTGTGGAGGGGCATGATTGAGACAAGACAGCTCCCAGAGCATAGGAAGAGGCATCGGCTTCAAGAATAAAGGGGAGATCTGAATTGGGATGCTGTAAAATAGGGGCTGTGGTAAAAGCCGTTTTGAGAGCTGAAAAAGCATCTTGTTGAGAAGAGGACCAAACAAACGGGGTACGGGGGCTAGTGAGTTGAATTAATGGGGAAGCCAAGGCTGAAAACCCTGCAATGAATCGCCTGTAGAAGTTGGCAAAGCCAAGGAATGACTGCACTTCTTTGACATTTTGTGGAATGGGCCAATCTACGACTGCACGGATCTTGGTTGAATTCATAGCCAAACCGCCAGACGTGATGTGAAAACCTAGGAAGTCTACTTCCTTGGCGTGAAATAGGCATTTTTCTGGTTTAGCGTAAAGGGAGTGTGTGCGCAGCCGATCCAGGACTTCTCGTACATGAGTGACGTGATCTTGGTGTGATTGAGAAAATACCAAAATATCATCCAGATATACCACCACGTAGTTATCTATGATGTCGTGGAATATCTCATTCATAAACCTCTGAAAGGTTGCGGGTGTGTTACATAGCCCAACGGGCATGACGGTATATTCGAAGAGGCCGTATTTGGTACAAAAAGCTGTTTTCCATTCATCCCCTTTTCGGATGCGTATGAGATTATACGCTCCTCGCAGATCGAGCTTGGTAAAAATAGTGGCATGTGTGAGACGATCTAGCAGTGGAGTGATAAGGGGTATGGGGTATCTATTCTTGATCGTGATGTTGTTCAAACGGCGATAATCAATGCAGGGGCGAAGATCGCCTTCCCTCTTGGGTACAAAGAAAATAGGACTAGCTGCAGGAGACTGTGAGGGTCTGATGTGGCCTAAACGTAAAGAATGTTGTATGTACTCTTTAAGAATCAGGTCTTCAGATGCTGAAAGGGATTATATGCGTCCGTGGGGCACAGGGACCCCTGGTTCCAGATCTATCGGACAATCAAAGGGACGATGTGAGGGTAAGTGTTCAGATGATTTTTTATCAAACACTTCCAAGAAGTCATGATATTGTGAGGGTATCTGGGCCGAAACCGAACCTACCACATGCCTAGAAGGGTCAACCTCCATCTGTGATTCTTGTAAAGATATATGAGCTAATGCCCCGAGCGCTTGTGCTGGCGTCGTTGCCTGCTCTGGGGATAACAAACAATGTTCCTGACAATACAAGGAGTCGAAAGAAATGGAGCTCAAGGACCAGTTAATGAGCGGATTATGTGTGCGTAACCAGGGGATACCAAGGATAATACCGTATTGAGGGGTAGTTATCAAGTCAAAACTAAGGGTTTCCTGGTGTGTGTCCTGCAATATGAGAGTTATGGGTGCCGTCTGTTGCCTGATAGGGCCCGAAATCAACAGAGAACCATCAACCGCTTGTACAGGTTCTGGATGTTTTTTATTTTGTAAAGGGAGATTTAGGGACGCGGCCAAAGCACTGTCAACGTAGTTACCTGTTGCCCCTGAATCGATGACCAAGTGTACTTGGTGTTTAACATTGTCAGAGGAAAACAAAAGTGCTGGAAGAAACAAAGGCCGGGTTGAATCCGACAATGAAGGGGGTATGTACGATTGTACTGGTAGGCTCGTCCGCGCCCCCTTATCTAAGGACGAGCCTTCAGAAAACCCGTTGTCTTTTGTTTGGGTCTTCGGGGACATTCCTTGACAAAATGACCTGACACTCCGCAGTAAAAACAAGCATTAGCCTGTCTGCGTCGTTCTCTCTCTAAGGGTGATATGGGACTGCGTATTCCCCCTATTTGCATGGGTTTGCTTGTTTGTTCTGTAGAGTTTGAGCTTAGGGAAAATACCGGATTCGTTCTCTTTGTTTCAGTCTTTCTTTCATTGAACCGGGCATCAACTTGTAAGACCAAGTCAACCAATTCACGGTATTGAGTAGGTAAGGTAGGTATGATGGACAGGGCGTCCTTCAAACGTTCGCTGAGACCTTTATAGAACACAACTGCCTTTTTTTCTTCTGGCCAGGCAGTTTCGACAGACAGTTGGTTGAAGCGTGTTATTTATTCTATTAATGTGGTTTTTCCTTGGGTCAAATCTAGGAATTTGAGGTCCCGTGTTTGCGCTTTATGTCGTGTGTCAAAAACCTTAGTCATTTCTGCCACTAGTCTATCAAAATCATACAAAACGGGGCTATTATTCTCCAACAGGGGATTCGCCCACGTAGCGGCAATGCCGCTTAAATGAGACAAAGTGAAGGCTGCCTTAGTAGTCGAATCAGGGAAGGCCTGTGCTCGACATAAAAAATGTAGCTTACACTGATTTAGGAAAGTGCGAAATTTACGTGGGTCACCCTGGAATTTCTCGGGGGCCGCCAAAGGAAATGGAGTGGGGACGTAGACTGGGGCTGGTGCCACTGCCCCTACAGGTGGTGCAGCCTGTTCGGGTGCATCTCCAAACTCCTCATCTGGTGGTAAGGCGTGTCTTTCACTTTGTATGGCATCTAATCGCTGATGAATAGCCGTGTTAGCGGCTGTCATGTCAGCCCTTAAGACAGTGATTGCTTGTACAAGCGCAGCCACCGGATCCCCGGCGGAGGTATCCATAATCCAGTGGTATACGGCTTCTCAGTCTGTCAAATCCTGAGGGCCACGTGGATTAGTATACCTCCGTCCCCAAGCACCAGTCAGAGAGGGGCAAAGTACTCGCTGACCGGTTATTGGAGCCACAGGTGGGGAAAACAGGAAACTCCAGGTCCCGGGTGGCTGCAAAGAAAATACCAGGTTAGCTAATGGCTACACGGTATTCACAACAAGCATAAACAAATAATAAGAAAGACCTACCCTGGAGGTAGATGATGAGTGACTTGAATCTAAGTGAGTTTTCCCCAAGGGTCAGATGAGTAGTGCAGAGGGGATAACGGGACCACGGGATCTAAAGGGAGAGGAGAGGGCTTGGTTGTAGGTGCACAGTTCTTGACAAAGTTCCAAGAGGTAACTGAAGGTTTATCAAGCGCCAAATCCAAAGGTCAATCCACAAACAATCCAGGAAAACAGTTCAAAGTTCAGATAATCCAGTAATACAGGTCAGAAGAAATCCAAGCGCCAAAATTTGAGGGTAATCCAGAAGAAAAACGAAGTCCAAAATCCAAGAAATTCGATAAGCATGAAGTTCAAAACACAGGAAATCGCTAAACGCAGAGAGATCAGCTGAGAAGCAATGTGTGCAAAGGCCAAGCCCCTTTTATTGCAGTCTTCCTGATTCGTTGGCCAATCGGGGACGGTTTCCTGGTCACATGATCTTTCACTTGGTCACATGATCCATTTTCCTGGTCACATGATCTTTCACTTGGTCACATGATCCAGTGGTTCATTTGATGCCTGTTTCCTGGGAGCCATGTCACATGACCCCTTCTTCGTGACGAATCGAGTCGAGCGGGGGACCGCAGTATGGAGTGGTGATCTCCTCCGCGCTTGCAATCTCCAAGGCAATCCCCACTGCAGGCGTGGAAATCGATGCCAGGGATTCCTCAGAGTATAGCGTTCCACTAATGATCGAGCAGAAGTGATCGCGGGAGGGGTCCATGTTTCTCTCCGCCGCCTGCATATCACCCGGTCGTGATTGGGTGAGTCAAAGCATGACAGTTGGAACCTTTGTGCACGATAGGTAAACACAGTGAGATACTGAGAATCATGGTACAATGGAATGGAGAAGAACACATTTTACAAATTAGTGACAGTGAAATGTGTGGCATCAGCAGGTATATTACAAAGGAGCGTGGCAGGGTTCGTTTCTATTGGGAAATCAGCTTCTACAATATTATTAAATTGGCTTAAGTCCTGTATCATCCTACAATGTGACCCTTTTGCCTTTTTGGCAGGCTATATTGCCATATTACATGGGGATTCTGAGGGTACTACGATGCCCTGCTCCAATAACACCACAATTGTCTCAGGTATTCCCTTCTCTTGTCAATGGATACTATCACGCTCTGGGTAAAACTGCACCATGCTTCATCTTAGTGTGCACTGCTCCTATGCTTTTCATGAGCCATACATCATAGGGATGTCAGAAATTTTTTTAAAAAACAGTCTAGTAATGTGCGTAAACAAGAACAAGTGGCCAGAAATGTGATGTCATCAGTGATGTCATCAATGGCATTTGTGATGTCATCTTTCATGTCCTGGGTGTTCGTGTTAGTAGTGCACGTGGTGGCATGAGTTATAGTTGCTTAGCTTACCAAAACTGGTGAATTTCTGGGGTTTTTGGTTTTACTTGTAACTATAACATCCCTTTAATAAAGATTTTCCAGTGAATATATATATATATATATATATGTTTATATTAAAAAAACAATGTATACATCCATGTGGTCTTTGCCAATCCACACACTCCCAATCAACTCACTCCACTCACAATCTCCTCTCGTTGGTTTTTCCCACATAGGTGCACTTACATCTATGCATTCTCCCAAGCTCCTCCGATACAGGTATTATGAATGGCCAGCACAACTGGGAACAGTGCCCCATCCTTCAGACAACGCAGTGCCTACAAACCTCTTCAAATCGTGCACGGAGGACTGTCCACTGCATATAGGTGCTGCACACCAGATTGCACTGCTGGGACACCCACAAAATCATGAGTCTGGGATCATGGCGAGGTCACCAATTTGTAGAGAGAACAGTAACCCAAAACATGTGCTGTATAAATAATCCAAGAGGCCATATGATCACTACACCATTTTCAAGGGAAAACAAGGTTTATTACATGCAGAAAGGTCTCATATGGTCCTGTAGAGACGAACTGACATGGAGCTCATCACGCATCAAGAAGTAACTGGTTATATAGTGGAAAACTGCAAATTAGCATACATAGGTTACAATGTTATCCCACCACCCTCATTGGCTACCTCCTAAAGGATATTCTTATATCCCCCATTATTCCCTGGACCATTGGCCACAGCTTATCTAAAACCATTCCTCTGTTCACGTGGCCCGCTACATCATCACTATTTAATCCAGGTATGGGATTGGCTAATGTGTATATAGATACACAAATAAATATTGAAAGTCATGTGATGTGCACCCCTCCAATCCAGACAAGTTCTCAGTAAACTGTTGAGCCAACCTCTGCTTTAGTAAGACAATGGGCCTTCTCAATGTACCAGGCACCGCGGCACACACAAGCTGTATCCCGGACCTTGTACTAAGATTATTGGGATCACGCCGGCTCCTCCTATCCCAAATCACAGAATGTTCCGGACACACCTCCTCCTTATCTCCTTCAAACCCCCAGTAATTACGTGACCAGGGCACCACTCTTAAGTCTGAATTTCATTTGGTTATGTTTGTACTTGTAATTCAAATGGATGATACTCTGTGGATGAGGGCTGTAGTGCTAAACATCTTTGCCTGGCCTATTGGCATCGCAAAACCTCATGCCCTCATGAATTTGTCCATCAAAGGGCGTATCCCTACCTGCCCTCTCCACAGCTAACATTCCATTCCTATCTCGTTCAGGTCTTGCAGCTGTATGCAATTAGCATTTATCTGTGCAGCGTAGGTGCCTCTGACCTCGGCTTCTGACCTGGGGGATGGAAAAGGGATCTGTCATGAGACTGCGCTAAACGGAGCTACAGCTCCGCTTCAGGGCCTACGTTCTATTCTGTTCCTTGTGTTATAGGCCTTAAAATACAATACGGTGGCACTCCTGCCATGTTAACATGCTAACCTTGCTCTTCCCACAGTGCCTTTCTGACTCTGTCTTCCAAGTACTTCATCTCTTTCTTTGCATCTCACTGAAAGACATTACTGTATATAAAATGACCAAACACAGAGCTTATATTAAGTGTTGCGATAACAGAGGTTATAGATACGGCAGTGTTATATTTGTTCCTTTTTTTTGCTCTATGGCAGTATCTAATATGTGTAAAAACTAACTACAAGTGATGCGTGGCCTTCTACCATACAAAATTCACCCTGCAGTACATTCTAATAGGTTTTTGTTTTGCCTATCTGAGACGCTGTAGGAGCATCCCACCAAGGGCTTCTTTCACACACCACTCATTCTTCCCAACAGAACTCTTCTTCTGACTCCAGCTTCTGGAGTTCCTCAAAGGCAGGTGCTTCCCTACCTAACCTCTGTCTTCAGCCCCTTCCCAACAGAATCAGGTAACTGCACAATCACTGAAGTTTTTTAACTTCTGAGTTCATGGTGTTCAATTAGCTCTGCTCCTGACACTGCAAGTTGCGGTTCTTCAGCCTCACAAATCAAGGGGGTTAGGTGTTTTGAAACATGGTCACATAACAGACCCAAAAATATTATATATCTACTGTGCTCACCTACGGGTGGATGGGGAGTTCCACAGTGAATTGGATCAAACTAACTCTCTGTACTTCCTGCTACATCCTGTTGGAGCATGTTAATAGGAAGCAACAATTCACTTACCAGATCTTGCTGAAGGTGATCCACTATCAAAGGTGCATCCCGCTTGGCTCTCAGAAACTAAGATCAGAATAGATTAAATTCTGCGAACCCTTCATTGATGTCAAGTCGTGAACGCCTGTCGGACAAAGCACTGGCCCTCATTACAACCCTGGCGCTAGCCGTGCCTGTGAAACAGGCACAGCTGCGGCCGGAGTTGCATTTTTTCCTGCACCCATAAATGGGCAATTACCGGGTCATTACGGCCTTGCCGGACCCAGTATTTACCCATTCCTGGGCGCCAGAAAAAATTCTTCCCCATTCCCATTGAGACCTATAGGGCTCAATGGGAATGGGGAAGCCGGGTGCACAGGCACCGTTACATCCAAAATGCTGTGCTCGCGGGTGCCTTTGATTCCTCCAGGTCAGAGCTGGTGGAAAGAAAGGCACCCACGAACACAACTCGGAGTTTGCCGGTCCGGATACAACGGTACCGCCAAGCATACCGGTGCCGTTGTATTCAGACCCACTGTCTGGTGAGCACTAACTCTAGGGCTTTGTCAAAGTGATACCTCATCATGCGTGTATGGACTATATTGCATTTCATCATTTATTGCACCTCATTATCTCTTAGGTTGATGCCCAGTTCTCATTCTGTAACCATCATCTTAACTTGACGTCACCATGTGCACGGAGTGTATCCTTGGTCAGTGTGACTTGCTTCATGTCCATCTCTCTATTTATTGCCTGCGGAAGTCAAACTTTCGCAGTCTAGTAACACCTGATATAAATTGTTCTTTTCTTGTGCCATAATGGCTCACATACCAAGTGGTGAGTAAACACAAGACCCCAATTTCTTGCATAGGTGCAATTTACATTCACAAAAAATACTTTGCAATAAAAGCTTGATTGTCTGATTTGATTCAAGGTATTTTTCTTAAACTATAAATAAGAACTGAACACTGACATACTATTTTTTTCTTTAGAGATAAATGGATGGAGAAAGAAGAGAAAATAAGAAATACTGTGAAAAGAATTGTAAAATGTGATGCTACTAAAATCGATCCGATGGCTCCTGAGGTTTTGCCTCCAGCTGACTGCCTGCTTTTAATATATGTCTTGGAAGCTATTTGTTGTGACAAGGAGGCTTACTGCACTGTCCTGAGGAACATCTCCCCGCTTGTAAAAATTGGGGGCCGTGTTGTGATGCTTGCATTACTTGGTTGCTCTTTTATAATGTGTGGTGATTTCAAGTTTCCTTTTCTGTGCGTTGATGAGGAGTTTGTCCGGGGTGCTTTCACCAAAGCGGGCTTTGTCATAGAAAAGTGCTGCTCAAACCCAAGAATTAATCAAACCTGCTATTCAACCAAAGATTTCTCAAATGTTTTGTTCTTCGTTGCTCGCAAAGAAACACATTGTGAGTAGGCTGCTATAAGGAATGTTTATGCACCATGTCCTATTGCTGGCCAGCTAGATTAGCACTATAGAAAGCCAATACCCATTTTCATCAAGTCGAACTGTGATCTGTTTTTGCTGCTTTCTCTTGGTTCTTACCCAATTGTATCTGGTACTTTTTAGAATCATTTGTGGCTTTGGCTCCTAATGCTTTGAATTTAAGAGATCACTCTTATTTCTCTCAATGGTACAGCATTGTGCAAAGGCTTTCATAATATTAATAACTTTAAGTAGAGCTATAAATGATCATGAATTTAATATTTTAAATAAAAATGTCTATTCTGTAGCTACCAATCATACTTGCATTCATGTCAAACCAAGAAGTGCAATTGGTACATCTATGGTGACTGTTGTATCTTGATTAATGTTGCATCTTTTTTCCTCGCATTTGCCCAGGGAACATGTCCCCCTCTTTACATGGAATACTTTTAAAGATGCCATTTGTGCTACAATGTACCAGCAGAAAGCTAACCGCGTTGCATATGTTGGGACAGACTATTCATCAGCATTATCATCTTCACTTCGGCACACTGCTCTGGTTCTGGCCGCTGCTATAACTTGCAGGTCATTGACACATTCTAAGACTCTGCAATTGTATTTTTTGTATTTGTTTATTGGTTTTATCACACCTAACCCTGCAGTAACCGGGCGCTTGAAAACTTAAAGGTTACAGACATGGGCATAGAGCTTAGAGACTGCAAGATGAGTTACAATAATTAGAGTACCCGCATGGCTGGGCATAACGCTTGGAGACAACAAGAATAAAGAAAGCCAGAAAGGACCCTGGTTACATGTGGGTCAAAATCTGGGATGCAGGAGACAAAAATACAGAAGTAGGCTGACAAGCGAATGACCAATGTATGGAGGGCCTAGAAAATACTTCTTACTGAGGTGGTTTATTACTCAGCAAAGTATGGGGGGCTTAGGGAATGCTAATACTGGGAGGTTTGTTACTCGATCAGTTTTTTTCACCGGCTCTGAATGTGAGGAAGGAGGGTTCCTGTCTGAGGGGATGGGGATAGAGTTCCATCGTTTGGCAGCTTGGATTGGGAAGCTGGCCCCTCCTGTTGTTTTTAGATTATATCTTGGGACCACTAAATTGTGTGAGTGCGAAGATCTGGTATTGCGTGTGGGATGGTGTAAGCTGATTTTGTCAGCCAGGTATTTCAGGGCTGCATTGATGAGGCATTTGTGGGTGATGGCCAAAGGGCGTAGTGTGATTCTATCACGAATAGGCAACCAGTTGGCATTGTGCCTATGTGTGGAGATGTGGCAAGATTTTGGGAAGCCGAGTGCTGCTCTTAGTGAATTATTCTGTAGCACCTGGAGTTTGTTTAGGTTATGTTATGAGGAGCCAAGGAATAGTGTGTTACAGTAGTCAATTTTCGAGAGAGCAAGTGCTCTGGCCAGTGTTAAGCAGCTACTTGGGGAGAGAAAAGATTTGCATCTGTAGATCAGTTAGTTGGTGTAGGGTGTGGAGGATGTGATGCTGTTGGCCTGTTTTTTGAGCGAGAGTAAACCCCTAGTGTTTTTATCTCTTTGGATACATTGATTATGTTATCAATGACGAAGGAGGAGAATCTGGTATTGAGTTTGTTCAAGTGTACCTGAGTACCCACGATCATTATCTCTGTCTTATCGTCATTGAGAAAAAGGCTGTTGGTGGCCAACCAGGCTTGGATTTCCAAGTAGATGTTGTTGAGCAATTTGGAGTCATGGTCGTAGCAGCCAGAGAGTGGAATGAGGACTTGAGTGTCGTCTGCATAGTTGGTGTAGATGACACCCAGGTTGTCAAAGCGGTTGAATAGTAGCTTCATAATAATATTGTATAAAGTGGGTGAGATACAGGATCCCTGAGGTACACCACACAATATCGGAGTTGGGTCAGCTGAGGTAGATGGTGAAAAGACTCTGGTAGTCCGATTTGAGAGGAAGGATGTAACCCAGTCGGAGGCATCAGTAGAGAAAGCTGCTGCTGTGGACAGTTATTTGGTGGTCGACGAGGTCAAAAGCTGCAGATAGGTCGAGTAATAGTAAGATTGGTAATTTGGCTTTGTCCTTCACCTCGTCCATTTGTATCTATAAATCTAAGAGAGCTGTCTCAGTTTCATGTCTAGGTCTGAAGCCAGATTGTCTGAGTCCTAGGAGATTGTTCTCCTCTAGGTGTTTCTGGATTTGTAGGTAAGCTACGCGATCCAGTATTTCTAGAAGGAACGGGACGGTGGTGATGGTCTGTAGTTAGTGGGGACGTTTGGGTCAAGGTTGTTTTTTTAGCAGCGGCATAACCCAGGCTTCCTTGAGGTTGTCAGGTACCTGGTTAGATGCGAATGAGGAGTTAATGAAGGTGGTGATGACCAGGGCTAATTTTTTAGCTATGTCCTTGATGATGGTGGCATGGCAGACATCGCCTTGGCAATGGGATGGTTTTAGGCTTTTTATGATATCTTCCACTTCCTTGGGAGTTACTTGCGAGAAGGAGAAAGGGGTGCAGGAGTTGGAGGTTCTATCTGGGTTGTGGTGGAGCGGCTGGGGCTCCAAGATGAGACTTGCCTTTTTAACTTTGATTTTGTTTTGGAGTAAAGTAATTTTATGTGTAAGGACTTGTTGGATTTTTTGGGCACCAATCTGCATTTTTGATACACTCTTGTGTAGGTGGAGCATGCTATTCAAGTTCTTTTAGTATGCTGAATAGTTCCTTAGTACTGGAGTTGGCATTTTGGATTCTGGCATTTTAGGTGTCTTTTTTTGGCCGAAAGGATAGCAGTTTTGTAGATAGCGAAAGCATTATCTAGAGCAGATTTGATTGTGCTGTTATAGAGGTCTACCAGGTTTGGTGGGTCGAGATTGCGGAATTTGGTCTCATTAAGGAGGTCACTAATGAGGGGTTGGAGGCTGTCTCTTTGGTAGCCAAGCTTCTCTGTATCTCAGATGCGATATGCTCAACTCTTGAAATCGTGAATAGGATTAACCTTTCTTGAAAATCTCTATTAGGCACCGTCCCACTATAACTATCTGAAGGATTTTCAATGAAAAAGATGTTATTCTTTGCCTTTGAAACAAATACATGAACAGAAGATCATATTGAGGGTTTATGTGACCCTGATGGACGAGGGTAAATTGTTCATCCTTTTAAACAATATTCAGCATAGTTGGAGTGCTTTGCGAGTTCTTTTCTGCTGCCTTGACTGCCTCTTTGTCGATTCACTGGACTTACTGAATTGCTGCTATCAGGTGAGCCACACCTTCCGTGATAACAACCATTTGACTTTGTGCCTGCCCAAGCTACGCCTTCATCTCCCAGAGCCACTATATAATTCTGAGCATGCATCCATTGCACGCGTGCATTGTGGGAGTGCTTTGTGAGTGCTGTTCTGCTGCCTTGACTGTCTCGCTCTGCAGATTCGCTGGACTTACTGGATTGCTGCTATCAGCTGAGCCGCAACTTCCGTCACAACAACCATTTGACTTTGGTACACTCAACATTGTCTCTAAAGATATTGAAAACATACTCTTCAAAATAACTCATAACTTTTAACTAAAGTCAACTTATTGTTTATATCTAGATCCTGCCCAAGCTCCACCTTCATCTCCCAGAAACACTATATAATTCTGAGCATGCATGTATTTGCATGCACTCATTGTGGGAGAGTATTGCAAGTGCTGTTCTGCTGTTCAACTGAACAGTTCACAGCAGTCACACTTGAATTTCATCCTGCCCAACTTTTGTATTTCTGCTCCACCCCCAGCCAAACCAACATGGCGTATTATACATTGGAAATGTCTATGCTGCTCCATGCCGATAAACTGGCCGGAATCTATAATCCTGCAACATCAGTCGTAAAAATAAAACATCAAAAGGACAGCTATCGTAATCATTAAGCGCTGATATCAGGCATTTTTGGCCGCCCCAGCCTGAAGAACAAATCATGGAAGACTAAACCCTATAATCAATAAAAACATTTCCTTCCCATCCACAACGAGACAACCTGAAGGAATCAACAGCCAACTTGCGAACTTTGAACCTTGAGCATTTGCCTACAACAAGTTCTCATGATGTGGCGACAACCGACCATATATCTGATGCAGAGCTATTAGCTTGTCCAATGCAAGTCTGCTCCTCAACCCCTGAGGCCACAGGCACAAACCCCAAACGGAATTATCCTTACCTCCAACAATGATCTAAGCTACGTTCCATATAACAAACAATTTAGACATACTTGCCCTATATTCACAAATACTTAAAAATGCTGTTAATAAATCAGGAGGGGAAACTTCTCAAGAATCTAGTGTCAAACGAAGAAATATTGGAACAAACATTGATTGCCCCGCTGAAGAACTAACTCAACAAAATTTGACTTTTCTAACACATTGCAGCACTGATGCTATTCCAGCAAATATAGCAACATCTGTAGCACCAAACAAAGATGCATTGCAAGAACATGGTATGATGCATACAGTATTAGAAACTCAACTTGAATCGCCCAACATGCACATGTGAAATTTATCACACTCACCAATTCTGTATCCAAATTCTCCTGATTCTACCATCAATTCGTCAGCATCTTCAGCCATGTCATTTGTCAAACCTACTCAGAGACCATCGTTTGGCCTATAACCACTATCCATTCCCGCCTATGAAGTCACACTAGCGGCTATGAGTAATGGGCTTATAGCTTAACCAAAATCTATGAAACGTTGGAGAAAAAAATCAGTTTTACATACTCTCCTATTGAACGCCACAGCTTCCAAAATTGTTTGCATAGCTGCCAAATTAAATCAGCAAAATGTGATTATCGCCAAATTTTGCAATAGTGTTCCCACCCCAACATCTCCTGAGGCACTGCCATAGCAGCCTTACAATCCATAATGACCCAAGGGGAGGGTTTGGAAGCAACTGCATTATCTATTGTTCTATCTGAAAAGACTAACAAAATATCATGTTACCCTGTAGGCGGAACAAGCCTTGTAGAAACTGAGCATACATAAGAGCCCATATTTGAAGTATTTCAACATCAAAAGTGGAAGAAAAAATCCAAGCGAGCAAGTACTGCTATAGGTTAAAAAAAAATAAAAATCAGTTAGAAAAAAATCCACTAGCATGAGATCCCATAAATTCATCTGTTCTTTGGCTACTCCATCGCAACAATCTCCCCCAATCGTTGAGACAAAATTGATCTCACCCTCGCAAAAACACAACCTGAACAACGAAATCTAAAATCACTTGCTTGAAATTCAAATACCAGCTCTCCTGCTGAGAATGTCATAGCACTAGATGAAGAAATGGATGCAGAAATGAACTTCTCAACCTATTCAATCACCTCACTATCCTAAGAGAGGGATAGTGAAGTTCCCTCGCATTCTCAGATTTCCAATTAGAGAAAAAAAGCCCTTATGTGCAAACCAAATTCAGAAAATGATTTATTTCTGATATTGGAGCAGAAAAGATTGCGCTCTTCTTTAAAGCACTAAAGTAGCATGTGACATCATTCCATTGCACATAAACAAATCACCATCATTACAAACTAAAGGGCTTTTGCTTTCCAACTATGCAGAACAACAAAACATAGCCATAACTTCAGAAAGAGAGAAGTTAAGAACCTGAGAAAGCAGCTTGAAACGAGCTGATATGCTAACCCTGACAATGAGAAATAGGCGTAGCAGAGACCCGTACCCTAATTGAACAAAGCCGTTAGCTCTCTTCAATACAATCCCAAAACTAAATCTTATTGAGACCCAAGATATTGAATCCATTTACATTAGTAATACTCGAAAGATGGATACTGTAACTCTAACAGTACCATCCCAGAATGCAAAGGACATCCTACATGAACAGGGTTTTACACTAGCCGTCAAAAAATCACACACTATATAACAAGAGAGATACCAACCTACATCACTGACTGACAGAGAGGCCTCATCTAAACACAAAAAGCCTAAACAATTAGTTATAAATTGTGAAGGCACCAGAGGGCATCGTAAACGTGATTTTTTTTTTTAAGTGACTGTTTCTCGGCACAAGAAACAGAATGGTCATGGCTTAAAACAAAGCTATTAAGGACACCAACCATAGGAAAAATGAATAATGCCAGGCTAACCCCTCAGCCGATTCAATGAAGATGGCTGTATGGAACACCAGAGGATATAAACATCTCATGAAAACGAATATAAATTATCCTCTGGACATTTATGATCTTATTTTATTACAGGAAACTTGGATAACCATCCAGCTCATGTGGCCTAACTACGAGATATGTTGGGAACTTGCCATAAAACAAACAAAAGGCAGACCTATGGATGGCCTCCTGGCAGCACTTAGACAAGACTCGGGTGGATAATTATCACTGTGGTGTTCTCCCCATACCTGTATCCAACTTGTGAAACTAGAATTGGCACACCCTCTGTACTCTGGCGTCCCACTCTGCCATACTTAATTTATATTGGAATTCTACTACCATGTCTGATGAGTTTTTCGGGCATGGATTCCAGATGCTGGACATAATCGCAAGTGAACCGAACTATCACACCACATTAATAGTAGGAGACTTGAATATAAGATGCATTGCCCCGAATGATTGAATGCTCACATCGAAAGCCTCCAGGTGAATGAACCTGATGGCTGAAAGAAATGTTACTCTCCTCAATGGTACTATTGAAGGCGATACCCCTCCTGGCCCCACTTGGAAAAGAAACCAATCCACTGCAA
This sequence comes from Ambystoma mexicanum, assembly GCF_040938575.1. NCBI lineage: Eukaryota > Metazoa > Chordata > Amphibia > Caudata > Ambystomatidae > Ambystoma > Ambystoma mexicanum. The sequence goes on from NC_090931.1 coordinate 83,943,998, forward strand.
TATTAGACGATTTCTTCTAGTCTACTGTTAAGGAGAATTCTCTGTTTAGGCTGAATTTCTTAACCTAGTGAGTCCCCCAGCAGCTTTGCTGGATTTCTGGAGTTTGTTTTTTCCATCCTGCCAAGAGTGAGACTCTTTTTCTCCCACTCTTGGACATGAATGTGTGTAATTCCTTTGAATGTCAATGTGTTCTATGGGCTATGGGGTCTTTTACTCCATAGGGTCTCATATGTTTTACTATGTGTGTTACAACGCACCCTCCGTGCCGTAGCACTGGGGCATCCTAGCGGATCTCCATCATAGACTCCATACCCGGGGACTGACTACTGTCTCCCCGGGCCTGTAAAGTCACCATTGGCTTTACTAGACCTAAATTTACTAACAGAACTAGTACAAACCATCCTATTGTGGACGTACTAGTAGGGGTTATTCGATTACTCCTGGGTCTGTTATTCGAGGGGGCACTGTCCCGTCCCCCTCGTCGAGTTTTGGCTGGTGGCAGTGGAAACTACTTGTTATATTCGACCCCGAATATAACCCTATGGGATTCTTCCCATTGTTGGAGATTGATACTTTTCCTCGTTAATCTCTAACATACCACCGGTTTACTTATCTTAAATAAGTCTATCGGATGGTTTTTTCTGCCAGAACTCGGTTTTTAAAATGGCGTCTGTGTTCATCTCTGTGACTCCTAAACCAAAGATTGAGCCCTTTGTTCCACTTTTGGCGGGCTTCTGTACAGAGACCCTCCAAAGTGGTGCCATTCTGTCTGGGTTACCACAGGGGTGCGGGAGGGGGTTTAGGCACCCTGGACTGAGTTGCCTTGCCAACTCCAGTTGCACTCTGGTGTGATTGGCCCAAGTGGTGAGCCACCCCGCTCACCACTTAGCGTGTTTTGATTGACAGCTAGGCTGAATGAATGGGGGTTTTCTGCATAAAAGCAGGGCTTTTGGGACTGGATCTTCAGAAGTCGCCACAGGACCCAAGAATCCGACGAGGGTAAAGCTGAGCCGACCTGCAACGATGACACCTCCGGTGGAGCCCTGCGGAACCGACTCACCACTTCCCGACGACAGAGGAGATCTCCCTGCCGGAGAGTCTCTTCCCCTGACTGGTGGGAACAACCAGTCCCCTTTGCTTTTTCTTCGCTCCAGGACGCATTGGTCAAATTGCCCATGCAGAGCACCTCGGAAACCGGATAGCCACTACCCCTGTACCGCGACCAAAAGGTGGTGCCTTGTAACGGAGCACTCCGCGGCTGGTCTCTTCCCTGGTGGTGCACCGGACTTCACTTTTCTTCGACGACAAGATCATCTCTACTCTTGGCAAAGACCCAACGTGCATCCACCACCAGGAACAACTGCCCCCGCCGGAGCTGTCTCTCCACAAACAAGGTACCGTGTCCGCCTGTCTTCCCTTTCTGCCGGATAGAGTGAGGTGTCTTAATCCTCGCCTTTCCATTGGGTCGCCTCCAAGCTTTCTTTAACGTGTTGTTCTGAACTGGTCCAATCTTTCCATAACAATTTTGCGATAAAGACTCGAAGCGCATTTCCACTGAGACACTTTTTTGGACATATCGCCTTGCCCCTCTCCGAGTGGGCCTGGCCTCTGAACTTTGTGATCTGCAGTAGACCCTGCCTTACTTGCCTAGCATTTGTCCGAAAAGTATTGGTACCGAGTTGACTTCATAACCTGCCTTATTTTTCTATCCCGTCTTTACGAATAATGGAGTGCCATCAAGGTTAAAGCATACACCTCTGTCTGCAAAAAAGTGATGCCGGTGAACCTAGACTTGTCGAACTATTGTTAGGGGGATTGAACTTTTTCTTCGTTATAGTACTTGTGATTGAAGTTGGTTGCCGTATTAGTGCCAGAGTGTTTGCTATAGATGTGCTGTTATAAATAAATACCTTTATATCTTTACACCGAAGCCTTGTTCCGTGTTTGCTTGTTCTACTGTGTAGAATGCCCTATATTGTATACTCCACATACTGCCTAACTCTTCTTAAGGGAAGTCTGACTGCTCAGCCACAGCTACCAAGTGAATCTGTGTGGTACAGACTGCTACCAAGTGGGTTTACTGCCAAACACCTGTCGTCCTAAATCTTTTGCAGTGGTCCCAGAGGGAACTGCACAGGTTTCCGCCTAACATCTACTCAAGCAATAAACCTTGTGGAGACCTTCACTATCATCTCCACTGCAGATTGCGTCCAGAACATATTAGAAAAAGTCTGGATGCAGTCAACCTGCCCCTCGAGGATATATTACAAAACCATAATACATTTTCTGAAGGGAGAAACCAAATTAAATGGACAATTCAGAAACTGAACAACCTACTAGACAAATTGATCAATGACTCTTCAGTTGTTGAGAGAAATCACTTAGCAACATCACAACCTGCTTACAGTCACTTCCTTTCTCTATACTATGAAAAATCTCGACCTGGACTTCGTCCTGATTTTGTACAAAAGCACAGATATGATCAGGAATAGAAAAGCGAAAATGAGGAAAGAATTTAAAAAAATGAACATATGCTCCTTGCAGTGCTTCGAAATCCAGTGCTCAAATCTGGAATCTTCTAAAAGTTGGAGCCAACACTGGAACACCATCGCTCTTATTAAACGCGATAGGTGAGCAAACGTGGGTAGATCATTTCACTACCCTATTTGCGGAACCTTCCATCACCATCAAGGTTGTAAGACTGCATACTAATAACGTAGATGTGTTGAGAATAGACATTACAGGCATCCTTATGCAAATCAAAAAACAGAGTTCCTCAAGAGCCCCTGGGCCTGACAGACTCACAAATGCAACCATAAAAGCTCATCCTGAGCAATGGTCTGCAATCCTATATGCCATATATCAAACAATCACTCAAACAGGCATTATTCCATCTTCATGGAAACAACCAATACTTGTTCCCTTATTTAAACATGGTGATAGAACCATACCCACCAATTACAGACCCCTGGCCCTTTTTGATTCCCCTGGGAAAATCTTTGCTAGACTATTACTCATAGATCTGTCTAAATGGCTGAAGTCAGCAAAAATGCTGGACCCTCACCAATCGGGATTTGTTAGCAGACTAGGCACAGCTGCCAACCTAATAATAATACCCGCCCTAATAAAACAAGCTATGACCTCTAAACAAGCAATATATTTTGCCTTGATAGATTTTAAACAAGTTTTTGATTCGATCTCCCGCACCCTGTTATGGAAAAAACTATCAACAGCAGTTTGCTCACCATACATCTTGAATTTACTACAGCAATTCTACACCGATACATCCATCAGAGGGAAGCTAAACCAAGAAGGGCTATTATCTTGCTACGTTAATACATATTGCGGGCTCAAACAAGGTTCATCCTTGCATGGACTCTCTTTAATTTTTAGATTAGAGACATCCAAAAACAACTAGGAAGTGTCAGAGCCTTTCCCCCAATCTGGGACCGCACCCAATAGCATGACTTCCCTATGCGGACAATCTTTTCCTGGCCAACCAAACCCTCCTCGGCCCCCAGAGACACTTTTACGCACTACAGACGTACACATTGGAGAATAATCTAACAATTAACACTGACAAATCTAACATTCTGAAAATGCAGGTCAGTAGAGAGAAAAGTAAAATGTCCAAGCTCAGGTGGTCCATAGGTACGAACTCCCTTGCCATCATTCATTAATGCAAATACCTAGGGCTAAATATTAATGATAACAGATCTGATATACCCGACAAATCGGATATGAAAAATACAATGCAATCTTTATGCTCACAAGCTATGTTAATCCATCGAAAATATGTAAAATTCTCCTGCCTTCCACTGATAACATACGCGCTGTGGAGGAAGCCCTGTGGTGAAAGGGCTGTTTCGAGCTGGGTAGGGATAGGTGAGCTCAAAATCACTTCCAATCATATTCACGTTTTCATATTTAATTGTTCCTATTTCACTTGCTTTCATTATATGCTCGTGTATACTTCTGATAATACATGGGAATTGTTAAGCGTTATTATATATTGCATGAACCCACTCTTGTTTTATTACTTTATAACTTTCTTTAATTCATGAGGCGTGCTCAAGCTAGCACTGTGTACACATTAAAATCAGATATGCCGACTAAAGCCGAAATTCTTAAACTGGCTGAACGGCTGACGCAGACACCATTGAAAGGAAAACAATTGCCATCTTACCATAAAGACTTTGCAGTGCAAACAAGGAATAGAACCCATTCTGCATCTGCCGACATACGATCGTTATATACAAGTGAACCATTACAAACTACTGCTAACTCTACACCTGGCATCTCACATTGTAATAAAATTACATCAATGCAACAGGATTCGTACTGCCCCAGGAGTTTGCCTGAGAGTCACTGCGACCTCACTGACCAGACCATGGCGCTTATAACAACAACGCCGTGTTTAGAGATTCCTATGCGTGATAAAAACAACATCGCTTGTCCTGTTTTAAAGCTTTCTGACTTGGCGGCAGATGCAGCTAAAAATGCCTCACAAGCAAATTCTCTGACATCCAGTGGCTATGGCGTTTCACTTACTTTGAATTCGCCTGGGCGGGTGCTACCAAGCCTGGCCTCAAAGGAATATCCAAGCTTACCGGCCCTTGAGGAAATTGTACGCCCAGAACAGCCACGTGAGACAGCTGAAATCAATGGACATGTAAATGGGCAGAATGAAAACCACACCTTGTCAGCAGTCTCTGGGCTGGAGGAGCATCGCACGCCTTCATGCAAGGGTAGTGAGGGTCGTAAATTTGCATCCTGCTCCTCGCTTTCATAGTCACCAATTATGTTTCCAACAACTGTTCCCAATTCCTCCCCACTCTCCATTACGTTCTCTGAATATTCGTGCCGGAGTAAGCATGAAAACACCCAGACAAACGGAAGGATAGTTAACTCATTACTGCAAACGACCTTAGCAGCTATGAGTCTCACTCTGACAACAGTCACCAAACTATATGATACTATTGATGCACGATTAAATGTACAATCAGCAATACTGTGCACTATACTAAAACAGCAAATTAAATACTAAACAAACAAAATAAGCCTGGCTGCTGTAACATGGGAGACAAACATGCAAACAACACCCCAAAAAATAAAATATCTCTGAAGCAAAATTCAGCAACACAAACTAGCATGGTGAAAAATGTGATAACAGAAAATGAGGTTATAGAGATAAAAGATAGTCAGCAAATATCGAACTTGCCAATGCACTCTGTTATAGAGGGTGCAAATTAACCACTTGAGGCAAGGAAAATGGATGGCCCAAACCCTGATGCATCAACTACCAGAGCGGATTTTGGAATCTTTGCCAAACCGACCATGATCACTAGCAAGAAGATTTGGATCCCCTCGCAACTTAAGAAAACAAGGAATATAAAAACAGCACCCCTCATTACACACGCGACCACCAAACAATTTATAAAGAAATTAACAAAACCAAACAGGCAAGTACTGGAAGCTAGAGAAGCTATTACAAGGAAATATACAAACATAATAAGGAAAAACAATGTTGCAAGGAAACAAAAAAAGAATGTCCACATTCTAACGCCCGAACATGAGCATTTGGATGACTTAATAGAGGCAATAGAGGAGCAAAAATCCGAACCTCTAGCCTAAATTGATAAATCGGAGTGTGGAGATGAGAATCGCTTACAAATTCTAAATGCAGGAGCATCAAAATGATTGATCAAAGGCTAATCGATATAGAAAAAATAATACATCGGTACTTTGACAATGAGAAAAATGCAGTAAAAATCATACCGCAAGTCTCAAATAAAACGGATGCTGCTATAAAACCACAGCAGCAAAAACCCAACCAAGACGTTACGCAAGAGAGCGAGCTGGATTTAAGATACAAAGCCCCCTCTTGAGTGAATAAAAAAAACAATGACCACTTCCACACACTTATTATACAATGTCGTACAGATTTAAAGGAGAGATATGATCTTAACCGGACATCAGTGCTGAATATTCTATCTGAAATAACAGCATTAGAAGACATATCAACAGACATTGACCTTCTACAGTTTTTTACATGATACGGATCTGACCAGTGCCAGGTTATGGATTCACTCAGGAGCTATTTTGAATCTAATCTGGCAAGCAAGAGCACAAATATTCAACTTGGGTTTCTTATTACATTATGAGTCATCGGAAAAATATAATACCATAATCCCCAAAGTTGGACAATTTAGCAGCAAGAATCAATCAGGAAAACCACAACTTTTCTTTAACTCTGATATACAACAAGCAATTCAGTGCACGGACAATCTCAAGTCCCAGTTTATCAAAATCAAGGTCACTCACAAACATGAAATGCTGTAAATCTATAACCACCAACGTCAGCATCATATTCCTCCTATAAACCTCTATCATGGAATACTCGTCGACATATGCATTTACCAAATCACCAAGACAACCCTTTGGATAGCTATGATAGTGTACTTTTGCAAGAAACATGGCTGACGCAGACACCTCTCTGGGATGACCATCGTATCCAAATCATCCCAGCTGTTACACAATCTAAAGGCAGACCGATGGCAGGATAACTAGTTGCAACAAGAAATTCTAAAGGTATGCACCTTATAAAATGGGCTCAACCAAACACACACATGCAACTGGTTAAAATTTCAATCCACAAGCATTCCATAGCAGTTGTTAATTTATATTGGAACCATTCAGCTATACAAGAAGACATATTCCTACAGGACATGGAACAAATATTTGATCTAATTGCTGAAGATCAAACCATTACAAACACCATCATAGCCAGTGATCTAAATCTGGAGAGTCTATTCAACATTAACCAACATCAAACCAATAGAGCAAAACGCTGGACAGAACTAATGGAAAAACCGGAAAATGGTCATGCTTAATGGCGCTGTAGAAGACGATCTACCAGCTGCATCAACATGGCAACGACAACAGCTACGAGCCACTATCAACTATATATACACAGATCGGAAGATGTTTTCCTACATACAAAAATTCACTATATAAGAACAGTTTCAAAGCGACCATCACCAGCTCATTTTAAAGTGGGAATGGCCTTCCATACTAAATAACATAGAGCAAAATTATATGAAGGAACAAATCATGATAAACAGTGGCCACAATAGACTGCTGTGGAATCCGGATTGTCTAAAGATTTTACATCATATTCTAAAGACAAATGTGAATGAATCAAACATTAATACAGACTCCTCTCGATGCTATGTAGCAGCCTTGCAACTTTTCAAACAGGAAATGGGGCCTAAGCATAAACCAATATTTAAACATAAGCATCAGCATGACAGTGATTTAAAGAGAAGGAAGACATTACTTTGCAAAGAAATACGGAACATCTCTCCAAATAATGAAAATAGATATCTCCTGATTAAATCACTGAAATCTAAATATACAAATTGGGTTGTCGCCAGGAGATCAGTATTATACCAACAGGATGGAGAAATGATGCTACGAGCAGCAGCATCTAAGAATTCTGGTGCCATTTAGTATTTGCTTAATAATGCTACCTTAACCTCACAAGCATCCCTTCAAATAAACGCAGTCACTGAAAAAGATTGGATCACATATTACTCAGATCTTTACTCGACCAAAGATGGTAACCTCATAATGCAGGAAACACTTCTGGCGCCTGAGCTTTTCCTGGCATTTGACATCGATGATATAAAGATATACATTGCAAAATTAAGCCTGTCGAGAGCTCCTGGCCCTGATGGGCTCTCAAAAAGAGATCTGAAACGTCATCCTGAGCAATGGGCTGAAATACTTTACACGCTATTTCAAGATATAGTAAGAAGAAGTCGAATACCAGAAAGTTGGTGAAAGTCTATAATAGTCCCAATTTTTAAAAAAGGAAACCCGACAACAACCTAGTAGCTACAGGCCAAAAGCACTGCTCGACGTGCCGGGCAAATTGTTCTCAAGAATAATCCTCAATAATTTAACAACTTGGATCAACCAAAACAGACTATATGATCAGCATCAGACAGGATTTATACCGGGCATGGGAACATCAATCAATCTTCTTACCATCATGGCAATACAATCTAATCATATCAAGACAAAGCAACCTCTATTTATGGCCTTCGTGGATTTCAAGTCAGCTTTTGACTCAGTAAGTAGAACTTGCATGATTCATACATTTTTATCAGCAGGATGCCCGGGGACCCTAATAAATTTAATAACTCAGCTACACACACAGACCTCGATACAAGTCAAATTGACATCAGAAGGTAATCTTTCAGCACCAATAGCAACCGAACAGGGACTGAAGCAAGGATGTGTCATTGCCTCTACTATTTTCAACTTCTATATAGCCGACATGTGTGAGATATTCATATCTGTGACAGCTGATCCCCCACGACTTGGGGTGTCTCAAGTTGCCTGGCTTTTTTATGCAGATGATCTGCTATTAATGTCCAAGATGCCTATTGGCCTGCAAAAACTACTAGACGCTCTGGAAAAGTACGCAGTTGATAACCTTCTTGAAATGAATGTTGATAAAACACAGATTCTCTGCACATTTCCTCAAATGAGATCCAAATCTCGTAATTATAAATGGCGTCTCAATATAAATGAATTAGGAATAGTACAAAACTATAAGTACTTGGGAGTAAATATCAACAATCAGCCATCTGATATGCCCCATCAGCAGGAAGTTGAGACTAAAATGAGAACAGCTACTTCACAAGCGATGCTAATCCAACGGAAATTTGGAAAAGTTTCCTATGCTTCTGCCATCACCTTCTACTTACAAAAAACTGTACCAACAGTTTTATATGGAGCGGATGCAAAATCTCCCAAATCAAAACAGTATTGGAAGCTTTTGGAAGGGAAATATTGGAAGAGGCTGTTATCCATACCAAAAGCATGACGTCGACAAATAATGCAAGAAGAGAAATTTTGTCACTTCTGCTGCATTCCAACATGTAAAGAGACCATCCAGCATTTATGAACTGAATGCAAGATCTTAATCACTAAGCGTATTCTGTATTTTTGGCCTTACTTTAGAGATTACAAAAACTTGACGACTCAAGATCTGTGGTTGAGACTGTATTATACAAATGTTCTGATGATTCAGATAGCAATAGCTAAATTTATTGTACAGCTCAAAATTGAAGATAGGACTTAAACTCTGATTATGTAACACAGCTTGATATGTTGCATAAGTTGAAACATTTTACACATTTTTTTGTTGCATCCATTGGTATTGTATTCATTTGATCATTTGTATCTATTATCTTAAAATGTCGAAAAATCTCGCTCATCATCATGAGGATACAATTCAATGATTTCTCTTAATCTTTGTGAATTTTGTTTGCATGTGTATATCAATGAATTGTATTGAAAAGTTGATTATCAACTGTACCAATAAAAGAAAAATACTATAAACAAAAAGTCACACCTGCACTAAGATATGGTGCCTAATCTAAACTCCCTAAAAACCATCCACATTGGGAGTACATAGAAGGTTTATTCTGGAAATCTATATTATCCCTCCCTAAAACTTTCCCCATTCCAATAATTCGATACGAATTGGAATTGATCTTGCTCAAGGCGATTGTAAGTTGGAACTCTATAACGTTTTACAGAAAATGCTTAATGCAAGACATGTTTCAATCAACTCTAATACCAGCGATTGCATGTACCATGATTAACAATACTAACACCCCATTAGATACCTGGAAAGAATGCTGCATCAAAAACTGAAAGAGCAAAGCGAAAACTCTGGTATTATGGCTGGGCTAATACCAGGGCAAAATATACTTCTTACAAGGCATTCAAATGTGCACATTTTCCACCAAAAATATTCAACCAAATTCATAAGTACCTACAGAAATTCCCAGATCAAACCTACCATACACAAACAATGAGGCTATGATTTTAACTATGGTCGGACAAGAGCCCGATCCAAAGATAGAGAGCGTATATCAACATGCAGATTCTGTAACTTGGAAATCTATCCTGAAACCTTCTAACATCTGCTTGTACACCGCAGTGAGCTAACAATGCTTCGGAAATAATACTATTACAAATTCTTCTGTGATCTTCACACTTTAGTATCCCACCAATTGTGGTTCATGATTGTTAATGCACAACAAATCTCTCCAAATATAGCTACTATTAATTTTCTACAAAGACTAAGCTTGCGACTATCACATACTGAAACTATAAGAAGATAACTCGTAATCGCCACCTAGACCCCAACTAAAAAGAGCAAAATAATCTACTTAGTCTTGGGAGGATAGCTCAGGTGCAACGTGCTCGCCTTGGAAGCAAGACGACACGGAGCACCACAGGTTCGATCGCCGGGTCCGCGCTTAGAAACCTCTGGGTATTAAGCGCATCATAAATAACCTATTGTATCATGCTGCACTTGATTAGATAATTTTATACACATTGCAAATTTGACTTTCATATTGTGCTCTAGTTTGTCAATCATACAGCAAGACAATAATTTTAAAGTGAAAGTAATGTGTTTTTAATAACACATATCTTCTGTTGCACAGGAAATTATATGGAATTGCACCTGGAATGCGATATTTATGATTTTAACGTAATCATTTATTATGGTTTTGAAAAGTTGTAATTTACAACTAAAATAAATAAAAGTTTTATATATATAGAAAAGGAAAAATATATTCAGCATAAAAGTTCCATTCCTCACCAGATTTTCGTTATGCTATTAAAATGCCATCAATATGTATAAAGAATAAAGATTGGTAGTTAATATATATTACCATAATAATTCTAAAACACACGTGCCTATGCAGTGCAACGCAGGGCCATATAGCTGAATCTTGGTTTTGTAATTGGGACCTGTACTAAAATAGAACATAGTCATTTCTCAAGATGTCGTATTGTACATGGAATGGAATGGAATGGAACACCTGATTGCGAAAAGGAACTGTAAGCACCAGATCATTTGTTAAAAGGTGCAGTGCAAACAACCGATGTCTGAAGTGTCCAATACATCTTCATTGGCAATGGTCATTGTTGATGTTTTCCATAAAATGGTGGTAGCGTTTTTTTGTAGTGTTGTGTTTAAGAAAAAAATCACCGTTGGCTGGTTTACAATTGGTGCTTTTTGCAGACGTGGTTAGTCTGCTGGGTGGGATCAACATGGATCTAGGAACTTTTGGCAAGCTATGAGGAGTTGGGGTGTTCCTGGATTTTGAGTTACGTGCTCTCTATACTTCTGATGAATCAGTACATGTTACAGACATGTGTGTACTAATAATGTCAGTCGGGTGATCTTTTAATAGTGATTAGAAGAAGACAATTTTCTCCTGTTGGTATGGCCTGATGTTACTCATTTTGTCTTTCAACATTTTACCATATGTTAGTTTGAGAGTGTGTGGCAAAATATGTCCACGGCATGATTAATATAGGGGTGGGATGTCTATGGCCTCTCGCTGCACCACAACATGTAAAGTTATTTTTTCTTTTAACAAACCGTGTAAAAGTGGAACTGCTATTACTTTCCTTTGGAATCTAAACATCTGCTTTAGTGAGTGAAAATAAAGGGGTGCAACATTACCGGTGGGGTAGAAAGATACAATCATACCTAGAAATATAATATTAACATTTGGGTCTGTTGTCCCAAAACCGGGGGTGCCTGTTGTCTGACCTCCCTGAAAACAGTTTCTTAAAAAGATAAACTATCTCATTTTACGTTAATTGATGCGAACACTAACATGCACGCGATCATCTACAACTAGTGTAACTATTTTGAAAGCATGTTCTGAAGCAATTGCTTTGCTGAAACGTCTGTTAAGTCTAGAGGGTTGAACGCAATTGGAAGACATATAACTTGCACTGGGAAAGAGGTATTTCATTTAGAAAAACGGAGGATTTACCGCTGGTGGCAATTCCTTAAATCCCCAATGGATTCATACAGGGTTACATTTATTGATTTATTTATTACATTTATAAAGCGCCTACACTCTCAGGCATCAAGGCGCCGTTACCGACCAGTTATACACGAACAGTTGAATAATCTTGAAAAGCATTTCCTCCCTCCACTCGAAATATGACAGATTTACCGACAAATCAATTGGCACTAACTGCAAAATAGTTAGGCAGAATTAACAGGCCGATTCATGGAATTAATGTGCGCTGAAAAAACGGTGCACGCGTGCGAAAACGTGCGATTCGCAGTGAAATAGCGAAAATCGCAGTGCAAGTGCGATTATCGCACAGAAAACATTGCACATCTATTCATGGAAGTCCGTGCACGCGCAAAATGTGGGATGTGCGCTGAAAAAGTGCGTGGCGCACGCTGGTGCATGCTGGCGCACATGTCATCGAATGCCGTGCGATAAGGCCACAGCGAATTCGCGTGTATTTCAGAGGTGCTCGAGAAGTACCACACGCGATTGGGCCTGGGGGAGCGTGTGCGTGTATTACAGAGGTGCGCGAGAAGTTCCACATGCGAATGGCCTGGGCGCATGTATTTCAGAGGTGCGCGAAAAGTACCACATGCGATTGGGCCTGGGGGAGCGTGTGCGTGTATTACAGAGGTGCGCAAGAAGTTCCACACGCGAATGGCCTGGGCGCGAGTATTCCAGGGGCGCGCGAGAAGTTCCACACGCGATTGAACTGGGCGCGTGTATTCCAGGGGTGCGTGAGAAGTTCCACACGCGAATGGCCTGGGCCATGTATTCCAGGGGTGCGCGAGAAGTTCCACACGCAATTGGCCTGGGCGCGTGTGTTCCAGGGGTGCGCGAGAAGTTCCACACGCGATTGGCCTGGGCGCGTGTATCTCAGGGGTGCGCGAGAAGTTCCACACGAGATTGGCCTGGGCGCGTGTATTTCAGAGGTGCGTGAGAAGTTCCACACGTGATTGGCCTGGGCGTGTGTATTTCAGGGGTGCGCGAGAAGTTCCACATGCGATTGGCCTGGGCGTGTGTATTTCAGAGGTGCGCAAGAAGTTTCACACGCGATCGGGCCTGGGGGAGCGTGTGCGTGTATTTCAGGGGTGCGCGAGAAGTTCCACATGCGATCGGGCCTGGGGGAGCGTGTGCGTGTATTTCAGAGGTGCGCGAGAAGTTCCACACGCGATTGGCCTGGGCGCGTGTATTTCAGAGGTGCGCGAGACATTCCACACGCGATTGGACCTGGGGAAGCGTGTGCGTGTATTTCAGAGGTGCGCGTGAAGTTCCACACGCGATTGGCCTGGGCGCGTGTATTTCAGAGGTGCGCAAGAAGTACCACACGCGATTGGGCCTGGGGGAGCGTGTGCGTGTATTCCAGAGGTGCGCGAGAAGTTCCACACACGATTGGCCTGGGCGCGTGTATTTCAGGGGCTCGCGGGTGGTTTTACAAGCAATCAGGGCTGGGGGAGCGGGGTACGTGTATTTCTGGGGCTTGCGGGTGGTTTCACATGCGATCGGGCCTGGGGGAGCAGGGTACCACTCACCAGTCTGCCTTGCGTGTAGAAGAACGCGTAGCCAACACCCACCCGCTGTGAAGTGATAGCGTGTGAACCCCAATGCCTGCAAAACACACGCACCGCACCCCACGATAAGCAACGCCCGTGCGCGATACGTCACAGACGTGCATACGCGCTAAGGGCCTTTGGTCCAATGGAATCGCGTATGCGTGCTGACGAGCTTACTCGCTAAGGGCCTTTCCTCAAATTACACACTGACGTGCAGAATTTTCACGTGCCAAATCACTCCGTATCAAGCTGGCCACGCGTAAGCACACGGAAGACCATGCTCCTGCCCAGAAGGCCGAACTACTGCCCCCAGAGCCCTGAGCACGCTCCCACCTGCCATCTGCTGCTGCCTGACTGCCTGCTGCCCACGTGCCCTGCAATTTGCTGCCTGCACATCAGCCAGGGGTGCTGTTGCTGTGACCACCCCTGCTGGAACCGAAGACTCCCGACTGGGATTCCATCGCTCCGCAGCCCCGCCCCAGGACCCAGTTGCCCACCCACTCCTGCCTCTGGGGTTGTCATGTCGGGCACTGCAACATCTGGCACCACTGACAACCCCCGGCCAGAGAGGCAGAGGGGCACCAGCTTCAGTGCCACCGAAGTTGGTGTCCTGGTGGAGCAAGTCCTGGGGCAGTATGATGCCCTCTTCAGAAGTTCCCGCGCCGACAAGGAAGGATGGACTCGGATCTGGACTGACATCGTGACTGCCATCAACGCGGAGGGGGTGGCAGTCCGCGACTTCGAACATGTCAAGAAGCGCTGGGAGGACTTCAGGTCCAGGACCCTGAACAAGGCCCGGCGCCTCTTGAAGGCAGCGGATGCCAACGGGCGCCGGGGCCACTTGTCAGAAGATCAGATGAGGGTCCTTGAACGCATATCCCCAGCGCTCCACGTCCAGGTCCTTGAGAGGCAGACCCGTCTGGAGTCGAGCGGTAAGTGTACATGCATCCTGATTGTGAGCTGTGCATGTGGTGATGTTTCAGTAGTGTGCAGGTTGCATATCTATTTGTATGGGGTCGAGTATGGGTGGGGGTGTACAGGGCCGTGGGGCTAACACATGCTAGGGCTGTAATGTGTGAGACATGGATGGTGCTTGTGTGTGTAGGCTTGCATGCCAATTGCAGTTGTGTGGGCACACATGTTTGGATGAATGTGTATGTAAGTAGACATGTCTGTGATGTCACGCATGTATGTTGTTTTCAGCTGCATGTATCAGCACTGTGTACATGTGCATTTGTGTGTATTTGACAAGGGTGCAACAGTGATGCAACATGGATGCATGTGACAGCGGGATGTGGAAGCCTGATTGGCAGATGTGACATGGATGCCCATCTGAACACTGCGACACTTGGCAGAGGTGTACACATGCATGCAAGTGTGGTGGTGTGTGTGCATGTGTGGTGCACTTCCTGTGTAGCATGTGATGTCTGGCTCAGCTTTGCCTGCTCATGCTGTTGTATGGGTATGGATGGTGCTGGCAGTTGCGATATGGCTTTGGTATGGCTCATGTGTGCGAGTTGAAATGACATGTGTGTTGGGGATTGTGATGGCATGTCTGAGGTTTGCCAATGCCACTCATGTACAACTGTCATGTGTGTAAGTGGCCATTGTACAGTGCCCTGATGCCTGTGTTTTATTTCTCCCTGTCTGCAGCGTCAACTGATGAAGAGGGCGGAGAAGGTGCTGTGGTGCACAGCGGCGGGGATCCCACCGCCAGCCGGAGACGCAAGGCCCGGCTCCCCTCCCATGTTGCCATCTCGTCGGGGAGTGAGGAGTCCGGTGCCGCGTCCCAGGCCGCAGCTACCGGGGGGAGGTCCAAGAGGCAGAGGTTGGAGTTGGACTCCTCGGCAGCAGAAGGGGCAGCTGGGACCCCACAGGGCCCAACGGGGGAAGATGGCACAGAGTCATCCAGGTTGGTGGGGGGTTTGGTGGAGGAGGAGGCCGTGCAAGCAACAGAGACGGGGTCTAGAGGTGGGGATCCCACTGGTGCTAGTGGTGCAGTGCAGGACAAGGGACAGGAGGCAGCACAGGCTGCTGCGGAGGTGCCTGTGTGCAATCCTGTCCCTGATCCTGTCCCTGCATCATCTTGCACCAGCAGGGATGCCTACGTCCAGACCCGTTTTCAGGCAGGGGATGAGCAAACGACAACTGGCCTTCCTCTGCCTGCGGACGTGGCTATCCGGGTCCGGGTTGAGCCTGTCCTGACTGGTGTGGCGTTGCGTCAACGGGCCATGTGAGGTGACCTGCAGTCTTTTCATGAGGAGACTGCACGTCATCTCGAATGGCTCGTTGACCACGTCAGCCTGCTGGGACAGGTCACCCAGGCCAGATTCCTCCGTTTGATGGGGCTTGCTACGACCCCCTCCTCAACTGAACCCCCTATGCGCCAGTCATCCTCCGTGCCATCTTCCCACCCATCAGTCACCTGGGTGCCCTGTGGAGCTGCCTCTGACGGTGCGGCCAGGCTGGTGGAGGAGGCATCCCTGCCACAGTCGGGAGTCGGATGTCCAGCAGGGATGGCCACATCAACGACTGCACCCCAGCCGGCAGAGGATGTGCAGGCAGCAGGAGGCAGTGCACGGGCAGAGGCACAGCAGCAGCAGCAACGTGGTGGGAGCCATGAAGGCTCGGGACCTTCAACATTGGAGGGGCAGGCATCAGCCGGAGGGCAGGAGGACCCAGGACAGAGAGTGTCTTCCGTGTGGCAGCGGTTGGGCCACGCCATAGATGCGGAGCGGCAGCGGGCGGAAGAGGCACGGCTCACAATGGTCAGGGCGGAGGAGGGCCCTGAGGCGGGCCGAGTGCCTCGAGGCAATCAGGAGGGGGTTGGAGGTGGACACGTCGACGGCCCTGCGGACCCTCGGGCCATGGAGGAGGACCGCCTCCGGGACATTGAGCAGGAGTTCGATGATGCCCTGGGCCGGGACATCCAAAAGTGAGCCGTCAGACTAGCCCGCTGCCCTTGTACATAGTTATGTAGGTAGTGTTAGGTTTCCTTTGTTTTTTTATTTATTTTGGACCTTTTGGACATTGGCCACATTTTTGTATATAGTTTATTTTATTAGTTAGTGTTGTTAGATAGGTTTCATTTCTTTTGTTGGGATAATGGACCCTGGCTTGTTCGTCTGTACATAGTTCACTGTTGGATTTCATTTTTCTTTCACAATTTACCCATGGAGCAATGGCTTTCAATTATTTATTTCCCATTGGATTTGCTTTTGTGGGCAGTGACTTTGGACACCATTACTTTGGATTATGATTTTTGGTTTTTTGCTTTTTTTCACGGACATGCTTCTTTTCATTTTTGTACATTCACATTCCTCTTTCTTTATTTTTGATTCTATTTATGTTTCCTTTAATACATAGTTTTTTATCGAACTTCAATGTGTAGTATCATCTCATTGGTTTCATGCATATCATGATATGGGTTTTGAGATTCACTGTTGGGTGGGCTGCCTGCGGGACATGACCAGGGATGCAGGGTAGTCCCCTGTGGTGTGGGCTGCCTGCAGGGGCCGTGGAGGGTGTAGAGGGAACACCTGGGAGGACCCACACTGCCAAATCACATGTAGGACTCCCCGGCACTACTGAAATACACGTACCCTGCTGAAATTGCGTGTATATCTTTCCGCGCACCCCTGGAATACACGCACACGCTCCCCCAGGCCAGATCGCGTGTGGAACTTCCCGTGCACCCCTGAAATACCCGCACGCAGCCCAATCACGTGTGAAACTTCCCGCACACCCCTAAAATACACGCGCCCAGGGCAATCGCGTGTGAAACTTCCCGCGCACCCCTGAAATACACGCGCCCAGGGCAATCGCGTGTGGAACTTCTCGCGCACCTCTGAAATACACGCACCCAGGACAATCGGGTGTGGAACTTCTTGCGCACCCCTGAAATACACGCGCCCTGGCCAATCGCGTGTGGAACTTCTTGCGCACCCCTGAAATACACGCGCCCAGGCCATTCGCATGTAATACTTCTCGCGCACCCCTGAAATACACACACACGCTCCCCCAGGCCAGATCGCGTGTGAAACTTCTCACGCACACGTGTTCCCGACACCCGTAATACGCGTTCCCCGCTTTGCGTTTGCTGTTTGCCAGTCCGGTAAACTGGTACAGGGTTGGAGCAGCCCTTTGCGATGGTTTTGCGATCTTGATGGCTTTTCCTTGCGCAAGGGCGTTCTTGGGGCGTAACTGGCTCTGTTGCAGGGTCACTGCGCCACTCTGCGCCACGTCTGCTTTTGGAGGTGAGAATCCATGAATACGCTGTGTGCGGAAATTGATTTTATCGCACGCGGCTGGCGCAGACATTCGCACGGGCACGCTGTGCGCCAGCCGCGTGCGACACTTTTGAGAGGAATTACATATATCGGCCTGTTATATATATCTCTCTCTCTCTCTCTCTCTCTCTCTCTCTCTCTCTCTCTCTCTCTCCCTCTCCCTGCACTCTCTTTCACTCTCTCTCTCCCCCTCTCCCTGCACTCTCTTTCACTCTCTCTCTGCCCCTCTCCCTGCACTCTCTCTCTCCCCCTCTCCCTGCACTCTTTCACTCTCTACCTCAGTATGTGTTTCCGTGGCACACTCTGTGGGCGAGTTGTCAGGCCCGTGTTAGCAAGAGCCACCAGAGCCATTGCTGACAGCAACACCAGTCCATACAACACAGGAGCAGGAGTGGAGTAGGGAGTGCTGTGTTTTTTAATGGTTAAAAGAGAAGGATAGAAGCAGTGACAGACGCATTCCCCGGGATGGGGACCTGCCTGGTATTTGCATGTGTCCTGCAGGACTGTTGCCATCACAATGAGGGTGCTTTGTCTATATGGGAGGAGGTGAGAGGAGAGCGGCCTGCGAGGGGTCATTGGGTTCTGGCAGATGTTGTAAGAGACCAGAGGGGTGTAATGCAGGGTCTGCATTTGTCATTTTGCAATTTGTTTTTTTATAAATTGTTAGTGTAACAAAGGTGCAGATTCTGTAGCACTATCAGGCAGTCATTACATAGCCCAGAAAATTAAACATTACCTTGGAGCTCCAAGAAGAAATATTGATTTTAATCTGACAGGGCCTCTTCCATGAAGGACATATTGAGATATTGGCGGGTATCCTTGACAAAAGAAATGTTTTAATTGTACTATTTATTCATGTAATTTGTTCGTATACATTTATGAAACACTTTCACTAATTAACAAAGAGCTGTGAACGTTAACAAATAAAGGATGGCCCTTCCAGAGTTTCAGGCAAAGAAGGGGAATGGATCGATGTGATCAGCTAAAAAGAAATCCCAAGGACAGAAATGCTGTTTATAAAATGCATTTCACCACAAACATATGCAGGGGGAGACCCCCGCAGTCCCCCCCATCACCCTTCCACATTTATCATTACCCTTAATCACCCACCAAAGCAGCATTTTCCATTCAGTTTTTTCATTCTCTGAACTTTTCCATTCAGTTTTTTGGTACTATACCGAGACCAAATAAGGGGAAATGAGATTGTTCAAATACAGAAGAAGAGTGAAGTGTCCAGTTAGGAAATGGCATCAGATAGAATGATAAGAGGGGAGCAAGGCCAAGGATACACTTCAAATACAATGCAGAGGGAAGAAAACTAGAGATGTCAGCGAAAGGGAGACAATCAAGTACAATAGGAAGGAGACCACGCAATGTGGGAGCGGGGGGGGGGGTAGGTCAAACAGAGCACAGGCATTGCTGTATTAAAGAGAGACTGAAGAGGAGCAAGACATAGGGCTGGTCGTCCCTTGAGAACAGAAGAACCGTAGTCAAGGCATGACAATAACATCGTAAGGAGGAGCGTTTTGGTGGCTGAGAAAGTAAGAAAAGCTTGAATTCAATAAATATTGTGGAGCTGGTAGTGGCAGGATTGAGCAAGAATAGAAATAGGAGGAGAGAAAAAGAAAGGGACGAGTCAGAAGCAATGCCTACATAACAGTCAGATGTAGACAAGTAAAGAGATTCTATGTGAAAGCAAATGTGTGAAGGAAGAGAGCAATCACAGAAGGGAGGATCATGAAGAAAACAACCTTGGGTTTCAAAGGATTACATTGAAAGGAGTGAGAAAGCATCCAAAAGATTATATAGTCAGGAATCCGACGAATTAAGTGAATTAGAAAGAAGAGGAAAATGAGAAAAAGATTTGAGAATCTTTAGCATAATTAGCAGGAGATTCCACAAGACTAAATAATAGAAGAACAGGGAGCAGTGAATAAAGAAAAAAATGTAAAGGACCAAGGACAGAGCCTTGTGGGATGCCAAAAGAGAGAGGAATAGAAGAAAAATTCCCAACTCGAGATGCGGCATATCTGCGTTTGGAAAGATAAGGCGAGAACCGGGACAGCCTGACATCTGATATGGCCAGTGATCAGAGAGAAGAGCACGTCATCGAGTGGCGCACTGTGTCAAAGCTGGCGGACAGATCAAGAAGAATGAGATGAGGAAGAAAGGTTGCTTTGCATGACGAGAAGAAGTAAGAGAATTAGTAGCATGTACAATAGCAGTCTCCATGGCATGGTGAAACGCAGATTACTGAATGGGAAGGAGGTAGTTACATTCCAGAAATGAAGGGAGCTGAGAGTGTACAGCCCATTCCAGGTGTAGCTAGAAAAGAGAGAAGGGAGATTGGACCATAGTTAGAAGGAAGGCAAGATCCAGTCAAAGGGTTTTTGAGAATTGGTAAAATAGTAGCATGCTTGAAAGAAGCACAAAAAACACCAGTGGAGAAAGAAGAGTTAAATAGGGTGTTTAAAGCAGTAGCAAAAAGGGTATATAATAAGGCAAACAGAGGTGAAGGATGGGTATATAAAGGGGCAACAGTGGGAGTAGGTAGATGAAGCAAAGAAAATAGAGACTATTCAGAAAGTACATTAGAACATGAAAATGAGGAGAAAACAGAGAAAAAGAGGGAGGTAGTGAAGCAAAGAAAGAAGGGAGACAAGAACATAAAGAGAAAGAAGAGAGAATATGTTCAATCTTAAAAGTAAAACCAGAAGCAAAGTCTGAGGCAGAACCATGTGGAATTATTAATTTATCCAAAGCACTTACAATAAAATGATAATGGTACAATAAATAAACTGAATAACAGTCAGTAAGTAAAGATCACAGACCCAGTTCAAATGACAAAATGAAAAAGAGGAAATCCGTAGTAAAGATACTAGAATCCTAAATTACTTATTAACAGAGAAAGGGAGGGACCACAATATGTATATATATCAGGAGGGAGATTATTCCAAAGTTTATGAGGGGGAATTGAAAAGAATGAATGCAAGAAGCAGCACAAGGAGGATGAGGAACTGAGCGAGAGGTGCGGTTTGACTCATTGATCAGAGAGCAGAAGTCCTTTCCTCTGATCCATTGCCGAAAGCCGCTGAGCCACAGTTGAGCAGAGCTGTGCTGCGCCGTGCTCCGTGGAAAAGTCTGAATGGTGCAGAGACAGCTACAAATCTACACGAGAAGGGCCGGCCTGCCGTAGGGTAAGGAACCCCTGGGTGGCTGGTATCCCAGTACTGCTGAATCAGTCTTTCCCCAAACTGCCAGTGAAGCTGAGCACAAGGACTCGCTTTGTACGCCGCGTATGCGGTGGCAACGGTAAAAGTATTTTTTTCTTTGGTCAGTCCTGCTATAACATTACATGCAGCAGATACACTAGCTATACCCATACTCAATCGGTATACCTAATCGTTGCTGCGGATTACACCGCACTGCCACCTTTGCTGAATAGCATACCGAACAGTGTACTGCCCATTGGAGAGAATGGCCTTGCTTCTCACTACGCAGTAAAGAGGTTGACTGCGAGTGAAAGGAGCGAAAGGAGCAACCTGTCCATTGCGCCGGCAGCACCCCCTGTGAGGTACGACTTGGAGCTTTGTGAACCCCCATGCTTGGTCAGGGGTTTAATAGACCTCCCCTAACAAGCGTTTAGCAAGCGCAGCCCCATTGGGGAAAAAAGATGGGGGGGGGGGAAATAAAACACAGGGACTGCGGCATATTGCCTTTGACCTGTGTGTGGTGTTCAAAACCATTAGAGGTTACAAGCTGCTCATACGAAGACTCGAGGCACTCTTACATTTTGACCTCTCCTTTTTAGCACTACCCCTCTAGGGACTGTGGGCAGTCAAATTCTGATTAGAGCGAGGTCCGGTCAAGTGCCCTTGGTAACTGTTAAAAATGTACAACCTTCAGAGTGCCTCACATGGAAAGAAAATGAAAATATTGATAAGATCAATAAATTGGCCCCTATCATTACACAGGGCTCACACATAAATGGGAAAAGTCTCTTTAAGCGCTGTAAATCAGGAGGTGGAGTTTTACTTCCTCCCCCCCCCCAGTGTTTATCCTATAGATCACTTATCCCCAACAAGCACCGGGGCTCATGAATACCCCGGTCACATCAAGGCATGAAATGGGTGAGTCAACTCCACTGAATCAACCTATCCGAGACTCACCCTAAGATAATCTCAATTATACATTAAGAACTACAACAATGAAGAACACTATCTCAGATCACTTCTCTGTGGGCCAAGCCCTTTTGACTGATTGCACCATAGTGAGGCTATCTCCTCCTGATTTGGAGTCCGGCCCGACTGAACCTTGAGATGAAGATCTTCTCGAGACGGAAATGCTAATCCCTGACAGTTTATTTTATGAATCAAATACAATACCAGGAGTTTGAGACCAAGAGCCGGTGGGGTCGGTTTCTCCTGAGAAGGTGCCCATGCCTACAGCAAGTAACTCATTCAACCGTAATTTGCATCCAGCAAACTCGTCTCAGGATCTCGTGCCGCCAACAATAACGGCCTTGGACTTTCTATTAAGCTCACTGGTTCAAGTCTTTGAAAACTTAAAACTGGAGGCCCAGTATACAGGCATATTAGTTGAAATCACAAAGGAATTCGAGATGAATGAGATCACTATTACTGCTATTAAATCGGCAGTAAATAAAGCAGTGAGATAGATCTTGCATGAATCCCGTAAAGCCTCAAATGACCAGTCAGAAAAGATTGACCTCCTGACTGAGCAG
This sequence comes from Ambystoma mexicanum, assembly GCF_040938575.1. Lineage (NCBI taxonomy): Eukaryota > Metazoa > Chordata > Amphibia > Caudata > Ambystomatidae > Ambystoma > Ambystoma mexicanum. Next base: position 83,966,496 of record NC_090931.1, read on the forward strand.
CTAGGGGATCTAAAGCTTGATCTAAGGTCTTTGGTGGAGTCGATAGACCGCACAGCCAAAAATAAAGCTGGAATAAATGATGAATAAATGATATGGGCCTGCCAAGCCCCGTTCCAGAGCAATCATTGAATGATACTCCTCTCTCAATTTCGGTGATGGAAGAGTTTCTTCGGATGGCACAGGTGGCTGAATTAGAGGCTCCTCATAAGGAACTCAACGGGGACCCGGTAACTCATGTCTCCTCAGGAAGTGAGGTACTGGAAGTCCTCAAGAAAAGGAAACCTAACGGTAACCAGCGCTTTGGATTAAAGCGCTATATAAACACTATAAATATAAATACAAAGTAGAAAAAGAGGAGGAAAAAGCTAAAGGAATACAGCGAAGCACCAAACCCAGTTGCCAACAATCCAAGTAAATGAAAGAGGAAACACCAGACGACAGATACAAACCAGTTTTTGAGAAATGTAAAGGGAACCCAGGGCCCAGAGTAAAGAGTGGCGACAAATAATGTGAATAGTGGTGGAAAAGGGGAAAAAAGATAAGAAGAGCTCCGCAGTAAATGATGTCAAAGTAGGTACTCCAACTGTAATGGCTGAAATAGCTAAGTCCACAGTTGGAAGTCAAAGAGATTCGACTGAGCCACCAAGATAAATCACTCCAATCTTTCTATTAGCTGAACAAAAAAGTCAAGCCTACGATTCCTGGGTTAAAAATAGCTCCTATTTTCCAAAAAGGCATACAAAACTCAGACCCCAGAGCTCGGGGCAAAGTATCCAGGGGTGGAACTGAAGAGGGTGATTGCAGTAAAGGTGAACACACTCAGGCAGGTGGCCAAGGCTTAGTCAGCCCAAAGAATGATGGAAACCAGCTACCTCAGCAGGCCGCTGCCCTGGCAGAGAAGAGGATTTGCGAAAAAAGACTTGTTGGCGCACCTCCAACCACTAAGTAAGGCTGTAGAGAAACCATCAAAATATTTAATATTTCAAAACAACTGTCAGACATGAAAGTTTTCATATCAAGAACATCTCCCTCCAGACAAGATGGGACACCTCTTATTTGTTCAACGATACTGTCAGAAATTAAACTAATCCTGGCACGTACATACTTTTCCACCACTGATATCGAGGTGGTAAGCTTTCCCTTCAGCACAGATACTGATATAGCTGAAATGGTGCTAAGATCTAGACAGGGCATGGAATCAATTATGGGGAAGGTAGAGGCCTGGGATCAAAGGGGGCTGCGGATATCTAGATCCTGTCTGGCTTCAGCATATCCACACACACTGAATGGTCAGAACCATCAACGCAAGCAGGTTTCGTGGAAAGGAGTTGGGGTGGCAACTCCTACAGTGAATATGTGGGAAAGGGTTCCTGAGATAATCTCACAAGTATTTCTCAAAATGGGTTTCCACCAGCAGAAGCTCTAGTAAAAAATCAGGTTAGAGTACTCTTGTGGAATACCAGAGGCTATGTCTCCTATTCCCAGGAGCCTAGAAAAACCCATATATTCCAGACTTTTGACTTGATTTTATTTCAGGAAACATAGCTCACTTGCGCACTGGGGGTCGATGGTGTCACAACTCGCCTGCCGTGGAGACTATACCTAAGATGGAGACTGAAAAGGAGGTAGAAGAAGGACTCCTTCCTTGGACTTGCTGTGCGCATTCTAGTCTTTTGACTTTATATTCCCGGAAGTTGCTAACGCACTCGCGTTGCAACTTCCAGTACTTTGGAAAGTGTTTCCCAGCGCTCGCGTGTAATTTTCCTTTTTTCCTCCTTGCGCTTTCTTAACGGCTTCCCCTTTCCGTTTCTGCCGTTCTCGGACGGCTGTTCCTCTGTATGCTGTCTACTGCTTACCTTCTTGGAAACTCCCTCTTTCCTTGCTTGCAGTTCTTGCGAGGTACCTGCTACTCTTCTGCAACCTAGCCCCTCCGGACTCCTTGCATCCTGCTGCTGCTCTCTGGAGTATTTATTTCGAGAATTGTGTACTTTGCCTACTCCTTCAGTTTCTCAGTGCATTCTGGGATCAGTAGTCCCAGCAAGATATCACAACCTACCAGGGTTTTTTCGGCAAGGCTTTTTTCCCTGGTCTGGGGTGGGCTCCCTGGGGTCCCCACTGCCAGGCAAATTGCATCTCAGGCAAAGTGGCCTCTAGTGGAGCCCATACCCATCGCACCAAAGCAGGGGTAAGGACGCACAAGAAGCCCAGCGACTTTTGGAGACAGAGAAGAAAGGAGATACCAATGGATGAATCCTGGGACTCTGATTCAGACGGTACCTCAGCCATAAAGACTTCAGGTGAGGAGGGGGTTGGTGGAGATAACAAGGATCAGACTGAATCTGAGAGATGGGTTCTCCACACATCAGCAACTGGCATTGGGCTCGGAAGGTGGTAGACCAATGGGGGGATTGTTTATTGCTTGTAATAATACAAAGTCAAGAACTGACCCCTGAGGAACACCGTAAGGTAGAGGAAAGGAGCAGGAGGTAGAGCCCTTCCAAGAAATAGAAAAAGAGCAATTAGAGAGATAGGAAAAAACATTTATATAACAGTACTTGAAAGGAAGAACGAGTCGATAGCAAAGTCGGATGATCTACAGTATGGAAAGCGGCACTGTGATCAAGCAGAATCAATAGAGAATATTATGATGACGAGCATGACAAATAGACTTAGATACAGACAAGAATGTGATTTCAGTAGCGACAAAAGACCAAAAATACAGATTGATGAGGAGGGATTAAGTCGTGAAGGTTAAGATAAGAAAAAGATTGTGCATGAAAAAGTTGTTCCAAAAGTTTGGATAAATGTGGAAGAAGTGAAATTGGATGGATTTTTTAAGGGCAATGGAAAAGAGTCTGAGGACAGAGAAAGATTAAAGGAAGCAGCAAGAGACGGAGCAAGGGCAGGAGAAATAGACTTAGCAAAGGAGGCAGGGAGATCATGCAGGGGAGCAGCAGTAGGATGAATCTGTGAAATCATAGACATGACATCCTCTTCAGAGATAGGTGAAAAGGAAGAAAAAGAAGAGACAGCCAAGAGATAAGAAGCACTAGAGTGAGATTATGGTGAGTTGAAAGAGTCCATGCTAGCAGCAATATTTAAATAGGATCTATTGGTTTCAATCTTGGTTAGAAAGAAATTGTCAACATTGATTAGAGTAAAATTAGAAGACAGAGAAGAGTTAGCAGAAGGAGAAGTAACAATTTTATTGAGAATGTTGAAGAGCAATTGGGGAAGTTAGCCTGAGCATGATTACGTGATTAAAAAAAGCTCACTTTCGCCTGTTTAAGACAAGAGATATAGGCGTGAAGTAATGAAGAACATTGTTAATAGTTGGAACATGGTTTAGTTTGTAGTCATTGGTGCTCGGCTCTGTGAGCTTGGACCCTGAGAGATTTTAAGAAAGAAGAAAACCAGCGACGACAAGGTCTACCCTTTGCTTGAAATTCTGAGAGAGGAGAGACAATAGGGATATTAGGATAATAAAGCAAAGGCTCAGAAAGATGGTGAGACAAAAGAAGATAAAGATGTGAGGATGAGGAAAAAGAATATAGGTAAGAGATTGATAGAAGAGTGGCATTAGCATTAAAATGCACTTAGCATGAACAAGAGTGGCATCACAGGAAGCATGAAGAGAGGACCAAGCATCACGATCTGAACGAGAATGGGATCTTTCTTAGATTGTTACAGTGGACATGAGTGTCTGGCTTGCAGGGAAGGGGTTAAGCCAGGAGTGGGGAGGTTTCGAGAGGGGAAAAAAGGGAGGGAAGGATAAAGAAAATGTAGGGCTGAGGACATTGTGGAGGAAGACAGTTTTCAGTAGATAAACCTGACCAAAAAACAGATTGGTGAGGAGGGATTACATTGTGAAAGTCAAGATAAGAAAAAGGTTAATGAACAAGTCGATAAAAGAAGGAGAGAAGAGGAGAATCAGGATCAAGAGAAGAAAAAGTATGAAGAGAAGCAAGTGAAAAAGAGACGTGAGCCAAAAAGGAAGGCACATCAAAGCTCTGGAGACCAGAATATAGAACTGAAATCTGAGTGCAGACCACCGGTCACTGAAGGAAGGCTGTTAGGGAAAGGAAGAAAAAGATTACCATAAGGGATAAAAGGATATGCAGAAAGAGTAATTCAGATGAGTGATAGAGGTGAGATCTGGAAAGCTGGAAGGAGGAGTAGGCTTGAGACAGAAAGAAAGTCACTGATAGAAATAAAGGAGTAGGGGTACTGTTAGGAAGGGAGGCACACATTGAAATCACCAAAAAGAATGAACGAACATTCAGAGAGAGGAAAGATAAGAAAAGACAACCGAGAATCAAAGTCATCTTAGAAAGATGATAATGGTGAGGGGGATGGTACAAAACTGGAAAAGAGAGGTGGAGAAGTGATATTCAAGGTAAGAAGAGAAGTACTAGAAGTTAGAAACGTCCACGGGGAGTTGAAAAGAACTGCATTGCGGCCTGTGCCTGCTAGACAAGAAAAATGTGAGATGGACGTAGGAGAATCTAGAACTTCAGGAGCAGAAGAATAATAAGGAGAAATGTGTGTATATTCCAAAGAGCTATAGAAACATTAAGAGTGGCGGCAGAGTGGCAGTGCATCCAGCTCCTTAATGGCGATCATTCTGATTTTCTGTGGCTTCTAGCGTTGGAGGTGGAGTTTATCCCTCATAATCCCTGGATCACCACGAGGCGGCACAGAGTGGTGGCAGAGTGGCAGTGTGTGCAGCTCCATACTGGCGATCATTCTGATTTTCTGTGGCTTCTAGCGTTGGAGGTGGAGTTTATCCCTCATAATCCCTGGATCACCACGGAGCGGCACGGAGTGGTGGCAGAGTGGCAGTCTGTGCAGCTCCTTATTGGTGATCAGTCTGTTTTCTGTGGCTTCTAGCGTTGGAGGTGGAGTTTATCCCTCATAATCCCTGGATCACCACAGAGCGGCACGGAGTGGTGGATGAGTGGCAGTCTGTGCAGCTCCTTACTGGTGATCAGTCTGTTTTCTGTGGCTGCTAGTGTTTGAGGTGGAGTTCATCCCTCATCATCCCTGGATCACTGCGGAGCGGCGGCAGAGTGGCAGTCATTGCAGTCCGTGCTGAAAGTGCAGTACGAGCGGCTACATCCTACTTCTTTCCATCGGACTGTAGTGGTGACCGTCCTGGGGCGTGAAGGATTGCAGGGCACAACATACAACAGTGGCCAACTATTTAAATGCACCACCTTGCAAAGGTGAGCCTGCATACCCCTACAAAACTATTGAACTACAATTGATTTGCAGGAGTACATGTTTTTTGTCGACTAGTTTTTGAACTGACTAGCACTATAATAAACGTGACTACTTGGGAGGCAGTTGCAACGGCATACATAGGGCTGATGACTGCGGGCAGATGGCCTTTGAGTCAACCTTCTGTTTTACATATTGAGCACGGTGTCACAGCACAGCTGCCTAGTCGGTGCACTATGTCTCAACATGCACTAAGGTCTCGAGCTGTTCATTAATCTGACACTGTGACGACTGTGGCTCACAATGAACGCCTTCCTAAGAGTCATGACCACTTTACACTAGAGGAATCTCCAGGATGGCTTTCTGAGGCTGAGAAGGGCCGAAAATCTCCTTCTGAACAAGCTCTTCAGTTGATTGGGGAGCTGCTCTCTCCTCAGGGAAACCGAGCCAATGAGGAAGGGGATGTAACAATGGACCCGGGTTTGGTGCCAATGAGGCTCCCACTAAAATTCTCACCAATAAAACCTGTATTGGCCTTAGGCAGAGGGGTATCACAGCTGAGAATGTGCGCTCTATGTTCGCAGTCTCAAAACCTTCTCCTATCTGCAAACAGGTTTGCTTCCATGCTGCTCCCCCCGGCCTCTATCTCCAAATTAATTCCTAATATCCCAAAAGGCCTGCAATCTGCCCCTCCAGGTCCATATCGCCACATTTTGGCAGCAGATGCATTTGTTTTTAGATCTCAGCAGGATCATTCTTTTATTTTCAAAATACAGCCATGTGAGGATGCAGTAAGACACAATATTAATGTCAGCCAGGGTCGAGGTGCACTTGGGGGTGATGGGACCTGCACCTTTTCTCATAATCTGCAAAATGACTCCTTTTCAATTTCATTTTTAGAAAATAATGGAATCTTGAAAGAGATTACTGATCTGGAATTATTATCTGGTTGTGATACCATGGAGTGCCCTTAACCTACTGCGATAGAGTCTATTTTGTTGATGGGTGGTTGGCTGGTGGATGAAGTCCATAGTCCTGGCACGCTGGAATGACAGTAAAGGCTACAAGTCCAACTGTTCAGATCGCCTTTGGAGCAGCATTTTGTAGGCCCTGACGACAGGCAGTTGCATGATGCGACTCCGGCAAAGATCACTGGTCCCCATCCCTTATATAATCTGTCAGTGATGGGGGCACCTAATGTGGCCAATGGAAGTGCCAGCACTGTATCAAGATGTACACATTTTACTTTTAATGAAAAAGTGGCTTTATCAAGTGCGCCATCTGTGCAGGATGTCCTCCAATCTGTAGGTTTGCATCCCCCACTGTGGAGTTTTGGAGTAAGCCTCCTCCTACAGAATCTGTGGGGGTCCCTGAAGGTCAAATTTCGGAGAAATTTTCAAAAGACATCAACAAGGAACTAACCGCCCTCTATGACCAACAAGAACTTGTCTTGAGTGCTGTTAGGTCTAATACAGCCATTCTGAATGTGAAGAATGAAAATCATTCCTTTCTTGAGGGATTTTAAGGGGGCTTCTCTGTAAGGAGAGTGTGGGGTTAGAATTGAATTCTCTTGTTTCAAAACAGATGGTGGTGCCCGATACAAGGCTGAATGTGATTGTGTCGAAGTCCCCTGAATTTGAGTCAGGAGTTATCATTGCCACTATCAGTGAAAGTATCTTGTCTCCAAACTCACCCTCTCCCTTAGTGAACTGTATTGCAAGTTTAAATATGCCCTCTACTGACTCGGACTTACCCTCTGATCTAGTGAGAGTGCGAGAGGACAGTATTATGATTGAAGCTCCCTCATCAGTGCACCCCGAAGATCCTCTTTCTCCTCCTTTTACAAACTATATGAATAGGAAAAAAAGTAAAATAACAGGGTGAAAAACACAAAAAAAGCCAGCGGCAAAACCTAGATCTGGTAATGCCTTCAAAAAACATTCGAGCCAACTCTTGGTCAAAGACACTGTTATTGATCTTAACTATCAAGCCAATGACCATGAACTTTTTGAACGGGCCAATCCTCATGTAACACAGTCACAGGAGCAAGGCTATAAGAAATAAAATCATTGTGTAAAAGCTATTCCGCTTGTATGGTGGTATATCAGACTACCAGTCCAATTACATGGTGTAAAGAGATGGGCACTGGCCCCCTTAATTAGGATCTTCCCAATAGGATTCTGCAGTCTAATATGAACTTTGAAAATCCACAGGGTCTTATCCCCCCACTATCTCGCAAATCCATTGAAGATCACTGTCAAGCTCTCTGCGTTTTTTTGCTGCCTCTCTCCCCCTGTCTTCCTCTTTTTTCTTCATATCCCTTCTTTTGTTTGCCCTGCGTAACTCCTTGTCCTTTCATCTTTGTATTCTCTTATCCCTTAATTTCCGCTCCTCCTCTTCTATTGTCTTTCTTTCTAACCTTTCCTGCCCTTTGTCTATTATCATGTGTTCTTTGCTCCTCTGCTCTTTTCTGTTTCTTCAGTAGCTCATCTTGATATAACTTCTCCCATCTTTGTCTAATTTTTCTTTTTCGCCCCTTCTTCTTTCAATCGTTCCTCCCTTTCTTTATCCTTTTTATCTTGCTCATCTTGATCTGCCCTTTGCCTTACGTCCTCGATGCCTTTACTATCGAGCTTGAGTAAAATCTGACCAGCCATCCATTTGTTCTGTAGAAGTGCTAACTCATCAGTTTTATTTCTTTCTCCCTTCTATTTCTTCATTTCTCTTCCTATATCCAAGGATATGCTTGCTCGATCACTTCTCTCTTTGTTGCGTATCTCCTTGTCCCTCGGGACCTTAGAGATGACATCTTTCTCAATATTTTTCTCCGGGCCCTTGTCGCTGCTTTGCGCAGGCGACTCATATGCCGGGTTGCTCTACCCTGCTGCTGCTTCAAGCTCCCTCAAAATGCTAATACTCCCCTCCAATGCTGCTATGGTTGAAACAGCAACTTGAGAGAGTCCGGGAACCTATGGAAATGAAAACTAGGCATTTGACAATACCGCCACTTCCACTTTTTTAGCAATGAACAAGGAAACTATGCTCTCTATATTTAATAATATGGAGGTTAGGAGAATTAGAGTTGGAAAGGGAAGTGGTGTGGGTAGGCTTCCTAAGGGTGTGGGAGTCGGAAAAAGATGTAAAACAACACTGCCTCAGTAGGGTGGCTACACTAAGCACTCGGGTCACTGCAAGCTGGTTTTGCATCAACAAATTCCAAATAGATTTGCAGCAATGTCATTGGTTTGCGCTATAATGCATTCTATTTACAGAAGTTATGTACAATAATAATATCATAAGAATAAGTAACTATATATGAAAAGCCAATGTATCATTTCTGTAAAAACTTTATTTTATTGTAAAACAAATCAAATTTGCAGAGTAGTTTATGCAACCATAACTGTTCTTTAATACTTCTATTTGCACAGAGAATTGATTATAACTTCAGAATACCATCCTGAAGTTGTCAACCAAATGGTAAATTACATTTTGGAAGTACCTCAGGAACACCACCAACTGATGTTTAAACTGTGCAGTGTTCCACAAGTGGGGTAGCTCAAAGGGCCATCTGAAATTGACATATTTGCAATCAATCGGAACTATCACTTAGCTTGGTTGATCAGGTCAGAAAAAAACCTGGAAATAAAATTCAGATACATCTTTTTACAACACTAGGGCAGTTTAGTAACAACTATTCAAATTATCTTTAAATTGTCATTAAAATACCTATTTTCATATGTGTGTGTTTCCTTATTGTGGCCACCTACACACATAAGAAGTTAATTACATTTTATTGTAATCTACACTGCAAAAAATGAACTGGCATATTTTAAAAACATATATTATTTTTCATAGTTCATTTTGAACAAAGTCCTGACTCCTGAGTGTAACCATAGAACACATTCCCGTACTTGTGTAGAAACTAGCACACTTGAAATATGGGTTCTTCAGAGAATACACCAACTACTGCTGGGCAGATTTGTGGACACAGATGCAGCTCAAGGAATTATGCACCCCAACATGCTATTCACATGTAGTTTTCTCATGGAACCATACCCAAACTATACTGATTGCCTCTTAATTGTCAATGCAATACTTCTTGTGAAATGTGAGTGTGTCCTTTTTTTGGCCACCTACACACATAGGAAATAAATGACAATATACCTAAACCTGTCCTTAAAATTACAATTGCAGAACTCAATTCGTTGTAAATAGTCTACTTGTCATTGTGTTGGTCTGTTTGCTACTGTTTACTTGTTTCAGATATAAACAGTTATCAGGATCTACACTGCCTGCCAATCAAAATATTGTACACGGAACCACTTATATAACCCAGTACTTAATACTAGTAGTTATTAAAATATACAGTGTTTTGCAAAATAAAACAGAAGTAGAAGATTTCAGAATGCGTGTTTTTTAACTTATAGAATGTTGACTACTAGAAACATTTGTTTTGCAGTGAGTTTTTATTGCATATATTGCAACCTAGTAAATGTCTTTTAGTTTACCAAAATGACTTATTACCTATGTTACCTTTTTAAATATATGGCATGTTTATATTCACAAAGAATATACATCATATTTTAAAACTTAAGTTCTAGCAACATTAAGTAAACATTCTTGAAACCCTTTGTTAATCTAGCTTGGTGTGTGACTACACATTTCAGACAAGCCTTCTGTATGCACCCATGTTGTGAAATGTCCACAGTGTAAGGAAGCTCCCACATGAAAAATTAGTGTGTGTGTTTTAACAGTTTTCTTGCATATAGAAAAATGACTGTTTGCAAAATTCAAAACCAGGGTTCTAATTCCCCTACCATCTATAGTATATCTCTGAAACATTATTAAAAATTTCTTATCAAAAGCTAGATTTTGCAGTGTTGATTGTAAATTACTACCAAAGTCACTGCATTGCAGACCATGGTATGCCTTTGTTAAACTCTCAGGAAAATATGCACTTTTCTGATCAGTGATAGGAATATATAAACATGTTTCTGTAAGATCTCAAGAAATGTGCTGTTTATAGCATTTGTGGACACTCGTGGTTCCACTCATAAGACATTCCTATATATCGATCTACACTAATTGTTTCCTGCACTAGCACCTAAAAATAGTCATTAAACGATCTTGACTATCTTCCTGTGTATTATGAGGGAAATGTTCCCTTCCACTCGCAAAAACTACAATATTTAGGATTGACATTGCCGAATGTGTGGTGTGTGGGCTTTCATCTATAGATACTTTAAGAATTTAAAGTTCCACACATGGCTGTTTCTCTACTGTTGAAGCAATTTCTTGCATCAGTGGTGTCATTTCAAACAAACATACACAAAGCGGCATTACAGTGATATTTGTTCTTCTTTTGCAGAGTTAGGAGGAACTACGTTAATTAAAGTAGCTTTACAAGTTGCTTATTTGTTCTTGTTATAAGCTTAGCCAGAAGAGGTATAGGTTCAAGGTGAGGAGGATATTGTACATGTAATCTATTAATTTCTTCAATACATTAAATTTTAGCTGTCACTTTTGATTCATCAAAGTTTATTAAAAATAAACCTTCAATATTGTGTACGCGTGACAGGGCTACATATGACAGTCCTTCTTTGAACATTGCATTGTTATACTGAAAATTCAAATGCATAGCCTGTGTGATACGAATAGTATGTTGGCCAGAAGCAAATCGCATCATGTGACAAACATTGTAACCTTCACGATTTAACCTAAATATAGGATGGTAATTGAATCGTGTTGATTCAATTGCCAACCTATATTTGTTGGATCTCCCACTCCCTCCTATTCCTTTATCCCTCTTCACTCCCTCCTCACCAATAATGTAAATTGTTCCTTATACTGTTTTCGAGTTGTGTTCCAATTACCATCTTATGTTTATTGTATCTCCCCTCCCCCTTATTCCTCTGTCCCTCTACACGCCCTTGTCACCTCAGCAATAATGTAAATTGTTCCTTATACTGTTTTTGAGTTGTGATTCAATTACCATCTTATGCTTGTTGTATTTCTTCTTGTTCTTATGTAAAGCACTTTGGATTAAAGGGCTATATAAATTCAATAAAATATAAAAATACAAAAACCCGAATGGGACCATTGGGAGTCCATTTTGTAAATGCCAGCCATTTTCTTTTTTCTGTAACGCTTTGCAAATATATTCTATGCTTCAAATCCACACACGGTGCAAGGCCACAGCATGAACTCTGAAATACTAACGTAGACAGGAATGTAGAGCCGTACAGAAATACATTGTTTTCCTCTCTTGGAGGCCTTGAAGCTGTGCAAAGAGCTGCGCCTAATCAGTAGCTCAGTTGCCGGTTTGTCTTGCAAGTGCTGTTGTAAAAGGCAGTTAAATGTGAATTATATACTAACGGTGCTCCTTCACAGAGGATATTTTCTCTGCCTCAGAACTGTCTGACCCTTAGCTCGTGAGCCACAGCGACCAGATAACATTGGTTGGAATTTCTCCCTGCTAGAACATGATATCATCCCCTGCACCAGTGCCCCGTGTTCCCCATAACAGAATCATTGTCTCTGCAGCCTCTGCTAGAATACTAATGTTTAGACTGAATGAAGACTTGTCAGAACTGTCAATTACTGAACCCTAGCTTGTTCATCATGTATAAGGGTGGGCTGAATGGTATTGTAAAGGATGATGTATTATGTATATATATAACTGCGTTAGCGCTGCTCACGCTCTCTCATCTCACAGTGTCTGGAAACATAAGTCGTGAGGCATTGAGACCCAGTCGGCCGACTGAGATACTTTGACTAATAAACCGGACCTGTTTGGAATTCGAACCTCACTACTGGCGTGTCATTTAGTATATGGTTATTGTGCCTTTATTCCATATATGGACTAATAGTATTATCAATGTCAATCAGTGCTGTTTCTAAAGTCAACCCTTGTGATTTATGTGCAATAATTGCATATGCAGATCACAATGGAAATTGTGCTCTTTTCACAATGCCATCCTTAAAAAGCATGAAGCATGCAGCTGTCCGAGAAATCAAATGAGGTTCCTCTGCACAATCATACTTTACGAGAATATGTTCAATATGTTCAATATTTGTACTGAAATACAATCACTCTGCCTATTACTCTATTGTCTAGACCAATTTCTACTTTCAAGTTCCTCTATAACATTACTTGTGCATTGATGCACAGTTTTAAAGCTGATTCTAGACCTGCTGGTTTATAAATTGAATTGTCTAATTGAATTAATCATGCTTTTGCTCTTTTGTCTAACTCTAGTGGCATAAGTATGCCATCTAAAACACAGTTTCATCTCAACAATGTATTGCTTTTCTGAGAGCAGCATTGTAGAGTTGGACTTGTCCCACTCTCCGTGTGTATACATCAAAGCAACACACAACACAAGAAATGTTCTTTTCTTGAAGGGTAAACATGTAACAAGCAAAACCACCATTAAACATGTTCCCGTTTTAAAAGTGTTTTCATATTCTCCTCATGGATACCTATGCATATCTTATTTAGCATTTCTGCATACTCTAAATCTGAATATTGCTTCATATTAATGGTAAATTCCTTGAAGTGAAAATAATTCCAAAGTTTGAAATTACCAATGCTACCTATAGTTTTTTGACTGTCTTTAGATTGAACAATCTTGAAGACTGGTTGGCTTTTCACTGGAGTTCACTGTAACAAATCTCCAAAAACAATTACATGTTACCATCCACACAAAACATCATAATCAGTCTCAAGACCTCTTGCATTCGCAAATAAATGAAAGCTACCATCAAGGTACACACCATGCTTACTTTATCTACAATCAAGATATTTCATTTTTTCAAGAAATGTCGCTACGACTTGTGCTTCAAGGTTATTGTCATGCTCCACTGGTAGCATCAATAATCGATGTAAAGTGACATCATCTTTGTTGAAAGCGGCTAAATCAGTTGGAGCAGTTACAATATATGACATAGAGCAACATCAGTAAACTTTTAGATCATTGCTCTCAATGCATGAATTAAAAAGGATTTTTCTGCTTGCCCACTAATATACCTCAATAGAGATCTGTATCAGACACAAGAACATTCATGCTTGTCATCCTGTAAACCCTGTAGGAACCTATCTTTGATTTTACAATAAACTTAATTCGTCTCTACATAATTCTATTTACTAATCTATCATAATTTGCATGTGTAACTTTAATCTGTTGCATGTAATTTCTACTTCTTCTATGACGACCTCGACATCTGCTTGAATAACTGGCTCACCTAAGACATTTTAACTTCCTACTCCAGAATCTTGACTGCCTTCAGAAGTCTTTTTTGCCAATTCAGCTGCCAAAAGTTCTTCTTGGCGTAGTTGTTTTTCCAGTAACTCTAAGTGCTGTTTAAACTTTGGATATGTTATGTCTTCTTTGGCAAAAAATTATCGTTCAAATGTTTCAAGACTTCCAAGCAAATCAGCCTCTGCCCACCATGGGAAGACCAACTGCAAAAGGCAAAAATAAAATAATTCCCTTTTCTCTGCAGTTTGGCAAGACATTTTCATGTGGTTGATGTGACTTGGCCTTTCATGTCTCACTAGACAACCAGTACATCCATGTACTTTAAACCGTCCTCTATCATTTTTTGCTTTAATGTTTGGATATGAGTAGCGTTTTGCTGCTTGAAAAAATTAAAGCAATGGTGTGTGAAAACAAGCTAGAGTAGTTAGACTAAATCAAACTTCAATCCATAGGCTATAATAAGTCATAGTTCCCGCTCTGGATAGCACATGTGACGTCCCCATTCATAATCACAACATTTTCAATTTTATTAATAATGCTTTAAAACATCTTAGTTAAAACACACACAAACATATTTTTGGGTATTTAAAATACAATTGGTTATATAACAAAACATACAACAGAATTAATCTGTCCTCTATGGAAATATACTTAGTGCATGTGCACGGTGTATCTTTAAAATATGAAAAAAAACGAATAAGGAAATCTGATCAATAATACACAGTAATTATAAAAAGGAACTAATAGGCCAAGTCTACTAGATGAGAAAATAAAAACCATGTTGTCTACTAGGTTGAGCTCATTTGGGAGACATCAATATGTTGTCCTCCCCTCTAGTTTCAACAGTGAGGCTGTGGGTCCCATCGTTTTCGTTAGGTCATTGGACCCCTTCTTTCCAATTTTGTCTAGGAAAAATCACAGCAACTGTTGTTGAGAAACCAATTCCACTGAAACTGAAAGTCCACACGTGATCCCCAGTGCAAGAACTTATACTCACTCGTCTTGAAGGAATAGCAAGCATCAAAAGTCTGTGTCATAAATTACAGCTTGTGCTGAAAGAGAACAAATGTTTATGATAATATACCATTTGATTTTATTAGTGCACCCAAACCTGAGTGATATAAAAAAATATATTAACACTCAATCAGTGGTGGACTTTCAGATTCAGTGGAATTGGTTTCTCAACAACAGTTGCATACAGGAAAAAAAACACACATTGACAAGGTTTATAAGGTTTATAAGTTCAAATATTGATAATATGTAGGATAACTATTTTTCAGAACACTAAGTTTCAAGAATTATAATAAAGAATTATCTTTCACCTATCAACACTTTGTCTGTTTGGATATTTTTGGGAATCATTGTTGGTAAGTTAACACAGTGACTCAGCCGCTTTACCAAAAGATAACTATACACATTTTGTAATACTTTTTAATCTTGGGCAGACACAAGAGTTAGTTAAAAGGCAAGCGACAAGACTACCATTTTTTTTAGGGACATCGCCTTGAGAATGAGTGAATGTCTCCAATAGATTAACCTTTTATATATATATATTAAAGGGCTGTGGATGCCGCCCTATAGTTAAGGTGAGTTGTATTTACATAAGAAACCAGAATAAATTAATTGCTAATACATTTTGAGTAATGCAAAGGATTTGGCTGAAATGCTAAAGACAATTAGGTACGCCTGGGAAAGATTTGTGCACAAAAAAAGGCTATGAAGAAAAGAATAAATGCAGTTTCTGCCTGCTTCCCATTCATTTTCTCAGAGACAGAAAAGGTCAATTTTTGCAGGACTGCCCAGTCCTAACTGCTGGATGGATTTAGACCAGGTCTGAAACAACTTGGGCACAAAGTGTTGACTCGCAATCCTTTTGTGGTTTGTCATTATTACATCCAGAAGATTCTTAAATATTTGACGAACAGGGTGCCCACTTCTCTAAAATAAATAATTATATGTAGAGTAAATTGAGAAGAAACTGGTTGTTTATAAATGAAACAGCCGCAATATATTTTTCTCATCAATGCGAGAGATAGCTGCGGCAATACACTCACCTAGATGAAAACAGAAAATAGGAAAATGCCATTTACAGGTCAAATAACAGGGAAATGCCTTCGGGGTAGAGGTGGGGGCAGCAATAGGCCACCAAGTTACATTTGGGAGGTGCGAGTGGTGTGGGGGTACTTGGTGAGGTGAGGACCCTATCAGGGGAGTTGCAGGACCAGGGTCACATGAGGGGGCCAGTTGGTGAGGGCTTGGGAGCAGTTTTGTTTTTTGCCTTTTTTCCCCGATATACACCTGTATGAGAACGACTACAATATCCGCAGCTATATGTAGTCTATCATAGTCCCGGCTATGGAAATTTATATTTCAAAAAAATACTTTTGATTGTCATAGTGAGGTTGGGGGTCAAAAATCACTGGTCATTACCAAAGGCCATGGTCAGTGACACAGTAGTATTTTAAAGTAAAGAGTAGGCACAGATGAGTGGATGGGATATACAATGGGGTTGGGCTGCAAGCAATTGAAAAATGGTCACTGGACATGGCTGAAGGCCATGGCCAATGGGCTGCAAGTGTTTTAAAATATGCATTGGTCACAGACGGCTGTGGACACTGGCCATGCCTGAAGGCTATGGCAAGTGGGCTGCAAAGTTTTGGAAGAACAACAGTGGGTATGGCTGAAGGACGTGACCACTGGCCATGGCTAAAAACCATGGCCAGTGGACTGGAAATGTTTTAAAACATCCAGTTTAACCCCACCCACTGACCAACCCCCATCCTCTCTACCCCTACCCACTCACCCTATCCCACCCTCTCTTCCCCCACCCACCCAGGGTGGGTGGAGGGGGTAGAGAGGAAAGGGGTAGGGTGGACAGGGAATGGTGAGTAGGTGCTGGTAGAGAGAATGGAGGTGGACTGGGTAGAGAGGATGGGGTAGGGTGGGTGGATAGGGATAGGTCGGGTGATGGTAGGGTGGGTTGGTTTTATAGAGAGGTTGGTAACTGTATACAATCGATCCTATAAGGTTTATAAGGTTTATTGATCCAGTTTATTACATTTTTGTAACTGAAAGGTTGGCTCTGAAAAGAGCCATTTTGGAATAGGGGGAAGGACGAGGGTGGAACTTGGAAATGAAAGAGAATTAGGGTTAACGCATATAACAAGGGTTCAAAAAGGTAACATTTATTTTTGGTGGATTTTTTTGTATTCTGTGTTTTTCTGTTTTTATTTTTTTCACAAAAAGGGGGAAATAATTGCCATGTGAAAAAAAAGATGCTTAGTGGTGGCAGTTGAGCTGGTGTTCTGAAACGGTCCTTACCCATTCAGCTAGGATGGCATCTCCCACCATGATCCAATTGTGACATGTGCAGCACACAACTTGGTACTGCGTCAGATCACGGGCTGGCAGCAGTTATGGAGGTTGAGTAGTACTGCTTGACAACGCAGCTGAGGATCCACTTGTGGTGATGCAGCCAGAGGGGCAGAAGTGGCATGAAGGTACAGTGTACTGATTGGGGTCTGTGAACCTTCATTTTGTGTTTATAATGTGCTTGCCGATATGTTCTTATTTTTTTTATTGTGAAACGGTTTATAACAAACCTTACACAATTATATAAGAAAAAACAAGATCACAGTAACAATACACAATTGAATATATAAAACTTGTTATAAAAAGCTGATAAATCCTCCATAAAATAACCGAAAGAAATAATTAAGGACACATTTTCACCCCACATAAGGTGACACAAAAAGAAATCCTTTGAAAAGTAATGGTTGAAACTTTTTTCTTATCTTTAGGGAATACCTTGTCCCTCAAGGAATTCAAAGCCTTACAATCGATAACCCAATGTTTGAGAGTTTCGACCACTTCAGATTGCCTCCAAAAAGGACATTCAGTTGAATTTCCCACCATGCCATTGGAAAACCAATCTTTAGTTCTTTCTTCAGTGTGGAATTGATTTAACCTAAATTGTAGGTAAGTGGTAAGAAACGTGTTACACAGAAAACATTTAAGGTAGGCTGAAAGCTGTTACTTCCTCCTTGGGAACCTGGCATATTCAATATATGTCGAACACGAGGCAAGAGCCTCCAAAGTAAACCTCCAGTACTCTTTAAAGTGTTTTTGCTTGACCACCCTTCGAGCACACATTAGTTCATCTTTTGAAGAACCAATGGATTCCAATTAGTTGTCCATTATTACTTTAGGAGCAGTCAGGGAAGAAACTGAAGAATCTTTAAGCATAATCGATATATATATATATTCAGTGAAAAAACTTTGTTAAAGGGACGTTATGGTTAAGTTGCGCTACTAAAAACCTATGAAATTCAGTGAAAAAAAACTTTGTTAAAGGGACGTTATGGTTAAGTTGCGCTACTAAAAACCTATGAAATTCAGTGAAAAAACTTTGTTAAAGGGACGTTATGGTTCCAAGTAAAACCAAAAAACCCTTGAAATTCGCCAGTTATGGTAAGCTAAGCAACCATAACTCGCGCCACCACCGTGCACTGCTAAGACTAACACCCAGGACATCAAAGATGACATCACAAATGAAGTGAAACTAATGGTAAACACTTTATAATATAAACCATTTAAATATTATTATTTTGTATACATTTAACATATATATATATTTATTTTATACAGAGCATAACAAAATAGAAACTACCTCTGAAGAAGCTGTTATGGAAAACACGCTTGACAACATAAAAGAAAAAATTGATTTACTGTTGACCAATTTTAATAATTTGAAAACTTTTGTTGAAGATCATTTTAAAACAAAAACGTCATACCATTGCCCCACATGTACTTGTCCCTCCTCACCATATCCCAGTCAATTATCCCCAAACCCTCTCCATAATCCAAAACGTTTTGATGAGATTTCCATCCCTTCCTCACCTAATACCAATCATGTTGAAACCCCAAATTCTCCTGTTTTTGTTTCTGTTTCTGCCTCACCTTCTCTGTCATAAATTATTAATACATGTTAAATAAAGTTTAATTTTTATATTGTATTGTGAACAGTTTCCGTTTTTTTTTTTTAAAAACAATAAAAGTGTCCGCGGACAGTGCGAGTGTTCTGAAATGTTCGTACATAAACGAAAATGGAGGTGTCCTGAAGAACACCACACCTGTTCGTACTGTTCGCTAGCAAGTTGAAACTGTTCTAAGGACACACGTGGTGTCCTGAAATGTTTGTAAAGAAACAAAAATTAAAGTGTTCTAAAGAACACTATATCTGTCCGTAATGTTCGCTATCAACTTAAAACTGTTCTAAGAACACAATTGGTGTCCTGAAATGTTCGTAAATAAACAAAAATGATGTGTCCTGAACAACAGTACAACTGTTCGTAGTGTTCGCTACCCAATTGAAAGTGTTCTAAGAACACAATTGGTGTCCTGAAATGTTCGTACATAAACTAAATTACACGTGTCCTGAAGAACACTATATCTGTCCTTACTGTTCGCTACCAAGTTTAAACTGTTCTAAAAACACACGCGGTGTCCTGAAATGTTAGTTTCACGTGTGACGCACTTTTAATTACTTCCGAACCCGAACAGTGTCCGTAGGACATCAATGCGCATGCGCTAACCAATCTCCGTGCACTTGGTGTCCTGCGGACAGGCGCTTCCTTCGCAGACTAGTTTGCAAACAGATCATATGACCGCGCCCACGCTCATCGTGTGTCCTGAAATGCGGACACTGTTCGTGTCCCCGAACAATTTAAAAGTACATTTTCAGTT
Source organism: Ambystoma mexicanum (assembly GCF_040938575.1). Classification (NCBI taxonomy): domain Eukaryota; kingdom Metazoa; phylum Chordata; class Amphibia; order Caudata; family Ambystomatidae; genus Ambystoma; species Ambystoma mexicanum. Next base: position 83,985,722 of record NC_090931.1, read on the forward strand.
AATCCATAATATTTTTCAATAAAATCACACCATGCCACAAGTCCCACATAGCAATCTTGAGTTTCTATATACCTTTTGAAACTTTCCGATCCTTTTTTTGTGTTCGATCTGTCCGCGCACAGTGCGCATGTCCGCGGACCGCGCACAAGCACCCCTATAAAAGACCACGCCCAAGAGCTTATTCCCATTGTGTTTCTGGCTATTCTTCAGAACACAGTGATTTTTGCTGCCACCTATAGACTACACCATCATCGACATGGCATCCTTGGCTGCTGAACTGCCACTTGGTGCTGCACCTGCTTCAGCACCACCACCACCCCCTCCACCACCACCACCTCCCCAAGGGCCTGAAGAGGGGAACAGGACTGAGGATGCAGAGGAGGAAGAAGAGGATGATAAGAATGAGGTAGAGGAAATCCCTACTACCCGCACTAGGCGTGAGTCTTGGGTGTGGCGGTTATTTACCATTCATGGGAATGGTCCTAAGGCTCGTGCGAACCATGTTACCTGCAATGAGTGCAAAATGATACTCAGTCGTGGGAAGCACGGTAACTACAGCTTTGGGACCACTACTATGAAGCGACACCTGAGGTCATTTCACTCTGGGGCTATTCGCAGGGTTGTACCTTGCGAAGAACGTAGCAGGTTGATTTCCTCTACTTCATCCTCTGTTTCTGATCCTGTCACCACAAGGACCACCTCTGTGGGACAGCGTCTTTCTCAAGCTGCCTCACAGGCCATACAGAATGCTGATGACCCTTACCTTTCGAGGGTCACAGTTGTATGTATGTACTGTGACACAGTACTCTGCAGGGGGGAGCGACTTCGGAGTGCTTTTGAGACTATTGTCTCAGAGCACGAGTAGACCTGCTCGCTACCCAAATAAAACCCACTCTACATCTTCCTCTCTCAGCTCGCCCTTTCGTATCCCAGTGGTTGGTGTCCCCCCCTTTACCCTCCTTTACCCCCCTCTCCCAGTGTGTCGTGTCTGAAAAACCAAAAAAAATACAAAATTACAAAAATAAAAAAAAATAAGGCTCTTTTCAGAGCCGCCTTTCCCAGTTAAAAAATAGAAGTGAAAATAAATGAAGCAGGGCTCTTTGTATTTTTTAGAAGTCCGCGAAAAGTTCGCGAACATTAAAAAAATTGGGTTACTACTCCATCACAAACATTGTAATTTTCGCTGGAAAGAAATGGTGGCTCTGAAAAGAGCCTTTGGGTGGTGTTTGTAAGTCAAAAATTGTAAATGCTTAACATCTACTTCAAAATCGTTGTTGTAATTCCGAAAAAGGTCGCAATGCATTTTGTACATTTCTCAGAAAAATCTGATTGCCAGCATAAGTAAGATGGACTCCATCTCTGCGAAAAATGTATGTACTACAAAACATAATATTTTCATTGTGAAAAGAAGACATGCCAAAATCTCTTAGAAAGCCACAAACAGCCTTATTAACATTGCGCCTTGCTTTTTCCATTTGTGGACCAAATGAAGAAGAACGAAGCCAGATTTGTCTCTGCGCAATCCGTGAAAATATCACTTGAGAATTAGGAAACATGTCCATAACCTTCCTCAGTCCTTCTTTCATAGCAAATTGCAAAAAAATTCCAGTCACATGCCCTAAACTGTTCCCTCCACAATGAATTACAATTATGTCTGGATGTTGCTCTGTCTCCAAAGTAGCACAGAGAGGTAGCAAATCCAACCACTTCATTCCACGTACTCCATTCCAGTGTACTTCCACATGTGGGAATCCAAGATCTACAGCTACTCCACAGCTTTCTGCATGCACCTTCAACCAATGTATCCACGAATCTCCTAAAATCCAAACAATCTGTTTTCTGAAACACACAGCCATAGCTATCTTTTGTTCTCTCAGCAAAAAGAGTATCTCAGAAAATCTCTCCTGGCACAACACACCCACCAAACTTTCCTGACCAATCCCTTTCAGTGCTTATTCTCATTTGCATGACTTCTGAACCCAAAAATCCCCGGATGTAACTCCCGATGTCCGGGAACTACCGCCATGTCCGCGGACATATCGTAACATGAACTGCCCTTCTACCATTTCCAATACACTCTCTCTGCCATTCCCTCATTGGATGTACCTCAAAAATCACATGACCATGCACCAATCACATTCAAGACCTCTACATCTAACTGAATCATCATAGATCAGCACTGCAAATGTACTCTGAATCTCTCTGAGTACAAGTGTCATATCATTGGCAAGCAGCATCTACCACAAATACTGTACAAGTCTTCAAGATTTCTACTTGGAGCTCCATGCATATCCATATGCATGAACACAAACTTCAGGTATGCATATTTGCTGTATAGTAGATGACATAGCTCTCAACCATTTTTGTTTTACAGGCGGGTGAAATCACCCGATTTTGTTTTTACGGGTGAGACGCCCATTGGAATGAATGGGCGTGCAGGAGGCTTGGCGGGTGAGTCTGCCCTTTACAAGGCGTGACACCCGCCAAAAGCGTGTGAGTTGAGATCTATGGTAGATGAACACATTTTCAAACAGACTTTTACCTTGTAAAATCTGTAAAATTAATTTACTGTACTTTTTTCAATTTCCTAAAATCAACTATCACTTATACACCTTTATACTTTTTACTTTCTTTATACACACACACACTCAAATCATGTTAAACTAACATTTTTTAAATGAAATATATAGACTACATATATTCAAACAAAAGTGCATGCAAACACAATCTATGTTTAAACCTTTATAAAAATACTTATACAATTTCATATTTTTTGTTTTTATTTATTTATTTACTTAATTACTTTAAATTAGACATGACATTGAGGCGCTATTACCTAGAACAGTTTACTTACAGAAATACTGGTATTCACTAATATATTATAAATTTCACAAGACATAGTAAAGATATTTTATTTTTGCTACAGTTAGTCATTCAATACAATTTGTTCATTAAGAACATATCATATGTACTGAACTGATGCAATGTATCTTATGTAAATAAATTAGTTTAATGGTTTTACAGAAGGCACTGAGGATTTCAATTAAAAAAATCAATATCTAAATTAAAAACAGTGCTATGTACAAACAAAGTTACTAATTTGAAGCTTTTACAGTTGCAGTGAAGACCCGTTTCCTAAAAAGAAGCAGCCGAATTCGAAGAAGAAAGAAAAACTAAGAAGTTACCTGTTAATTTAAAAAAAGAAGTAAGTAAAATATCACCATAATATTTATATTATTAATCAAATATACTATAACATTAATACCAGCTATTTTGGTTTCTTAAAATAGAGATTTTGTACCATTTTGTCCAAAGATTTCCATGTCGTAAACAGCGATTTACAACCAGAATGGCCAACAAATTTCTATTTTTGGACACACAAATTAGCCAACTGAACCACTACAATTTTCATATTATAGAACAAACAACTGTTTTAATTGTATACATTAGATTTACTATTTGTACTTTTCCACACCACTAGCTTACTTTTTTTTTGTCATCTGAACCCCAGTTTAGTGACACATAAATTCAAGAATACCTATCCCTACTAGTTTTAGTTCCCAATGCACAATCACACACCATTACATACATCTTTAGCATCTTACTCAAACACTCACGCACACAGCACACATACATTCCAGAACACCCCAACCCATATCTTCTTTATTTTTTTCAACAGACCCTAAAGAATGCCTACCAAAAGACAACTCCGTAGAAAGCAACGCAAAATTAGAGCAAATGAAAATAAAGGTGTCCAACATAAGCATCCATCTCTAGCAGAATTTGTAAAAAAAGTTGGAAAAAAACAGCTAATACAATCATTTAGTGAAACACAAGAAGTGTCAAGTACAACAACTTCGCTTCCTCTATCAAAATGTAAAACAAACCAAAAAACAATTAACAGAAAATCAGCTATCAGTACAGATAAAACTACTTCTTCAAATTTTAATATAGTGCAAAGTAAGCATACCAAGAAAAGTATTTTAGCCAAAATATACTGTCACAAAGTCCTTCAAAATCTTATAAAAACAGGAGAGAAATCAGGTTCAAAGCTTAAAACCTATCGTAGGAAATTAATCTTAGAAGCATTGATGGACAGTGCAATTCTTCTCAAAAGAAATGTATTTATTTTACTGTTAAACAAAATGAAACCACTAACAAAACTAATAACTAAATTACAAAAAAGACTTCTCAATAAGCGAAATGTCAACAGAAAGAACTTCTTAAGTATCTGCGGAGGTGAATGGAATCACACTACGAGCACAGAACCATATTTTAATGAGGAAGCGTACAAACAAAAGCAAACAAATACAATTGCCATAAATAGCAGTGGTCGAGGTTATGAAAAAGTGAATAATACCATAATGGAACAAGAAGTACTCCTTACAAAAATATGCCCTGAAAACTTAGAATTACCACTCCATTCAACTGAATCAGAACGTCTTGTGTACAAATGGCCATGCATGTCAATGTGTAACATTCCCAAACAATGTTTCAAATCTTTACACCAATTCCTCAATAAATATGTAAAAAGCAAAGACAAAATCAAAATTAAATTACTGCAAAATATAGATACCTGTCCAGTGCGCAAGTACACAGGACTACAAGGACATTCATTGGCCTGCATTACAGGACCTACTTGTAAAACCACTTTCCATGATATCAAAAGGATATCAAAACATCATTCAACTATAAGAAATCTAGTCTATAAACTGTACTATGCTAAAAGTCCTGCTTTAGCACTAGCAAAGTTAAATAACATCCTTCTACATGGTACAGCAAAAGACCTACTTGAAGAAATTCACTATATCCAGAAAAAATATTTTGGAAGTGAAAGCCATTTACAGAATGAAATAGCTTTAAACCAATTAAGCAACAATTCTACACAAGGCAACCTTTTGCTAAACACATACAAAAAAGAAATACTAAAATTTAAAAGTACATCAGCTGAAGTACCAAACCATGTATGTGTATGTTGCCGTAGAATTTTTTATAAAAGTAACACAAAAACTGTGGACCTATCATACAAAATAGAAGACAATGAAGATTCTAAATGATTTGAATTAGCTCTCTACCTTCTAGCAGAAAACAAATATGAAATAACTGAGCCCTTAATACTTTGCAGTTATTGCACTACAAAACTTGACAACAACCAAACTCCTTCATGTTCTATCACAAATAATTTGGAATTATACCCAGTACCAAAACCTCTATAACAACTTAATTTATATGAGAGCATCATAATTCAAACAGTACACCAATTTCAAACAATAATACGCCTTCAACCAAAAACAGCAAAATTACCTCCCTCTGAATTGGTAAAAGGCATTCGTGGAAAAGTAGTTTATTTACCATTAAATCTAAAAGAAAATGTGCATACTCTAGGAGTGCAACGTCCAATGCAGCAATCTTTAATTATATTAGTAAATGGAGTCCCTACAAAAGACAAAAAAATATGGCAACAGCTGGTAGATTTATATAAAGTTAGACAAGCCTTCCAATATCTTAAAGAGAATAATGAATATTACAAAGAAATTAATATTGAAGAAAACTTGAAAGATACAACTGAAATAATTCAAGAAACGCAAGAAGCTGGTCAATTTGAGCTACAAGATCCTGCTACAATATCAAATACTTTAGACCATTATACAATTCATCCTTTGCACTGTAATGACACCGTAGAAGATGTACTGGAAACGTACCAAATGCGTCAAACAAAAGGATCGCCAATCAGCATATGGGAAAAAAGTATAGAAGCACGTGCTTTTCCTCTACTCTTTCCTACTGGCAAAGGAGGAAGGTATGATGATAGACCTATTCAAATATCAGCTTCAGAATACCGCTCATTACGGATGTATTCTGAAGATCCCAGATTTAGACAAAATGTGGAATACATATTCCACCTACTCTTTGAAAGTGAACTAGCAACTTTATGTTACAGAGTTGCACACATATTAAAATCAGGATCACACTTTCAAAATATGACAGCTACACAATTATTAGAGAAAGTGCAACAAAAGGATGAGGTTTTACAATCAAATATTACAAATCTATTAGCAAATATGCGTGGTACTAAAGAGTACTGGTTTCGACGTCATGGAGATGTACGTTGTCTGATCAGAAACCTTAGCCCACCGACTTGATTTGTTACATTAAGTTGTGCAGAATATGCATGGGAATATTTACATGATTTCCTACGCATATCAAATAAAAACAAAACAAATATAGATATTGTAACACCTGGAGAACTTTGTTCTTTGGATCCTGTTAATGTTTCAAGATATTTTCACCATCGCTTCATTGCTATGTTACATTTTATTTGTAATAAAACTGTTCCTCCCCTTGGAGAAGTGCAACACTTCTTTTGGAGAAAAGAATACCAAGCCAGAAGAGCACCACATATCCACATGCTTTTATGGATTAAAGATGCTCCTAAATTTGGTCAAGACAGTGATGCCACTGTTTTACAGTTTATTGAAAAATATGTCACTTGTGAAATTCCATCAGAAGCCACAAATAGTGATCTTTGTGCACAAATTTTACAATTTCAAAGACACAAATGTGGAAAATATTGTCGTCGCAAATACAAAAACAAAGGCAAATACTACACCAAATGCCGATTTGGTTTCCCTAGACCAGTTACAAATACAGGTCAAGTAAACAACCTCATGTATTCAGTTAGACATACTGTTAAAGGAAAGTCACCTAAAAATACATATTACATAAAAAGAAAAGAAGAAGAAAAATATATCAATGATTATAATGCAATCATTGCCCACTTATGGAATGCAAACATAGATGTGCAGTACATTGCAGACAATTCTACTGCAGTTGCATGATATGTCACAGCATACTTAACTAAAGCAGAAAAGACAGAGCTCCAAGACCTCTGGAATGACCTGTCATCAGATAAAACAGTATCTCAGAAATTATACAGCCTGGGCATAAAAATGCTCACCCATAGAGAATGTGGATCTTATGAAGCAGCTGATCGTTTAACTGGTACTTCATTGTATGGTAAATCTGAAAATATAGTATGGCTAAGTCTTGGTCCAGCTAAATCTAGAAAAAGAGTTCTAAAATCATATGAAGATATAGAAACAATAGCCAAACATGATCCCAACACCCAAGACATTTTAAAAAACAATTTATTGGATACATACTACCCAAACAGAAGTAATACTTTGGAAAACATGTGTCTATACCAAATAGCCCAAAACTACACATACAAAAATAATATGAAACCCGATGAAAAAAAAGTTAAATATAGAGTGACCGACTGTGAAGGCAGCTTAGTTAAACTCACTAAACCAAATTTAATTAATCATATCAAATTGTCATTGAAGACTCCTCAACATAAAGAAGTATATTACATGTCCCTGCTACAACTCTTCAAACCATGGAGAAAAGAAGAACAATTACTAGATAACTATGACTCATATGAGGATGCTTTCAAAGCAAATGAAAGCACTATAACTGATGTAAACTTTACACAGTACAAAACAATGTTGCACAAAGAACAGCAACATGAAGAAGAACTCCAAGCCCAACTAGATAAGGACACTCCTGACAGTAGTCAACCTTCTGTAACAGGAAGCCAAGAACCACTGGGAGAACCACTAATAACAAATGAGGCAGAATTAGTTATGATAGAAGTAGAAAACACCATGTGTCAGTACGAAGATAAGGAAGACTTAACTATACTACAATCAAAACTAAACATTGACCAAAGTAGCATTTTTCAAGAAGTAACAAAACAAATTGCACATGGTGTAAAACATGAAAATAAAGAATGTTCCTGCCATAATTATAAACCTATACTACTGTACGTTAGTGGTGAAGCTGGTTCTGGCAAAAAATTCCTAATCAAAATCATTATTAAGTTCCTTCAACAATTGACAAACAACAAACTGTCAGCTGTTGTCACTGCCCCCACAGGTTTAGCTGCCTACAACATAGGTGGTGTTACATTACACCGATTACTACTATTACCAGTAGAACACCAGAACAAATTACACTATTACAAACTTTCTGCAGAAGCTGCAATGGAATTACGCAGAGTATTGAAACAAATGAAAATGCTACTAATAGATGAAGTGAGCATGGTCTCCAACTTGATGTTAGCTTTGATTCACCTCAGATTACAAGAAGTACTCAAAACAGACTATGAAGAGCTCTTTGCAGGAAAACACATTATTGTTTTTGGAGATCTGCTTCAATTAACACCAGTAAAAGGTGAACCTATTTTTAAAACATTAGGGCACAAACTCTGCCGTAAAACTGTTGGCAGCATTGGAAATGTCAACCTTTGGCAACATTTCCAATACAGAGAATTAACAGAAAACATGCACCAATCTGCAGATCTAACTTATGCCAACATTTTAAAATGTTTGAGAGTTGGTATACTTTCTAAAGAAACAGAAGCGACATTGAAAACCCGGCACATTAATGCACTTTATGGCGATAATGCATGTGCTACAGATGTTATGGAACAATTAGCCCACAAAAATGTCAATTGTATGGCCTTAATGCCAACTCTTGCAAGCTGTTTCAAATTCAATGAAATCATGCTAAGTAAAGAAATGCAACCAATAATGGAAATTAGCGCCACAGACAAACTAGATGTACATGGTATGACACTACCCATGTGTGACCAAGCCACAACAAGACTAAATAATTTAGAAAAATCAATCGCAAACACAGCAGGCTTAGAAAAGATGTTAAAATTATCCTTAAATTGCAGAGTAATGCTTAAACGCAACCTTGACGTGGACCAAGGACTAGTTATTAATGGAGCACTGGGTACAGTTGTTGGCTTTCAAACATACCCACGTGACAACAAAATTCAGTTTGTCAATATACTCTTTGACAAACTTTCAGAAGTAAAACGGATAGGACGCTCAACAGCTAGATTCCTTCTCTTCAAAGATATGTATGTACGCAGAGAAGAATTTTCTCTAACTCTTGGATACACAGTCACAATTCATAAATCACATGGTCTTACCCTAGACAAAGCAATGATAGATATTGGTAACACAGTCTTTAAAGAAGGCATGAGCTACGTAGCACTATCACGCTTACGTACACTTGACAGTCTATTTCTAATCAACTTTGATGCAAGTAAAGTAAACGCTGATATTCCTTGCATTTTAGAATATAATAGACTTCGCACACTATACACTCCCCATCTAAACACATATTCTGTTCCACAAAAACTAAAACGTTGTAAAAGAAAACTAAATCAAACAGAAATGCAACAGGACGTCACTGTAAATCCTCCAAAGAGAGTAAAAGAAACTAATACTTCATCAAGTACCACAAACAAAAAAGAATCAATTAGAGAAAGTAAACCAGGTACTTCTTTAAAGAAGGAAGACAAACTCCAAAAAAAGCAATTAGATACAGAACTACCTGGACCATTTAAATTCTCAAATATAGTTGGTGTAAGTTGCTATGCAAATGTAGCAATGAATATTCTATTTCAATTACCACCAATTGTTGACAACATTTACTCACACAGTACAGACCCATTGTGTTTGCAAATGTTAGTACTTCACAGAAATGCAGCAAACAATCCTGACAACACATATAGTGTTTTTGGAATAAGACGACAATTGGACTACTGTGCTGGAATGGTGAAATTCACTATAAACTCACAGGAAGATCCACAAGAATTTATAATGTACTTACTACAAGTACTGGAAAACAAAAACATACCTATAAATGAAATCTTTCAGATTTCATACATGTGGAAACATACATGCACTCTCTGCAACAATGTGACACAAGAAGAAATCCCCAATGAACGCTTCATATATATATCAATACCAAATTGTGAATCCATTCCATTTCAGCAACTTGTACAAAATGCAAACCATGGTAGATTATGCTCTACCTGCAATTCAGATAATCGCTCCACGTTAGTAATACAAACACATAGTAAATACGTAATACTAATGCTTCTACGTTACAATGCAGATGGTACCAAAAACAACTGCAAGCTGACTGGATTCACACATGGTCAAATATCACTTGGTAAGAAAACCTTCACAACAATAGGTATAATCTACCACGCAGGAGCCACAACCAATTCAGGGCACTACACTGCATACATAAAAAAGAAATGTGGATGGTTTGAATGTAATGATAGTACCATTACTCTAAAGCAGAGATTACCAGCAAATCTTACAAATGCTTATTTGATGTTCTTAAAACCAAAATTTGATAAATAAACTGTATTTAAACCTTTAAGTAAATTTGTGTTACAAAAATATAAACTGTTAGAATACTCCAAAAGCTATCTAACTGCTCAAAGATTCTACAACAACTAATCAGATAAATGAATACCACTAAATTAGACCAAAACATACACAGTTAGAATACGCCAATTGGTATCTAACTGTCCCAAAATTATAAATTTGTGTTAAAATAATATAAACTGTTAGAATACTCCAAAAGCTATCTAACAGCTCAAAAATTCTACAACAACTAATCAGATAAATGAATACCACTAAATCAGGCCAAAAAATACACAGTTAGAATACCCCAATTGGTATCTAACTGTCCCAAAATTTAACAATATCCAAATAGGTAAATCAAAACCACTAAAATATATTAACAAAATAGACAGTTAGAATATGCCAATTGGTATCTAACTGCTCCAAAATTGTATAATATCAAAACAAATGAAGAATCTGTTACTGCTCCAAAAAAATACAACAAAGCAAAGTATAAAGCATTAGCCAGAAACAACAAGTGAACACTGAAAACAAACAAACAAATAAACTGTAGCATAACAGAAAAAGGGTTTTTTTTTAATCCAACATGGATTTTTTTTTCTCCCACAGACCCAATGATTTTAGCAACAAATACAGAAACTGAGCAAATTGCACAGTACTCTGATTTGTACTCTACTCAATATGAGGGTCGAAAAAAAATAAAAGTATATTGCTTATACAATGTAATAAGTCATTACAAAATACTAATACTAACATGCTATTTTCTTTTATCACAGAAATGAAGAAGAAAAACATGGACTCCCATTACTAGACCAAACAGTAAGTATACAATAATACATACAACCATAGCAGCATATCACATCCATAGTATCTAATACCTTTGTTCCTTATACATTTGTTTTTCACCCAGTTATAAGCAAATATGAATGTGATATGCTGCGGTGGTTGTTGCCAGGGCATAGAGTCTTGGGTGCATGGCCAAATGGCCATGCACCCAAGACTCTATGCCCTGGCAACAACCACCGCAGCATATCACATCCATAGAGTCAAACATTTCAACTATGATGTATGGGAAACTTTTAATGTCCGCGAACAATGTGAGTGTTCTTAGAACACTTTCAACTTAACAACGAACAATACGGACACCGTTTTCAGGACACCCCCTACAAACATTTCAGAACACTGGGAGTGTTCTTAGAAGCGTCTTCAGAACACCACCATCTTGTTTATTTGCGAACATTTCAGGACACCGTGAGTGTTCTTAGGACACATTCAACTTGACAAAGAACAATACGGACAGCGTCCTCAGGACACCCCCTACGAACACTCCCCGGACACCGGGAGTGTTCTTAGAAGCGTCTTCAGAACACTACCATCTTGTTTATTGGCGAACATTTCAGGACACCGCGAGTGTTCTTAGGACACATTCAACTTGACAAAGAACAATACGGACAGCGTCCTCAGGACACCCCCTACGAACACTCCCCGGACCCCGGGAGTGTTCTTAGAAGCGTCTTCAGAACACCACCATCTTGTCTATTTGAAACATTTCAGGACACCGCGAGTGTTCTTAGGACACATTCAACTTGACAAAGAACAATACGGACAGCGTCCTCAGGACACCCCCTACGAACACTCCCCGGACACCGGGAGTGTTCTTAGAAGCGTCTTCAGAACACCACCATCTTGTTTATTTGTGAACATTTCAGGACACCGCGAGTGTTCTTAGGACACATTCAACTTGACAAAGAACAATACGGACAGCGTCCTCAGGACACCCCCTACGAACACCCCCCGGACACCGCAAGTGTTCTTAGAAGCGTCTTCAGAACACCCCCATTTTGTTTATTTGCGAACATTTCAGGACACTGCGAGTGTTCTTAGGACACATTCAACTTGACAGAGAACAATACGAACAGCGTCCTCAGGACACCCCCTACGAACACTCCCCGGACACCGCGAGTGTTCTTAGAAGCCTCTTCAGAACACCCCCATTTTGTTTATTTGCGAACATTTCAGGACACCGCGAGTGTTCTTAGAACACATTCAACTTGACAGAGAACAATACGGACAGCGTCCTCAGAACAACCCCTACAAACATTTCAGGACACCGGGAGTGTTCTCAAAAATGTCTTCAGAACACCCCCATTTTGTTTATTTGCGAACATTTCAGGACACCGCGCGTGTTCTTAGAACACATTCAACTTGACAGAGAACAATACGGACAGCGTCCTCAGGACACCACCTACGAACACTCCCTGGACACCGCGAGTGTTCTTAGAACAGTTTCACTTTGCTTGCGAACAAAACGGACACATATTGACTCCTTAGAACACCCCCTAGTCAGTTTATTTAGAACATTTCAGAGCACCCGTGATGGCCGCAAACAAATCGAAGACAAAAAGAACGTCTAACACATAAAAAACACAACTTTCATCCTCATACACTCCCACCCTCCCCAAACACTCCTACACACCAACACACTCTACAAAATACACATTTTGAACAAAGTTTCACCGCGCTGTCCGGGGACGCCCGCGAATCCAATATGGCGGGCGCTACTGAAAAATCTGACGCGCTTCACGCTCCACGCCGTCCAATCAGCGAACACTTTGCATGTCTGCGAACATCACGCAAGACGATTGGCCAATCAGGACACTTTCAGCGGAGCGAACAGGGAAGTGTATCCGCAAACCGAACACAGATATCACTAATTTTTTTTGACCTACTTTTTGGTCATTTTAAAAAAAAATACTGGACGGATTTTCACCAAATTTGCAAAAGCACGCTTTCGGTACCAAGCCGCTGCTCCTGGTCCAATTATTATGGAAATCCGTCCAGCGGTTTGGGCTGTATGCGTGAGCAAAATTTTTTTCCCATTCACTCTATGGAGAGTGAGTATAATGTATACAAATATGAGCATATAGAGGGAAGGTAGAGTAATAAAAATAAAACTATGAGAAAGTGCTGATAACCATAATGATTATCTTCATGCACAGAAAGGATTGCTCTCTTTCAAGCCTGTATCTTCCGCTATGCACATGTTTCATATGATGTGACAGGACCCTAAGTCTACAAATATAGTACCTTTTCAATTTTTACTTCCTGACTGTTACTGAAGAAAACTATGTGGCTTCGATATGTCAGTAAAGGATAAAAAGGGAGAGCCAGCCATGTGATGTCATCAGTTATGTCATCAATGACATTTGTGATGTCATCTTTGATGTCCTGGGTGTTAGTGTTAGCAGTGCACAGTGGCGCGAGTTATGGTTGCTTATGTTACCATAACTGGCGAATTTCAAGGGTTTTTCGGTTTTACTTGGAACCATAACGTCCCTTTAACAAAGTTTTTTCACTGAATTTCATAGGTTTTTAGTAGCGCAACTTAACCATAACGTCCCTTTAACAAAGTTTTTTTCACTGAATTTCATAGGTTTTTAGTAGCGCAACTTAACCATAACGTCCCTTTAAAAAAGTTTTTTCACTGAATTTCATAGGTTTTTAGTAGCACAACTTAACCATAATATCCCTGACATGTAACATAGAACATACTAACCCCCTCGTAGTGATTTTCATGTCCGCGGACTACCGCCATGTCCGCGGACACATCGAAAATCTGAGCGTGGTGAATGTAAATTTAAATATTGTGCCCCATTTCCCCTTTGAAGTTGGCTCTGAAAAGAGCCGTTATTTTTTTTTTTTACAGATGCTTGACAGACACCTGTTATTTTGTATTTTTTTTCTTGTTTTTTTTTCTTACTTTACTCCTAAAATCTTTACATAACCTTCTCCAAAGCAACCCTTAGATTCCAAAATAGAAAGGCATTTCCCGTAAAAGATAAAGAAATGCCATCTTCTTTAAAATTAACAGCATTACTGGCATCAATATTCTCATTGTTACAGAAGAACATACCAGCTCTAAGCATGAAGGCACACATGCCTCGGTTGATGACACACCTAGCAATGTTTTGCTGAGGACAAAAAACTGAACTATTGTCCCATATTGCCCTAGGTAGTAATCCAGAAAAAATTACTTTCGCATTTGGAAGGATCTTCATTACGGCTTGAACCAAGCGTTTCAAATCAGCCAACAAAGTAGGGGCACTGACGTTGCCCAAATGGAAAGCACCATAGTGCAAAACTACCACATGCGGACTGTTCATCGTGGCCATATCCTCACAAACTTGTACAATTTCCTGTACATTGCAATCAGGCACAGTGCTCCACACCACCTCCACTCCTTTCACATCAAAGTTCTTTGCAACATGCCTGCATTCAGCGTACTGCTGTAAACCATGCACAAACATATCTCCAAGCACCAACACCCTGACTTTCTCCACTTCTGCCATCTTCACCACACACAGTCTCTTTCAACACAAATCCACAACCTCGACATCTGATTGGCTGATCCGTACAGTCTTCTTTCCATGTTGGATTTCCTGGAAAAACCCGGATGTAGCACGCCCTGTCCACGAACAGCCGCGGGGTCTGCGGACGGCGTCCACTTTACTCTCTGTGCCATTCCCTCATTGCATACAGCTAAGCAATCACACAATACGAATAACGTCCTCAGAACACCCCCATTTTGTGAATTTTCGAACATTTCAGGACAATTATCATTTCATTATTCAACATATTAACATTACAAATATTATACTTTCATCTTGTACTCTGCACACAATGCTATGTTTCTCCATTAGTAGCTCAGTATACTAGATAGAATCCCATAATACAATGCTATTTATATCAATGCATCGTTCAAAGCACTAATTACGGTATGATATTTATTGCAATATCCTTGACACTTTTTTCACAACATTATAATAAAAATCCCTAGTACACAAATTCCATGAAAAGTACATACACATGTGATGCCATCAGTGATTTTATCAATGACATTTGCGATGTCATCTTTGATGTCCTGGGCGTTAATCTTAGCAGTGCACGGTGGTGGCGCGAGTTATTTTTCATAGCTTACCATAACTTGCGATTTTCAGGGGTCTTTCGGCTGTGCTTAAAACCATAACGTCCTTTAAACAAACTTGTTTTAATATCACGCAAAAAATATACAAACATGGCATGCAAAAAACAACTTCTCACAGATGGTTTTACACAGAATGTTGCAAAGTAAGAATTTATGCTCGTTCACAGTGAAGGTCAGCTGCTTCCATTTTTTCTCGGGCCCCGGAGAGGCTCACGAACCGGACTATAAGGTTGTATTGTGTTTTGACCTTGACAGACAGAGATTGTGACGAAAGACTTCTCTTGAAGGAGTGTTGCTAAAACCTAAGAGAAGATAAGGATGAAATTTATGAAACGAAACCACTTTTATATATTATATCACTATGCGAAAGATCGTTGGCACGCGCGGAGTCGTATTTTGGGACTGCACCACTCGTAGACAATGGAAATTGCAATTGTACTGTAAGTAACCCTTTAGATTATTTTATACCAAATATAATTACAATAGCGTAGCATTAAAGACCGCTCAAGTTGAACTTGATCGTTGAAAGTGGCATAATGTTTTCTACCGCGCACTATCACCGCCGAATTGATCCCCTGTTGTTTAGAGGGCTCTGAAAAAGGCAGACGACACAGGGTGGGTTAATAGAAATAATTTAACCGGTCTATAGGCGGTCAAGAGCTCTACTCGCTGTGTCACTTCACTGTAGCCTGTCAAATGGCACAGCAAGTACAACGCTCGCTTTGACATCCGTGCACAGCTTGCTAAGGCAAGTTCGAATCCCGGCAAGGCCAAACTCAGCCTTTCATCCTTCCGTGGTCGATAAATGAGCACCACACACCGTGGTTAATAATAAGCACTGCTTAGATGCCTCACGGTTCTTAGCGCTATATGAATGGGAAAATATTATTATTTTATTATTAACATACTCCGTTGCACTATCTTCGATAGCAAATAGTTTCACGCCCTAATAAATAAAATGATGATTTTTAATGAAGATCGGCTGGTGAGACTAATTTATGTTTTTTAAAACAGGTATGTGGCCCCATTTTGCCTATGTCACGATTTACAGACTCCAGCAGATGGGGTCTTCAACTGCCAGGTCCAAATATGCAACTTCATGACCCTCACCATTTTATGGGACAATCGCCAAGGACCAATATGCCCTTACGCAGTACTAACGGCTACAAACAACATACCAACAAATAGGGTGGTCTAATGGCTCGTTTTTGGAGCAACCTTCCGATTATCAGAGCGACCATTTACTGCTTTTATAATAAACCAACAGCCTATCTACCGCAAAGGAACAACGCGTGGCTCCAAATAAACTTTTGCTGATCGACAGCAGAGACAATAGCAAATCGCTGAATATTCTCTAAACATTTCATGTGAAATAAATGTACTTTACCAAATGTACAATCCTGCTGTTTACTTTTAAACCACAGTTTCATATACAGAATTGTGGCGCACTGAGTTGTAAGCTGATCTAACACCCTCTGTACCCCAAAGGAACATCGCGTGCCTCAACATGAACTTTTGCGGATCGACAACAAAGACAAATGCAAATTGCTGAATATTCTCTAAACATTTGATGTCAAATAAATGTACTTTACAAAATTTACAATCTTGCTGTTTGCTTTTAAATCACTGTTTCATATTCCGAATTGTGGTGCGCTGTGTTGTGACATAATATGTGTTGTCTTCCGGGTTCTGTATAAAGTCACTTAGGACTGGAGAGGACTGGGCGCGTTTGATGACGCACCCTGTAACGTCACGAAGAGAGGCGGGGAATATGAATGCTTTGATAATATCAGGCTTAGGGGCGGGAGATATGATTTAGTGTCGTAAAAGCAAGTCAGCCAGGTCAATAGCGCCAGTCATAGGATTATCACATAATGTCGGCGCACACCAGCCGGATTTATCGTTTCTTTAGTGGACAAAAAGTCGGTTGACGCCCATAGGAAATTGTACTATTAGCGGACAAAAGGAGTGGTCTTAAAACACTTTCACCCTGACTACGAACAATACAAACAACGTTCTCAGAACACCCCCATTTTGTGTAATTGCAACCATTTCGGGACACCGCAAGTGTTCTTAGAACACATTCAACTAGACAGATTACAATACGGACAGCGTCCTGAGGACACCCCCAGTTTGTGTATTTACGAACAATTAAGTACACCGCGAGTGTTCATAGCTCATTTTTACCTTCCTTGCGAACAAAAATGACACATACTCCGTTCTCTAAACACCCCACCATTTAGTTTATTTACAAAATGTCAGAACAGCCGTGTTCTCCGCGGACAAATCGAAAGCAACAAAAAGTCTAGCACATAAAAAAACAAAACATTGAACCTATCTCATACTCCCCCACCCTCCCCAAACACTCTTGCACACCAACACAGGGCACTAAATACAATTTTTTTATCCACGTTTCACCGCGCTGTACGCGGTCGACGGCGAATACAAGATGGCGGGCGCCACAGAAAATCTGACGCGCTCCACGCCCCTCGCCGTCCAATCAGCGAACACGTCACATGTCCGCGGACATGACGCAAGGCCATGGGCCAATTGGGGTGCTGTCCGCGGAGCGAACAGGGAAGTCCGTCCGCGAAGCAAACACAGATATCACTAATTTTTTTGCGTTACATTTTGGTCATTTTTTTTAAAAACTACTGGACGGATTTACACCAAATTTGCAAAATCACGCTTTCGGGACCAGGCCGCCGCTCCTGCCGCAAATTTGGTGTAAATCCGTCCAGCGGTTCGGGCTGTAGTCGTGAGCAAAGTTTTTTCCCATTCAGTCTATGGGAAAAAAAAAGTTTTGGGACCCCCCTATAACTTTTCCCCCCCTGGACGAATCCTCACCAAACTTTGCAAAAAAAAAATCAGAGTGGGCCATATACTTTTTTTGCAAAGTTTGGTGAGGATTCGTCCAGGGGGAGCGAAGTTATAAGCCACCCAAAAAGTGCTCTTCCTATGGAAACACCAACTTAACCATAACTACATGGCCACTACTGTGGCCATGTAATATATATATATATATATATATATATATATATATATATATATATATATATATATATATATATATATATATCCAGATACAAAGAATTAGAAGGAGGGGAATGGCATTTAGCCTAATTCAACACATTTTCTGCCACTGAAACTTAAGATTTTAAGAAGGTCATATTAAATTTGTGTCGCACCACAGCATTGGGTACCGAGGACACCAAACCAAATACCCTTTTCCAGATGCCTTGAAGCGACTCCAAGAAAGGACCCAAAATCGGTTCTATTTTAAGAATATAGTATTTTAATATTGGCACCAAAGAGAACTTACACAGCCTCTCATAGAGTATTTTCATATGCAATATGAGCGGATTCGACCTCTCCCTCAACTCATCTTTCCACATTGCCCGATCTTGACTAGAATGAAGCTCGTCAAGGCCCCATCTTCGTTCAACCTAATCCTGAGGGAGAATTCTCCAGAATGGCTAATTTCCCTTACCTACTGAGTCCCTCAGAAGCTTTGCTGGATTTCTAGGATTCTTTTTTTTTCACCTGGTAAGAGTGTGAGCCTTTTTCCCACTGTTACATGTGTTTTGCTGTGTGTGTTTAACATGTTTTTGTTCATAGACTGTGGAGCCTCACCTACTCCACAGGCCTCATCTTTTTCTTGTGTGTTACACAGCACCTCAAGTGCAGTGTCACAGGGTTGTCTTTTAGACTTCCCAACTCAGACTCCATTACCTGGGACTGACTACTGTCTCCCAGAACATATAAAGTTACCATTAACTTTATTAGCCTCTGTAAAACCACAGACCCAGTACAAACCATCTTACATGGAGTACTGGAAAGGGTTAGTACTTATCCCTTTTTGTCTGTTTCTCTTGGAGCATTTCTTCGCTCCCTTTTCATTAAGACTTGGCTGGTGGCAGTGGTAACTACCCTATTTTTCCTACCGCGGTTATCTTAAATAACCTTGGTATTGTTTTAGGCTATCTTGGTAGCCTCAAACTTAAACCTGCTAGACCATATATGTTTTATTTCGGTTCTGGCTGGGTTTATTTGCCATTTCTTTTTGTAAAAGTCTTTCTCGTGTTTTACTCTGCGCGCCAAACTAGGTTTGGTTCCTTTGTTCACCATCTTTTTGCAGGCTTCTATGCAGAAGCCCTCCTTAGGCGCCTGTATGTCTGGGGGGGACAGGATGTGAGGGAGGGGTTTAGGACTCCCTGCACAGGGTCTCCTTGGAGATCCATGTCGCACTCTGACATGATTGGCTGGGGTGACTGTCCCGGCAGGACAGCCACCCTGCTGTGTGATTGACAGCCAGGCTGTGTGAATGGGGAAAAAACTGCATAAAAAGAAGGTCTCTGGGTCTGGAAAGGCAGAGTCGCCACTGGAACAAAAGAACCGAGGAGGAGCTGATGGAAGAGGACCCCTACCATGACTGAACCGCCCGGTGATGTCCTGCTGCAGGTCCGAATCCTTGAACTCCAACGACAGAGAAGATCCTCCAGGAATCTTCTTCCCCTGAGCTGGTGGGACCAACCAGTTCACCCAAACTGCAAGCCAGGACTCCCTCCTCTGGTCAAATTCACTGTACAGAGCTACAGTGGGCCGGATAGCCAGAAAGATCGGACCCTACTTGGGTTTTAAGGAGCGTACCTTTTATTCATTGCTTTGCTCTGCTGCTGGTTTCTTCCCTGGGTAGTGCAGGACCCTCCAGTCTTCCTACTGTGTGTCAGTCTGACAGTCGCTTCAGGAACCGTGAGCCTGCAGGAACTACCAGGAACGTCCGCCTCATCTACAGCTTCTTCTCCATTGAAAGGTACTGTTCAAATCCGGTTGTTCGTTTCCTTCAGATGCGGTGGAAGTGTGTGAAATCTTTCTCCAATCCGAGAGCTTGTCCTTCTCTACTCTTTAACCTAACTTTTCTGCTGACCAACATTGACCAACATTGTCCAGAACTCTTGGCAAAGACTTAACCGCGAACTACCCTGAACTGTGTGATCTTGAGCAAAATACTTTTGTCCTATTGACTTTGGCCCTAAGCCTTTTTGATTTGATTCCATCACTGTAGTTCCTCTTTCTAGATTGTCCTGCCTATTTACCTGTTGGTACTGTTCAATTTCTGCCTAACTTTGTCTTTCCCTCCCTTTTAAATTTCTGGAGTGCCGTTTTGCTCCCACTTCATTTTTTGAGCTTAACTTGTCTGGAACCTATTGGGAGTGGTGTGGTGTATTAAAAGAGTGATGTTTAGACTGCTTTACTTTAGTGAGATGTTATACAACTAATGAGTAAATAAATCTATATTCTTTTACTCAGAAACCTGAGTCAGTGTTTGTTTGAATCATAGTAATTACTGTCCTTTGTGTAACTATTGATACTGCTCACTTGCTCTTGAGATAAGTCTGGCTGCTTAGCCATTGTTACCACTTTTACTGTGTAGTACAGGCTTGTACCAAAGGTGAATTTTTACTGTCACTTGTAGTCTTAATTGTGTGTGGTGTTCCCAAAGGGTACTGCATATAATTCACCTTACCATCGAATTCTTGTGAAAAAGGGCTATCAGCAGTACCAATTTATAAGGGACCTAGAGAGTAAGTAGCTTTGGCCACAATAGAGGCCGATGAACACAGTCAAAGGCTGCAGACATATCTCATGATGCCATATATATTTTGCCACCTTGTTCTTTCTTGACAGTATGGAGAAGATTTGCCAAAATGGTAGTGTTCAATTTGGTGCCCATACCTTTCCTGAAACTCACTTGGCACAGTGACAGAATAGAACCCTGGATCAGGAACAGGTTGTGATCTCTAAGCAACAACATGGTGAATACCTTGTTTGCTGCATCTATGAGGGCTATCAGCCTATACTTAACAGGGTCAGAGTGGTCACCCTTTTTGTATATGGGAATAATAGTTGATACAGAGCAAGAAGATGGTAGCAAATGAGTCCTAAAGATTTCGACAAAGTAAGTATACAAAATATTCAACCATAACACATGATCTTTTTTAATAACAAAAGGAGGAAGACCGTCTGGTCCAGGGGACCTCGAAGGTCAACTTTTCAATAGCCCACACCACGTCATCCAAATCTCAGGGACATATCCCATGATCTACCAGGCCCTCTGTTGGGTCCAAAAGTGCAGCAAGATTGTCCAGTACTCTGTATTTGGAGGTATAGAAATCGACTCATGTCTGCTCAGAAGTACAGTCCCCCCTAAACGGAGTTCCATGCTTAGAAATGTTTTTTAAGGGTTCCCAGAAGCATCTAGCATCAGGCCTTATGCAATGACTCAAGACCGGCTGATTTTCCCTCCCATAAGGTTTGCACTTCATAGATTTGACAAAAAGTTAATGCTGCTGCAGAATGGCCCCATAAATAATCAATAGTTGATAACTCTTCGGATAGTAGAGATTATAACTTTTTAGTTTTACTAAATTTAGAGCCCTGTATTCTCTCATCAAACGTATATATAAAAAAACTACCTTTGAGGGGGAAGAACCCTCACCCAAGACAGTTTCAACTGGATCTTGCCTTATGGCTCACCCACGTCATCCCAATGGACTCTTAGTATGTTTTGAATTAGAGCCAAAGGCCCCAGATTCTGAGATTGTGCTGACGCTGGTCCCCTCTGCAGCATTTATGGGCACAAAGTGTACATCGCATCCTCTACCGCCTTCTGGCTATGCTGTTCTTGCACCATACAATACCTCTAGCTGTCTGATGGTGTTTTCATCCCACTATGCTTCTTGCAGGGAGGTGATGCAGTGTAGACCCTAAGCACACCCTCATCACTGCTGTATATGGATGACATGTTGAACAAGGAGGAATATTATATATTCTCAAAAAAGACACCACAAAAATAAGACTTTGCTACGTAAAATCAAAAAGGTTTTTGAAAATAAGAAGGTAAAATAGTAAATGTAGACAAACCACAAAACAGAACACAAAGGAAAGAGATTTAGGAGTAAGGGAGGGCAAAAAGGGATTGATAGAAATGAGGTCGGCAGGTTTGGAAAGTTCTTGGAGGCTTCCACAGAAGTGTCAGGAACCAAAATCCAAAAAGCAATGAACAAAAGTAAAGGGGTTTCCAGAGTATCTAATGGGTACCTGCGGCTATGCCAACAAACCAATCAGGTACCGAATGTTATAGCCGAGGCTATGAAAAATAGCCGCGTGTATTGTTTTGACCAGTTACAGTGTGAGTTGCCTAAACGTGGCTACACGCATAAACCGTATGATGATTATCCATGCGTACAATATTGACATAATGGGGACGTGGCTACACATGAAACGTTGCGGCAGGAACAGCCTCAGCCAATCAGAGCATGAGTTGCATAAACGCAGCTACATGGTGCACGTGCAAACACAAGATATGTTTTTGTTTTGCTTCATGCTGTGCGCATGGTTATGCATCCTGTGTTTCTGCATCTAGCTAACCGTTCAATCAGAGCTGGATTGCCTTTTCCACCTACAAGTAGGGGCTGGTTGTAGCCACGAATATGGAACATACAATCCCATTGGTCTCCTACGTAGACACAGCTACATGTTGTCTGGTCTTGCATCCTTGTCCGCAGAAGCTGCTGAGCCCCGCAGTCCCCCCGAGCTCTGTAGTCAACTACTGAACGAATCATCAGATGTCTCAACAACTCCAAGGGGAAGGGGAAGTGGAGAAAATAAAAAACGACACAGGTCACACTCCGCAATTAACTCAGTACCTGCAGAGGATAGAAATAAAATATGTTATTATCTTTCCACTGAATTATTTCCCCCTTGCTCCCCAAGGAATATGATATACCTGTTTAGCCTCCCTGAAGAGCTGGAATGCCTTAATTGAAGCTTCCTTGGATTGAGTCTAGAAATTGCTCCAAGGAAACTTCTGAGTATCAATAAGCGTGGGAAGTAATGCTTCAGTGACTTCTTATAGTGAAGTTCATTAAAATCTTGAGTAGATCTCTGTTAGCAATCCCATGTCAGTAAAATTATGTACATTTATTTTAGAAACTGTTTCAGTGACTTTTTGTAGTAGTTCTTAAAGCACCTCGAGTTGAACTCAGTAGTATTTGGAAATATAGTTTAACTTGTGTAGAAATTCAAGATGCTTTGACTCATTCACATTAGAAAACAGACTTATTGTCCCAGCGACTTGGCTCCTTTAGATCCTTTTGAGACAAGTAATCAAAATGAAACTTTCTTTACTGGTACATTAAAGATCACAAGTCACTTTGTTTTACCTCAGCGAATCGCCGTAGCGGAGAAACCGAACAATCCTCTGTAGAGTTCAATAATACGAGGAGACGAAATATCTGATTTCGTATTTAATCAATGAATCTCCGGCGGGCTGCTCCCGACCAACCACTTCTCTCTCTCTCTGTCGGCTCACGTCTCGCTCTCCTCCACTCAGGTTCTCGAATGGAGGAAAACGAAACGCTCACCCACAGGGCATGACACGCTGAATTCTACGATTACACATGTAACATCTCCCTTTCCAGAATCCCAAAATACAAGGAAAAAAAACAACTATGTACATGAACAATGCAAACCGGAAACATAAGAAGAAGAAGGAAAATGATGAAAAATAAATAAAATACAAGGAAAAAGGATACGCTTTGAGATCTCCGACACCACAGAAATATGCAAATGCATTTTGTGTAAATGTCTGTCGTATATAATTTGATGTTTTAATAATAAATGAAGTCTTTTCTGTAATTGGGTATGACTCTCCTCGGTCTTGTGGATTGTCCAACATTTCTGCATGGAACCCTTTGGTACTCCGCAGCGGTTGACTCCTTCACTGTTTTACTTCCCAATTCTCTCTCATTCACTTTTTGTTTTGTTACATCGGGGGTACTGTTAATGTCCTCCAAGCCAATTTTCCTTGCTGATGTGATGTCATCACAAGACCACTTCTCCCCATTGTCTAATACAACTGATTTCTCCAGACGCTTTATTACTTTCTGGGGAGTGCGAAATTTGGACTCTCCTTTCAACATTCTTCTAGGCTCTTTTATTCTGACCCAGTCCCCTACTCTCACACTGCTCTCCTTCACACCCTTATGTTGATCATAGTACTTCTTATATTGTTCTTGTCTTTTCTTGACTCTCTCCATGATCTCATCCATATCCAGGCATGCACTCTTCTTAGTGCTCATCCAAGCCGGCTTGAGTCTATTGTTAGCAACCCTGCCTCTCATTAATGTAAACGGTTCCACACCCGTAACAGAATGGGGGGTGACTTTATAAGTATTTAGTGCTTCTTTTAGAGTATCTTTCCATGGCAGATTATTTACAACCGCCAATTGAATCGTTCCTTTTATAAAGCGATTCATCCTCTCCACAAGTCCATTACTCATGGGATGATACAAAGCTGTGGTATTGTGCTTGATGGCTCGATCCTTTAAAAAACTCTGTACTTCATTCGACACAAACTGGGCTCCATTATCCGAAATCAATTCTTGAGGATCACCTTCTCTACTAAATATTTCTTCCAAAAATTTTGTAACCTTGCATGCAGAGACTGAATTCTCTATGACTCCACACTCCACCCACTTTGATGTATAATCAACCAACACTATAAGATATATCTTCATGGGTTCCAAAACTTCATAAGTACCAGCAATGTCGATAGCTAATTTAGACCATACTGTGTCAGGTACACTTACTGGATGAAGTGGTGTGACTCTTGTCAGTCTACTTTTGTCACTTACTGCACAGGCCGAGCATTCCTTGACTAATGATTCCATATCGCTCCACATATTAGGCCACCAGTATGTCCCTCTAATTCTTCTCTTTGTTAAGTTTCTGCCAATATGCCCTTCATGAGCAATGTCCATAATTTTTTTCCTCAATGTAGTGGGAGGAACTATCCGATCACCTCGATAAACACACAAGTCATCACATGACAACTCATCTTTGATTCTTTCCCACAGTCTAATCTCATCCTGAACATTTTTCCAACCATCCACAACCGCCTTTCTCAACAAATCTTGTTCCATGTCTGATTTAGTGGCTGCTACCCATTCCTCTTTTCCAAAACTGGGATGTATTTGTGCAATAATAGAATCTACATCTTGATCTTCTATTAGTCTCTCATCACTTGACAACTCCGTGTCCCCATCAACACATGGAAGCCGGGAAAAACAGTCAGCAGCCTTATTTGTTCTGCCTGGTATATATTTTATGACAACATTGTACTGCATAATGATTAATGTCCATCGTCTAATACGAGGGGACATTAGATGAGAATTTTTGGGGTTCAGCACATGAACAAGTGGTTTGTGATCTGTTTTTAATTCAATCGGGATACCCCAAATCAGTCCTTTAAAATGTTCCAGAATCCACTTGACGGCTAAAGCTTCCTTCTCAATGGTAGAGTAGTTCCTCTCTGACCCCTTTAAAGTCCTTGAGGCAAAAGCAATTGGAACAAGCAAACCATCATGAATCTGTTCCAAAACACCACCTAATCCTTCATTACTAGCATCAACAGATATTATGGTCTTAGCACCACAATTAAACATCTTGAGTGCAGGTGCTTTATTAATCAAATTTTTTATTTCCTTCCATTCCTCTTCGCACTCAGCCGACCATTCGAATCTCGTGCCCTTGGTCATCAGACTTCTCATGTGGATGGTTTTGTCTGCATAATGGTCAATAAATTTAGAATAATATTCTGTGAGACCTAATAAACTCCTGAGTTGGTCTTTATTTGTGGGATCAGGAACTTTTAGAATAGTATTTATCAGGGCTTCCTTTGGCCTTAATCCCTTTCCACTGATGCAGTGGCCTAAATATGAAACTTCACTTTTCTTTATTTTGCATTTCTCTATTTTAAGAGTTAAACCATTTTGTTGTATCACTTGCAACACACCTAGTAGTTTGGCATCATGATCTTCTTCAGTCATAGCAGACACAAGGATGTCATCTTGAAAATAATGTACTCCTTTTAGGCCAGAGAAAAGATGTTGCATAAGTCTTTGGAACACCGCTGCTGCTGATGCCAATCCGAATGGCATCCTTTTATAACGAAAGGCTCCCAATGGTGTTATAAAGGATGTAAGATGCCTTGACTCTTCAGCTAGCACAACCTGATGATAAGCGGATGATAGATCAAGCGTGGAGAAAAATTTAGCTGGTTCCATGGTGGTCAACATTTCCCCTATGTTAGGCAAGGGATGGCGGTCAATCCATATGTTGTTATTAAGATCTCTTAAATCTACACACATCCTGATTGACCCTTCAGGTTTTCTCACAATGACAATCGGGGAAAGTCATTCAGAGCTCTCAATTGGTTCGATGATATCCTGAGAACATAATTTCTCTAGCTCTTTCTGTAGAGCCTCTCTCGTACCAATCGGAATGTTCCTCACTCTGTGCACTACCGGTCTTGCTCCTCTTCTCAGTATTATGCGGTGTCTGAAACCTTTAAGAGCTCCTATATTGTCATTAAACACTTTGGGAAAACTCTTTGCTAGATTTTCAGCCGAGTCACAAGTGTTGCACAAGATGCTCATTATCGGTACATCTTCACCTGGGTGTATTCTGATTTTTAATGAAGCTTGCTCCCACCAACCAACAATTGAGAAGCCATCTTTTGCCACATACAGTCTGCAAAAAGTCTTCCTTCCCTCAAAGTACAATTGCACCCAAGTATATCCAATAATATTGATGGGTGTTTTCCCATACCCTGTCACCTTGACATTGGAGGTTTGAAGATCCTTTATGTCCATGTTCAGCACATTTACATATGTGTTCATATCTACCATGGTGTATGGCGAACCTGTGTCAACCATTACTTGCAACGTAATACCATTTATTTCCATGGACACCCATGAGCCCAGAGAGTTCCCAGTTGTTGCAACAGTGAGTATGCACACCTCATCTTCAAAGCAGCTGGTGTTTGCCACTAGGTCCTTCACTTCAACTGATTCTTCAAGCGATCTCACACTTGTCATGGGTCCTCTGTTCAATTGGCCATTACTCCTCATGTTGTTATAGCGAGGATTGAATCTGCCTCTGCCCCTTACATTTCGGCATACTTTCCCAAAGTGACCTATTTGTCCGCACTTATAGCATTCCGCCGATTGAGCCGGGCAATCTCTTTCATTATTTGCATGTTTCGACCATCCACATTTGAAGCATCTATTCTGTGACTTTTGGAATGTCTCTCTATTTTGTCTCAGGTTTGGGCCGAAATCTGACTTCACTATTCTCTTCACCATAGCAATCAGTGCTTCCTCCTCCTTGTCACTATTGCTTTCATTGGTAGCTTGTATGGATTTGATGTCAATACTTTCAGCCTTATCATGAAGTTCCTTCATGCACTTTTCTCCTAATTCAAATGTTCTTGCTATTTCAATAGCTTGCTCTAAAGACGGGTTCTTTGCTTGCCACAGGCGCTGCTGAATTCGAGGATCAGCTACATGTAATACCAGTTGATCTCTCATATACTCCTCTGCCACTCCTGTAAATTCACATGTCGATATGAGACCCCTCAAAGCTGCGATGTAATCATCCACAGATTCATTCTTGCCTTGTTTCCTGGTAAAAAATCTGTACCTCTCAAGAACAATATTCGTTTTGTTGCCAAAATGTTTATTCAGTTTTACTAGGGCAATCTCGTATTTTCTTGAACTGGTGGAGGAATCCCCAGCCCCTAACTCTATAATACTGGGTTCTGGCATATTCCTAAAAATCCTCAAAGCTTCTGCTCCTATGCAATTCAATAAGGTGGCTTCTTTGACGTCATCGTTATATTTTGCTCCCCCAACTGCCCTTAAGTAAACTTGAAAGCTGTCCAGCCACTGCTCCCACGGGCAGGTTGGATTGCCAGGTAGAGGCAGGAACTTCATTGGAGCTACAACACTCTGCATTGTATTTTTTTATTTTTTATTTTTTTTTTTATTTTATAACATTCAAAACATGAGGCCTCTAATTGTACATGATATGTTCTGCAGTCACTTATTTGCTCGTGTGGACTCTGCTCACTCTCATTACTTGTGTCGTTGGAGCGTTTAAAAGTTTACTTTCCCTTTTACTTGTAATGCGGTCACCCACAGTGTTGCTTTCTACTGAACAAACTGCATATGTTCGTACTCTTAGCATATAAATTGTTGTCTGTTGCTATGGTGATGCTGCCAGTAGCACAAAATGGAGGCACGTTGAACACGTTACAGGGTCCTTTCCTTTAAAATTTACATTCCGGCTCACGTAGGTTGGACGTGTTAATCATACTGTTACACATCGTTTGGGAGCCCGCGCGCACATTCAAATAATGCCCTTTTTATTTTTATGCCCCTGTAAGTATTATTTCTTCCTATAGCCGGTACCTGTTTCCAAGTAAGAACCTTTTCCAAGTAAGTTGCGAGCTTACGTGGGTCCTAGCTCGTTTGCACAGCTTGGTCTGTTTGCTGTGAAAGTGCGCTTCAAGTCGGAGATTCTCATTAAACGATTATCCTCGTCGCCATTGTAGAGTTCAATAATACGAGGAGACGAAATATCTGATTTCGTATTTAATCAATGAATCTCCGGCGGGCTGCTCCCGACCAACCACTTCTCTCTCTCTCTGTCGGCTCACGTCTCGCTCTCCTCCACTCAGGTTCTCGAATGGAGGAAAACGAAACGCTCACCCACAGGGCATGACACGCTGAATTCTACGATTACACATGTAACATCCTCCTTTATTTGTTCACTTAGAGAATGAGTTCAGATTCCTCAGCGCATGCGTGTCAAAAACACTTGTCTTTTACTCATGCGCACGGCAAGTTCGGAACAAACTCTCTCGTCAATGCGGATGCAACCTTTAACAAGCTCTACTTACACATAGAGATTTTTCCTTTTTAATACTCTTACTGGGCTGGCTTAGTTCGTAGTTCATGCGCGCGACGAGTTCGGAATGAACTCTCTCGCTGTTGCGCATGCAATCTTGCCTCCGCTTGCCGCCGCGACTAACAAATATGCTTTTACTTATTGGTTTTCTCCTTTTCAGACACAACAAGGTAAAAAGCAGTCTAAGAGTTTAAATAGCACAAGCAAACCTAGGACAACTATTTTACAGTTTCAAAGATAAAATTGGTGGACATGAGAACTTGTTTTCCTGGAACTGCGCCAAGTTAAATTCAAAGTTTTACTCAGAAAATATTCTTTTCCACCTAACTAAATACCTAAACTAACTTGGAAACACAGGTTGATTTCTTAATTTAAGTTCCAAATCTTCTCCTGGAAATTGACTGATTTAAAGAAAGTCTCTCTTTTCAAATGAGTCAGGAGCGCAGCGCTCCCACCAAATTGTCCACATGTCTTGTTCCACAAAGTCCTGTCGCCAAACCTGTTCTTTCAACAGCTTAATCATAGTTACATGGGGAAACATAGGGCCTTAACTCAGAACTTAATATTAACAGCACCTTCCTGTTAAAGGTAGGACAATGAAAGGCAGTTTAGAATTCTGCCACTGCTCTCTTGTCTCCTTATCACCCAATCATCTTGCAGCACCTTGAAAGCCAATCGATTCCCTGCTTCATTCCCACCATGCTGGATTGGTACACTCTCCCTCTGATATAAAGGTAGTTACGGATTGAACAGACCAAAATGCAACACAAATGAAGCAAAAATAAAGCATAAGATAAAGGAAACCTGGGAAAACCTGGCACATGTCCTTTGGACGATGTGAGTATAGCCGTGGCTATTCAACACACCCACAGGAAACTTCTTAATTTTTATTATTGCTTTTATTCCTTGTCAGTGAACAGTTTATCTGGGAAACTCCAAATACTTTTATCTGCAAAAGCCGAATTGTCCCATCCTTTTTTGCCCACTTTTGTTCCTAAACCTCTTTCCCTTGTCTTGTTATTTGGTGTGTTTGTCTATTCTTTGTTTTAATGGATTTATTTATCTTAAACATAATTTTCATTTTTGTGGCATTGTCCTTTTTGTTTTGTCATTTTTATGTTTTGACTTTTTCCATCATGTCTGGCAGAAGTGACAGCAGTGATGACGATGTCGCCTGTGTCCAGACACTGTCCCCGCCTCAGAAGAAGCTATATGGTATGAGGAAGGCTTCCAATGTTGCAGGTATTTTCTTGTGAAGGAGCACCATTCTCTAGAGGAGGTTGAGGAGGTGCAGTGCACCTTTTGCAGGAAGGTTCTGTGACGTGGACTATCGACCGTCACATCCCAGAGCTTGGGCGCATCTGTTTTAATAAATCATCTTGTTCATGTGCATTGGGTCAATGTGGATGATGAATACTGGAAGGCTCATTAACAGCACAATCTGAGGATGCATGGGCCATGTTCTCTAAGCCGGCATGCTTCTGCAGGTGCGTCTACTTCCTCTGTAACTCCTTCATCTTCACCTACAGTCACCAGCAGTCAAGCGTCAACTTCTTCCATTGAAGCTCCAAACCCACCAGCTGTTATTTTACTGGTACCCGATTTTTCTGTGTGCAAATGTTTTGCACTTTATGCCACAATTGGGTGGCCCCCGAAGGTGCCACGCTAGCCTATTCGAAAATGGCCATCCCGCAACATCAAGGGGCAGATTCATAGAATTCAGTGCACAAGTGGCGCACGCGGCTGGCGCACAGTGTGCGCGTGCGGCAGTCTGCGCCAGCCGCGTGCGCCAAAACCCATTTCAGCGCACAGCGTATTCATGGATTACAACATCAATAACCATCCGTGGCGTAGAGTGGCGCGGTGATCCTGCAGCAGCGCCAGTTACGCCCCCGACCCCGCCCGTGCACCATGAACAGTGCACAAATCCAGTACGTGGCGCAAAGGCCAGTGGACCAGCATACAGCCCCCCAAACATGAAAACACGTGGAAAACTCCCCGTGCACCCCTTGGAATAAACGCACCCAGGCCAATCGCGTGTAAAACTCCCTGCGCACCCCTCGGAATACACGTACCCTGCTCGCTCCAGCAAAATCGCGTGTCAAACTCCCCGCGCACGCCACTGCATACACGTACCCCACTCGCGCTAATCCAATCGCGTGTAAAACTCCATGCGCACTCCCGAAATACACGTACCCAGGCCAATCGCGTGTAAAACTCCCCACGCACCCCCGAAATACACGTATCCAGGCCAATTGCGTGTAAAACTCCACGCGCACCCCCGAAATACACGTACTCCGCTCGCACAAGGCCTATCGCGTGTAAAACGTGGGAAAAGTCCCCCCTGTAGAGTGGGTTGCCTAAGGGTGAAGGGCTGCCTGCGGGGTATGGGGAGGGTGGATGGGCTGCCTGCGCGTATTCTGGGGGTGCGCGTTTATTTCCACATGCGAAAGGCCTTGGCCGAGCGGGGTACGTGTATTCTGGGGGTGCACGTGGAGTTTTACACGCGATTGGCCTGGGTACGTCCCCTCGCTCCCGGATGATGGCAATTCATGGGAGGGTGGCTGGGCCTTGCGTTGCCGCCCGGTGGAGGCATCCCCACCGCTTTGCTCCACAGCACCCTCTCCGCCCTCTTCTTCACTCGACACTGCGTAGAGGGAGACACAAAACACAAGCATCAGGATATTGTACAATAGTCCCCTAGACAGGAAGCAATAACACATGGGTGGCACTGTCAAACGTCACTTCCATCCTGTCCCTCCACAACACATGGGTCAATGCAGGAAACACACATGCAGAAACAGGCACGGTGCATGCAATCAACATCAGCATCCATGTACAAGGGCCTCTATTGACATAAATGTTGGCTTCAAACTCACATGCATCATGGCTCATACTGATCCCATGCACACACATCACCGGAGGGTCATGCATCAGGGCTCGTACACCACAGACACAGTGGATACAAGGATGACTAGACTGCATAAGTGAATCAACACATCGCCACAGACATGTGTCATGCATCCATGGCGTTTCAAAGTCACACACACGCTTCTCAGACACACAGACAAGTACACCATACATGTACATGAGAGCAGCACCTATCTCTCACACCCATCCATGTCCAAGACCAGAGACAGGTATGCATTCATGTGTGCATTCCGCATGCTGCTCCCCATGATGCATTGGAACACATGCACCATCCATGTGGGTCATGCATGACTGGTCTCACATGCATTGCCATAATGTCCCTGCACACACACATCCATACATGGCCTATGTCACACATACAGGCAAGTAGCTGACTACCAGCACACTGCAACATGTCCTGTTTCACACAGCAATGCATGGCCACTTACCGCTCGACTCCAGACGGGCCTGCATCCTGAGGATCTGGTGGTGAAGCACTGAGCGAATGCGCTCCAGGACCCTCATCTGCTGGGTGTTAAGCAGGGCCCGGCGCCCCACTGCATCCTCTGCCATCAAGAGGAGCCGGGCCTTCTTGAGGGTCCTGGACTTGTAGACCTCCCAGCGCTTCTGGACGTGTCTGATGTTGCGGGGTGTCACCCCCTCCGCGTTGATGGCACCCACTATGTCCGTCCAGATCCTCCTCCGTCCTTCCTTGTCAGCGCACAATGGTGTGAAGAGGGCATCATAATGCCCCAGGACTTGCTCCACCAGGATACCAACTTCATTGGCACTGAAGCTGGTAGCCCTCTGCCTCCCTGTTGGGTGGTTGCTACTGGTGCCAGATGGTGTTGTGTCTGACATGGCAACCCCCGAGGCAGGTGTGGGTGGGCAACTGGGTCCTGGGGCTGGGCTGTGGAGCGATGGTATCCCAGTCGGGAGTCTTCTGTTCCAGCAGGGGAGGACACAGCAACTGGACCCCTGCAGATGGCTGACGTGCAGGCACCAAATTGCAGGGCACGTGGGCAGCAGGCAGGCAGCAGCAGATGGCAGGTGGGAGCGTGCTCGGGGCTCTGGGGGGCAGGAAAATGGCCTTCTGGGCAGGAGCGTGGTCTTCCATTTGGTGTCGCGTGGCCAGCTTGATACAGAGTGATTTGGCATGTGAAAAATGTGCACGTCAGCGTGTAATTCGAGGAAAGGCCCTTAGTGTGTAAGCGCGTCTGTGACGTTAAGCGCGGGCGTTTCCCTGGCATGGGTTGAGGGTCCCACGTGGGTTTCCATCGCTCTGTATGTGCTTTTCATGGAAAGCGGTGCATGTGTTTTCCAGGCGTTGGGGTTCACACTCGATTACTTCACAGCGGGTGGGTGTTGGCTCTGCGTTATTCTTCTACACGCAAGGCAGACGGTGATTCGCACATGCTATTTTTTCCACTGAGGGTGTCCCTGTTTGTCACGTACCCCTTTTCTTCTGGGCATACTAGCCTGCATGTTGATCGCGTACATATTTTTGGGGTTCCTTGCTGGCACAGCGTAATGCATGTGTTTTTTTACACGCACGTGGGCTACAGGGGTTGCTTATCTATTTTTATTTATTTTATGGGATGCGTGACACGTCACTTCTCCTAGGGGGCCATAGAATGGGACATTCATGTAGCTGTATGTATGTGTTTGTTGTCTGCGCACACTTTTGTAATGCGCAGGGACGCTACCGCCTGCCTTCGTGTGGCAGACGTGTTTAGGCCTGTGCGTGTATTTTGCTGTGCGCGGGTTTCCCGTTTTCAATTCCATGAATACGTGTTGTTCGTGTGCGTGTGGGCGTTCCGTGTATTTCCCTGCAGTACTTCCCCAGTTACGCCTTCTTTTTCATGCGTTATTCCCCATTCCGCATGTTACGCCCTGTGTTCCGCCCACTTTTTGGTGTGTGCGCTAAAGTTGTGCGAATTCGTTGTGCGCGTCGTGCACGGCGTTCAAGATGTTGCAATTACGTGTGCGCCTGTGTGTGCCACGCACGGGTTTGGCGCACATCCCGGGGAAAACATGCGTAGGGACTTCCATGAATCGCACGCCATCATTTTCGGCGCACATTTATTCCATGAATCGGCCCCTAAGTGCATTGCCATCGCTAGTTGTTTTTTTTTTAAAGTGGAGATTTTCTCCCCCCCTTTTTTTGAAAAAAAAAACATTATAAAAAAGAACAAATACCTCAAAAAATAAAGGATCCCTTTTTTAAATCCCCTTGTTACCTGTCTGATCCTTAATGTTCTTTCCTTCCCAGTTCCACCCCCTTTTTCCTTCCCCAAAAACGTCTCTTTTAAAGGCCCCCCTCTAAGTTATAAAAATAGACAATAAATAAAAAACACAGACTCATAAATGGATCAATAGCCTTTATATGGCCCATTTTATACAGTATGTGTAAGTAAAAACCCAATTTTTGTGTGTTTCCTATTATAGCTGTGTTCCTGATAAATACCGCCAGCTATAATAATAAAATAAAAAAAGGGGGGCACATCCAAGACTCTATTTTGTCCTCACTCCATCATCCCACGCTCTAAAAAAGTGCTGTCCTCACCATGATTCCCACTACCCTAAATCCCTAAGCACAGCCTATGTTTCTGTGATGGAGTTTCAATTTGTCTATTCCCTGTGCTTATCACCAAGGGTATATTTTTCTTTGCAGTAGCTGCGCCTATACACGCAGTGGGCTATGAAGTTGAAAGTGGTCGATTGGAGCAGGATACGATACCGAAGGCCTCGAGCTTAACATTCGAATGGTGAGTAGACTAAGGGAAATGAGAAACTGAGGGGATGGGATTGTGGTTATTTAAAAAGTAACGAATGTAACGAGAGAAAGTAACAGGGATAATGGGGGAATTTCTTTGTATATAGAGAGAGATAGAAGAGCAGGCCCGAGAGTCCTAACCCCGGGGGTTTTAGAAAATATTGTTTTACAATCCAGCTGGAGTAATTTAGGCTACATGCAGGACAGGTCCGCATGAGATAACAATCTAAACTCCGTAATCAGGGTTATATTAGGGGCAGAGATTAAGAGTGATCACTACACTTTTTATATAAAGAGTCGACTAGTCTGTCTGTGTATTTGTGTGTCAAAACAAGGTCTCGAAGAGCGAGATATGTGTAAGAAAATTGAGAGAAGGTTAAGAAGTCATATTGTTTATCTAGGGACATTTTCAGTACCGACCTAGAATTAGATTTAAATTATTGGAAAATAGAGGTTTTGAGCAGCATTTGTTGCAGCGCGCTCATATTTGTTGTTTTGGTGAAGATATTTTTTATAAGGTCTGGTAAGTATTGACAGTCAATTGGGACCTCTCACAATGGGAGACATTACTCCCCTGATGCATTTATGTAAGACATGGCCAAAGTACATGCCCAAGCTTAAACAGTACAGTGCGGAATGAGTGAAAGGCACAGCAAAAAAGATGTCCATGCCATGGCCATAAGGGGATCACTGTCAAAAGCGGTATTGCAACACATGACCACATACTTGCACGCTGCTAGATGGGTAAAGCATTGAGCAAGTTAGGCAAAAGGAAGACAAGGGCGAACAAGGTAGAAAATACAGGGAATGAGAAAAGAGATTGAAGGAAGATGAATACAAAAGAAAGAGGACATAGTGGCGAGAACAGATGTATCAGGAAGAGCAACAAGGAAAAGAAGAAAGTATGATAACAGGCAGAAGGCAATGGAAGAAACGGATAGGCAAGAAAGGAAAAGAGGAGAGGAGGAGAGGAGGAAGAGCAGAAATTAAGGGACAAAAGGATACAGAGACAAAAGGAAGAAGACGAAAGAACCGCAGGAACAAGAAGAGAGGAGATAAGAGAAGAAGAGGAAAGAGTTAGACGAGAAGCGAGAAAGCAAAGAGAATTAGATGAGGAATTAGAACGAAAGAGGAGGCAGCAGGAGAATGAAATTAATCTCATTCAAAAGGAGTTAGTGAAACCAAGTCCAGCAATACAATGGGGCAGTATAGAGGAGTTCCTCCCATTACAGGGAGCAATGTCAGGGCCATCTAGAGTGACCGTAGAAGAGAATTTTGATATAGGAAGCATCAGAGGTAGGATCGATAAGGCCTATCAAGAGTTAAGGGAATGAAGCAAATCAGGAAGCCGGGGAAAGGGAGAATCAATGCCATATGTGAGCAGGTTAAGATCATTGCCAAAGAGGAGACGGTCAGGAACCATTGTCCCCACTATGGATAGACTGACAATGGGAGCCAATTGTGGGTCAGGATTTGCATAGTTTCCCTATAGTAGGAACAAGACCGCAGTGTATTCCATGGCCACAAATGGATAAGCATAATTTAAGGTGCAAACTCCACAGTTTAAAAGCAGGTGCAGAAAAATGGATTTATGAATTAGAAAAAATGACAGGAGGAACTACTTTTTTTCTTGGGGAAAGAGTTGATGATATTTGGAAGAGAGCAGGTTATTCAAGTGTGACAGCACAGAACACAGCGCACAATGGAGCACTGTTTGATAATTATAGGGCAGGTGTCTGGAGGGCTGTCAGGGTACAGTATCCCGACACATCAGACATGGGTGCAATTATGACACGTAAAATGAAGGAAGATGAAGAACCTCTTGCTTACATTCAGGAAATTCAACTGCGGTGCACTCTTGAAACACAGGAACTGTGGGGAAAAACAGTGGCAATAGTTTACCATATTTTATGTCAGGGGTTGCTCGAGAAGGTACAAAGACAACTCAAGAAGTTAGTGGGAATGGAAGCGAAGCCATGGGCTGAAATACAGTTGACTATAGTGCATCATGGTCGGCTGTTGCAGGAGAAAAATGAGAAGAAAGTGAGCTGGGTAGTCTCAGACAGCCCTTTAAGATGAGTAGCAATAGCCTGGAGATGGATGGGGATGCAGATTGTATTCATACATCAATAATCAAGATGACACAAATAGCTTGGCAAAGTTTGTCTGTTTTAACGTCAAGTATCTAAAACAGGGAGTACAACGAACATCAGCAATCGCTTGATACTCTGACTCTGCTTGCTTCATAAAAAAACTGGGCTTTTGTACCCAAAATTGGTCATCATTGACGTTTTGACCTGCGTCATTACCAACGTCATCCTACGCGGCAAACTACACAAACCTAACGCAGGGTGTGATTGGGTCTAAGTGAAGTTCTAAGTATAAGCTCTATATCTGTATGGAGTAACGAAAGAAGGTGGTAGGATAATTAACATCAGGTTCAGCAACTAAGCCCTCCCCTTAAAATGGCCACTATGAACGTCACTAAATGTACAAAGCCCTATTGGCTACACAAGCTATAGGACCCCCAACTATGTGGTCCCCTACAATTGGTTAGCTCCCAACCCCAATCAATACTTTTCCACCTACATCTTAGCAGCACGCAGACTGAACAACCAGGTGTGGGTGAGCTCGTTTTAGCACCAGCTTCCCACCAATTAGCATATCATCCATCATCACCTCAATGGTCCAGTTTCAATTAGTGCTTTGAAGTTATCCTTCAGTTTGTACTGTGCTCTGAGAATTTTTAACGAGTATGGGCACCAGCCGATCTCCGTGCATAGGTGTGATCATCTCGTTCGTCCAACTTCCTTCTATCGCATGACTGGACACCATTAAATTCAGCCTTTTCGTGTATTTGATTTTATTCTTCAGTAGTCCTCTGACGTCTTTTGTTTTTGCTTGACCTCTCTGAACAGGAGCCTCTGTTCTTTCACGTTAATTGTATCCAATGTCAGTCAATTCCAGTTTGATATGACCTTGGCTTTCTTGGTTCAGTTAACTCCTTAGCTGAGCTTTTATTCTGTTTAATTCAATTGCTTTTCTTAACTGCGACACTGAAATGAGGCCTTCTTGCTTGTTCAGTACTGCTTATATGCATAGTGAAAACATCCATCCTTTATTTGTCCATATGTTTCTATACATCTATATGATGGCACTTGCCGCAGTCTAACTATTCAAAAGCATGTGGCTAGCTTCATGATTGCTTTGCTGCTTCTGTTTCCTTGCATCTGTACACGTTTAAACTAAGTATTTTCATCAGGTTTCTTTATCCCAAGATGTCAATTATCCTTGGTACTTCTTTGTGTTTTATAAATTGTCTGCCTCTCTTGGTCTAGTTATCTTTCTATATAGGTGTTGATTCAACTATGTATGACGTCACCATTCATCTTTGCCATTTAGTTTCTCTGCTTCTTCAGGAATCTTGTTCAGATGGCCTTCATATTGTCTTGTATGCAGGTATGGTTTCCTCAATGGGTACTTTACCTCCCATATTCCCTTAAGTATAGTTATTCTTGTGGGTACTGCACAGAGTCCATGCTCTTCTCTTTGCTGGTTTAATTGTTCAGTATACGTCACATACTTTGGTTCATATTTTTTCAGGTAATGTATGCGGGGCAGTTGGACTGGGGTACTTGGCTCCTCCTCTACACTCCCCTCTGGGTGATTTATCATCCACTCTCACATCTTTTATATCTAGACATCCTGGTCTGAAGAAATGCTTCTTAGGGATCCATATTTGTATGACTCCTTTCAAGCATCCAGCTGATTTCACATGCTCATCCTTGTTCCATGTCATGAGCATGCACTGTCCACTTGGACTGCAATAGATCCATCTTCCCACATACTTCTTATGGTTCTTTGGATACAGGAACTTTGTTCCCTCAGATGCATTAATACTGGCTTTTACAAAGTCTCTGATTTCTTCATCAGTCATATCTCTAGGCTTCCATCCAGGTTCAACATCGATCATGATCTTTATCCTTGTGGCTTTCTTTGCTGTTTTCTTACATTGTGAGATTATTATCTTGATCACACAGAATCCAAGCATCACTAATAATAACAAAGCTCCAAGAAATTTGAACATATCTGCCATCCATTGTGGAACCCATGAGAAGAGTGATCCGAACCAGCTGTCATCAGCAATGTCTTCTACCTCTTCTATCATCTGGCCATGGAGTTTTGTCAGCATGTCTATGGCCTCTGTCAAGGTTCCATTCTCTTCATCACGAGAAGGTATACATGTGCAACATGATTCTCACATTTTGGCACAAACACCTCCATCCACAGCTGTGATCATGTCCAGGACGTACCTGTTCTGGAGAATCATCAGTCGTATGGCTCTCATCTCTTCTCTGATTGTATTGAATCCCTTTATGGTAGTATTAATCGTCTGTAGCAATTCCCATTTGGTGATTTGAAGCCACTTGGTATTTGCTCCAACCTGGATCCTTGGCATGAAGATCAACGTGAACACTGAAGAAGTCCAGCTGAACAGTCTGTGTT
The DNA here is from genome assembly GCF_040938575.1 of Ambystoma mexicanum. Lineage (NCBI taxonomy): Eukaryota > Metazoa > Chordata > Amphibia > Caudata > Ambystomatidae > Ambystoma > Ambystoma mexicanum. The sequence goes on from NC_090931.1 coordinate 84,024,951, forward strand.
CATATGGAATAGCATCAAAGGCTTCTATTGATTTGGCAGAGAAGTAGTTCTCTCTCTTTATTCGACTCTTCTTCCTCAGATGAGCATCTGCTTTCGGCAAACTATTAAGGTTCAGGTCACCTTTAGGAATCACCAACGCAGGAACATGGACATTCACCAATGTGCAGATTCCGCCCCAATCTTTGGGCAGTCTGATGTAGGCCTTGGATCCACAAGCCCAATAATGATCCATGATTACTGCTGTTCCGATATTCATTCCTGGTGCATCAAAGATTCGCCCACAGTTCTGATTCTCCCCTATTTTTCTTGTACCATTATTCCTGAACCACAATTTAGAACTCTCCAATGGTACTATCTGCAGGGGTCCTCCTCTGTCTTTGACCCATGTCAGTAGTTTAGCAGGTTTTGGCCATAATGGTTTACACAACATTTGTGCATTCTCGATTGTTGGTTGGTAGTGACCCATTATTACCCAGTCTCTGCAGATCACTACTTCTTCCTCCCAGCCATCTGGTGATAGAACAGTTCCCCAAATCTGCATCTGGCCTCTGTTTTTCCATCTACGGATGTCTTCTGTAGATATGTTTGGAACTTTCAGTTTTTTATTTAATTCTCTTTTTAATCCAGTTCCTTTTACTCCAGGTTTCTCGCATCTGATCACAAGATTGTTTGTCTTGGCATTGTTTCTTGTCTTTATATCTTGAACATAGTCATCTTCATTTGGATCTGTCCATTCAGTTGCCCATTTGAGAGAGGCTGTTCTACCCATGAACCTGCCTCTTATACTACAGAAAGCTAGGTGCACTATGCAGTGCGCAGTTAGGACATCTATTTCAATAGCTAAGCAGATCTTTGACTTCCCCATGCTGTATGGCAGGAGTGCACATACGAAGCATTCTTCATCTGACATCCTTCTTCCAACTTCTTTCATGTGTTGGTACCATATGTTGTTTCCCAAGTGTGCTGTGCTGTCCAAATAATCATTTAGTTCATAATGATCTTGTTGGGTGCTTCTTTTGGTTCTCAAACTCTTCATGTAGTTTTCTATGACTACATCTCTAAATGTATCAACATAGCTTCTTCTGGCTGGTTTGTTTGCAGGAACATCCATCCAGGTTCCCTGTGTAGAAGAAAGTTCAACAAGTCTTTCTCAATCCATCTGTCTTTTTCTAGCAGCAGCTAATGATGGCCATAAAGATTCTGCTATAATCTGTATGCGTGACTTTTCTTTGGGACTTGTGTTTGGGCCTATTGTCACTGGACCAGGTGTGTCTGCATGCATTATCTGTGTGGGCCCAACCTTTATTACTTTGCCTGATCTGTTGACCATGTCTCCGGCGTTTAAAAGCATTTTCTGAAACAAGTGCTGTGTGTGATTGATTACTAACAACATCCATTTCAAGCTCAGGTATCTTCCCCTCTTTTCTTGGGACAGGAATAACTATGTAGGGTTTAGGCTGCCTTGTAGTTGCCACGCTCACCTTTTCCTTCTGCTCAGAAACATGAACAGGAGTCTTGGCCCCATGTGCTCCTATATACAATGCATTTCTCACTGTCAGTGAAAGCAATATGAGTATAAATATAATGCATGTGTAGATGACACAGCGGTATGTCACCTTGCAACATCTGGTTCTTGGACAATATGTGCATCTGTCCTCATGGGGCAAAACACCGTTGCTGTTAAAATTCCTCATCTCGATCATTTGATGCTAGGGAAAAAACAAATTTTAATAGCTCTGCATTTTTAGATTGCTTTCTGGAAGCTGTTGTCTTCATTCAGCATTCGTCCTAGATCAACTATCTGGTTTCTGTATACTTAAGAAATTATTTTATCTTTCTCTCTGGAACCTGTTTTTCCACCAGTCGGGATGCAAATGTTCCTTTATCGTGAAGGAAAATGACCTCTGAGTTCTGCTTCATATATCAGCTCCCAAGCAATGCTTCGAATCAGCTTCAGTCCAGATGACATGTTGCTTCCCTGTCAGCATGAACAAAAAGTTTTGTCTTTTATTCACTTCCTTGATCTGTCCCTCGGAGGAACGTTTCTACACCGCTCTGTGATTTCTTTCAGAATAGATGCTCACCTGGATGATAATACCTTCCAAGATTACATTCAAGTTTGCAGTGTTTCTTGGATCTCTCAGAAAAGTTATCACATCCGTGTATCTTCCAACAAGATGCGGGTATTCTTCAATTAGACGAAAGAACACCAAACTGACCAGTCTATGTGCTGCGTCAGGTGATAAGCGCATTTGTGTTTTCTTCACTGTACCCAGGCAATGTTAAGAATTCTTCAGTGATGATTATAAGCAATCTTCAGGATCTCGAATAAAAGCTGGAATGCAGCAAGTTCTCCCCACCAGTGACGGATAAGAACGTAACACCAACTCAAAATACGTAAGTATGTTTCTGGAAAGGTCATCACTGGGTAAAACCATGAGTAGATCCAAACAAGAACTTTGTGTGGAAAGAATCAAAGTATTGTACCTTCTTCCAATTGCTGTATCCACGATCAGCATCTGGCATATTCTTATTCTTATCAAGGCTTCAAGTATGCCTTGGTCCAAAGTCAATAAACCTTTCTCACTTTTCTTGTTATCAAGGCTTAAGCATGCCTCAGTCCAAAGTCAATAAGCTACTGTGGCTTTAAGAATGCAGATCTTCCTTTAACTCTGCAACTAAGATGCACATAGTGTGTGAACATGTCCTTTGACCCTTTTATTTATAGCTCAAAAGGGAGTGTCCATAATCAAGCCACAGTCCAAGTAAAGGGTTATTTACACTTTCCACTTGTCAGGTTATGCGGCATTCTTCGTCATAGATCTCATCTGCATGTGCTGTGGTTCTTCCCCGATGATTGTAGTTTCTTCGTGTAGTGGTATGGGCAGAGGGGCTTCTCCAGAGTAGATCTTTTTATCTCCCATAAAGATCCAAGCGTGCCTACCCTGTAATTTGACAGCAGATGGCGTTACGTCCTCAACGACAAAAGGACCGGTGAACCTGGGCTCGTCCCACTTTTTCCTTGTGTGGTTACGAACTAGGACCGCATCTCCGGGTTAAAGTTTGGGAAGATGAAATTCCGGAGGTTGCGTTGTTGAAGCATATACTTCTGTGTTCTGTACTGCCCTACACCCTCGTCTCTGCAACTGCCCTGAAATTACAGAAAAAGTGGAAGTCATACAGTTCAAATAGTTTTGCAATTCCAATCCTAAAACTTCTGACGTCGGCTGAGCATCACTTCTAACTCGGGATGGAGGCATTAAGGGTGTTCTCATTCACCTTCCTGTCACAATTGCGTGAGACGTAGGATGGTGGTCAGAACCTGGTTGGTTCCTCAATGCATATAATGTCAGTGGTAGGCAATGCAACCACCCTTTCTTCAGAGTAAGTTTCAACTTGGCTATTATTTCTTTTAACAGGCCGTTGAGCTTCTCCCTATTTCCTTGTGGATAGTAAGCCAAAGAAAACTTGTGCTTTATACCAAGCAACAAGCTGACTTGCTTGAAAACTGTGTTAACAAAATGAGGTCCATTATCCGATCTCATTACCTCGCACAATCCCCATCTAGGAAATACTTCTCACGCAAAAAATGTGGCTGCACAGGTAGAGTCTGGGTATGTGCATGGACTTGCGTCTATCCATCTAGAGAAAGAACACACTACAACAAGCATGTATCTATATCCATTGCATGCAAGTATCATGTCGGCATAGCCAATATGCAAGTGCTGAAAAGGGCCATTGGGTCATGGAATGACTCCCCTCACTATGCGCAGTGTATGCCCAGCCGTGAATTTTGGCAAACAATGCAATTTACCATAAGAAATGCAACATGTTCCATTAGGTTTGGCACAAACCAATCATCAGCAATAGTTACAGCAAGATTCTCCCTAGTTGTATGCGCTGGGTAGTGTAGCTGTTCTAGCGCCACGCTTAATAAGGCTATAGGCATCACTGGTTTACCAGTGCTGTCTTGTTGCCACAATGCTTCAGAGGGGTATAAAGAACACCCTCTTCGCTTCCACAAATTCTTTTCCTCTTGCGGTACCTCCCCTTGGAGCACCATTATCTGTCTTTTAGGCATATGATTTATATCCTCCACCCACAATCATCATTTCTTTCATCTTCTCATTCACATCAAGGGTCTCAACATTCATCATCCCTATATTTGTATTTTCTATGCGCTAGGGTTCAGCATCTACTGCTTGATTTCTGTGCAAGATAAAATCTGTCCCTTTCGTGTGAGCTGCGCATTTAACAACTGCTATGCCCACTGGGAGTTGTAGTGCCCTAATAAGCCTGTCCAATAAGGCTACATGCTGCACTGGCATGCCATCCGCTCGGAGGTAGCCCCTCCTTTTCCAGTGCGCTAATACTGCATGCACCATCGACATGACATAGGCAGGGTCGCTGTACACTGTTACTTCCTGGTCTGCTTGATACCGGATCGCAAGTATCAACACCAATAATTCTGCAGCTTGTGCTGAATAATGAGATGGCAATTGAGTACTAACAAGCACTCGAAATTCTCCATTTGCCAGATGTTTCACCACAGCGGCACCTGTGTATCTTTGTCTATCATTTTTATTGATTCTCGAAGACCCATCAATGAAAGCAATGTCTCCACCTGCTAGTGCATTCTTCTTTACTCTAGGGAGCTCATCACAGAACTCTTCATAGTTTGCGCAATCGTGCATGGGCTCTCCGTCTGTGACTGGCTCAGCTATAAACATGGCAGGGTTCACTATTTTATATCGAACTAATTTAATCGCTGGATTTGATATGACTACCTCATAGGCAGAAGCCCTTTGAGAAGTCAACGTGCCTTTCGGTTTTTCCAAAATGGCAAATAGTGCATGTTCAACAAATAACGTCACAGAACATCCCGTCACTATGCTTGTAGCCTTTTCTATGGCGAACGTGGCAGCTGCCAAATTTTGTTCGCATGGAAAGTGACCTCTCATTACTGCGTCTAATATTCCACTGTAATATGCAAGGGGCTTGTACCCCAATGTGGTTCTCTGTGTGAGTACTGCTGTCACAAAAAGTACCATCTGTATGCGAGAATAAAAAGAATTCATCTGCATAATTGGGGATCAATAGAACTGGGGCTGTGCAGATTGCTTTTTTCAATTCATCAAACCCTTCTTCCATTGCCTTAGTCCGCACAATTTTTTCTTGCGTTGTCTGTGCTTTCCTCAAGGCCTGTAAGAGAGGCTGTGTATACAAGCTGTAGTCAAAGAACCATGCCCTGACATAATTGCATAGTCCCAGAAAACTCTGCATCTGTTTTTATCGTGTGTGGCTTATCTGTTTCTAAAATGGCCTCAGCTCTTTCAGGGGTGATCTTCTTTCCCTCATGTGAAATTAATTGGCCTATGTGCAACACTTCTTGTTGACAATATTGTAACGTTTCTTTGTCAACCTTATATCCTTTGTCAGCAAGTATAATCATCAGCTGAACAGAATCGCGTCTGCACTCTTCCTCTGTGGTGCTGCAAACTAAAATGTCATCTATGTAATGTATTGCAGCACAACGCTTTTTAAAGCAATATTGCTCAAGTCCATCTGGAGGATTCTGTTGAAAATTGATACAGACTCACAGTACCACTGGGGCAGCCTTGTGCTTTTTAATTGCACTTGTCTAAAAGTAAGCAATGTCAAATCTTGTGAGTCTTTGTGCAATTGGATTGAGAAAAACGATTTTTTAAGTCAATCACCGTGAAATATCGTGCATCAACAGGTATATTACATAGAATTGTAGATGGGTTTGGGACTAGTGGGAACACGACATCTAAAATTTGATTTATTGGTCTCAAATCTTGTATTAGCCTCCAAAACCCCCCTTAGATTTTTTGATAGGATAAACTGACGTATTACAGAGTGATTCTGACGTCACTAAAATACCTTGGTCCATCATGGCGGAAATTGTCTTGAAAATGCCTTCATCTGCCTTTCGAGACATGGGATATTGTCATGCTTGAGGTAAAATTGCTCCTGGTTTCAATTCAATCTTCACCTCCCCAACCCCTTTCAGTACGCCTACATCGTAGGGACCAGTGATCCATAATGAAACTGGCACTTTCGCCATATCTTCATAAAAATATTCAGGACGCTTCTGTGCTAGCATCATATTCTGGGGAACTTCTCTCTTGATCGCCTTTACCCAATAAGTAATGCACATTTGAAATATCACAAAATCATCAGAGAGGTAATATCCAACCAATTCTTCATCAGCGACATCAGTCACTCTGCAGCCCTCCTCGATGGCAATTATTGGCTCCATCGTCTACCCTTATCATTAGTTGCATCAAGTAAAGCCATATTTCCTCGGACTATAGCTGCTTCAATGTCTAAGGGAAAAATGTACCCCTCCACTTCATCCATGGGTATCTGAGGCCTAAATAGAAACTCATCTGGTATCCTCATGGTTCTACCTACTAGACCTGGTAGCCATGTTAACGGAATACGTATCCCATAATGGAACACCTCAGGTTCAAGCGGTATCGCCCGAGGAGTTATCTGCCCTGCGAATGCCATGAATATTTTGCACACGTTTGAATAATGCATTACCGTTGTTGAGCATACTATGCCTGTGTCTGTAAACGAAATGGTCATATTCAATTGTGTCATCAAATTTCATCCTAATATGTTGACAGGTGTTTGCCTCAAATAAAGCAGTGGCACCTTCATATCTCATTCTCCTATGGAGACTGGTAATTCTTCTGTGAAAGGAACTCAACTTGTTTCTCCTGTAAAACTCTGAGTATTCATCGCCTTGCCAGATATAAAAAAATGTGCCCTCCCGAATACACAAGCGTGTTCAACCCGTGTCTACTAAGAACGAAAAAGCTTTGCCGCCTATATTTACGTCTATCCTCGGTTCCTCATGAGGATTCAGCGTTATAGATAGGACTGAACACATCAGGTCTCCCAGTGAGCTGTCCTATTGCGGGTACAGTCTAACTCCATCACTCGTGAATGGATTTCCTCCATCAACAGTGACACCTCCTATTCTACGAGTCATTGGTGGTTCTGTGTTTGTGTTCTGCTTAAGTTTCATAGGAGATTGCTGTGATTGTCCTTGCGGTTGGATACCTGCCATTTGCTGTGATTGCAAGCCTAACTGCACTCTCGTCGCTTGATGCTGCACTGTTTGATTTTGCGCAAATCCATTTCCGCTCTGCTGCAAATATGCAGGTGGATTTGGCATTCCCTGTCTTGAAAACTGATCATTCTGCACCATCCCTTGGCTTCTACACATACGGGCCATAGGCCCTGTCTTTCCGCATGTCCAACGTATAGGCGGTGATCTCCCCATCTGCTGGTATTGCATGTTCTGATTACCGTTTTGCATATTCTGAAAATCTCCCTGACTATTCTGCCAATTCCCTTGATTACCTTGCCAACCTCTTCCCCGTGGAGCATGTCCACTATTTGTCTGATCAAATTGTCTTGGGTTATTTTCTCTTGTGGCATGTTCACTGCCTGCTGCGAATTTGATCCATCTACGCTAGTTAACATTGCCCCTTCAATGGCGTACTTGGACAGTTTTTTTGGAACCAGCTTTTCTTCATCACCTTTTCGCGTATCGTTTTTTTTGCGATTCTTTTCCTGCAGTAGTCTGCAGTAATGTGCAATGGTTAACTGGATTTCCAACCACGGTTTGGCTTCTATACCCACTAATTTCTTGAGCTGCTTCTGTACTTGATCTGGCAGCCCTTGGCATAATATATGATAAAATACAGGTATAGATTTCCCCGAAGCCTCCCTAGTCTCGAGCGTCCAGGCGTCTTGGAAATTTTGAATGTAAACTAACAGATCATTTCCTTCCTTCATCTTTTTTGGCAATATAGCTCCCATATCGGTCGTATCTGGTTATAGTACTCATAGGGCTTTCCAAAATGGCGCTCCATCATGCGTGGTGTTGACTATAGTCACACCAGGGTAGCCTGACCATGTCCATACATCATCAGCTCTCTCACCAAGTATGACGATCAGAAGACGTTTAATATCCTCTATCGCTAATGTATTCCCTCCCGTCATTTTTTCTAACTCATGTATCCATTTTACAGCACCGGAAGTTAAACTCGGGAATTTGCACTTTAAATTATCTCTGTCCATTTGGGGCCACGGTCTGTAGTGCAGCCTGGCCCCTCCCTTTTCTAGCAAGGGGAATTGTGACGCCCCAAACTCATTCTCATCTCTCATCATTTGTCTATCTACCGCCGGTGTAATATTCTCACATCGCCGTCTTCCTGGCAATGATCTTAACCTGCTTACATAAGGTGGGGGTCCCCCCTCCCCCTTAGCGTGGGGTTGCCCCTTATGTCAGTCTGACTGTGTCAGTGGACCTGGTGCCTTAGACAGGTATTTTTACATCTGACCACCTTACTCCCTTATCCATAGGTGAATATCCCTCTGGACCACATACATTACTTCTCTCTTCCCTTTTGAAGGTTTCCCTTTCTTCGTCTGATACTTCTTGTACCCAACTTGTGCGACTTCTATCATCATCATCTCTATTTAATGTAAGTCTGTCTAAATACAGCTCCTTGTTCTCGCACTACAGGAGGCTTCCTCCATGTCATACAACTGAGTGCTCTTGAGACGATAATTTTTTCCCTTACCTTGTGTTTCTTTCTGGGCTTGCATTTCGTGGTATACTTTGTCGATCGCTTCCCCAATACTCCACGAGTCAAACTCGTCTTCTAGATTTACTCTAGACATACCTGGTAATGACTCAGATTCAGTAAAAATTTCCTCTATGTCTTCGCATGCTACCTGTGGATTGGGATTTCTTAGTTCCCTTTCCAAATAATCGAGATCGCATGCTCTCTGCCTTCTTTTACGTTCCATGTCGTCATCGACTTCTCAGCGCTTTCTCACTTCTTCTCTCACTCGGTCTTCCTCTTTCTTTTTCATATCCCTTCATTCATATGCCCATCATATCTCCTCATCCCTTTGTCTCTGTATTATTTTCTCTCTTATCCTTTCCTGTTCATCATCTTCTATTCCTTTTCTGTTGTCACGTTTACTTTGCTCTTCTGCCCTCTCTTGTTTTTTTAGCTTGCTCATCTTGATATAACTGTTCTCGTCTTTTTCTGTCCTTTCTTTTCATTCCCTCATCTTTCAATCCTTCTTCCCTTTCGTTGTCTTTTCTGTCTTGTTCGTCTTGATCTCCTCTTTGTCTTACATCTTCGATACTTTTGCCATCGAGTTTAAGTAAAATCTGACCTTCCGTCCATTCATGTAAGAACGTTATCTCATCAGTTTTATCCTTGTCTCCTTTCCATCTCTTTATTATTCTCTTTATATCTACAGATGCACTTGCTCGATCCCTTCTCTCCTTATCGAGTCTCTCTAGTGCATTGGGACTTTGGAGGTTGTATCTTTCTCAGTATCTTTCTCTAGGCCGTCGTCACTACTTTACATAGGTGACTCATATGATGGATTGCTATATCCCGTCACTGGTTTAAGTTCCCTTAATGGGTATAACCCTTCGTCATTCTTAGTTTTGTCTTTTATTTCAGATGGAGCGGGCAGTGCAGAAGGCTCTTCACCCCCTTTTTGAATGTGTTGATTATCCAATCTAAGGAGGCTCCTCCTCCTTTTCTTGTTCATACATTTTCAAAGCTCTAGACTCGCTAGGCACTTTTCTAACTTTTTTCCTGTGTACGCTGCATGCAAATATGTCGCTGCTTCTAGAATGTCGAATAACCTTCCGTTACTCGACACCACCAATCATCTTGCTTTTTGTCGAGGATTAAAAACCCTGCTTTTCTAGCTGCGTTCCTTTCTGCCCGCCTCCTCAGCGCCAAGATGCCCCCGGGTGTACGTACGCTTTAGAAGTTTTGTTAACATAACATAACAGAACTACCTTTGATAATGATCTGCCTTGTGGCCATGGCATAAACATTTTAACTGCGGTTCCTTTAACACACTCTGCGCTGTATTAAGTTTAAGTACGTGCTTCGGTAGCTGTTGGCAAAGATACATTAATGGAGTAACTTCTTACATTTTTAACCTTCACCTTTCTCTTTGCTAGCACTCGCTTATGCTTAAATTACAGTTTCCAAATTACGTCTTGATCAAGATACACTTATGAGCGAGCACCAATCGTTGCAAGCTCCAATCCCGTCAAAACACTTTAATTAATTGCTTTAATCTTGCTAAAAAACAACAATCAAAGTTCAATTTCAAAACAATCAATTTTCGTGTCTCAACTTCACGCTTCTCTGTCACATAAAAAAATGTTTTTTCATCTCTGACATCATCACACCTTTCAATCACATAAAACAAACAGACAGACTTAACCGCCCACATGTACTGATCACAATCTTCTTCTTAAGACTCGTCTTGTCCTCTAAAATTGCTCTGATTGGAACTTAAACCTATCTCTTTCTGGATCGTCTTTAATTGATCCTGTCTCCTACTTCATCTACTTTATGGCACTCTTTAAAGTCTAGGAACAGGGTGTATTCTCTCATCGTGGCATCACTCACAACTATTCTTTTTTATATATTGCTCGGCCACACGCAAGTCAATATCTTGTTTCCCATATACATATATATTACACTCTTTCTCTTGCGTTATATTCCATCACACCTCCCTCCGTTACTCTCCGTTATTTACTATGCATGCATCCCTTTGCCACACTCTTTGGTCTATTTACTCACTGTTTGCATGTTTTTCTTCTTCAGACCCTCAGGATCACTGCTTTTGTTACTGCCGCTTCGGGCCGCTTTTTTCGATCCGCTTCTCGTATATGTGGGAAGGGGTTCTATCTGAAAATAGGGATCCTGTCAAAATGTCCCTTGCAAGGAGTTGTCTATTCTATCCACTTCTACGGGGAGCTTCTCATCCTGTCAGCCAAATGGCAAAGGTCGTGCGATATTGCTGAGACTCTAAAGTTACTTATGTCGACGGCCAATGGTTATCTTATCTAACCATCCTATCTCTGCTACCACGTGAGCTGGGTGGTCTCAGATAGCCCTTTAATATGAGTAGCAATATCCTGGAGATGGATGGGGATGCAGATTCTATTCATACATCAATAATCAAGACGACACAAATAGCTTGGCAAAGTTTGTCTGTTTTAATGTCAAGTATCTAAAACAGGGAGTACAACGAACATCAGCAATCACTCGATACTCTGACTCTACTTGCTTCCTTAAAAAACTGAGCTTTTGTACCTAAAATTGGTCATCGTTGACATTTTGACCTGCATCATTACCAACTTCATCCTACGCGGGAAACTACACAAAGTATAAGCTATATATCTGTATGGAGTAACGAAAGATGGTGGTAGGATAATTAACATTAAGTGGGGCAACTAAGCCCTCCCCTTAAAATGGACACTTTGAACATCACTAAATGTACAACGTCCCATTGGCTACACAAGCTATAGGACCCCCAACTACGTGGTCCCCTACAATTGGTTAGCTCCCAACCTCCATCAACCTTTTCCACCTACGTCTTAGCAGCACGCAGACTGAACAACCAGGTGGGGGTGAGCTCATCTTAGCACCAGCTTCTCACCAATTAGCATACCATCCATCATCACCTCGATGGTACAGTGTCAATTAGTGCTTTGAAGTTGTCCTTGCGTTTGTACTGTTCTGTGAGAATTTTTAAGGAGTATGTGCACCAGCCGGCCTCTGTGCGTAGGTGTGATCATCTTGTTCGTCCAACTTCCTTCTATCACATGACTGGACACCATGAAATTGAGCCTTTTCGTTTATTTGATTTTATTCTGCAATAGTCCTCTGACGTCTTTTGTTTTTGCTTGACCTCTCTGAACAGGAGCCTCTTTTCTTTCACGTTAATTGTATCCAATGTCAGCCAATTCGGATTTGATAAGACCTTGGCTTTCTTGGCTCAGTCAACTCCTTAGCTGAGCTTTTATTCTGTTTAATTCAATTGCTTTTCTTAACTGCAACACTGAAAGGAGGCCTTCTTGCTTGTTCAGTACTGCTTATATGCGTAGTGGAAACATCCATCCTTTATTTTTCCATATGTTTCTACATATGTATATGTTGTCGTTTGCTGCGGTCTAACTATTCAAAAGCATGTGGCTAGCTTCATGATTGCTTTGCTGCTTGCGTTTCCTTGCATCTGTACACGTTTAAACTAACTAGGTATTTTCATCAGGTTTGTGGCATAAGTCTCTTCATCTTGATCCCAAGATGTCACTTATCCTTGGTACTTCTTTCATACATTGTCTGCCTCTCTGGTCTTGTTATCTTTCTATATAGGTGTCGATTCAACTTTGTATGACGTCCCCGTTCATCTTTGCCATTTAGTTTCTCTGCTTCTTCAAGAATCTCGTTCAGATGGCCATCATATTGTCTTGTATGCAGGTATGGTTTTCTCAATGGGTACTTTACCCTCAATATTCTCTTAGGTATAGGTATTCTTATGGGTACTGCACAGAGTCCACACTCTTCTCTTTGCTGGTTTTATTGTTCAGTATACGTCACATACTTTGGTTCAGATTTTTCAGGTAATGTAGGCAGGGCACTTGGAGTGGGGGTACTTGGCTCCTCCTCTACAAAAGACAAGCTTAGAAAACTTGAGGAAGCCAAGTTAGTACAGAAGAAATTGTCAAAATATGCCATAGAAGGGGTGGTATTGACAAGCAGAGAAGGATTGGGATACAGCAAGCAGTGGGTACATCACAGGCGAATAACCAATGCCCGATAGGCCAAGAAGGTTATGGGTTTGTACCACAAGGTAGAGGTATGGGTTACAGAGGAAGGGGTGGATTTCAAAACAACCAAGGTGGGTTTCAGAATGCACAAAATGAGAATCAGAATGCGAAGGACAATTCAACCAAGGAGGACTAATCAGATGGGCGCCCCCTATATGCTGGACACATTGCACACACATGCGGGAGTCAAGGGTACGTACAAAATGGCCAATTCTCAAGAGGGGGGACAGCTTATGCTCCAGCATATAGCTCACAAGCTAGGGAAGCGTTCAACCAAAATCAAACAGTATATCAGGCACACGTGCTGCAAATACAACAGGCACAGCAACCACAGCAAGTACCATTGAATCCACTGCAAGGGCAGTTGCAGCATGCCTCCATGCAGATACAGCAGAATGCAAACACAGGACAATTATTGACACCTGGAATAGGGGGGCTCACTGTGGTAGGAGGAAATCCTTTCACGGGTACAGAGGTATGCATGTATCCACAATAGGACAGCTCACAGGGTGACTTGATGTTTTCAGTACTATCAGTGACACCAGGCCCCCAAGAGAAACCAAGGGCCGATAGGAGGCAAATCTTTTTCATTTCTAGTAGATACTGGAGCTACACGCTCATGTATACTAGAGGGTAAATATCTGATGTCGGGAATTGCCATGAATGCTCAAGGGTTCTCTGGAGCTACGAGTTGAGTTCCTTTTACTAATGAATTACCAGTCTCTATAGGAGAATGTGGCATGTCTGTTCCACTGTTGTATTCACTGCAGACACCAGTTAAAATTTTGGGAAGACACTTAATGACAAAGCTTAACATGACAATTTCTTTCACTAATGAAGGCATAGTGTGTTCCACTCCTGGAATACATTACATGAATGTGGGAAAATCTATATTGGCATTCACAGGGCAGGTGGCTCTGCGAGGTGTACCGTTGGGAAGAACTATGAGGATACCTGACAAATTCTTTTCAGACCAGAGATACCTATGAACGAAGAGCGTTATCAGACTATCCCCTAGAGTTAGATGCAGCCATAGTACGAGGGGAAATGGCAATGCTCGAAGGAACGGATGATGAGGGTAGACCGTGGAGAACAGTGCTTGCCATGGGAGAACGGTGCAGATTGACTGACGTCACTGACAATGACATGTTCGGGGATGACCCAACAGATGATAAAGCGGTGTTCTTTAAGAGCATTATATATTGGATTAGAGTAGAGAAAAGGGAAATCCCACAGCGCATGGCAATAATGCGGCAGTGCCCAGCATTTTTTGATGAAGACTTGGAGAAAACGCCAAACGTCTTAGGGGAGGTTAAAATAAAACTGAAACCAGGAGCAATTTTACCTCGAGCAAAACAATACCAATGGCCCTTATTACAAGTTTGCCAGTCCGGGAACTACGATACCGGTAAACTTGCTGGTACCGTAGATCCCGGACCGACAAACTATGAGTTGTGCTTGTGGGTACCTTTCTGCCCGCCAGGTCTGAGCGGGCGGGCAGAGCGGCACCCGCGACCATAGCATGTAGGATGCACCGCCACCGTTTATAACGGTGCCTGTGCATCCGGCCTCCGCATGGGAATGGGGAAGAATTTTTCCCGGCACCCAGGAATGGGCAAATACCTGGTCCAGCAAGGCCGTAATGACCCAGTAATTGCCCATTTCTGGGTGCCGGAAAAAATAAAATACCAGCGGCAGCCATGCCTGTATTACAGGCACAGCTACTGCCAGCCTCCTAAGAAAGGCCCAATGTCTCAAGAGGCTGACGAGGGAATTTTGAAGACTATTTCAGCACTGATGGAACAAGGTATCCTGGTGCCATCAAAAACATTGTGTAATACTGTGATGTACCTTGTGAAGAAATCAAAGGGAGGGTCATGGAGATTCAGGACATGAGACCGATTAACCAGGACATGAGACCGATTAACCAGATTGTAGATGCAGAGTTTCCTTTAGTTCCTAATCCTCTGATGATACTATGCAATATCTCAGTAGAAGCGCAATATTTCACTGTGATTGATTTGAAAAAACAAGTTTTTCTCAATCCAGATGCACAATGACTCACAAGACTTGACTTAATTTACGTTTCGACAGACTCGCCTGAAACATACAAGGCTGCCCCAAGGGTACTGTGAGTCTCCATCTATCTTTAACAGAGTCCTACAGATGGAGCTAGGCAATGTTGACTTAAAGAGGACTGTGATACAGCACGTAGATGACATTTTGATCTGTAGCACAACAGAGGATGAGTGCAGACACGACCCAATTCAGTTAATGACTATCCTAGCAGACAAGGGATACAAGGTACACAAAGAGAAGCTACAGTATTGTCAAGAGGAAGTGTTGTACATAGGATAGTTGATTTCACATGAGGGAAAGAAAGTGACACTTGAAAGGGCTGAGGCGATCATGAAGACCGCAAAACCGCATACAGTAAAGCAGATGCAACAGTTTTTGGGACTATGGAATTATGTAAGAGCATGGGTTTGACTATAGTTCATACACAAGACCTCTTTTGCAGGCTCTAAAGAAAAGACAAGTAAACAAGGAGAAAACAGAATGGGTTGAGGAAATGGTGGAAGGGTTTGAAGAGTTAGAGAAGGCAATTTGTACTGTTCCTGTTTTAGGGATTCGCAATTATGCTCAGGAGTTTTTCTTATTCTCGCACAGGAATGGGACAGTTATGACAGCAGTGCTTACACAGAGGACAACATTAGGTTACAAACCTCTGGCATATTACAGTGGGATTCTAGACCCAGTTATAAAAGGACATTTTCCTCGTGAACAGTCATTAGCAGCCACCACGTTAGCAATTGCAAAGTCTACAAGTATTGTAATGGGCTGCTCTATGATGATTTTTGTAGAACATGCTTTATTTGCCATTTTAGAGAAACCCAAAGGCACATTGACATCTCAGAGAACTTCTGTGTATGAAGTAATGATCTCAAATCCAGTGATTAAAATTGTCAGTTGTAAAATAGTGAATCCTGCCACATTTGTAGCTGAACCAATGGCTGAAGGCGAGTATGTGCATGACTGCGCGAATTATGTGGAGTTTTGTTATGATATACCACAGGTAAAGGAAAATGCGTAAGCAGGAGGGGAAATTCTCTTTATAGATGGTTCTTTGAAAATTGATCAAACAAGTGGAGAAAGGCATTCTAGTGCTGCAGTAGTAATCATATAGCAAATGGTGAGTTTGAGATTATAGCTAGTGCAAGACTACCATCTCACTTTTCTGTGCAAGCTGCAGAATTGGTAGCGCTCATTGTCATGCTCGAGAATCATACAGGGCAGGAAGTTATGGTGTATAGTCACTCCACCTATGTGACATCAACTGTGCACACAGGGCTAGCATGGTGGAAAAGGATGGGCTACCTCCGAATGGATGGCACTCCAGTGCAGCACGCATCCTTATTGGACAGGCTTCTTAAGGCACTACAACTCCCAGTGGCCATTGCGATAGTTAAATGCACAGCGCATACTGGGTGAACTGACTTTATCTCTTGCATGAATGAAGCCACAGACGTAGAGGCCAAGAGGGTTGCATATTCACCAGATATTTCATGTTTTGATACTCCAGGTGTTAAGGAAAAGGTAGTCACGATTATGGTAGTGACAGGAGGATTTAATAATTTACAGAGCACCCAATTAATGGAGATTCAAGGCAGTGCACCACAGGAAGAGCAGGAATTATGGAAACAAAGGAGATGTTCTTTATACCCCACAGAAGCATTATGGCAACAGGCCAGCACTGGAAAGCCGGTGATGCAAGTTGCCTTATTAAAGGTAGCACTTGAGCAGCTGCACTACCCTGCACATGTAACTAGGGAAAGTCTTGCTGCAACCATTTCAGAAGACTGGTTTGTGCCAAAATTGTTAGAACATGTTGCATTATATGTAGTGAATTGCATCGTATGTCAGAAGTTTACTGCTGGGCATAAACTGCGAACAATTAGAGAAGTAATTCCTTGACCAAGTGATCCTTTTCAGCATTTAAATATTGATTGTTGCTATGCTGCAGGTGCGTAAGGGTTACAGGTGTCTGATAGTGGTATCAGGTGGATCGAATCAGGTCTGTGTATGCACCCTGACACCACTTGTGCAGTGAATTTGTTGTACGTGAAGTCTTTAAAAGATGAGGAGTGTGTGAGGTGTTGTTATCCGATAATGGGCCACATTTTGTTAATGAAGGATTTGAACAAATAGGATTATTGTTTAGCATAAAACACAAGTTTTCTTCTGCTTATCACCAGCAAGCGAACAGGATATGTGAGAGACTCAATGGTCTCCTTAAAGAGAGACTTGCCAAGCACAAGTTGACGCTGAAGAAGGAATGGCTACATTGCCTACCCTTAGCATTATATGCTTTAAGAAATCAGCCTGGCTCGGAGCACCACCTCACACCCCATGAATTAGTAACAGGAAGGCAAATGAGAACGCCTTTGACTCCTCCATTGAGGAGTAGAAGTGATGCCCAGAATACAGCAGAATTGTTAGGAAATTAGTTATGTGTATATTTGACATGTATGACCGCTAGTATCTCTGTCATTTTAGATCAAGTCAAGCGCCAGGAAGGTTGGTCTCAGAACACAGATGAAAACCATTCAGCAGCCGGATCTTTGGAATCATTATCAGTACCAAGACTGTTTTCTGGCGACAACGTGCTGATCAAAAGCTTCACTAAGAAGTGGCACGAGCCAATGTCCTTTTTTAGTTAACAATGTTACTCCCTCAGCAGCAAAGGTTCAAGGCAAACAAGCTTGGATTCATCTGAACGACGTGAAGCTCTATATCGGAGAAGCCGCAGCACCCCCAAGGATTGATTCAGAAGCAAGACAAGAAGAGGAATTTCAGCGTGTGCAGACTCAATCAATGACAAAGAAGAAGGACGATAAGGTTACAAATTAACCAATACATGCAGATTTGCATTTCGACTGTGGCTCCCCTTGGACACTCTTTATAGATTTTATAGCAGGAGTGCAATTCTTTGTTTGATCCACAGGAATCTTTGAAACATCAACTTTAGCATTATATTGATGTATCAAAAATACTGCATAACTGTTTGGCTAGCTCTATAGACCTGACCAATGGAGATGCCCAAAGACTTCAGCTTGCTGTCTTTGTATTTATTCTGTGAGCTTATCCTGCCACACTTTCTTACATGATCCTAAGAATGGCCCTGTGATAAGAAGGCTGGTTGTAGCAATAGTAGAAGAAATCCTACAACTACCAGACCTATCGTAATTGCCTGATTAAAAAGTGTTTTTCCTTCCTTATTTTTTTTTTTATTTAAACAGATTATATGGTTTCCATATTTGAAACCTTTAACCTGATCATGTCCATTCTTCCATGATGTGTCTTCAGTTTGATGTGCAGTATCCTGATAGCAGAGCTTGGTAACACCTTATTGTACCTGGGTCATGTTGTTGATCACCTCTAGTTTCTTGAGGATTAGAATCACTAGTCTTAAGAGTGCTAATATTATTTTCATTTTTTCTCCTTCTACAAGAGTCCTCCACCACTCATCGACATTCCTTGTCATGTGACTTCTAATGATGTCCCCTAAGCACTGCTCTTGCTCTTTCCTTAAACGGGTACACTGAAGTGTGAGATGTTTCAGAGATTCTGTCTCTCCTTTTATTTTACACATTCTGCAGCTATCACAGGTGTCCAACCTTTTTCTTCTTTGTAATATTTCTCCCGTTGGTAAAATGTTCAATCTAAATCTCAGAAAAAGGTCTCGGAAGTACCAGTTAAGGAATAGAGTCAGATAGCTCGGGATCTGGTTCAGTTTTCGTGGTTGCGCCCAGAAGTTTTCGTAACATTTGTATTTGCGGTTGTCTTCTTGGGTTTCAATCCAATCTGCCATGTATGGTTTCTTTTTAGTTTTGTCTGGGTTGATCCATAAGTCGTCCTCTGACTCACTGAGGTTCACTAGGATCCCTCGACATTTCTTTTGCCAGTCTGTTAAGATTATGTCGGATTGGTCTTTTAGGGCTTTTTTCAGCACCCCAAATCCTCCCGTGTAATTTTCCTCAAGACATTTTCGGTAGAAGCTTAACATCTTCCATACCGCTATTGTTTTGAGTGATGTCAATGCCAGCTCTCTCCTTATTTGCTGTATTGGGACTGATTTGGGCAGTTGTAAAGTTTTCCTCCAAAACAGGCCCTCCAGGATTGACCATGTTTGAGCTTGTAGGGGGGTTGGTGATTCTACCCCATATGTTCCTTCCTTAAATAAGTACAGAAAACATGATGAGGAATACTATGGGTTCAGAGAATGAACAAACTCAAGAGATTCCAGAGTGGCACAAATGGTGGGGATTATTGTGATGGCTTGCTATGTACATATGCACAGTTATGATTTGTGTCTTTCTGTTTCTTGTGATTCACCTTTTCTATTACTATGATCCAAATGAGGCAGAAGTCCCTTTGAGCCTCGCCACTCCAGGAACTGGTATAAAATTGCCCATTACACACAGCTGCTTTAGAATTATTTCCATGGGCTGCTAACATTTTAAGGAGAAGACACAGGAGAAGTGCAGAGGAAGACAATGATGGGATAAATAATGATTTAGATCGCACGGCACATTTGGGTCATGACATGTGGTACCAGCACATGAAACAGGTGGGAGAGTGAGCATCCAAAGAGA
The DNA here is from genome assembly GCF_040938575.1 of Ambystoma mexicanum. NCBI lineage: Eukaryota > Metazoa > Chordata > Amphibia > Caudata > Ambystomatidae > Ambystoma > Ambystoma mexicanum. Next base: position 84,044,316 of record NC_090931.1, read on the forward strand.
GTTGTTAAGTTTGTGCTCTCATGCCTTATGCCATGAATGCAGCGCAAACATTTATTGCTAGAGAAATTACACAGCATGATGCTAGATGTCTTGTACACCTTGCTGCATGTATGACTCGAGGACAGTGTAAATAACAAGGGGGGTCCTGGGAAACTCTCTGCCAGACATTAGTCCTGGTTACAAAAGGCTTACCCAGAGTTTTTAGCTCACTATCTTTCACAGAGGAGAAATATCCCAAACATATCAGTCTTTGTCTTGTCCTGGGGCAGTCCAGCACCGAAATGCTATGCAATTCTCCTCTGCCCAAGAGTACCAACAGCAATCCCAGACACGTGTTTCGGTCTGGTTGAACCTCATCAGTAGGGTGTAGCTCTGCCTCTCTAAGAATAGTGAGCAAGGGGTACACATATGGATTCCCCTAGTAACTAAGGGTGAGACCCAAAGTTACTTGAAATATGCAAATAACAAGGGGGGTCCTGGGAGACTCTCTGCCAGACATTAGTCCTGGTTACAAGAGCCTTACCCAGAGTCTTTAGCTCACTATCTTTCACAGAGGAGAAATATCCCAAACATATCAGTCTTTGTGCTGCACTGGGGCAGTCCAGCACAGAAATGATAGGCAATTGTCCTCTGAACAAGAGTATCAACAGCAACCCCAGACACGTGTTTTGGTCTGGTTGAACCTCATTAGTAGGGTGTAGCTGTGCCTCTCTAAGAATAGTGAGCAAGGGGTCCACATCAGGATTCCCCTAGTAACTAAGGGTGAGACCCAAAGTTATTCGAGGACAGTTCCAAAGAAGTTGGGCCACTCTACGATGGAGATCGAAATGGTAATTTCCATTCCAGGATGATTATATCAAGACTACGCAGATAGAAAGGGAGCCTGCATGGAAAAGCAAGATGCTCACATATCGTAGGGCTGGACAGGATGAAGTGATCATAAAGGAGATGAACAGGGTGGACTGTCCTGATAAAATAGAAACACCTTGGGCGCTTGGATGCTGGGAACAATCTCAGACGCTAGTCTATGGACGAGTGATAACGGAGAAGGGATGCAAAGAAGGACGGATGTCCTGTACAGCTCATCTATTGAAGTCAGAATACGTGCAAAAAGTGAAAAAAGTGAATGATGAGTGCTTAGAACCATGGGCCGTACATGCCAAGCTGCTGACATGGGTAGAAGATGAATCAGGTCCAATGATGTTGATACCATTGACAAATGCGACATTGTGTTTCTGAAGAGAGGGAAAGAAGCACGTGGGAACTAACACAGGCTGCAAACCTACAGTTGATGTCTCCAAAATGGGAGCAGGGACAGCAGTCCTGATGGATTGATATTGGGCTTGTGGATCCAGAGCTTACATGAAGCTGCCCAAAGATTGGGGAAGAATGTGTTCCATAGTGATCATTCATGTTCCAGCATTAGTGATTCCTCAGAGTGACCTAAACATTGGTGAATTTCCAAAGGCAGATGCCTATTTGAGGCGGAGAAGATCTCTTGAATTCTTCAGCCGAGCAAGGAGGGAGAACTATTTTTCAGCAAAATCAATAGAAGCCTTTGATGCTATTCCATATGAGCATACTATCTTAATGCCAGGGATCCTGACAATGGCTAAAGTGGGTGCAAATCACTCGCTGGGAACTTCTGCAGATGATCAACACCTCATAAAAGGATTCAATACTATCAGAGAAGAATTGAGAGCTATAAGACTGATGACTCTCCAGAACAGATATGTCCTTAATCTGATCACAGCAATGGAAGGAGGAGTTTGTGCCACATTCGGGCCATCATGTTGCAAGTTCATACCTTCTCATGATGACGAGAATGGGACCATGACAGAGGTCATCATGTTGCTGACAAACTTGCATAACAAGATGGAAGATGAGACAGAAGACATTGCAGATGACAGCTGGTTTGCATCTATATTCTAGTGGATTCCACACTGGATGGCGAGTATCTTCAAGTTTCTTGGAGCAATCCTGGTGATGATCATGTTTGGATTCTGTATGATTAGGATAATAATCTCGCAGTGCAAAAAGACAACGAAGAAGGCTGTAGGAATGAAGATCATGATTGATATTGATTCAGGGTTTGAACCCAAGACATTGACAGATGAAGAAATCAGAAAGTACACAGAGGCCAGTGTTGTAGCACCTGAGGGAACAAAGTTCTTGTATTCAAAGAATCATAAGAAGTGTGTAGGACGATGGGTCTACTGCAATCCGAATGGACAATGTAGCTATATGACCTGGAGTTTGGATGAACACATGAAATCAGCAGGATCCCTGAAGGGAGTAGTAAAGATATGGACCCCAAAGAAGCACTTCTTCAGAAGAGGATGTCTGCGTGTGAAGATCGATGAAGGGGTGGTTAATGGATCAACCAAAGGAGGGAGTGTAGAGGAACAGCCAAATGCCTCTACAGGAGGCCCAGCCCCTCTGCTGCCCGTATGCTAGAAACCAGAAGTCGTTCCAAGTTTAATATCAGTAACAGTGATTATTCCGGGAAGAGTCTTCGAGTAGAGTATCCATTAAGGAAACCCTGTCTGAATTATCCTCGGAGAACTGACAATCACCTGGAAGAGGATCTCAAAGGAATATGAAAATAAGAGAAAAGAGAAGCTGGGTGACGTCACAATAAATAAGAGTGACGCACTGAGAAGGATGGTCAAAGAAGAAGATGCATAGACCTTATAGAATCTGATGATGAAGTGAAGAATCGAGTAAACTTTCATATGTGGAATGAAGATTGCATGTGTGAAGAGCACTGCAGAAAATGCAAGTCATTGTAAAGATGCAGCAATGCAAGTAGACTAAGTAATCTTAAAGGCTTGCTATACATAGTGAGATAGGCTGCACGTGGTGCCGCCATTATATAGAATCTGGATGTTCGATGTCACAATTTTAGTAAGATCAAACACACAGAGAATGAAGGGTTGATAGCTATGCATGTGTCGCAGCAAAGAAATAAGTTGAAGTTGGAAGAAAAACCCAGGACGCTGTCTGGCCTGGTGCCAAAGGCTGAAGCAGCCAAAACTGTTTATCAGTCATTGAAGAACAGCGAACGTGAGATGCCAAGGCATCCCTTGATAAGTTGCAAAGTGAGAACACCAAGTTATTAATTCAAGACAATTAAATGCTGCACAACGAGTCAAAATACGGTCTCCTTTTGTGTGAGCCAAGTATGGAATATGAGTTGGGGCGTACAGACCAGAACTGCGATAACAAGTGCTCCCTTTAATTCCCAGGAGCAGTGATACTTTGCAAGGACAAGTTCACAGACAATTTGAATGGCAGATGGCATGAGAGATGTAGGGCTAATTGGGTGGGGAGACACAGTCAAGTCCACCCACTGACGCCTGGACTATCAGCTTACGTGCTGTTAGTGAGTCAAATGTTCCAGAAGGGAACAAGCGTGCCATCCAATTGTAGAAGGCCATATAACAAAGGGTCTTATAGTTTGAGAGCCAATGATATATTGTGTATCTAATAACTATTGAAAATGACTTGCACTAGGGGTGGGCATAAGTTGCCCACCTGACTGTAGAGACCCAATCACAACCCGTCCCTATATAGGAAGCATAAATAGATGTTCCCCTTAAGCGAACCACAATCCCACGTAGGTTTTTTTTGTTTGCCACGTAGTATGACATCACGCATTACTAATTTTTGTTATATAAGAATGCTTTTTTATGAAATGCGTTGAGACTATGCTGTGCGATTTCTGTTGATATCTGTTGTAACTCCCTGTTTTAGACAATTGAAAATAAAACAGTCTGATGAGTTATTTTGCAAAATTCCTGAGTCAGTCTTATTAATTGGTGAAAGAGTTATTCTGCATCCCATCCATCGTACGATATGTTATCTAATTAAAGGACCATAAGGGTTCAGAAGAAATCCGAAAGACAGTAAATAGTGAAGTATAAACTTTAGGACAGTGTGCAATTAAAGCAACAAAAGAAACTCAGTTATGGATGTGTAATTCTTTGTGCAATATTGACAAGTCTTCTTGTAAAGAGATTTTTCAAAAGGTTGCACACAAATGATAATGTTTAAAGACAAATCAAGATGTTGTAGATAATTTATGACTGTGACATTTGTGAAAATACAGGACTTCTGGGTCACTCTTTAGCTTGTCTTGGTAAAAGAAGATGTAAGAGTCAGTTTTATCATATACGGATGCTGGCTGCACTTCATAGCAAACTGAGATATCTTTTTGTTAAATTGTATCTGTGCAAAACACCATGTATGTCCCTTGCACTTTTAAATAAAACATTGACAACTGGAACTGTAGAAAGTTTACTTTCTACACTTCAAACGATAAACATTACTCAATTGAAACACTTGCAGGAAGTGGAAATGATGATCCTATGCTTTCAAAATATCTAATGTTTCAAGAGTACAAAAGAGTTATAGCAATGTTTGAGTTCTCTTCAAGTGAAAGACCTGACATTGTTTGTTTGTCCTGTCGACACACTTTCTATAAACAACAAGTACAACTAGTGTACATTGAGGAGAAAGTAACCGACGCTGTTAAAGATATTTGGCAATACCTTTACCTGTATTTGTTTGTAGATCATTGATTTGACACAAGTGAGGTACTATATGTTTGTTGACACTGTGTCTGGTTTTACCACATAAAATGCATTCCTCCTAGAAGTGTCTTGAATTACATTGTAGTGCTTCTAATTCCTGCTGTGCTTCAGAATTTGAACATGTTTGAAGTGATTGTATTGAAAACTGTTCATCCTTTTGTTAGACTACAAACAAAGATGCCAAAACTGCCTAAGAAATCATTAACAGTTGTGCATTTGCCTCTCTATTTGTAAGAAAGTGTCAACACTCTAGAACTGAAATGTGACATTTCAGAATTGTTGTTTGTTTTAGTAAATGGTGTTGCCACAAAAGATCAGCAAGTTTGACAACAACTTATAGACATCAGGAAGGTGAAAGAAGCTTTTGTGTATCTAATGAAGCAACATTGTTTGTGTAACAGTGTGATTGTACTAGACCGCTCTGTACTTGACGTTGAGTCAACAAGCAAAAGCAGTGAAGGTCAGTTGCAACATGTAACTGTTGAAGAAGGGAATAGTTTGTATCAACATTACACTATTCATCCTCTACACTCATGTGAAGTAATAGGCGGAAGTCTAGAATTATACCAGATGAAAGCATTGAAAGGTGCACCAATAAGTGTCTGGGAAAAAAACTTTAGAAGCATGTGGTTTCCCAATGCTTTTTCCTACTTGAAAAGGATGCAGATTGGATGATTGGAAGGTTTCAATTTCTTTTCAGAATATCATTGTACACAAATGTATTCTGCAGATTCCCGATTTCGCACTAATATTGAATATATTTTTAACTCACTGTATGAAAGTGAATTTTCAACATTATATTATGATGTTGCTCATATACTTGAAAGGAACTCGTTTTCAAAATGTTTCTGCCTGTGAGATGCTTCAACAGGTGAAAGGAAAAAAATACATTTTAGAAGGTAGAATTACCAATATCCTTGCCACAATGAGAGGAACTAAGGAATATTGGTTTAGGAAACATGCATACATGATCTGAAATGGGGGCCCTTCAACTTGGTTTGTGACTTTAAGTTGTGCTGAGCATGGTTGGGATGATCTTGTAGAGTGGATTTGGCAAGGCAATCCACAGAAAGAAAGGATAGTATACATGACACTGGCAGAATTGTGTGCCATGGACCCTGTAACTGTATCGCGATTCTTCCATCACTGATTTTTAGCCATGCTACATTTTATATGTAATAAAGAAAATGGCCGAATAGGCACTGTGGAAAAGCTCTTTTGGAGAAAAAAAGTACCAGGCATGTCTTCCTCCAACTCTCTGTGATTGAGCTGCTTCTCCAAGCATAGACTTGGGGGAGATTGTTATCCACTGCAGGTGCTTCCCTCTGGAACAGCCCCCCTGCCTCTCTCTACCTTGTGCCGGATCTTCTTACGTTCCAGAAACTCCTCAAGATTTTTCCTCTTCGCCTCCTCCTTCTCTCCATCCCCCTGCTAATAACCTCTTTCTGCTCTCCCGCTCTCTCGCCTCTACTTCAGCTCAGTTTTGCTGACTGGCTGCCTGGTGCACCTTCAGAGCCTAAAAGGTCCCATGCTTCCTCACCAGTCTCCTGCACTTGCCCCCGGGCCTTGCACTTGCCTTGCAATACTGCACTTCGGTTACAACCCATGAGAGTGATATCTCTCTGCACTTAACCCATGTTCTGATGGGACTGGGCACACTTAGTCCCTATTGCCCCCCCACGCATTTCCTGTTTCTGTCCACCTGCATAATCTCAATGTACCATGTCTAGTAAGATCGTTTGTCTTGTGTTCCCTATGTCTCCCCCTCCCATGCATGGTTGTGCTTGGAAACACTTGTGTATAAGCGCATAATAAACAAACAATCAATCAATCAGCACTTAAGGGTCTGTATCGGCAACCCTACAGTACCTTCTCTCTGCACTATGAGCCACCCGCTGACTGCACTTGTGAGTTAACTGCACTTCCCTCTTCCCCTCACCTGGCACTTCTCCCCTTCCCTCTTCCACGCACTTTCACGATCTGAATGACACAAGGCCTAGTAAGATCGTTATTTTGTCCTCCTTTTGTTTCCCCCTCCTTGTCTTTTCACGCCTAGAAACACTTGTGTACAGGCACATTATAAATGCCACATCATATCATACCATACAGAAGTAGATTGGCTTGTCTGCAATGACTGTGTAGTACCACATCAGGCTAGATTGCCAAAGGGTTTGAAGAATGCTTTTATTTTTATTTTTTATTTATTTGCATTTAATTGCGTTAAACAATTTTTACAAAGAGGGTGGTGGCGGCGGAGTCCTCGTCGTCCTCTGTTTCCTGTTAAAATTTACATTTCAACTCTGTTGTGATCCTCCTTGGTTTGTAAAGTTACAGCCTGAGTTTTAACGTCTCAACTTGTGGCTCAGCCATTTCTATGGCCTGATTCCTGTTCCAGACACAGTGCTTGTAAGATCTTGGCAACAGCAATAACCAGCGACGTATTATGTCCATTCATCATGGTTGCCCACCATGATTCTTCATCATATAACAGTATATGTTCAACGTGATGACTCAGATAAATCTCTCTTAATGGAAGGGAGCCGGAGATGACAGCAGGAGATGTTTAATTGTTTCTGTAATGTCCTTGTTTTCACAAAACCGACAGCTCTCTGATGTAGATAGGCCTCTGATTTTTAAAATTGTGTGTGTTTTTAGCACATTTAGTCGTGCTTTCAAGTAAGTGGCGCACAGGGTTCTATCCAGGAATTTTTCTAGGTAGTTCCTAACTTGGTTGACTTTTTGTGTATTGATAGTTGGCAAATGCATTGTCAATTTATACTTTGAAGCAGTTTTCAATGGTTGAATCCAGTCCCACTGTATACATCTCAGGTTTACCTTGGCGGTATCCCTCTCAAGTTCTTCAATTGAGCTTCCTTTTTCATCTAGGAGCTTTATGTTCCGATTTTCCCAGTCCGATAGAGCAGTGTTATTACCTCCATCAATTTCCTTTTTTATTAGGTCCAGAATTTTAGGTCTTGGGGTTTGTTGTATCTTTCCATAGAATTGCAACGTGGTTTTATCTATATGCCCCTTTAGCGGGACTAAGCTTAGTTTTTTCCTTATGCTGGCAATGGGCGTGGAGTTAGGTACTTTCAGCACTCTCTGCCAAAATGTGCCTTCTAGTTTATTCCGGAGTTTATCCGGAATGCAAGGCATCGCTTCTGCTCCATATATAATAGTTGGAACGACTTTCGCTTTATAAGAGTTCAATACTGGGGTTAAGGAGAAGCGACCACATTTTTTGTCGATCATCAGTACTTGTGATGTAAGCATCTTCATTTTAGCATGTAGGGCCACTTGCATCGGCCTTTCTATCGGGCTTTTATTGATCATTATGCCCAGGTATTTATACGTAGGAACTGATTCTACACTCACTCCCTCCAAGTTCCAATGTTGTTTTTCCACACTCCTGGTTCCTTTCCCAGAGTTAAGATCTTTGTTTTCTCTGTGTTAATGTCAAGGTCATTTTGTTTCAGATATAAAGGGAGGGTATTCAGCTGTCGCTGGAGGCCAATTTCTGTTTGATCCAGCAGATGGATGACATCTGCATAAAGGAGGCGCTAGATATTTTCCTCCCCTAAGGTTGGTGGGAAAGATCGAACTGTAGCTTCACTCTCTTCAATATCTATGATGTACGCATTGTACAGGGCAGGAGCCAGCAGGCAGTCCTGCTTGACCCCTCTAGTAGTGGTTATAGGCTTAGAGAGTAGGCCTGCTCCATTCAGCCTTACCCTCATTGAAGTCTCTGAATACAGACAGTTGATTGGCTCTGTTATTGACGCCGGACAGTTCCATTTGGCCAATTTGGACCATAATTTGCCACGGTTCACCCTGTCGAAAGTCTGTGACAGGTCGATAAACGCGAGATGGACTCTGGGTTGACCCGACAGGATCTTTGCTTTCAATGCACTTATAAGCATCATGTTCACGTTAGTACCAATCCCTTTGGTAAATCCCAATTGAAAAGGATCAGCACAGTCTGCCTCTTTACACCAGGTTTGGAATATATCCAGGAGTAGCGACCTGAAAAGCTTACCAATTGTATCCAAAAGTGGTATAGGCCGATATTTTTTTGGATTGGTCTTCTCTCCTTTCTTAGAAATTGGTACTATATTGGCTGTTTTCCAAGACAGTGGGACACTTTTCTGGGCCACGCATCTTTGTATGATTTTTGAGATCAGAACAGACAATTCTTCATGATGTAATTTCAGGGCGATGTTCATTATCCCATCTGGGCCCGGGGTCCTAGAGTTTTTAGGGTCTTTATTTTCCTTAGTATACTCAATGTCCCATTTTGCCACTTTGATAGGCTGGATATCATTTGCATTTGGGGGAATCTGAGAGAAGAGGTCCGAAAAATGCTCCAACCAGTTGGATTATCTCACAGAGTTCTGTAAATTGCCTGTAGCTTTTATTATTGACCAGAAATCTCGTGAGTTTTTGCTGCAGACTGCCCTCAACATGGCTTCTGAGTCTAGCTGATGCATCTTCTTACGTTGGCTCACCAACCATGATTTATAAGACTTAGTCACCTTGGAGGCATATTCGTGGTTAGCCCTCGTCGGGTGCTTGTTTGCTCGTCTCTTAGCTTTCCTCATGGTCTTTCTTCTCTCTTTTAACTCCACGTTATAAGCGTGCAAATGCTGCTTGGGAGAATTTCTCAATGTTTTCCTTTGCCGATGGTAAGGAGTTAACAGTGGATGGTATTCCAATGCTGGAAATTCTGGGGTACACAAATCATGTGTCATCTTTGCCATATATTGTTGTGTTATTTCTCCTATTGCTTCTTTGTCAGGTTTAGTCTAACTCCCTGATTACCTGCTTCTATTGGAAGTTTCATATATTGATTTAGAGTTACCCCCTCGGGCCATTTGGTTATAAAAATATTATGGTCACTGTTGGTTGTTTCCCTCATCTCAAAGGTTTCTATAATAGCGACCAGGTTTTTTGAGACATCGATATGGTTGATTGTAGATTTCAAGCTATTTCTCTCCCACGTCTTTATTCTAGGTGTGGATGCATCAGACATGTGATTGAGATTGTTCATGTCTCTGTGGTCCATAAATTTGGACCATTGGCTTCCTCATCGCTTAGAATTTCGGTAATTCCAATTTTTGAATTAATCTGGTGAGTTGTACCTTTTTTTCCTTCTCCTCCGTCCTCCTAGATTATTGAATTTAGATTATAGTGTGATGGATGTCATGTTCTGTGTTGACCTCGTCCAGTGCTAGAGTGAGGTTTTCAATGAAGGTCTTGGTCGATTGGGGTTTCGGGTTCCAGTAGATGTTTGTCACCAAGATCAAATTGTCTGGATTTTTTTCAGGGAGGTTTGCTGAATGATTCCAGCTCATCAGAACCATTTGTATGAATGTCGAGGACAGTAATTCTTTGTGAATGGTTAGCGAGCTTCCTGATGGTACCGCAGTTAATAATCCAGAAGTCGGACGACCTTTCAGGCCCTTAACTGCCAGAGAAGTTGATATTTCATAGCCATCAATGGTTGGCGAAGCCATGAGCCAAGTTTCTTTTAGACATACATCAAACTCATTTAGATTTATGTCCCCCAGAGTTGTTAAATTTTCATGTCCTCTAGTGTTCCAAGATATTAAAGTGAGATGTCTCTTTACTTGCGTCACTTGTGACGTTTTGCCTACTAGTTCCAAATTAATCGCTCTGGATAGTGGCTATCGGCGATCGTTGGTTGCCAACGCCTCCGGGTCCAAGCCTATCTCTTATGTTCTTTTTCTTGAAGATGCTTTAAGCGGACGTCTGCTGAGGAGATTTGATCATTCTCTTGTGTGTGTCGACTAAACGTCACTTTAAGTTTGGAATGTGGCCATGTTGGTTTTCGCTCTGGGTCACGAGCCTCGTCTGGGCTGTGTCCCATTCTCCGGAACCTATCCGTTCCAACATTACTTTTTTCCTGCTGGTTATTGTGGCTCCTCACAGGTAATGGTCTTCTCGAGTCTCCCACAGTCTTGTCGTCCCTGTAGGGTAGTTTTAGAGTTACTGGATTCACTGCTCTCTGTCAAGGTCCTTCAGGTGCACTGTTGTTCGCTGGTGGTGATCTTCTTAATTCTCTCGCAATCTTGTTATCCCTAAAGCGTAGTTTTGAGGTCGCTGGACTCACTGCTCTCTGTTGATGACCCTCCGGTACTCTATTGTTCCTTTTATGTCCCGAACCTACTGGAGGGCGTGTTAAATCCGGGACCTCCTCCCGGGGCTCCATGCCCTTTTCTACTGGGGTGGCTTCTCTTAGATCATAGCCTAATCTTCATAGACTTGTCGTGGAACTCAAAAGTATGGACTTTACAGTACGGGAGGTAAGGTGCAGGTATATCGAGTCCTGTGTCCTCTTTGACTGAATTCGATGATTTTTAGGTCTTATGTTTTCAGAGAGTGTAACGCTGGTATATGTTGAAATAATTGCTGTGTCTTTTTGCTGTTAAAGATTAGTTTGTCCCCTGTATCGAGGACCCTTTCCAATTTTAGGGTTCTGGGCATCTGATTCTTCTGTTTAAATAGCGTTGTCTCTCTTGTTAATAACTTATTTACTTTCGCTTTACGGCTGACTTGTTGTGTGTATCGTCTATTCTCATCGGTAGGCCAATTGTTCAACATTTTTCCTTTCCATTCAGATATGTCTCTGTATTTAGGTTTTAGCTCGATCTGATCATGCTGAGTGTTTCTTGATTCTAATGGTGTCCTATTGTGATCATTTGTCCTTCACCCGGTCGATCTTCCCCCATTGTGCCTTAGGGAATCTGGTGATCTATATCGTGAGTGTGCGACTGGGTCCGGTCTTTTGTAAATTGTCGACACTTCTCATCCAGTGTCCGAAAGATCGGAGTGTCCGGCTCAATTAAGGCCTGATTCTTTTCTCGGTTTGCCAGGTGACTGTCCAATCTCGGCACTCTCTTTTCTTTTATGATCAGGTGTCTTTGGTAACTCTGATTTAGACTCTTCTATTGAGTACTGGTTCAAGTCCATAAGGTCCATTGTTGTTTTTGTTTCTTTTAGCTCCGTCAGGCATTTGACAACTCTGATCGTTTATCCCGATGGACTCTTGCTAAACTCAATTCTCTTGAGGCGCATACAAACGTTTTTTGTTCAAAGATAGGTGTTAATTGAGTTACTTGTTTTGCTTCATGATTCGTTTTTTTTATTTTATCCTAGTAACTTTGTTGGCAGCTTTAAGGTTACATTCTCGTCGCTTTGTAGGAGAACATCTAAACCTTTCACAGGAAACATCCTGAGCTCTGTTTAATTAGCAGTTTTTTTTTTAGCTTGGACTTTGAGTTGAGAAAGGTCGGGTAGCTGTGATCATCAACTACTACCTTCTCAGGTGGCCGGTTATTAATTGACTTTTTGGCGTTGAGGGAATCCAATTTTGTTATAGTTTGAGTTTGGGGACACTCTAATGCTCAACTTTCTCTTAAGCTGGTTTTAGGGGTTCTCTTTCCCTGTCACTTCTTTGCGGTAACCCAGCTCCGAACCACTGATGTTTTGAGGCTTCTGAACCCCCACACTGTATTCCAATAATTTAGGGGGTTTATCCAGCCAAATCTGGTCGCTGTGGTCAGTTTTCGTTGAACGGTCTTTTTTTTCCAAAATGTCAGTCATGGTTCCATGATTTCTTAAATTTGTTTTCCAAGCCTCTGTGGCCATTACATAGCCCTCCAGATGGATCAGTTTTGTATGCATTAAAGCTGTCATATTAGTGTGATCTTTTAAAGTCTCATTAAGGGCCTCATATAGCTTGCTAAAGGGGGCAAGTGCAATTGTGACCGCTGACATTATGGAAAAAATTTCAGGTTTCTTAGTGGGGGTCCCATTACCCGCCATCTGGTAGATGTCACTTGATGGCTGTTAGTTCGAGGGAGTGGTTTGTGCTTGTTGTTTATCTCCCAGAGATGTATGAGATTGTCTCTTTTTTCGTGAGTTTACTGTGTGCATTTGCTTAGATGGTCGAGATGTTTGCCAACAAGGCTTGGAATGATCTTGGATACTGCTGATCTTCTTTTCCTTGTCCTCTAGCATCGTGCATTGCACGGCTTTATGTGTTGCAGTGTTTTCTGGTTTGAAGTTTCTTTTTTCTGGAGTATGTATCAGAGAACACATGTCTTCAGCCATCTTTAAAGGAGTGGACTGTTTGATGTTGGCAACCTGTCCCACTTGATGTCCATTGTTGGAAAGAAGCCTCTCTGTTGAACTTGATGTTTTAGCGCGAGCTTCGCCAGTATCCACTATTCTCAAGTGCCCTCTTATGGCAGAAGGGCTGCTGTGTTGGAGCGCGTTTACGAATAAGTGCTTTACTGGTATGCAGTTTTTAGGGGTAGAGTTGGTTATATTATCCCCCGGATTTGTTCTTCCGCCCCCTCCAGAAATTCTGCATCAGATAATTCACCCTTGAACACCGGGCGAACTTTCTCTAGTTTGCAGAAAAATCTTTCCAAGGCAGTAGTCTTCATGTGGCGCCTTGGAGTTGATTTTCTAAAATTCAAGTAGGTCTCCGTTGTATCGGAGTTGTGTCCTTTGATTTGGACTGGATGGAGTTAGGCAAGGCTCCCCTCAGGGCAGGGGAAAGAGGTTTTTGAGGTGTTTTCTTTAAGATGATCGCCATGCCGGAAATCTAATTTAATTTCCGGAATATGTGGAGGTTGTCCACTGAGGGCTTCGGTTTCAGCCGGACAGACGGGCGGATTGGGACACCTCTGGCCAGGACTTTCCAAGGGTTAATTTTTGGTTGTAATATCCACTCTGTGCCGGTCCAGGAGTCTCAACAAATCAGGTTTTTCTATGTCTGAAGAGTCATCACAGGGTCTTTTGGATGTGAAGGTGTCATTGAACTCATTGGGGTCATAATGTGTGTTGGTTAAATCTTTTAGCACGGTCACTGGATGCACTTCTGCTTGGATATTGATAGAATGTCTGAAGAGTCCAACATTTGTGCTCAAGTTCGTCAACGGTGGGGCCCCCTGTAGCGTGTTTTCAGTTTGCCGCATGTCAAATTCCATCCCCCTTAACTTCGAGTGGGTTGGAGACGGGCCTGATCTCATGATGCTTGCTCTCGAAGTTGATGAAAACTTGAGCGGGTCTCCTTTAATTAGAGTTTCGGCACTGACCTGTACAACACTGTCTTGGTCCGATGATACCAAGCCAGGTGTAGGCCTCTCTGTCTTTTCGTCTGGCTGCGTTGAAAGCGGCACAGGCAAAAGTAAGCCAGCCGCATCTTCCTCTCGACGGTCGTCCACATACTCGGCCGCATGCTTATTTAATGCTGCTAGAACTTAAGTGTTAAAAATGTGGTATGGTCTTTGTGAATATAAACATGCAAATTGGACATTTAAAAGGGAAAAATAGATGATAAGTAATTTCTGTAAAGTAAAGGATAGACATTTACTAGGTTGCAATATAAAATCACTGCAAATCAAGTTTTTTTTAGTAGATAGTCAACATTATATAAATTACAGAAAAGCAAGCATTCTGCAATCTACTACTTCTGTTTTATTATGTAAAACAATGTATATTTCAATATGTACACATTTTTCCTATAATACGGTATATAAGTGGTTCCCTGTACAATATTTTCAGTGGTATCGTGTGGAGACTCAGCGCGTACCCCATCCACACCCAGACAAATCATGTCGAAACTCAGCACGTACCCCATCTGCACCCCAGACAATTTGCATGGAAACTCATTGCATACCCCGTCCGCACCCTATTTGCTCCAAAACATCACATGATACCCGCACAAATCCTCAGGAAGCAGACCCCTCCTGACGGGACACCCACAACACCTGTGATACCCCAGCCTCCATCACCCGAGCCTGCAGGCAGCCCACAACACCTGTGACACCCCAGCCCCCATCACCTGAGCCTGCAGGCAGCCCCCACTACTTGGGACCCCGCAGCCCCCATCACCCAGCCTGCAGGCAGCCCACAACATCTGTGACAGCCCAGCCCACATCACCCCAGCCTTCAGGCAGCCCCCACTACATGGGACTCCCCATCCCCCATCCCCCCAGCCTGCAGAAAGCCCTCAACACATAAGACACCACAGCCCCCATCACCCCAGCCTGCATGCAACCCATTACACCTGTGACACCCCAGCCCCCATCACCCCAGCCTGCAGGCAGCCCCCACTACAAGGGACCCCCCAGGCCCCATCACCCCAGCCTGCAGGCAGCCCACAGCACCTGTGACACCCCAGCCCCCATCACCCCAGCCCGCAGGCAGTCCCCACTACATGGGACCTCCCAGCCCACATCACCCGTGATGCCACCCTGCAGGCAGTCCCCTCCCGACCGGACATCACCTGCATGCTGGATGTTGACATTGTGACACATGTACACTCCATCAATGGTGTGTAGAGCACCGTGACTGCAGCGTAGTGACACCACCCTGAAGCTCCTGTTAAAAAAATACCCTGCAAACAGAAACAAATGCATACACCTGTGCCACATCCTTCAGTGTGGCAGCTGCTCAAACACAATTTCAGTCTGCAACCATGTTCCAGCATACACATCACACAAGTGAATGGTAAAGTCAGGCCCTGCAGTCCATGTGACAAACTAATGTAAATAATCCCCATGTCGAAATAGTCACATAGTGACAGAAACCTAAGCACCCTCAATGTGTGTCACTTGAGCAGACACTGCCCAGGCGTTTCATGGTCAGAGCCACAATGAGCTGATATTACCAGAACAGATAACCTAATAAACATATCACTGTTCCTTCCATGTGTGAAGGACATGAAATGACATCTAGTCAAATGACATGCCAATCACAATGTGCACATACACAAGTGTAAGAAGCTGCAAAGAGTCTGGGGGTGATGAACACAGTGACAACAAAGACAATGAACTTGGTAGGGCATGTGACATTGAGATGGCGCCAGTGCATGGGTAGTGGTGAAGGAGAAAAGGGGTTTGGGTGAGGGGGCACTGCAATAATTGTGAAGAACTACAATAACAGAAAGAAGCAGGAAAACTCTGTACTCTGGACCAGAGTATTAATATGAATCACAAGTCTGAAGAAATGTCCAGAGAGCAAAACTGTATTACTCACAAGAGTGCATCAAATGTTTTAATTTTTTTTTTTTTTTATTGTGTTTGGTTAATAAAACCTTTACAAAAATTCATATTTCCATTGATAAATCCATTATCTATTTACAATATTAAAACTGTTCATATCCTTTTCATAACACAAAAAATTCATACAAAATCATTATTTTAGCTTTTGTATCAAAATTCTTAAAATATCCGATACATTGACTAACATCAGGCATACAGGGCCAACTCCTTTTCAATAGTTCTTAGGAGGTGTCCTAATGCAAATATTATCGGATAATAATTACAATTCATCAGCCTTTTAGTTTTCTTTGGAATCTTCAAAATGAACTGTTACAAATTTCATTAAAAACATAGAGCGTACTGAGTTAAAATGCTGACATTCCAAAATCAGATGTTTCAGTGTCTCCGGAGACTCGTGGCAACCGGGAAATTGACATTTCACATCTTGGATTACATACAGTTTATTAGCCCAATTACGAAAGCGAAAATAGGTCGTGTCGGCAGGAGATGGCCTGGTGTAATGCAAGCTAATCCGTATGCACGTCCATTGTGTTCCACGCGCGGGCTGCTCCAGTAATTAACAGCCGCCCAAGTCGCGTACGGATTAGCTCGCATTACACCAGGCCATCTCCTGCTGACACAACCTATTTTCGCTGCACCAACCATCAAGGCGGCCACCCCATTACACCTACCACTGTAGGGGGCAGCCCAAAGCAGCACTTTTTCAATTGCAGACTCCTTTAGGGTCCGATTCCAGCTTATTGACCCTTGCTTCCATCCTGCTTGTGAATGAGCCTTTCGCTGTGTATCTCCTGATGAAGACGTTGTTCAATATACACTCTATGTTGAAACCGTTGAGTTTACTCCCTAGGGATGTGATCTGCACAACATTCTTCTTTCTAGATCCACTCTCGCAATAGATTGTTTTTAATTGTTTCTATTGATGTTTGTGAAAAATTTCAAATATTAAAATAATCAGATGAGACGTGAGGAATGTTTATTCCACTCCCTACTGCTAATTTTGTTATGTTTTTTAGCTATTTTTTTGTGGGCAAATGTCACTGAGTGTGATGTATGGTTTGAATGCTGCACTATGAATGGTTGTTGTGATGGACTAATTTTAGCCAGGTTTTATTTATTTATTTATTTTTTTTTTTTTTTATTGCAATTTCTAGTTTCTTACAAACTTTTATTACAACTTTCTTCCTTAATCGCTTCACCCTGCATTTACGTTAACATCTGGATTTTGCTAGCTCCTTGGTTCATGACTTCAAAATTTGCTCCAGAAAGTTTATAACTGCACAGGTCAAGTGAACTGAGGTCCCGCTTAAAATTTTCAACCATAGTTCATCCATACAGTCAGTTTGAGGGGCGAACTTAAGTAAATGCAGAGACCTTGTGTCCTTCAGTGAGTGGCAATCAGTCAGAAGATGTTTTAGTGATTCTGAGTGGTTGCCACAGAACCTACATGAGGGGTCTTTTACGTTGTCAATGTGTCGTAGAAAGCACATTTGTCTGGTTTTGTGGAGGTTTGTTCTTAGGCGTAAAAAGCCATCTCTATGATGGCGAGACGGGAATGTACTCAGATATTTTGGTAAGTAGTCTAGTTTGTTCGGAATCATGCTTAGGTCTATTGCAGTCTTTAATTCATTGAGTTTTTCCAAGTTGGCAATCCAGAGATGACGTCTCAGTTTTTTTTTTGCATTTTGGGGTCGTTCTATCAGCATCTCCATGCTGATATGAGCAGCTTGCATGATTGTTTTTACTTTTTCGGCCCATACTTCTTGTAGGGTGTTTGAATTTAAGTTTGTTTGTGGGTTGAACAGTTTATATGCTGGTTCAACCTTCTCCAACGATATCTTTCGTAGTAAGGTCATTGATTTCCAAATGACAGCTCCGTACATTGGTTCGAGTCCCAATTCATGGCGGATTACTGTTACTGACAGGTATTTAGGTAGTCTTAGCACGCGGCGCCAGAATAAGCCCTCAAATTTAGGCCAGACTCTGAAGTCGATATTCCAGCCTGTCTCTGCACCAAACGTCAGGGATGGTATCACCTTTTGTTGGTAGAAGGTTCGTACTGGAATCAGAGAGAATTTTCCAAATTGTGAATGTATCTTTGCACCTTGTAAAGATAAGGTTTTTATTCTTTTGTCAAGTTCGGACACCCAGCTCCATTCTCTTATGGACATAGAGAATGGAATACCCAAGTATCGAATTGAGGTCACTTCCTCAATCGGAACGTTGTTTAGAAACCATTTGTATTTCTTATTTTTCTGGGTTACGCCATGACCTAATTTCAGAATTTTTGTTTTGTCCACATTAATTTTTAGGTCATGATCCATCATATAGGTGTTCAATGCATTTAGTAGCCTCTGTAGCCCTATTTGCGTTTTGTCAACTAGGACAAAGTCATTGGCGTAAATCAGATAACTTACAGGGAATCCATTGAGTTTGGGAGGAAAGCAGTGGGTGTTTATTAATGTGTCTGATACATCTGCAATGTATAATTTGAAGAGTTCCGCTGCTAGGGGGCAGCCTTGTTTCACTCCCTTTTTCGTTGGAATAGCTTCAGAAAGAACACCATCCTTGTTCAACCTTATTTTAACTGATGTAGATTCATGTAGGGCTTTTATGGGATTTAGTATATTTGGAGGACAGTTCCATTTGTTCAGTTTTCCCCAAAGTTTTTCTCGGTTGATTCCGTCGAAAGCTTGTTGCAGGTCTATAAATGCAAAGAACAGGGTTCCCTTGTGTCTCATGGCTTCCAACTTTAGTAGATTGAGTATAGCAAGGTTGTTTTCAGTGCCCACTCCTTTTGTAAAGCCAGTTTGACGTACGTCGTTTAATCCGCAGCAACGTGCCCAGGCTGAGATCTTTTCTTGAAGGAACGAGGCAAAGACTTTCCCAATAGTGTCTAATAACGCGATAGGGCGATAGTTGGCAGGTACATCTCTGTTGCCCTTTTTATAAATCGGGACGATAATGGCCTCCAACCAGGATGACGGAATTATCCTGGACGAGGCTATTGTCACAAATAGATCGGCTATGAACTTTGCCCATTCGTGGGGGTGTTGTTTAAGCATGATGTTCGATATGCCATCTGGGCCTGCTGCTCGGGAATTTTTTAACTTTGATATGGCATCATGTATGGTCTTTGCGGTCTCAGCAATATCCCAGCGTACGTCTCCACCATTTTTCCCATCCACCAACATAGTGCTAGAGGGTGAGAAGATGTTTCTAAAATGTGCTACCCAGGCCGCCTCGGGAATACCATTTGCCATGGTTACAGCTTGATTTGGCTGGTCCATATTTAAGATTTTCCAAATGTTTCTGGTGTTCTGAGATCTTATCAAGGACAACATCTCCTCGCCACGTTCTTGGTCGCGTTGGAGGGCAAAAGCTTTTGTCCAATTTCGGTATAGTTGTTTTCGGTGTTTAATTTTTGCTACTTTATTAACGCTACTTTCCGCTCTTAGTTCTTTCAGATCTTTCCTCAGTTTCTTCTTCTCGTTGTTCTGGGCTACACTCCATGTGTGTTTATGATTGGACACTGACGTGTTCTTTCTTGGGTGGGAGCTGGCCACGGTTAGGAGAATGGCGGGATAATCGGTAAAGGTTGTCGATGCTTCATTTCTTGATTGAAAGTCGGCAGTGAGGTGTATGCTGCACTATGAATGGTTGTTGTGATGGACTAATTTTAGCCAGGTTTTATGTATTCCCATGTTGTCGTGTAATGTGATATAATGATGCTATGTTAAGTAATGTGTCATTAATTTACTTTTTTAGAAAATATTTTGTATCATGTTGAATTAAATTTGATACACTCTTGTGAGTAATACAGTTTTGCTCTCTGGACATTTCTTCAGACTTGTAATTGTGAAGAAAACCATTACAAATATAACAATATAGAAAATAAAGAAACTGCGCCCAGCTTGTGTCAAGTCCAAGCCTGAGTGCAGACAGCAGGTGTAAAGTGCAGGTAGGTGTAGGTGGCTGTTGTCATACATAAAAACAGTCCAAGTGTGGTAGATGTCAGGGAGGCAGTAAAGGTATGCAAGTGGCATGCAGGGGGACCTTTGCCCAAGTTCAGAGGGCAGCCAAGTGACCATTGCAGATTCCAACAGGAGTTCAGCAGGTCAGAGGAGTACCAAAAGCACAAGCAACGAGGAGTGACTCAAGTTCTGAATGACTACATTGCAACCATAAAGGGCTTTAGCCACACAGACTGCTGCATTAGTCTGCCAAAATGTAAAAACAGAGAAATGGCAAAAGTGCCTGCCAGTGCAAGATGCCCAACAACAGCACAGTCAATGAAAACAGCACAAACACATGCTGGTGAAGGTCAAAGCACAACATTTATTGTTGATGGTGAACATGTGATAGCAAATGAGACTTCACTGTGCATACCGAAACTCCCCCTTCACACACATCCACTGGTCATGCACATGTGTAACTGCAACACACAAATGGATAGCAAAAATGACACATGCATGCAAGTAACCACACACATGACCAACAATGTTCCTTACCTGGGACACCAAACAGAAAAACAAATCTGTATATTTTGGGGAAAAAAGTCAGAGAAGCCATTACTGTGAGTAATCAAATCAAAATATATTAACCAGTTGTATTCATTTCATACAAACTGTAAAACAAAAATTAAAATATGTACATTGGAAAATTAAGAAAATGTTCAAATGTCCAAACTAAAAATCCAATTATGTACATTAAAAGAGTAAAAGTTTCAAAATAGGTCCATGTCCATAAAAGTCTTACAAATAAATTATCGAAATGAGTAAAAAAATACATTCCGGCAATCTGATCTGAAGAAATATAAAACACCAGTAAACTATGTACAAATAAACATGGCGCAAAGTCCAAATAGCACTCCAAATCATAGAAAAAACAAAAGGTAAATCACACACAAACAACTATGTACAAAAAGTGGAGTGTAGTACAAAAATTCCAAATCATAAAAAAAGAATAAAGGAAACTTGTTACCAAAGAACTATTACAAGGGCAGCGGGCTAGTCTTTCTCCTCAACATGCTCCCTCAATGTCTTGGCCAGGGCATCATTGAACACTGCGTCCAATTCCTCTAGGAGGGCCTCCGCTCTCACCTCGAGGGCTTGCAGGGATTCCAACATGCTCGTCTCCCACTCCCTGCAAGTCTCCTCGAGGACCTCAGCCCGACTCTCTGCCCGACGCAGTGAAATCTCCGCCCTGGCCATGGTGAGTCTTGCCTTCCGTGCCCACTGCCGATCTGCCCCGATCTGCTGCCCCAAACGCTCCAACATGGAAGACATCCTTTGAGTAAGGTTCATGTTTCGCTTCTGCCTGATGGCCGATACCTGCCTCCCTGAGATGTCATGCCCTGAGTACTGTTGCCTCCTACTCCGAGCCTGCTGCTGCCAAATAGCCCGGTGCCTGCTCCTTAAGGACAGCCTCTGGGATGAACACAAGCTGCGGGACCATCGTGCACGTGCCCTGCTCCTTGGTGCCTGCTCTCCCTCCATTGCCACAGCTCCTGTCGACAGCTGGATCTGCATGGTGACCACCTCGGATGATTCAACCTTGACTCCCCACTCTGGCAGGGATGTGATCTCCACCAGACGGGCCACCAGGGGTGGGACAGGTACACAGGGGACCCTGGTGGTATCTGGTCTGGAAGGTGCAAGGGAGGAATACTGCCGTACAGAGGAGGAAGACGAGGAGGGGGGTCACAGAAGTGACAAGCCCATGCACCCAATTCGATACCAGGAATGTAGCTAGCCAGTTCAGGGGACGCCAGACCTCATTGAGATGATGTGCAAGTCCACCACCGTAAGCCTGCACATCATCACGAACGGTGCCTGTACGCCTTGTGATACCAGCTAGCACCGGTTCCACCCTGTCTCAAATGGTGACATCCGCAGGTATTGCTGTTTCCGTTTGTGTGGAAACATCCACCACCTGCGGATGGGTCCGGCCTGGGGCATGGCCGCAGGTGCACACTGGTGGACTGCACCAGTCACACCCACCTCATCACCCCCGCCGGGCCCCATGGACTGGGCTGATGCAGCCTCCTCTTCCTCCTCCACCTCTGCCAACCTGGATGCCTCCCCAGCGTCTTCCTCACTGGATTGCTTCTGTGCGAGCTCATCTGTCCCTCCAGCCGCCGAGGGGACGACGACCACCTTCGCCCTCTTAGACCTCCCCTCAGCAGCTGGGGCCGATGTCTCTGATGCAGCACCAGTCTCCTCGCTCCCTGAAGATGTAATTACCTGGGAGCGTGACTGGGCCTTGCGTCTGGGCCTGGTGGATGAATCACCGCTGCCTTGCTCCACAGCACCTTCTACTCCCTCTTCCAATGTTGCTGTGGATAGGGAGACATAGAACACAAACATCAGGGTACTGAACATATGTCTGTTTGGCACAAAACAAATGCACATGAGTTGCACTGGCAAAGGTCACAACCATCATCCCCCTTCACAACACACAGGCACGTGCAATTAACACACATGCACAGACATGTCTGTCCTTCACAACAGACAATCACATCCTTGGACAAGGCACTGTCAGCACCTCAAAATTGTGCATGCCCCTCACATGCATCAAGGGACATGCACATTTCATTCACACATATCACCTGACAGTCATGAAGCAGGCCAAGGAGCTATCACATCAGAGTCCCCTCAATGTCAATTTGGCAGCAAGAGTCAAGCACACATTCAAATGCTCCAGTAACATCCATCCAGGAGTGTTGGCTAGCACACACTCACTTCCCAGACACATGCACATGGACAGCATGCATGTCCATGATGGTGCAGACAGCACCCATTTGTCACAACTCTCACACAGCCATGTCCACACACATGTATGCAACCATGTGCACGTCGTTACATGCTGCAGTATATCACACATTGCAACAGAAACATAGTTGATGTCACACATGCTTGAATGGACACACATGCAGCACTGTCTGGGACATGCACACAGACATCCGTACAAGAGGAATACCTGCCATAACATCAAGGTGCACACTCCAACCACACATCAGCATGTACATGCACTGTGGAGGACACCAACACATGGACAGTTACCAGTCGACTCCAGACAGAGCTGCAAATCCATGACCTGGGCATGCAGCACTGGGTAGAACCGCTCGAGGACCTGCATGTTGTCGGTGCTCAACCGGACCCGGCGCCCCCATGGTTCACACCTGTCAGGAGGAAGTGCTAGGCCTTGTGGTGGGTCCTGGCTTTGAAGTCCTCCCAGCTCCTGTGGACATGCTGGTAGTCACGAGGTGCCACCCCCTCCGCGTTGTTGGCACCCACGTTGTTGGCCCAGATCATCTTCCGTCCTTCCTTGCCAACTTGCCTTGGTTTCTGGAAGAGGGCATCATAATGGCCCAGGACTTGCTCTACCAGGATGTCAACTTCTCTTGCACTGAAGTTGACAGCCCTCTGCCTTGCTGCCGGGGGGTTGCCACTTGCCTCTCATGGTGTTGGTTCAGACATGGCAACCCCCGAGGCAGGTGTGGGTGGGCAAGGTGGTCCTGGGTATGGGTTGTGGAGCGTTGGTCTGGCACGTCAGGAGTCTACTGGATCAGCAGAGGGTGCCACAGTTCTGACGACAGGAGCACTGGCAATGGCTGTACAGTAGGCACCAAAATTGCAGGGCACGTGGGCAGCAGGCACACAAGGGTGGGCAGGCAGTAGCAGATGGCTCGTAGGAGACATTTTAGGGCACTTGGAGGCAGGTACATTGGCTGGTAGGCAGGAGCGTGGGTCTTCCGTTTTACTCGCGTGGGCAGCCAGAAACAGAGTGACTCCACACATGCGGAAAGCGTGCGTTAGCGTGAAATCAGAGGAAAGGGGCCAAGCGTGTAAGTTACGTTACACGCGCTGAACGTTGGGTGTGGTGTTCAGGATCGGGATAAAGTAGTACGTAGGAGACCATCACACACGTGTGCGAGTTATAGTGGGCGGATGTGTGCACTTCGTTTCCACGCAATCTCTTCACTACTGCGACCGTGCAAGCCTTTTGTTTTGGTGGGGGATTTGCCTTTGCGCACATGCGCGTGTACTTTTGAGGCTGACGGTGAGTTGCGTACATATTTTGCTTTCTGTGGGTGCCCCTGTGCATCGTGTACCCCCTTTCTTAACATCACAGTAGCTTATGTGTCCTTCGCATAACGTTTGTTATTTTCACATGGGCTACCGAGGGGTCGCGTACACATTTTTTTCATTTCTGGGGTGCCTGCGCATTACACAGGCTGTTTCTTTCCCCCAGGGGTTACATTGAGCCTTCCAGGAGCACACTGGTACATTTAACATCACTTACACTGCCCCCTCACTGAATTGCCCTGGACAATTGATAGCTGCACCTCCCATTGCACCATTCCATCAGTGCCATGGTTGGGAGGGCAACAAGTGGGAAGGGTGGCCAAGGTGGACAAGGTGGCCGAGGTGTCCGAGGTGCGTGAGGCCATGCAGGGAGAGCTATGCCCCCCACCCAACAGGGTCAGGGAGATGCAGCTGATGCTGCCGTCCCCTGCACCCGGGGTCCTGGAGCAGCATTGCATCTGCTGTCCACACCAGGCAGGGTCAGGAAGCTGCAGGGGCAGCTGCAGCAACCACCACCAAGGCTCAGGGTCCCCCAGCCAGGCCTGTAGTGGTCCCGGCCCAGGCCCACAGAGACCCAGGGGCAGATGTACTTGTCTCTAAGGGCAAGAGACATGCGGAGAAAGGTCCTGGCACCAGCACCCCGGGACCTGGAGCAGCATTGCCATCTGCTGTCCACACCAGGCAGGGTCAGGAAACTGCAGGGGCAGCTGCAGCAACTGCCACCAAGGCTCAGGGTCCCCCATCCAGGCCTGTAGTTGTCCTGGCCCAGGGCCACAGAGATCCAGGGGCAGATGTCCTTGTCTCTAAGAGCAAGAGACATGTGGAGAAATGTCCTGGCACCAGCACCCAGGGTCCTGGAGCAGCATTGCCATCTGCTGTCCACAACAGGCAGGCTCAGGAAGCTGCAGGGGCAGCTTCAACAATCACCACCCAAGCTCAGGGTCCCCCAGCCAGGCCTGTACTGGTCTCGGCCCATGGCCACAGAGATCCAAGGGCAGATGTCCTTGTCTTTAGAGATGTGCGGAGAAAGGACCTTGCACCAACCCCCAGCTACGGAGGCCTGCAAGGCAACCTACAGTCCCAGCATCAGTGGGTGATGCCACAGCCCAGTCCACCAGTGCTCCAGCCCCTACTGACCCAAGTGGTCCCAGCCACTCAGGGTCTGCACGACTTTGCAAGAAGGCAAAGCATACAGTAGGCAAACAGGCTCAGACCCAAGGCACTGCACAGGAGACGCACAAGTTGAGGAAGAGGAGCTTCACTGATGAGGAACTCCAAATCCTCATGGACTACGTGCAGGAACACGAACATAACATGCACATGTGGGCAGGGAGCACACATACGCCTGCCATGCGTATGGCCAACTGGCAGTGCGTCACCGATCGAATCAACGCCATGGGCAATGAGAGGCGCACAGCTGTTGAGGCAGTGAAGCGTTGGAATGACCTCTGGCACAGAGCCAAAGATAAGCTGGGTGCTGCCTATGTCTCTACTCTGGTGACTGGGGGTGAGTCACCACGAGAGAACAATGAACTCACTCCAGATGAAGAGATCATTAGTGATATGATTGATGTAGAGCAGATCCAAGGCATGGGAGACCTGCCAATTTATGAGGGAATGTCCGGTGAGTGGTGATGCGTGTATGTCCAGGACATGTGTATGTTGCTTGGATGAAGTGTAATGATTGTCTGGCAGTTCTGCCTGCATTTATATGACTGTCATGGGTGAACCATGTCAAGGTGAACTGACACGTGTTTGTTGTCCTGCAGACTGCATATGAACGATGTGCTGCACACCATGACAATCCTCATCACCACACCTGCTCACTCTGTCCATTTCACTCTCTGTCCAGCCTCTCTTGACCCTCGTCCTGCTCCAAGCTGTGATAGTGGATAGCCTGTGATAATCTTCCACTCCACACTCGCCTTCTGTCCTCACATCTGTGACGTCTCTGAGAGGTCACCCTGCCAGCTGCACCTCCTCAGAGGTATTCTTCCTTTCCTTTCCTTCCCCAAGCAGCTCACTGTCTCCAGAGGTCTGTTCATTCCTATGGTGGGCTACTGCAATGGCCTCTACCAAGAATTCTGTGCTTCTACTCTCTTCCCTCTGAAACTCAACCAGAACTGGACTGTGGGAATTGTCCTTTTGTCTTTGGGCCAGGTACTGTATCTCCCTGGGACTGTGATGATGGCACTGGCTCCCAGTGACTATGACTATTCATTTCCAAACCCTGTGCATTGTAAACAAAGCCTTATGGGTCCTGGGGCCGTAATTGCTTCAACTCCACCTTCCAAATTTGCTTCCTTCTCATGGTATTTAATCATCCCTTTCCTACTCCCTCAGGGTCAGTTACTTCCCATAGCAATTAGTTGTGGTTAATGTCTATCTTTGGCTGGGGTCACCCTCTGGTACATTCTCCCTGCCTCAATGGAACTTGAGGTGAACCTTCTCCTGGCCTGGAGGCTGTTCTGATGCTTCCTCATGTGCTGTGCTTTCTCTCCTCCTCTCCCCTGTTGGAGTCCTGGATGACTGAGAGAATGCACTAGTCACCTGCCCACACTCTGATCTCCGACACGGGCCTCTGATCCACCAGTTGAACCCATGCACTGCCTCCCTGCCATCCCTGCACTCGGTGGCTGTTTCCTGTATTCCTACAGCCCACCACCAGCAATTCACACCTGATGTCTGCATTTACACTTCCACTGCTACCAACCCACCGCATTTTCATTACTGATTATGTGGTTGTATTTTATTTGGATGCCATTCCCGTGTATTGCACTGCCCACTCCCACTTCCAACCCCAGGTCTCCCCTTCACCGTGCCTATTCACTTGCGTGATGTCAATGTGACCTGGCCTCATGGGATGGGTGTGTCTGGCTTCACTCTATTCCACCACCCTTGCATCATTGCACCTTGAGACACTTGTGTGTTTTGAGTTTGTGAATTACATGTCATGTCATGACACAACCATTGTACATGGCTCTGGGACAGTAGTCAGCAAGTTCCATTTCATGCAGTTAGACAGTTCAGGCATGGCTATGCTACATGGCATCTGTGTATTTGCATCAGTGATGTTGGTGACTGAACTATGCCAGTCAGGTGCTCGTGTGTGAAGCAGGTGCTATGCACCAAGCACTACATATGGTATTGAGCCCTTCCACACACGTCCATGGCTGATTTCATGCTACCCTTCCCTTCCATTGACACTGCATACGTACAGGAGTTTGTAACATGGCAGGTTAATGTGTTGCATGATGACATTGTGATGCCTATGTGTGTGGGCTTTGCTATTTACATGGGTCTTCATGTATTTTTCTGTTCATGTGCAGGTGATGAGGCACTGGATGCAGAGGAGGAGGTGGATAAGGAACATGATACTGATCCGCAAACAAGCACCAGTGGAGGACGTGGTGTGGCAGCCCATGTTGAACCACTGGTGCTTCAGTCCATCCCGGGCCTGACTCAGTATGAGTCCGCCTCTGATGATACCTATGGCTCTGGTGGTGAACCAGAATTTTATTCCTCTGTGCTGTCGCAGGTGAGTGCATTGAGTGTGGGTGCAGTTGTATCCCAAATGTCTGAAGGGGGATGGCCCCTCAGAGGGCCAGTCACTGTTGGTACATCCTCTGTGGTAGTTACGGCTGCAGGGTCATGCTCCACGGTATTGACTCCTGGTCCTAGGCCAGCTGATCAAGGGAGGGATGCAGTCCTGCAGCCACAGACAGCAGCATCACGTCAAGTGCCAGATTCCCTTGGCCCAGGTAGGTTTGGGGTCCGCCAACGCAGTGGCCGTGTTGCAGCTGCGATACTGTATGGGAGCAGTCCATGTATACTGTTGCACAACAATAGGGTGCTTCATATGAGATGTTGGCTAAGGGCATGGATAGGGTGGCCAATTCCATGATCCCCCCAGAGATACAGGTGGAGCACTAGCTGCAGGCATTGCGGTCCACATGTCGCTCACACAGGCTGCACGTGTAGGCCAGTAACAGGAGCCAATGGGCGGATCTGAGTGCTCTGCAGGCATCCCTGGTTGCAGAGGGTCAGGCCCACAGGGACACCTTAAGGTTAGAGTATAGGTCCATCAGAACTACACTGGCTGCACTTGAGGCAACCCACAGTAGATGGTCTGAACAGCAGATGCAACAGTTAACTCATACCATCACGGAGGAAATCTGTGCATCCCGTGAGGTGTTGCATGGGGACCTCTGAGTATTCATCTTGCAGATGCAATCATCTCAGTCCCGCATGACCACTGCCATGGATGACCAGGCCAGGGCTATGTGTGGTGAACCTCCCTTACCACTACCACATTCTGATGCTACACCAGAGGGTGGAGACAGCAGCGACAGGTCTCCCGATCCATGCTAGCCGTGTGGCCCATGAACCCATGGAGTTTTTGTTTTACTTCTCAATATCCATACATGTGGGTGTTGACGTGCTCCCTGCACCTCCTCCCTCTTGGGTGCCCCACCCCCATGGTCCACCATGGGCATTTTTTATTGTTTTTGTAACATTTATTTTGTCTATTGTGCATTTATGTGACAGTGTGTTGCTCTGTGTTGCATCCAAGGGGAATCAACTGTAGGTTCCAGCTGGACCCATGCAGGCTTGTCTCGTCTTATTACACTCCTTGTTTGTGCCTTGGGTCCAGACACATATGCCACTCTTGCTTCCCCTTTCCATGGGCTTTCAAGGAGTGCAGCGTGTAAAAGTAACTTACACTGGGGCATTGAGCTTCCATTATATCTGTGGGCAGTCTCAAGTCCGACCTGTGTGTACACACCTAGTGGGATTCATGATTGTTTGCCCAGTGCATGGTTAGTATCCCTTTTTGCTTGGACATTGAGATCCATCCTTTGTTCATGTTCCATCTTCATGTATTAGCATGCCTATCTCCATTTTTGTGAGCCTTCCTGATGTATGCACTTCCCTGCCCCCTTTGGTTAACAGTGCCACACAAAAATACAAGGGTACCAGGTGCAAGTTACGACACATTGAGGCACATGTGCAATTATGATTGGTCACTGTCAGACAGATTCACTCTTCGGTCCTGTGTTTCTGGCATGTTGTACTGGCCAATTGTTTTTCCTGTGTACATTATTATTTTGTTGTGTGAGAGTGAGATATTTCAGAACTTGTTCTGTTGATCGTTGAGCGCTTTGTGATAGTAGTGTTATGTGTTGGCCATTTCTTTTTCTCTTTTGACATTGCATGCCATGGCTTTGTGTGTGAACTATGTGGCATGAAGTGTGGGACGGTTTAGGTGACATACCAGCATTTAGATGTGTCCTTTGGCATGGTATTAGTGGCATAGTCCATCTTCCATGTGTTCCTTTTGTGCACACCAGATTGGGTTAGATTAAGTTCTAAGGGATGCACACAATGTAGCACTTCCAAGGACAGATTCTCAGGGTGGTAAGGTTGGGACAGATGATTGTCCCTTTGTCATCATTGATTGTTACCTGGAATTTGCCAGGGCTGTGTGCACTCCGCAGGGGTTGGATATTAGGTGAAAATTGTGTCACAAGCTGGGTACGGGCAGCCTCACCACGTGCTCTTTCCCCTCCCATGCTCAGCCACCGTACATGTTGTTGGGGATGTGGGGGCATCACCATGTCCACCGGTACGCCACACTGTGTTTCAACATTGAGCAAGACACTTGCTGCCATAATGATCCTGCACACTACTGGTGGTGCGTATAGTAGCTCACCACCAGAGTGGTCAAGGGAGCGGAAGTGTAACTTTAGCACTCCAAATGTGCGCTCCACTATGGCCCGGGTTGCAATACTGGCTGCGTTGCATCTTACCTGGGGTGGTGTGGTGGTGTTCCGTATTGGCGTCATCATGTAGGTGCTCAGAGGGGAGGCACTGTCCGCATGTGGAGGTGACATGGTTTGTCAGTGGTGTGGTATTGTCTGTGTGAGACATGCATGCATTTGCAGGGCCATTTGTACTCACCAATGAGGCATGTGTTGCCATGCCTCCCAGCTGCCAGGGCCCGGTGTACGGGTGACATTCTGAATATGAAACTATCATGGGTGGACCCTGGATAGTTGGCATATATAGAGGTATTGATTTCCTTTGGCATCACATGCAACCTGCACGTTGATGGAATGCCAGTGCTTGCGATTGCAATAGATGTGCTCTGTGACCTTTGGTGGGCGTAGGGCCACATGGGTGCAATCAATGGCAACAAGCACTTTAGGGAAGTGCGCCACCCCGTAAAAGTCCTGGACCACGCCCTGCCTTTCTGCAGGTGTTCTGTGCATGTATATGTGCCTACGGACTTAGGGGCATGCAGTCATGATTGCCAACACCTGGTGTAGGCAGTGTGACTGTATGGGCTGTGAAATGCCCCCAACTGTGGCAGTTGTCCGCTGAAATTACCCAGTGGCCAAAAAATGCAGTACAGCGAGTATCTTTTCCAAGGGGTTCAGTGCTTGAGAGCACAGGGTGGGTAATGTGAGGTCATCTTCCCACTCTGTGACCAGGTCTAATATGATATGAGGTGGAAACCTATACCTGCCATAGAACTGGTCATCAAGCATCCCAAAAAGGCTGATCATGGGTAAAGAAATGCAGGCTCTGGCTATCCTCCTCCTCCTGCGGTGTCCCACGATCACTGCTGCAAAAATGGTACATTGATCGTAGCTGTATACGCGCATTGGTTTTTGAGCGCCCTTTTTATGCATTGTTTTTTGTGCGTGGTGACGCTTACACCTGCTTTCGCGTGGCAGACATGTTTCCAGATTTGTGTGTCTTTTTCCTCGCACCGGAGAGCCCTGTTCAATTCCATGAATAAGTGTTGTAGCACGCGTATGAGCGTTGCAGTGATTTTACTGCAGTACTTCCCATGTTATGCCCACATTTTCGCTTGCTGCCAGATGTCCTGTACAAGGCGTTCACTGGGGCAAACAATTCCTTATTTTCTAGGATTCATTTAGGAGGAATTAAGTTTTCTGCACTGAGGACGGTTTCATCTAAGCTAGCACCTTCACCAACTCAGCTTCAGAGATGGGTTGAAAGTTGAAATTGCCTGACTTATATGGCTGTAGTTTGGCCGTGTTGGGGAGATGGATCTTTTTAGTGGTTTCTCTAGCCTGGATGATAGTTTCTCTAGCTTTTTGTGTTTTGTCTGAAAAAGCCTTTTTCATATTTTCGCAGTCCTCCTCCGTGGGTGTGTAGGAGGGGGACAGGGATTTGGGTTTCTCAAGCGACTTGAGGATGTCAAAGAGCTTGCTGGTCGAGTTGGGAGCAGCTTCAATCAGCTCTTTATAGTGTTCTGTTTTAGCCTTTCTAATGCCCTTTCTGTATTTGGAGTTTGCCAGGATCCATTTTTCTTTGGACTCTGGCGAGATGTCTTTTGCCAAATTCTTTCCAGTCGTCTTTTCTCAATCTTGAGATCATGAAGTGTATTATTGAACCAGCGCTTATGGTTATTGGTTTTTCTGCCTGTTTTAGATTTAAGAGGGGCGTGCTGTTCCAACATCTCCAGTATGTGGTTCGTGAGGGCCTCATCAGTTGTTGTCCCCTGTTTGGAAGCTCTCTTGGTGTGGTTTCATCAAGGGGGTGCAAAGTTATAGGGGGGTCCCAACATTTTTGAAATCTTCATATACACAATGGAACAATGATTTGCTTGTGCCTACAGCTCAAACCCCTGGATGGATTTCCACCAAACTTGTACCAGGAGCAGGGGCGTTTTCATGAAAGTGTCCTTTTGTAAATTTTGGTAAATCCAACCAGTAGTTTTTTTTAAAATGACCAAAAAGTAGGTCAACAAAATTAGTGATATCTGGGTCTGGTCCACGTACTCATTTCTGGATTCGAATCCGCAGACACTTTTGGACCAATCAGAGGGTTGCTTGGAGTCTGCGGACATGCTAATTGGTTGTTAGAAAATGAGAGCTGTGTCATATTTTTTTAAATGGTTACCATGTTTGTTGAATCCGGGGACAGCTGTCATAGTCCCCGGACAGCGCATTGAGGAAAAAGTCTGAAAAACACATTTGGGGTCATTTGGTGGCCGAAAGAGTGCCTGGAAAGAGTGGGGAGGTGGGATAAACTTGATATGGAGCTGTTTTATAGGTGAAAAGAAGGTGTGCAGGTGCCGCCGAGTCCAGGGTCAATTTTAGTGTCCGCGGACATCATTTGGATTGGGTGTTGTAGGTGAGTCTGGTTATTTGAAGGTGTATTGTACGTGATAGTTATATTTCTTAACTCTATTGTGGTGGTTGTGACCAGTGGCCAGATTCTTGGCGGTATGGCCAGAATCTGCCCAGTGGCCAGTTGTGATGTCATCTTTGATGTCGTGGGCAGTGTTCCCTCTAATTATTTTTCTCTATGTGCCGAACTGGTTTGCTGTTGTGCGCACATTTCTTTCCATGTGCGCAACTGACTAATGAGGTAAGCCCCTTTGTGAGCATGCATATTTAGCGAACTACCACCGCAGAAGAGAGTTTGGAAAGGAATTTCCCCTCCCCAGCCACTGGAATTCTTGACAAATCCTACAACACGTTTTCCAAACACATAGGCTAAAAAAGAATATGTCATATGTGATTTAACAGAAAACTCATCAACCAGCCCAATACTTCAAAATCTTGTCATAAACTGATGTGGCTGTCAAGAAATTTAGACAGAAAATATTTGCCGATGGATTAATGGCAATTAAAAGCAATGTGTCAAAAAAACATGCTGACAGGAGTTCAAGTGCAACTTTAATGAAGTAATTCAATGGCCAGGAGAACATGCTTCTAATAATTTGTGTAAGGATGATAATTGCATCAGAATAACTGCACCTCAGAATATGATGATCCTGTGCCTCTGCTTACTATCCACATTACGTTGTCCTTTGGGTAATGATAACACGAGCCTTACAGCTGAGAGACATATACACCATCCATTTTTACTCCCTAAAAATAAATGAAAATATGCCCAACAAAAACGATAAACAATGAACATTTTGTTGCTTCAACCTACAAAGCTCCACTGATATTTTTACAAATTAGAGACCAGTAGAGCAG
This sequence comes from Ambystoma mexicanum, assembly GCF_040938575.1. NCBI lineage: Eukaryota > Metazoa > Chordata > Amphibia > Caudata > Ambystomatidae > Ambystoma > Ambystoma mexicanum. The sequence continues at coordinate 84,077,120 of NC_090931.1, forward strand.
TGGCATAGGAAGGAACTCTAATAATATTAATGCCTGATCTCAACAGGAATTTTAAGGGGAAGAACATCTTTTAATAAACAGAAAGTATCCCTATTGGCAAAGCTAATTACTTTTTTACTCCCTGAAAAATCATTTGACTCCCTGACATAGAAAGTGAAATGACAGGGAACATAGTGTAGTCTATAGTTTTGCCGACCCTTCCGCACCAGAGTCTAGAGAAATTAAACAATAGCTTTATTGAGGTTTATTATTTATCCCTGTGTAAGTAAATCATATATATATATATATATATATATATATATATATATATATATATATATATATATATATATATATATATATATATATATATATATATGCCTTTTAAATTAATGGAATCAAATCTCAAGAGATACAAAAGATTGAGTCCCTTCTTCTGTAAATATGGATCCCTCTTCATGTATTCTTTGTTATAAGTTAAATAAGATGCAGGGAGATGCTAGAGACGATACAGAGCACATGGTTATATTGAAAAGCCCTCAGAAGCTGAGCATAGAAAGAAGAAGAAGGTGCTGTTGTCTAGACGGGTACTAGAATTTCCTATCCGTTAGCAAACAAGCAATACATTTCCTTCAGTGTACTGTCAAAACGGTTTTTGAAATTTGCTGCTTTGTTCATCACCCGCAAGGAGTGATGCTTCCCCCCATACTCTTCCCCTTCCCGGCCCCTGTGCTTGCCTCCAATAGTAGTTCATAGAGCACTGTAAAAATTGAGGGGTTGTAGCAGTAAACACTGGCTGGGATATTTGCAGACCCACAATACTTTGCAAGCAAGGCATATTTAATGCCTCAATATATTATGTGCATTTTAAGAATGCTATGACTCTGCATGTACACAATTCTTTTGCAGTGCATACAAGATTGTTTGCAACATACCCCAACCTTATATCATTGTGTAGGATTAAACAGTTCTCAGTGAAACTGTTTTTGCATAGCAGCGAGTTACCATATAATATGTGACGGTCTATGCCCAAAGGATCTCTCAACACTTGGAAACAAGGCAGATTATGTGAAAAGCATTCTCCTGTCAGAATATCCAGTGCCCTGATACCATGGACGAGTAATCCCAGGCATAGTACCTACCCATTATCCATTGTAGGCAAAGTAAATGATATTGCAATGTTTCTATCCACTTATAGGGTAATGTTAGTAATGCTAAAGTAGGAGACGCTGAGCATCACATTCGCCTTCACAAAATCCTTACAGGGCAAATTAATAGTTGGGTTTCATAATGCTTAAACTTGCAAGGGGGCCGCTTCAAAGCACTTGCGTGACATATGTACAAAGAAGAGGAAGTATGAGATAAGGTTACACATCCAGGTAGCCTGCTTACTTACAGTGAGTATCCAATATTTTAGCTGGTAGTTCAAATGTATTGTGTGGGTGACGCTTTTGGTAAGGCACAAAGAGTAACAGAAATTCTGACATGTGAACGTTATTCATATTATTCATATTACAACAAACATAAAACAAGTGGATGGTACACGTCTGCTAACCTTTCACAGAGCTAAGAGAGGCAGAGTCAGGATTGTCCGGTACTATCTTAATGTGTTCTAGGGCAGAGTCATAAGGTCAAAGTGTGGTTCAATGAAGCTTAGGAATCATGGGTGGGGAGGAAACATAATTTGGTTAATGTGCCATGCATATTTTGATTAGATTCTTGTGTTCATGGAACCAGCTTTTCATATTCGTTTTAAACTCTTAGGTGTGTATTTTGCTATTAGGGATTTTTGCGGGGTAATTCATAGAATTCAGTGCACAAGTGGCGCACGCGGCTGGCGCACAGTGTGCGCGTGCAACAGTCTGCACCAGCCGCATGCGCCAAAATACATTTCCGCGCACAGAGTATTCATGGATTTTAACATCCGTTACCAGCCGTGGCGCAGAGTGGTGCAGTGACCCTGCAGCAGCGCCAGTTACGCCCCAACCCCTCCCCGTGCACCATGCACAGCGCACAAATCCCGTACACGGCGCACAGGCCAGTGGACCAGCATACAGGCCCCCAACCACGAAAACGCTTGTAAAACTCCCCTCCGAATACATGTACACCCCTGCGGTGGAGTTTCACCCGCGATTGGCCCTGTGCGAGCGGGGTACGTGTATTACTGGGGTGTGCGGGAAGTTTCACACGCGATTGGCCCTGTGTGAGCAGGGTACGTGTATTACTGGGGTGCGTGGGAAGTTTCACACGCGATTGGCCCTGTGCGAGCGGGGTACATGGATTTTGGGGGTACACGGGAAGTTTCACACGCGATTGGCCCTGTGCGAGCGGGGTACGTGTATTACTGGGGTTCGTGGGAAGTCTCACACGCGATTGGCCCTGTGCGAGCGGGGTATGTGTATTACTGGGGTGCGTGGGAAGTTTCACACGCGATTGGGCCTGTGCGAGTGGGGTACGTGCATTACTGGTGTGCGGGGGAAGATTCACACGCGTTTGGCCCTGTGCGAGCGAGGTACGTGGATTTCGGGGGTACGCGGGAAGTTTCACATGCGATTGGCCCTGTGCGAGCAGGATATGTGTATTACTGGGGTTCGCGGGAAGTCTCACACGGGATTGGCCCTGTGCGAGCGGGGTACGTGTATTACTGGGGTTCGTGGGAAGTCTCACACGCGATTGGCCCTGTGCGAGCGGGGTACGTGTATTACTGGGTTGCGTGGGAAGTTTCACACGCGATTGTTCCTGTGCGAGCGGGGTACGTGTATAACTGGGGTGCGCGCGAAGTTTCACACGCGATTGGCCCTGTGCGAGCGGGGTACATGGATTTCGGGGGTACGCGGGAAGTTTCACACGCGATTGGGCCTGTGCGAGTGGGGTACGTGCATTACTGCGGTGCGGGGGAAGATTCACACGCGATTGGCCCTGTGCGAGCGGGGTACGTGGATTTCGGGGGTATGCGTGAAGTTTCACACGCGATTGGCCCTGTGCGAGCGGGGTATGTGTATTACTGGGGTTCGCGGGAAGTCTCACACGGGATTGGCCCTGTGCAAGCGGGGCACGTGTATTACTGGGGTGCGCAGGAAGTTTCAAACGTGATTGTCCCTGTGTGAGCGGGGTACGTTCCGTGTATTACTGGGATGCGCAGGAAGTTTCACAAGCTATTGGCCCTGTGCGAGCGGGGTACGTGGATTTCGGGGGTATGCAGGAAGTTTCACACGCGATTGGCCCTGTGCGAGCAGGGTACGTGTATTACTGGGGTTCGCGGGAAGTCTCACACGTGATTGGCCCTGTGCGAGCGGCGTACATGTATTACTGGGGTGCGCGGGAAGTTTCACACGCGATTGTCCCTGTGTGAGCGCGGTACGTGTATTACTGGGGTGGGCGGGAAGTTTCACACGTGATTGTCCCTGTCGAGCTGGGTACGTGTATTACTGGAGTGCGCGGGAAGTTTCACACGCGATTGGCCCTGTGCGAGCGGGGTACATGGACTTCTGGGGTACGCAGGAAGTTTCACACGCGATTGGCCCTGTGTGAGTGGGGTACATGGATTTTGGGGGTACGCGGGAAGTTTCACACACAATTGGGCCTGTGCGAGCGGGGTACATGTATTACTGGGGTGCGCGGGAAGATTCACATGCGATTGGCCCTGTGCGAGCGGGGTATGTGTATTATTGGGGTGCGCGGGAAGTTTCACACGTGATTGTCCCTGTCGAGCTGGGTACGTGTATTACTGGAGTGCGCAGGAAGTTTCACACGCGATTGGCCCTGTGCGAGCGGGGTACATGGATTTCGGGGGTATGCAGGAAGTTTCACACGTGATTGGCCCTGTGCGAGTGGGTATGTGGATTTCGGGGGTACGTGGGAAGTTTCACATGCGATTGCCCTGTGCAAGCGGGGTACGTGTATTACTGGGGTTCGCAGGAAGTCTCACTCGCGATTGGCCCTGTGGAGGCGGGGTACGTGTATTACCTGGGTGCGCAGGAAGTTTCACACGTGATTTTCCCTGTGCGAGCGGGGTACTTGTATTACTGGGGTGCATGAGAAGTTTCACACGCGATTGGCCCTGTGCGAGGGGGGTATATGGATTTTGGGGGTACGCAGGAAGTTTCACACGCGATTGGGCCTGTGCGAGCGGGGTACGTGAATTACTGGGGTGCGTGGGAAGACTCACATGCAATTGGCCCTGTGCAAGCGGGGTACGTGTCTTTTACTGGGGTGTGCGGAAAGTTTCACATGCAATTTCCCTGTGCGAGCAGGGTACGTGTATTACTGGGGTGCACGGGAAGTTTCACACGCGATTGGCCCTGTGCGAGCGGGGTTCATGGATTTCGGGGGTACGCGGGAAGTTTCACATGCGATTGGCCCTGTGCGAGCGGGGTACGTATATTATTGGGGTTCGCGGGAAGTCTCACACGCGATTGACCCTGTGCAAGCGGGGTACGTGTATTACTGGGGTGCGGGGGAAATTTCACACGCGATTGTCCCTGTGCGAGCAGGGTATGTGTATTACTGGGGTGCGCAGGAAGTTTCACACGCAATTGGCCCTGTGCGAGCGGGGTACGTGGATTTCGGAGGTACGCGGGAAGTTTCACACGCGATTGGTCCTGTGCGAGCGGGGTACGTGTATGACTGGGGTGCGCGGGAAGTTTCACATGCGATTGTCCCTGTGCGAGCGGGATACGTGTATTACTGGGGTGCGCGGGAAGTTTCACACGTGATTGGGCCTGTGCGAGCGGGGTACGTGTATTACTGTGGTGCGCGGGAAGTTTTACACGTGAATTGACAGTGTGGGTCCTCCCAGGTGTGCCCTCTACCCCCTCCACGGCCCCTGCAGGCAGCCCATACCACAGGGGACTACCCTGCAACCCTGGTCATGTCCTGCAGGCAGCCCATCCACCATGGGCATGTCCCCCAGCCAGCCCACATGTCACCTTGCACTAGTGATCACCAAACTAATGTTCCCCAGCACCCTCACCCCCCATCAGTGAGGGTCACCTGCCAGCAGGGCCCGACTCATGTCCCCCAGCACCCCCACCCCATCAGTGAGGGTCAGGGCCTAACTCATGTCCCCCAGCACCACCACCCCCCATCAGTGAGGGTCACCCGCCAGCAGGGCCCGACTCATGTCCCCCAGCACCCCCACCCCCCATCAGTGAGGGTCACCTGCCAGCAGGGCACGACTCATGTCCCCCAGCACCCCCAACCCCCATCAGTGAGGGTCAGGGCCTGACTTATGTCCCCCAGCACCCCTACCCCCCATCAGTGAGGGTCAGGGCCTTACTCATGTCCCCCAGCACCCCCACCCCCCATCAGTGAGGGTCACCTGCCAGCAGGGCCCGACTTATGTCCCCCAGCACCCCCACCTCTCATTAGTGAGGGTCAGGGCCTGACTCATGTCTCCCAGCACCCCCACCCCCCATCAGTGAGGGTCAGGGCCTGACTCATGTCCCCCAGCACCCCCACCCCCCATCAGTGAGGGTCACCTGCCAAGAGAAAATACCACACATTGAAGTAGGAAATGAAAATGGATTAAAAACAAAATCAAGGGAATGAAATGAAACACACAAGAATGGAAATGATGAAGAAAAAGCTGAATGTCCAAAATATAAAAAGAAAATGAGTGAACGCAGAATCGAAATCAATCCAAATGCACATGGGTCCAAAGTGACTGTCCGGCAAAACAAATCCAAAGTGATAAACCAAGACAATACCATTGATCCTTGGGAAAAAAAAATCAAAATAAAAAGTGAAATCCAGTGTTGAACTATTTACAAAGTACAAATCCAGGGTCCATGAGCCCAACCTTTCAGCTGAAAATTAGAAAAAACCCTACCTAATGAAGAACTATATACAAAAACGTGGGGCATTGTCCAAGTGCCCCAAAATAAATAATAACAGAAAGGAAACCTAACACTATCTAACTATATACAATGGCGGCGGGCAAGTCCTGCGGCTCACTCTGTGATGTCCCGGGCCAGGGCATCATCGAGCTCCATGTCGATGTCCCAGAGGCGGGACTCTGCCCTGGCCCCGAGGTCTCGCAGGGATGCACTCATGGCCTGTTCCAACTCCCTGCGAGTTGCCTCGAGGCACACTGCCCGCCTCAACGCCCTACGCATGGAGAACTCCGCCCTGACCATGGTGAGCCGCGCCTCTTCCGCCCGCTGCTGCTCCTCATCTATACGCTGGCCCAACCGCAGCCACACGGAAGACACACCCATTCCAGGGTCCTCCTGCCCTCTGCCCGATGCCTGCCGCTCTGATGTCGATGGCCCCGAGCCATCATTGCTCCCACCTAGAGCCTGCTGCTGTTGCTGCTGTCCATGTGCCCTGTCCGATGATGCCTGCACATCCTCCATCTACTGGTCTCCAGTTGTTGGGGTGTCCACCCCTGCTGCACCGCTGACTCCCGACTGTGGCAGGGATGGGATCTCCACCAAGATGGCTGTGTTAGTCAGGCCAGGTCCACAGGGGGCCCTGGTGGAATCTGGGCCGGAAGACGGCAGGGACAATGACTGGCGCATAGTCTCCACAGAGGAGGAGAGGCCCGCCAGAGTGCGCAACACATGTAGGAACCCACCGACCAGGGCCCCTTCCAACAGTGCCACGTCGAGACGCTGCTCTTCGTGATGGCGTGCGTGCTCCGCCCAGGAAGCACGCACGTCATCATGAATGTCACGTGTGCGCAACGCGACACCAACCAGGACGGAGCCCATACGGTCGTGGGACCCCTCGTCTGCAGGTAGTGGAGAGGCAGATGACGTGGCACTCCCCCCTAACTGCGGACGGGTCTGGGATGGGGCATCCGTGCTGGTGCATGGTGGTGCAGTCACAGGGTCAAGGACAGCGACATGCACAGGCCCCTCTGTGGTGACCTGTGCTGCCTCCTGGCCCTGGCCCTGGACTGCACCACTTGCACCAGTGGTACTATCCCCACCAGGCCCCATGTGGGGCTCAGTAGCGGGCTCCTCCTCCTCTGTGGAGACCACCAACCTAGATGTCTCCACACCGTCTTCCGCCATTGCAAGCCCCTGTGGGGGCTCACCCGGCCCTTCCTCTACAGCTGTAGTGGCAGACGCGGCACCAGGCCCCTCGCTCCCAGATGATGGCAATTCCTGGGAGGGTGGCTGGGCCTTGCGTCACCGCCCGGTGGAGGCATCCCCGCCGCTTGGCTCCACAGCACCATCTCCGCCCTCTTCTTCACTTAACGCTGCGTAGAGGGAGACATAGAACACAAGCATCAGGGTACAGTACAATATTCCCCTAGACAGGAAGCAATAACACATGAGTGGCTCTGTCAAATATCACTTCCATCTGTCCCTCCACAATACATGGGTGAATGCACGCAACACACATGCAGAAACAGGTACAGTGCCTGCAATCAACCTCAGCATCCATGTACAAGGGCCTCTTTTAACCAAAATGTTGCCTTCAAACTCACATGCATCATGGCTCACACTGATCCCATGCACACACATCACCGGAGGGTCATGCATCATGGCTTGTACACCACAGACACAGTGGATAGACACAGTGGATACAACGGTGACCGCACTGCATGAATGAATCTATACATCATCGCGGACATGTGTCATGCATCCATGGCGTTTCAAAGACACACACACACTTCTCAGACACACACACATGTGCACTATACATGTACATGAGAGCAGCACCCATCCCTCACCCCCCCTACATGTCCAGGAACAGAGACTGGCATGCATTCATGTGTGCATTCCGCATACAGCTCCCCATGTTGCATTGGAACACATGCACCATCCATGTGGTTCACACATTACTGGTCTCACATGCATGACCATGATGTCCCTGCACACACACATTCATACATGGCCTATATCACACACACAGGCAAGTATCAGACTACCAGCACACTGCAACATGCCCTGTCTCACACAGCAATGCTTGGCCACTTACCGCTCAACTCCAGACGGGTCTGCCTCCGAAGGATCCGGGCGTGGAACGCTGGGCCTACGGGTTCCAGGACCCTCATCTGGATGTTGCTCATGCTGACCCGGCCCCCCTCCGTGAGGTGCCGGGCCTTGTAGAGGGTCCTGGACCTGAAGTCCTCCCAGCGCTTCCGGACGTGCTTGATGTCGCTGGTTGCCACCCCCTCCGCATTGATGGCAACCACTGCATCCTCCCAGATCCTCTCCCGTGCTTCCTTGTTGGTGCGTGATGCTCCGAAGAGGGCATCATAATGTCCCAGGAAATGCTCCACTAGGATACCAACTTCCTTCTCACTGAAGCTGGTGGCCCTCTGCCTCTCTGGCTGGGAGTCGCCAGTGGTCTCAGATGGTGTTTGCCCCGACATGGCGACCCCCGAGGCAGGCGTGGGTGGGCAACTGGGTCCTGGGGCTGGGCTGTGGAGTGATGGTATCCCAGTCGGAGTCTTCTGTTCCAGCAGGGGTGGACACAGCAACTGGACCCCTGCAGATGGCTGATGTGCAGGCACCAAATAGCAGGGCACGTGGGCAGCAGGCAGGCAGCAGCAGATGGCTGGTGGGAGAGTGCTCAGGGCTATTGGGGGCAGGAAAATGGCCTTTTGGGCAGGAGCGTGGTCTTCCGTGTGTTTTCGCGTGGCCAGCTTGATACGGAGTGATTTGGCACGTGAAAAAAGTGCACGTCAGCGTGAAATCCGAGGAAAGGCCCTTAGCGCGTAAGCGTGTAAGTGACGTTACGCGCACGGGCGTTTCCCACAACACGGGTGCATTGTAATTCAGCACGTGAGAAAACTGCACGTCACCCGTGCTATTGGAGGAAAGGTCCTTAGCGCGTACGCACGTAAGTGACATTGCACGTGTGGGCTGGCTTAAAAGATACAAGTATCACGCTATTTTCTTGTACGCGCTTTTTGTGGAGAGCGAGCGGGTGTTTCTTGTACTTCTTGTCGGTTCACACGCGATTACTTCACAATGTTTCCAGTTCGTACTCCCTGTTTCCTCAGACTGCGTTCTTTTCTTCTTTTGGTGGGGGTGTTGCCAACGCACACACGTGCATATTTTTCATGTTCATTTTCAAGGCAGACGGTGAGTCACGCATGTATTTTCCAACTGTGGTTGCCACCCTGTGTCACGTACCCCAGGCTGCGTGTAACACGTGTACGCTTATTTTTGTGTTTCTGGGTGCCACAGCGTAGTGCGGGTTCATTTTTCCATGCACGTGGTCTACCAGGGGTTGCGTGCACGTGTACTTTTGTTTTTGGGGTGCCTGTGCATTGTGTGACCTGTCATCTTTCCCCAGGGGTCACATCCAGCCTCGCTAGAGCACTGGGGTACGAATTCCATCTAGTACCCTACCCCTTTTCACCCCAATTGACCAGGACAATTGTTTACTGCAACTCCCATACGCACAACAACATCAGTGCCATGGTTGGGAGGTGACCAAGCAGTAAGGGTGCAACGGTGGCCGACCTCCAAAAGGTGGGCGTGGTGGGCGCGGTAGGGGACGTGGGCAGGATCTGCAGGGTTCCCCTAGAGCCCCGTGTGTGGAGGACCAATCGGGGTCACCTATACCCCCCCCAATGGTTGTGGGAAACGTAGCTGGCACCATCCCAGCCCAGCCCTTGTTGGACCGGCCCATTTTGTCACCTGAACTGGGACAGGATGACTCCCAGGTCAGCAAGTCTAATCCACGTGTGCCAGTGAAAGTTACTGTCACCAGGCCACGTGGATCTGGGGCAGCAATGTCATCTGCTGCACCAAGTAGGCATCGTGGGGAGGCTGCAGGGGCAGCTGCAGCTCAATCCACCCCAGCTCCGAGTCTCCCAGCCGGGACAGTGTCGGTCTAGGTCCATCACACTGACATTGGCCCTGCTGACATCACCCTGCAGCCAATGCCTGCACCAAGACCTATGGTCATTGTGCCTTTACAGGCTTCTAGTACACAGTCCATCTGCGCTTCTGCCCCTACTGACCAGAGCGGTGTAAGCCACTTAGGATCCGCACCACCTTACAAGAAGAAGAAGAAGGGTGCTCTTGCACTACAGGCTGAGACCCCAGACACGGCTACACACTCCGGCACGTCAAGGAAGCCTAGCTTCAATGACGCTGAACTTGATGCACTTGTGGCCTATGTGTCGGCACATAGCCGCGAAATGTTGGTGACTGCAGGCTGTAAGACTACGCCTGCTCAACGTAGGGCCCACTGGCAGACCATCGCTGACCACATTAATGCCCTTGGATTTGTGAGGCGCACAGCTGATGATTGCTACATGCGGTGGAATGACCTGAAACGCAGAGAAAAGAACAAGCTGGCTTCCAATCATGCCTCTACTCTGGTGACTGGTGGTGGGTCTCTACCAGAGGACGACCAACTCACTGAACATGCGTCTGTTGCTGGAACCTTCGTCACAGAGGAACCGATCCAAGGCGTGGGAGACCTACCAGATTATGATGCATTGTCCGGTGAGTGCCCATGCAAGTGTGTGTAATCCATGTGTATGTTTCTTGGCTGATGTGTAATGATTGAGTGCCAGGTGAGGGTGTGTACTCCTCAGTGGTATGGGGTCACCCATGTGCTTCCTCCAAACCATTCACCAGCCTTGGGTTTGGGTATGACAGTATCCCTTCTGACCACAGTAGCCAATTAGCGCCACATTACAGCAGTTGCCCTTGAACTGTCATCTTGCAATAACATTGTTCTGATTTTTCAGTGTTCATTCAGTCTGATTGTTTCAATCCTCCCATTTTTGCAATGCATTTTTCTGCCCTAATGCCACATATGTGACATGCTTCTGTCATAGATTACAACCGACATTGGCCCACATTTATTACCTTGTTGTGGGAATGATTTGACCATTCAGGCTGATTGATTAAGGGCCTGCTCACATTAATTTTTGGGCGCTGTTTGAATGTTGAACATGACTGTTCTGTCATGTTGAAGTGACCAACCATTGATGTATCCATCTGCCTGCCATCAATGTATTATTGCACACTGGATGTGTTGTAGTGTGTGGCACATGCATATTTTGTCAGACTATTTTGCATTTTTCATCTCATCATGTCCATCTCACAGGGATGGGTGACAGTACTCATTCACTGACATATGGCTGTACTTGTCATATGTACCATGGCTATGCTACGTGCCATCTGTGTGCTGGCATGTGCCATGTATGTGGATTGACCATGCCACTCACAGGCTAATATGTGATGACAGTGCTATCCAGCATGCAGCACATGTGTTCATTTTCCATCTTGGAGTCCTCAGTGTCTGCTTTTTGCCTCCCCTTCCAAATCATTGACAGTGCAAGCATGCCAAGGTTATGGTCATGTGGGACATGTGTTGTTCATGTACTGGATCTCTGGCTTGTCAGGCCTATGTGTGTGCTATGGTGCTCATGCCTGTTTCCATTTGTTGTCTTTCATGTTTTTGCAGGTGATGACGCACTTGATGCTGTAGAGGTGGAGGTGATGGTGTAGACTCAGGAGGAATCTCAGGCACGACCGGGCACCAGTGGAGGATGTGGTGTGGTGGTGGGTAAAAACCCAATCCTCCTGCAGACCATACTGTCCAGGGGTGTCTCTGGGTGCACGCACCTCCCCAGACCTCTATGATTCAGGTGCTGAATCGGATGATGTGACTTATGTGCTGTTGCAGGTGAGTGTTTCTGGCAGGGATGCTGTTCTGTGCAACCCACCTGCACCAGGGGTAGACCCCTCTATGGGGAGGTCAGTGTTGGTAACTCCGCCTTTGGCGGTTACGGATGCAGGGTCACACTCCACAACATCTGATCCTGTTCCTGGGCCAGCCGATCAGAAGGGGAATGCAGTCCTGCAGCCTCAGGCAGTGCCAACACAGCAAGGTGCAGATCGCCTTGCCCCAAACAGGTGTGGTGCCCGCCGATGCGGTGGCTGTGCGCCACCAGGCAATACTGTATGGGAAAACTCCATGTAAGGTATATCAGCACAACAGGGTGCATCAGTTCAAATGATAGCTCAGGCAATGGAGAGGGTGGCCACTTCTATTCTCCACTCTGAAAGGCAGATGAAGCTCCAACAGCAGGCAACAGAGTCCATTTGCCAATCACACAGGGAGGACATGTTGGCGTCCAACAGGGACCGATGGGCGGCACTGGAGACTTTGCGTGAAGCCATATCTGTAGAGTCCCAGGGCCACAGGGAAGCCCTGAGGTTAGAACTCCATTTCTTCAGGGAGAATCTGGTAGAACTTGAGGCTTCCTGAAATTTTAGGGCAGAACAGCAGCTGGAGCATCTCACACATTCGCTCTCAGCTCGTGAGGAGATCCGGGCATCACGCGAGGCCATGCGTGCAGAAATGCAGGTAACCCATGAGGTGCTGCATGGGGATATTCGTACTATCATCCTCCAGAACGAGACCTTCCACACCTGCATGCTTGCTGCCATGGAGGACCATACCAGGGCTTTGCGTGGGCTGCCTCCCATAGCACTGCCACCTCCTGATGTGGCAGCAGAGGGTGAAGAGAGCGACAGCAGTTCTCCCACATTGGCGTAGCCGTGCAGGCCATGAGCCCATGGAGGTATTTATTTTTTCGCAACATCCACGCAGTGGATGTTGGTGTGCACCCTGTCCTTGAACCTCATGGGTGGCCTCCCCCCCCGGCCCACACATGGCCATTTCTGATTTCTTTTTTTTTTTTTTTTACAGTGTGTTGCCTTGTGTGGCTCCCGTGGGCATCCACTGTGTATTCCAGCTGGGCACATGCAGGCTTGTCCTGTGTTTGAGTTAGATGCTTGGGTTCGTGACACACACACCCCTCCTGCTTCCCCTTTTTATGGGCTTGCAAAGGGTGCGACCAAGTGACAGTGACTTACACAGTGACATTGGGCTCCGATGAGCTGTGTGGGCAGTCTTTGGTCAAAACTGTGTGGACATCCCTAGTGGGGATTGTTGTTGTATTGATGCTTGTGCATCCATGTCTTCCTCCTTATTCACAGGTACCTTCTTCATGTCTTCACAAGGGCGTCTCATTTTCAGATGCAGTTCATGTTGTATGCAGTACGCTGACACATTTGCCTGACAGCAACCCTCTGCAGTTGGAAGGGGTCGATGCGCTGGCTTATTCAGGTTGTAAGACTTGCACTACTTTGATTTTGTACTGTCATATTTTGGCCCTGTTTCATCCTGTGTTGCTGTATTGTGTTGCTGGTAAGTATTTGTTCATGCGTGCTGTTTGTTATTGATTACTGGGAGCATATTGTCTGTGGCCTGTTTCCATTTGGGACAGTGCACTTTGTGACACTTGTGTCATGTGTTGTGCATTCATTTGTTTGGTTTCACATTGCATGACATGCCATGGTGTGTTGGGTAGCTGAGATGGGGAGGGGTTGGGTGACATGGCACTATTTTCATGTTGTATTTTGCAAGGGGGTAGTCATTCATGCAGCATAAATGTGTGCCTTTTTGTGACACAGCATTGGTTGTCTTTCAGTAGGTAGGGATGCACACAATGTGACACTTCCAGGTGACTAATCTCAGGATGGTATGGTTGTCACAGTTGACTGTCCCTTATGTCATCATCATTGATTGTCAGCTGGTATGTGCCAGGGCTGTGTGCACTCCACAGGGGTGTGATTTTAGGTGAAGTAATTAGCCACCAGCTGCGTACGGCTGCCTCACCACGTGCCCTTTCCCCTCCCATGCGCAGCGGCCGTGCATGTGGTTGGGGATGTGGGGGCACCACCATGTCCACCCGCAGGCCCCGGCGTGTTGCAACGTTGTGCAGGACACATGCTGCCACTATGATCCTGCACACTACTGGGGGCGCATATGGCAGCTGCCCACCAGAGCGGTCAAGGGAGCGAAAGCGTGACTTGAGCACTCCGAATGTGCGCTCCACTATGCCCCGTGTTGCAATATGGGCTGTGTTGTATCTTACCTTGGGTGGTGTGGTGGGGTTCCGAATTGGCGTCATGTGGGTGCTCAGAGGGTAGGCACTGTCCCCTGGGGAGGTGATGATGGGTATCATTAGTGGGGTTGTGATATTACTCAGTATCTGACATGCATGCATGTGCAGAGGCATTTATACTCACCAAGCAGCCATGTATCGCCATACCGCCCAGCTTCTAGGTCCCGGTTTAGGGGTGACATTCTGAAAATGAAACTGTATATGTGGACCCTGGATAGTTGGCATAAACTGAGGTGATGTTTCCCTTGGCATCACATACTACCTGCACGTTGATGGAATGCCAGTGCTTGCGGTTTCTATAGATGTGCTCAGTTGCCCTGGGAGGACGTAGAGCCAGATGGGTGCAATCAATGGCACCTAGCGCTTTGGGGAAGTGTGCCACCCCGTAAAAGTCCTGGACGGCAGTCTGCCTTTCTGCAGGTGTTCTGGGCATGTATATGTGCCTGCGCACTGAAGAGCGTGCAGTCATGATGGCCAACACCTGGTGTAGGCAGCGTGACTGCTTGGCCTGTGACACCCCCCCCACTATGGCACTTGTCCGCTGAAATGAACCAGTGGCTAAGAAGTGCAATACATTGAGCACCTTTTCCAAGGGGCTCAGTGCTTGGGAGCACAGGGTGCGTGATGTGAGGTCATCCTCCCACTCACTCACCAGGTCGAGTATTATGTGTTGTGGGAGCTTGTACCTCCCATACACCTGGTCATCAGGCATCCCAAAAAGGCTGGTCCTGGGTGTAAAAATTCTGGGCCTGGCTATCCTCCTCGTCCTGCGGTGTCCCATGACCACTGCTGCGAGGAATGGTATATTCATCGTAGGGTCTGAGCTTGTTTGTTGTTTGCGTGCACTTTTATGCTGCGTGGGGCCACGTATGCCTGCTTCCTGCTGGCATACGTGTTTCCAGATTAGCACGCATTTCCCCTAGTCGATTCCATGAATACATGTTGTAGGTGTGCGTGTGGGCGTTCCGCACATTTGCCTTCTGTACTCGCCCACATTTTTACGCGTTGTTCCCCATTCCGCATGTTACGCCCCGTGTTCTGTCTACTTTTGTTGTGTGCGCCGTGCTACTTGCGCTTTCGCTGTGTGCCTAGCAAACGCCGTTTGATGACGTGTGCACCCGCATGCGCCACACAGGATTTTAGCGCACATCCCAGGATTTACACGCGCACAGACTTCCATGAATCGATGTGCGTGGCTTTCACACGCTTGCGCTGTGATTTTCGCGCTGGCGCTGCAATTCGCACGCTTTCGCACACTTGCGCAGCGCACAATAGTTCCATGAATCAATGTGTTATTAGAACAGTTTGAACCTGCTTACGAACAGCACGAACAGGTCTAGCTTCCTCAGGACACCCCCATTTTATTTATTTACGAACATTTCAGGGCACAGCGTGTGTTCATAGGACAGTTTCAGTTTGCCTCTGAACAATACGGACATGCATAGCATCCTCAGGACACACCCATTTCGGTTATTTATGAACATTTCAGGACACCGCGTGTGTTCCTAGAACAGTTTCAACTCGCCTGCGAACAATACGGACAGTTATAGCGTCATCAGGACACCCCCATTTTGTTTATTTACGAATATTTCGTTCCTGACTGTTACTGAAGAAAACCATGTGGCCTAGATATGTCAGTAAAGGAAAAAAAGGGGAGCCAGACATGTGATGTCATCAATGACATTTGTGATGTCATCTTTGATGTCCTGGGTGTTAGTCTTAGCAGTGCACGGTGGTGGCGCCAGTTATGGTTGCTTAGCTTACCATAACTGGTGAATTTCAGGGGTTTTTCGGTTTTACTTGGAACCATAACGTCCCTTTGACAAAGTTTTTTTACTGAATTTCATAGGTTTTTAGTAGCGCAACTTAACCATAACGTCCCTTTGACAAAGTTTTTTTACTGAATTTAATAGGTTTTTAGTAGCACAACTTAACCATAACCTCCCTTTATCAAAGTTTTTTTTTTGTTTACTTTCCCTTACTTTATATACATGTAACACAGAACATGCCGAACCTCCAGCTAATGATTTTGATGTCTGCGGACTGTGCGAATGTCCGCGGATGGACGCGGACAACATCAACACTACCCAAAAACGGGGGTATTTTAGATTGTTCTATCATGCCATATAAACACTGAACAAGTTCAAAAAGCAGTACATAAACACATTATATGTAATAATAAATAAGAAGTGCAACCTATATGTGTAACACATCAACCATCCATTTAAATACCATATGTACTAAAATGGAATATACCAAAACAGAAAAGATATGCTTCCAACATAATTACCTCACAGAAACTGCACACCTAGGAGCAACAGCAGACCTACACAACAGTAAGAACACAACTTACCAGAAACTAGTAAGTAAACTTCATTTTTCTTATATATTTCTAATCTTTCTGTATTTGGCAAACTAAAAGTAATACATTTTTTTTACACAGAAATGTAAGTACTTTGATATGGCTTGAGGAAAACTTCCCACACGAGGAAATGTCTGAAGACAGCAATACTAATGGTAGACACTTCTCTATATAAGCAAATTAATAATCATTACTTTATGTGTACTTAACATACATACTTTTTTTTAACAGACCATACAAACATTGAAAATAATACACCAAAGGAGACATTAGAAAATACTATGCAGCGCATGGAACAAAAAATGGACATGCTTATGGAAAATTTCAATCTTTTGAAACATTTTGTGTGTCACGATGCCTGCCCCCGGGAAACCAGGTTTGGCCCACCTACCCCGGAAGCAGGCATCATGCCATTTAATGCAAGCCCATGAACCCCAATTAGGGGCTATTTGGGTGCAGTCCTGGCGCCTATGGCGCCAGGCTCATAAGTTCAGAATCAGTCCTGGCGCCATGGGCGCCAGGCTCATGGTCAAGGACTTACCTGAAGCAGACCATGCTGCTAACTTACCTGAGACAGACCATGCTGCCAGTGACCAGAAGTCAAATGAGGCCTAGGAGGGACTATTTTTCCCTAGGAACTATTTTTTACTCGGGTGGGGCCGCGGAAGGATACTTATCTGGAACTACTTCCAAGGCTATTTAAACCACGCCCTGACAGCAACCCATGCTTCGCGTTATTCTGCACCTGCAGCGTAACGCTCACCGTGCCTGCAGCAGCTTCCAGTCTTCAGCCACGCCCGCCTGGATGCCGGAGCTCCTGAAAACCTGAAAGAAAGCAGAGGGAAGGTTAGAACCGGAGTTTTTACCTGCAATCCTTACCTGAACCCTGAATCTTCTTGGCTCTGACCTAGAAGGAAGAAATCATCAGACGCGCGCCGCTTCGCATCCTGCAGCGCCGCGCAGGAACTCACCTGAAGCAATCCTCCGCATTCCATTGCGCTTTTCAGCATCCAGCGGCCGCTCTCCAACACCTGTGGAAATAAAGACAATAAGGTGAGCAAGGGAGAATTCCCAGACAATAAAGGCAATCCCCAGGACTTACCTGATACCACAGGGGGTACTTACCTCATCTCGGGACGGCGCGGCCTCCACAGCTTCTCCGCCGTACCCTGGCCCCAAAGGGGAAACAAAAGCAACACAAAAGCGCAAGTAGGGGAAACCGAATTCCGCTACAGACTTACCTGGTTACTGCCTGAGGCAATCACCGGAACCTCCACCGATTCAGCGCCTGCAAAAGGAAAGGGTCACAAGTTAGACCAGGTCCTCATTATCGAACTGAACAGAATCCATAAACACTTACCTGCATCTTACTGGTTGCCACTTGGAACTCTTCTCAAGAACTATTAAGGCAACCTAGGGAATTTGGACAGAGTTAAGGCCAGATGTTTTTGAACTCTTTTTCAAACTATTTCCTTACGGAGTCAATACCGTTCTGCAACTCTCCAACATCCCACACCAGTGAAGTAACTGGTCATCTACGCGCCCCTGCGCTCGAGGCAGGATGGAGAGCTCATCTTTCCAAACTATCAGGTGGGAACATAGCAAGAGTTCGGAAGTAATTTGTGGGAAGAGATCGCAGGAGTGGGGGAAGGTGGGGTTGGCGTCCAGTCCCCGCAGGTGGCTAATTCCCTTTTCTCCATTACAGAAGAATATTCATACGGGCAAAACAAGCTAAGCTGGGTGGTCCGGTCCAGTCCATCATTTCGGCGCCCCGTGTGTCGCTGGAAGAGGTAACAACAGCACAGTTCAGATCGACGCCCCCGTGGATACCAGGTGAGCGTAACATTGTGGAAGACCACATAAAAGAAAAAAATAAATATCATTGTCCAACATGCACCTGTTCCCCCTCTACATGTCCGAGTCAACTATCCCCAAACCCTCAACACCAAGAAAAACGTTTTGATGAAACTTCATCCCCTCCCATCCATCCTCTCCAAACCCCTAATTCCCCTGTATTTGTGTCAGTTTCTGCTTCCTCGTCTCAGTCATAAATGTTATATCTGTATCCAATAAAAAAAATATTATGTTTGTTTTAATTCAGTCCTTTGTGTCTTTTTTTTAAAAAAAAAAAAGGCAGTTAGGGTGTCCGCGGACAGTGCGCCTGTCCGGGATGTCCATAATTAGCAAAATGGGGGTGTCCTAAGGACACTATACCCATCCGTATTATCCGCAAGCAAGATGGAGCTGTCCTTAGAACACACGCGGTGTCCGGGATGTCCGTAATTAACTAAAATGGAGGTGTCCTAAGGACACTTTACCTGTCCGTACTGTCCATACACCATCTACGCACATGCACATCACACCATAAATCCTACGAACATCGCGCCTGTCCGTAACTGTCCGTCTCATGTGTGACGCACTTTTAACTCGTTTGAGGACCGAACACTGTCCGTAGAACACCCACGTGCATGCGCACGCCCAATCCTGTGCATTTAGTGTCGTGCAGACACCCGTCCCATCCGTATTTAACCAAAATGGGGGTGTCCTAATGGCACTATACCTGTCCGTACTGTCTGCAAGCAAGATGGAATCGTTCTTAGAACACACTCGATGTCTGAGATGTCCACAATTAACGGAAATGGAGGTGTTCTAAGGACACTATACCTGTCCATAATGTCCGCAATCAAAATACAACTGTTCTTAGAACACGTGCGGTGTCTGGGATGTCTGTAATTAAATAAAATGGAGGTGTCTTAAGGACACTATACCTGTCCGTGCTATCCGCAAGCAAGATGGAACTGTTCTTAGAACACACGCAGTGCCCAGGATGTCCGTAATTAAGTAAAATGGAGGTGTCCTCAGGACACTATACCTGTCCGTAGTGTCTGTAGAACATCTACACACATGCGCACCACACCCATAAATCCTATGAACATAGTGCCTGTCCGTAACTGTCCGTCTCACGTGTCTTGCACTTTTAATTACTTTCAGGTCCCGAACACTGGCCGTAGAACACCCGCACGCATGCGCACGGCCGTTCATGTGCATTTGGTGTCCTGCGGACACCTGTTCCCTTCGCTGACGTGTTCGCAACGTCATCATGTGACCGCACCCACGCTGAGTGTGTGTCCTGATTTGCGGACACTGTCTGGGTCCCTGAACATTTTAAAAGTACTTTTTTAGACCATCCAAAGTATTTGACAGTAAAGATTCACCATTGCACATGTCCCAGACAATGACCCTGGCTTTTTACATACTTTTTGGAACTTTTTGAGCCTTTTTGGGGTGTTCGATCTGTCCACGGACCGTGTAGGTGTCCGCGAAGCACGCATCAGCACCCCTATAAAAGCCCACACCCTAGAGCTGATCCTCATTGTGCTTTTGGCTTTTGCAAATTGAGTTTTGCTGCCTTTGCTGATCTGAGTATTGATTTGAGATAATCTCATCAACCCTGATGGCATCGATGGCTGCTGTTTGCCACATCTGCCTCAGCACCACCCTGGCCCCCTCCACCACCACCACATCCCCAAGGGCCTGCAAAGGGGAACAGGTGTGAGGCTGTAGAGGAGGATGAAGAGGATGAAGAGGATGAGGTAGTGGAAGTCCCTACTACCAGCACTCGCTGTGAGTCTTGGGTGTGTCGGTTGTTTACCATTCATGGTAACGTACCAAAAGCATGTGGGAACAAGGTCACCTGCAACCAGTGCAAAATGGTGCTGAGTCGTGGGAAGCCTGGTTTGTACAGCTTTGGTACGACATCCATGAAGCAACACCTGAGGTCGTTCCACGGTGGGCCCGTTCGCAAGGTTGCACCTTGTGATGAACATAATAGGTTGAGTCCCTCTACCACATGCTCCGTTTCCGCTCCTCTCACCACAAGAGACACTCCTGTGGGAGAGCGCATCCTCCAGCTGCCTCACAGGCCATTCACAATGCTGTTGACCCTTACCTTTCGAGGGTCACGATATTGTATATGTACTGCGACGCAGTACTCTGCAGGGGGGAGAGTCTTCGAAGTGCTTTCGAGACTGCGGTCAAGGAGCACGAGAAGACCTGCTACCTACCTAAGTCTGGCCCACCCTACATCTTCCTCTCTCCACCTGCCCTTTCTTATGCCCGTGGTTAGTGTCCCTTCCTTACCCTCCTTTCCCCTCCTCTCCTATTGTGTTGTGTGTAAAAAAACAAAAAAAATATAAAACAACAAACCCCTACCCCAAAAAAGGCTCTTTTCAGAGCCGCCTTTCACAGTTTAAAAATAGAAGTGGCAAATAAATGGTGCAGGACCTTGTGCATTTTTTAGAAGTCCGCGGACAGTCCGTGGACATCTAAAATTTTGGGGTGCTGCCCTAGCAAAAACATTGCACTTTTCTCTGGGAGGAAGTGGTGGCTCTGAAAAGAGCCTTTTGGTGGTGTTTTTGTGTGTTTGAAAAACTTGAAATGGTCAACAGCTACTGCAAAATAGATGGCTGTAATTCCAAAAAAGGTTGCAATGCATTTTTTACATTTCTCAGAAAAATCTGATTGCCAGCATAAGTAAGATGGACTCCATCGCTGATAAAAATGTATGTGCTACGAAACATAATATTTTCATTGTGAAAAGTGGACATGCCAACATCTCTTACAAAGGCACAAACAGTCTTATTGACATTGCACCTCTCTTTCTCCATTTGTGGACCAAATGAAGAAGAACGCAGCCACATTTGTCTTCGCGCAATACGAGAAACAATTACTTGGGAATTTGGAAACATGTCCATGACCTTCCCAAGTCCTTCTTTCATTGCAAATTGCAATGAAATTCCAGACACATGTCCTAAAATGTTCCCTCCACAATGAATTATAATTATGTCTGGAAGATGATCTGTCTCCAAAGTAGCACAGAGAGGTACCAAGTCCAGCCACTTCATTCCACACACTCCATGCCAGTGCACTTCCACATGAGGGAATCCAAGATCTGCAGCTACTCCACAGCGTTCCGCATGCACCTCCATCCAATGTATCCATGAGTCTCCCAAAATCCAGATAATCTGTTTTCTGAAACACGCAGCCATAGCTATCCGTTCTTCTCTCAGGAAAAAGACTTTCCGACAAACTCTCTCCTTACACAACACACCCAATAAACTTTACTGACCAACCCCTTGCTCTGCTCTTTCTCATTTGCATGCCTCTCCACCCCAAAATCCCTGTATGTAATACGCGATGTCCGCGGACTACCACCATGTCCGCGGACATATCACAACTTGGACAGCCCTTCTAACATTTCCACTTCACTCTCTGTGCCATTCCCTCATTGGATACAGCTAAGCAGTCACACAACCATCCACCAATCACATGCAAGACCTCTACATCTAACTCCATCATCATAGTTCAGCACTTCAAATGTACTGTTGATCACTCTGAGTACAAGTCTCATATCATTGGAAAGCACCTACTACAAAAACTACTGTATGAGTCTCCAAGATTTCTACTTGCAACAGCATGCATATCGACATGCATGAATACAAACCAGAGGTATGCATATTTTCTGCACAGTACATGTACAACTCTTATGAATGCATATAAACAGAGTAACTGCCACTTAACCTGTATAACCTATAAAAATGAATTTACTGTCATTTTTCCCATCTTCTATAATCAACTGTCACTTCCAAACCTATCTGCTATCTAATTTTCGTTTTACACACACAGCTATCTAAAACATTATTATATTAGAAGATGGGAGAAATAACAGTATAATTGTAGAAAAACACTTAGTAGTGTATTATAAAATTACAAACAGCCAGGATAAGGTCTTGCATCTTTATACACTCACACAGATAGACACTATCATTGAAAAGCTCCCAGCTGAAATAACACTACTGCCTGCAAATCACATCCTTCTGCTTTATTACACACACCTTCACAAATGCATACATTCCAATGATTTTATATACAGTTTCTGCCATTTACCTTATAAAAAATTGCAGAATAAGTATATCATTATTTCTTCTATCTCATAACATTCAATAACACAGCCTTAAGAAACACTTACTATTCTACTCATTTACAAAGTGTGTTGAACTAATATATTTAAAGCAAAATATAAAGGCTGCACATAGTCAAAGGAAATTGCATGCACACACTATGTTCAGATATCAAACAAGGATACTCCTACAAAAACATAAAAATCAACGTCTAAATTAACATCAGTGCTATAAACACACAAAATTTCTTTCCTTTACAGTGAAGACCACTCTCCTGAAAAGCAGCAGCATCTGAAGTACAAACAACTCAGAAGAAACCTGCTCATTCCACACACAAAAAGTAAGTACAATACTACCATACTATTCTTACTGTTACTCAAACACACTGTGGGGTTGATTCATGGTATTTGTGCGCCAAATAATAGAGATTTGTGCATCATTCTGCCCACAAATCCCCATTGGTTAAACAGGGATTTGCAGGCAGAATGGCGCACAAATTCCCGTTTTTCGTCTGAACCCCAGTATAGTAACACACAAATACAAGAATAGCATTCCCAACTAGTTGTAGCTGCCCAATACACAATCACACACCATCACATACATCCTTACCATCATACGCAGACACTCATGCACACAGCACACATACATTGCAGAACAGCCCAACCCATACCTTCTTTTTTTTTCAACAGACCCCAAAGAATGCGTACCCAAAAGCAAGTCCATAGAAAGCAACGCAGAAGTAGAGCAAATGAAAATAAAAGTGTCCAAAATAAGCATCCATCTCTAGCAGAATTTGTACAAAAGTTCAAACAAAAGATCTAATAGTCATTAAGCAAAACAAAACAAGCTTCCAGTACAAAAACTTCCCCTCCTCTTTCAAAATGTAAAATGAAACAGAAAGTGATTAACAAGAATTCAGCTACCACTTCTGCTAAAAGTGCTCTTATAAATCTTGATGTAGTGGTAAGTAACCATACCAAAAAAAAGTATTTTAGAAAAAATGTTCTGCCACGGAGTCCTTCAGAATCTTATAAAAACAGACAAACCATGCACAACCCTTAAAACATACCGTAGAAAATTTATCTTAGAAACTCTCATAGACACTGCAATCCTTCTCAAAAGGAAGTTATTTATTTTAGTGTTAAACAGAATGAAACCACCAACAAAACAAACTACTAAATTACAAAAAGACTTCTCAATAAACAGAATGTCAACAAAAATAACTTCTTAAATATCTGTGGAGGTGAATGGAGTCACACCACAAGCACAGAACCATATTTCAATGAAGAAGCATACAAACAAAAGCAAACAAACACAATTGCCATACATAGCAGTGGACGAGGGTATGAAAAACTTAATAATACCATAATGGAACAAGAAATACTGCTTACAAAAATATCCCCTGAAAACTCAGTATCACCTCTCCATTCGACTGAACCAGAATGTCCAGTATACAAATGGCCATGCACGTCAATGTGTAACATTGCCAAAAAATCTTTCAAATCTTTACGCCAGTTCCTCAATCAGTATGTGAAAGGCAAAGACAAAATCAAAATGAAACTACTACAAAATATGGATAACTGTCCAGTGCGCAAATACACAGGACTACAAGGACTTTCATTAGCCTGCATTTCAGGACCTATTTGCAAAAGCACCTTGCATCATATCAAAATGATATCAACACATCATCCAACTATAAGAAATCTAGTCTATAAACTATACTATGCTAAAAGTCCTGCTTTAGCACTAGCCAATTTAAATAACAATCTTCTGCATGGTACAGCGAAAGACCTACTTGAAGAAATAGAGCATATCCAGAGAAAATATTTTGGAAGTGAAAGACACTTACAAAATGCAATAGCTTTACAACAGACTCGCAACAATTGTACAGATGGCAAACTTCTACTACACATATACAAAAAAGAAATACTAAAATCTAAAAGTACATCCACTGAAGGACCAAACCATGTGTGTGTGTGTTGCCGCCGAACTTTTTATACAAGTAACACAAAAATTGTAGACGTAACATACAAAATACAAGACAGTGAAGATTCCAAATGGTTTGAATTAGCTCTCTACCTTATAGCAGAAAACAAATATGAAATAACTGACCCCTTAATACTTTGCAGTTACTGCACTACAAAACTTGACAACAACCAAACTCGTTCACGTGCCATCACAAATAACTTGGAATTATTCCTAATACCAAAACCCCTGCAACAACTCAATTAATATGAGAGCATCATAATTCAAACAGTGCACCCATTTCAAGCAATAATACGCCTTCAACCAAAAACAGCAAAATTACCTCCCTCTGAATTAGTGAAAGGCATTTGTGGCAAAGTAGTTTATTTACCATTAGATCTGAAAGAAAATGTGCACACTCTGGGAGTGCAACGTCCAATAGAGCAATCTTTAATTGTCTTAGTAAATGGTGTACCTACAAAAGACAAGAAAATGTGGCAACAACTCGTAGACTTACTTAAAGTTAGTCAAGCCTTGCAATATCTAAAAGACAATAATGAATACTGCAAAGAAATTAATATTGAAGAAAACCTGAGGGAAACCACTGAAATAATTCAAGAGTCACCAGAAACTGGTCAATTTGATCCTGCTACAGTATCCAATATTTTAGACCATTATACAATTCATCCATTACACTCTAAAGACACCATAGATGATGCACTAGAAACGTACCAAATGCAACAAACCAAAGGATCACCAATCAGCATATGGGAAAAAAGTATAGAAGCATGTGCTTTTCCTCGACTCTTTCCTACTGGGAAAGGAGGAAGGTACGATGATAGACCCACTCAGATAACATCATCAGGATACCGCTCGATGCGGATGTATTCTGAAGATCCCAGATTTAGACAAAATGAGGAATACATATTCCACCTACTCTTTGAAAGTGAACTAGCAACTCTATGCTATGGAGTTGCACACACATTGAAATCAGGTACCCACTTTCAAAATATGCCAGCTACTCAATTACTACAAA
The DNA here is from genome assembly GCF_040938575.1 of Ambystoma mexicanum. Lineage (NCBI taxonomy): Eukaryota > Metazoa > Chordata > Amphibia > Caudata > Ambystomatidae > Ambystoma > Ambystoma mexicanum. Next base: position 84,102,325 of record NC_090931.1, read on the forward strand.
AAGTGCAAGAAAACGATGAGGTTTTACAATCAGGCATTACAAATCTGTTAGCAAACATGCATGGTACTAAAGAGTACTTTTCCCGACGTCACGAAGATGTACGTTGTATAATAAGAAACCTTAGCCCACCGACTTGGTTTGTTACATTAAGTTGTGCGGAATATGCATGGGAAGGTTTACAGGATTTCCTACGCATATCAAACAAAAACAAAACAAACACAGATATACTAACCTGCTACGGGGACTCACACTAAGTTCCCTTATTCATGAATTATATTCGACCAGGACACCCTTCTCTCTTTTTTTAAAGAGACAGACGCCTTAGACAATTTTTGGAGGTCGTTGAAACTACCTACCCAGAGATACCAGTGCAGCACAAGAGATTGGTGGTGGCTGCGCCTAGTACTGGTGGCTGACTGTTTAGGTCGGAATGGTGACAAGTGTTATAATCTGTATGTTTTTATTATCTTTCTACCTTAAGCTTGTCAGTTTTTTCTTAAAATAAATTTCATTGGAGTTGAGGATTTCTTAGGATTTTACAGGGAGTTGGTGTCGCTGACATTTACCCCTGCTTTGTCGTTCCCTCCTTAATATATATTTTTTTCATTTCTTTTTTTGCAAATTTTCAGTTAGATTTTTGATGTCATAATTTGCTTTGACGTTGGTTTTCCGTTGGTGTACTTTGTTCAAAATTTGTCTCAGCACTGTGCACTTAACATCCTGCATTGCAAATTGTTTATTAGATAACTATGCACTTTATTGGTATGCATCTAATATTGATTATGTGTTTTTATGCTGTATTACCATGGATTCAGCTCTATGTATGATGTAAATGTATATGTGTAGAATAAAGTTTAATTGATTTTATATTATCCTTAGCCTGGCCTATTCCCTCATTTGGTTACTATCTTGAGAGTAATTGATTTCGCTTGATTGTTTCAGTGATTCACTCCACATGACCCCTTTCTTTCCTGTACTACTCTTCATAGAAATGCAAGCAACAATCCTGACAACACATATAGTGTTTATGGAATAAGACAAGAATTAGACTACTGTGGTAGAATGGTGAAATTCACTATAAACTCACAAGAAGATCCACAAGAATTTCTAATGTACTTACTACAAGTACTGGAAAACAAAAACATACCTATAAAGGATATCTTCCAGATTTCATACATGTGAAAACATACATGCACTCTCTGCAACAATGTGGCACAGGAACAAATCCCTAATGAACGCTTCGTGTATGTATCCATACCTAACTGTAAATTCGTTCCATTTCAGCAACTTGTACAAAATGCAAACCATGGCAGATTATGTACTACCTGCAATTCAGATAATTGCTCCACCTTACAAATGCAAACACATAGTAAATACGTAATAATAATGCTTTTACGTTACAATGCAGATGGTACCAAAAACAACTGCAAGCTGACTGGATTCCCACATGGTCAAATATCACTTTGTAAGACAACCTTCACAACAATAGGTATAATCTACCACGCAGGAGCCACAACCAATGCAGGTCACCACACTGCATATATAAAAAAGAAATGTGGATGGTTCGAATGTAATGATAGTACCATTACTCTAAAGCAGAGATTACCAGCAAATCTTATAAACTCTTATTTAATCTTCTTAAAACCAAAATTTAATAACTAATCTGTACATAAACATTAACAAAACTTCAATTAGAAAACTATAAACAGTTAGAATACGCCAACAGGTATCTAACTGCCCCAAGATTCTGCAACAACCCAACAGATAGATCAGCAACTTGAGAATATAAATAAAAAACTATAACCAGTTACAATTCGACAACAGGTATCTAACAATCTGCAACAAGCCAACAGATAGAACATTAACCAGAAACAACAAGTAAACACTGAAAACAAACAAACAAATGTACTGTACCATAACAAAAAAAGTTTTTTTTTTAATCCAACATGGATTTTATTTTCCCACAGACCCAATGATTTAAGAAACAAACACAGAAACTGAGCAAATTGTATGTATTATTGAGATTAATGACCAGAGAATTAACAGTGAGATTCCCTAAACAGCCATATTTGGAGACTACAAGGAAGGAGAGAATCCTAAAAAGGACAAGCCATGTGACATTTCTTGAAAGTGACTAGATGGGATGAGCAAGTTATAGAATTGTGTGGCTGTAACTGAATGCGAAAAGCATGTGCCATCTTCTTTTTGCTAGTATTCCCCAGGAGGGAGCAGAGAACCCGAGTGACCATGTTGCATTGCATACACTCATGTGGCCTTTCTTGTCACTGAGTAGCATGGAAGAGAAAATCTCTGAACTGGTTCAGACCGGACACATAATGTCCTTTTAGTGACTTTGACGGAGCATGCCACCGAACTGTACATAGTACAAAAGAACATTCAAGACACTCCTGCTTTTGCAAGTGCCTTTTCTCTGTGCACAGTTTTAGTGCTGTGAATGGATTTGCAAGTGAACTGAGCAGCATGCATCTGGAGGCAGTAGAGGTTGGGCCTGTAGCGCCACCCCCCATGACCGTGACCATGTCCAGAATTGAACAATTTGGACTCAGAGATATACGTCTTAGTATGCAGAACACAACCCTTGTTTTCTTCTCAAAACCCAGTCCATTGCATCTATGTGCATGATGGAGAAGAGAATACTCACTGTAGTAACATTATGCTATTTGTCAATACTTCTGTCCAAAAGAAACTAGACCACAGAGTTCATTTGGTGTTGAATCCTATACACGCCAGAGAATTAACAGTGAGATTCCCTAAACAGCCGGAACAGATTTTTATGGAGAATGCTGAAGGTGAATGGCCTGAGTGGTCGGTGAGCAGAAAACATAAAGAACTAAGTTGCAGCATGTGGTTACAGTTTGCTGCTCCCATTCCTTGTTCTCCACAGACATTTCTGCAGCTCCTGCCTGCAATGATGAATCCCCACATAAGCCCTGTAGAACTGAAACTAGAGCCATAGGGAATCGAGGTGAGCAACTCAGCGGAGCTCCATGGTGCTAGCACAGCTGCAGGACAACTGTCTATTTCCAAGAAGGGTTTTAAGAGCTCTGGAAGATGCAGACACACAATGAGAGGACAAACAACACAATTACATGAATCAGCCCGTGTGAAGGCACTACACAACATAAGCAAGAGCAATCAGAGGAGAGAACCAAAGGCGTACTAAGGGGAAAGATGTATAAAGGGACAGATATGACAAACATTTTAACTGGCTATATGGGCTACTGCATTGCCTTTTTTATGTCCCCGGACAGCTGTGGTGACCGCGGACATGACGAACATACCAGGGGTGCCTGGCACCTAAACAAATAAAGCATTTGACCCATCGCTTACTCCCCACCCTCCCCAAGCACTCTTACACAACAACACACTTGCCAAAGTTGTATTTCTCCCCGTTCATTGACGCACTGTCCGCGGATGTCCACGGATCCAAGATAGCGGGCACATCAAAACAATACGACGCACCTCACGCTTCATTCCAGCCAATCAGCGAACACGCTGCATGTCCGTGGACATGACGCAAGCCGATTAGCCAATCGTTGTCCTGTCCGCAGAGCGAACAGGGAAGTGTGATACCACTAATTTTTTGTGACCTACTTTTTGGTCATTTAAAAAAAAAACTACTGGACAGATTTTCACCAAATTTACAAAAGCACGCTTTCGGGACCACACCGCTGCTCCTGCCGCAAATTTGGTGGAAATCCGTCCAGAGGTTTGGGCTGTAGGTGTGAGCAAAGTTTTTTCCCCATTCAGTCTATGGGAAAAACAGAAATTTTGGGACCCCCCCTTATGACTTTGCCCCCCCCCCCGGACCAAACCTCACCAAGTTTGGTGAGGATTCGTCCAGGGGGAGCGAAGTTATAAGCCGCCCAAAAAAGTGCTCTTCCTATGGGATTAGCAACTTAACCATAACTACACAGCCACTACCATGGCTGTGTAATCTCTCTCTCTCTCTCTCTCTCTCTCTCTCACACTCTCTCTCTCTCTCCCTCTCCTGACACCTAAAAAGTCCATGGAATTCCGTTACGAAGGAAGTATTCTCTATGAACTGCCAACAGTTCATCTCCACTCAGTCAGATCCGCCCACCACAAAAGGCAACCATCATCTAACCATCATCTAAGTATTTATCGTTCCATGACTCAAAATCTCTTTGTGCGGGGCGCTGAGCTGATGTTGCTGCTTTGCCAGAAGATTCTACTGTTTGCTTTTTCCCCAATTACACAGATTCCCAGGACCTTGCACAAGACTAAGAGAGAGGGTACTTTGATGACTCCTGCATGGCAGAGGACGGATTGGAAAGTTACAAAAGGTTGAGGGTGGGCATCGCTGTGGTTTTCAGGATTCAAAATCTGTAGAGAATAGAGTGTTGGAGCGCACCTTGAGAACTTGGCACAAGGTTGCTGATATTAAACAGAAGCGAGAACCAGAAACCAATCAGATTCCAAGTGTGCTCACTTGCTGCCCCCCTTATGGAGTTGCTCATAGAGATTGTTTTTGTCAAATGTTCACAAAATGATAGTCTGAGACCAAAACGTGTATATATATAGTGATATAGCCAATTTCCAAACTTTAATATCGAGGCATGAAGAATGCCTGACTGTTCAGTGCCAAAGTTTGTCTATGCCAATGCGTTTTGGACAGGGTCCGTCATAAGGGCGTCACAGCACTGAGTCCTTTTTGTCATTGTGTGTGACCGTGGCATGCATTCTTAGGAGTGTCAAGCACCTGAGTAGTTACTGTCAGCTAGCTTGGGCATAGCTCTTAACTCTTACCGAATAAATGTGAGAGACTTCTTTCTTTCTTTCTTTCTTTCTTTCTTTCTTTCTTTCTTTCTTTCTTTCTTTCTTTCTTTCTTTCTTTCTTTCTTTCTTTCTTTCTTTCTTTCTTTCTTTCTTTCTCTCTTTCTTTCTTTCTCTCTTTCTTTCTTTCTTTCTTTCTTTCTTCTCCACCCTTATGGTCCGGGAGGCAGCCATTATGGCAGCAGTCTCTGTGGGAGGGCACGCCCCACAGTTTGAAGACCTCTGCCTTATGGCAATTGTGAAAACTTGAGTTCTCGGTATTTTATGGTAGATGCATACTGGAATCTTGCCCTGGTCCTGCTGGCCGGCAGAGATGCTCCTCCTGAACACTCTTTGTAGCGTCTTTAAGGCTTCTGCCAGCCAAGTTACGTTTTTAGAGGCCCCCACTTTGGCAAGGACGATTAGGCACCAATAGGCTTTCCTATACACCAAACCTCACAGATTATTTCCCTTCTTCTGTCCCTACGGTGATGCCTGACTTTCACCTCAGTGAAGATATTGTGCTTCCCTCTCATTCTCAGGTTTGCCACTCAAGCATGGAGGGGGGTGTTGATAGAGATGTATAGATTTAACTATTACACACCTCCTCATTTGGGGCTTCAGGATCTCGATGTGTCTTTTGTCGCTCGTCTTTTGGTATGGGCCACCAGTGAAGGAAGGTCTCCTCGCTACCCTCACTAGCTAGATTAATATAGCTATTTCCTTCTAATGTAGGTCTGCCCAAGGGCCCCTCCCTTTCCTTTGCGACTAGGGTGGGGTTTCTTTGCAAGATATTTGTAAGGCTTCCAGAAGGGCTTCCTCCCAGAAAGTCATCTCTTATTACTGACAGGATGTCTATCGCCCTTCTGCTTGCGTTTGGTCAGCTGCACTTTCCACTGTTTCCAGATGAACAGTTGCTGGTTTCTCTATGTAATCTACAAAATCAGCATGTTTGAAATGTTACAATCTGAGATTAGTTCCCGGGGTGGGCTTTGCCAATCAGGATACTCCTAATGTGGGCATTTCAAGCAGACTGAGTTCTGGTTGGTCCGCACCCTCTGCTTATCTTCTTTTGTTGCACCCACGCGGGTGGCCGCACACCCCTTACATCCCAGGAAAGCCAGAAGTGTTTGCTAAGGGTTCTTTTAAAACAAAAACAATGAAAAACAAAACGTAACTGAGGGATCCCAGTAGCTGCTCTGATATTCAGAGTCCCTTTTCAGTATTGATTATGTCATGATCCTCCATATCGACAATGGCCCTCAGAAACTTTCTGCGACTTGTAGAATCCGACAGGTACGTTTCTTATTCACAAGATACTTAAGCACCCTTGTGTTGTTTTCTTGAGCGCCAATGGACATATAAACATGAGTGTGGGATGATCCTGTTTGTAGAGACATTGGCAACCTCATTAAACACCCTTGCTTCCCTTAGACCCTTAACTCGTGCCATGGGCTGTAACAGACACGGTTGCGCACCTGGGGTTTTACCATCTCATTATTCACTGCATTTTGATTGGTGTAGAGGAGGTAGATAAAGACTTGCATGTGCTAATACTTGCTGTGTCTTCATTAATTGAGCACTAAGATGAGGAGGAGCCATGGGAGCATAATGCCATGATAACAATGCTTGATTGACTGCTTGACAACTTTCACAATACTATTTTTGGGGGTGTCTGTGTTATTTTACTATCCATGGGAGAGAAACTAGCAGGGTTTTGGGGAACTAGGTGCATGTCGGCAGCTGTGAATCATCTTCATGAATTAAGGACTGAGATGAGGAAGAGCATGACTCAGTGTAATGAAGATTACTGCTAAGTAATCAGGCGTTATAGTATCTGTAAATACATCCCAGCTGCTTTGAGTACTCTGTTGAATAACCAATACAAAAGCTCAATCAATAGCAACATGTTTAGCAAGAGACTGGGTCGTGAGGGAGGGCACACATAATTGATGTACGGCTAGTATTGGCTGCATGAGTCAGGAGAGTCCATTAAAATATGCAAAACAGAAGTAAAGTAATTTAAGGGGACATTTCGAAACTGTAAATAATGCTTTGTATGCATAGCAACCATGAATGTGAACTTCAGTTTGAAAACAGCAGGTCTTAGCAGGGACGTAATTTCACCAAAAATACCAGGGGTAGCAGAAGTGACAACACACAACCCTTCACCTTGGATGACATCACAGGAAGTGATGTCATTTCACCCCGCCCCCATGTGACATCGCGAGAAGTGACTCATTTACCAGTGCCACTTAAGGCACTGCGGCACACAGCACTACTGGAGAGACACATGGCATTCACTACTAGCATCAGTGCTGAAGGCTGCCAGCCCACACAGCCCAACCGAGACCTGCAGCTCACACAGCACTACTGTCCAGACACGTGGTCTGCTGCAGAAGAATCAATGCTGAGGGCTACCAGCCCAGAAATCACAATCCGGACCTGCATCTCACACAGCACTGCTGTAGAGCTGCATGGCCTACAACACTAGCATCAGTGCCGAGGGCTACCAGCACACACAATGGAAACAGGACCTGAGGCACACACAGCACTGCTGTAGAGACACATGTCCTACAGCACTACCATCAGTGCTTAGGGCTGCCAGTCGACATAGCACAACTAGGGCCAGCAGCACACACAGCACCACTATAGAGACACATGGCATTCACCGCTAGCATCAGTGCTGAAGGCTGCCAGCGCACACAGGGCAAACAGGACCAGCGACACACACACCACTACTGCACAGCCACATGGCATATAGCACTAGTATTAGTGCTGAAGGCCGCCAGCCCAGAGTGCAACCAAGACTTGTGGCACACACAGCACCACTGAGAAGGCGCATGGTCTGCAGCTCTATCATCAGTGCGGTGGACTTCCAGCCCACAAAGTGCAAATCTGGCTAGCAACGCACACAGCATTGCTATGAAGACAGATGCCCAGCACAAGAACAATTGCTGGGGTTTCCACCTGGCACAGCACAAACCACGCCCATCAGCACAATCAGCAGTAACACAGAGATACAAACATAGTCTGCAGCACAGGCATCAATGCGGAGGGCTGGCAGCACATTTTAATGACGTAGTGCACTGTGCAGCGGATAGTTTTGGGGCCTATGTGCACATAGCTCACTCTAATACTCTGTGTTGCTAATGCAGGCCACATGATCGAATACCGCCAAGGTTCACTCAACTCTTCATTCTTTTAAGGTTCATAAATTGAGCACCATCGAAATGGATAATACATTTACTAGTGGCCGAAATCTGGCATTGAGTGGATTCTAAAAAAGTGACATTTAAAAAGCACGATTTCCCACAAAATGTACTCCCAGGTACCCCTTCAGTATGCAATGAATTGCCAACCACAAGGGCTATGGCTGTGGAAAAATGATTGCATTCAGCACTGACTTCAGAAGTGTAAAACTGGAGACCACATAGTTCGGGCTGGGCTGAGCATTTAATGAGTTTAAGAAGTGAGTGCATCCATTGGGGAGGTCATAGGTCACTGCAGGGGTACTTAAGGGAGCATTAGTCAAAGAAAGCTACCTGTCTTACTCTATTCCCCAGCTAAGGGGTGACGACGTGTGTGGTTCCCTTTCCATTTCCAGGAACCCTTCATATTTATGTCTGTTTCTCTAACCTTCATTTAACCGCTGGCCATTTTGTATACTGTGACATTAGCGTCCGACACCATTAGTTTCTCTGGTATCTCTTCTGAATAATCAGAGTGGACATAACACCAAATGTGTTGGGGAGGCCGCCACAGAGGTTTAAGGACTCTGGTCTTCTTAACCATGTTACGGGGGAGAGGGGGGTAGGTGAGCTCCTGGTCCATACAGGAAAGCCCCAGTGGAAATCGCAGCTGAATGGTTACAAATGGATTGATTTGCTTGAGTATGGGCTTCTAGGCACTACTGAACATGAACTGGCTGCCACCAGAACACAGCTTTTACAGTTTCGGCATTTAAGTGTACACATCATCAATATAAAATTGCCCCCATCCCCTTCCCCTCCCTCGTTTTCACCCTTATACCCTTTCTGTTTCCCTCCTCCTTCCCTTCCTCACCCCTTCCCTCTTCCCTCACAGATTAATTGCTCTACTTACTGTTTTATTGGTTTGATTCATGATTGTAAATTGCTTCTATTGTTATAATGTTCTATGTATTCTGTTGTTATAATGTAAAGCGCTTTGGATTAAAGCGCTATATAAACACAATAAATACAATCCAATGCAATAAAGGGCCTATGCCCCCAATGCTTTTCTTGTTAAACAAAAGCTCATGGGAGGAAATGTCTCCTTCTGACACAAAAGTCTGGTGGCGTAACTGAACCCCTATAGTAAAAATACCAGTCAAATCCTGCTGCTGTGCTGGAGTCAGTTTAAGAGGACAGAACACAAACTGTAAGATTGATTGGCTCCGGCACAGTAAGCAGTTTCAACCAATGCCTGTTAGTTACTATTGATATTCTTATTCAACAATAACATTTCAATTTTTTCCCCTGATCATTCATAAAATAATGTCCAAAATCCAATATTCTGCAACTAGATCCAGTCGAAACTATTTGATGTAGCAACTAGAAAGGGCCCCAGAAACCCACATACACAGCCTGCTGTTCACTGATAGGCCCATGGAGAATTCTAATGATGAGTCACGTGCAGTGTTGGCTTTTTGGCGGATTTTGCATATCTGAGATCCAGCAAAAAATGTCTTCCCGGATCCAGGGAATTTCATTGCCTCTGCAGGAAATCACGAATATTCCAGTACAGCTTTTAGGTTAAAACGATGTGCACGTTTTATACTTTGCTTGCAACATTATAGGAAATACGCTTGTGGGGTAGTGTTAACAATTTCCCACGGACCAGCAGACCTACCACTTCTGCTCCCCATGCCTTGGGGCGACCGCACAGTAAAACATTTCCAGTACTGTTAACATGCTAATAGCAGAATCGGTCAAAACACATTCTTCTGACATTGAAATGTGTCACCAACTTACACTTTGAAAGGCATTGGATGCAAGGAAAACTTTAAGGATCCCAGAGGGAAAATGGGAATACTTTGACTAATATGCACGCTTGGCTACTCTCCCTTTGAGGGCCACAGGGTTCTGTTCCACCAGCCGTAGTGAGGCTTTAACTAGAGTTCAAGTGACTGGCATCCCCAGCCTCTCTGAGCCCCAGGCTGTGCTGAGGCCATGGTATCCGGTTCCTGCCAGACTTGCGTGTTCTGCCAGGCTCCACCCCGCTCGGCTCCATCCACGCCAGGGCCCTCTACCTGCCACTTTCACTGGCCGCTCACTCCCCAACTCTGTCAGTATGTGGGGACTGTGAAACCCTGTGAACCTTAAGTAAAATGCTGGTTTCATGCGTACACTGACACTTTGCCTTTTTCCTCTGAGTGTCCTTGCAGGTAAAGCAAGTCCATGCTAGACAAACCCTGCATGCTGTTCAGTGTGATGCATTTCTTTGTGTTGGCATGGTGATTTATTTTAGTTATGTGACTGTTTATATAAATCATACAACACATAATTTTCTGAGCCACAGCCTTTGTTCTAAATGTAAACAATTGTACTTATTTTGTTTTTGTATTAAAAATGAAAAGTGATTAGGCAAGAAAAATTGAAGATTACCTGCTAGTGAGTGTCAGGAGTGCGGGCGGCTGGGTTTCCGAGGCTCAGTCAGGGCTTGACTTCTCGCCTAAACTGCGCATGCGTGCAGTGTATGTATTCAGCAAGGCAGAAGGCAGACAGGCCTGCCGGATCCTTACCTCATGGCCTCGCCTTGCTGCCATTGCTGTGCCAACGGGCTGCTGTCGCCCCCAGGCCTGACGCCACGCTACACCACTGCCCCCTGCAGCTTCTATTTAAGAAAAAAAATGATATATTTTTTTTAAATAAAATACAGGGGTAGCAAGTGTGACCACGGGGTTGCTTCTGCGACCCCTGGTGACCCCCAAATTATATTCCTAGGTCTTAGTAAATATATTCAAATCATGATGATGATGTAATATCTCTTTTATTGCAGGGAAAGATGGATCAAGAAGCAAAATGTGTTGCGAAGTAAAATGAAGCAAGTCCTCAAATTCAATATCACCAAAAGTATCACAGTCGATCCCATCGTCCTGCCCCCGGTGGACTGCCTAGAGCTCCTTACCCTGGACAAAGAGACTTACTGCAGTGCCCTGAAAAATGTCTCATCGCTCTCAAAACCTGGAGGCTATCTTATAATGGTCATCGCATACCAAGCAACATTTTACATGTGTCAACGATTATACTTTGTTGGACATAAATGAGATTTGCTCCAGGTGAGCAGAGAAGGAAAACAGAAAATCACCTATCTGAACTGAGTTAACGGAGAGCAATGTCCCGTGGACTGGTGAAATTCAGTAATGAATCTCACTGTGACTTTCCCTGCAGTAATTAGGAATTCCCCTGAAAACCCCTCCGGAGTACGGCACAAAGGCTTGATCCCCGGGAGGTCCCCAGGGAAACCCTCACGGGGAATAAAACCCTGCAGAGAGCTGCTAGGGAGCGTTGTCTCCCCGAGATGTTCTTGGCGGGATGTGATTCTGCCTTCTGGTGTTAGAGGCTTCTTAGCAAACGTAACTAAGGACTGGATATGAAGGTAAAGATTAGAGTAGGTTAGAGTAGGATAAGATTCCTTTCAAGCTGTCAGACCTCCAGTAATATTCTATTCTATATCTTACCCCCAGTTTGTGGAAAGAAAGGCGTCTTGGGTAATAGATATGAAGGAAGGGGGAGGCCACCTGCGTTCTCAAGAATACTGGATAGATGGGCTAAGGAGAACAGTATAAATATAAACAGGGTAGAAGAGGAAAAGATGATAAAACAATGGCAACAATCCAAAGGAGCAACAGAGAACGCCTACCGGTTTGTGAACAAGGGAAGCCACCCGGAGACTGCTCACGGGGGAGTGGCTGTAAGCCTGGAGTGTCGTGGTAGAAAGACCACGCTAGAAGGAAAGCATGAAAAAGGGAACAACAGATTATGGAGTACCATAGAAAGCAAATGGATGGAGGATCAAGACGGGGCATAATGTAATACCTCGTGAAGAGCGAGGATCCGAATACTGAACCAAAGTGAGACTGGGCTGAAACCGCACTCCTAAAGGGCGTGGTTTAATCGTCTGAGATCAGGTAATGATTTCTCTTGAACTGCCGTAGCGGTCTCCGGATCAAGAATAGAAGGAAGGGTTAGCAAGGTTATGATTAGCGTCAGAAAGGGAGTCAAGAGTAAGGAAGTAAGGATAGGTAAATCACAAACAAACTCACGTAGCGCTTGTGTACTCCTATGAGAGTAGCAACGCACTGGGCTCTTCGAGGATTCTGTTGATAAGCTGTTTGAGAGGATGTGACATCAGTGAGTTGCAGTGTGTTCTGGGATAGAACATCTAGACTGTTGCGTTTGCAATGATCGCCAGATAGGGCGGCCATGTTAGAATACTTCCCAGAATAAGAATCTGCCATACAGAACATGACAGTATGCCCCCTCTTAGGACCGCTGCCTCCTGGTTTGTCCGGGTGCAATAGATGCAACTTTTTCACTAAACTGGGCGCGTGTACAGCAGATTCAGGTTCCCACCTCCGATCCGCGGGTGAGTAGCCTTTCCAGTCTATGAGATATTGTAGGCGACCCCAGTGATACCGTGAGTCACATATCTCTTTGACCTCGAATTCAGTTCCGGTTGTGACCAACACTGGTGAAGGGCGAGTAGAGGTTTTTGGGTGAAAATAACTCTGATTATCTGGTTTTAGTTGAGGTACGTGAAACACCGGATGGATACGAGCCCAGGTGCTCGGTAAACGGAGTCTGAAGGAAACTGATCCTATCGCTGCGATCACCTGGAATGGTCAAAAATACAGTGGAGAAAGCTTGGACGGCACCAGATGCCGGGGCAGAAAGCGCAATGACAGCCAAACCCAATCCCCTTGTTCCTGAGACTGCCGAAGCGCCGTGATAGCTGTATGATGACCTTGCCGGATTTGGTCCATCAAGCAATCTACATCCAGGAATTTGGACTCTGACTTCTTCAATTTGGGAAAGGATGATGGATTGAACCCATAGGTGCAATGGAATGGAGATGTACGGATAGCTGAGTGATATGAGTTGCTATAAGCGTATTCGGCTAAAGGTAGTAGATCCTTCCAATCATCCTGTACTGCAGAGACATAGCTCCTGAGGTATCCTTCCAATGTTTGGTTGAGTCTTTTTGTCTGGCCGTTAGATTGGGGGTGATAACCTGAGCTGAGGGCCCGTGAGATTCCAAGATAACGACAGACAGGTTTCCAATACTGTGAAGTATATTGTGAACCTCTGTCAGAAATGATTGACTCCGGTAGGCCATGTAAAGTGAATATGTGATTGATAAAGATGCGGGCCATCAAGGCAGCAGAAGGCACTCCGGCAAGTGGGATGAAATGCGCCATCTTAGTAAAAGTATCTATTGTTACCATTATGGCAGAGCATCCTCTTGATGGTGGTAGGTCCACTATGAAATCTGTGGATATTATTTGCCATGGTCTAGTGGGCAAAGGCATCTCGACTAGGAGTCCTAGAGGGAATTGCCGAGACGTTTTAGTTTGGAGGCATACAGGGCAAGATCTAACATATTCTTTTATGTCCTTCCTCAACGAAGAAGAAACGAGAAACCAATTCTTGGGTGGAGGCAAATCCCCTGTGTCCAGCTGATTTTGAACTATGGCACATATTGAGGACTTCTTCCTGAAGTGTTTGTGTCGGAATAAACGCCCTGTGTCCAAAGAAATAACAACTGTCTTCCAAAGTTAACGCCAGTTGTGTAGACCGTGGTAGTTCTTTTTTAGCTGCTGGATTGGATTGAGATTTGAAACGTGTGAGAAAATCGGGAGCTGTGTGTAGTCCCAGAGACATTCGAGGAAAGATGGGTTCAGACCTGAAAGGGTTGTTCGGAAGCTGTTCCTTATGGGATAGAGCATCGGCCTTTAAATTATCCTTCCCTAGGATGAAAGTAAACATGATTTGGAATGGAGAAAAGAAATGAGCCCATCTGGCTTGACGGCTGTTACAAGTTTGGGCATATTGCAGGATCCTGAGGTTGTGATGATCTGTCCGGACTTCTACTGGGAATTTAGCTCCCAGTAGTATATGGCGCCATTCTTTGAATGCACGTTTGATTGCCAGTAACTCTTTCTCCAGTACTGTATAGTTTAGCTCTGCCAGAGCAAGGGTTTTGGATAGGTACGCTACTGGGCGTTCATGATCTGAGTTGTCTATTTGGAGCAGGACAGCCCCTAGGGCATACTGTGAGGCGTCAGTTTCCACAATAAACCGACGGTTTTGATCCAGGGTTAACAACACTGGAGCTGAGGTAAAGAGCACCTTAAGCCTTTTAAACGCTTGATCTGTGGTTTCTGACCAAGAAAAGGGAACTCCTTTCTTGAGGAGATTCGTCAAAGGCTGTGTTCGTCTGGAGAATTCAGGTATAAATCGTCGGTAGAAGTTAGAAAACCTCACAAAATGTTGAATGTCATGCAAGAGACAGGAGTTGGCCAGTCCTGAACAGCGGACACCTTGTCCGGGTCCATAGCTATTCCCTTTGCGGATAGAACGTACCCCAAATAAGTAACCTGGGGCTGATGAAAAGAGCACTTTTCCAGCTTGCAGTATACATGATTCTGCTGGAGTCGCCGTAGAACCTCTTCTACATGTTTCTCATGTTCCTGGGCCATGTTGGAATAGACTAAAATGTCATCCAAATAGACAATGACGTTATGGAGGAGTAGGCCGGCGAATAGATGATCCATAAATCGTTGGAAGATAGCGGGAGCGTTTGAGATGCCAAAAGGCATTTCCCTATATTGGAAGTGGCCAAAAGGTGTTCGAAATGCCGTTTTCCACGCGTCCCCTGATATTATTCGGATTAGGTGATAAGCTCCTTTCAAGTCCAATTTTGAATAGATGGTGGCCCCTTTGACGGCCTCCAAGATGTCAGGGATTAAGGGCATTGGATACTTGTCGAGAACTGTGATCTTATTCAGTCCCCGAAAGTCTATGCAAGGACGGAGCTTAGCAGTGTTCTTTTTTGATACAAAGAACAGGGAAGCGGTTGCTGGTGAGGTTGACTCAGTGATCAATCCATTCATTAAATTGACTCGAAGGTAGTCTCATAAAACCTCCTTTCAGTTTGACAGAATGTACCTTCGACCAAAAGGTAAAGGTTGATTTGGAATCAACTCAATTGTACAATCATCTCTGCTGTGAGGAGGTAATTGATTGTATTCAGTGGCGGCAAATACCTCTCGGTATTGTTGGTAGGCTTCTGGGAGACCTGCAATCTGATTTAGGGTTGTAACCCCTGGTGACCACTGGAGAGTGGACATTGAGTCTACCGATACTTTCTGTTGGTCCCCTATGCAATGTGTCAGACAGTACTCTGACCCTAAGAAAAAAGATCCAGCGGTCCAGTTTATAAATGGATTGTGCTTTTTGAGCCAAGGTAGACCTAGGATGATAGGATGATGAGCTGCTCGGATGATATCCAGAGTGAGACTCTCCCGATGAGATGCAATGGACATCAACAGAGGGTCTGTTTGATCTTTGATGGGTCCTGAAACCAATGGACTCCCATCCACGCTTTCCACTGGTATGGATTCTGCTTTGGAGAAACATGGGATACCATGCAAAGCAGCCCAGTGATTGTCTATAAAGTTCCCTGCAGCTCCGCAGTCAATAAGTGCTGGGATATCCTGTAATAATCTATCTCCAATGGAGAATGATACCCTCAACACTACCATGTTGGTAACAGTATGACTGGTACACATTGAAGAATGAAAGGACTGTGAGGAACCCGGTTGAAGAGTGGGACCCCGGACCGTGGTTCCTCTTACAACTGGGCGCTGGCGTTTCCCGAGCGCCTAGGCGGTGTGATCGGGCACTCTTGTACGGTATGTGTACTGGCGGCACAGTACATACACAAGCCTAAGGTCTTTCTGCGGTTCCGTTCTTCTGGTGTTGAAGGACCTCTTGAAGTTGACCCCAACTGCATCGGTTCGTCTGGAGCCTGAATCCTGGGCGAGGGAGGAAAGGTGGAGGAGAATCGAGAAGCCCGGCCTCTTCTCCTTTCAGACAGTCTCTCCTTCATACGGTAATCTAACTGCAGAACTAGAGCAATGAATTCGGTTAGGTTGGTGGGACGTGGTACTCTGGACACTTCGTCCTTAAGATCTTCTGAAAGCCCTCTCCTAAAGATCGTAACCTGTGCATCATCGGACCAGGTGGTCTCACTCGACATCTGCTTAAATTTAGTAATACAGGACAGTATATCTAGATTTCCCTGTTTGAAATCAAGGAGATGTTCTTGGGAAGCTACCCGGATCTCTTGTCGGCCGAACATGGTACAAATGCTGTTACAAAAGGCCGTATGCGAGTCCAGAATGGGATTATTGCTAGTAATCAAAGGAGTTGCCCAGGCTAAGGCTGACCCTGTCATTTGTGAAACCATGTAACCCACGTGGTCTCGATCGGTATGGAAAAATGCCCCCTTGAACGTGAACTGCACGGCACAAGAATCAAGGAATTCTTTGACCTTATGTGGGTTACCATCAAACTGACCGCCTGGTAAAGGACCAGGAGGGACCTCTGAACAATGGGGTATGCGAGAGCCTGCAGCCTGCTGGGCTGCCTGCTGGGCTGCCTGTTATTGGTGCTGTCGCAGGGTGTTATTCTCCTGCTTAAGTTGTTGAACCTCAGTTGTTAATGATTGTACTGCAGCTATTAGCTGCTGGATCTGCTGTTGCTGTGGATCCATTTTCGGGGGTTCTCTGGAACCGACTCTAATCACCTGGAGCTATTCAGCGACTGCTGACTACTTTTTTGGGCTTTGCTAACTGTCAACGATTATACTTTGTTGGACATAAATGAGATTTGCTCCAGGTGAACAGAGAAGGAAAACAGAAAATCACCTACCTGAACTGAGTTAACGGAGAGCAATGTCCCGTGGACTGGTGATATACCTTAATGAATCTCTCTGTGACCTTCCCTGCAGTAATTAGTAATTCCCCTGAAAACCCCTCCGGAGTCCGGCACAAAGGCTTGATCCCCAGGAGGTCCCCAGGGAAACCCTCACAGGGAATAAAACCCTGCAGAGAGCTGCTAGGGAGCATTGTCTCCCCGAGATGTTCTTGCACGGGATGTGATTCTGCCCTCTGGTGTTGGAGGTTTCTTAGCAAACGTAACTAAGGACTGGATATGAAAGTAAAGATTAGAGTAGGTTAGAGTAGTATAAGATTCCTTTCAAGCTGTCAGACCTCCAGTAATATTCTATACTATATCTTATCCCCGGTTTGTGAAAAGAAAGGCGTCTTGGGTAATAGATATGAAGGAAAGGGGAGGCCGCCTGGCGTTCCCAAGAATACTGGAAAGATGGGCTAAGGAGAACAGTATAAATATAAACAGGATAGATGAGGAAAAGATGATAAAACAATAGCAACAATCCAAAGGAGCAACAAAGAATGAAATACAAACGCCTACCGGTTTGTGAACAAGGGAAGCCACCCGGAGACTGCTCACGGGGGAGTGGCTGTAAGCCTGAAGTGTCGTGGTAGAAAGACTGCGCTAGAAGGAAAGCATGAAAAAGGGAACAACAGATTACGGAGAACCCTAGAATGCAAATGGATGGAGGATCAAGATGGGGCGTAATATAATACCTCGTGAAGAGCGAGGATCCGAATCTGAACCAAAGTGAGACTGGTCTGAAACCGCGCTCTTAAAGTGCGTGGTTTTAATCGTCCGAGATCAGGTAACGATTTCTCTCGAACTGTCGCAGCGGTCTGCGGATCAAGAATAGAAGGAAGGGTTAGCGAGGTTATGATGAGCGTCAGAAAGGGAGTCAAGAGTAAGGAAGTAAGGATAGGTAAATCACAAACAAACTAACTCACGTAGCGCTTGTATACTCCTATGAGAGTAGCAACGCACTGGGCTCTTGGAGGATTCTGTTGATAAGCTGTTTGGGAGGAAGTCACATCAGTGAGTTGCAGTGTGTTCTGGGATAGAACATCTAGACTGTTGCGTTTGCAATGATCGCCAGATAGGGCGGTCATGTCGGAATACTTCCCGGAATAAGAATCTGCCATAAAGAACATGACAACATGGTAGGCAACTTTAAATTTCCCCATCTGTGCTTTGACGAGGGTTTCCTGAGGAAAGCTGTTACTGATACTGGTTACGTGATTGATGAACTACTTGTGCTTCCACGGAAATGTGAAGGTTTGTTCGATGTATGTGATTATACCAATACAATAGTGTTATATGCACGTAAAGAAGCTGAGGGCTACTCTTCTGATAAGAGTGTACCTGTGAGGGAGAACTATGAGGGCCTAGTGCGGGATTAGGTTCCCCCCTTTTGCACATTTTCCCTCCAGGATATTATGATTTCTTTTTGGGAAGTGAATGGGTGACGCTAGATACAACTGAAAATAAGCTTTGCACACACCCTTGAGTTACAAATATAATCCTCATAATAGAGACTAGCATAAATGTAGAGTCGGAAATATGTTATTTGCCTTTCATACTTAATTACTTAGATCCTTCCACGCATATCATATCGTCCTGTTAAGGACAATCAGAAAGCTTCCTCCCTTCTTCTCAGGAGGAAGAGACTCTATAGGCTCCACTGGGCATGTCGGAACTCACTCAGCTAAACTCCAAACACATTTACTTCGGATATTCAGAATTAGACCTCCTAGGCTTGCCACCAGTCACAACCTAACGCTATTGTCATATTAGTGAGTACTTGTGTAAGTAACCTCTGAAGGATGAATGGTTGCATTGTGCATGACTCAGATGTGACGGCTTCTATTTCAGATCTGTGGACCTTTCACAGGTGCAAGCTGAGTGTATCACTTCGGCCTTTCATCCCACCATTGACTGTATAGTGATGAGCCTGAGACACGCCACCCTCACCCCAACCCACCACACCTTCATTTGCCTCGTCATTCCATGGAACTCTCCCCTCTTTCACAACATTCCGATGTTTACCGATAGATTTGTGCTACATACTTCCTCATGCATACGTACCCATGATGCAATATCCCTGTTGGTATGCAGTGATTTTAACAAATACAAAATAAAGACTGAATTTTAAACGAAACAAAAACAACAAAAAAATAGCACATTTTAAAAATAAATATATGCAGGGTGGGGTAGGGGTTAAATCTTGTTGGGAAACATTTGGGGTGGGTTTTTAGGGGCAGAAAACAGGGGTTTAGGAGGGACCCCCAAAAAACGAATTTGTTATGGTTTGTTATTATAAAATCTTCATTAGATATACATTTGTTATACAAAGATTAGTTATAAAGACATGTAACCGTTTAAATCACATTGAACCATCCCTGTTACGGTTTTAAAGCTTTGTTGGGACAAATGTATGCAACCTCAGACATATGAAAGGAGGCATCATGTGTTCTTCGTTTGTTCCTGATCTTTGCCCCAGCCCTAACAGTCTGTTTCAGGTGTAAGCTTGCCTCAAAACCCCCCCTCTAGTGATTTTACCAACCTCAATGGTTCTAAGGAAAACATTTTGAAATGAGTAATGAAGACTTGTAATGAGACCGCAGGCCTTATAGACGTACATGTCTGTCATGAACTCTCCCCTACATGACATGCGAGTGACATAAGAGAGACGGACGGCTCATTCATCTGTACTTTATATATGAGGTTCTCTACCCCAGGCTTCAGCAATATATAGCCACCAGTATCTGTTACTATGGGAATATATACAAACGCACTGGTACTCAAGTTAGCAAACTCAGAATGGTGAATGTCACAGCCTTCATGCTTGGCACGTGACTGCCCATGTCCAGTGCCACAAGCCTTTTAGAGGTGTGTGCCTACAGTATTACCCACTTGAACTGTGATGATTGGATCCACTTCAGAAGCTGAAAGCATGAGTTCTGCCTGCCTCATTTCATGCCTGCCAACTGTAGATCACACATTGATGCCTCCAGCAGGGGCATTCATCTACTGAGATATCTTGCTGCAGAGTTTAATGTGCTCTCTCTTTTGGCGACCGGTCACAGATAAAGTGGATATTTTCTCCCCTCTTCCTAACTCACTAAACAGGATTAAACCACTGGGTGCAGATCACCGGATAAGTTGCATACCAGCACCTTTTCCTCCCACAAAAACAGGGAAATACTCCCACCGAGAAATAAGGAGTAATAACCCTCCAAACAAGAAATAGTGACTGATGGATGCATAGGATCAAGCCGCCCCACTCTCATCCACACAGTCCAATAGATGTGCTCAGACCAACGATACCAGGAGAGTAGTGCCACAGCATGGGGCAATACTGTTATTATTGCCTAATCTGAGGAGTAACATTAAAGACAAAATGCAACTTTTATTAGGCACATTTCTGAATGCAAATATTTGTGGGTCACAAACAGATGTCTATTTTAGAGTTCAAACATGTGCTTGCTCATCTGAAATATATACACTGATTGTGAATCAGATTTACATGTTTATTCCATATCAATAACTTTAAAACCACCTTAAAATAAGCAGGAATTGCAATACCTGTTATTAAAAATCGGATCTGGAACCTTGACATGATCCACAAAATATATTTTGTTTAGATTCAAGCTCGTTGCTCTGTGTTACACTTACTCGCAAATAAGGAGATCACAGAGTATCCTTTCTTAGTATTCACATTATTATTACTATTATTATTATTAGTTTTTTATTTTATTTTATTTAAAATGATCCACTTTATATATAAACTTTTCATTTGAATTCTCATATACATTTCATTAGTTTACAACGTTTAAGAAAGGTGCAGACAACAAGACAAAAACAAGAAGAACACTTCAGTTTAGATTATATTCTAAAATGTCAATCAAGAATTGAACAATTGTGAAGATTAGTTTTTATTATTATTATTAGTATTAGAGTCGGGTATATACCTGCCCCTCTGCGCCACTGCGTCTGGAAGATAGTTCCTGTAAGCTGCCTGTCGCTCTGTGTAGCAGTCCTTAAGGCATACCCATAACTTAAAGGTAAATGATCGATTACAAACGATAAGACACCCTTAACTGAGCGCCATGCATTCTCCCAATTCTAGACATAGGATAATTAGATGTATGAAGACAAGAAAATGAATAGGTGATTAAAGTAGCCCTTTTATTTGTGACCCGTGATCCGTCCCCTCTTGGGCCTTTTTCAAAGCAGGGCTGGTAATGCACACGGCGGTTACAACTGTTAAGAGATGCAATGAAAGGACTGGATCCCTTGATCCTCCTAGTTGGGGCAGGATACTTGTAAGTGCTGCACTTGACTAATCACCTGCTGGCTGGTTACCTGCTGATTTGCGGCTGATTTGCATCTTGTTGTGGAAAGTTTGTGATGCAAAGGAGGGAGGCATTCCAAGGACTATTATGAAGGTTTGCATAACTCTTTAAATGAATAGCAACAACAATGGTTAATGTCCGTTTATAAAAAGATCTTCATAAACTGTTAAACTAATGTAAAGGGTATTACATGTCTTTGTTAAAGGGGAACATGGATTGAAAAACAAACCATTTTGCTGCATACTGCCAAACGAGTTCTCAAATGCAACATTATCAAAAGTAAGCCGTTCTGTCCGATTGTTCTGCCGCAGGCTTACTGTTTGCTCATGATGCATTGTGTAGAGTACCAGGCCAACCACACAAAAACCCACCACAATGCCCAGAAAATGATCACTGCTATAAACTGGAGGGCATGTAATATTGGCCGCATGCCACGAGTGGAAGATTTAGGTCTCCCATTGTGTACATTGATGGGTTTTTCATGAGGAAAGCCTTTCATTATTATGGATGTATCGTTGAAAACCACGTGTGTTTCCACAGAAAGGGTAGTGCTTGTATGGTTGCACAGCTTATCATAGTATTGTAGTTTCGAAGACATGCCAAGAAAGAGAAGCTTAGAAAAATAAAGGGAACTGTATTCTTGCGAGATAGATTCCTCCGTTTCCATATTTTTTCAAAAAGATATACTTAAACATGGTAACTGGCTGGCCATTAATAAAAAAAACAACTCAGGGTGTTGTACATATATGCACCATCTCTAACCAAAAAACAAACACCAGCAGGTCGCCATTTCACACAGAATGGGATACACTGTAGGATCTGTCTATGACGGCATTTTAAGGTGACCTGTCAAATACCAGATACAGAAGCACTGCTGAGACCACCTCTCACCAACAGCTGCTGGACAGTGCTGTTCAGAACCCATATTGAGTAAGGACACAAGACATTGACACTGGCAAATATGCATCTCATTTAAAGCTTTGGCATACAACGTGGTAAGTTTGATTGGACTTTGAAGTTGGTGACAGTGATTGTATGGATGGGGCTGTCTGTAAGATACACATGTTTTATTTTGAAAAACCGAAGGTGGGCTACAGCGATGAAATTGTAAGCATGCATTTGACCAATTTTGGACTCTGTAAGGGGAAGATACAAAGCAGCATGCACTGCTTTTAAATTGTATTTTAATGCTTTTTTTCAATGTGTTTCTAGGGTAAGATGAGCCATTTTCTTTTACTTGCTAGTTCTCACTTTGGGGATTCTTGCAATCATTTTTTTTCTACATTTTCTATTAATAGTGTATGCTTTCTTGAAGAATGATCCAGAGCAGTGCTAGAACAGTGAATTGGCTTCCATGTGTAGGCTGCTGCAGATAATGTGTTCATATTCTTCACCAAAACGTTTAAAGTGAAAATTCTCCTTATTTCTTTTACAAGAAAGAAATGTCCAGTGTGTGTTTTCTTTGTTACTCAATCACTCGGAGACCATCCTCTGTTAACAATGTCGATGAGACTTGGAAAGCTAATACATTATACCATCTCATCATAATATTTTCAGTTGGTCCAAACAAAGGTATCAAAACTTGGATATGGTGTGTTATAGATCTGTAATTGTAGCACTATTTCTTGAAATTCACAGCTAATTAAAGTTAAACATGCTCAAATGTTAGCATATGTTTCTAACCATTTGTGTGCTTGTCCAAAGAAAATATGCCTTAATCTGAAGGCCAGGAAGAGAAATTGATGCAATCTACACCAACTTGATAGATTTCTCAATAATAGGAGCACACCCCTAATATTGAAAAAATATTGGGTTTGTCACTTTTTATATTTCAGTATTTCCAAACAAAATACAAGAAAATGTCCACCTTCCCCTGACATTCAAAAAATGACCTACCAAAAATAGAGGAACCACCCCCAGCACCACTTCCTTTTTAATTATTTTACAATCACTCACTGCTTTAAAATGAACTAATTTCCAATCAGTTACTTTACATAGTTTTTCTTTTATGCAATAAAAAAAGTTATTAAATCAAAAATTCAAAATTGGATTGGATGGGAAATGGTATATTCAAGCTTATTTTTTTAAATACTGAGTATTAAAAATAAAGGTATTGATGGGGCACCATCTGGAAGGTGTGATTTCTTTTAAATTACAAAGTAATCTAAAAGAGACATTTGAACTTTGAAATTCTTCATGTCTACAAGTTTGCTTTCTGATGTTGATTTCTTTACTTTCGATGGTTGTAGTAAAACATTTACCTGGCCCATTGGAGCAATGACATACTGAATGAGCAGCCATACATTATGAGTGCAATTTTTTTAACGGACTGTAGTACCTGTGCGCAAAATGAGCAACAACAACCGAGGCAAGGCCATTTTGGACACTCACTTCCAATACCGCAATGAAAGCCTACGTTCTCGTGGGCCCAGTAAGTAGACGTGTAGATCTGTAGCGGAGCCAAGGTCACATAATAATGTTAGTTAAACTAACTGTGGAGAATACTTGCTGTATTGTCCGCTGAAGGACGAGCCAGAAGGGGAGTCTGAACTTTCTGCAGGTGCAGTGATAAGGGGACTGGGACAGAATGCATGGGACAAGAAGCCGGATTTTTCCACTTCTAGCCGGAAATGTCCACTCTTGGCAACTCATGCTTATTGTCTGCTCTTTGGCTGAGGGCAGCCTGGTAACCATTGAGGGGTGGGTATTCCCCCATACAGAAAAGAGCCTCTTGGGAAAGTAGATAGATTTGGACCCCCGGGTGATGCAGTCTTGCTGAGAGGGAGGACGCTCTGCTCCTGACCCCATTAGTATGAGTGATCTCTCTGCCTACCTGCTCTGGGACTAAGCAGTGTTGTGCGGGCCAAGGTGAAGCTCTTTTTCTATGTTTCTAAGTAATAGAAGATATGTTATGTGTGTATTTATAAAGAGTGAATCAAGGGCCTATATCGAGCCATTTTATATTCATATAAACAGTGTTTCTGAGTTCAATAGCTTGCCTTGTTGGGTCCTGGGAGGGGGTGGGGTGTACTTCTGAGGCCTCTACACGTGCCCAAAAGTAAAAGCTCAAAGCAAGACATTTTGGCACTGTGAGCAGGGTCTTTGTGCTGATATTGATGCCAAAGCGCCCTGCTAAATTGAGAACTTAGTTTTGGACTCAGAGAAGCAATGACTTGATATTTTAAAACATGAGTTCCGTATTTAGGAAAAATGGTAGTTCCGCAGGCCGAGAATGTTCTGATGTAACCATTACCGGGTGGACTAAGGGTCCGTATGACAAAGTCGCACAGACCTGGGCATGTGGTGCCTGTCTAAGCGAGTCCTGAGACACGAGTATAGGAGAGGTGAGTCCTGCTGAAGTGGTGGGCTGCCTGCAGTAGGTACCTGTAGTCAAAGGAAAGGAGGGTTTGGCCCTCGGTAGAAGGGGCTGGATTTTGTTGCATGCCTTCCCGCAAGGTGCACCATCAAATGTAGAATTACAGGCGAGTGTCCTGAGATTGGAAAAAGGAGCTGGCGGCTGAAAAGCAGATTGCGTTAATGCAGCAGCTCCAAACGAAATTGTATCATGACAGACAAATATCAAGCGGTAGCTGAGCGAGCTGCTGTGAGGGTTGCATGTTACAAATATCGAAAGAGAAGATTGAGAGTGAATTCCCGTAAGGTGGCAACTGTGGTTGCTTCCGCTGGGGTTGATTGGGACCCCGACCAGTGGGGTGGAGATGTATCTGCAGTACTAGTCCACCTAGAGGGTAGGAGACAGAGGTACCATCGGAACCTGACCCTGATAGGAAGAGAGCAACCGTGAATCCAATTTTATGTCGCAGACCGAGACCGCATCCGAATAATCCTGGAGGCGGCATGGTGGACATGACCAGGCTAGAGGACTATACTCAAAAAGAAATTGGGAAAATTATTAATTGGTTGAAACAGCGAAACGGTGAACCATTGCTAACATGGATGGTTAGGTTATTTGATGGAGGGGATGTAGGGTTAATGGTAGACAAGACGGATGCATCTGGTTCCTGCCCTGTCCCATGAGACCCATATGCAGGTAATGTTGTGTGTAGTATCCCCGGCCAACGGTTAATAGGTGGATCAACAAGTTTTGACATTGCACTTAGCGGCTCAAGGATGTAATCGGAAGTACCCAGTAATACCGGATTGGCAGAGTGAGGAGAAAAAATGGTGTACGTTAAGAGAGGCAGTCAAAAGGTTAAGGCAACACGCCATAAAGGAAGCATTCATACTGATGCTACCGATCATATGGGGGTTGTGCAGTTATCAGTCTCAGCCAGAAATGTTTTAATTTGAACCGCACCGCGGCCTATAAAAACATCATCATGACGTTGTTGGTTGTTATGACTGGAAAAATGACTGAGGAGGTTGTGGCGGTCATTAGGCAACTGTCAGACTTAGGGCAGTGGGAGGAAAGTGAGGAAAAGCCTTGTGGGAGAGAGAGAGAAGGACGAGGTGAGAGACGTAATCCCAGGAAAAGGTTTCACAGCCGAGATTCCCAAGAATTTAGAAAGGATATGTTTTTATCACTACTAAAAGATGGATTGCAGAGGGAAGAGATTGATGGAATTGAGACGTGGGAAATGTATCGACTGCATAAAAAGCGAAGATTAGATGGGAAAGAGTGTTACAAACAGGTGAAGCGACAGAAGGTATATAAGCAAAATAGGGATGAGATTCTTTCTGCGCCCCGTCCTGAGGAGGGCAGGGATGAGTCTTCGGGTGCGTTTCCCCTATCTCAACCAACTTATGCGGATTTGAGGAAAATGGTGAGCAGGATGGTGGAGTTGCAGTCTAAACACATGCACTCAAAGTATGAATAGGATTGTGGTTAAACTCTGGTAACAACTGTCCATATTAAGGTAAACAGATGACCTCACGTAAAGGTGAAGTTATTTTGCCAGTCAGGGAACATACAGGAGGTAGGCGCCCTAATTGATTCTGGGGTAGAGGCATCATTAATACATGGAAATCCTTCAGGGTTAAAGGGAAGACGTTTTATGATCACAGGTTCGGGGGAAAAAGAGACCCCTGCTGTGCAGATTAAACTTGATATGAAGATGGGACATTTGAAAAGGGACACCTATCAGGTATTGCTGGTTCCAATTCCCGAATATATCATTGGATTTGACATCCTAGAGGGATTAACCCTTGAATTGGGAGCAAAACGTTACCAGTTTGGGGTGAGTGCTTTAATTTGTACTCCAGTAATGGTGGGGAAATTGAAAATGCCCGCAGTAAAGGTTGCAATAGCCACTAAACAATATCAAATTCCTGGGGGGCAGAAGGAAAGAGCAGAAACCATTAAAGTATATGTAGAAGCTGGTGTATTACGCCCCGTAACCACGGCTTGGAAAAACTCGATCTGGCCTGTCAAAAAGCAGGACAGAAGTTACTGTATGACTGTTGATTATTGCGAGTTGAATAAATACACTCCTCCGTTCATAAGTTTGAGGGAACCTGGTATGCGTTAGATTTGGCTTATGCCTTCTTTACCGTACCAATTTCTGATGTATGTCAGGAGCAGTTTGCATTTTGCTGGAATGAGAGGCAGTATACGTTTCAACGCCTACCTATGGGATACATGCATAGCTCAATCCATCTGTCACCAGCTGGTGGCAGAACACTTGAATAAAATTCCATGTAAGCCTGATGTGCAAATTGTGCATTACATTAACAATATTTACAGGGAAAGGATGAGAATAGTGTGCAAACGTTCCTGAATCTTTTCGTGGAAGGACTACGGAAAGAAGGGTGGGAAATTAATGAAGCCAAAACCAAAGGTCCGGCAGAAGCCGTGATCTTTCAGGGAATTCAGTGGCATAACGGGCATCGTGAAATGGTGCCGAAAGCTGAATAAAAGATACTTGAGTTTCCATCCTCGAAAACAAAAAAACAAGTTCATCAGTTTATCGAGTTGTTTGAATTCTAGAGACAACATATACCTCATTTGGGGCAGATTTTGGCACCTCTCTACAAAGTGACAAGCACAAAAAATGTGAGTTTGATTGGGGTGAGGAGCAAGATAGAGTGTTCCAACGAGTCAAAGTTACTATACAGAAAGTGCTTGATTCATGGCCATTGGGAGATGGGGACGAGGAACTGAATGTATCTGTACAAGACACCTATCTGAATTGGAGTTTGTGGCAAAACCAAGACAGGAAGCGGGTGCCCTTAGGATTTTGGAGTAGGAAGTTGCCTGATGTGGGTGACAGATATACTCCTTTTGAGAAACAATCGTTAGCTTGCTATTGGGTACTTGTGGATACAGAACAGATGACAGTGGGTCATGAAGTATTAATACGACCATAAATGCCAATTATGCAGTGGATACTGAGCTCCTCTAAGACACATCGAATAGGGCATGCACAAGAAGCCAGTATAATCAAATGGAAATTGTACATTCAAGATTGTGCTAAAACAGGGAAAGGTGGAGTGGCGAAATTACATGAGCAGGTGGCGGGGGTTCATTAATGGATCTAGAGCCCAAGGAGAGTAGAAATACTAATGAATCTCCAGTTAAGTGGGGAATTGCCTATGGAAATTAATGAGTGAGCAAGTTGAACATGCCTGGTTTACTGGTAGTTCAGCTAAATATGTGGGAATGGAGCGACACTGGAAAGCTGTTGCATATAATCCTGAAACAAAAAAGGTGTTAACCACCTCTGGCAAGGGGAAGAGTAGCCAATTTGCGGAATTGTATGCCATTTATCAGGTGTTGAAGCAAGGGTCACCTGGGTGTTGTCACATCTATACGGACTCATGGTCCGTTGCAAATGGGTTGGTTGTATCACTGCCTACTTGGCAAAAGAATGGATGAAAAATTCATGGCAAATAGATATGGGGAAAATAACTGCTGCAAGACATAGCTGAAATGTTAATGCATACTGCAGTAACTGTGTATCATGTAGACACACACTGTGCAACAGATTCATTAGAATGATGGTTCTATTCTGTTGCAGACGAACATGCCAAGATTTCGGTCATGGACACAAGGGCTGAGGACGATGATTTGGAGGGGATTGTGAAGTGGGCCCACCAAAAGAGTGTGCTTCTCGGAGAAAGGGCTTATATCAGGTGGGCACAAGATAGGGGAATTGGCCTCCCTCTAGAAATTGTGAAAACAGTGATTTTACAATGTTCCGTGTGTCAACATCAGAAACAAAGATCTATTGCACACATAATTCACGGTACATTGAAACAGGGTACATAACCCAGACAGATTTGGCAGATCGATTATGTCGGTCCACTGCCCATTAGCCGAGGATGTCAATATGAATGTACAATTGTGGAGACGTATTCCAGCTATTTAATGGTGTTGCCATGTAAAAGAGCTACGCAATTGAATACCATCAAATTGTTGGATCAAGTGGCCATGTACTATGGAGTACCTTTGCAGATTCAAAGTGACGATGGTCACATTTTAAGAGAAAATTAGTACTGGATTACTGTCAGGAAAAAGGTATTGAATGGATCATCCATGGCCCCTATCATCTGTAGGCTTCAGGGTTAATTGAGAAAATGAATGGATTGCTGAAGTAACAGTTGCGAAAAACTGGTGAGGACTCCCTGAGAGGGTGGCGAGAGTGTTTGTTGGAAGTGGTTCAGATTCTCAACAATCGTCCTATTGCAAATAGTGAGACTCCATTAATGTGCATGTTGTATTGATACCAGCCTTACAAGTCAAACCTGATAAAGTCATAGAAACCCTCTTGTATTGGGAAATGTCCCCTGGGGCATTGGCTCCTTATCGAGCCACCCCCGACTCTGCTGGGGTGGATTTGCATGCAAGGGAAGAGATTCGACTTGACCCCAGGGGCATTATCGTGATTGAAACAGGGATTGGGATACAAATTCCACCTAATCATATGGGACTTATTGCCCCTATATCTGGACTAGCCCTGAGAGGTATGCAAGTGCTGGGAGGGATTGTGGATGCAGATTATCAAGGAGAAATCAAGGTCATTCTCATGAATAGCAGAGAAAATATGCTGTCGATCCATAAGGGAGATGGCACAGTTGATATTGGTGCCTGTGAAATTATCCATGGTGAAGAAGGGAGAGCCACCCACTGTAATGAAAACTTGGGGGATAAAGGTTTTGGCTCATCAGATGCAATGATTTCGGGTGCTAAAGTTTGGGTAGAGAAGTCCAATGGTCTTCCTGTCCCAGGGGATGTAATTGCATCAGGGAAGGACCAGGTGGTTCTTGTGATGGAACCTGGAATATGAAAATGGATCCATGTTCCCGCTGACAAATGTTATTCGTGTGAGTGATGTACTCCACTGATATCTTGTTTTTGAATTCTGATTTTTTTGATCCTGAGCATGCTGATTGTGTGGATCGAGGTGGACTGTCTTCGGGAGGGTCCGGGGACATGTTGAAGTAGGTGGCAAATGTCTTCATTCTGCAAATGGAATCGGGGAATTTGGAGGAAGAGAGATAGGTTTGCTACCACCTTTACAGCATAGGACGCGTCTGTTGCAGCGTATCGAGGTGCCAACCTTAGAATAAACATTTCACATTTCTGTTTAGCAGATGTACACAATTCTGCAAATCTGATCTCCACCTGCCTTGTGGCTGTACCAATACCTACCCCGGTATTGCGACACCTGTTCGGGGTATTGCATGAGGATTCCAACATACTAAGTTCTTTTTCCGTCTATGAGTATTGTAAATTTTGCGTGGACACTGATTGCAAATGGAAGAACATGACTCGTATTATCACTCATGACATTACTCCTGCTGATGTCTGTTATTACATGACTTGCAATCCAATTCATATTGGTAAATGCCAACAATTAGATCTAAACAAACTGGAAAGAAAATCTAATTTTGATCAGTGCCTATGTGCGCGATCTACAACAGTGTGTTTTAATGTGTCTAATAACATGCTGTGTAATCATACTGTTTTAACTTCTAGTCACCTGAATCATGTGAAACTTCCTACAGGTTGGTTGTCCTACTGTGGGAACTGTACGTTTTCATATATCCCTGCTAATATTTCAGGTGGCCCCTGTGCTTTAACACATTTTTGTTTAATGATGTTTCCATTGCAGCCTGCTGTTCGGCGGTCTACGCGAGCCATTCCTTATACCGCCCTATAACCTAATTGTAATTCTGATGTGCATTCATTATCTGAAGCTGAAGTGTTGGCGTTGGCCATTTCACTAGTAGGGATTTGGGGTCTAGCAGCTGGGGATATATAATGATGATTAAACTGGCTTGCTTGGTAGTGAAAGGGCTTAATGAGACTTTGCAGGCTTTAGCAGAATTATTATTAGATAATAGAAATGTTAGAAAAGCTTTTTGCAGAATAGAGCTGCCATTGACTATTTGTTTTTGAAGCATCATTTGGGTTGCAATGCAGTGGAAGGAATGTGTTGTTTTAATTTGGAAGCTCACTCCCTTCCATTGAAAAACGTTATGGTGGGCTAAAAGACCATATTGATCTAGTGACTCAAGATCAGGACAGCGGTTGGTGGGGTCAGTTGTTTGCATGGATTCCTGAAGCATTGTGTTCTGCTTTTCTTTGGATTGTTGATGTATTAGTTATTTTGATTTGTTGTTGTTGTATTTCCTGTATTCTGAACTTATGGAGGTTGTTTCAGAAGTTTTTGGAACCATCTTTTTGCGATTTGGGTTATGGTAGTTGATTGTCCAAGGGGTGGAGTGTAGTGCGAAAAAAGGAACAAAAAAGAACATGGTGCCAAGGTGCAGCTATTTTGGACACTCTCATCCATTACCGCAATAGAAGCCAACGTTTTCATGGGCCCAGTGAGTAGACGTGCATTTCTGCAGTGGAGGCAAGGTCACATAATAATGTTAGTTGAACTAATTATGGACAATAGTTGTTGTATTGTCTGCCGAACGACGAGCCAGAAGGGGAGTCGGAGCATTCCGCAGGTGCATTGATAAGGGGACTGGGAAAGAAGGCAAGGGACGAGAAGCTGCGTTTTTCCACTTCTAGCTGGAAATGTCCACTCTGGGCACCTCATGCATATTGTCTGCTCTTTGGCCGAGGGCAGTACGGTAACCATTGAGTGGTGGGGATCTCCTCATAAAGAGAAGAGGTATTCCTCCTAGGAAGACAGATAGATTTGGCCCCCCGGGTGATGCAGTCTTGCTGATCGGGAAGACGCTCCGCTCCAGACCCCTTTAGTACGAGTGATCTCTCTGCCTACCGCTCTGGGACTAAGCAGTGTTGTGCGGGCCGAGGTGAAGGTGTCTCCTGCAACTATTAT
This sequence comes from Ambystoma mexicanum, assembly GCF_040938575.1. Taxonomy (NCBI): domain Eukaryota; kingdom Metazoa; phylum Chordata; class Amphibia; order Caudata; family Ambystomatidae; genus Ambystoma; species Ambystoma mexicanum. Next base: position 84,133,720 of record NC_090931.1, read on the forward strand.
AATGGTGATGCTCCTTTTCCATGCTTTTATGTAATAGAAGATATGTTATGTGTGTATCTATGTATTAAGAGTGAATAAAGGGCCTATATCGAGTCATTTTATATTCATAAAATCAGTGATTCATGTGTGTTTTGTTTGCCTATTTGAGTACAATATCTTGTCTTGTTCACTTAGGGGAGGAGGTGGGGTGTAATCTGGAGACCCCTACATGTGTCAAAAATAAAAGCCAAAAGCAAGACACTGGGCCTCATTACAAGTTTGCCAGTCAGGCTCCTGCGAGCAGAGCAGGTTGCATGAACCGGCACCATTCACGAATGGTGCTGGTGCATCCGACCTCCCCATTCCCATTGAGCCCTGTGTATTCTGAACTTATGGAGGTTGTTTCAGAAGTTTTTGGAACCATCTTTTTGCCCTTTGGGTTATGGTAGTTGATTGTCCAAGGGAAGAAGTGTAGTGCGAAAAAAGGAACAAAAAAAGAACATGGTGCCAAGGTGCAGCTATTTTGGACACTCTCATCCATTACCGCAATAGAAGCCAACATTTTCATGGGGCCAGTGAGTAGACGTGTATTTCTGCAGTGGAGGCAAGGTCACATAATAATGTTAGTTGAACTAATTATTGACAATAGTTGTTGTATAGTCTGCCGAAGGACTAGCCAGAAGGGGAGTCGGAGCATTCCGCCGGTGCAGTGATAAGGGGACTGGGAAAGAAGGCCAGGGACGAGAAGCTGCATTTTTCCACTTCTAGCTGGAAATGTCCACTCTGGGCACCTCATGCTTATTGTCTGCTCTTTGGCCACTTGAGCCCTAAGTGGGAATGGGGAGCATTTTATTCCGGTGCCAAAAGCACAGCACAGTTACATTCAGCCTCCAGCTGATAAGCGATCGACATTAATCAAATCACCGAAATTACGTGAGCTATTAGAACCTTTTTCGGCTATCTGCATGGAAGATTTCTGCTATGAGGCATTTTAAATAAGATTGTAGTATGTTATCTTCTTCCAGTGATAGTCTTGTGAGGATCTTTCATGGACTTTCTCTAAGTATCTAATCAGGGATCTTTTCTCCCTTTTGTCTCCCACAATTTTTGGATTATAAACATATCTAGGGCGAGAGTGTATGTTTAATTTCTCATTTCTTGAAATAGTATCTAGGGCCCATGAAAATAGATCCTTTGTTTTATCATTGCTTCCATGAATAAAATGATCGGCCATCTTGGGATTCCACTTTAGCGTAGTCTCACAGGAGTTGATGGATACACACGATTGCATAACAATATCCCAGGCATTGCCAATTGAAATTCCGCAGCTGCAGGATCATTACAATTCTTAAAAGATACATAATAATTTAAACAGTTAGGTAACAAAGGGCAAGAAACAAATACATGGTCAATCCATGACAAGTGCCCACCCGCCCTCCTTTCTCCAGGAAGTCACTCCACCCAATTGTATTTGAGGAGATGAATATAACAAATCGAGTCCCCAAAATTCCATAAATTGATTGCATAAAGGATTATTCCATAGTAAAGGGTGTATTCTTATTTCCTGGGAAAAGGGGGACCCTTTTTCCCCCAGTTACATAATTCACATATCTGCTATTAAAATCAGAAATATTCGAAACATCAACAGTAGTATCATACTCCCTCTGTTATGCCCCATCACTGAGTACATCACTGGGCCCGAAAACCCAGATGCGCTTGTAGACTTGTACAATGTCACAATGAGGATTCACCCCACCCAACTTTCGAATTCAGGCCAGTCACTATTGCGGAAGTTACTAAAATCATTTCCAGCCTGAAACCCTCTAGGTGCCAAGGCGACACCTGCCCGGCACCACTCATCAAAGAATGTGTCTCAGAACTGGCTCCTTTCGTCACGGACCTAATCAATAAGGCATTTGCAGAGAGCACTGTCCCTAAGAATTTATAAGATCCCTGGCTCCTCCCACATAAAAAAAACCTTTAATATACCCTAACATACCAACAAGCTATCACCCTATCACAACAGTACCGTTTCTCCTAAAATGTTTAGACTGTGCTGCCTACCTCCAGATCCAATAACACTTAGAAATGAACAACCTCCTGGAATTGCGCCAATCGGATTCAGACCCAGGCATGGCACTGAAACAGCACTCCTTGACCTTAAAATCCAAATGGACTCCATCATTGACAACGGAAACATAGCATCTTACTACTCTTAGACCTATCTTTGGCCTTTGATTTGGTCAACCACCAAATACTGTGTCGCTATCTAGCCAGCGTTGGTTCAATTCTCCCCGAAAGCCATTGTCTGGATAGAATCCTTCCTCTCAGAACATACTATGAGAGTGTTTTCCAACATAGCTAACGCTGCCCCAACCCCAGTTCTCTGTGGAGTGCCCCAAGGATCTTGTGTGTTGCGTACAATCTACAACATTTTTACCAAGCACCTGTTCGACCGCTTAGAAGAACTTGGAGTGTCCTACACTAACTACGCGGACGAAACGCAGATCCTACTGCACCTCACAGGAGACTATGACATAGACTCCGCCACGCTCAACAACATCTACCAGATCATCCAAACATGGATGGCTTAACATGAACTTTGCCTAAACGACGACAAAACTGAGCTCCTGCTAGTTGGTACCCAAACCTGCATAACCTGCATAAGAAAACTTGACCCGAAATACAAGTCCTTCACCGTCACTGTCTACCTGGACTCATCCGTAACCCTCTTAAGACAAGTCAATGCATCCATTTAATCTGGAGCCTACACAGCCAAGCTGATTGATGCATGTAGACGCTACCCCACACCGGATAGCTGTATGACCCTAGCGAGAGCCCTGATACTATCCAAACTTGACTATTGCAACGTTATCTTGGCTGGCTCATCATCTAGCAATATCAAAAAACTCCAAGTCTCAGAAAACAATGCTCTCCGAACGGCCCTAAATATCTCTAGGAGAGAACACATCTCGGAAACGAGATGTAAATCTCTATGGCTGCCGATCCAAGACAGAATCAGATACGAAACATTGGCTATTACACACAAATGCCTCATCAGCACGGCACCTAAATACCTCACCTGCCTGCTTCCACCTACTCAAACAACGAAACCCACACGTGCCTCCACATTATTCCTCCTTACGGTACCTAAATTAAAAAAAAACAAGGTCAGTGGTCGCAGCTTCCCAGTAGTAGCAGCCAAAGCATGGAAAACCTTACCCCTAAACATCAGAGCTGACCCGTCTCACTCATCCTTCCGCAGGAAACTTAAAAAATGGCTCTTCACTTCAAATGATAGAACCGCTAGATCCTAGATAACACATTGCCTCACACTGCATTCTGCACTTTGTAAACTATCTGTAAATTACTGTAAACTCCATGAAGGACAATTGTATTACCTCATTTGTACATAACATTGTAATTTGTAATTTATATGTCTGTAATTGCCTGTCCAGCGCCCAGATACCTATGGGTTTGACGCACTCTACAAATGTTAACTAACTAAATGATGTCCATCACACAGCCATGACACAACAATCACAGCCATTTGATCATGATGGCTGTCAATATTTGTCTTTAAAAGATTAAAATAAACATTCATGATCAACAATTTCATCCAAGCCTTCTATATCGTCGCAATTACCCAGTTCATTTGAGGGTCCATTGCTTACAGACCTGGTATGATCTGTTTCTTGAGCAACCCCAGTGGCCATCAGTCCTCCATTATTGTTCTCATTCAAAGCTATGATTTCCTAGAATGAAGATACATTTCTTAAACATTTCCTAGAGGAGGTCCTACTAGGTGCTCTACGCTTAGGTACATTTTCTGTTTTCTTCGCTTGGTTTTGGCTGCAGGCTCTTTCTTCGCTGCTCTCTGCCCGCCATTGGAGCCACTGTTGAAGCCACTTGGGAGTTGTCCTCCCTTGACTGAAGGGCCAGCTGTATTCCTTCATCTAAGGTTGATTCCACTGAAGTAAACAAGGCAGGAGAGACACTTAGTCTGCCCATTAAACCAATACCGTCCTCTACTTGATGAACCAACATATTTAATGTGTTCACCCCTTCTTGAGTAGAGGGTTTCGGTAGGACTGGAGTTGGGCGGAGACCTAAATATTCTTGCTTGCCTGGAGGCGAATCATCCAAATTGAGAATAGGCCACTTCGTGGTATTCAAATTTACTGCTTTGCAGTATTTAAAATCCTGATCAAGTTTTGCTGAATATCTTTGATGTTATCCTACAAGCGTAACAGTGAAGAGCCTTGATCGATGGAGGGCCTAATGTGTCAACTTTTGGATTGTGAAAATTAGCCCTTTCAACCAAACCCTGTGTTCTATCCGGATAAGTCCCAGTAATCTGTTGCTCTTTTGGAGTTTTATTTATCCTGTTGGAGAAACCAGAGGATGTCTCACCCACTAGTCACCAAAATGACATGGAGTACTGACCACTGGCACATGCCCCCCATTTTTGGACAGTTTAAATGTCTTCCCATGCCCACTGCAATTCTTCATGTGCACCGTTCCTCCTTTCCCCTCTTCTGTAAATCCTCCCTGACCCTCTTCCTCTCCCCCCTTTCCTCACCGGTTCAACTGACACATTGGAGCTCATTTTGCTCCAAATCTTAATTTGCCGGTGGTGAGCCGTTACATATAGACTAACACGCATGTGATTCCACACAACCACATTTTGGTAATTTGCATGGCTGAGTGCAAATGAGTAAAAGCTGCCTGCTACGCTTGCATGGGAGGCAGCATATAATTTTACATGATGCCTGCCATGCTGACATGGCAGCCAGCATGTACAATTGATCCCTATGCCATCCGCCTGCTTTATGCTGCTGTATTAAGCCGGCGCCCTCCATAAGAATCCCGAGTATTTACGCAGACATGTAAATGCATGCCGGCACAAATTCTAGGGCATTTGTATGGCAAAGAAGAAGGCCAGCAGCAGAATCGCACAATATTTGTACGCCTTCCATTGACGTTACGGCTCATTATAAAATTAGCTCCATTATTTTTCCCAGTATGAGTTGCAACATTTCTACTGGAGTCCCTCTGGCATCCCCCAGGATTTCCTCACTCAGGTGAACAAATGTTGCCACAAAACAGGCTCTACAGACAACCCCAAACTGTCCACCTGTACCCTAATGTGAAACTACCCATTTCCCTGCTCCATCGGTTGCATCAAGAGTAAAAAAAAGTTGGCTTTTCATTTCTGAAATGCCTCACGGCGCAATACACCATGTGAGACAGATAAAGGTTTTTTCGAGCCCTTGGTTTGCCATCAAATTATTTTAAAACTACTGAACGGATTTAGACCACACCAATAACATTAATCTCTGCTGCTCTTGTTAACCTACTTTTATCTTATTTGGTGCACATCTCCCCAACAGTTTTCCCGCTGTGGATGTTCAATAGAGACCCATTCCTCTATAGTAAAGTGAATGGGAGAAGGCCAAAAACTGCTTTTTTTGTTTTCGTAATAACGTTTTAGACATGTGCACAATTTTCACACTAAATTTCTAGTTTGGAGGGGCCTGTGTCCAATGTTTGTTTTGCGCAGATTGCATTTAAATCTGTACATTGGCCCAAAAGTAATTAGCAATAACATTTTGGGCAAAGTCAATACAAATTGATTTTATATGATCAAATATGCCATCACACTAGTGCATGTAATAGTTAATGGGGGTCATTACGAGTCGGGCGGTAGGGGATACCGGGCACCGGTAAGGAGAGCGGTACTGGTAATCCCCTACCGCCCGATTCCGAGGTCCCCTAACGGGAACCACAAGGGACGTGTGGTCGGACCATACGTCCCTTACGGGTCCCGCTAGGGGACCAGGCCGCTAATTACGGGCCTGCCATTAGCAGGCCTGTAAATAGCACCTTCCCCATTACCATTGAGCCCTATGGGGGCTCAAATGGAAATGGGGAGTGGTTGGTGCAATGGGGACTTACCGGTCCCGCCAGGGTCAGACTAGACTGGTAAGTCCCCATTGCACCACACTGGTCTCGGTCCCGTTATTGGAGGCAGTCATGGCCCAATGTTAATGGATCATATATGGACTTTTAGAAATATTTGAACCCTTCCATGAAAGGATCTGAAAACATTTCCACAGTACAATCTCGAGGTAGTTGCCCATGCATGGAACATTTCAGAACATTTTGCAGACGGCTTCAAACTTTACAAGAATGTTGTTGTGATGATCACATTTTGAAAAGTTTTTAACATTGGTATTTCCATAGGGGAACATATTTGTTTTCAGCTAATTCATAAGCACATCGTCACCCAGCAGCCATCACTAGAGATTCACCTTCAGTTCAGTGGCTGATAGGCGACACATTGTACATCTGCAAATTCACTCAAATTCCATATCCTTTCTACAGAAAAATGCCTTTGACTATAGGACAGTGCTTTTTTAAACATAATATAGTTCAATCCAAGACAGAGAGTTCTCAAGTCTGCAGACAACTGTATAATGGTTTCACCCTAATTAGGGATCATTAGTGCAGCACTATCTAACAGACTCGTGGCTGGAGCATTGGGGCATGTGTAGAACCACCAGAATAGTGATGGTGGACTTACAAAGGCTTGAAAAACCTTTCCACATGAAGCCATGTGCGCCTGTTCACATACTGCACAGCCAACCCAGTTACCACCACTGGAAGTTTACCTCCAGCTCAGTGCCAGATGGGCAACACAGGGTGGTGATGCAAATTAGCTGAAATGCAAAGCCTTTGTTCCAGGAAAATGTCTTTGGCTATAGGTGGCCATTGCTATGTATTTTAAGATTACATTTGTCAGCACAAGGCAGACAGTTCTCAACGTTGCAGACAACTGTTTACTCTTATTAGGTGGATACTGGTGACTCAAAAATTGTGATTTCTACCTACTTGCAGCCTGCTGTTTGATCGCCCAGCATTAATCTTGGAAGCCCCAACGCTGCAGTGCGCTCGCTTCCTGGAGGAGGCGGAGCGCGGTCACGATCACGTGACTGATCACGTGACTCATTCTGGGCTCTTATTCGAGGGCAATCCACCCTCGCGGCGTTAAGCCCACTGCGGGGACAAGGGCGCTGCTGTTTGGGCTGTTTGGCTGGTCGGCTGAGCACGAAAAAGATACTGGAAACTCCCCGCGGAAGTCACGTGCAGGTGGGTCACTTATTTTAAAAAATCATCTGTACATCTGGGGGATATCCCAAAGCTGAACAAGTCATATGACCAAAGGATAAAACAAAATCGCTAGGATCACCCCGGATAAGCAAGCTAACATCACCAGTTGTGTTGAGTTTTTTTTATTTTTTATTTGGGGTAAGGAGACTGTTGGGGCTTGACCCCTTTGATCCCACCCTGCGAATCGATCAAAATTTATATTTAAAGCCATAAGGAAAGGGAGACTGCTGCGGTTCGACCCCTTTGATCCCGAACACTGCAAACAACTGACATAACCAGACAACATCAGGGGACAAGATACTTACAGCCCCATTTGAAGGTTAGATATCAGTGTTCCAAACTAATACACATACAATCTCCAAATACCTAATGGCAGAAGTAGTGCTATCAACTAGATTGGGTGACCACCCTCTACCAAACAACCATATAGATGATTTAATATTATCCGAAGACAAGGATAACGAATCAGTGCTATTTAAGGAAAGCATGACTCCGAAATCACGGAACGAAAGATTATAATCAAGGAGCAGTACTCGGTCGTTCATGATAGAGGTTAAGATCGGCAATCAAACAGGGAAGGAGCCGCTACAGGAAGACATACAATTAAACTCAGAGAGCAATGAGTTCAACCCAGCCATGAACAATTTCATATTCCATCAACTTGACAATATGATTGAAACGGACGAATCACCTCAGCCTCAGAAAAGTTCAGCTGATGCAAAGCAGTCTAAGGAAACTCTGGCCCTTATGGCAAATGAAACATCCAACAACAATGAGTATGACTTAGAAGCTACAAGGGAAACTGACCTTTCAAAGGAAGATGTGTCAGAGAAGCCATCACCTGTACTAGAGATAAGATCAAAAACAGTAGAAAAAAATATTACTAAGGCAAAGGATTTAATTCAACTATATGAGGTTATTCCCAGGTTAGAACCCAATACTACAGTGGAAGATTTAGCAAAAACAGCGAAAGGAACCTTTAACGGAACGAAAGGTAAAACAATAACCCCCAAACCAATTAGAATGGACTTTATAAGATATACAGACCTAGAAAAAAAAATATGGAAACTCAGGACCCTATCCTCAGGGGATGCTCAAGACGGAAATAATCATTTTTTTGGGAAACAATCCCTACTAAATTGGGGGACAGGCATTTCTGGGAATGTACCCAAAAGGAAACCAACTCATAAAAACACCACAGCAAACGAAATCCCTGACGCTGTTATGCTGGAAAACTCAATCTTAATAGATAAAGAGCCACAAACTGTAGAGACGGCCGTTCAAACCATGAAAGGGGAAACCAAAAACCAGTTAATTCAAACAGAAAATGACCAAGACTCAAACTTGAACACGCTATCATCAACGATAGAAGCACCTCAGAAAGAGAGGGAGATGACCAACAAACCTAAGACAGGGGGAGAAAAGTGTGAAAAGGATGACTTCCTGATGATTACAACAATGGCAGCAATCCTGGCCCCTTACATGAAACTACACGAAGATGCTACGGATACTCTGAAGGACCACACTACATTGCTAGCAATGGTTCATTCTAAGACAATCTTCATTGAAGGATTCATATCGGCCATCCAAAAAAATATGCAAAATGTTGAGCAAAGAATCTCCGATATGTTACACACCATCCTAGAACCAATTATGAAAGAGAAGGAAAACCGATGGAAAGATCCTAGGAGAGACTCTCTAGGTGGTTCGGACTGCTCCGTTTTTCAATCAAAAGCATTAGCAAAATTGCAACCACAAATAGAAGAAAATGCAAATGAAGAGCATTTGAAAGAACGTACTGGAATACGATTGAAAAAGGGACCGTAGAAGAGCTAAGTAATCAGGTCGAATGTCCAATCCCAACCCAGAGGAAAGGAGAAACAACTACAGATACAATGAACACAATAAAAGGAAAGGAAAAAAAATAAAGAAAATAATGAACTGGTGCCAAATACCTCAAAAATCTCTGCAGAAAACGAAACTCAAAGAGGAGCCATGGCGACCAACGATCAGAAAGCAAAACAGATCACAAAAAAAGGACAACACACACCTCAAAAAACCTTAGACCTTTCGCAGCATGAAAAAGATATTGAGGTATCAAAAATAGATAATAAGAATTCAAAATTATGCGAAATCTTAAAAAAAAAGGACGTAAAACAGATTGAAGGTATCAATGCGTCGCAACGAAGGGAGCAAATCGCTACGAATGATAAGAAAGCGAAATCTACTCAACCATTACAGATACTTAAAAAAACAAAAAATCAACTGTCGCGGAGGGTATGCAAATCAAATAAAAGCAAATCATTTTTCAAATGTCTGAGCACACCAAAGGAAGCAGCAACTACTGTGGTAAATCGAAACATTGGTAGCCATACGCAAACAAGTACGAGTCTAAATAACAATGAAGCAGCAGAAACAGATTACTCCGATCAGGAGTTAATGGATATGTCCACTTACTCCATCTCGGATGACAACGTCTCAACTGATAGTGACTCAGAAGAAGAGGAAATTGAAATAACTGATGAACAAGTACAGACGGAACGAGAAAGGGGAGTCAAACCAATGTTGGATGACAAGAGGATAATTGAGGAAAACGCAAACAAAGCTGAAACAACAAAAAAGGAAAATAATACAGTCAAGCCCGAAACTGTAAGTAAGAAAAAATTAAAGACAACAATGACAGGAAGCTCAAATATACCAATTAAAAGTCCAACAAGAAACCTGGAAAACAAAAATATAAACAGCCCCATACCTATTTTGGAATTCAAGGAATACACCACAGAAGAAAGTGAGCAGATCAGTGGAACTGATGATTTCCAGACTAGTCCCTTGAGACTGCTGAAACGCAGATTAAACCCGGAAAAAAAGGATAGAGGTCTTCTTTTGGAAAGACTAGTACATACAGACGATGGTCTTATTCTAAACCGGGCAAATGTCCTAAGGTTGTTCCACCATATACCAGCCTTGAGATTAATCAGCTCTAGTGATATAACCCTGATAGAATTTCCTGACAAAAGGTATATGGATAGTATTCGGGTTTCCACATGCTCCCAGGTGATTCACCAGCTATTACTATCCGAAGAGAGGACCATAAGAAAGAAGGGGTTCAAGATAACCGAAAAAAAACAATAAAGAAACAGAACCAGAGGTACTGGAACAAGAAACTATCTCAAAGAAAGCTCGCTTTCAAGAGGCGTACGATACGCATAAAAAAGCCATGAAACAATCGCAGGTTACCCAACCTCAAGACGGAGAACAGGAGAGATGGGTATGGTTGGCCAACCTAGCAGCAGGAAAAATGAAGACACTATAGAGCCGGAAAGTAACACAAAAGGAAACATGGTCCCTGTAACGCACACCTGGTTCCCACGGGGGCGCTGGTCTAGTCTGGATTGCTGTGGCCTCTTCTAGCGTGATGCGCAGGACCCGGAACACCAATTGGACAGGACCTCCAAATCGTGCTTGCCTGGCCCGTAGGAATATCCTTCTGCAGATGAGAAAGGGGATTAACAGTCTGCAGAATAGTGTGCTAGCTCCCCCCTTTCCCCCTTCCCCCTTCGTTCCTCTCTAACTTCCTCCAAACCCTGGTTTAAGCTCACCTTATGGTTTGGAAGGATGAACTCTCCATCCTGCTTCTGGTGCAGGGCGCGTGTTCGTCCAGTTACTTCACTGGTTTTCAGAATGGCGCTGGCAAAATCCACTTGACTTTCCTGAGCGATGCGCCGTAAGTATGAAAGTTCAAAGTTCAAGTGAGGCCCCGTTTATGTTGTCTTTCTAACCTGTGATCTGTCCTTTATTTCAGGTGCAGAATGAAGGTGATGCGTCGAGGGGTTAAACTGCCGAAGTGAGTAGTGATGAGGACGATCCCTCTGAATGTCCCTATCATTCCCCAGAAATGTCTCTTGTCCTTTCCCCATAGGGGCCGGGGTACGGTACCTGCCAACGGGGCGGCGCCGACCCGAAATGTGGAAGAAAAGCTGGTAAGTATTATGGCTGTTAATCAGGCTTTCCTTCTGTGTTCCTTCTGCTCACCTTTTGTTTCTTCCTCTCTCCCCTAGGCGCAGAGATGTGGCGTCCGATGCTGACAGCCGCGATGGAGCCGGGAAATGTCTCGAGGACAGGTGAGTGAAGCGTGGCACTGCAGCGAGCAACGCGATGCTTTTAAATGGAAGTCTTTCTTCAGAGATGCTGGTGAGAAGATTCTGGATGCAGGTAAGAAGTTTGAAATAGTCCTTGGTTTTCACCTTTCTCTTCTCTTCCTTCCTTGCAGGTCTTCCAGGTTCGAGGCGGGCGTGGCTGGAGTCCAGGAGCAGGAGCAGACACGGTGAGCGTTAAGCTGCAGGAAGCAGAACAATGCGAAGCATGAGCTGCTGTCTGGGCGTGGCTTAAATAGCCTCCAAAGAAGTCCCAGGTATGTATCCTTCCCCAACTAGGTATGTATCCTTCCCTGGCCACGCCCGAGTGAAAAAATAGTCCCTATGAAAAAATAGTCCCTTTCAGGTCTCAGGGAGGCCTGAAGCGTGCAGCATGGTCTGCATCAGGTAAGTGCATAAAACACCTCCCTTTATGAGCCTGGCGCCTATGGTGCCAGGACTGATGTCCAACATGAGCCTGGCGCCAAAGGCGCCAGGACTGAGTCCAAAGAGCCCCTATAAGGGGCCGCTGGGCTTTTACCCGAGGGCATGATGCCTGCTTCCAGGGGTGCTGGGCCTGGCCTGGTGCTCCGGGGGTAGGCATCATGACAGCACTCCCGCCCAAGGCCCCTCCCAAGGTCGTTCCTTCTGGAGGTTTCGGTTTGTTTGGGAAATTCCGATGGAACCTTTTTACCAGCCGAGGTGCATGTACGTGATCACTGGGTTCCCAAGACCTTTCTTGAGGCCCGTACCCTTTCCAATCAATTAGATAGAAACGTTTTGATTTTGAGATCTTTGAATCCAAAATGTTCTTCACCTCGAATTCAGGCTCCCCATCTATTTGAATCGGTTCTGGTGGCTTTGTTAATATGGTTCCTGGGTGCACTGGTTTCAAAAGTGACACATGAAAAACGGGGTGAATCCGCATGTTAGCTGGTAGATCGAGCTTGACTACCACTGGGTTGATTATAGCTTTGATCGAGTAAGGGCCTAAATACCTTGGATTAAAAGTTCGAGGCCCCTTGAGTGATAGGTGTTTGGTAGCCAACCATACTTGATCCCCTATTTGGTATGGAGGCGCCTCTCTTCGATGCAGATCCACATTCTTTTTGTATTTCCCTTTCGCATGTTGCAAATGTGCAGTTGCATCCTTGAAGGCTTGAGTAATCGTAGAATGCAAATGGTCCACTGCGGGCATTTCAAGGCTCAGAGGTGAGTCCAAGTCTGAAGTACGAGGGTGATGTCCATATAGGGTATAAAAGGGGCTCTGACCAGTTCCAGAGTGTATCGAGTTATTGTATGCATATTCTGCCACCCATAAAATGTCCTTCCAATTACCTCCGATTGGTGCAACATACATCGTAGATATTGTTCAAGGGTCTGGTTCGTTCTCTCCGTCTGACCATCGGTCTGTGGGTGGTGGCTGGTCGAGAGTCTTACGTCGATTTGTGCCAGTTGACAACACTTTTTCCAAAAATGAAAAATAAACTGGCTTCCCCGATCGGAGACTAGTATGGACGGGAATCCATGCAAACGGATGATATTTTCGAGGAATTCTTTGGCAAGAACAAAGGCTGAAGGTAATCCTTTCAACGGAATAAAGTGGGCCATTTTGGAAAATAAATTCACCACAACCAGAATAGTATTGTAACCATTACAAGAGGGCAGGTCCGTGATAAAATCTAGTGACAGGGTGTGCCAAGGTGCTGGTGGAATGTCTAAGGGCTGAAGAAGACCGGCGGGTCTTGTCTTTTGACCTTTGTTTTGGACACAAACTCAACAGGACATCACGAAAGATTTAATATCCTTTCACCAGGAATGCCACCAGAATTGTCGTTTAACCTTTTCCTCTGTTTTGGCAATGCCAGGATGTCCTTCCATCAGGGTATCATGAGGACGGGAAATAACCAGTTCTTGCAATTCCTTTTCTGGCAAAAATAAGCGTCCTTGGAAGTAAGGTAAGCCATCCTTGACTGAAAAGTTAGACCCCCTTTTGATCCAATCCTGCAAGGCTGAAGAGTCCAGGAATTGTTTCACTCGTGCTTGAATGTCTTCACGGGTTTGTAAAGTGGTTATCCCCAAAATTCTTTGTTCAGGAATTATTGGCACAGGTTCTGAGTTTGTGTCTATTTCTTCCATTCCAATTCGGGATAGAGCGTCCGCCTTACCATTCTTATAGCCGGGGCGGTAGGTGATTACAAAATCGAACTCAGCAAAGAACAAAGCCCATCGGAGCTGTCGAGACGATTGAGCCTTGGCAGTTTTTAAATATTGTAAATTTCGGTGATCAGTGATCACGGTGATGGTATGCCGGGCGCCGAGGAGATAATGGCGCCAAGCATTGAAGGCGGACTTAATGGCTAATAGTTCCTTATCGGTGTTCGCATAATTTATCTCCGGCGGCGAGAACTTTCTGGACCAAAATGCTACGGGGTGCAGTTGGTTGGTTTCAGGGTCTCTCTGAGACAGGACAGCTCCCATGGCTAAGCTGGATGCGTCAGTTTCAACTATATATGGGAGATCGGGACGCGGGTGCTTGAAAATAGGTGCGGACGTGAACTTAGCTTTCAACTCCTGAAAGGCCTGTTCGGCTTCCTCGGTCCATTCAAAACGTTTATTTTTTCGCAAGAGTGCAGTGATGGGTTGCACCACACGTGAAAACTCCGGGATAAACCTGCGATAAAAGTTGGCAAAACCAATCATGCTTTGGACACCTTTCACCGAACTAGGTGATGGCCATTTGAGGATGGCATCCACTTTCCGTGAATCCATTCGGACCCCTTTAGGTGTCAGGATGAATCCGAGAAACTCAACCTCGGTGGTATGGAAAACACATTTTTCCAGCTTGGCAAACAGTTTGTGCTGGCGCAGTTTCTCCAGGACGGCCGTGACATGCTTTCTGTGATCAGATTCCGAAGAGGAGTACACAAGAATGTCATCGATATACACGACAACACAGACATCGATGAGTTCCCGAAGGACATCGTTCATGAAGAATTGGAAGGCAGCAGGCGCGTTGCACAACCCGAAAGGCATCACCTGGTATTCGAATAGTCCATATTTTGTACGGAAGGCCGTTTTCCATTCGTCGCCTTCTTTTACTCGTACCAGATGATAAGCCCCCCGAGATCTAACTTGGTGTATACGCAAGCGTCCTTCACCTGGTCAAGGAGTCTAGGGATCAGAGGCAGAGGGTAACGATTTTTAACAGTTATCTGGTTCAATGCGCGGTAATCGATACAAGTTCTAAGGTCGCCTTCTTTTTTAGGCACGAAGAACAAAGCTGAGGATGCCGGGGACTTTGACAGGCGAATGAAACCATTGGCGAGGTATTGATCTAAATATTGTCTCAAATGCAGATTCTCTGGTTCAGTAAGGGCGTAAATCCTGCTACAAGGAGGTTGTGCACCGGGCACCAGATCGATTTGGCAATCGTACGATCTGTGGGGAGGTAACGTGTTGGCCTGTTCCTTTTGGAAGACGTCCTGAAAGTATTGGTACTCTGGAGGTAGTTGCACGGGGACAGAGGTTACTGATGCTAGATTAATCTTTGGATTTTCTGGGTAGCAAGTTTGTGCACAATCCAGGAAGGTTATTCTCTTCGCTCGCCAATCAATTCAAGGATTATGCGTCTCTAACCAAGGGATTCCGAGAATAAGCTGAAACTGTGGAGCCTTGATTACATCAAACACAACTGCATCCCGATGGCCATCCGGACCTACAAGTGTCACCTCAGCTGTGAAATGTGTTACCAGTCCAGAGGCAATTTCGGTTCCATCTACTGTGGTGATGACATCTTTGTTGGTTTTAGGACGCAGAGGGAGGTTTATCCTAGAGACCAATTCTCGATCCACATAGTTTCCTATAGCCCCGCTATCGATGTATGCCTTTATAGCATGCAACCGTTTAGGCTGTTCCGGATCTACGAGGACTATTGGCACAATGAAATGCGAGGTCTGAGAGTTAGTTTTCAAGCTCGGCAAGCGGACCCCTACGCTTGCCGGGCGTGGTCGTTTCCCGATGCAGAGTTTCCATGGATTTTATCAGCGGCTCCTACCACCTTCTTGGGCGGCTTAACCGGGCAATCTCATAGAAAGTGTCCAGAGGACCCACAATAAAGGCATAATTGCATCTGTCGTCTTCTTTCCCGTTCTTTTTGAGTTAGGGGTCCTTTAACACCCCCGATTTTCATAGGCTCCGAGGCATCAGCCCCCTTGGGGTTAGCGTGGGTCTTTGCCAGCACCCGGGTTTCAAACTTGGACCGATCTGCTTTTCTGTTTTGCAGCCTGTGATCCAATTGGACCACTAAGTCTATATATTCAGTGCATTCTTGGGGCGGATTTACAACTTGTGCCAGGACATCTTTAAGTTCTCCGCGTAGACCTCGATAGAATAATGTGATTCTTTTATCCTCTGGCCAACCAGTTTCCACAATTAGTCTATTGAAGGTTGCAATGTAGGATAGAAGGTCTTGATTGCCCTGTCGCAGAGATAGAAGTTCGTCATCCAGAGCCTGTCCCTGGGAGTGTTGAGCAAATAACCTTTCCATGCTTGTTTGAAATCCTTGAAAATCACAAAGAATCGGGTCATCTTGAGTTACCAGTGGGACTGACCAATCGGCAGCACAGCCGCTGAGATATGACAACACAAAGGCTACCTTGGTCTGATCATTAGGGAAGGCCCCAGGTCTGCATAGGAAGTGCAAACGACACTGATTCATGAATACGGCGAATCGTTTGGGGTCCCCAGCAAAGCGTTCAGGTGGGGCCAGCGGCATGTTTCCAGGTAGATTAATCTGCACCGGGTTACTGGAAACCACAGGAGCGGGGTTCCCCCCGGAACCTGGTAAAGGAGTTTGTCCAGCTTGACCTTGCAAAAGCTGTCTAGCCCGGTCATCAGCTCTATCCTTTATTACAATCACTTCCCTCCTGAGGGCACTAGTCTCTTGATGTGCGGCGTGTACTTCGGCCCGTAATTCCCCCAGTAATTGGGCCAACTGGTCAGTTTCGGAAGTTTCCATAGCGCCTTGGTGGGAATTTGTAGGAAGGCTTCGCGTTCTGTAACGCTCACCTGGTTCCCACGAGGGCGCTGGTCTAGTCTGGATTGCTGTGGCCTCTTCTAGGGTGATGCGCAGGACCCGGAACACCGATTGGACAGGACATCCAAATCGTGCTTGCCTGGCCCGTAGGAATATCCTTCTGCAGATGGGAAAGGGGATTAACAGTCTGCAGAATAGTGTGCTAGCTCCCCCCTTTCCCCGTTCCCCCTTCGTGCCTCTCTAACTTCCTCCAAACCCTGGTTTAAGCTCACCTTATGGTTTGGAAGGATGCACTCTCCATCCTGCTTCTGGTGCAGGGGCGCGTGTTCGTCCAGTTACTTCACTGGTTTTCAGAATGGCGCTGGCAAAATCCACTTGACTTTCCTCAGCGATGCGCCGTAAGTATGAAAGTTCAAAGTTCAAGTGAGGCCCCCTTTATGTTGTCTTTCTAACCTGTGATCTGTCCTTTATTTCAGGTGCAGAATGAAGGTGATGCGTCGAGGGGTTAAACTGCCGAGGTGAGTAGTGATGAGGGCGATCCTTCTAAATGTCCTTATCATTCCCCAGAAATGTCTCTTGTCCTTTCCCCATAGGGGCCGGGGTACGGTACCTGCCAACGGGGCGGCGCCGACCCGAAATGTGGAAGAAAAGCCGGTAAGTTTTATGGCTGTTAATCAGGCTTTCCTTCTGTGTTCCTTCTGCTCACCTTTTGTTTCTTCCTCTCTCCCCTAGGTGCAGAGATGTGGCGTCCGATGCTGACAGCCGCGATGGAGCCGGGAGATGTCTCGAGGACAGGTGAGTGAAGCGTGGCGCTGCAGCGAGCAACGCAATGCTTTTAAATGGAAGTCTTTCTTCAAGGATGCTGGCGAGAAGATTCTGGATGCAGGTAAGAAGTTTGAAATAGTCCTTGGTTTTCACCTTTCTCTTCTCTTCCTTCCTTGCAGGTCTTCCAGGTTCGAGGCGGGCGTGGCTGGAGTCCAGGAGCAGGAGCAGACACGGTGAGCATTAAGCTGCAGGAAGCAGAACAACGCGAAGCATGAGCTGCTGTCTGGGCGTGGCTTAAATAGCCTCCAAAGAAGTCCCAGGTATGTATCCTTCCCCAACTAGGTATGTATCCTTCCCTGGCCACGCCCGAGTGAAAAAATAGTCCCTTTCAGGTCTCAGGGAGGCCTGAAGCGTGCAGCATGGTCTGCATCAGGTAAGTGCACAAAACACCTCCCTTTATGAGCCTGGCGCCTATGGCGCCAGGACTGATGTCCAACATGAGCCTGGCGCCAAAGGCGCCAGGACTGAGTCCAAAGAGCCCCTATAAGGGGCCGCTGGGCTTTTACCTGAGGGCATGATGCCTTCTTCCGGGGGTGCTGGGCCTGGCCTGGTGCTCCGGGGGTAGGCATCATGACAGTCCCTTATTTCCTGGAATACAAGGGGATTCAACCACCTTCTAACAAAAAATGAATTTGAAAAAGAAATGCCAGATGTACTATGCCTGCAGGAAACGTGGTTGAGAGAAACTCCCCTGATCGAAGGCTATTCAGTAAATATAAACCCAGCAAAAAAAGGAGAAAAAGGAAGACCAATGGCGGGTTTGCTGATAGCGATAAAAAAAGAACTAAACTGGAATGTGATTAATTCTTGGAACTTGACTCCATATATTCAAATCTTAGTCCTGGAAACATCGTCGCCCCTAGACGATCAACACCACCAGCACGTTGTGCTGATGAATGTATACTGGGTGCCAGGGGCTAAAGGAAACAAATCCCTTCCAAGGGACGTAGCAGAGGCAATTGATGATCTGAAAGCTAAATGGCATGACCCATGGATAATATTGGTGGGCGACCTTAATTACAATTGTACAATAAAGTACTCGAAGACGTACCGAAAATGGCCACAACCAAACACAAAAGAAGGGTCAATTGGAGATCCACGTTACAATCTAGAGATTGCACAATCCTAAATGGAGTCACGTTAGGCGACATCCCAGGGAAACCGACGTGGCGAGGGCTGAAATCCAAAGCCATCTTAGATTACGTGACAGTTTCAACTAATATGTCAATGTTTATTCAAAAACTTGAGGTGCAACCCACCAAGGCTAGTGACCATAATGCTATCAAACTTACTTGTTCTAGTTTTCTTCCTAAGAACGTAAAGGAAATATATCCATTCAAGATAGAAATCAACACTGGAAGAACTCGAGTTAAAATGAATCCAGCAAAATTACCAGCGCTGAACGATAATTTGACATCCACCCTAAATGATTTGTATCTGCAGCTACCTCTGCAAACCATCGATTATGTTCCTCTGCTAAAAATCTTCCATATTAGAATTAAACCCGGCACTACAAAACCAATAATGTCACATCGACATATATTCGATTAAGCCGTGGCTGATAAAAAAAAGACTATGAGGAAACAGCTAAAATCACTGAAAGTCTCGAATGAGGTAAATAAAACTGATAAAGTACGAGAAATAAAACAAACCTTTAGAAATTGGAGAAAGTTGCACAAAAAAACAATGCTAAACCACGACTCCCAGGCAATGTTAAGAACGATATGTGAGAGAAATACAGCAGAGACGTGGGCCTTAATAAATAAAAAGAGTCTTTGCAAGATGCCATAATAACAAATCCAGTCACAGAGAAACAATGGGAATTATACTACAAACAACAACAGCCAGTTCTAAAACTTCTTATAAATGATTGGATTATACCAAAATGGGATGAAAGTTTGCTGACCATAGACAGTGAGATATTAGAAGACATGATTAAAAAGCTAAAGAACTCTAGAGCACCGGGGCCAGACGGCCTGACTAATGAAGGTCTGAAAAAGGGCCCAGCGGAATGGGCTAAAATCCTACACCAACTGTTCAAATATATCTTGGTTTCGGGGAAACTACCGACTTCGTGGAAAATGAGTATTGTGGTGCCAATCTTTAAAAAGGGCCTAAGAACAGTCCCAGAAAATTACAGGCCAATTGCCCTTCTGGATGTGGCTGGAAAAACCTTTGCCTCAATTCTTTTAAAATCTCTGACAAATTGGGCAACACAAACAGGCCGTAAGGAATAATGGCAATCTGGGTTTGTAAAAGGACAAGGCACTCCATTAAACATCTTTATTCTAAATCTGTCGAAAGCTCGAACCCTGACCAACAAAGAGGCGAAATTCTATATAGCTTTTGTTGACTTATCAAAGGCTTTTGATGCAGTTGATCGCGAGAGGTTGTGGAGGAAATTAAAAAAATGGAATTGCCCAGAAATTCTACTTTACAACATAAAGGAATTACACTCGAACACCTCAATTGAAGGGAAACTAAATAAAGCCGGCCTGTTATTGGACACAATTCCTACGACCATTTGGCTTAAGCAAGGATGCCCCTTGGCTCCAGAATTATATAAACTATATTCCTCAGATATGGAAAAAGCCTTTGTAGATATAAGATCCTTTCCAGCAAAACTTGCTAATATAGCAATTGGTCGATTGATCTATGCTGACAACATAGTTTTAATCGATCAGACTCCTATAGGACTTCAACATCAACTAAAAGCATTAGAAACATATGTAGCCAAAAACAAAATGACCATCAATCCTGAAAAATCTAGGATCTTGACGCTCTCTAATAACAAAAAGAAGAAAATAATAAACTCACCCCAATGGTATCTATCCAATAAAAAGATAACGGAAGTGACAGCTATTACGTACCTGGGGGTTTGTATCAACACCAACAGATACGAAGCCCCGAGATGTTGGGACTTAAAAAACAAACTTGGAAACCTAATAGGCCAAGCTAAGATTCTACTGGCGCGATTTTGTAGATTCTCCTTGAAACCACTGATAGACTTCTATCGTGCAAAAGTAGTGGCAATCCTAACCTATGGATCAGAAGCATCACTCTTATTGGACAACAAAATATGGTCACGTCTAGAAGGCAAGTTCTGGAGATCTATTTTGGGTTTGCCAAAATCTTTCCCAATTCAATTAATTAGAAGAGAGCTGGCACTATCCTCTCTGAAAGTCATCGTGGAGTGGAAGATATTGTCTTTTTACAGAAGATGTCTAGAACTGGCAACAAAGGGGGGCTTTGCGGCCATAAAAAAAGCAATGGAAGAGAGGTCGGAACCAATATTGACTGAATGGGCCAAAATATGCCAGATGATCCTTCTTAATTTAAATGAAACAGAAGAATCCTTCTTAAACAATCCAGATCACGTGAAAAAAAAATGTACACTAGAGATTGGATTGATACATTGGACAAGCTCACTAAATATCGAGGCTTTGAAGAATTCTGGGCAGTCCCGCGAAAACTAAATATACTACCCAAATACCTAACCCTTTTCCCTAATTGGTTCTTGAGGCAAGGCTTCTTAAAGCTCCATTTGAATCTTTGGCCAAGTAGAACCAATCATTATAGAAAAAGAGAGAGATGAACCAAAGAACTGTAGATTATGTAAAAATGTATTAAAAGTTGAATCATTGAAACATCTGCTGCTGGAATGCCCCACTGTGAGAGGTGAACGACAGACGTACCTAGGTCATATCTGGCAGGAATACAGATTCAAGGACATTGAACTTTGGTGGTCATACCTACTGGAAGGAGATAAGATCTCAAACAATCTTGCGGTCATAAAATTTATCCAGTTCATCTTTGCAAAAATTGAGGGACTAGACGAACCTCTTGGAACAGTGAAAAGGACCTGAAATCAAGCAGACTTTTGCAGTGTCAAAAACTAAGCAACATAAAAGAAAAGAAAGATAAAGGGAATATGAAACAGGCATTTTTATAAAGTTTATAAATATTTTAGTAGCATATCTGTAAAACAGAAGTTTGGGAAAATGCTATTCTTGTTGTTTTGGGTTATTTTTATTCAATTATTCTTGATTTTTAAAATGTTCTTTAAGTTTTCTTTAACAATTGAATTAACTCTTGTTTTGATTTTGTATAGTTGAACTTGCTTTTTTTCCACGGTCTTTTATGACATTTTCTTCTCTTTTATGTTGTAGTCTGCTCCTTGTTCTGTAAAAATAGCTAAAGGTTTTCTTGTGTAAACCAAAGAGCTACAATAAAAAAATAAATAAAAAATCAAAAAAAATTAGGGATCATTTGTGCTGTGCTGTGCTGTGCTGTGTTGTGCTGTGCCTTCTTCTTCTTCTTCTTCTTCTTCTTCTTCTTCTTCTTCTTCTTCTTCTTCTTCTTCTTCTTCTTGGAGAGCCTAACAGTCGTGTGGTTGCAGCATCGGGGCATGTGTAGCAAACACCAGCAATGCTATGGTGAGTTTTAAAAGTCTTGAAAAAAACACTTCTACCTGAAATGTGGAAGGAGATTAAGCCATTTGAGCCATGTCACAGACAGCACAATGAAACCCAGTAGCCATTACTGTACATTCACTTGCAGTTAAGAGTCAGATGTGCAATGCATTGTGGGTATGCAGAATAGCTCAAATGACACACCTTCACTCACGGAAATGTATTTTGCTGTAGGGCAGTACTATTTCAAACATAGGATTTTATAACCAAACACAAACCTTTCTAAAGCCTGCAGATAACAGCCGCATACCAGTTTCACCCTGATTAGGAGTCAGCAGTGCAGTACCATCTTTTTGTAGGAGCATTGGGGCATGTGTAGCATATTTAGAAAGGTTAATAATGCCCATACACTAATCAAGTGTATCTGAAAGCAGCACAACGTTCAAGTCAAGAAGTTAACAATCATCACAATATAGTAGTTTGGTTTATCTATCCCGCAACTTAGAGTCAGACTCAGGAACAGTAGGCAGCCTGCTAGCATCTGAGGACCTTCTCATTTGTTGTAAAATAAAGATATTACAAGTGAAAAAAACTACTTAATTCCAGTAAGAAGAACGCAATTCAGTTAATTAAGAGAGAACTGTTTAGAATGTTAAGCACTAACCATATTTCTGATGAAAAAGGAAGGAATTCTCTTAAGACTTTTGAAAAGAGTTCTCAATCTTTTCTTCAAAAAACAAGATACACTTTTCCAAGTGGATGCAGAAGAAGCCTCAGGCTCAGAGCAGGGAAACGAGGTAGAGAGAGTTGCCGCGGAGTGTAATAAACATAGAAGAAGGGAATAGGAATGAGTACTACTTAGGCTTCTTCACGTTGTCTTTTAACCTGCATAGGTCCTATACCTAATTTGAGGAACAAGGTTCTGAAAGCTGTTATTATGTCCTATAACATTGTCCTTAGAGGGATGCTGTGTATCCCCAAAACTATGACTGAGGTAAGCACAACCTTCAGGGATCCAATGTTTTTTTTTGTTTGCCTGAATACGTGAACTACAGCATCCGCAATCCTCTGAAGGTGACTGCTGGGACACTGCCCTTTGAACCTTCAGTGGTGCCTGTATTTAGGAGCTGTCGACGCTGAAGCAGCGTTTTATTGTCTGAATAGAGAACTACTGCATCCACAATCCTTTCAAGGTGACTGCTGGGACAATGCCCTTTGAACCTTCAGTGGTGCCTACATTTGGTAGCTGCTGACATGGATGCGGCGCGCAAGCAGCGCTACAGTAAAGTGTGCATTATGCGCGAAGCAAGCAAGGTGTGTCACAGTCGCACCGTCATTCGGCCTTGTACTCTAGTGACTGTATAGAAACTCTTTGGAAAGGGCAACTCATCGCCAGACCCATCATCAAACAGTAAGTGAGAAAGTGGGGGAATTCCCATCACTTGGATTACTTATGTGGAAAAAAAAGGTTGGTAAAAATGATATGGAAAGAGGGGACTTACACATGTTTTAATATTGTTAGCTTTACTAACCATAAAATGCAACATTTGGAGGAAGTTGCAGCAATGCCTGCTCTCACGATGTAAAGTTATCCTGTAAACAAGGCAGCAATTGGACTAGAAAAATAGTAATGGACTGAATCATTTAAAGATATTTTTAAATTCTATTTTCTAAAAAGTCATTGCCAAACCATAAGTATCAAAATTGACAATACGTCATTCCATTTAAAATACAGACAAATGCTATCAAACCCCTCTGTTACCAACTCTTATACTGCATTTTCTTTTGGTTTTCTCTGAGGCCCCTATGATGCGGTGAGAGGGACTTGGCTGCAGCTGAACATCCTTGCCATGCAAGGTCACAGTGCTTGGAATGCATGCACACCATGCTTCAGGCAGCCCGGCCGGCCTCAGCTCCTCATGGGAAGTGTTAGGAAGAATTCTCTGTTTAGGCTGAATTTCCTAACCTAGTGAGTCCCCCAGCAGCTTTGCTGGATTTCTGGAGTTTGTTTTTTCCATCCTGCCAAGAGTGAGACTCTTTTTCTCCCACTCTTGGACATGAATGTGTGTAATTCCTTTTAATGTCAATGTGTTCTATGGGCTATGGGGTCCTTTACTCCATAGGGTCTCATATGTTTTTCTATGTGTGTTACACCGCACCCTACGTGCCGTAACACTGGGGCGTCCTAGCGGACCTCCATCATAGACTCCATACCCGGGGACTGACTACTGTCTCCCCGGGCATGTAAAGTCACCATTGGCTTTACTAGACCTAAATTTACTAACAGAACTAGTACAAACCATCCTATTGTGGATGTACTAGTAGGGGTAATTCGATTACTCCTGGGTCTGTTTTGCGAGGGGGCACTGTCCCGTCCCCCCTCGTCGAGTTTTGGCTGGTGGCAGTGGAAACTACTTGTTATATTCGACCCTGAGTATAACCCTATGGGATTCTTCCCATTGTTGGAGATTAATACTTTTCCTCGTTAATCTCTAACATACCACCGGTTTACTTATCTTAAATAAGTCTATCGGATGGTATTTTCTGCCAGAACTCGGTTTTTAAAATGGCGTCTGTGTTCGTCTCTGTGACTCCTAAACCAAAGGTTGAGCCCTTTGTTCCACTTTTGGCGGGCTTCTGTACAGAGACCCTCCAAAGTGGTGCCATTCTGTCTGGGTTACCACAGGGGTGTGGGAGGGGGTTTAGGCACCCTGGACCGAGTTGCCTTGCCAACTCCGGTCCCACTCTGGTGTGATTGGCCCAAGTGGTGAGCCTCTCTGCTCACCACTTAGCGTGTTTTGATTGACAGCTAGGCTGAATGAATGGGGGTTTTCTGCATAAAAGCAGGGCTTTTGGGACTGGATCTTCAGAAGTCGCCACAGGACCTAAGAATCCAACGAGGGTAAAGCTGAGCCGACCTGCAACGACGACACCTCCGGTGGAGCCCTGCTAAACCGACTCACCACTTCCCGATGACAGAGGAGATCTCCCTGCCGGAGAGTCTCTTCCCCTGACTGGTGGGAACAACCAGTCACCTTTCCTTTTTCTTCGCTCCAGGACGCAGTGGTCGAATTGCCCGTGCAGAGCACGCCGGCAACCGGATAGCCAACACCCCTGTACCGCGACCAAAAGGTGGTGCCTTGTGACGGAGCACTCCGTGGCTGGTCTCTTCCCTGGTGGCACTTTTCTTCGACGACGAGATCATCTCTACTCTTGGCAAAGACCCGACCTGCATCCTCCACCAGGAACAACTGCCCCCGCCGGAGCTGTCTCTCCACAAACAAGGTACTGTGTCCGCCTGGCTTCCCTTTCTGCCAGATAGAGTGAGGTGTCTTAATCATCGCCTTTCCATTGGGTCGCCTCTAAGCTTTCTTTAACTTACTGTTCTGAACTGGTCCAATCTTTCCATAACAATTTGCGATAAAGATTTGAAGCGCATTTCCTCTGAGACACTTTTGGACATATCGCCTTGCCTCTCTCCGAGTGGGCCTGGCCTCTGAACTTTGTGATCTGCAGTAACCTGCCTTACTTGCCTTGCATTTGTCGGTAAAGTATTGGTACCGAGTTGATTTCATAACCTGCCTTATTTTTCTCTCCCGGCCTAATGAAAACTAGAGTGCCATCTAGGTTAAAGCATACACCTCTGTCTGCAAATAAGTGATGCTGGTGAACCTAGACTTGCGAAATATTGTTAGGGGGATTGATCTATTTCTTCGTATAGTAATTTGTGATTGAAGTTATTTTGCCGTAAGAGTGCCAGAGTGTTTTCCATAGATGTGTTGTTATAAATAAATACCTTTATATCTTTACACCGAAGCCTTGTTCCGTGTCTACTTGTTCTACTGTGTAGATTGCCCTATTTTGTATACTCCACATACTGCCTAACTCTTCTCGAGGGAAGTCTGACTGCTCAGCCACAGCTACCAAGTGAATCTGTTTGGTACAGACTGCTACCAAGTGGGTTTACTGCCAAACACCTGTAGTCCTAAATCTTTTGCAGTGGTCCCAGAGGGAACTGCACAGGTTTCCGCCTAACGGGAAGTACTTAGCTGACGTGACTTAAGACAGCTAAGGCAAGATTCCCAAGCACAGAGGCAGGCTCGTGATCAGGAAAGCAGTGCCCATTGGCCGAAGTAATTTCCAACTCTTTCTCCCCCATCCCACTTAATATGGACTTCCTAACTTTACTTACTATGTCGCTGGTGAAGACTGGGCTAGCCACTCCATCTGTATATAAGGATACGACCCTCTTTTGGAGGAGTGAGCAGTCCTCTTAGGCATTTGGCTCCTGCTTGCATTACACGCCATACTTCTCTACTTCTGGTCTCCTGACTTTATCTGGTGTTGGGGTGTACTGGTACCAAGGGGAGCATGCCGGACCAGTAAAATATTGGTGCCTAAGCTTGGGACCTCCCGTTCCACATGTGCGTGTTTTTTGCTGTACCTGTTGCACAGTTGATTAGGGGACTCTGGAGTCTTGAGGGACTCTACGATTCATACAGAGGTGCTGTCCTATAGGGACAGTGCCTCGGAGTGCTACAATGGCACAGAGTTGGGAGAGCAACTACGGGGCCGTGATACAGTCAGAGCGCTGGTCAGTATAGGTTTGATGTTGTAGAGGGCACATGATATGAGTGTGGGGTCGGAGGCCTGAGTTAATTTGTGGTAGGGTCGATATCAGGGACAGTTACAATATGGCAGACGTCGGTCTACTGACCAGGCAGGAGGAGGATATGAAGGCAGTCATGGAAGAATATTTGAGGAAGAAGAAGGGGATGTGTGTCACACCCCTGAAGACATTAGATGAACTATTAGGGGAAATGTTGCTTACTTTTGCTAAGGTGTACAGTTGCAAGGACACCATTGTGGAAAATGTATAGAATAAACAGGGCAAAGGAGTGTGAGGGTAAGAGGCAATTATTGAGTGATTGTCAGGAGGAGCTGCAGTTGGCCAAGAATGCGTTTGAATCCTATAGGCAGCAGCACCCAGAAAAAGGCAACCGCCCAGAAGAAAGCAGAAGTACACCTACACTGCCATACAGCAAGATGGCGCTGGTAGTTCTTAAGGCAGAAGGATTGTTCAAGGATCTCAGATCTCCTGATATACCAGCAGTGCAGGAGTGGAAAGAGGCGGGGCAGAACTCTCATTTAAATTTAGGGATAAGGGCAGTGCAGGAGAGGTTGAGGAGCCTGGTGGACAATTGGCATGTGGTCCCCCAGTCGATACGAAAGAAAAGGGTGGTGGGCATCACCCAGGAAGACCAGTTAGACAGGTTACCACAGGGAAGGGATGAGGGAGATCATGGAAAACCACAAGCGAAGCCCCAAGACATCACAACGGTGATGAAGATAGGGAGGGATCAGAACCCCTCGAATTTTGCAGACATGCTTATACAAGCTTTCATGAGCAATACAACTGAGGAAGAGAGGGATACATTATGGTGGCTATTTACAGATGACATAACGAGGGTGGTGGAAGGGAAGGTTTATGTGGAGAAAAAGTTAAGGTCAGCCATAGGGGTGGGCGTACATTCTGAATAAAGCTGATGATGCCTGGCTGACAGTGAGACAAACAGTGCCGGTGAGGGAACGCAAGGAGTTGGCTAAGGGAGAACACACAGAGGGTCAGGATTGTGGGGTGCTAGTACCCGCACCTATGCAGAGAGGGGTGGGTGATTCAAAACGCTACAAAGGTGGCTCTAGGTATTATTCGAGAAAGGGGCAGGAAGGAAGAAGAAGAGGGTGGAGACACATGCTAGCTGGGTACTGGGGGAGTCAACCATGTGCAACAGAGAGGCGGGAAGACATTCATGGCATTGACATTCTGGAGAAAAGGGGTGCAATGATAGATTTGGCAAATAGGTGCCTGCAGGGAGAG
Source organism: Ambystoma mexicanum (assembly GCF_040938575.1). Taxonomy (NCBI): domain Eukaryota; kingdom Metazoa; phylum Chordata; class Amphibia; order Caudata; family Ambystomatidae; genus Ambystoma; species Ambystoma mexicanum. The sequence continues at coordinate 84,161,158 of NC_090931.1, forward strand.
GTAGGCAGTTTACAGGAATTCCCAATGGCTGTGGTGACGATTGCTACTAAGAGTACCACCCACATTCTGACACACACACAAACATTGTCCTGACAACGTGGGAGGAGACATACCCAGGCAGAAGGACAAAAAATGAGCTGGATTTCAGAAGGGCGGGTGACTTTGCGGTGTTAAAACTGAACAGTGTACTGCTGTACGTGAAACCATACGGGATACTTTGCACCTCATACGGGGCAATGAAAAAAATGCTTGTGGAAGTGGTAGTCTCAGATGAACCATATGAATGCAAGTCAGAGACTGTCAAAACCCAACATGACATTTTCAGAGCATGTGCACCAGCGAAAAACATTGACAGACTCACATACAAACGCGGTAGTCAGTGGCAGCATGACTCAATGGTGTTTGAGGGGAAAAGAGAACATTATGATGAATTGCAATCAGTGATGTTGTCTCTGAGAATAACAAAAATTATCCCATCTGAGCAAGAGTGGCCCATAACAGTTGACAATGATCTGCAGCCGCAGCCAATGGCATCCATAGATGATCGGGAGTGGCATGTGGCCCACCTGCAAAGTGAGGATGAACAACTGATGCAATATCTTAATGCGGAGAAAGAACAAGACATGGGTATCAGCGCCTGACAGAGATGGCCTGGTGGCCCACGGCCAAAGAGGACTGGCAAGAGCATATGGACAATCGTGTGGCATGTTGGAAGAAGAAACAGAAACCGGAGCCACAGAAGGAGCGATTAAAGCAGATGGATGTGAAAGGCATAAAGTGGGACAACTTGCTGCCGTTTATTCTCCATGGCCTAAGAGTCAGGGACCGGTCAGCGACTGGGAATTCACCAAACAAGATGCGATTTGGGAGAAATATGCTAGGCACTGACAGGTCATTGCTACCACTGACTGCAAGTGCACTTAAGGTCCGGGAGGTTCTAGAGGCTAACTATATACTGGAGTCACCTAGATTCGATTTCTCCATAGGGGCTTCTGTTTGGGGAAACAACAAAATAGTGTGTTGATTAACTACAATTGAAATGCATGAACGGATCAGAACTACTCAGTGTACACTGCTGAATGGTGGTAAAGAACAACATTTCCCAGCTGCCCTAGCATATTTAGTCACTTTCCAGGTGCACCAGCGTCGGCGCACCAGGACCAAGTCGGCCTTCGCCAGTCAGCATCCGGCATCTCTGGCGTCAGCCACCAGAAACCTCTGTCACTCCAAGTATTGACACCTTCAGTTCTGAACCTCTTTCCTCTATTTAATGTTATAAGCTGTGAGGAGGCAGTGTTTGTTCTTTCTCTGGCCACCCTGAAACACATGTGTTCATTGAAATTCTGCTCTTTTACAATACCAGTAGCACTCAGAATGCCTTCTCCTACCCACTCCGCTCGACTGTGACTTGGCAACAGGATCTAGGGGGTGTACGATGGGCTGTATGGAGGCACTTACCCTAGTCTTACAAACTCAAAAAGCCAATAGGCTGGCTATTGTCAACTAATAACTGAAAACCAAGGCTCTTGGAGATTTGGACACTGCTTCAGCCTCTATGCCCACCTCCACAATGTTCCCCCTACCACAGGCTTTTGCCAACCCTTATCCACCCCTGAGCATCAGTTTCACACTGCCTTTTGTTTGACTCCTAGAGTACTTGATACGTCCCCAGTGGTTTCCACTGACATCCTGAAAATATGTCAGCAATAGAAAACAACTTGGGACCACGCATAGAGTAGCACACCTTGGATTATGCCCTCACTAAACCCAGTCAGGGGGAGTCTATGCAAACTAGTACCCATAACACAAGTCTCCTAGCTGGGGACCTTGAGTCCCCCAAAAAGCTGGGAAAAGAGATCTTCCATTAGCCAATTGCATGAAAATTACGCCCCTAAACAGAAGGCCATTAAACAAGCATGCACGACCTGATCATTGAGAGGGACTTGGACATGCTTTCATTAAGTGAGACATGGATTACAGAGGCTAGTGGCCCTATGATCGATCTCGCTGTCCCGCAGAGCTACATCTATTGTAAGAACCGGTCCTTAGGTCATGGAGGGGGGGTGGCTATCATAGCTAAAAACAAATTCAAACTTTTCCCCACCACCTGCATTTGCCAAGGCTAATCCTACATCTAAAATTACCCTCTCGGACCACTGCTGCACTAACTATGTCCTAATCTATCGCCCTGTGGAAATTGACGGTCTTAATAAGGAACTAATCCCGATTCTGAGTAAGACCATCAGCTCAAACTGTTCCACTCTCCTTCTAGGTGATTTAAATAGTTGGAGAAACAACAGCATGGACAAAGAAGCTCTAGACCTGGAATCTGCCCTCAAAAATATTAACTTTACAGTTTTCTTGGAAACCAAAAATACTTGACTGGGTAGTTGCAAGGAATTTGAAAGTACACATGAAAAGAACCTCCCCTTGCATCTGGTCTGAACACTATATTGTCGAGTTTCAGGTCCATTTTCAGGAACCTCTCCCTAAACATAACAATCGGTGTAAACAAGTTTGTAATTTCAAAAAGGTCAAATCTTATGAGCTAGAAAGATGCTTGACTGACGTCAAGACTAACACCTCTGACCGGGATTGTGCTGCAAGTTTCTCAATTCCTCAATTACAGTACTAATGGACTTGACAGCTATTGGACATTCTCAGTTACTCCCCTGGTCACAAGCCTGGGATGGATCCTTTGGATGCTTCCAATCTACGTCCCATCACTGATATTGATATTGATATTGATATTTTATTTGTATGGCCCTCATACAGAAGTGTTTCAGAGCGCGATAAGGCAAGGGAAGGGAACAAGGGAGAACAAAAAACAACAATCTTACTAGGTCCAGTGATACTGAAAATGCGCAAGTGCATGCAGAGGGAAATGTGAAAAGTGCGTGGAAGGAGGGAGAAGTGGAAAGTGCTGAGCAAAGGAAAACAAGTGCTGGGTTTAAGGCAAGACAGGGTGTGTCTTGCAAGTGCAGAAAGAAGGGTGGGCACTTTATGGTTAGAGATACAGACCCCAGTGGAAGGGATTGCCAGGAGGCAGTGGGGGTGGGCGGCAGGGTGAGCAGGTACCTGTGCCCAGAAGTCAGAGGGTAGGAAAGGTGCAGGGTGCCGTGAGAGAGCAGATCAGCAGGGGAAAGGAGGGGCAAAGGCAGAAGTAAAGAGGAAGGTCTTGAGGTGCTTCCGGAACTGAAGATGGATCTCCTTAAGTTTCGAAATGGCAGGTAGGCTGTTCCAGAGGGAGGCCCCAGCCGAAGACAGACATCTAATCACTAATTGCAACATCCTTTTAAAGATCTTCGACAAGGTGGCTACTTCACAGCTCCACGTGTTCATTGAGACAAACGTGCTTCTACATAGTAGACAGTCAGGCTTTAGGCCTTTACAAAGTTCAGAGACAACCCTCATTGACTTACAAACTCACATGTTAGGTATCTTAGATAAAGGAAAAACAGGTCTCCTGGTTCTGCTCGATCTGTCGGCAGCATTCATCCTTTTAGACCAGAAACGTCTGCTCGATACTTTGAGATACCTGGGTCATTGCAGCGAGCACTCAACGAATTGGGTAAAGTCATTTTTGTTGGAGCACAAGTCGAATGTACCCTGGGGCGACTCTTCCTCACCTCCTGCACCTATCTTTTGTGACATCCCTCGGGGTGGATGCATGCCCCCAATCCTCTTCAAAATTTACATCAGGCCTCTATGCACATTGTTAGAGGAAACAGGGATTCTGTTTACAAACTTTGCCGATGAAACGCAGCTCATTCTAGAGATCTGCAGAAACTATGAGTCTGACAAGGCTAAACTAGAACAGATATTTCTATTGGTGAAATCCTGGATGACAAAGAATTGGCTTTGACTCAATGGGAGCAAAACCGAACTTCTGATTTTTCGATCAAGCCAAGCAAGAACCAAATTGCCCCAGGATTACCAAAGTTTTAATCTCCTGAACTGTGAGATCTCTGTTCTAAAAAAGGTAAAGACCCTTGGCGTATACTTAGAGCCATCATTAAGTGCAGAGACACACATAACACAACTCGCCAGGAATTGTGCTCACCATCTTATGTTGCTTCACAAAATTCGGCCTTTTCTCTCAGAGGGGAATTGTGCCACGATAGTAAGACCTACCATCCATGTGCGTCTTGACTACTGTAATGCCTTGCTGATTGGAGCAAATAGATCTTGTCTCCAAAGATGCCAGGTGATCGAGAATGATGTTGCCCGCATCATTAAAAAAATCCAGAGGAGAGAGCACATCACCAATCATAGGAGAGACCTACACTGGCTCCCGGTGCTGGCTCGGATCCATTTTAAGTAAGCCACTTTATTCCATAGGTACCTCTACGGAATGGCTCCTGCCTACTTATAATCCTCAGACCTGTCCCTGGTAAATTGTAAAGGATTCAAACGCAAATATTGACTTTCAGACATGTGCAGCGAACCTCTGGAACTCACTTCCCTTGAGTATCAGACAGTAGCAGCATTTGACCACCTTTTGGCGGTCCTTAAAAACCTTCTTATTAAAATAATCAGCTCGTCCCTCTGATCCCTTGTACCTGATTCAGGATTGTCTCATCTTTTATTTTTGTTCATTGTGTCTATGTGCGCACCGATGCCTGCGTGCGTGCTACCGGCGGGTTACAAATAAATAAATACAATAAAATAAAATAAAAAACATAACTTGACATTGACAATGCACACAAACATATGATATGTTAAAAGAATATGTATAGCACAGCTTTCACTCTAGAACAACATGTCACTTTAAGAAAACCAATGAGACAAGGAAAAGCAGTCATAAGTGGAAGAGTCAACAAAAATGTAAGTAAACAAAAGAGTTTTAAGACAATGTTGAAAAGAGATTATCGGCTCTCATTCCTAAAAAAACAAGGAAGATTGTTCCACAGGCGGGCGGCCGCAACAGAAAACACCCAGCCACCAGTTCTAGATCAATAGACTCTGGAAGTTTGGATTAAAAAATCAGAGGTTGAACGGAGCAACTGTGAAGGGACGTACCAACAGAACTTTTGTCGTAAATCGTGTGCACCCAGGCCATTAAAGGATCAGTGAACTAAACACAATGATTTAACCTCCATACAACGTGCCACTGGAAGCCAACAAAGGCTCTGTAATATTTGAGAAATATGATCATGAGCTGATTAACCGGACACAGCAGGAGCAGATGAGTTTTGTAGAACTTTCCGCCTCTCTAAAAAGTAGGCATGCTGGGCTAAGTATAGTGCATTACAATAATCCAACATACTCAGAGTCAAAGACGCCATAACAGGAGCACGAAGAGAAGACGAAAGAAAGGGAAGAACTTTACTCAAAACCTTAGGTTTAAAATGGCCCTGCTTATAAATCGATATGACTTGCGCTTCCATAGAAAGGGTGGCAATATTTTTACTCCAAGGTTTTTAACCACTGACACGGGCTGCAGAAAAGGGCCCAAGGAGTAGGCCAGAAATCAGGGATCCAGAGGGTGGTGGCCGATGGTGAGCCGATGATCAACACCTCTGTTTTATCACCATTAAGCTTAAGCCAGTTGTGGCAAATCGAGTCCCCAACAGATTTCAACTAGTTGTTACGTTTAGCAGCCACCATAGGACTGTCGAGGCTGCGAGGGGCCACGATCCGTGTATCGTCACCATAAGTATAGCAGGAAAAGCCGAAGGACTGAATGAGTTTTGCGAGTGGCTGTATAAATATACATTAAGAACAACGGGTGGAAGAGCTGATCCCTGGGGAACACCAAACGTCACAGAACAATAGAGGGATGAGGTATAGGGAGAAAAAGAAAGAGTTTGAGAACTATCAGCAAGAAAGGAACCAAACCAGGCCAGCGCCGAGCCGGAAATGCCTGCTGTGGCTAATTTACGCAATAGGATGGAATGGTCTAGGGTGTCGAAGGCGGTCAATAGGTCTAATAAAATCAGAACGCCAGTGCCACCAAGATCAAAAAGTCTAGAAAAATCATCCACGACATACACCAAAACCGACTCAGTGCCACGGCCTGGTCTGAAGCCTGACTGAAAAGGATCAAAGAGAGAAGAACTTTTGACAAAATAACCTAGCATACGAGTGAATAAAGATTCCAAATGTTTCATCAGAAAAAGCAAAGAAAATGGATGATAGTTAGAAAGAAGCAAAGCATCAGGGGAGGCCTTTTTTTAAGTGGGATAACCAAAGCATGTTTGAGAGTAAAAGTAATAGAACTAGAGATAAAAGAGTGATTTCCAGCAGATGTAACCAAAGGAGCAATATCAGATATAATTAATTTCAGAGCTGAAAGAGGAATAGGATCACGAGGGGAAGTGGATTTAAGTTTAGTTCTAGTCTGAATAATGTCATCAGAACACACAGGAGAGAAAGTCGACCAAGAAGGTTAACAAATGGAAACAATTACCAATTTATCCGTAGAGAGACTAGAACTAGAGGATGACATTTGGTTGACGAATGAGGCCAATTTAATCAAGGAAATCATTTGACAAAGAGTCACACAGATTCTGTGAAGAAGAGACTAAATTAGAGGGGAGAGATCTGACTGAAAGAGAGTGAACAATTTTAAATAATTCTTTGGGTTGATTAAGAGCCTGTTTAATTTGGCCAGAAAAATAGCACTACGGAATTAATAGTGGCATGTAATATATCTCTTCCCTGGGATCCAATATTCTGCAAGCTTCCCTTTCAGTCTCAGCACCCGACTTATCTTGGTTCGAGGATGGTATAGTATCGGGACTTAGGGATACTTCTAGTACTGGGAAATACCCGATCTTGCTAGCGAGCCAGCACCCCAATTATCCCTTGTCAACCTGAGGCATATGGTGCCCAGAATTCTTCTTTCCTAAGTCTCTGGAAAATAGCTCACAGCATGCTTCGTTCTGTCATCTCTGAGCTATAGGACCATGCACGCTTCTCTATCCACCACCAGGGATATAGGTCTCATCCATATAATGCCCAGCTAACTCTCAATTCTGCATTTAAGGATTTAGTGCTCAGCACACTCATCCTCTGGGGATCTAATGCTCAGCTCACTCTGTCTCCAGGGATATAGTGCCAGGTCACTCCATACAGCTTTCCTAGAGTGCTGTCAGAAATGTCTCCTCAGGAAGGTGGTGTCCTGCTTACTCTGAAACTTGGACTGTGCCTCGAGGAATATACCCTGCTGTCTATGGCTTCTTCCATTGTGGATTCCAGGGATACAGTGCCCAACTTCCTCTAGTCAGTCTTCCAGGGTCATTAGAAATGCAGCTCCCAGCTCACTCTGCAGCTCTCACAGCTCCATTAAGAATAAATTGAGTCGTCTCCATTGCACTGCTCTCATGGCTTTTCAGAATCCATTCTGCATCTTGTGGTTTCCATCTGACATTTATCTCTCCATTGCCACTCCCCCCAACCCTCCTATCAGTGTGCAGCACCAATTACCTGCAGGTGTTTACTTTGTGCAGAACCCAAGACAACAAAAGGCATGGCTTCCATGTTGGAGGCAGATGGATGGCTTGTCTATCCTTCAGCTTCCCTGGAGCTCTGGATCCTGAGATGCTGGCTGTGTGTCTGTCTAGAGAAAGTTGCTCCCCATTCATTCCAGGCTCCTGAGTGGGTTTCACTCTAGCAGGTTGTTAGCAGACAGCTCTGATGGCAGGTGCACCAGTCTCTTTATCCATAAGAGCTTGATGCAGTGATGTACAGTGATTGAGCAATCAAGGGTGCTTAAAAAAAGGATAGCACATTTTAGGGGAAATTGCACAAATCGTAAGAATATGGGTCATATGTGGAGGTCCTGGTGACTTCTTTGTCTTACTTCTTAGGTGGACCATTTTAGCTCTGATGAGTGAAGACAGTGAACTGACATCATTGGACATCCTCACCCTTTTCAATGGTTCTCCCTTGTTTACAGGTTATTTTCCCCAATGTCATCCCTCTCGGCCTGGACTTTATTGAGGCTGCCTGCAAAGTTGCAATCTCGCTTCTCAGATGGTTTTACAATAAAAAAGCACCTCGTAAATCGGATGTTTGAAGTCTTGTTTATTGTGAGTCAAAGAGACCATCATGGTCCTTTCTCCAGTTTAATTGTATTTCAATGCCTTGAAGGCCCACTTGAACGCTTACTGCTCTAATTCAATAATAGCATCGTTGTGTGTTCAAGGAAAGACTTAAGGTACAGAATGGGCTATCCTGCCCTGTCTTGTTGGTGAGTAGGAACACCTCAGACCAATTAATTATACATGTGCTGCTATCCAAAATCACTGCTTTTAACAACATTCCAATCCACCCCGCACACCAATATAATGCAAACAAGGGGAGATTCGTCAAACATTGAGTTGCGTGATATAAGCCTGTTGCCCGTAGCGGGCTATGAATGGGCTCACAATGTTGCGTATATTTTTGTAGATCTTCGATATCCGAGTTATCCGAGGATTCAACAAGGTACTAGTTTGATTCAGGGCTTGTACAGGGTGCTGGAATTAATGGAATCTTGGAGAGTTATGATATTAATTTAAACAGAGTTCTTTTTTCAGCTTTCTCTGTATATCGCATGGTTGTGTAAACCTAGGAAATTTTGAATTAGCGCCAGCATTCTGCAGAGACTCTCCAGGTTCCTAATACTCACACCACTGCATGGATGATATGGTTAAGGCGTTGAATTAAGAGCACTGCTTGTGAATGGTTGATGTTTTCATTGTCTGATTTTTTTCTCTATCTATTTCTTCCTGTTTCTTTTGTCTGCGTTCCCATTGCGGATCTCTCCTGGTTTGGCACTACAAGATTATTGCGCGACGATCTCGGTGTTGTCAGTGACACCTTGTTGTGAGGTGAACCGTAACTGGCTTTTGGGTTAAAATATATATATATGGAAACAATTATGTATCTCTAATACTGTTTTAGGTATATGAGAGTATTTCCCTGATGATGGAATGTGTAGGATTTTTGACAATGAAACCCTCATTTATTTACAAAAAATACTTTAGTAATAGGTTTGCTGATTAGTTTGCATAATTTCAGAGGTTTATAAATGGCTCAAGGCTGCATTTATAATTCCTGGATGGTGATACAATACAGGGTGAATTGACAATAATATTTTCATTGAATGATTTGTTTGACTGATCTTATGTAAAATAGGACGCAGAATATGTGTGGCGATCATTTGAATTAAAACAATATTGTGGATTTTGAAATATTGCTGCGTTGGAAATTATTAAGGACCAGTAGAACCATTGGTTCACACTAGATGTGAGTGTGCAGGTAGAGTTCTGGGCAGTACAAGTCCAGACATTTGTGTTGTGTTTAGGAGTTAGGGAGTTGGGAGCCAACCCCTTTTACTATCAGCACCTAAATTTGAATTGTTACAAACTTGACTATATTTGACACTAATAAATAGACTATAGTTTGACAATATCCTGAAATTGAGAGGGGAGTCCCCATTTAATATAATTCCAATCAATCCACCCCACTATCTATTCCCACATATTCTTACATTCCCTGCTGGTTAGGTTGTGCCTATCCTAATGTTCCTAGCCTTCAGTTTCATATCTTCCATACCTGACATGACCAATGGAGTCTGGCATCGGGATTGCAGCACCTGGATGTGTTATTTATATTTACCGTTCTGAGCTTTAGCAATGATTGTCCTTTTCCTAGGATGCCACACTTATCTTATTCTCCCTCACCTGATCTTTTTCCTTTTCTCACACTTTAAAAATAAATATATTTTATTAATTTATTATATTTATACATATAGGAGGCACAATGCTCTTTTGATCACAACCAAACCTACAATATATAAGAAATCTTACTTGACCGGAAGCAGTGAGCTTCTTATAACAGGGTGAGTTTGAAGGACAGTCTGACTAGGTTGTGGGGGGGAGTAAATGGAACAGTGACTGGCGACAATACATACCTTATCCAAATGCTTGCAAAGCCCGTAACAAAGGTACACTCTCCCACTTCTCGGCCCTTTGCTTTGGGGGTGCTAAGAATAGAATTTGGTCACAGTTACTACTAATAAATCTCCAATAGGTGTTTATGTTTGGAAAAAGAGAATTAGCTTTGGACAGAGTTGGAGGCGAAGGCAGAGACAGATTGAGGTGTAGCAGGATGAAGGAGGCCTGAGAGAAGTGTCAAGGGGGAATAGAAGAAAGGAAAGAGGAAGAGGACAGTGAGGAAGGGGTGAGGAGGAACATCAGAGGGCTTGAGGTTACCGAAAAGAGAGCAAAAGGAGGATAAGGGGAGGAGTGAAAAGGTAAAATGGAGACCCATGATAGAGGAGTTTGCAACATCAAGGAGAAGGACTTGCATGAGGAGTGTACTCACGAGGATAGCAGAGATGACATTGAGGAAAGGTGGGCAAATCTGTCCTGGAAGAGGTTGGAGGAAACATCAAGGGAGAAATAGAGGAGTCTGCTTAGGAGGACGTTGAAGGCACCATCAGAGGAAAGGTGGTGGAGTCTGACCAGGAGGAGGTTGATAGTAACATTAGTATAATGGTAGAGTTGAAGGGTAAGAAGAAAGAGAGAAGAGGAGTAGAGGAGATGTAATGGAATAATAGCAGAAAGGGGATGGGAGGAGAAGAATAGAGCAGAGTAAGCTATGAAAATATACAACCGATGCCTGGAGGGTAGGAATTGAGGAGAGGTGCAGGTGCAAACATGAGGTGGAGAATCAAGGAGGCAAAAGAGAGAGAGAGACAGAGAGTAGAATACGTGTGGTGCAGGAAAGTTATCTTAGGCACACAACCATTGCACCTCATTGAGCAGGTAAAACATGACATGATGTTGAGGACTAGAAACAGGTCCTTAGCATGGTAGGAGGAGGAACTGTCTAAAAACAACGCCTACAGGATTTCAGGTTGCAAGTTGCTTGGGGGAAGATTGTGTGACCCATCATTACCTTTGGCCACTGTAGAAGACGAAAGTGCAAGGCTACATGGGGACTGTGACAAAGCTCTGTACCATATTCTGGGGACAGCTATTAGGGTGACCAAGAGGGCCATAGACCTCCCCACGCTAGTGGGTGATGCCCAGAGGGCAGAATGGGACTGATCCCCTTGTCTTCACCACTTAGCCATCACCACTGGGCAGGAGACAGTCAAATGCCTTGCAACATTGTTGTTGTCCCCTGGCTCCAATTTAATGATTGCCTAACTACTTGGGAACAATAAATAATAAATGATAACATATCAAGGGTAGGCCATTGTACATCAATAAACCTAACTAAAAACAGAACTGTTCCTTCTATGGACCCTTTCCCTATGGACTCCCCACTCTTCCATCCGTTGCTCCAGGTGAGGAATCCATTCCATCAAGCCCCATTTAGCCATTTGTGTGTGTAAAATATTGTTCTTCCTTGTTTGAGTGTTGTGTGCTCTGTCTTTTGGCCCAGCATATCTTCCATGTTGTGTCCTCCCTTCCCTTGTTCCGCTCTTTCCCCAATTAGGACCTTTGGCCTACTTAGGTGTTTCAGTTGCAGCTCCAAGGGTTGTTTGCTGGTGTTCACCGTGGGAGCATACAGTGCAGCCGCCAACTAGCAGCTACTGTAAAGGTAAAAAATGTGCGGACAGGGGGACAGCCATTACTGCTCCACATCTAACTGTCCCCATCTCTTATTACTTCTATATAATTCCTGCAGCCTGCTATACATCACAGTCGTGCCATTCAGGTGAACTGTAATCTCTGGGGCTTTTCCCTCTTTCTAGGATTCTAAAATCTGTGTGTTTTTCAATTTAATACGCCTGTTTTAACTTGCTCTGTCTCTGCGCATCCATTAGGCTTCCCCTCCAGAGGTTAGCCGTACTTTATATCTTCTTGTGCCCCTCCATTGTTTTCGAGGCTGCTGTTCCTCCTCACTGTTGATTGTTGGCTCTCAAGGTTCCCCCCCTCTGGGTTCCTTCTACTGTTGGTTACTGCTGTGGCCACTGCCCCCCCAGTTGTCGCTCTCTTTTGCCCCTCCCCTGTCCTCCGTTCACGCTGTCTCCTGCTATCCCCTTGTGGTGTGTTACCTGTTTGTACTTCTGGTGTGCACCCTACTGTGTGAACCCTCCCCTCCTGTGCATCCTGCATTGTGCAGCTCTGGGCTGTGCTTCTGCTCCTCTTAATTTTCTTTCTCACACTCTACTCTTTCCTTCTCACACCCTCTATGGTGCTCTCAATTTCACACATATTCCCAAACTGCTACTGTATCTCCTATCCCTCTCACTAAGTCTGGAAGGAAGAAATTCAAGAAGGACATCCTGGTCTCCAACCCAGGCCTTCCCATCGCTGATACCCACATCAGCACTTCCTCCAGACAGTCTCTCACCAACATCCTCTTTGTAGTTCCCTCTCCAGACCGATTGTTAGGGCGAATTCTCCAGATGGCTAATTTCCCTTACCTACTGAGTCCCTCAGCCGCTTTCCTGGATTTCTAGGATTTGTTTTTTTTCACCTGGTAAGAGAGTGAGCCTTTTTTCCCACTCTTACATTTGTTTTGCTGTGTGTGTTTAACATGTTTGTGTTCATAGACTGTGGAGCCTCACCTATTCCATAGGCATCATCTTTTTACTCTGTGTTACACAGCACCCTCAGTGCAGTGACACAGGGTTGTCTTTTTCAGACTTCCCACTACAAACTCCATTTTTTGGGACTGACTACTCTCTACCAGAACATGTGAAGTTACCATTGACTTTATTATTAGTCTTTTCAAATTTACAGACCTAGTACAAACTATCTTACATTGAGTTCTGGAAAGGGTTAATAGTGATCCCTTTTCATCTGTTTCTCAGGGAACATTATTTCGTTCCCCTTTCTTTAAGATATGGCTGGTGGCAGTGGTATCTACCCTATTTTTCCTACCGCTGTCTATTTAAATAGCCTTGGTACTGTTTTAGGCTAAGTTAGTAGCCTCAAACTTAAATCTGCTGGACCTCATTTACTTTTATTTGTTTCCAGCTTGGTTTATTCGCCATTTCTTTTTGTAAAGGTCTTTCTCGTGTTTTACTCTGCGTGCTAAACCAGGTTTGGTTCCTTTGTTCGCTGTCCTTTGGCAGGCTTCCTTAGGCGCCTGAATGTCTGAGGGGCACAGGATGTGAGGGAGAGGTTTGAGACTCCCTGCACAGGTTTTCCTTGGACTTTGTATGATTGGCTGTGGTGACTGCCCCGGTGGGACAACCACCCAGCTGTATGATTGACAGCCAAGCTGTGTGAATGGGGGAAAACTGCATAAAAAGAAGGTCTCTGGGACTGAGAAGGCAGAGTCGCCACTGGATCGAGAGAACTGAAGAGAAGCTGAAAGAAGAGGACCACTACCACGACTGAACTTCCTGCTGAAACCCTGTTGCGGGTGCGAATCTCCAAACTTCGACGACAGGGAAGATCTGCAAGGAATCTTCTCCCCTTGTGCAGGCGGGACCAACCAGTTCGCCAAACTGCAAGCCAGGCCTCCCTCCTCTAGTCGAATTTTCTGTGCACAGCTACCGTGAACCGGATAGTCAGGACGACCGAGCCCCAAGGAGCGTACCTTTTATCCTTTTATTCATCGCTTTGCTCTGTTGCTGGTTTCTTCCCTGGGCAGTGCAGGACCCTCCAGTCTTCCTACTTCGTGTCAGTCCGACAGTCGCTTCAGGAACCGTGAGCCTGCAGGACCTGCCAGGAATTTCTGCCTCAGCTACCGCCTTCTTCTTCATTTAAAGTACTGTTCAAACCCGGTTATTTGTTCCGTCTGACCGCGGTGAAAGTGTTTGAAATCTTTCTCCAATCTAAGGGCTTGTCCTTCTCTATTCTTTAAAGTAACTTTTCTTCCGACCAACTATGTTCCGAACTCTTGGCAAAGACTTAACCGTGAACTACTATGAACTGTGTGATCCTCTGTAAAGACTCTGGTCCATTGAGTTTGGCTCAGGCCTCTTGATTTGATTTCCTCACCGTAGTAGCCTTTTCTAGATTGCCCTGCTAACTTGCTTGTTGGTGCTGCTCAATTTTTGTCTAACCTTGTCTTTCCCTCCCTATTTAAATTGCTGGTGTGCCATTTTGCTCACACTTGATTTTGAGCTTAACTTGTCCAGAATCTATTGGGTGGTGTGTAGTATATTAAGAGTGTGATTTTTCTATTGCTTTGGCAGCCCCATGGCTGCCCCATGGAGAACTTGCCTTGCCTGACTGTAACAGGTGCATTCAGGCATATCTGCATTGTTACTCCACTCTGTACCCTCATCATGTCATTATTACCTTTCAGCTGGAGACCCATTGCAGGCCCTCTACACTCTCTCCCAGGAGATTATTTCTGTTGCTTAATAGAGAATGCCTACGTTCTCTTGGCATTCTACCAGATCAAGTAACCAATTTCACACTTCGATTAAAGAGTTTTGTAAAATGGGGACTGGAACATCCATTCTCGAGTTGCCGCCAACCTGGAAACACTGAACGCACCGTCTGGCTTCCCACTGCCACTGGGACAGCACAAGTCCAGGCGGAGCTGGAAGTCAGGCAGAAGATTCGGTAAGTCCCCATTCCCATGGAGTCCCAAAGGACACCACGAGAATGGGGTCTCGGAAGCACCGGCACCGTTGCTAATGGTTCCGGTGCTTCCATGATAACTCTGCTACCGGGGCCTTTTCGCCAGGCAGGCTCAGACCTGCCAGGCGTGGCGGCCCCCGCAGGCAGACTTGTAGGGCGGCAGTCCAGAAACAAGGGTGCCAGTAAGCGTACTGTCATCCTTGTTTTCAGACCGCTACACTCGCAATGAGTCCCATGGTGTTTAGATATCTACTGCTTCAGATAATCGGTGGAGTTTGGCAATGCGGTAAAAGAAATGGTAGTGAATCTGTTACTGCCACTTTTTTGGCAGAGAGAGATTTACTCTTATCACTCTGCCGAATTTCGAAAATTGATGTACAGTTCACTTCCAAAACAATAAAATCATTTGCCATGGACGAAATACTGCCTGTGGCAATTCTGCAAATTCCTATGGACTCAGAAAATGGCAATTAACACCACTCTACTGCAAATTATAATCTGGTGGAATGTACCAGATTTTGGGGGGAGATAACAGTAACCGAGTTTGGCAACATTTCTTCCAGAAATACTAGCAAAAGCGTACTGAGGTCAAATATCCAGAAGTTTACTTGTTTTCTCACCCCTTGATGAAATCATGATTTGGATTTGGGCAATACATTTCCTCACCTGTTAGATTGATTACTGCAGCACCAGGATCTGGCAGAAGCTGGTGATTTCCTGGCCAATCCTTCTCTGGGATTAGATCCAGAAGATGATTTTGGGTACAGTTAGAAGGAGGAAACCTTCTATGAATGGCCAAAATTAGCTGATATCTTGAGAGGGAGCCTCAGCAAAATGTATTCATATTTTGATAATAGTATTAGAAGAATTGAGGATTGGTTGCCAAATACGCATCATCTTTGAGTTTAAAGTGTGGTGGTAATATTTTCTGTCCTATGAGCTGGGGAACAAGTATTTACACTTGAGCGTAAAATAAATATATCCAAATAACGAGTGCAAAGCATTAAGCATGTACAACGTTTGAAAATAATAATAAACATTTTGCTTGGAGTTTGTGAGGGGGAGCATTGAGGAGCAGCTAGAGCCAAATGGCCAAATGCAATACATATATTAATTCAATGCATTTTTGGAACAGGCAATTTTAGCCCTAGTGATAATGGTTTTTGCACCCATGCAAAGGTTCTGAAATATGGCCCCTTTGTGATGTTTTGTATCGGTTACATGGTAATCAATAATCACCTGATACTTGGACTTCCTGAAGGACATGTGATCAGAACACTCAAACTAAAATCCATGCTCCCCCATGACAGGGTCAAGATAATTCTTCTTCATGTTCTTACCCAGGTTTTCAGTTCTGATCAGAGATTTCGGCAACGTTCACAGCTCATCAACACAGAAAGATTAAAGTAGAACTGTCAGCCCTCCAGGCTACAGGTGCAAACATCAGCTGAGGCCTGGCAGGCTGCAGGTGCAAACATCAGCTGAGACCTGGCACACTGCAGGTGCAAACATCAGCTGAGGCCTGGCAGGCTGCAGAGGCATGTGAGACGTTTAGTTACCCATCTGTCATCCTGTTTTGGCAGGTTCCGCGTCAGCTGGTGGAGAGCAAGAATAAGCAAGTAATGACTGACTTTAATCTCGTGCTGAATACATACAGTAATGGCAGAAACTGTGAGAAGCGGTGTAGAGAGATGTGACTTTAATGACTATGGCACCGCATTTACAGGGTAATTCATAGAATCCAGCGCACAAGTAGCGCACGCGGCTGGCGCACAGCGTGCGCCTGCGATAGTCTGCGCCAGGCACGTGCGCTAAAACAGATTTCCGCGCACAGCGTATTCATGGATTTCAAGCTCCCAAAACAGCCGTGGCGCAGAGAATCGCAGCGAGCCTGCAGCAGCGCCAGTAACGCCCCCAAGAACGCCCTCGCGCACGGAAAAGCCATCAAAAGCGCTAAATCATCGCTAAGGGCTGCGCTAACCCCGGACCACTTCACAGGGCAGGCAAACAAGGAAAGCAAAGCGGGCAATCTCCAAATCAGGAGTACGCGGGAAGTACTACACGCGACTAGGCAGGGAACGTGAATCACAGGGGTACGCGGGAATCATCACACGCGAACAGCCAGGGTGCGTGTATTACAGGGGTAGCGGGAAGTTCAACACGCGATTGGCCAGGGAACGTGAATTACAGGGGGACGCGTGAAGTAGAACACGCGATAGGCCAGGGAACGTGTATTACAGGGGTACGCGGGAATTATCACACGCGAACAGCCAGGGTGCGTGTATTACAGGGGTAGCGGGAAGTTCAACACGCGATGGGCCAGGGAACGTGTATTACAGGGGGACGCGTGAAGTAGAACACGCAATAGGCCAGGGAACGTGTATTACAGGGGTACGCGGGAATCATCACACGCGAACAGGCAGGGTGCGTGTATTACAGGGGTAGCGGGAAGTTCAACACGCGATTGGCCAGGGTACGTGTATCACAGGGGTGCGTGGGAATTATCACATGCGAATAGGCTGGGTGGGCCCCCACAGGTGTACCCTGTACACCCTCCCCGGCCCCTGCAGGCAGCCCACAAAACAGTGGACTACCCTGCACACCTGATCATGTCCCCCTGCACCCCCATCCACCAGGGGCACCCTCCACCAGGCCCCCACCCATGTCTCCCACCACCCCCACCCCCCACCCGTGCAGGGGCACCTGCCATCAGGCCCCCATCCATGTCTCCCACCACCCCCAACCCCCATCCACCAGGGGCACCCTCCACCAGGCCCCCACCCATGTCTCCCACCACCCCCACCCACCAGCACTGTGGGGCACGTGGCCAGCAGGCAGTCAGGCAGCAGCCGATGGCAGGTGGGAGCGTGCTCAGGCTTCTTGGGGACTTAAATTTGGCCTCCTGGCCAGGAGCGTGGTCTTTCGTGTTAGAACGCGTGGACAGCCTGATAGGGAGTGATTTTGCACCTGAAAACCCCACACTCATCGCGCGAAAACCCGTCACCAGCATATGTGCGTCAATAGTTACCTGCACGTGCAGTGTCAAAGCGTGTGATTGGTGAAAAGTGAGCGACACGCAGGAGTGTCGAAGCGCGTGATTGGTGAAAAAGGATCCACATGCAGGAGTGACAAAGCGTGTGATTGGTGAAAAGTGAGCGACACGCAGGAGTGTCGAAGCGCGTGATTGGTGAAAAAGGATCCACATGCAGGAGTGACAAAGCGTGTGATTGGTGAAAAGTGAGCTACACGCAGGAGTGTCGAAGCGCGTGATTGGTGAAAAAGGATCCACATGCAGGAGTGACAAAGCGTGTGATTGGTGAAAAGAGAGCTACACGCAGGAGTGCCAAAGCGTGTGATTGGTGAAAATGGGCCAAGCACGTACACGCCGTAAGTGACGATGTACGTGTGGGCCTGTATAAAAGGTAGTGTTGAACACAATTTCCTTGTACGTGCTTTTCGTGGAGAGCGAGTGGGTGAATTCGGTACTTCTTGTCGTTTCACACGCGATTAACTTCACGGCGTTTCCAGTTCGTACTCCCTGTTACCTCTGACAGCTCTTTTCTCTTTTTCCTCTTGTACTGGTTTTCCTGGGCCTGTTCCCTCAAACAGTGTCCCCTTCTACAGTTGTCCTGTCTCCTCAGACAGCGTACACCTCTTCTTTTGGCGGGGGTGTTGCCAACCAAAAGTGCTATTTTTTCACGCTCTTTTACCTGGCAGACGGTGAGTCACGCACGTATCTAACATCTGTGCTTGCCCCGTGTGTAGCCTACCCCTTCAGAGGTCAATCTAGGCCGCGTGTGACACGCATACGTTCATTGTGTTACTGGATGCCACAGCGTAGTGCAGGGTTTTCCATCAGCACACGTGGTCTAGGAGGGGTATTGTGCACGTTCCTTAACTTTTTTGGGGTGCCTGTGCGTTGCGTGACCCGTCATCTTTCCCCAGGGGTGTCATATAGCCTTGCCACTGCACTAGGGTACGAATACCATCTGGTACCCAACCCCTTTGACACCCAATTGCCCAGGACAATTGTGCACACCCACTCCCATACGCACAATACCATCAGTGCCATGGTTGTGAGGCGTGCAAGCCGTAAGGGTGGCAAAGGTGGCCGAGCCACACGTGGTGGCCGTGGAGGATCCAACAGGGGACGTGGTTGTGACTTGCAGGGCGCCCCTGTTCCCCCCAGTCTGGAGGAACAGTCAGGGACACCCATGCCCCCCCCCCCCCCCCCCCAGTTGAGAGTCATGTGGCTGATACCAACCCTGATCAGCCCATGTCGGACCAGGCCATTGTGGCACCAGACCTGTCCGAGGGTGATTCCATCGCTGACATCCAGGTCAGCAGGTCCACTGCACGTGCACCGGTGCACATTGGTGTCATCAGGGCACGCGCATCTATGCCAGATAGGTCATCTGCTGGCCCCCGTAGCCAGGGTGTGGCTCAATCCACCCCACCTCTCATACACCCTGCCAAGACTGTGTCGGTCCTAGTTCATGCACCTCAGATCAGGCCTGACCCCATCCCACTACCCCCAATGCCTGCACCTACTCCCATGCTGAGTGGGCAATCACACACACCCAGTACAGAGTCCACCACGGCTCCTGCCCCTAGTGTCCACAGCGGCGTAGGACACTCTGGATCCCCACCCCCTTCCAAGCGCAAGAGGAAGAGTGCACGTCCGGCACAGGCTGATGCCCCAGACACGGCTGCACAGTCCGGCCCATCAAGGAAGCCAAGCTTCACAGACGCCGAACTTAATGCACTTGTTCAGTATGTGTCAGATCATGATAGGGAAATGGTCATCGTTGCAGGGTCCAAGACCACACATGCCAGACGCCAGGCACACTGGCAGACCATTGCTGACAGAATAAGTGCCCTTGGAGTAGTGAGGCGCACAGCTAGTGATTGCCAGAAGCGCTGGAATGACCTTAAGCGCAGGGCAAAGGATAAGCTGGCCTCAAGTCATGCCGCAACCTTGGTGACTGGAGGTGGGTCCCCAGCACAGGAAATAGAACTCACACCACACGAGTCCGTAGCTGGATCCTACGTCACCGAGGGACAACTCCAAGGTGTGGGAGACCTCCCTGATTACGAGGCATCATCCGGTGAGTGCACATGCATGTGTGTATTATCCATGTGCATGGTGTGTGTGTGAAGCATTCATGTTGGGTGCCTGTCAAGGGGGTGTGTGGCAGAGTTGATAGTGGCACCCATGTGCCTCATCCAGTATGTTCAGTGCAACACCATCTGGCCACAGCACTATCCCTACTGGCAACAGTGCACATATGGGCCAACACCATGGAAGTTGCCCTTGATTAGTAATTTTGTCACTACATTGTTGCTCATACTCCCCTGTCTATTCATCTGATGTCTTACATACCATTCCTCTCCTTTCCCCCAGCCATTCAAGTTTCATCTTCACATGCCTGACATGCAATGATACCACATGCTAATGCGTCCTCTGTATATAAATGCCTACCAACATGCAGTCATACTGTGGATGTAGCCTTGACATCCACCTCCTTCCTGGGTCCTTTGGTACCGTCTGGTTTCGAGCCCCATTCCCTCACACTCCATGCTGCTCTTCATGGTCTATCTTCCATGACTTCTACAGTTCAGACCATCGTGCCCTACGCACGACACCTGCGTGCCAAAAGTCAAATGAGGGCAGCCTGCCCTCCAATGCGACCCACCCTATTGCTGACCAGTGCATCTGAGCCTACTCTAAGCTAACTCTCACTGACATCTGCTCATACATGCCTTTGCCTGTCCCATAGACCCTTCACATGGTCCCTGTCCTCTCTCCTTGCTCCTCTTCCACCATCATAGGTGGGACCCGTTGGGGTGTACTCCTGGCCTCCTTCCAATCCTCAGATACCACTATTGATGTGCATGGTAATGGGAGCGTCTCAGTCCAAGGCCCTTAGGCCAACCTCAATCTCCTTGAGAAATGCTACCCACATCTCATCAACTTCCTTACCTCTCCTGCTGTCCCCCCTCCTCTCTCCTCATCAATCCTGCACTGCCTCCCTGCACCCTCCCATGAACCTTCTCCGCCTCCCACTCCAACTCCTACACATGCGGCACCTCTGATCTCTAGCACTCCCCGTAAGTCCTACAAGGCTGTCAACCTCCTCCACAATTACACTCCTTTCACTGCGGCTGCATCAGGCATTCCTCCGATAACTGTCACTTACATGAGGTTATGCACCTTGACATCCTTGGTCTCATGGAAACATGTCTGACGGCCAGCTCTGTCTGCATCCTTGACCCTCTCCTTGGCCCGCCACTACTGTGCAGGGGGGGTGTGCCCTTGGCTTCCCTGAGGGTATTCCTGCCACTGTCACACCTACTTAGACCTACTCCACTCTGGAATGGCTTGTGTGAGGTTTCTGTCCACCACACCTTGACATTCTCAAACAGTGCGTACTGTGTCTGGGAAAACTGGTCAAATGTACTACTTCCTTTCTGAGTGTCCTCACCTCTCCTCCTCACTCATGTCCCCAGACACAGAATTCCTCATCCTTGGTGCGGTACGCATCCACCTGCATGCCTGTTGACGCCCCCACGTGACCTTTCTGTGACCTCAGCAACTCCCTCTCACCCTCTAGACTCCCGTCTGTCCCTACTCATTCTGCAGGGCACACTCTTGATGCTCTGATCTCATCTGACTTTCCCCTCTCCGTCCATCTCTGCACTCCTCTCTCCTGGAGTGATCACATTCTCCTCTCCTCCCAGCTCACCCTCAACACCCCACAGGCAAAGCCACCCTCACCACTGTCACACACCTTCTTGGTATTCCGACCCATGAAGTGTGTGTCAGTCGAGGCTCATGCTGCCAAAATCTCCCCCCCATCCAGCTCCCCCTTAGGCTCACTCCCATCCTGACAGGGCCCACTCCATGCTCCACTCCATGTCAGGTACACTGGATGTCTTTGCCACGGTCATGACCACCTGTCTGAAGCCCCATGCCAATGCAGAGTCCTGGCATGACTCGGATCTTGGGAACCCAAACCACAGGTGCCGGGTGGCAGAGAGGGAATGTCCTGCATCATGGCCATCCTCTGGCAAACTGGCCTGCCACATGCTCCAAAGGCAATAGCGCCTCACCCTTCTCACCAAGATGAGATCCCCAATCCAAGGGCACATATCTGCGGCATGTGACAACTCTGCAGGACACATAGAAATCTGAAAGGACCTTGCCGAGCCAGAAGCAGTGTGTACCTCCCCTGTCCCCTCCGAGCCCACAGCACAGCATGATTGTCTCTGTACCCCTATAGGCCACCCCCCCAGCACTTGTCTGCGCCTAACACCATCTGCCCTTGACGTCAAGTCCTACTTACCTTGTACAGCACTTCCAGCCGCCACTCCCCCTTGCACTTCATTGTGCCACCCACCCCTGCACTTGCGTGACATGAATGACACCAGCACCAGTAGTATTGTTGACTGGCATCCCCTTCTGCCCCACCACCCCTCAGTGCTCCGCTGCACCTACAAACATTACTTGACCGGTGCTTCACGAACGCAAAATTATTCCGTTACAGGTGTTGGGGAGGTGGAATCACAATGTTTACTGCATTATGTTGATGTAGACAAGGCACTGTGCATCGTTGCCAATTTGGACTAGCAGATCCATGTACAACATGTATACTAATTGATGTGACGATGCAATGTCAGGACCAGAGTGGTTGAAATCCAAAAAAGTAGCCCTCCTCTCCCTCTTCACTTGGTGGCTATGTCACATGCCATGTGTGTGATGGCATGTGCCTTTGACATGGCAATCACCGCCCAATGTGTGATGGCAGTGCTAGGCATCAAGGTGAGCAGGCGTTGCTCTCCAATCAGTACATAGTATGCCCTGAGCCTCCCCTACAGACCCAGTGATGGTGAATGCATAGGAGGACTCCCAGTCATGTAGGACATGTGTCGTAGGACTACTGCCTATGTTGTTCATCAGCCCTTGTTGCATGCCATGGTGCTAATGCCTGTTTCCATTTTTCTCTTTCATGTCTTTGCAGGGGACGAAGCACTTGTTGATGCTGGGGATGTGGTGGTGGAGCCGTCCCAGGAGGGCAACCCGGGCCGACCTACCACAAGTGAGGGACGTGGTGTGTTTGTGGGTGAAAACCCACAAGTGCTGCAGGCCGTGCTGTCGAGGGGTGTCTCTGGGGGTTCCTCCCCCGAGCAGTATTCAGGTGTAGACTCGGAGGATGACACCTATGTGCAGTCGCAGGTGAGTGTTCTTGGGAGAGAATCTCCTCTGTCCGACCCACCTGCAGCCAGGCCATTGGCCTCAATGGGGATGTCAGTGTCGGCAGATCAGCCTCCGGTGGTTACGGATGCAGGGCCACACCACCCAATCTCTGATCCTGTTCCTGGGGCTGCAGATCAGAGAGGGAATGCAGTCCTGCAGCCTGAGGCCTTGCCGGCACAGCAAGGCGCAGTCCGCCTTGCCCCAGGCAGGTGTGGTGCCCGTCAACGTGGTGGCCGTATGCCACCTGGCAATACCGTATGGGAGCAATCCATCTACGGTATGGCCACCCAACAGGCAGCATCATCCGAGATGATTGCACAGGCCATGGATAGGGTGGCCACTTCCATTGTCCCCCCAGAAAGGCTGATGGAGCGACTGGAGCAGGCTACAGAGTCCATCTGCCAGGCACACAGGGAGGATATGTTGGCGTCCAACATGGACAGGCGGGCGGCACTGGCGACTCTGCGGGAATCACTTTCCATGGAGTCCCAGCGCCACAGGGAAGCCCTGAGGGAAGAACTCCGTCACCTCAGGTCGACCCTGTTAGAGCTTGAGGCTTCATCCCATAGAAGGACAGAGGAGCAGCTGGAGCGTCTGACACGGACGCTCTCGGCCGAGATGCAGGCAACTCGTGCGGAGGTCAGGTCATCCCGGGAGTTACTGCATGGGGACCTCCGCATGATTATAACCCAGAACCAGAACTACCAGACCCGCCTGCTTGCAGCCATGGAGGAGCAAACTCGTGCTTTGCGTGGGCTGCCTCCCATTGTCACACCATCTTCTGAGGCAGCTCCCCCACCTCCAGAGTCAGCTGCAGGGTCTGGGCAGAGCCATAGCGACTCATCTCCCACAACAGAGTAGCCGTGTGGGCCACGAGCCTATGGGGTGTTTTCCTTTCCCATGATCCACACAGGTGGATTGTGGCGTGCATCCTGTCCTCGGACCTCATAGGTGGCCCCCCCCCCCCCGCCGGCCCTTTCATGGCCATTTTTTCTCTTTTTCATTTTTATTTTGCAAGAGTGTTGCCTTGTGTGGGTACCTGGGCATACACTGTATTGTGGCTGGGCACATGCAGGCTTGTCCTGAGTTTGGTTTCGATGCTTGGGTAGCAGACATCCACACCCCTCCTGCTTCCGTTTCCATGGGCTTGCAAAGGGTGTGCCCAAGTGACAGCAAATTACACGGTGACATTGGACTCCCATGAGCTGTTGGCCAGTCCATAGTCAATACTGTGTAGACATTCATAGTGTTCATTGTTGTTGCACCTAACTATGCATGATGGTATGATATGTGCCTCTACTTACATATGTTGCTCATGTTTTGCAGGTATTTCACACAGATCTTCACAAGGGCATACTCTCTGGAGTCACACTACATGTCGGTAGATGTGCACTGACACTTTTGCATGGCGCCATCACTGTACATCTGGACGGTGAGGACATACCAGCTGAATCAGGTAATGAGACTACCATTGATTACATGCAATGTGTCTTGTTTGGGTGGGCTTCAGGGTGGGTTGGTGTGTAATTTGATAGAAATTACTCTTACACAGGTGTGTAGTAGTGGCTCCAGGGCGGTTAGCTGCTCAAGTGCGGCTATGTTCCATTTGGGGCACTGCTATTTGTGACACTGGTGTCATGTTGTGATGGCCAGTTTGTTTGCTGTCACATACCATGACATGGTGTCCTCAGTGGCGGGACTGTGAAGGGAGTGGGTGACATGGCAATGTTGTCATGTAGTGAATCGCCTGTGGCAATGCATTTTAGATTGATGGAGTTGTGTCTTTGCGTTGTGATGCATAGCTGGTGTATGTGTAGCTAGGGGTGCACACATATTGACACTTCCATGTTAACAATCTCAGGCTGATGTGTATCTGACAGTTCATTGTCAAGTAATTTTCAGACATTGTCAGGTAGAGTCATCATTGATTGTCAGATGGTATGTGCCAGAGCAGTGTGCACTAGCCAGCACTGTGATTCCTAGGTGAAGAAGTTGGCCACCAGTTGCGTACGGGCTGCCTCCCCCCGTGCCCTTTCCCCTCCCATGCGCAGCGGGCGTGCATGTGGTTGTGGATGTGGGGGCACCACCATGTCCACGGGCAGGCCCCGGCGTGTTGCAACGTTGTGCAGGACACATGCTGCCACTATGATCCTGCACACTATTCGGGGAGCATATAACAGCTGCCCGCCAGAACGGTCAAGGGAGCGAAAGCGTGACTTGAGCACTCCGAATGTGCGCTCCACTATGCCCCGTGTAGCAATGTGGGCTGTGTTGTACCTTACCTGGGGTGGCGTGGTGGGGTTCCGGATTGGGGTCATCATGTGGGGGCTGATAGGGTAGGCACTGTCCCCTGCGGAGGTGGTGATGGGTATCATTAGTGGTGTTGTGTCATGACCCAGTATCTGACATGCATGCATGTGGAGTGGCATTCATGCTCACCAAGCAGCCATGTATCTCCATGCTGGCCAGCCTCTAGGTCCCGGCATAGGGTAGACATTCTGTAGATGAAGCTGTCGTGGGTGGACCCTGGATAGTTGGCATATACTGATGTGATGATTCCCTTGGCATTGCATACAACTTGGACGTTGATGGAATGCCAGTGCTTGCGGTTTCTATAGATGTGCTCTGTTGCCCTGGGTGGACGTAGAGCCACATGTGTGCAGTCAATTGCACCAAGCACTTTGGGGAATTGAGCCACACCATAGAATTCCTGGATGCACGTCCGCCTTTCTGCATGAGTCCTGGGGAGATATATGTGCCTGCGGACTGAAGGCCGTGCAGTGATGATGTTCAAGACCTGGTGTAGGCAGCGTGACTGCGTGGCCTGTGACACACCACCCACTATGGCACTTGTCCGCTGAAAGGATCCAGTGGCCAAGAAGTGCAGTACATTCAGGACCTTCTGCAGGGGGCTGAGTGCTTGGGAGCACAGGGTGGGTGATGTGAGGTCATCCTCCCACTCACTGACCAGGTCCAGTATGATGTGTGCTGGAAACCTGTACCTCCCATACACCTGGTCATCAGGCATCCCGAATAGGCTGGTTCTGGGTGTGAATATTCTGGCCCTGACTCTCCTCCTCATCCTCCTTTGGTAGCCCACTGCCACTGCTGCTAGGAACGGTATGTTCATCCTGGCATCTGGCTTGTTTATTGAAAAGTGCGCAAATTAATGCCTTGCGCGTGTAGTAGGCAGCGTGTGAGCCTCGCACCCCTGGAATCGAGTTCCCACTCCAATCGCGTGTGGAAATTCCCACGCTGCAGGCATACAGGTGCGCTGACGTACTTGCCTGTGTAAGTGGCCGCGCGCCCCTGAAATACACGTACATAGGCCAATGGCGTGTAAGCGCACTTTTGGGCAATTACACGCGATGAAATACACGTACATAGGCCAATGGCGTGTACGCGCACTTTTGGCCAATTACACGCGATGACACTCTGACGTGCAGGATTTCCACGTGTGCTCCGTCTTCACGTGCTGAGTGGGGAACGCCCGTGCGGATCACGTCAGACGCAGGGACTCTGGTCCAATAGAATCGCGTATGCGTGCTGACGCACTTACGCGCTAAGGGCCTTTCCTCGGATTTCACGCTGACGTGCAGGAATTTCACGTGCCAAATCACTCCGTATCAAGCTGGCCACCCGAAAACACACGGAACACCACGCTCCTGCCCCGAAGGCCGAGTTACTGCCCCCCAAGTGCCCTGAGCAGCCTCCCACGTGCTATCTGCTGCTGCCTGCCTGCCTGCCTGCCTGCTGCCACCGTGCCCTGCCATTTGGTGCCTGCACATCAGCCATCTGCAGGGGTCCAGTTGCTGTGTCCACCCCTGCTGGAACTGAAGACTCCCAACTGGGATTACATCGCTCCACAGCCCAGCCCCAGGACCCAGTTGCCCACCCACACCTGCCTCTGGGGTTGCCATGTCGGGCACTTCTACATCTGGCACCAGTGGCAACCCCAGGCCAGAGGGGCAGAGGGGCACCAGCTTCACTGCCACCGAAGTTGGTGTCCTGGTGGAGCATGTCCTGGGGCAGTATGATGCCCTCTTTGGATCGTCCCGCGCCAGCAAGGAAGGACAGGAGAGGATCTGGGCCGACTGTGTGGTTGCCATCAACGCGGAGGGGGTGGCAACCCGCAACGTCTTGAAGATCAAGAAGCGCTGGGAGGACTTGAGGTCCAGGATCCTTGTGAAGGCCCGGCGCCTCGTGGAGGGGGGCCGGGGCCACATGAGTTCCATCCAGAAGAGGGTCCTGGAACGCGTACGGCCAGCGCTCCACGCCCAGATCCTTGAGAGGGAGACCCGTCTGGAGTTGAGCGGTAAGTGTCCAAGCATCACTGTGTGAGACAGGGCATGTTGCGGTGTGCTGGTTCTATGATACTTGCCTGTATGTGTGCCATGTGCCATGTATGCATGTATGTGTGCTGGGACATCATGGTAATGCATGTGCGACCAGTGATGTGTGACCCACATGGTTGTTGCATGTGTAGAAATGCGGCATGGGGAGCACTATGCAGATTTGGGACATGAGAGCATGCCAGTCTCTGTACCTGGACATGGATGGGGGTGAGGATGGGTGCTGATGCCAGGTACATATATGGTAGCCATGTCTGTGTGCCTGACCTGCATGTCTGTGACTTGTGCATGCCATGGATGCATGACTCATGTGTGTGACAATGCACAGATTCAGTGACGCACCCACCTTACCCTTGTTTTGCCTGTGTTTGGTGTGATTGTGGCCAGATGGATGTGACTGAGGTGTAGTGTGTGCATGTGATATGCATGAGCCATGATGCATGTGAGTTACATTTCATTGAATGTTTCAAGAGTCAATTGGACATGCATGGAAATGTGCATGGCATGCACCATGCCTGTTACTGTGTGTGTTTTGCCTGGACTGACCCATGTGTTGTGGAGGGACATGATGGAAGTGTACTTTGACAGGGGTGCTCATCTGCTATTGCTTCCTGTCTAGGGGACCATTGTACAGTAGCCTGATGCTTGTGTTCTTTGTCTCCCTCTACGCAGCGGCTAGTGAAGAAGAGGGCGGAGACGGCGCTGTGGAGCAAGGCGGCGGGGATGCCCCCACGGCTGCAGCGGAAGGGGTGGGTGAGCCCCCACAGGGGCCTGCTACGGCGGGAGACGGTGAGGAGCCATCCAGGTTGGTGGTTTGCACAGAGGAGGAGGAGGCCGACACTGGTGCACACATGGGCCCTGGTGGGAGCATCCCTGCTGGTGCAAGTGGTGCAGTCCAGGGCCAGGGGCAGGAGGCAGCACAGGTCACCGTGGAGGGGCCTGTGCATGTCGCTGTCCCTGACCCTGTGAGTGCACCACCATGCACCAGCAGGGATGCCCCGTCCCAGGCCCGTCCGCAGGTAGAGGGGATGTCCATGTCAACTGACTCCCCTCCACCTGCGGCCGTGGGAACCCCTGGCCGCGTGGAGCAGGTCCTGATTGGGGTCGCGATGCGCACGGCTGTGATTCGTGATGCCGTGCGTGCTTCCCGGGAGGAGCACGCACGTCATCACGAAGTGCACCGTGCCGACGTGGCCCAATTGGGATCGGCCATGTTCGGGGGGTTCCTGCATGTGTTGGCCAATCTGACGGCCCTCTCCTCCTCTGTGCAGGCTATCCACCAGTCGTTCTCCTTGCCGTCTTCCGGCCCAGATGCCACCATGGCCCCCTGTGGACCTGCCCCGACCAATGCAGCCAGCTCGGTGGGGATCCCATCCCTGCCGCAGTTGGGAGTCGGAGGTCCAGCAGGGGTGGACGACACAGCAAGTGGACCCCAGCAGATGGAAGATGTGCCGGCATCATCGGGCAGGGCACGTGCACGACGGCGTCGGTGGTTACCATCAGCCTGGATGCCGTCGTGCTGGCAGAGGCAGTGGCGTCGCAGGCAGCAGCGGGCTCGACGTGGGAGGCATCATGGCTCAGGGCCATCAAGATCGGAGGGGCAGACATCGGCCGGAGGGCAGGGCAACCCTGGCATGGCGGTGTGTTCCGTGTGGGAGGAGTTTGGCCAGCGGATAGGTGCGGAGCGGCAGCGGGCGGAAGAGGAGCGGCTCGCCATGGCCAGGGCGGAGATCTCCATGCATCAGGCATTGAGGCGGGCTGAGTGCCTCGAGGAGGCTCGCAGGGAATTTGGAGAGCACATGGGGTTGTCCCTGCGAGACCTCGGGGCCAGGACTGAGTCCCGCCTCCAGGACATTGACATGGAGTTCGAGGATGCCCTGGCCAGCATCACCAAGTGAGCCGCAGGACTAGCCCGCTGCCTTTGTATATAGTTTTTTAGTTAGTTAGTGCTAGGTTTCCTTTATTTAATTTTATTTTTTTGGACCGCTTGGACAATGGCCACTTCTTTGTACATATTTTTTTAAATAGTTAGTATTAGGTTTAATTTGTGGTGTTGGGCTCATGGACCCTTGAACAATCCTGTAAATATAGTTATTTTTTGTGAGATACATTTTTTTACTTTCATATTGGTCACACCATGTCGTAATGGTTTATCTTTCATTTCATTCTACATGTGTTTACTTTGGACAAAATCTATTCATTTTTCTATCCTTTGTTTTTTGGTTTCTCATTTTTGTTCCCGGACATGGACCTTTTATTTGCTTTACCAGATAGTTGTCAGAGTTTACTTTATTTTTATTTTTTAATACATTTTAATATTATCTTACACTTGTGTCATTTTTTCTTTGGTTTCTTACATGCCATGATATGGGTTTTGACATTGACTTGCACCCATTGTGTATGTGTGTGTGGCGGACATGTGTTCTTTTGCTTACTTGCCTTTGGGGTTGTGTCATGTGATTGCATTCACTATGTGGGTGCATGCAATCCTTGCCTGGGTGTTTGTGCTGGGTATGCTGGTCATTACTGCCATTATTGTGTATCGTCAGGACCAGGGGCCAGGGGGACATGGGTGGGGGCCTGGTGGAGGGTGCCCCAGGTGGATGGGGGGTTGGGGGTGGTGGGAGACATGGGTTGGCCATGGGTGGGGGCCTGCTGGCAGGTTGCCCACAGTGCTGGGGGTGGGGGTGGTGGGAGACATGGGTTGGCCATGGGTGGGGGCCTGCTGGCAGGTTGCCCACAGTGCTGGGGGTGGGGGTGGTGGGAGACATGAGCAGGTGTGCAGGGTAGTTCCCTGTGGTGTGTGCTGCCTGCAGGGGCCGTGGAGGGTGTACAGGTAATGCCTGGGAGCACACAGCCAAATCGCGTGTGCAACTTCCCGCTCACCCCTCAAATCCACGTTCCCTGCCATATCGCGTGTGGAACTTCCCGCGCGCCCCAGAAATCCACGTACCCGGCCATATCGCGTGTGCAACTTCCCGCGCACTCCTGCAATCCACGTACCCGGCCATTTCGCGTGTGCAACTTCCCGCGCACCCCTCGAATCCACGTTCCCTGCCATATCGCGTGTGGGACTTCCCGCGCGCCCCAGAAATCCACGTACCCGGCCATATCGCGTGTGCAACTTCCCGCGCACCCCTCGAATCCACGTTCCCTGCCATATCGCGTGTGGGACTTCCCGCGCGCCCCTGAAATCCACGTACCCGGCGATTTCGCGTGTGCAACTTCCCGCGCACCCCTCGAATCCACGTTCCCTGCCATATCGCGTGTGGAACTTCCCGCGCGCCCCAGAAATCCACGTACCCGGCCATATCGCGTGTGGAACTTCCCGCGCGCCCCTGAAAACCACGTACCCGGCCATTTCGCGTGTGCAACTTCCCGCGCACTCCTGCAATCCACGTACCCGGCCATTTCGCGTGTGCAACTTCCAGCGCACTCCTGCAATCCACGTACCCGGCCATTTCGCGTGTGCAACTTCCAGCGCACTCCTGCAATCCACGTACCCGGCCATTTCGCGTGTGCAACTTCCCGCGCACTCCTGCAATCCACGTACCCGGCAATTTCGCGTGTGCAACTTCCCGCGCACTGCTGCAATCCACGTACCCGGCCATTTCGCGTGTGCAACTTCCAGCGCACTCCTGCAATCCACGTACCCGGCAATTTCGCGTGTGCAACTTCCCGCGCACTGCTGCAATCCACGTACCCGGCCATTTCGCGTGTGCAACTTCCCGCGCACTCCTGCAATCCACGTACCCGGCCATTTCGCGTGTGCAACTTCCCGCGCACTCCTGCAATCCACGTACCCGGCCATTTCGCGTGTGCAACTTCCCGCGCACCCCTCGAATCCACGTTCCCTGCCATATCGCGTGTGGGACTTCCCGCGCGCCCCTGAAATCCACGTACCCGGCCATTTCGCGTGTGCAACTTCCCGCGCACCCCTCGAATCCACGTTCCCTGCCATATCGCGTGTGGGACTTCCCGCGCGCCCCTGAAATCCACGTACCCGGCGATTTCGCGTGTGCAACTTCCCGCGCACCCCTCGAATCCACGTTCCCTGCCATATCGCGTGTGGGACTTCCCGCGCGCCCCTGAAATCCACGTACCCGGCCATTTCGCGTGTGCAACTTCCCGCGCACCCCTCGAATCCACGTTCCCTGCCATATCGCGTGTGGAACTTCCCGCGCACCCCTGCAATCCACGTACCCGCCCATATCGCGTGTGGAACTTACCGCGCACCCCGGTATGCACGCACACGTTTATTATTTCTCTCTGCGCGTGTCTGTGTTTGTGGGTACCCCTTTGTACGTCATTTGTCCAGGAGGGCAACAGTATTGTACATTGGTCATGTCTGTATATAGGTGCTATTTGTTGGCGCGCCTTTTAGCGCACATTTCTTGCAGGCGCAGACACGCTACCGCCTGCTTTCTTGTGGCGGTCGTGTTTGTGCCTGTTTGTGCCTGTGCGCTGCTTTGAGCGTGCGCTTTTTTGCCCTATTCTATTCCATGAATACGTGTTGTATGCGAGCGTGTGGGCGTTCCGCGCACTTGCCTCCTGAACTTTCCCCGTGCCGCCCACATTCTTCCCCATTCCGAGTGTTGTGCCCCATTTTATTCCCCATTCCGAGTGTCCCGCCCTGTGTTCCGCCTACTTTAGAGCTGTGCGCTGCGCTCGGAGTGATGGCGCAGTGGCCGTGGCGCACGACGTTGGTTGACCTGTGCGCCGGCCTGCGCCGCGCGTTTTTTCCGCGCACGTCCTCTGCTTTTCTTGCGCAGGGACTTCCATGAATCGACGTGCGCTGGTTTCCCTGCGCTTTGCGCTGATTTTCGGCGCAGCGCACGCATTGGCCCCTCTGCGCCGGGATTTTCGGCGCACATTTATTCCATGAATCGGCTAGTTTTCACCAATATCTGTCTCAGATGTGCTGCAGAATATACACATTGGTGTGTTATGTGGTGTGTTATGTCATGCAGTTATGCTATGCTATTCCACGTGATGCCAATGCGTTGAAACACCGTATTACTTTATTATATGACGTCATGTTATCATGTGGTATCCTGGCTCATGCTATGTGTTCCTATGCATTGCCATGCCCTATCATGGTATGTTCTGTTATACCATGTCATTCGTTTGTATCCCATGCCCTTTTATGTTATAGCATATTTGGATATCTAGTTTTTAATAGATCCTAACAGCTACCACGTGATGGCTTCTGACACTACCATAAAAACATGTAAAAGTGTAAGTCTAATCAAAACTCTTTACATTTTGTGCTGAATACAACGATGTTTGCAGTCAGTGAGAGGAGCGGTGTGACGTTTGTGACCATGTCAGCATGTTCAATTTTCACTGATTTTGCAAATGGTGCTGCTGCAGAATATATGCATTGGTCTGTGATGTGCTATGTTATGAAGGTACGCTATGTTAAGCCACCTGATGCCAATGCATTGAAATGCCACATTATTTCATTCTGCTATGATATCCTATGTCATGCTACCTGATTATATACATGTCCATGCTATTATATGTGCTATATTAGGTTACACCATGCCATACTTCTGTACCCTAGGCCATGCCATTTTCATCGATCATAACAGCTGCCAAGTGACGACTTGCTGAAGCTAACCAAACTGATGTCATTGCCACAAAAATGGTAAGGGAACGGATGTTAGACTAATCAGGAACGTTTATCAGGATTTACTCTCTTTAATGCTTCGAGGATGGAATGGTAAGGGCGAGATTATGCCAGAGCGCTATGACTATGTCTTCTCTCAAATATCCCTCTAGGAACTTCACATAGCTCCTACCACAGGGATCCAAATCAGACATTTTCCCCCAGCCAGTGCTCATCTGACTGAAGAAAGAAACTTCTACCAAGAACTTTCTACCAAACAGAGAAAGACCGTAATGAACATGAGGGAGTGTAGTGATGGAGTTTCTCTCCCAGGAGAATCGATCTGAAACCATAAAATACCTTATGCACTGTGCAAAGTGATATAAAAGTCACCCATTGTTGTAGTGGCAGCCAGTGAAGAGGCTCCAGTGCAGTAGACATATGATCCTTGTGCTTCAGGCAGAGCACCAGTTGGGCCACTGGATTTTGGAGTCTCCGTAGTTGCTGGATCAGGTAGTCTAGAGAGGCTGATGTAGCTCAAATAAGCTCACACAGCAGGCAGTGACACTAAAGATGCTCCTGGATTGGGATGACTTCAATTGTTCAATGACTTTAGCTATTTGGGGAGGATACTCTATAGTACTTCTACCAGCAAAGACAAGCTGTTTTTTTCAAGTGTGGCTTTACTAAAACATATTTAATGCCTGGCACTGAAGACAAAAATATCCTAGAGAAAGTGTCTATTGAATGATTGCACTGTTTGGTAACCCAACCCAGAATTGAGCTATTTTGCGACTCGCTGTGTCTCAAGGAATGAGGAAGAGTAACACATTCAATCTGATCTTCTGAAAAGAATTTGGCTTTAAGGAGGCAGGATCACGAGAGGATGAATTGCTCATTGGCAAAGTATTTGGGGTGGGATTCAATTGAGCAGTTGTCAAAAGCAACATCCTTATGTTGTAAATAATTTTAATAAAGCAATCACAATGTTTTCAATAGCTTGAAAATGGATTAATCCTATTAACCAATTTCTGTGTATCTAATCAGAAGAGCATTGTTTACCTTTACTGGCACAGCCTTCTTTTAGACTTTGATTGAAAGGATATATTACATCAAACATAGGTCTAGGGTAAATATCCAATACTTGTAGGAATAGGGTGCCTTCCTGTGGATTATGTTTTTCCACTTTTTTCTCTCAGCTTTTCTGGTTCCCCTTTTTATTGAACACATGTTTGGGGAAAGACACAGGGCATGGTGAATTTCTCTTTACCAAGACTAGGGGTGAATATTAGATGAATCTGTTCTTAACTATCTTCGATCTGTTAAACGAGAGCGGAGGACAGTACTTTCACAATTACAGGCATATGACAACTGAACCACAAGCAGGGTCCGCCATGGGTATACGCACATGGCGATAACAGACCACATATGTTTGGGATTAGAATAAAATGAGAAGGGAAATTAAGAGATCCCAACAGCATTGAGTCCTCTTAGTTGGTGCATTGGAATGGAATGAAAAGGTGCAACAGTGTAAGAACACACCGATTGGAGAATTTCAATTATAGAGTCCTGATGAAGGACGACATACTAATGAAAGGAGTACATGATCAGTAGCTCAAAGAGGCTGAAACACACTATGTCGACAGAAGAGTTTTGCAAAATCGGGTCCCAGACACGTGGGAATCTGACTGCAATCTATTTCTTGGTAAAATAGATATTGGAGCTAATCGACGAAAAAGGAAGAACAATTCAATGGAACTTCAGGCAACAATTATTAGTAGTCCCATTAAGAGTGATTGTTTATGCCTTGTTCCTTGTGTCATGAGTTAGGTTTATATGTTGTATACCAGTAGACCAGTTGTGTCTAGTAGCGCTCCAATGTATAGCGATACTGCAATGTTTAAAACTGTAAACTTTGTTCAATTCGCGAGATGAAATCAGTGCAACGGATATATATTTGTGGTGGACTCCGAGCAATATTTTTGTGTGAAATATTTGTATGAATAAAAAACGGATTTTCAAAGATAAAAATGTCCACACTTTGCAGGAAGAGTTGATGCTAGAAATAGTAGCAGTTGTCTGTCCGAAGCGATCCTCGCAGTTAGCTTAGAATGATACAGAGGAATTAAAACAGATATTAAAACAGTTTAATTACACATAAAGATTGCAGCATAGCTATTTCCCAGGGGGCTGATCCAATTTACCAGTTCACCGTGACCACTGCAACACACAGCATCTCTCGGCCATCCTTCACATGTCTCCTACGATGATTTTCCAGTGGACTCTACCGGCTCCAGTGTCACACTGAGGGACCTGTACTGATCTGTTTTTGTGTGGACCGAGGGGCTCATTTTTGTATAGTCTTTTGTGCAGCGCTTGTATTCGGGTTGAGTAGCAAAAGGCTCATCAGCTTTTACATTGAGTAGTCATTCCAAATAATATTTTTCTTTGCAAATAGCTGGTCTGTTTCATGACATATACTTTCTCGTACATTCTCAATATAGTCATCTCCAAAGGACTATTGACATATGGAGTTTGATTGAATGTTTGTATCCATGCCATAGTAGCACTTAATGCTTTTGAGATAATATGATGAACACTGTACCTAAAAGGAAAGCAGGATGTTTCATTAAGGTTCTAAGAAAGGCAGTAGGGAGTGGGACGTAAGACATGAATTACATATTTCTGCAATCAGGATTTATGCAATTGAACTACTATCATTCAAATTATTTTTGGAACCCAGTGGGTTATATGAAGCTGATCTTGCAATGTTTTTTCTACTGTCACATATTTACTGTTTTTCTCCAAAGATATTTGAGTGCATCACGTGAGCGATTTGATGCATGTTAGAGCCGGCGTGGCCTTGATAGTTGCTCTTTACATGCCTAACTCTCTGTTTTATTGCATGCATTTAAAACTAATAAAGCAGAATAATCACAAATATCCATCAAACCTACAGCTTTCCATGGGAACACCTGCAGTTCTTCAATACAATATACGTTATCGGTAAGCATTTTCCTCAGGAAACCCTTGTCAAGGCATAGATGGTGTAATTTGAACTTGTTGACCAGGAGAAATGTTT
Source organism: Ambystoma mexicanum (assembly GCF_040938575.1). Lineage (NCBI taxonomy): Eukaryota > Metazoa > Chordata > Amphibia > Caudata > Ambystomatidae > Ambystoma > Ambystoma mexicanum. The sequence continues at coordinate 84,196,952 of NC_090931.1, forward strand.
CTTCGATGACAACCAACGGTATTAGATGCCCTCCAGTATCTAAGAGCGATGAGACATTTTCCAGGTATCTGCCGAAAGTCTCTTTGTCTGAGCTATGTGTTTCTAAACAGTGTGGCAGCAACACACAGTCAACCTGGGGCAGGACCACTGGACAGAATGGGTTACAGTGGGCGATATTGTGTTTGAGTACTTGTTTCATCTTGCTGCACATCACACAGCCAACCTGGGGCAAGACCACTGGACAGAATGGGTTACAGTGGGCGATATTGTGTTTGAGTACTTGTTTCATCTTGCTGCACATCACACAGCCAACCTGGGGCAAGATCACTGGACAGAATGGGTTACAGTGGGCGATATTGTGTTTGAGTACTTGTTTCATCTTGCTGCACATCACACAGCCAACCTGGGGCAAGACCACTGGACAGAATGGGTTACAGTGGGCGATATTGTGTTTGAGTACTTGTTTCATCTTGCTGCACATCACACAGCCAACCTGGGGCAAGACCACTGGACAGAATGGGTTACAGTGGGCGATATTGTGTTTGAGTACTTGTTTCATCTTGCTGCACATCACACAGCCAACCTGGGGCAAGACCACTGGACAGAATGGGTTACAGTGGGCGATATTGTGTTTGAGTACTTGTTTCATCTTGCTGCACATCACACAGCCAACCTGGGGCAAGACCACTGGACAGAATGGGTTACAGTGGGCGATATTGTGTTTGAGTACTTGTTTCATCTTGCTGCACATCACACAGCCAACCTGGGGCAAGACTACTGGACAGAATGGGTTACAGTGGGCGATATTGTGTTTGAGTACTTGTTTCATCTTGCTGCACATCACACAGCCAACCTGGGGCAAGATCACTGGACAGAATGGGTTACAGTGGGCGATATTGTGTTTGAGTACTTGTTTCATCTTGCTGCACATCACACAGCCAACCTGGGGCAAGACCACTGGACAGAATGGGTTACAGTGGGCGATATTGTGTTTGAGTACTTGTTTCATCTTGCTGCACATCACACAGCCAACCTGGGGCAAGATCACTGGACAGAATGGGTTACAGTGGGCGATATTGTGTTTGAGTACTTGTTTCATCTTGCTGCACATCACACAGCCAACCTGGGGCAAGATCACTGGACAGAATGGGTTACAGTGGGCGATATTGTATTTGAGTACTTGTTTCATCTTGCTGCACATCACACAGCCAACCTGGGGCAAGACCACTGGACAGAATGGGTTACAGTGGGTGATATTGTGTTTGAGTACTTGTTTCATCTTGCTGCACATCACACAGCCAACCTGGGGCAAGATCACTGGACAGAATGGGTTACAGTGGGTGATATTGTGTTTGAGTACTTGTTTCATCTTGCTGCACATCACACAGCCAACCTGGGGCAAGATCACTGGACAGAATGGGTTACAGTGGGCGATATTGTATTTGAGTACTTGTTTCATCTTGCTGCACATCACACAGCCAACCTGGGGCAGGACCACTGGACAGAATGGGTTACAGTGGGCGATATTGTATTTGAGTACTTGTTTCATCTTGCTGCACATCACACAGCCAACCTGGGGCAAGATCACTGGACAGAATGGGTTACAGTGGGTGATATTGTGTTTGAGTACTTGTTTCATCTTGCTGCACATCACACAGCCAACCTGGGGCAAGATCACTGGACAGAATGGGTTACAGTGGGCGATATTGTATTTGAGTACTTGTTTCATCTTGCTGCACATCACACAGCCAACCTGGGGCAGGACCACTGGACAGAATGGGTTACAGTGGGCGATATTGTATTTGAGTACTTGTTTCATCTTGCTGCACATCACACAGCCAACCTGGGGCAAGACCACTGGACAGAATGGGTTACAGTGGGCGATATTGTGTTTGAGTACTTGTTTCATCTTGCTGCACATCACACAGCCAACCTGGGGCAAGACCACTGGACAGAATGGGTTACAGTGGGCGATATTGTGTTTGAGTACTTGTTTCATCTTGCTGCACATCACACAGCCAACCTGGGGCAAGACCACTGGACAGAATGGGTTACAGTGGGCGATATTGTGTTTGAGTACTTGTTTCATCTTGCTGCACATCACACAGCCAACCTGGGGCAAGATCACTGGACAGAATGGGTTACAGTGGGTGATATTGTATTTGAGTACTTGTTTCATCTTGCTGCACATCACACAGCCAACCTGGGGCAAGACCACTGGACAGAATGGGTTACAGTGGGTGATATTGTATTTGAGTACTTGTTTCATCTTGCTGCACATCACACAGCCAACCTGGGGCAAGACCACTGGACAGAATGGGTTACAGTGGGTGATATTGTATTTGAGTACTTGTTTCATCTTGCTGTGCAGCTTATTTTGCTACTCAAGCCATGTTTTCCTCCAATAAAAGATATATTACATCATTATTATTATTTTGAATACATTCAGTCAGACCAGATGCTTGTCAAGTGACATGGTTGTTAAGTATGCAAAGTATAATTAGGGTAATGATGATCTCTTAAGGGGCTCCAAGATTCCCTTTTGTGTTGCATATTTTAATGGCATAATCTCTGTTGTCTCATGAACCCAAAGCTGATAATATCTCAGTATTATGTTCCCCATGCCCATCTGCCATTTGCTTGTTGTATTGGTTATTTGCTAGAGTTCTAAAAGCAGTGTGCGTGTCTTTTCATATACTTCAGTGCTTAACTAATTACCTTTGATCCCCATTACACAGGGATGTACTCTTCCCAGCCCCAGTCCTGAAATGATGACAATGATTCACCACTGAAGGAAGGCAGCTAGTGCCCCACTCCGAACCTCACTCTACTCTCCTTTGGGGACAGTATATATAAAGGCATCCCCTAAAATGGCAACTTATAAACTGTTCTCTGAAGTCCAGACAAGCATCAGATGCAGGGTCACTTGGACGAGGAAGGGTTGGATGCTGTGCAATGAAGATCACTGGTAAGTAATCAGTGCATTACCACTTCATCTCCCTTCCTCATCCCAGTTCTGAATGAATGCAGATACAGCAATATGAACTCATGGGAGATATTATTGACCTCCTCAAAACCAATCAGAATGCTCAGAATGCAGCAAATAAACTCAGCTTTGGATCTTGACTCAGACACTCTAACTTATTTAATGAAATACCAAAAGAGAAGAACTGTTCAATTGGAAAGAGAGGAAAGCACTTATGACTCAAAGGAAGCCGAAGGGCCACCTGCATTCAGTCTGTAATGAGAGATGACTCTCTCGGGTTAAGCCCATCTTGAAGCCTCATAAATAGCTTATTGTGGTTGATATACTCTAACTTTGCACTGTACATAAGAAGTGATATCCTCAAAACTCTTGTTGCAGTCTTTTTTGTATTGCATAGAGATGCCCAACTGTAATTTTAGTACCATGTAAAATGCCCAAATGTTAACACGTGTTTCGGCCTCCTGGCCTTTCTCCAAACAAGGCTGAGAACGTTAGAGATTGATTCTCGTATATAATTCCTTATAACATGTGAATATTAAACACATGACTGCATTATAATTAAACAGTGTTCACATTAGGCAAATCAACATAAAGCCAAATTGTATGTGTATATCCACAAAATTCATTTAACACATAGATGCATATTATAGACAGGAAATGAGGACTGGAAGTGGGAAGGATTCATTAGGATAACACAGACACAAATATAAAGTTCCATGTTTAGTAATCGCATCTTGAAATACGTTTTGCAATTCATTGCTCCTAAATATCTCATCCATCTTAAAATAATGATCAAAAGCACATTATTGGAATCCAACTTAAAGGACTATTCAAAACTAAATTGTTTTAACGCAGATTATTTATGGCCAACTTCTCAATGTATATATTGAAGTGTATAGCCTTTTAAAAATCAAACACAAATACAATAATACCCCAAAATCAACAACATTGAACCACTTCCAAAATCTGTATCCCTGTGTAATAGGATTGACATCCTACTCACCCTTATAATTTGTTGTTGTGTTCGCGATTTTGCACTCTGGATGATGGCTACTTAGTATGTTGGGAGAGATCACATGTTCCTGTAGAAAGTATTTTTAATTGCTCAACAACTAAATTGGCGATTTCCCCCAACCCTTGAAATGACCCACATGTTCATATGGGACGGTATTTATACTAATATTATTTGTATCCCCCAATTTTCATTCTAACAAACAACTGTTATTACTCTTTGTTCACCTTTTCAAAGAAATGGTGATACGTTAACTTGGTATGTTCCTATGAATTAATTCTAAGATGAATTTAGCAAAAGTCTATCTACTGTAAAATTAGGTAGCTGAGTTATTTGAAATGACATATTTTAGCTTCGACATCTCAATTTACCGAAATCATGACCCAAATGCCATTGGCCTACCGCGTTCTGTTTTTTAAGATGCAGTCGTCCATCAAACCACTTTAAATACTAGTTACGAACAGTTCCGTGTTTGTCACGTGATGTGGCGCCTATGCGCCATCACGTTAACTAACATGCCTAGAGAAATAAGCATTTCCACGACAATACTATGCGCCTATAAGCCTTTTGACTCCATATTTGTATAGCAAAATAAAGTTATGGCAATTCAAACTCAAATATGCTAATTTGTATACAATATTTGTGTACTGATTAGAAAAAAGGGCGTGTTATGTTTTATATGTAACATGACGCCTTTACGTCATTATGTTAACCGTCATGTTTTAGGGACATTAATGACACTCTTATATACTATTTGCCAGTAAACTTCAGGGTTTCCGTTATGCACCCAAAAATATTTTTTGGGGGAGTACGGGATATTAAGCCCAGATTCTCATCTAGCTTGGTTAAATCCTTTAGCTTTGAATTAGGGTTAGTCAACTTCTCACTTCACTATGAATCAAAAATAAATTGCCAATTATTTGTGGTAAAAGGAAAAGGATTTGTAAATCTAATATTTTAATTGTTAAAGCAATAGTGATGCCATAATATACCTTTTGTTGAGACATTGTTCACAAATTTCATACTGCCTGAATCCATCACATTAATGTATAGATTTCAATTAATCAGCATCTATCATACACCAAACAGCAACTCCTACTTGGAGTCAAATAATAAAAACAATACAGAAAAATCCCCAATTCATGATCTGTGTTTCACCCAAATTCAGTTGTTCTCATTTTACAAATTCTATATGCTTCCATTTGTCTCAAAAGTAATTCTCTGTCTCCTCCTCTCTTCGCCATGGATACCTTCTTTAGTACCATAAATCTTAGTTTTTCTTGTCTTTCAACTGATGCACCAGTTGCCAATGTTGTGCTAGAGGAAATGTGGTATCTTGGCTTCTTCTTGTAGCAAAATGTTCTCTTATTCGAGTTCTTAACTCACAAATTGTACTACCTATGTAAATCTTAGTACAGACACAGAGTATTGCTTAAACTACATACTTAGATTTGCAATTGATGGTCACACTGATTTTCATCGTAACAGCCACATGTTACAAGGTAAACTCCAACAGCCTTGGAGGCCCTCTGTATGACAAATAGGGCTGCAGTGAGTCCTTGATGTCTAATGTTCATCCCTTAGGCTCCAGCAAGTTTCATTCTCCAAATATGTAGGGCCCATTGCAGGCACTGATTTTATGTCAATAAAGTTCCTTAGAGGTGAATTCGAAAAGAGACCTAAAAATCCAGTGCAGATCTGGAAGTCTGGGCCTTGGTGTAGGGAGAATTCTCCAGAATGGCTAATTTCCCTTACCTACTGAGTCCCTCAACAGCTTTGCTGGATTTCTAGGATTGATTTTTTCACCTGGTAAGAGTGTAAGTTATTTTTTCCCACTCTTACATGTGTTTTGCTGTGTACGTTTAACATGTTTGTGTTCATAGACTGTGGAGCCTCACCTACTCCACAGGCATCATCTTTTTACTGTGTGTTACACAGCACCTTCAGTGTAGTGACACACGGTTGTCTTTTAGACTTCCCAACTAAGACTCAATTTTCTGGGACTGACTACTGTCTCCCAGAACATGTAAAGTGGCCATTGACTTTATTAGTATTTGTAAATCCACAGACCCAGTATAAACCATCATACATGGAGTATGGAAAGGTTTACTAGTTATCCCTTTTTGTCTGTTTCTCTTGGAGCATTGTTTTGCTCCATTTTCATCAAGACTTGGCTGGTGGCAGTGGTAACTACCCTATTTTTCCTATTGCGGTTATCTTAAATAACCTTGGTAGCCTCGAGCTTAAACCCCTAGACCATATACGTTTTTATACGGTTCTGGCTGGGTTTATTCGCCATTTCTTTTTGAAAATGTCATTCTCGTGTTTTTCTCTGCGCGATAAACCAGGTTTGGTTCCTTTGTTCACCGTCTCTTCGTGGGCTTCTACGCAGAAGCCCTCCTTAGGCGCCTGAAAGTCTGGGTAGGCAGGATGTGAGGAAGGGGTTTTAGGACCCCTGCCATGTGTTCCCTTGGTAACCCAAGTCACACTCCTGTTTGATTGGATAGGTGACTGTCCGACTAGGACAGCCACCCTGCTGTGTGATTGACAGCCAGGCTGTGTGAATGGGGAAAACTGCATAAAAAGCATGTCTCTGGGTCTGGAAAAACAGAGTCGCAACTGGAATGAAAGAACCAACAAGGAGCTAATGAAAGAGGACCCCTACCACGACTGAACCGCCCAGTGAAGCCCTGCTGCAGGTCCGAATCTTCAAACTCCAACGACAGAGAAGATCCTCCAGGAATCTTCTTCCCCTGAGCTGGTGGGACCAACCAGTTCGCCCAAACTACAAGCCAGGACTCCCTCCTCTGGTCGAAATCGCTGTACAGGGCTACAGTGGGCCGGATAGCCAGGAAGATCGGACCCTGCTTGGGTTTTAAGGAACGCACCTTTTATTTTGTTGCTTTGCTCTGCTGCTGGTTTCTTCCCTTGGCAGTGCAGGACGCTCCAGTATTTCTACTTCATGTCAGTCTGACAGTCGCTTCAGAAACCGTGAGCCTGCAGGAACTGCCAGGAACGTCCGCCTCAGATACAGCTTCTTCTCCATTTAAAGGTACTGTGCAAATCCGGTTGTTCATTTCGTCCAGCCGCGGGGAAACTGTGTGAAATCTTTCTCCAATCCGAGGGCTGGTCCTTCTCTACTCTTTAAACTAACCTTTCTGCCGACCAACTTCATCCCGGACCCTTGGCAAAGACTTAACCGCAAACTACCCTGAACTTTGTGATCCAGAGCAAAAGACTTTTGACCAATTGACTTTGGACCTAAGCTTTTTTGATTTGGTTCCATCACTGTAGTTCCTCTTTCTAGATTGCCTTGCTTCTAAGCTTTTTTGATTTGGTTCCATCACTGTAGTTCCTCTTTCTAGATTGCCTTGCTTACTTACTTTTTGGTGCTGCTCAATTTCTGCCTAACTTTGTCTTTCCCTCCCTTTTTAAATTTCAAGAGTGCCATTTTGCTCCCACTTCATTTTGTGAGCTTCAATTTTCTGGAAACTATTGGGAGTGGTGTGGTGTATTAAGAGTGTGCGTTTTGGACTGCTTTACTTTAGTGAAATGTTATATAACTGATGTGTAAATAAATGTATATTCTTTTACTCAGAAACCTTGAGTCCGTGTTTGTTTGAATCATAGTAATTGATTTCCTTTGTGTAACTATTGATACTGCTCACTTGCTCTTGAGATAAGTCTGGCTGCTCAGCCATCGCTACCACTTTTACTGTGTAGTACAGGCTTGTACCAAACGTGAATTTGTACTTTTACTTGTAGTCTTAATTGTGTGTGTGGTGTTCCCAAAGGTACTGCATATAATTCTGCCTAACACTTAGAGGTAATCATCTTGGTCTTGTATTATCTCTGGCCATGTTCTGGATGACTTAAAGCTAAGTCCCCGTCCCAATGACAGAGCAGGGTGAGGGACATTTCTCATCAAAGTCAAGCCACATTTCCCTAAAGGTGTGGACCAATAGTTAGTGATCCAGGAGTGACCATGTTGTCACTTGTGCCTTTTAATAATGATCACAGGGGCAGCAAAAGTTGCATTAATGTTCATTGGGCCACTGACTTCCTGGCATGATCAAATGGCCTTTGACCGTGGTAAAATCACAAGAAGTGACATCAAACAGCCTTCAATAAAAGTAATACATTCAAAATAAGAAAAATGTTCAAAGTCTCACAGACAGCTGAGTTGCAAAGTTTACTTTAAGGTTGCTGCTGTAGCCCTGATTGAAAGCAAGTGGCAACCCTGCCATTAGTTATTGTTCACTGAATTCCTGGAAATCATTTCCTTTGTGCTTCCAGCAGGACCTTGTCATGTCATCCTCCCCACGCTGTATGTATTACCCTCACTTCCCAAAGCAGAACGACTAGTTTGTTAGACAAGCTCTATGCCCCCTTCTCCAAATAGTCAATTATCTGTGATTGGATATATGCCCAAACGCAGTATTTGGAAGACTGCTTCTAAACTGTTTTTTCCCATGAATTTTACCTGTTCCCTCGTAGACATCTTCTGCCATTATATCTCATTGTGAATCCCTTCTGTGATATCATGCATGTGCTCATGGGCTTTGCATCTGGGGGACACTGAGTTAAATGGTCATCACTTCCCACATCTGCTGAATTTCATGGATTTTGTAATGGTTAATTAGATCATCTTAACTCTTAACCAAAGATCTTTCACTGAATTTGAAGAGTGTTGTTATGGACGATCGACATTTGTGGAATTGCAGATAGCCTCCCCCAGTGCCGCATGGCTCTGGTGAGTATTGGGGACCTGCATTCTTTATTGATGTGCTAGGTAGGCCTCACACAAGCTGCAAAGCTTGTGGCACACTATTATTTCACCATATAGAGCTCTCCATCATCAGATTTGATCTCAATTTGATAAGAAAATATTGCGAGCGCGATGCTGCTTTAATCTTTTTTCATCATTTGGCCCATACTTTAATGTTAATCTATGACCTTCAAAAATGGCCTACGGAAAAGTAAGCAGCTTAACTCTACCTGATTCAGCCTGATGCTGCTGTGATTGGCTTGTGCCCCCATCAATTCAGTCAATCGTGAAGCCAGTAGGCAAGCGCCGGGCCCTGTCTGTACCTTATCCCCTCTCACTTCTCCTCACCTTCATTTGAGGCTGGACAATCATCATCTGTGTGCTTGCAGATAGCCTCCCCTAGCACCAGGAGGTTCTGGTGAGCATTGGGGACCTGCATACATTATTATTGTGCCAAGTAGGCCACACTCGAGTTGCAAAGCTCGTGGGGCGCTGTTATTTCACCATATAGAGAGCTCCACTGCATCATCAAAATTGATCTCAATTTAATAAGAAACTATTGTGAGCGCGCTACTGCTTTATTCTTTTTTTCATCATTTGGGCCATATAATAATGTTAATCTACAACCTTAAAAATGGCCGCCTGAAAAATAAGCAGCTCATTCCTACCTGTTGCAGCATGATGCTGCTGTAATTATGTTTTTCACCCATCAATTCAGCCAATCAGGAAGCCGGCAGACAAACGCCCCCCCCCCCGACCAAGGCTCCTGTCTGTGCCTGTCCAGGCCTAAGAGGGCTCAGAGGGCCCCTCCTTTTTCCGCCTACTAAGCATGGAACATCTCCAAAGTGAACAGTCCATTACCACACGAACTTCGACCCATGCAACTCAATGTGCAATGAAAAGAATACCAGAGTGATGACTAAGTATCAGAAATGCCTCTCCACTAACCCCCAACAACTGCTGAATCAAGGTGTGCCTACACCACTCTGACTTCCTCTCCCTACCTAATCTCACTCATTCCTTCCTACATCATATTTTGCCCTCGAAAACTTGATGCCTGATATGTGTTTCTTGCCTAGCCAAAATGCTTCTTCAAATGCACTCTCCATCTGTGCTGCCAATTTTGTTTTATGTGTTTAGGGTGACTTGCATCAAAACTCAAATTTAGGTGACCTTACATCTGTGCTGCCAATTTTCTTTCATGTGTTTAGAGTGCCTTGCATCAAAACATTGAATTTAGGTGACATTACATCTATGCTGTCAATTTTGTTTTATTGGTTTAGAGTGCCTTGCATCAAAAATTGAATTTAGGTGTCCCAAATATGTTTTGTGTGCTTTGATTGCTACTCCAGTGCATCTGCTTTTGCTTGCCCTTGGCTACTAGGCCACCTGGTGAGTTTGTGATCGTGTTGTGCAGACTCCCACCTCTATCTCCTATTGTTAACTCTCCACCACCCCAATGGCACTCACCATCTCCCCTATCTACTCTAACTGCTATACTAGCACCTATACTCCCTTTCTCCCAAAGTCTGGAAGAAAAATGTAAAAATAATATATCTCCCACTAACCCTGGCCTACCTATTGCTGTTGGTACTCTTGTTCAGAAGAGAATTGCCATAGCATTTCGGTGCTGGACTGCCCATTTGAGCGGGACAAAGACTGAAATGCAACTGGATATGTCCCTTCTGTGAAAGGTATAGGGAGCTAAAGTGTGGCTGCGGACTCTGGAGTGGGTACCTTACCAAATAACCGGTCATTTAGCCGTGTTCGTTCTCGAAGAGGGGCGTTTATGACAATTATTTTATTACCTATCACAGACACTTATGTCAGTGCAACTTCCAGACAGATCTTTACTGATATCTTCTTCTCTAACCCCTCTCCAGATCTTTGAACTCCTCATCTCGTCTCTACTCTCTCTCCTCTTAAATCCTCACCCATTAATGGGGGCACTAAATGGGAAGTCCCATTGGTGGGCTTCGCATCATCCAGGTGCATCAGTAATGTCCATCACACTGGCACTATACTGGATCAGGGTCCTCAACCTAACCTCCTCCTCTTTGATTGGTGTCTGCCGTCTCTCATTATCTTCCTCCCCACTCCTGCTACTCCTTCTTCCGCTCCCTCTGTGCCCCTCTCTCCGACTGGTGTGCCAAACCCCTGTATCCCCTTCTCAGAAAACCTTCAAAATTGGAGATCTCTTGCATCTAGCCAAGCTTAATGCTCATTCTGCCATCAAACACTCTGCTGACATCTGCCTTTCTTGAAGACCTTGACATCGATATCCTTTCTCTCACCGAGGCGTTTTTCAAGGGCAGCTCAGTCACTATTTTTGGCTCCCTTCTCCCTGGCAGCTATAAGACCATCTCCTCTCTCCTCACTGCCACCACTAAACTCCTTTTCTTGGGCGTTTTTAACATCCACTTAATTTAACATCTGCTAAATCCCAACATTTGCAATCCGTATCACTTCCTCTTCTTGCACATCACGAGAATCATTTAGAGTGAAGAAGGAGCTTTCGGATCCAGTTTTTGCTCGGTCTGACCCGTTTCACTCCCAAGCAAACTGTGATGCTATTAGCTCCTGTGGTGCTATTAGCTCTACACAGCTCTACACAGTTCTGCCCTCAGACCCGTTTTAGTCGGAAAAGTTTTTCCTGTTTTGATCCCATCTCAGATGAGATAACATAGTTGGCCTTCCGTAAACTTAAATCTTCCTCCTCGTCGAACTTGATTCCTTTGAAGGTGCTGCAATCATTACCTCTAGATTTTATCCCACTGTTCACTGCAGCACTCCACATTCCTTTGAGAGTGGGATTATTTCAGCTCCTCTGAAACATGCAATTGTGGTTCCTTTACTTAATAAGCCTTTGCTGGATCCTCTGTCGCTGTAACGCTCACCTGACTCCCACGGAGGCGCTGGCCTGGTTCACGCTGCTGTGACCTCTTCTAAGGTAATGCGCAGGGTTCGGAAGACGGACTGGACCGGGCCCCAAAATCTGGCTTCTCTGGCTCGCAGAAGTATCCTTCTGTAGGCGTAAATGGGAGATTAACTGTCTGCGGGGTAATGCAGACACCCAAAGGAGTCCGAATGGAATGGAATTCTCCCATTCCAATTTGGGATAAGGCGTCTGCTTTGCCATTCTTGCAGCCAGGTCGATAGGTAATCACGAAATCAAATTCAGCGAAAAACAAAGCCCATCGGAGCTGCCGTGATGACTGAGCCTTGGTGGTTTTCAAATACTGTAAATTCCGGTGATCAGTGATCACTGTGATGGTATGTCGAGCGCCAAGCAGATAATGCCGCCAGGCTTTAAAAGCGGACTTAATGGCTAACAGTTCTTTGTCCGTGATTGCATAATTAACCTCGGTGCCGAGAATTTTCTGGACCAAAATGCTACGGGATGCAGTTGGTTGGTTTCGGGATCTCTTTGGGACAGGACAGCTCCCATGGCTAGGCTGGATGCGTCAGTCTTGACGACATAAGGGAGATCTGGACGCGGGTGTTTCAATATAGGTGCGGAGGTAAACTTAGCTTTTAAATCCTGAAAGGCCTGCTCGGCTTCTTCAGACCATTCAAAACGTTTATTTTTCCTCAAGAGTGCAGTAATGGGTTGTACCACGCGTGAAACTTCCGGGATAAACCTGCGATAGAAATTGGCAAAGCCGAGCATGCTTTGAACCCCTTTTACAGAGCTAGGTGATGGCCATTTGAGGATGGCATCCACTTTTCTTGAGTCCATTCGGACTCCTTTGGGTGTCAGGATGAAACCTAGAAACTCGACTTCTGTGGTATGGAAAATACATTTCACCAATTTAGCAAATAGTTTGTGTTGGCGCAGTTTTTCAAGTACTGCCCTGACGTGTTTTCTGTGATCAGATTCCGAAGAGGAGTACACCAGAATGTCATCGATATATACGACAACACAAACATCGATGAGTTCCCGAAGGACATCATTCATGAAGTATTGGAAGGCAGCCGGCGCGTTACACAATCCGAAAGGCATCACCTGGTACTCGAATAATCCGTATTTAGTACGGAAGGCAGTTTTCCATTCGTCGCCTTCTTTAACTCGTACCAGATGATAAGCCCCCCGGAGATCTAACTTGGTGTATATGCAAGCGTCCTTCACCTGGTCAAGGAGTTCAGGGATCAGAGGCAGAGGATAACGGTTTTTAACCGTTAACTGGTTCAATGCGCGGTAATCGATACAAGTTCTAAGGTCGCCTTCTTTTTTGGACACGAAGAACAAAGCTGAGGATCCCGGGGACTTTGACGGGCGAATAAAACCATTAGCTAGGTATTGATCCAAATATTGTCTCAAATGCAGATTCTCAGGTTCGGTAAGGGCATAAATCCTGCTACAAGGGAGTTGTGCACCGGGCACCAGATCGATTTGGCAATCGTACGATCTGTGAGGAGGTAACGTGTTGGCCTGTTCCTTTTGGAAGACGTCCTGAAAGTCTTGGTATTCCGGAGGTAGTTGCATGGAGGCAGAGGTTACAGATGCTAGATTAATCTTCAGGTTTTCTGGGTAGCAGGTTTGTGTACAATCCGGGAAGGTTATTCTCTTAGCTCGCCAATCAATTCGAGGATTATGTGTCTCTAACCAAGGGATTCCAAGAATAACCTCGAACTGTGGAGCCTTGATTACATCAAACACAACACCCTCCCGATGGCCGTCGGGACCAATAAGAGTCACCTCAGTAGTGGAATGTGTTACCGGTCCAGAGGCAATTTCAGTTCCATCGACTGTGGTGATGACATCTTTGCTGGTTTTAGGACGGAGAGGGAGGTTAATCCTAGAGACCAATTCAGGATCCACATAGTTTCCAATAGCCCCACTATCGATGTATGCCTTTATTGCATGCAACCGCTTAGGCTGTTCTGGATCTACGAGAACCATTGGCACAATGAAATGCAAGGTCTGAGAGTTCGTTTTCAAGCTCGGCAAGCGGACCCCTACACTTTTCGGGCAGAGTCGTTTCCCGAAACAGAGTCTTCATGGTTTTTATCAGCGGCTCCTACCGCCTTTCGGGGCGGTTTAGCCGGGCAATCTCGTAGAAAGTGTCCAGAATTCCCACAATAAAGACATAATTTCAACTGCCGCCTCCTTTCACGTTCCTTTTGAGTTAAGGGTCCTTTAACCCCTCCAATCTGCATAGGCTCAGAGACATCAACTCCCTTAGGATTAGCATGGGTCTTGACCAACACCCGGGTCTCAAACCTGGACCGATCTGCTTTTCTGTTTTGAAGTCTGTGATCCAATTGGACCACTAAGTCTATATACCCTGTGCATTCTTGGGGCGGATTTACAACTTGGGCCAAGACATCTTTAAGTTCTCCGCCTAGGCCTCGATAAAACAACATGACTCTTTTATCCTCTGGCCATCCTGTTTCCACAATTAGTCTATTAAAGGTTGCAATATAGGATAGGAGGTCCTGATTGCCCTGTCGCAGGGATAGAAATTCGTCATCCAGAGCCGGCTCCTGAGAGTGTCGAGCAAATAACCTTTCCATGCTTGCTTGAAACCTTTGAAAATCACGGAGAATCGGGTCATCTTGAGTAACCCGTGGAACTGACCAATCGGCAGCGCAGCCGCTGAGATATGACAATACAAAGGCTACCTTGGTCTGATCATTAGGGAAGGCCCCAGGTCTGCCTATGAAGTGCAAACGACACTGATTCATGAATACGGCAAATCGTTTGGAGTCCCCAGCAAAGCGTTCGGGTGGGGCCAGCGGCATGTTTCCAGGTAGATTAATCTGCACAGGGTTACTGAAAACCACAGGAGCGGGGTTCCCTCCGGAACCTTGCAAAAGCTGTCTGGCCAGGTCATCAGTTCTTTCCTTTGATATTATTAATTCCCTCCTGAGGGCATTAGTCTCTTGACGAGCAGCATGTACTTTGGCCCGTAATTCCCCCAATAATTGGGCCAACTGATCAGTCTCAGAACTTTCCATAGCGCCTGGGTGGGAATTTGTAGGAAGGCTACGCGTTCTGTAACGCTCACCTGACTCCCACAGAGGCGCTGGCCTGGTTCGCGCTGCTGTGACCTCTTCTAAGGTGATGCGCAGGGTTCGGAAGACGGACTGGACCGGGCCTCCAAATCTGGCTTGTCTGGCTCGCAGAAGTATCCTTTTGTAGGCGAAAATAGGGGATTAACTGTCTGCGGGGTAATGCAATCAGCCTCCCACTTTCCTCTCTCACCCTCCTCGAAACCCTTCTGTGATTCCTCGTACCGTCTCACCTTAGGGTCTGGAAAGACGAGCTCTCCATCCTGCTTCTAATGCAGGGGCGCGTTGGTATCCAGTTACTTCACTGGATTTTCGGATTGGTGAGAACCAAACTTGCTTGGCTTTCAGGTAAGTTTTTTGATAAGAGGTTCCCCTTGTGTCCATGCATTAATGTAATAATGCTAGTGTCTTTTTCCCCATAGGGGCTGGGGTACGGAATTCCGGGGAACAGGCACCAACCCGAGATGAGAGGTGAAATCCTTGTAGAAATCAGGTAAGTCTTTAATGAGCGTTTTTTTGGTAATGTCTTTTCATTCGCTCATTAACGCTGATGTCTCTTTTTCCCCTTAGGGGCCGGGGTCCGGAAATGCCAGGATGCGGCGCGGACCCGAAATGAAGAGGGAATGAATCAACAGGTAAGTCTTAACATGGAGATTTAGCTTTCCTTATTCCCTTCTCTCTCTCACCTTTTGTTCTGGTCTTTTTCTCCCTAGGCGCTGGGACGTGACTGCGAATCCGGATAATCACTGCTAAACATGGAGGCGCCCTGTAAAGGTGAGTGGAATGCGGCGCTGCAGCGATCGACGCGATGAGCTTTTAAATAAAAGTCTTCCTTTTCAGGATTGTCAGCAAGATGTCTCCGGGATGCGGATTTAGCAGGTAAGGACTCTTCCTTCTTCTGTTCTCTTCTTCTCTTCCTTTGCAGGTGATCCAGGATGCTGGCAGGCGTGGCAGAAGTCAGGATGCAGGAGCAGACACGGTGAGCGTCCAGCTGCTAGATGCAGAACAACGTGAAGCACGTGTGGCTGTTCGGGTGGGGTTTAAATAGCCTTGGAAGAAGTTCCAGGTATGTATCCTTCCTCCAATCAGTTATGTATCCTTCCCCGACCACGCCCGGATGGTAAATTAGTCCAACAGGTAAAGTAGTTCCTTTCAGGCCTCAAGGAGGTCAGGATCCTGCAGCATGGTCTGCATCAGGTAAGTGCACCCAAGCACTTCCATAATGAGCCTGGCACCTATGGCGCCAGGACACTGTCCAAAGGGCCCCTATATGGGTTTGCTGGGTCCTTCCTTGGGGACTGGATGTCCGCTTTCGGGGATGCAGGGCTTGAACCGGCTCCCCGGGAGTGGGCATCATGACAGCCGCCTGCTAAATACCGCCCAGTTTTCCTCCTCCCGTTATGATGAAACTGGTGGAAGCTATTGTCACTCCTCAGATTTCCATGTTTCTGGAGAGTTACGAGAGGTTGCACCCTTTTCAGTTTGGTTTCAGGCCAGTTAGGAGTACGGAATCAGTCATGGTCTCCATCCTCGATGATTTTACTTTGGCCCAGGACTGCGGGAGATTGGAGTTCTGATTCTCCTCGACCTATCCACTGCGTTTGATACTATGGACCACACCATCGTTCTCGAGCGTCTGGATCAGGCAGGAGTCTCAGGCCTAGTTTTGGCTTGGTTTTCTTCCTGCCTGAGTCACCGTGTGCAGACTATGGGCCTCATTCCAAGTATGGAGGTAGCCAAATCGACCTTGGAGGGCCCGGTATTTCCCCATTCAAGGAACCGGGACCCGGTACATCCCCATTCCCATTTAAGCCCCCATAGGGCTCAATGGGAATAGGGAGGATGCTAACAACGGGCCCGTTAATGATGGACCCATTTTTAGGATCCTGGTCTGCTTACGGGACCCGCTAAGGACGCCTGGTTTTACCAGGCATCCTTAGCGGGTCCCGTGAGCAGATCTCGTAATGAGTCGGCAGGGCTTCAATGGCCCCGGAAGCTCTACCGGCGCCGTTAACCCCCTACCACCTGGGTCGTAATGAGGCCCTATGTCGCTCTCAGGCTTTTTTGCTCCGCCTATGCACATTTTGTGTGGGGTACCACAGGGCTCTTGATTCTCTGGCTACTTTAATTGAGTCATTGGGTGTTTGTTTCTATACTTACGCCGATGACACTCAATTGATTTTTAAATTGATCATCTTAGTGTTTGATCCTCCTGCTAAGCTTAGATTCTGCCTTAGTGAGATTGACCACTGGATGTCGCAGAACTGGTAGAAACTCAATGGCGACAAAACCAAGATTATGGTGATTGGCCCCCCGTAGTCACATGCTCTTTGGCAGTGTGTTGTTTATCCTGATGCATTGGGACCTTGCCCTTCTCCAAGCCTCTCAGTTAAGAGCCTTGGGGTGAAGCTGCTGCCTTCAGGCTCTAGAGAGGGACAGATTGCCTGTGCAGATCCGGACCTCCGTAGTTACGGCTTCCATTGCAGGTGCCTAGACTATTGTATTATGATTTATTTAGGCCAACCTGATTTCTTGGTTCATAGGCTTCATGTTATTCAAAATGCTGCTGCACTTCTGGCGCTGACTGACCCGTTTCGGTCTTCGGCCTCGCAACTATTGGCCAAACTTCATTGGCTCCCAGTTAAGAGTTGCATTAAGCTTAAGATATTGTGTATGGTTCATTGTGCTGTTGCTCATTGTGGGCCCTCTTTTTTACAATCTAAATTGATCCCCTATCGGCCTGTGAGATCACTACAATCCACGTCGGCCAACTCAATGGAAGTCCCTCGGTTTTGCAGAGCTTGTGTTGGAGGGCGTTCTTTCTCGGTGCTCACCCCAGTTCTGTGGATTGCTCTCCCAAGCACTTTAAGGGAGATCCCCAACCATCTTTGGTTTAGCAGAGCACTCAAGACTTTTTTGTTTTGATTTAGGTGGGCCCTGTGTCTCCTAGCTTTGTAGTGCTAATACTCTTTCCCTCCTACTGGTTTAGCTGGCGCCTAGATGCCTTTTGGCTGTGGTTTCGCATTCTATAAATCACTTTACATTACATTACCGCGACTCCTCAATCACGGCTTCAACTCTCTTCCATGACCTCTGAACCTCAATCTACCTCTCCATTCTCCCTTCTGGCCCTACCCAATCAGCTGTACACACTCTTGATGCCTTCATCCACACCAATCGTTCACTCTCCCCCCACTGACCACCCCACTCTCCTGGTCAGACCACTCTCTCCTCTACTCTCACCTGGATCCTCTCGGTTCTCTGACCGCACCTCCCTCAGCAATGCCAACCTCGTTCACACACATCAGTCCGATGAAGCAAATTGCAATTGTTGCCTTTGCATCTACCTTCATCCCCCCTTCGGCCCCACTACAGACTCTAAATCTGACTCTGCTCTCAGTAACCTCCATCTTGCCATTACCAACACTCTAGACATTCTTGCCCCAGTCAAGAGGATCTGCCTGAAACATGCCTCTAAGCTTAACACGACTTCGAACTTGCAACCCTGAAATGAAAGTGCAGATGTGCGGAACGGAAGTGGCAAACCTCAGGCTCACCCTCTGGCAAACTGGCCTGTCACCTACTCCAAAGGCATTACAGACTCTCCATCCGCACCAAGAGAAGGGCCCACATCCACGCCTGTGTCTCTAGTGCATCCAATAACACGGCTGAACTCTTTAAAATCTGCAGGGAACTAGCCAACACCCCCACAGTCTCCTCCTCACCTCTTCTAACCCAGGACTTCTGCAACACACTAGCCACACACTTCACTGCGAAAACTCAGGACATCCTGAGCACCCTCTCGTCATACTCCCGCTCTCCTTCACCCACCCCTTGCTTCCTATGGCCTCCAATCCTCTGTCTGCCTCTCTCTCCTCCTTCTCTCCTATCACACCTGATGAGGTTACCAGAGTTGTACACTCCATGAACGTCTCTTCCAAACAGGTTTCCCCCTGATCCTCCAGAACCATTAAGGACAATATTGGCTCCCATGCCCCTGCACTCGCTGATTTATGCAACCACTCTTTTGCTATTTGATCTTTCCCATCCTCCCTCAAGCACTCTCTTGTGTACCCCCTCCTGAATAAACGTTCTGCAATCCCGTCCTGTCCAGCCAAATACTGCCCCATGTCTATCACCACCTTCCTTGGGAACTCCTGGAGAAGCTGGTTTTCCATTAGAAAAAAAGGGGCTCCTGGTTGCGGCCCTGCTCTATCCAGGTGGGTTAACATTTGAACAGATGATTGAACAGGGTCACTAAACCCAATGCGTACACTTCAATTTTTAACACATCAAAGACTGGTTAGTTTTACTTCTTCAGAGAAATTTAATACACAACATAAATTGCATCCAACTTAAAACATATTTCCAGGACACTCGTCAATTCACAGAAAGTATCTACATAAGATACATTAGTTCTCACCCAAGACAAATACCTTGGACCACGATACAATACAGATACTTACCCTTCAACCTTTGAAGGAGAACATGGGGACAAATGTACAAAAACATTAAAATGTGCTTAATTACACAATTCCTCAGCATTGTATAAATTTAAACACTGGGACAAGGAGTCAAATAGTCAACACAATTGTGTTTCCGCCATTTAAAGCTGTACTACGTGGCTGCTGTTGTGTCAGCCTTCATCAGGACGGGCCAAATTATGGTGGGAGGGTCCTGTGATCTCTGTCAAGAGATGGACAGAGACGTGTGTCAGAAGTGTATGTCGGGTTATCGAAAGAACATTATTTTAATGATTAATGGCAACAAATGCATTGCTAAATGTGGAAAATCTAACAGTTGAGATCACGCCACAATCTTACCGTGTTCAACAAGCTGGAGTCACAGCGTAGATTTAAGACGTCTGGACTGCAAAATAGTCCGGGGATGGTAACTAACAATCATCTGATGATGCGTATCAAAAGAATCTGTCAATATAGGCCAATATTTGTGTCAAATTATTGGTCATTAGAGTATATTGGTAGCCCCCTGTGTATAAATGGACAGATTGACCATCTTACCCTCTCATTGGTTTTGAGGACTCCGTCGGGACAGATCCTGGATATCTGTGCATCCGCGGGTAGCATAAGGCACTGTTAAATGCGCACAGAGAGATGACTCCATTAATGACCTCTTAAGGTTCTAAACATTTTTTTTAAACGAACGGGCCAAATTGGACATGTTCAATATGTTGCACTTGTAAACTCTAAACAGTGGTGGTCCGGTGTGGTGTGTACACCTGCCATGGAATGGCATCGCTTGGTCGCCCATGAGAAAGTAATAGAAACGGGCACTGTTACACGATCGTGCTCTAATAACAACATGTGTGAGCCTGAATTGGGATTCTTACCTAGTTTCTGTCTGTTTCAGTTCCTCTCAAAGATACGGCGCTGCAAGGCCCCCGGCTGCCTGCTGTGGAACGCTGTGTACACATTGTCATGGCCACCGCTGCTTTATGTAGCAGCGGCCATCTTGTCTGCTGCCAATGTGGCAGTGTGTGATATATAATGCCAGAAAAATTGCAGTCCATGTAATATTGAGGGCACGTAGGTCTGAATTAATTAATTTAGGTATGTGTAGCCATCAAATCAGTAATTACTGCATCTGTATATCACATGTGTGCGCTATACTGCGGCGCTGCGTGTAGGATATGCTGCATTTGATTAGGATTAAATCCCCAAAGGCTAGTCACCGTAGTTACTAATTATAGTCAAGGATATTACAGAAACCAAATCTCCACTCCTGTTGTGAGTGTAACGAAGGGCGAGTAAGGCTGCTAGCTCGAGGTTCACAAGTGATTTGACGTAAAGGAAACATCTCGCCTGTGAAATACATTGGCTATCTCACATGAAGTGTGATACGGCAGTCAATGTTAGCTCAAAGTTTAGCATAAAAGTATTAGCTCACTGTTCGCTCAAAGTTTACCATGAAAGTGGTGATTGCATATGGAAACACCTCACTTTTTGACAGAAAAAGGGGGTCTGTCTCAATCCGCCTAGTGCAACAGTATAATTTGGTGGAGCTGCGCAGTACGCATCCAACAAGGGTCACTCTTTATCTGCCAGGTGCAGCATTGTCATTTAGCCAAGTCGGAGAATAAGCAGATAATGTGCAGTACGCATCCAGAGTATTGTGAATTTACAAAAAACTATTGCCTATATCCACAGTATTAATTCTAACAATCAGAATGCTTGCATATGGAAACGAGGGTCACTCTTTATCCGCCAGGTGCAGCATTGTCATTTAGCCAAGTCGGAGAATACCATAAAACAGACAATTCTTAAACAGTGCAACATTAAAACAGACTGAGCAGATTTCTTTGAACCTTCCAAGTCTTTTTCATTATGATTGCATTAACAAGACAGTGTTTGAGAGACAGTATTTACAAACATCATTTGGAAAACATTTCTTGACGAACATGATATTGTTTGAAAACACCACTTTATTGTTTGAAAATACACCACTATATTGTTTGAAAACACACACATAGGTGCACAGCATGCTCAGTTCCACAACACCAGTCTAGTGCCCCCTGGTCAACTCGAGAAACATGGCCACTACGGCACGTTTGCATTTTTTGTGTTTTGTGCTCAATTCTAGGATATTGCATGGGAGATGTGCACCCCGTATACCCAGACGTGGTTATCTTTGTATATACCACAAGTCATTTCTATCAGTCTGTCTTCTGTAGTCACACAAAACCAAGACAAAGGATATCTGGCCCCAGGAAGAACTGCAGAGCTAAGTTCTCATGGAGTGTTTCCATTCCACTGTAACATTAAGTCCTTCTTTCACAGTGTTGAGCCTGTGAACCCATTTTTGTTTGTGCTGGGCACTCTCCAACCCCTCCTTAATTAGGGCCAAGGGACCTCTAACTTGATGACCATAGAGAAGTTCAAAGGGAGCAAATCCAATCCCCTCCTGAGGGACTTCTCTATAAGAAAATAGAAGGCATGGCAATAGAAGGCTTCCCCTTTTCCTCTTTCTTCTTAAGAATTGCAGTAAGTAAGTCCTGTGGACTGGGAGTTATAGTTTCCTCTATAATCTCTTCTTGAGAGCCCCTTAAGGTATTCTCTCTGGCATTCCTAGTCTGTTCCTGTTTCCTTTTGCAGGGAGGCCTGGGGTGCTTGATACAACTCCAAGAGTTTTTAAGTGATTCCCCAACAGGACTTTCCCGGGTACTTCACTCTGCACACTTACTGGTATCTTGGCAGTCATGTCATTGCACTGGATGAGAACTGGTAACTGTGGAAGCATTTGGACAGGGCCTCCAGCAAGATTAGTTAGGAATTTGGGTGCCTTAGCAACATCCTCAACATTGAAAAATGATTCATCAACTATAGTTATGCTGGCCCCAGTGTCTCTGATGGCAGGGGTCTCCTGACCATTCACAAGAACACTATATTTGTAATACTCTTTAGTTATTGTCTGGAATAGAATTATAGACATCTAAGTTCTATTGTTCCCACAGACCCATGGATACTAAAGAAACACTGGCTGAGACTTTCATGGGTTCCTCAGCCAGTAAGTGAACATTTCCATTTGCCATTGGTACTTCATCCTCTCAGGAGAAGGCTAAGGAGACAGTGTGGATCCCTGAAGGTTTACCCTTACATCTGGGATCCCCTTTCACACGTTCAGTTGACCCAAAAGCATAACATTTTCCAAATGTCTTTATGAATGGGGGTTTGTTCTGAACTCTTCTGGTTTGGCACCAGGAGGTACACTAGCCTGATTCGGTTTCCCTAGTGGCTTACCCTTGTTATGCTTGGGGCCCTCTTTTGGATTGGAAGTATTAGAATTATCTTTGTTGTATTTCTTGTGCTGCTTTCCCTCCTCCTTCTTCTGCGTTAGCCAGAATCCTCGTGAACAGCCCTGTTGGAAACCCACAAGTCAGAAGCCCTTGCTAACTTCTTTGGATCAATTTCCTTAGAGTCAGTCAAGTGCTGTCAAAGCTCAGGAGAGCAGGCATCATAAATAGACTCCAACATAAACAGATTTCTCATACATTCATACGTGTTAACTCTGTAACCCTTAACACATCCATCTAGGTTTTTCAAACAGTCACCCAGGTAGCCCAAGGGGTATGATGATGCTTTTTGAGGGTTCTAAACCTCTTAAGATACTGAGAAGGGGCCTTCCCAAATCTAGCTATCAAAGCTAGCTTCACAGTTTCGTACTCCTTTCTGTCTCTATCCCCAACTCCATTACCACATCAATTGCAACAGGGTGTGGCCTAGAAAAAAAGCCAAGGAATCAACTGATTCCCTGTAATGTCTTGAACCCCATGGTTATATTCAAAAGCAGCCAACCAATCCAAAATATAAAAATATAAAGCTTAACCTCATACATATTTGTTTATTTATTTATTCAGATTTGTTGAGTGCGCAGCAGCCCGGGGGCATTGTGGCGCTTGTTACAAACAGAAAGCTTAGTTACAGGCAAGGACAGATGACAAGTTCAGTTCCATGTATACAGTTTTGCATAGAATATTTTACACGGGTAATAACATGCAGGGGTTAGATAAAAAGGGAGGTTCTTTTTTTTTTTTTTACTTACTGCATATTTGGGCATGCGAGGCCTCTTAGGACTGGAAGTCCTAGAGAACTCTGGGAGAGAACCAGTTTCAAGAGACAACTTTTTCATTTCAAGTGCATGATTCAACTCCATTTCTCTCAGTCTAAGATCTTGATGTTTGCTTTCTGTGTGCTTGGATTCTTTTAAATTCTAACTCAAATCTAATTTTTTCTAAAGAGACAAATTCAGGACTTAATTTTGGACCTGATGTGGTCCCTGTGGTCAAAGGTTGAGGCCTCTGAGCAGGTAGAGGTAAGACAGGGCCTTCATGCATCATCTAACTCATCCACAATATTGGAGCTGGGCTCTGACACATTATCATCTTCATCAACATTTTCAACATTTGCTGCAGGGGTGGGGGTTTCAGACCCACTCCTCAGAATTTGGTATTCTAACAACTTTTCTATCAATTCAACCTTTTTGCCTTTTACAGTGAGATTCCTAGCTTTACACATATCTCTCAATTGATCAACTGTTGAAGTGACTAGGGTCTCCTGTCTGTAGCTTTCCATATCAGTTGTGATAAAACAATTGCTTCTCTAGTGTTGCTTAGCCTTGTGAGGATTATTTGAACAAAGGTAATAGTAGCACTCTTAATGTAACAAGTATACTTTATCCTCACTGCTGTACACCAGTGTTAGGCAGAATCATGTGCAGCACCCTTTGGGAACACTAAACACACTTAAGACTACAACGGTAAGCACAATTTCACCTTTGGTACAAGCCTCTACTACACAGTAAAGTGGTAGCGATGGCTGAGCAGCCAGACCTATCTCAAGAGTAAAGTGAGCAGTAGAACAAGTTACAAAAAAACCCCAATAATTACAGTGATTCAAAC
The DNA here is from genome assembly GCF_040938575.1 of Ambystoma mexicanum. NCBI lineage: Eukaryota > Metazoa > Chordata > Amphibia > Caudata > Ambystomatidae > Ambystoma > Ambystoma mexicanum. The sequence goes on from NC_090931.1 coordinate 84,221,148, forward strand.
AAACACTTACACAAGGTTTCTTCGTAAAAGAATATACATTTATTTACACAGTCAGTTTGAAAACATTACAATAGCAAGAGCAGCTCAAAATCATACACTAATAAACCACAATTACACAACCGCTAAGTAAATGAACAAGTTCAGCTTCCCTGAAGTGGGAGCAAAATGGCACTTCAGATACTTTAAAAAGGGGTAAAAAGACAAGGCTATAAGAATAGACAGCACAAATAACTGCATAGGCAGTGCAAAGGGTTTCAGTTAACTACAACCAGAAATTCAGTTCATAGGCCTAGGCCAAAATCAATGGTTCAGAGTCTTTGTATAGGATAGCACAGTTCTGGTAGTAAATGGTTAAATCGTTGCCACAGAGTTTAGAAGAATTTGGCTAGGCGAAAAGTTTGACGAATGTTTAGGGAAGGACAAGCCTTCCAAGTTGAGAAAGTTTCCACGAACTTTCGCGATGGGCGAAAAGATTTCCGGACCGCGTTTGCACAGTACCTTTGTATTGAAGAAGAGCTGTAGTTGAGGCAGTTGTTCCTGGCAGTTCGAGCAGATCTTGCTGTTCCTGAGCTTCAGTCATGGGGACAAGAATGAGGACATCGGGAGGTTCCTGCACTGCCCAGGGATGAGTCCAAAAGCTTTAGCAAGACAGCATTTAAGGTGGTAGTGCCTTAAAGTCCACAAGCTGGTTTCCTTCCCTCTGGCTATCCGGTTTTAACCAGCACTCTGATGAAAATTCAACCAGATGGGGAGGTGTCTAGGTGACTTGCGAGTTGGTTGTTCCCACCAAACTCAAGGGAGAAGTTAACCTTGAAGGCTTCTCCGTCGATGGAGTTTCAGGCAATTCAGACCTGCAGCAGGGCTTCACCGGTCATCCAGTTGCATCAGTCCTCTTCCTTCAGCTTGTCTTCGGTTCTTTCATTCCAGTGGCCGACTCTGCTTTCCAAATCCCAGAGACCTGCTTTTAAACAGTTTCCCCCATTCATCCCAGCCTGGCTGTCACTCACACAGTAAGGTGGCTGTTCTTGCTGGACAGCCAGCCGGCTAATCTCGCCAGAGTGCATTCAGGTCTCCTACGAGACTAAGCACAGGGAGTTTCAGGCACCTCTCTCACATGCTGTCCACCCGAGACACTCACGCACCAGAGGAGGGCTTCAGCACTGAAGCCCGCCAAAGGCCAACGTACAAAGGGACCATAGGGACCTCTAGCATACTAATCAACTACTGCTATTCCATGTGCCCATAATTGCTGTTTGCTACCCCAGAGAGACACAAGTGCTTTTTGTTGTCATGTGCTGATATAATTGGTCACTACTGTTCGGTAGCACACTCAAATTGACTATTGCTCCCCCATGTCAATCTAGCTCTCTTCCATTTAATTAGCTCTAAAGATATGCCTTAGCAACCTACCTACTGTTGCCTCACATATCCATGCCAACTAGCTGCTGCACCCCTCGAAATACTAGTACATGACCTCACAACCCAGAGTATCCATGGCACGCCTACAGTATACCATCATCGCAATATCCTTATACCTCCATCATATCAACACCATCATCATACCCCTCCAAATAGCAAAGATGCAGTTCCCAACTACATCTCCACCAACCCCTAACACACCTTATTGCACCCCTGGCTCACCACCTCTTTCTGAACTCAACCTCATACCCACGCCTGCCACAGAAACTCCTTCTTAGGATATAGCACCCCTCATCACTTTACAGGCAAATTCATCTACAGAGCCCTTACAACAGCACAACCTAACATGCTCACTAACAGTCACAAGAACCCAGACACAGCCCATCATGACAAGCCGAACATTCTTCCAGACACTCCTCTACCCACCATCATCAAACTAAAGTGTGCACTCATTAATGCCAGATCACTCGTAGCGCACGCACTCGAGATAGCAGACCTCATTCTAGCCAATAATCTTGACCTACTAGCAGTCACTGAAACCTGGCTACAACCAGCAGCAGGACCTGCCCTCATGCTTGCCGTCCCAAACCACTACACCATAATCAAAGCTGACAGAACTTCCGGCAAAGGTGGAGGAATTGCCTTAATCTTTTTAACCCATCTATGCCTAAGAGAATTCACCTCTCTACTGTTCCCATCCGGTGAACTGCTATCCATAAAATAGCCACTCCCCGCCCAAAGCACACTCCTGATCCACCTGATCTATAGACCACCAAGACCCACTTCCACATTTGAAGAAGACATCTCTGATCTACTTTCATACAACACCAAACCTACCTCTAAAATCTTACTAATAGGAGACCTAAACTTAGGGTACAATGACCCCTCAGATCCGCACGCCTAATCTGTAGAACAATCCCTCCTTGAGCTAGGCTTCAAACAACATTTGTTAGGACCTACCCATTGCAAAAGCAGAACCCTCGGCTGAGTCGCTAACCTAAACTACAATCTTAACCTACTTTCAAACAATCCATGTGCTTGGTCTGACCACCACATCATCCACTTTGAGTTAGACTCCCCCACTCATGCTCCCACTGCGACTGCTCAAGTTCCCCCACCATCGATGAGGAACAACAAGTCCATAACCATGGAAACCATCTGCCCCCTCATCCAACCCATCATCAACCCTTCGCACACCACTGAACTAGATCCAGAAGCTCTAGTTAACATGTTCAACAAAAATCTACTATTAGCACTAGACCAAATCGCCCCCATCAAAACGAGAAAAGCTAAACAACCTAACCACCTCAACAATTGGTTCACCCCAGAACTAAAAGCTCTGAGGAAATCTAAAAGATCGGCTGAAGCCATCTGGCAAAAAAAAAACATCACCCCAAAACAAAGATCTTTTCAAGATAGCTGCCACCACCTACAAAAAAGCCACTATCAAAACCAAAAGTGACACTTTCAACAATAGAATACAAAATTCTAAATCTTAATGTGAAAGAACTTTTCACCATCCTCAGGGAATTGGAATCACCCATACCCCCCAATCTATGTGTGATAAAGACGGTAAATGGTGCGCTAAGATCCAAAAGGCACTTTTAGACAAAATAGCCTTTCTACAAACCAAAAATGGGGCCAAAAGACTCCTCCTAGCGATCAAAGACACAAATAACCCTAACCAAACCCATCAACCACCTCCCAACAACTCTGATCTTTTTGAATTAACCCCGGTCACCATTACACAGGTTGAATCAATAATTGCTAGCCTTAAACCATCAAAATGTCATGGAGTCATCTGCCCTGCCTCCAACATCAAAGAAGGAGCCAAAGACTTTGCACCTTCATCACCACTCTCATTAACACCTCTTTTGCCTCATGCTCGGCACCCAAGAATCTCAAAGACGCTTGGGTCAAACCACTTCTCAAAAAACCCACGGTAGACCCAAGCACACCGACTAACTACCGTCCCATCACCACCGTCCCGTTTCTGCTAAAAATCCTTGATAAAGCAGCTTATGTCCAAATCCAGAACCACCTCGAAACGCACAATCTTCTTGTCCTCCGCCAATCAGGCTTCAGACCTAGACACGGCACTGAGACAGCCCTTCTAGATATGAAGGTCCAAATGGATGAGGCAAAAGATAAAGGCCATCCCTCCCTCCTCTTGCTCCTAGATCTCTCAGCAGCCTTTGATTTGGTCGACCATAACATCCTTACCTCACACCTAACCACCTCTGCCTCCTTCTCACCTAATTCACCTAAATGGATCCAATCCGTCCTGTCCGAAGGATCCATGAGAGTTTTCTCAGACAAGGCCTCAGCAGACCCATCACCGATCACATACGGAGTTCCCCAAGGCTCCTGCGTCCCCCCCACCCTTTACAACATCTTTACTAAGATGTTTTGACCTCCTGGATGACATGAAAGTCCTATACACTAACTACGCTGATGATACGCAAATTCTCATCACGCTTTCTGGCTCATATGATAAGGACTCAGATCATCCTAATGAAATTTATAGCAAGATTCAAGACTGGATGGCGAAGGATGGGCATTGTCTAAACGATGACTAACTGAGCCTCTACTCATTGGCACCAGACAACGTCTCAACAAACTCAACCCAAAATACAACTCATTCAATATTATCATTATTATTTATTAATGTGATACAGTTTTATATAAAACGTAAAAAACTTTACACATAATTACATCATACAATTAGAAAATAAAAAATATAATCGATATTCAAGATATATAGAACCATTATAACATAATGACATCACATCAGATCAATCAAGACAAAACAAATAGAATCAAATCCTTGGTAGAACAAATAGATAAGCATATACATATATATTTTCATTCAATAGAAAGAGAGAGGAAGCACCCTCATATTCATAATACAGATGTAGCTAATGACCTTCCACACATTTCCCATCCGTTTGCTAAAGAAAAGAGCCTCTATACACCAAGAGGGCCACCCTTGTACTTGTTTTCATATAGGTGGAAGCTTCACACCATACCTGAAAAAGTGCTAGATGCAGTTTGGGGTTTAGGGTGTTAACACACTGATTCCAAAAATCTGCCTGTTCCATGAATTCAGTATCATGGACAAACTCACCAGGATATTTCATGCGCTTAACTTTTATCCTGCGACATTTTGTTAGAACATAACAAGCTGTCTCCGGCTCAGTAGGAAGTTCACATATCCTGCAATATCTTTCTGCTACATCCAAACCCATCTCCGGACCACGGGCTGCCAGAACGGGTAAATGATTGAAGCATAAGAGTAGAATAAAACGCCTCAATTGTTCCGATGAGCAGAGATTTAAGTATGGTTGCGCCTTCATATAAGTATAGAGTACATACGTAATGAAACTATAACTTTTGAGGCATTTGAGATGGATGAAATTACTCTGCCAGTCCTACAGATTTAAGCGTCTGCGCATGCTGGTGAACAGGCGCTCATTTTCCCTGCCCCACTCAGGTGACCAGCTAATTTCTTAGGTATTAATCTGTGTTTCTAGTTTTACCTGTCTACCCGCCACTATATACTCTTGAATGGTCATGAGGAGCCTGTTTGTAGGTTTGTTGTTAAGCCTGATGTAAAATTCCATCCTTTTTCTTACAACCATAGCCTTGAGGGAGGAGATACCTAACTCCAGCCTGATCATGGCCATGGGGATACATTGAGGAAGGCCGAGAATTTTTCTCCAGACCTTACCCTCCACAAGTTGTAACCATCCTAGATTCATATTGATAAGGGGGTCTAAACCATACGTGACCATAGGAGCCAGACATTGAATATACAATTGGTGTGCTGCCCAAATTGAGAAACCACACTGTTCACGCGTGAATTTATATATTAATGCTGTGAGTTGGGCAGCTTTTGTTCTGCGCTCCTGGATACATGTGAGGTAATTTCCTTTATGGTCAAATTCAACACCTAAGTATTTGTACGTGAGAGTATATTCGATTTCGATCAGACCCACAATCATGCGAGGCCTAGCTACTCTACCTGCAGTATTTAATAGCAGGTTGGTTTTACTGTGGTTAATGACTAGTGTATTAGTCTCAGCATATCACCATAACTGGTTTGCGGATCTTAGGATCCCACTAAAGGTATGATCCAGGATCACTAAGTCGTCCGCGTAAGCCAGTATAGGACAGTGGCAGGTGCCTACCTTAGGGGGGCAGTTGTTAATCCCTCAGAGGCATTCAGGTACATTGGACACAAACAAGTTGTAAAGGGTGGGAGCCGTCACACACCCCTCCTTTACCCCTCTCATCAGAGGGATGGGTTTGGTCACGGCACCTTGATTGTCAAGCCTTACTTGTACAGTGTTGTTGGTGTGTAGAAGCTCAAGATATTATAGCAAAGATTCAAGGCAGCCCAATTTCCTCAGTTTGTTCCATAGGAAGGAACGATTTACCAAGTCAAAGGCTGCCCTGAAATCTATATAAAGTGCATATAACGGAGGGTTAGCATGAACCAGAGCCTCACTTCTCAGTGCATTCATAACAAACAGATTATGGGTGGTAGAATAGCCAGCTCTGAAACCGCTTTGGAATTAGTCTAATATGCCTGCACCCTCAATCCATTTTTGTAGTTCAGTGAGAATGAGAGCAGCAAACATCTTCCCAGAACAGTCCAGCATAGATAACAGCCGATATTTCTCTGGTTCGGTTCTGTTACCTTTTTGAAAACTGGTATAATGATGGCAGCCTGCCAGGATGTAGGAATACGACCCTCATACAATATTTTATCAAACAAAATTTTAAGAAGACAAGCCCAGAAAGGGGTGTTATTTCTCATCACCACATTGGAGAGGCCATTGGGCCCTGGGGCTCGTGAAGTGTTTAATTCTTTGATTCTGCCTTGTAGCTCCTCAATAGAAACATCAAAGGGGGGCAGTAGGGGTTTAGAAAAAATGGGGATGTAGGTCTTATTACTAATCCCCACATTCTGCTTTTTCAAATAGGCAATCCATTCGGCACTACCTATGGGGTTCACCATATAAGAGGTCTTCTTCCCTTTAGCCTCTCCTAGTACAGACCAAATTTTACGGGTGTTCTTACTACATAAAGTTCTAACTGTATGCCGCCATCTCGCCAGACCCTATGTCTTTTGTGTATTTTTAGAAATATTTGATAGGTAGCCTTCAACTTTCTTGTTTTAATGGCTATGACATCTCTGGAGTGTAAACCCTTTCTGACAAATCGAATGTCACCTCTAAGCTTACGCTTCCTGTCTCTGATTGCACGGTCATAGATTGCCTCTTGCAGCACCTTCCCCACCAATAACTGCACTTTACAGGAACCGTGCAAACCAGAGAAATTACTAATCCATCTCTCAATTTGTTTGGGTGTCATCTGATTAAACAAATTTGACTGTTCAACCCCCCAATCACAGGATGCCCTAGAGGCCTTCAGAACATTTTTCACCGGCCAGGAGATGCGATTTAATGAGTGGTTAATAGTGATATCACCCAAGTTGGCTACACCCACCCTAGGGGTGCAAGACCCCAGACTCATTATCAAGGGATCATGATCACTCCATTCACTTTCCCTAACCACCATATCTTTGACAATAGTTGCAATCTCAGCACTGGTAAAGATATAATTGAGGGTACTCCCAGACCTCCCCTTCTTCCAAGTATGCTTGCCAGGCCTATCACTTCTTGTTCGCCCATTAATTTTTTCCAGGTCCCAGCATTCAAAGAAGCCCCTCCAGCACTCCCCCTCACTATCGGTGGATGCCCGTTTCCAGAGGCTGTTATTATATAGGTGACGGTTATTACTGGTGCTACCCCTACAATTAATCCGGCAATTTAAATCCCCAGCCACAATAACAAAATATTTCTCATTGGTTAGCTTCCAATTACTCAGGAGATCATGCAGGGCATCTGGAATATGATCTTTGTGCTTTGCTCCCGGGGGGTTATATATATTTATTAGCAGCATTTCTTCCCATACAACTTTTATCCTCAGGGACAAAACAGCAGCACACATATAGTTGTTCTCCACTGAGATCATTTTACTTAGGATCTTATTCTACACCCCAATAGCTAAGCCCCCATAGGGACGTCCCTGCACTCCTTTCTTGGCCAGGGTGTGGTAAATAGAGTAACCATCTATGGCCGTGGGGTGCAACAGCCAGGTTTCTTGTAGTAAAATAATGGGATAATTGTTAATGAGTGCCAGGGAGCCCTTATCAGTAAGAAAATGTTGGTGGCCATGAGTATTCCAGCTTAACAAAGAATAATCTCATGGTTGTATTAAGACCATAGGTAGCGAGTCAGCCAACCATTTCAGAGTGTTCTGAATGTCCGCAATCTGGACTTTCTTTCCCGATGGTTGGGCAGGTCTGCCACCCTTGTTCTTGGATGCTCCATAATCAGCACTTAGAAGGGAGGCATCTTCCTTCTCTTTACTGGCATCAACCTCTATACCAACCTGCATAAGACATTTCTTATGAGTTCAGATCAATTGGGCCGATGCCATAACACAACAATGAAGGGCTGTGACATTGGGATTACGCACTCTGAGTGGTTCCACAAAAGAAAAATCTTCTGTGCGTGTAACACATAATTGTGGAATCAGATGTAATTTAGTCAGGACCTCAGATGTTGTCAGCCACTTGTCCCTTTTCTTCTGATTTAAGTTTTTAATAATGCAGATTTTACTTGCGTTGGGATCTTCAATTTCCGTTGCCTCCAGGGTATCTCGATGCTCCTCTTCCTCAGCACTCACGTCCCCACATGGAGTTGAATATTTAGTAGATTCATCAACCATGCTGGCCGAGAGCTCGGATTCCGGATCTTCCATGATCGTACTAGTAGCTTCCTGCGTTATATCTGGAATAATCCAGCTTGTTAGAGTCCCTGACCCCTTCTTTGTGCGCTTCTTTGTTTTCCGGCCCCTTTTTTTTGCCTTTTTAGATCGAGCGGCCGGAACATTAGTGGCTGGTAAGGGGGAGGCAATTTCAACCGCCACATTTTTAGTAGCCTCCCATCTTAGTTGCCGGCGCTGTTTTTTAGTCAAAGGTGCTTTCACGCCGGCCTCCTCAGGTTCCTCCAAGTTACCTGTTTCCAGCGGGCCCGCAACTTCCCGGTCCCCCTTTGGGGCTGACGGTATTCACGGCACTTGGTCCATGTCATCAATAGTGTTGGGGAGCCCTAGCTGGATTATAGAGTTAGTATGAAGCCTCCCACACAGTTTTAATAAAGTTTTCAACGCAAATTGAACAGATGCCATGGAAGCTTGCAATTCAGTAATTTCTATATTATTTAAACCATTTGTATCCCCATTCCCACCCCTATCGGTATGTTCCAGTTCTTCAGGATCAATATAGAGATTTGGAGAAGCCGATAATCGCCCTGCCGTCGGTAACACGGGTGAAATAGGGGTAGGGTGAATAGGGTGGATGCTAGACAGGTTTGAGGTTGAATTACCTGTTTGTTTAGGACTAAGTGGCTCCCTGGACATCTGATGATCATTCTGGGCAGCATTCAAAACTTGTGCTTCAACCACTATTGGGCTATTCTTTCGTGGCGTAAGAGGCCTATTTAAAGTTGCCATCGATTTTTGAATTGATAGGCACAAGTCGAGAAGTGAGTTATTGTCAATGTCGTTAAAATTGATGGATTCAAGGGCATCGCTTTTATTGTGTGGGGGTGGGAGTGAAAGATTACCATCTTCAGGTGCTGATTTATCCATAAGAGGAGTCACTTTGGGGATATTTTTCCCAAACATGGCCGGAATAGTGCCTTTCTCTAATGCACCTCCCGTCCCTTTTGAAGTGTCACTGTTTGTGGCTTTAGGAGGTAGTTTAGCCCTTTTCCAGAATTACCTTTGCGCAAGTCATACCGGGATTTCATAGGCTTCGTTTTAGTCATTTTACTAGATCAGCACCGTAACACGCTGATCCTGTGTAGAAGCGGTGAACTGTGACAATGTTATGTACTACAAACTAATATGCTGTCTCACCTGTGTGAGTGAAGGCGCCCACTCAATGCATTTAGCAGTTTCCACTGGTACACAAAGCGTCCGGAAGGGATCAAAGAGGGAAAAACCTCTGCAGTCTCCCGTCCGATGGTCGCGCCACTAGCGCAGAACAGCCGCACAACAGTCAGCGCCCTTTACCCCGACAGGCTTAACGCCGCAAGGGCGGCTCGCGGCTCAATAAGAGTTCAAAAGATGTCACATGATCAGTCACGTGTCGTCGCTTAACTCCGCCTCCTCCAGGAAGCAACAACGTCTCAGGAAGAGCTACTTTCAGCTCACAGTGGTGTAGAAGTGGGTTAAGGCAGGTAAGCGTTCCTTCACCAAAGCGAGCCTTCAATGCACAGTTAATCCTTTCAAACTCATTCAATATAGATGGAAACCTCATCAAGGTCGCCAAAAATGCCAAAGCACTGGGTGTCTACCTTGATTCGACCCTGACACCGTTGAGACAGGTTAATGCCACTGTATCCGCCTCAGCCTACACAACTAAACTAATTACGACCTGTAGACCCTTCCTATCTACTCAAAGCTGTATTACTTTAGCAATAGCATTGATACTATCCAAGCTTGACTACTGCAAATCCCTTTATGTAGGGACTAGCAAGCAAAACGTACACAAACTCCAGATTGCACAAAACAACACTCTTAGAGCAGCCCTCAAAATCCCACGCAATGACCACATATCCCAGGAACGACAGACCGCCAACTGGCTCCCAGTAAAAGACAGAGGGCCTCATTCCGAGTATGGTGGTAGCCATGGAGCAATTAGCTCCATGGTTGCCTCCCATACCGGTACCGCCTCCGGCTTGGTGCAATGGGGACTTACCGGTCCATTCCGAGCTTGGAGGGACCAGTAAGTCCCCATTGACAAAACCATTCCCCATTCCCATTTCAGCCCCCATAGGGATCAAGGGGATTGGGGAAGGAGCAAATAATGGTACCGCAATTTGCAGTACCGTTATTAGCTCCAAAGTCCCTTAACGGGTCCCGTCCATAACGCCTGGTCAGACCAGGCGTTAAAGGAGGGACCCGCTAAGGGACCTCGGAATAGGGCGCAAAGGGTTTACCGGCACCAGTGTCCTTACCGGTGCCGGTAATCCCTTTGCGCCAAACTCGGAATGAGGCCCAGATTCACCTTCAGCCCCCTCATGATCAGTCACAAATGCCTCAACAGCGCCGCTCTAAAATACCTTGTCAACAAATTCTGCACCAGGACATCCTCTAGACCCACCAGAGCCAATTACGCTCACTGCCTCATCATCCCCAAATACAAACTCCAAAAATCAGGCGGTAACAGTTTCCCAGTCCTAGCGGCTAAAACTTGGAACACTATGCCCCCAGCACTAAGAAACAAACAATCTTTCCTCGCCTTCCATTTCAAAGTCAAAGCATGGCTCTTCTCCACTATACCTCAACACCCACTATTCAGCAAGCTCCGGGACAAAATCAGCTTCACTGCCCATCTCAACCCTTTCTATCTGTAAATATCTGTACTTTTGTGTACATTATTATTGCTTATGCTTTCTCTAATGTTCCCACTGTTTTAATATTATAACTGTTCCTATCATCTTGATATTCGCATGTATGTAATTTTTGCACACTAAACATGCCTGTAAATTCTTGTATTTATTGTAAATGTACATGTATGTAACCGTCCATACAACTAAGCGCCAGGCTACCCCAGGGTTCAGTGTGCCATATAAGCAAATAAAACAAAACAAACAAACAAACAAAACCTGATTTGCCGCAGAGACAAACACAAGAAGGACCTTCCCTAAAAGAAATGGCGAAAAAAGTTGACCAAAGTCTGTTTTTACAGATAGGTCTGTGGCGCCATATTGAACAACATGGCTGACCCTATTTTTAGCTACCGTTGTTCGCGGTCAGGAAACATCATGGTAGTTTGATCTAAAACACTGCCACCAGCCATTTAAAGTAGGAAAGTGTAACATTTGACTGTTACATGAGTGTTTTGACTCAGGGGAAGCTAGGCAACCCCTCCAACACTCTATTGGAAGATAGTGTGTGCTGGGTCAGTAAATTTAAAGAGACTAGTAAAGTCAATTTACCTGTACATGCTATCGGAGACGGTAATCAGTCAGTCCCAGAGAAGGTATTTAAACCTTTGGAAGTCTGAAAGACATCCCTGTGTCACTGCACTGAAGGTGCTGTCTGACACATAGAAAAAGATGATGCCTTTGGAGTTGTCTTAAAATTCCATAACCAAAGAACACAAAAGTAAAACACACATCAAAATACATGAAAGAGTGGGAAACAAGGCTGACACTCTTTCCAGGTAAACAAATCCAATCCTAGAAATCCAGCAAAGTTGCTGGGGGTCTCAAAAAGGTAAGGGAATAAGCACATTTTGAGAATTCTTCCTAACACAGTTCGTGTGGTGCTTGAGTTCCGAGAAGATTTTGTACTCAAAGATCTTCTTTGTTTCGGTAAAATTACAGGCTAGACACTGTCTACATTTGAAATTTCCCTTGACTGGTGGTAGGTCCCACAGTGTATCCGATGTCCCGGATGGTTCTATATATGTGTGCACCAGGGATTCCTTCAGATTCTGGGGTTTTTAAAGGCGAAAAATTGTTTTTTTGCAAGGCTTCCCATGTTCTTAATCATATGCCAGTGTTTTTTCACTTTGCTTTTTATCAGACTATTTAATGGACTATATGTAGTCACACAGACCAGTATGTCCAATTTCTTTTTAGATCTTGCGGCCAAACAAAGCTCTCTATTTGTGTTGCCTCTTCTTTTTCTGGCGTTCTTTATAGCCTTCTTAGGATACCCTCTGTTGGATAGTCTATCCTGTAGGTCGAGGGCATGCAGTTTGAATTTCTCGTTCTGTGAACAATTTCTCCTCAGACGCAGGAACTGCCCATATGATAGATTATATTTTACCCCATCCAGATGGTAGCTGTTTCGATACGTCGGTTTACGGTATAACTCCATTTTGACTGTGTTCCCGGATCTGTAGATGTGAAGATCCAAAAAATGGATGCAATGATGATCCCATTGGATGGTGAATTTTATATCATCATCAGTTAAGGCATTGATGCAATTGGAGCAATTCAAGGTGTGAGCCTTTCCAAATCAGCAGCACGTTGTCTATATATCGTTTCCAGACAACATGTTGTCCCTGTATGGATTGTGAATGGACGTGATGTTATCTGTCTTGTACTTCGCCATGTAGAGGTTCACGACGTCGGGGGCGAAGGTAGCCTGTACATTCAAGAAATGTTCAGGAAAGATCTGCAGAACTATGCAGAAGAAAAAACAACCCCTATCTGCGTGAAACTTATTACACAGATCAACAACAAGGGACCTTCAATAGAATAAACAGAGCTGTGAGCTGCGTCACCCCCTTCATTACAGCCACAACTGGGGTGGAGATCAGTGACTATAATTAGTAACTACGGTGTCTAGCCTTTGGGGATTTAATCCTGATCAAATGCAGCATATCCTAAACGCAGCATCGTGGTATAGCGTTTCGGCTTGCCATGGTAACCAACGCACACATGTGAGATACAGATGAAGTAATTACTGATTTGATGGGTACACATACCTAAATTAATTAATTCAGACCTACATGGCCTCAATATTACATGGACTGCAATTTTTCTGGCATTATATATCGCACACTGCCACGTTGGCAGCAAACAAGATGACCGCTGCTACATAAAGCAGCGGTGGCCATGACAACACGTACACAGCATTCCACAGCAGGCAGCCGGAGACCCTGCAGCGCCGTATCTTTGAGATGCACTGAAACAGACAGAAACTAGGTAAGAAGCCCAATTCAGGCTCACACATGTTGTTATTAGAGCACGATCGGGTAACAGTGCCCGTTTCTATTACTTTCTCATGGGCGACCAAGCGATGCCATTCCATGGCAGGTGTACACGCCACACCGGACCACCACTGTTTAGAGTTTACAAGTGCAACATATCGAACATGTCCAATTTGGCCTGTTCATTTTTAAACAATGTCCAGAACCTTAAGAGGTCATTAATGGAGTCATCTCTCTGTGCGCATTTGACAGTGCCTTATACTACCCGCAGATGCACAGATATCCAGGATGTGTCCCCGACGGAGGGTAAGATGGTCAATCTGTCCATTTATACACAGGGGGCTACCAATATACTCTAATGAGCAATATTTTGACACAAATATTGGCCTTTATTGACAGATTCTTTTGATACGCATCAGCAGACGATTGTCAGTTACCATCCCCAGACTATTTTGAAGTCCAGACGTCTTAAATCTGTGCCGTGACCCCAGCTTGTTGAACACGGTAAGATCGTGGCGTGATCTAAACAGTGAGATTTTCCATATTTAGCAATGCATTTGTTGCCATTAATCATTAAAATAATGTTCTTTCTATAACCCGACATACACTTCTGACACACGTCTCTGCCCATCTCTTGACAGAGCTCACAGGACCCTCCCACCATAATTTGTCCCGTCCTGATGAAGGCCGACACAACAGTAGCCACGTAATATAGCTTTAAATGACTGAAACACAGTCATGTTGACTATTTGACTTGTTGTCCCAGTGTTTAAACGTATACGCTGCTGAAGAATTGTGTAATTATGCACACTTTAATGTTTTTGTGCAGTTGTCCCCATGTTCTCCTTCAAGGGTTGAAAGGTATGTATATGTTTTGTATCGTGATCCGAGGTATTTGTCTTGGGTGAGCACTAATGTATCTTATGTAGATACTTTCTGTGAATTGACAAGTGTCCTGGAAATATGTTTTAAGTTGGATGCAATTTATGTTGTGTATTACATTTCTCTGAAGAAATAAAACTAACCAGTCTTTGATGTGTTAAAAATTGAAGTGTATGCATTGGGTTTAGTGAACCTGTTCATTCGTCTTTGTTAGAAGCTGGTCTTCCCCCAACTGACTCAGCACACTTAACTTGTTGGTTGCCTCCATTACCATCAAACTGGATTCTGAGCATCCAGAGGCATGGAAACTGCTCTTCTGAACACATGTGAGGAACTGCTTGCATCTCTCGTCATCGGTTTACCTGGTCTCCTTCTCCTCCCCCACCTCTATCTCCACATGTAGCAGCCTGGAGGTCTCCAACCTTTCTCTCTTGCTCTTTAACAACTACCTTGTTCCACTTTTACACCTCATTTCCACCTTCTCCCCACACTTTCAGTGTTATGCAGATGACACACAACTCTTCTTCAAATTTTCCCTCTGATCCTTTTCTTACTTGCTCTATCATTCCTGAATGTCTATCTGTCATCCAGTTCTGGTATACTTCCAATGATCTCTGCCTCATCGTCAGCAAGACTGAGTTCCTTCCTATTTTTTTTTTTTTATGTGTTATACTTCACAAGGAACTTTTCACATAATACACTTGTTAAAATCAGAATAAATAGAAACATGTTAAAACTCTTTAAATTAACTTATCCTTCACAAGACACACCATCTCATCTTAACTTCACATTACACACATAGTAAATGCAAGCAAGTCTACCAATTAATTAGGATGATTTAATAGCTTAATGCTAAACATCCCCTAAATTAGCTCTGAGGAGGTAGTGCTTACTTAACATTCCTACCAGTAGCACAAGGACGTCTTTTATGAAATGTATATAGACCATTAATAATTTAAAAGATTTATCCATAAAAATAAATGCGTTGCCATAACCATCCTTAAAATCCTTTAGAAGGTGAGAGAAATGGTCTGGCATTGAATGCTCAGTTCAGGGCAATTGACTGTCAGGTGTTGAATGGTTTCTATCGTGTTTTACATTTTACAGAATCTACAACTCCTTAAGTTGCGGCATATGCTGCCTCGTGCACCCAAAATGTCATTAGTGGGGAACAGATTCAGCCGAAAACGCAAACACTGCCGGTGCCAGTATTCCCTGGGCATTTCCTCAGGTAATATGGCAATGTGTTATAAGGTTTAACATCTAACAGTATCCCCATAAAAAATGGTACTTCCTAACGCGATCCATAGTATCAAACCAGTCATTCGCCCAGACTCTCTTTTTTATTTTCAATGGATTTGTTAATAAATACTCCACCGATGAATCATTGGCACTTAATATTTCAAGACACTGTTGGTGCCATTCTAAGAGGGAGGCCGGGGACTTACTCTCTAACCCACACTTTAGCAGCCCCCAGCTTGATCCCTCTTCCGCCAGGTAGATCTTTCATAGGAAGTTTAAATGTTTCTACTTAACCAGAGCTTCCAGAGAAACTAGACCCAATTTGTACCTTAAAACCAGGGCCGGAACACTAGTAGGTAGATTAAGGATTCTCCTTCAGAATGCTCCTTCAAGCTTGTGCCATTGCCCTTTAAGAGAGAATAGTGACTTCTCGGCACCATATGTCACCACAGGAACCACCTTTTTACAGTAAAACTCTCTTACAGGGATTATCGAGAAACGCCCACATTTCTTGTTTAGACGAGCTGCCTGTGGGGCCAGTGCAGTAATCTTTTATTTCTTTACAGTGAACCGCCGGGTTCTTTTTCCTTTTGGGAAGATTGAAAAACACAAGTATACAAAATAGTCCTCTCTCTCAAAGGGTTTCCCACCAATGGACCACTTGAATGTTCCTACTGCCTCTCCTGTGCCCTTTTGTATAATAAGGATTTTCGATTTGGGAACACAAATCGTTAGGTTATTCTTTTTTATGTAAGCCTCCAAAGCGTTTATCTGATGATGCAGCATGATGGGTTTATGGTCCACTAAAGTCAGGCCGTCGGCATACAATAAGTAGTATCAATGTGGCATTTCATTTTTGGGGGAAACAATTTTGTGTCCAAAAAGGCTTTGCCCAGATCAGACAAGGAAAGGATAAATAGGATCAGTGCCAGTAAACAGCCTTGCTTCAGCCATCTTGCCGATTTGATCAGAGCAGATAGTCTGCCCTCTCTGTCCAATCGTACACACATGGAGGTGTCAGGATCACCAGTAAAGCAAGAGGACAACCCCACTTCTCCAGTTTGGCCCATAACTTGTTCCTCGGGACAGTGTCAAAAGCCATCGAGAATTCTTTAAAGGCAACACAAAGTGGTTTGTTAATTTTGATTGCCCCCTTCTTTAGCAATTCCAGCACAAAACTGTTAATCTCTGTCTCTATCCCACGACTGAACCCTATTTGAAATAAATCCATCCTTCCATTCTTTTTTGCCCAGTTTCGCAGGTCTCTTAATACTAGAGCTGTAAAAATCTTAGCAGGGCAATCCAGAAGGGAGCTGGGCAGCGCTTAGGCGAGAATCCTTTTTAAGTATTGGGACTACAATTGCTGTTAGCCAAGACTCTGGCACGGCTTTCTCCCTAAGTGTTGCCCTAAACATACTGCCTAGTATGCCTACCCACATTTCTGGATTGTTTTTAAGAATGCACATTGCCAGGCCATTTGGCCCCAGTGCCATAGATTCTTTACTCCTGGAAATGCGGTGGAACAGGTCTTCTGAGACCCATCTTAGGCCCCACGCTGTCTTTCTTTTCATGTCCACAAGCCACTCCTTCTCACTGTCACTCTCTGATTTATAGATCTCAATTAAATTCCATAAGTCATGTGAGTTGTTACTTGCCATGACCTCCAGAATTTCAATTCCCTCAGAGTCATCTGGTGATGATAATGTCGTAACCAGGCCTTCTAAGCCGCCTTCAGGTGCTTCCTAACCATCATATTTTCTTGACCATCTCCTTAAGGGAGAGCTCTTTTTAAGCACTATAACCCTATCAAATGTATGCATCAGTTTGAGCGCTTTCCTTTTTGGCAGGTGCTAGTAAATCTGTTTCCAGATTCCTTGAACACCCTTTCCATCAAAGCCTTCCTCAAAATAGCTGTTAGAGTCCCTGAAGGTCAAAATGCTGTTGAAAACTGTCATTTTTTATTCATTCCAGCTTATTTTGTTTCCCACTACGTTTAAGTCTAGGTCGAAAGCATAGCATCGTGAGTTCTGCTTGGTTGAGGTTACTGCCCATACGATTCTAAGAGGCAGATGTTCACTCGCTGAGGTTTCATCCATGGACAGTGACTCTATCTCAGAGTTAATGTCCTCTGAAACATAGGCGTAATCTAAGATGTTTCTTTGGGCACGCCCCCTTCCATGTGTAGTGCGGAACATCATCCCCCTTTATATTCCTGTTTAGGATTAGTAACCCCAATTCCTCCATGAGTTCCCCAGACCTGACCCTTGTACAACTTTGCTTTTCGGACCGGGAGGCACATTTTCCAACCTGCCAATCCAAGCACCTACTATTTAGATCTCTGCATATTATAGTAGATTTTAGTCCCCTACCAACCCAACTAAACAAAATCTCTTTGACTGATTCCAAGAGGTATTTTGCATCATTTTCACTTTATTCCAATAAAGATTTCTTAACAGAGTATCAGTTTGACCCAGGAAACTTACTTTATGCCATACAAGCTTGATTCCCTGTACGTAGGGGTTTGAATTGACAAAACTCTCCACCTCCTCACAGGCCTTATTTGACACATCTGTCAGCAATCTTGTAGACTAAACAAGTTTGTATCTAAGAGCTCCACACTGTCTGTCTGAAACAAGTGTGAACATCCCCTACAGTTCCAAGATGTCAAACCCACCCATGTACACTCACAACATCTGGGACCTCCTTCATACTGATCCACCTGGCCTCGCATTTAAGGTGGCCACCACCCAGGACCAATCTTGCTCCATTACCAAGCGGCTCAAACCATCCGGCCTTACTGTAAATTCTCTAGAATTAGAATTATTGATACTTTTAAATTTTTCAGGGCAGGTGCAGCATTCTTAGGCTCTGTCCAGTGCACCCTAGCTGCCGTCGGTGGGCCCCCACTCCTGATTGGTATTTTGTAGAGGTCATAGCTCCAAACTCTAATTGCATCCGCTTCTGCCAACACCTGATTGAGCACCATACTAGATATGTTCCTCTAGAGTCATGAACAGGCCACCCTACAACTAATCTATGTTCCTCTCGCGTCCCCATCATGCTCCTTGCAAAGGCACCCTGCTTGTTTGGGGTCCACCCTCTTTCCCTGGGTCACTGAGCTCTCTAGTGGAACCCCCATGAATTGCACTGATCCAACCCTCGCAAAATCCTTGTCAGCGACCCGCAACTGCCGTTTCCTCCCCACAGTTTCCCACTCCCTCCCATCATCTGAGTCGCAGCCCATGTCAAAGGAGTTAACAATTTGGACATGCAGCTCCATGGGGCAGCCACCTACTCCTCAATGCAATCACCCCCCTCCTCTCTTGTAATGTGATGATTTAGGGACCCCCATGTTGGTCTACAGCCAACCGCCCTCGCGCTCTGTTTCGGGCCGGTTGGCGTAGATAGATTCTGAATAAAATGCATCACCCCGTTTTGGCAATTTTTCTTCTGCCCCTGTTTGTTTTTCGATTTTTGGCCCATTATGTTACGAGGTAATATCCCCTGTCTTTTTTTTCCATTACCCCGGCTAGATATCTCTAACTTTTCATTTACGATGGCCCCCTCCCCGTACTTTACTGATCAGGCTCAATCTAGTTTAACAAGTATTCTGCAACCTGAAGGGTGGCTGGGGACACCTGATAGGAATGGAGTGACCCTTCTTCACATTTTCACATTTTCTAGTTGACACCCCCTGCTCACATTCTCTAGTTGACACACCCTGCTCACATTCTCTAGTTGACACACCCTGCTCACATTCTCTAGTTGACACACCCTCCTCATAACACATGGCAGTGTTTGCGGCTTCTTCCACCTCACATGAAGACGTTGACATAGCACTTAGAACAGGGCACAAACCACAGACGTTTGCTGCATTTCCACCTCCCGCTGATTTGTTGGCCAGCGGGCCTCTGCACCTATAATATAGCCTTTACTATGTGTTATTTTTGCCATCATGCAGGCAAGCACTTTCTCTTGAGTTGCCACCACATGCACTAAGTCCCTCTGTGCATCATTCATTGTTGACAGAGCAAGTTCCAGGGCCCTTGCAACCGGCCCTAGGGTAAGCAACAGCTCCCTCTGGCCGGAGTCAGGAGTTCGTAAGTGACACTGAATGCTCGTATTCAAAGACTGTTTAAAGGGCTTTAATTGCACCAGTGGATCACCGCCCAATGACCCTTTGGGGCCATGCAGTTCCTTGGGTTTACCATTCAAGGGCGGTCTAGCCACAAAATGCCACCTCACATTGTGGACGGGCACCCCCTCTGGCCTAGGTGACTTTGGTCAATCCACCCTCGATGCCACCCCTTTAAAGATCGCGAAGCAACAGCTCTTAGTGTTACACTTGAAAGGGAAAGGTAAAGAAACTGGACTCCCCCCATTTGTACCTCCACGGCGCAGGGGGGGTGATACCGCTACTAATTTACCCTCCTGGACCTGATTACTATTTACTTGGTCAGCCAGCTCCCCTCCCCGAAACCTCTCTGTATCGTTACCCTTATCTCTTTTTGTCAAGTCTCTGCTCAGACTAAAATCCTTTGAAGTTGTGGAATACATGATGGAGCTTAAAGTCCTCTGCTCACCCTCTCTTCTTTGACCTGTTTGTTCAATCCCTGCAGGTCTCCCATGGCTTGTTCCTTTGAAGACACATTAGTGAGGCTTCTAACTGACAGGGCGGGTTCCCCATGCCCTGCCATAATCGAGCCAGAACCCAGCCCCTTCTCTTCCGTACAACCAGAAACAGATAGTTCCCTGAAGGCTAACAGCTCCAGGTCTGTAATTTCTGCCTCGTTGAGGTTTGGCCTCAGTGTCCTGTCACACCCCAGTACCGCCACTACCTGGTCACCCAATAAGGCTGAATTCTGCACTGTTTGCCTCATACTCTGACCTCCCCTGCACCCCCATCTCAGTAGACCGTGGGTTTTCCTGTGTCTGATGGTCGACCCTGGGGGGGATCGGAGTGAAGGCACATGACGCATTCAAAGTCTCGTCCCCATTACCAGATCGAAGGAGGCAAGCGTTCCTCATAGTTTCAAAGAATGCCTCTTTGGGAGCCTGTTGTGAACGGATCAAGGTTTTTGGGGCATGGACGTGTGCCACCGTGGTTAAAGTTCCTTTTTCCCAGAAAGGTAGCAACTTCCATTTGCTGGACGTTTTGTCCGACCTTTCTTCCACAGGCTCTTCCAAGATGAGTTACTTCTTAGCCCTGAGGCCATAGCGGTTGAGTCAAATGTGGAGAGTTTCCTGGTTGCTGTAATGTGGAATATGCAAGGAGGAAAATGGCCAAAACAGGCACACCAATACAATAACCAAATTGCAACTATTTGAAAGGTTCAACCTCAACATATTACAAGGTTAAGTAATGATTTACACGAAAATCAGAATACAATTGATTTAAAAGTGGAAAAACGTCTGTCTAAAACAGAAATAAAACACATGAGCATACAATTTTGTCTGTTTATAAATTAGATATACTTTCTAGGTCATTGCGCTTGTCCTTGCAGATTAAAAAGATAATTAACAAAGAATTTAAATCACTATTAGAGATTTATTAGTTGTTATTTGACTGTTATTTCTTGCTGACATGTGTTTCGACCACCGTTCATTTTCAAAGCATTACTATTTACTGTCTGATAAAATTGCACAATTCGTTTGGTGATTAAGACATTTCAACATACAAACATCAAATATCAGTGAGATCAATTATTAATACGTAATTATTACCCTTCCAGTGGCTGCTGACATTCAACCTTACCCTAAGGTTGTAAAGCATCTCTGATGCCAATATAGTAGATATGGATGTACCTATGCTTTATAATTCTGTCTTTTATAATACTAGTATCCCCACTAGAAGAAAGGCTTGTAAAAACCATTAAACAAAACGTAAGAAACATGGAGGTCTGCATAAATCGCCATCTATTGGGGGAAAAAGAACAGCGACTCGACGCATCGAGATGCCACGATCCCACCTAAAAAGTACTGAGTGCAACATGCATTTCGAAATTATTCAGGAACCCATGACAGATCCTCAGAAGAAGTTGATTAATACAAAAAGGAATACAACTCTAGGAACAAGGTTGGTGCTGCCAAGCCAAAGGTCCAACAGGACATGCACACCTTGCTTTAAGCGGCACATACCCAGGGCACAAATACTACAATAAAGACTGCGAATTCTACTTCTGTTAGTCTGCAGGACCTGAGTCCTGCATTTTAGAAGATATTAATTGTGTTTGACACTGAGGTAGCTGTAACTGTAACAAATAAGCATTCCACAGAAGGTACTCAAGATCATAATGTAGAACCAAAACTACTAGGATGTAGATCATGATTCTGTGAAATGCGACCCAATTTGTGTGAGCGGGAATTGACCTGAAATATTAGCATAACTCGCCCCTGTCTCCCAGGGGTCCTGGAGATGATTGCTGTCTCAATTCTGATGTTAATGCTGCATACTAACCAACTTGCTGTTCTGGCGCTAACTGGCACTAGACTGAATTTGCAGACAGACAATAGATATTATCGTATGTGTAAATTAAAAAAATTATTTGAAACCGCTAAACATGTTTTACCTGAATGCAAGCTTCTAGGCTCCCTGTATATGCGTTAGGCACTTTTGTAACTGAATATGATATGATCAGGAGTGAGGAGTTTTGCAACCATTGCCTGAACACAAGATTAACGTCATTGCAAATTGCACTTTACTGCGTATGGATTCAGGTTTCCAGACTATTAACCATGAATTCTTCATTGGCACTTTATATTGACATTTCTATATTAATGTTTTATGAGATTCTATTGTTTCTGCGCCCGAGAGGGTCCTTTAATCAGTAACACATCATACTCAGTATGGGGATGCAGAATAACTCTTACACCAAAATAATAAGACCGACTCAGGAAGTTGGCAAAAAATTTTCGCAACTGTTTTATCAATTATCTAAAACAGAGAGTTACAACGAACATCAACGTATGTCGCACTGTGTTCTTTCAACGCATTTCATAAAAACAACACTTTTTATAATAAAAACTCGCAATTTGTGACATCAAACTACATGGCAAACTAAGAAAACCTACAGGGAATTGTGTTTAGACTAAAGGGTACATCTAACTATAATTTCTTTTAAAGTAGGAATGATTTGTGATTGGGTCTCTACAGTCAGTTGGACAACTTATGCCCACCCCTAGTGCAAGTCATCCTCAACAGTTACTAATTACTAGATAAACAGTACATCATTGGCACTCGAACTATAAGGCTCTTTGTTATATGGCCCTTTGTTATATGGCCCTCTATCATTGGTTGGCACGCTTGTACCCTTCTGGAACATTCGGCTCACGAGCAGCACGTAAGCTGATACCCCAGATGTCAGTGTGTGGACTTGACCGTGTCTCCCCACCCAATTAGCCCACCATCTCTCATCGCTCATGCTTTCTTCCATAAAGATTGTCTTTGAACTTGTCCTTGCAAAGTATCATTGCTCCTGGGAATAGAAAGGGAGTATAGGCACACTCTTATCGCAATTCAGGTCTGCATGCCCGACTCCTATTTCCATCCTTGACTCACATGACAGGAGACCGTTTTTCGGTCTGTTTCGCAGCATTTAATTGTCTATAATTAATATACGTGGCACTCATGATGTTCTTTCCTAGTATCTTAACACTAGACAACTAAACGCCTCATGGTTGCTGTTCTTTTTGGATAAATAACCAGTTCTTGGCAGCTTCATCCTTTGACACCAGGACAGACAACCCTTCTCTGTCTTTCTTCGATCTTCAGCCATTTCTTTGCTGCGACACACACAGCTATTAATCCTTCTCTTTCTCCGTGCATTTAAGCTTACTTAATATGTGACACTGAATGTCCAGTTTCTATATAATGGTGGCACTGTCTGCAGTCTATTCACTAAGTATAGCTAGCCTTTATGATTACTTAGTCTACTTGTGTTGCTGCATCTGTACAGTTATACAATGACATGCATATTCTGCAGTGCTCTTCCCGCATGCAATCTTCTTTCCGCATAGGAAAGCTTACTCGATCCTTTGTTTCGTCATCAGATTCCATACGGTCTATGCATCCTCTTCTTCAACCACTCTTCTCAGTGCGTCACGCTCACTTCCTGTGACGTCACCAGCTTCTCTCTCTCATCTTTATATGCCTTCAGGGACTTCTAACAAGAGACTGTCAATCCTCTGGGGGGTACATCAGATAGGGTTTTCTCAGTGGATACCTTTTCGCGAACACTTGTCGCGATATAGTCATGATCATGGGTATTAAACATGGTTCCATTTCAGGCTTCCAGCAAACAGACAGCAGGGGGGCGGGACTTCCTGCACAGGCATTCAGCTGCTCGTCCACACTTCTATATATTTTTATGGTTGAAATGACCCCTGAAAGTAACCCCCTAAACTCTCACACGAGAGAGAATACAACCCGCTAGGAAAGAAAGGCCTAAGTCGATCTTGTAAGGATAACAAGTTTAATCTCATGCGCCGATGAGAGCAACAGCAAAGAACTCTGCTCCCAAAAACATTGTACCAAAAGATGTATAAGCAGAAACATATAAAGCAAAACATTGTCATAAATGATGCAATACGTATGATGACAACCCACGCGACTGATTGGATGGACCCTATACAGGTGCTGCCTTTATCCATATGGGATGGCAGTTTATTGGTCCCAGCCCAGCCCGTCTGTCTTCCGTCACATGGGTGCTGCGGGGCTCATCTTCTTCTCACATCGAAGGTCAGTCAACAAATGAATTATACTCCTACTATACAGCTTGTTTATCACTCATACCGTGTACTTGGCAGGCTTCAAAACAGACACACATGAGGTTTTAGGGCACTCTAACCTTTAACCGCACATTTCACTCACTCCCACCGTGCCATCCGGCTCAAAGGTCTCCACCCTCGTTTTGAACTATGATGTATGCCTCCCAGCAGCTCGCAATGCAACTCACACGATTGTCGCTGCAACAATAAATCCTGTCCACCCTCTTTGAACATTTCAGGCTCTGTTACTTTGGGTTTATGGTCAAAGGGCACCTGGTGTCATGGAATTCGGGGATCTTAGGGTTTAGTCAGTTCTATGGGCCATAACTCGTGGTCATTCGGGAATGGGCTGAGTCATGCTTTGCCCAAAGTGAGAATACATGCACACCAGTCACCGGCCTCTGATCTCGGCCTTATAGGGCAGATTCCTCTTGGGTGGAAGACAAACCTTCACAACACTTTCAAGAACAATGGACAAATAGTGTGGCGAGTGGGGGTGCGAACTGTCCATTTCTGTTGCCTCATGGATTTGGGCCTAGTGCATGCAATGCTGCCTTTACTGTGCTTACCGTGCAAGCCTTCTCTTCTACCTAAGAATATAAATATCTATGCAAAATAGCAATGCCACGCATCCCTTGGGCCACACCATATGAATATGGTATAATTGATGATGTTAGCATGGGGTCCTGCTGGACGGGAAAGCGTCCCTTTCACTGATCCCCTTCCCCTCTGGATCATTACAGTGCATCAAATGCATCTCGCCTCACTTTAAAGCGCTTGGGGGGTTGGGGCTCCCCCCTTCCCAATACCCCATTAAGATGAAATAGGTGTGATAATATGTGTTTACTGTTGATTATGATTTACATTTTTAATATTGATTGATATGCATAAATTAAAAGTTTAATGAACTAGACACGTTAAAATAAATAAATGGATAATCACAATATTCCTCATTACAAGTATGGCGCTAAGTGCTAAAATTGGATGTAACTGATTTACCTCCAATTTTACTACTGCGCCAAATTATGAGCTTTGGCTTTGAGTGGAAGATTTACCTACAGCCAAACCCTGGAGGCAAATCTTGCCACTCAACTCCAACAAATCGGGATAATAGTCGGAATTACACCTGAGGTAATTCTGCCATGGTAATTCCACACAAAAAAGCACCATTGGGTCCAATGGACCCAAATTAAATGGAAATTTACACTGCTACCACATCTTATAATCAGGTGGAAATTCCCACTGACCAAGGGCCTCATCACGAGTTTGGCGATAGCCCTTAAATGTGGCGTTAGCGCTATTACTTCCGCATTTTAGGGTCGGGTTTGGTTGAGTTCCCCCCAGCTATAAGCTGGGGGGAAATCTGCTGAAATTTCGTGCTCTTACCGCCGGTGGGAAATCCGCCGGTGGTAAGAGCACGAAAATTCCCCATTGAGCGCAATGGGAATGGGGAATTCCCAAATGGGCTCAGTGGGGAATGGGCAATACCCGTTCCGCCAAACCCGTGATCTGGCGCTATTAGTGCCGGGGGGTTTGGCGGTAGGGCTAATAGCGCCGGCGTTACCGCCCAACTCGTGATGAGGCACCAACTGGCGGTAACAGTAAATCCGTTTGGTAGTATTTCAGAGGATTTTCCTTTGGAATAACTCCAAACTCATAATGAGGCCCAATGTATGTAATCACATTGGGATAAGTGGGATTAACGCTAACGCCCAAGACTACTGTCACCAAACCTCAGTAATGTCTGCTTTGGTCACTTGTAGAAAAGCCGTTAATTGCAACACAGTCATTAAGATTAGTAGGCTTTTCCATCGCTTAAACTCATACATTCTTAATCATTCTGCTTTTTTGGATCTCTGCCAGCTCATTCCTCAGCTACGAGTCATGTCAACTATTGACATGAAGTTGGTAGGAATTCCTGACCAATGTGAACTTGTTACCATCTATGTACACGTTTACCAAAACTCTACTTGTGACTTTAGTTTTCAAAGTGAAGTTGATTTCTATTGTATGGGAAATTAATGTGCAATTGTAGCTTTTCCTGTTTCGTCTGGGGCTGTAGATTGCCCCAAGCCATAGAGGGTAGATGGCTCATCTTATACTCCTCAAAACTATAGATCTTGTACTTATTTGATTTGCCCTGTTTTACACCTATCAGAGTAGCTACTAGCTCAGATGGCTCTAGAGTGGTAAAGGTCCTGCATCAACTAAGTCAACAAAACAGACATAAAAGAGATTTGGTCCTGGCTCACTAGTATTTTGCCCAACAACTACTTGAAAGACCCCTGATTATGGACTAATTATTCTCTCTTGAAACACACAGGGATCCTCACACTTATTGGAGAAGGATGGTCTGTTCAGCAATCTGTCATCATTTGCTGTTGTTGCGCTACAGGAAACTTGGTTGATGAAAGAGGTAAATATTGATGGTAAGTTTACAGTTCAGAAGCTGGCCACCAGAGGACACCTGGGGCGACCTTGTAGTATCTCATTGTTACTTTGATTGTGCATTCCTATATGCAGATGGGCTATAGTAATGGAATATAGAATGTTGTAGGAAGGGAGGATGCTAGCAAAGGCGTTGAACAGTGAGACTCTTTGCATTGTTAGTTGCGTATCAAAAGACATCACTGAAACCGTAAGCGCAAAGTCTGTTCTATTGCTGTCCCTCAACCAAGGCAGTTTTCATTACTGGGTATGCGAACTATGATGCAATAAAATTTCAACTGAACTTTGACAATGTGCATGATTATCAAGACTCCTAAAATATATATATAGTGTCCTTTAGCTCGCCATGCAGTATAATTCAAGGTGCATGATTTAAAACCGCTTGGCTTACCGGCACTGTGTGGTTGCCCGAGTTTCAATGTTCTACTGAACCTGTGAATAGAAATGAGGCAACGTTACATCAGAGGAAAAGACCTAACAACGTAACAAAATGGGCCTCCATTTTATGTTTATCTCCATCGTAACACTGTGAATACAATAATAACAAGGATCTAACAGTGTAACGGAATATGCTTTCTTATTGTGTTCATCTCCATAGTAACGCTGCCAATACAACAATAAAATGTGCATCACACTAAAGCAATACAAACAAATTGGTGAATCTTATTGATCTGAATTCAGAGTGGAATAAAGATATTTCCATTTAAAAACCATTGGATCACGCAGCAATTCACATAGGGAACACTATTGAATGTAATATTGCACATAACCGTTGTGCAAGAAACAAAGAGGCATGCTACAAGAACAAAATAAAGGAAATAATACATGCACAAATTAGAGGAAATGAACTGTAACCACATAAGAAAACTGAACTGATAATTTCAAAGTGTTATTATTGAAACTAACAGAACATATATTCAACTATACTAAAGAGACTGAAGAAAGTCACAAATCTCATTATAGACTATGAGAGCTTCACAGAACTGAATAGAAAGACAACGGCCATAAAGGAAAACAATATAACCAGCCATTATGCAGGGAATACCACCTTGTGAGTATTTCTTGAATACAAAGGGTGAAACAAATATTCCATGGAAGCAATGGAAGAAATTATTTGACCGTTATGTTCTTGCTGCCCATGGATTGAATTTTTCTAATGAAAGGAAAACATGTCTTTTGATACATTGCTTAGGAAATGATGGGCAACAACAGTTCGAGAATTTGCCAGCACTTTCTGAAGAAGATGCGTTTGGCCTGTAGAACAAAAAAGGAAAACATACATTGTTTGGAAGAACTATGCGGAAGTGCTGAAGAATGTGCTTTTGCTGTGGAAGATGTTGTCTACTGCGAGAACAAGAATGATGATGATGCTGACAAGGAAAAGCCCATGGCTATTATAGAATTAAATAGTAAGCAGCTTGACATGGTAATTGACTCTGGTGTGAAATATACCCTACTGCTCAAGTTTATGTTTGATAACGTTTTTGGAGCCAGCTTAAACTTAAATGTGATTGACATCAAGCCAGTGGCGTATGGAGGGAAGCGAATTAATCAGATTGGTTGGTTTTGTGCAGTAATGAAATTTAAAGACAGGCCAGCAAAAGAAAAAGTGTATGTTACAGTGAAAGGAATTCCCCCTTTTTTGAGTTGGTCCCACCAGGCTAGATTGAAGATAAAACGGGATCCTTGTGCTGTGGAGTCAGTTTACGCGGTGGATCAGGGAGCAGAAACACAAATAAAGACTTTTGATGATCATATGGTATTTAGGGAAGAACTAGGTGTGTTAAAAGATTTTTCTCACAAAATCAGATTAAAGCATGATGCTGTACCTGTAGTACAAAAATTGAGGCCAGTACCGTTGCATGTAAAGTCAGCGGTAAAAGAGGAACTTGGAAGATTAGTCTGTGATGGCATGATTGAAAGAATTGAGTCATCAGAATGAGTGTCACCTTTGGTAATAGTTTACAAACCAAATGGAAAATTGAGACATTAGATGTGTCAATAAATGTGCAATTCCTGATAGGCACCTGTTGCCAAATATCTCGGGAGGATAGCTCAGGGGCAACGTGCTCGCCTTGGAAGCAAGACGACACGGAGCGCCACTGGTTCGATTTCCAGCTCCGTGCTTAGAAACCTCAAGGTATTAAGCGCATTATAAATAACCAATCATATCATAGCTGAAATGTTGGGATGCTAAGATTATGAGTACACTGAATCTAGGGACTGCTTACCATCCGATAATGTTACATCCAATGTCAAGAGATATTACTACATTTATTACCATTGAGGGATTGTTTTGGTGCAAAAGGATGCCTTTCGGCCTTGTGTCTGTGGTGTCATTTTTCCAAGAGTGATGTATCAGCTTTTTCATCAAATGCAGGGAATTTTGTCTTTTTCAAGATGATGTACTGATATATGGTAAGGATCAATTGGAACATGATGATATATTTAAGGTTCTAAATATTTTTAAAATGCTGGGCTTACTTTGAGTAAAGATAAATTTAAGTTCAATAGGTCTATCATATCCTATTTGGGTCATTCGATATCAGAGAACGAAATCAGACCTAAATAAGAATTGGTTAACAACATTTTGAATTTTCCTAGCCCAGATAACAAAGAGAAACTGATTTCATTTTTAGGGATGGCTGAGTTTTATGCAAACTTTATTCCTGAAATAGCCAGTAAGACATTTCATATGAGGAAGTTGTTAACAAAAATGTAAAATTTAATTGGCATGAGCTATGTGAAGATGAGCTCAACAATATTAAATTAGATCTGAATGCTGCACCCACTCTTAAATCTTTTAATCCAAACAATAACAGTATTATTCCCACTGATGCTAGCATTCAGGGTTTGGGTGCTATTTTGCCACAACTGGATGTGGAAGTGAGTGCCCAATTGCGTTTGCTTCGGAGCAAGCTAAGATTAACTATTTGCGCACCCAAGCAAGTCCCCTCAAGTGCCGTTTGGCCACGTTTTGCTGCTCCTGTGTCTGCTTGCGCTGTTTGCTGTTTCAGCTCGGGAATGTTTAAGAAGCTGAGAAGGACTTACAAAGAAACTGCAAAGCCCCGGACTACATTGCCCAGCAGGTGAATCTATTCACCATTGACTTTGACTTTGCAGTCCTTGCTATATTCTCTTTCTAAAATACACCTTTTTATTTGTTTAGGCTTGTTCTATGCCAATCAGGGGAGGGGGAGTTATATAATTGAGAACGTGCGTGCGCACCCAAGCAAGTCCCCTCAAGTCCCACTTGGTCGCCACGGTGCTGCGTTGCTGGTGCTAGGGGTCTTGTTGATTTATAACTTGCCTCAAGAAGTGTGGCACTGGTTTCCTTGTGTTCTTTGCAAGGTGAGTCAAGTGTGTATATATTAGCTTTGCATCTAATTTTGGTTCTTGTTTTGGTCGAATTTATATTTTGAAGAGGCCTCGCTGTTAGACGTTCAGCGGCTTCAGATGCATTACACTCTAAAAACAAACATGCCTCATGTTTCAGGCTTATTGCTTCAGTCGTCCAGAAACTTAAGTGGCAAATCAAAATCCGCCACTCGAGTGGCAAGGAAAAACATTACTATAACTCCAATCCTTCGAATTCCCCTTTCTAACATGGATATCCGCACCTTTTCGCTAAAAGAAAGGAATGCATGGCGGACGATGTTCCTGTTGGTGTAGCAGCAGAGCTTGAACGGGGATCCAGAGAAGAGACGGAGTGCTCTGGTATTGGCCTGTGCTTGGACCCTGTTTTGCCTACTGTCTCTGACCTTACTATCTTGGCCATTGCAGCCTCACCCATCAAAATAAATAATCACAGAAACAATATTGCTCCTTTGTCTCCGGTACACAAGGGCTGTGCATTATCACCAGCGCCAGCTGACATCTCGATCCATGCCCGCTCGTGCACACCTAGTCCGATTACAACAAATTATGACGTGCCAGGTTCCATGGATTCTACCATACAGTCTGTGCATTCTATTGCGGACTCCTTCATGCAACCAACGCTGAGACGCAGATTGCCTATCGCGCACTCAGACAATCCCTCTGAAAATCTGTCTCTAATCGAAATCACACTGGCTGGGGTTAATACCACTATTTCCAGCCTATTCAAACTGTTTGAAGCTATGGACTCGAAAATAAGTTTCCAAAACAAACAAATCCAACATATACTAGATTGGATTTCAACAGTCCCCCTAGTGAAGTCACTTGAAGGACAGGTTGGTTATTTGAAAGTATCTGAGGGATTGCCTGATTCACGAGGCATGGATACCAATCAGCCTAATACAAACAAAACGTTTCCCACAATACCTTTAATTAAAAAAATAATTTGTCCTATTGACCCGCTTAATGCCGATGTGGTAACACTTGATGATTCTTGGACAAGCATAGAGGAGGTGTCTGTAAAACAACGCTCCACATGTGTAGAGTTGCGTGGTTCGTCTTTGGCTATTCAGAGTCATGAATTGCGTCCAAAACACACCTATGTTAAATCTAAAGTTGCATCTCGTAAATTGACCACAATAGCATCATCTAAGCCTCTAACTCAAAAACCGTGTGATACAGCCAAGTTTATGCCCCCAACACCGTCAGCTGAAGTAGTAGCTTATGTCCAGAACTCTCTTAACTGCACTGCTCCAGTATTCATACCGGCTAATCCAATCGCTGCCAGCTATGCACATCGATCCAGTATTCACCCTAGAAATTGTGCACCGTTGTCGGAACTGGTAGGTCTAATTGGTGCCACCCCGGAACAACTACCTAATCGCCAGTTACAAAGTGATTCACACGATCCTCTGACTACCGCAGGAGGCGCCGAGACTGTAAAGCCAGCTAAATCTAAAGACCCTGCCGAAGAGAGAGATCTGCGGGATCGCACTCTAGCAATTAAAGCAGCAGTTGACGCTTATTTAGTACAGCGTCTAAATGAATCCATGGTGCCTAAATCCTCACAGCTTGTGGCTGGTGAGAAGGATTTGTCCATTGTTAGCACCAGTCATCGCACCCATAATCACACTCCAGGTGAGCTTTCCACTTGTAAACCAGTCGATGAGTGTGCGAGCATGCCAATAATGTCCTGTGCGCGAGGGGTGCTAGGCTCAGAATCTTCCCAAAACAAAAACACGCACAATAAACCCATGATCAATGTGAAACATCAGGAGCAGTACACTCCCTTATTGTGAAATGCGTGATGCCCCCTATTAGAAATATGATCTATGCCGTTCGAGCATATTAAACATATTTGGTGAGGTATTGAGTTTGGAGGACATTTCCTCTGGTGACATCGACCAAGTTGAGTGTGTTTGTGAGCAGAATCTCGCCATTGTGTGGCTCTGGATCAAATCGGGCTTAGTTCTTAATTCTATCTGGAAAGCCAAAATGGAGCTATTTAAAATGGGATTCCTGATCGCACAAGATCCATAACACTTGATCCAAGATAATATAACACTATCTGTGAGTAAAGACAATACATCACACAAGGCGATGTCTGCTCAGATCTGTCTTTGTCCATCTTGTAATCCATTAGGGGCTAAGAAATATGAGCCAGGCCAGCTTTTGAAGGCATAACCATTACCGGAAATCACACCAAAAAACATCTCTTTGGC
Organism: Ambystoma mexicanum; assembly: GCF_040938575.1. Taxonomy (NCBI): domain Eukaryota; kingdom Metazoa; phylum Chordata; class Amphibia; order Caudata; family Ambystomatidae; genus Ambystoma; species Ambystoma mexicanum. Next base: position 84,253,311 of record NC_090931.1, read on the forward strand.
AAGTTGGAACACAAGGGCTCATTCTCACTTGCAATGGGGCTCAAGTCATCCTATAAACCAATCTGATATTGTTATCCTTCAAGAGACTTGAATGTTAGTGGCCCCGGTGTGGGATGATCACGAGGTGTTGCTGTTACCAGCCATAGCAGCCCAAAGAGGACGGCCTACTTTGGGTCTTATGGTAGCAGTTAAAATTAGAAAAAGGTCTGAGGTTGACCAAATGGGCTGCCCCAAACAACTTTATACAAATGGTTAAAGTCTCAAACACCACCAACTCAATAGCGGTGATTATTGTGTACCGCAACCCGATGGGCATCTCGGACGATATGTTCTATAGTGGTTTATCAACAGCTGTGGAACTAGCCTCGCAAGCACCCAATTTACAAGGCACCTTTTTGTCAGGTGACATTAATCTGGATTGTCTTGGGGTATGTAGATCTTCTCGATCACAAGATCAGGAGAGGTGGAGTAAGTTTGTTGAAGATTGCAACCTACATATGGCAAACGGTGCTTTGAGAGGGGACATTCCTACACACCACACATGGCAACGGGGAACATCGAAATCCACTATAGATTACATCTATTTGTCTAACTCTCGCTTTCAAAAAGCAACATCATTTGAAATGATTTTACAGAAAGCTAGTGATCACCATCTCCTGTCCTTAAATTGGTTATGAAACCAAAAGGCTATGGAAAACAAATCACACTGGCATAATCAAATTCTGACAATTAACAACTCACAGACCCGCTTCAGGTGGTCTGACAACTCACTCATAACTCTAAATAGGGCTATCATGGATCAGCAGAGGGAACCTCGACATGGTTCCTATGTAGACGTGCTGTCCTTCTTTAAGAACATCTACATTGATAAAGGTATGCACCGGTCCACTCATACTCATGGGTTTGATTTGTTAACACACCAAACAAAAAAAGCCTATAGGAAAGAACTGAGAGGTACCTTGAAACTACTCCATATACATCGTTTATCAGCCCGTAGAGCCTTGAAGGGCAAATATCAGAATTGGACATGGGCAAGAAAAGTGCATTTATTCCAAGGGGACAGTGAGGCTTTTATGACTGCGATTCAGAATAAAAATTTGGAGCAGGTATGGGCCTTGCTGCTTGCCAAAACATCAACTCACACACAATAAAAGTAGTCGACTGAATGGGGTACCAGGAGCACAATGGATGGGCCATTTTGCTCACTTACACGCATACGAAAACTTCATGGGATACAGATACGAAAGACAGTCTGTGAAAGGGTGGCACCTAGAGTGCTCAGCAGAATTAATTGAGGAGCTTATATTTAAATCCTCAGCCTCTCGTGCAGCAGGGCCTGATGGTTTGACTAATTTCATGTTTAAGGAAAATCCAAAACAATGGGCCTGCATCCTCAACAATGTGTTCCAACACATTCTTTTTTCTAGACAGCTGCCGGACTCATGGCGTACTTCCTGGATAGTGCCGATCTTTAAAAAAGGCGATCGTGGGGCCCCCAATAGCTATCATCCGATTGCATTATTGGACGCCCCGGGCAAGATCTTCTCAAGGCTAGTCCTGAGAGTTTTTCCTTGTGGACACGCTCATGTGAACATAGAGACCCAAACCAGACAGGTTTTGTTGCTGGCCTCGAGACGGCATTTAACATTCTGACACTGAATGCTCTTAAAGATCATGCACAAATTGTTAAACAGCCACTATATTTTGCCTTAGTCGATTTGCATTCAGCATTCGACTCAGTATCTAGAGTGAAGCTCATGCCGAAATTGTTCAAAGCCAGTTGCCCTGCCACCCTGTGTGACATTATTCAAGCCTTATACTCGGACACAACTATAAGGATTAGGCTTTCATTGGCAGGCCTGTTGTCAGCGGCTATTGCAACATTTAGAGGGCTGAAGCAGGGATGTATCCTTGCTTCCGCCCTCTTTAATTTATTTATACACGATGTAATGCGTGCCTTCTCTCAGGCCTGTTCAGACTCACCAAGCTCAATGGTTTGGTTGTCAGAGCATTGTGGTATGTTGACGACCTATTTCTGGTTTGTTTCAAAGGCTCCCATGGGCCTTCAGTCTTTACTCTCTGTTCTAAGCACCTATCTAGACGAGAATTAACTAGTTATTAGCTTGAAAAAAACACAAATTGTTTTATACGTGCTTAGGTTTACCTGTAGATCAAAAATGGACTGGAAAATCAAAAATGTGTCGGTTGAGATTGATCCAAATTACATATATTTAGGTTTCGTTTTTGATGGACAGCCTCATGCTGACTCTCAGCTGAAAAACATTGTGCATAAGTTGGATTCAGCTATATCGCAAACACAGCTCATTCTATCTAAATTTGGCACATTTTTCATCTGCCCAGCGATAACATATTGGCGGCAGAAAGTAATGCCGGCATCCTTTCTGAACAAATTAGAGGTGAAATTTTGGAGGGGTGTCCTCCATATTCCACAATGTGTACCCGGGCCGTGGTTGCATCATGAGCTGGGTTTCACTTCTCTGCTAGCTGTGTATCAGTGGCGTCTGTGTGCCCTGTATCGAAAATGTATAGTGAACATCGGAAATGACACCATTCTAGCTTGCCTCTCGAAGTATATGCTTTCCTCTTCCGATGTTTTTGTGCATACTTGGTCCGCTAGCGTTCTTGAAGTGTTGGCTAAGGCTGACGTCACAATTGAAACTCTGGTGAATAATCCAGATAGAGAAAAAGATAAAGTTTACAGGTGGGATTGGATTGAGACCAGATCTAAATGCCTTACATTTAAGGATTTCAAGTCTCATGGGTTTCATCCGAAAAGTCTTAATGAAGTGGAAGCGTATTTGTACAGAGCACCGTCTCCACAACTTAGAACTGTAATTCAGCATCTTCGCTTTAATCTCTATTCCACACGAGACATTCTTGCTAGAAGAAAACTCATTGAGCTTAAAAAGAACTATTGCAGATTTTGCAGTGATGTAAATATACGGAAAACATTGAAACACATTATTGTGGACTGTCCTGCTCACATAGACTTGCAAAGAAGTTCTTTTAATCAGCATTTGACTTACTTTGGCCTAATGTCTCCTGAAAATCTCTGGCCAACAATATTGGAAACCAAAGTAATGAGTATTCGAATTGCAACTTTTAATTTCCTAAATGTATTGAACTTGCACAGGGTCAATGATCCAGAGTTTGAATAATTACTTACTGTTCTGTATTGTTATTGTAGCAAATTACTATAGGTTTCAATCGGAAGGTGTGGTCGGGGCCCTTCAGGCCGAATTTATTTATTTAATCAATTTGTTTCAGTCGAATGGTAATATATGTCTTTGGTTTAGTAAGTTGATCTATCTTCCTTTTATGTTATTAATCTTCCTTAATGTATTTATGTTTTCTTCTGTGTGATTTTATTACTTATGTCTGTGTTTGTGCAATCCAAGCAATCAATCTCTTAATTATTTTTTACCCACTTAATGATTTCCTCACAAATGTTGTTTTTTCTCATATATGATCCATTGATCTTGTTGTTTTCGAAAAAGTTTTGTAAATTTGTAAATTTTAAAGAATGTAATATAAAACTGTTTTGAAAAAGTTGAGTTTATTCAGATAAATTCAATAAAAAAATGTTTAAAAAAAGACTAATTATTCAACTATTGAAAAGGAGTTACTGGCTGTGAAATGGGCTGTTGAAAAATGTATAAAAAGGTAATTTATGTGGGGAACAAAGTTTGTTGTGAGGTCTGATCACAAACCTCTTAAGGAAATTCTCACTACTAAAGGACTTGATAAGACCTCATCTAGGATTAGGAAGTGGGTAGCGAGTCTATAAGAATATAATTTTGATGTTGAATTTGTGCAAGGGGTCCAAAACAAATCAGCTGATTGTCTTTCGAGATTAACCACTGTGGTTGAAAATGTAGATGATGAGCAGGGTAATGATGAGTAACACATTTTGAGTATATGTCAGAATATGTCATGATCTCTGCGTCCAAAAGGTCAGGGTTTTCCCAACACTGGAACTCTTCTGGAAAGCAGGAACTCTTTTCTTACCTAGGCGTGGCTGTGGAAGGAGACACCTAAGCACTACAGGAGGCTATTTAAACCACACCCGATGGATGAATATTGCTTTGCGTTATTCTGCATCCTCTGCAGCAGAACGCTCATCGTGTCTTCTGCATCTGATCCTGGGCCTAAGGAAAAAGGCTTACCATCCTGAATCCAGTCTTCAGCAACACCTATAAAGACAAGAAAGAACAGGTTAGCATTACGGTCTTCAGTGACAGCTCTTCACTTACCTGGTCCATCGGCTGTCACCAACGCCTCGCGCTGCATTCCGGCATCTGAAAGACAAAGGCTTACCTACTCTTCGTGCGCTCCGGAGGTCTTCACACTGCATTCCGGCATCTGAAAGACAAAAGCTTACCAACTCTTCGCACGCTCCGGAGGCCTTCGGCGCTGCATCCCGCATCTGAAAGACAAAACAAGGTGCATTTAAAGACATTGGGGAACTTTAATACTCACGTGCCATTACTCCTTTCCACATCTAACCCAGTGGGTATTCCGGCACCCTGCAGCCGCTCCGAACTTGTACCTGCAAAATAAAAAGACAGTTAGAGCGCATCGTGAAGCAGGCAACAAGCGCTTACTTACGTGCTTCCAGGCGCTTCTATTCATCACACGGGTTCCATTTTCAACTCACTTCAGCCCGCCATCCGCCAGCGCCGGAACCCTGCAAAACAAGAGACATCATTACTAAAGACTTTAAAGACATTGGAATTACTCGAAACTTACCGCTCGTGCAGTAAACGACGGACAGCAGTCCTCTGAAGTCAAGAGGCCTGCTCCCCTTATCCAGTGAAGAAACTGGTTACAGCACCCTGCCCCGAGGCAGATGGAGAGCACGGCGTTCACTTACCTAAGGTGAGAGCGTTAACCTTTGGGGTTCTACAGGAGAAGAGAAAGGGAAGAAGAGAGAGACATTCAATAACCCAGTTCCTTAATCCCATATTTTCTATCTGCAGACATCTTACCCTTCGAGTCAGACATACAGTGCACAGAGGTCCAGCCCAAAGAGCCAGCTGTGTGTTACACATCCCCTTTGAAGATACGGTATACGCCCAGTCAAGACCGGCGCCTCTACGGGAATCAGGTGAGCGTTACAGAATATTGCTTCTGAGGATGAGTGGTTGGCTGCGATGGATGTAGATGAAATCTTCACAAAGGTGAGGGAATTACTTAAAAGTGGCGTGAAGGGTAGCGAAATCAGGAAAGGTGTTTTACTGGATGCAGTGAGACACATATTTGACGAGTTACATTTACATGATGGTTCTAAGAAATGGAAAACTGTATCCGCCTGTAGGAGTGAGGAAAAAGATATCACAGAGAGCTCATGAGGGACATCAAGGGATGATCAAAACTAAGCAGAGAGTTAGACAGGATTTTTGGTGGCCTGCCGTTGATTTGGAAGTGGAAAGACTTATCCGTGATTGTTGTAGTTGAAGTCACTCAGCTAAGGGTTATGTAGCTAGGCAGATGCCGATGACTATAACCTCGATTCCCGCTATACCTTGGGATTGTGTTGGTTTAGATATTGTGGGTCCTGTAAGAAGTCAAGGTCATTTGAAATACTGTATGGTACTTATAGACATGCTGTCCAGGTGGGTAGAAGTTGAGTGGGTGCAATACATTTGTTCGAAAGATGTAATTGCGTTTTTGGATAACATTTTCAAGCGTGAGGTATATCCAACCACAATTATCACGGACAACGGGGTGCAATTGGTGTCAAAAAAGATGAGTTTGTTTTTGAAGGAAAATGGAGTTGAGCATAGGACAAGCTCTATTTATTATCCCCAGAACCATGGAATTGTAGAGAGGTTCAACAAGGTTTTTAAGAATAGTATTAGGTGTGCATTAGCTAACAATACTGATTGGAGAGAAGCAGTGGAAGATACCATTGTTGCCCATAGATTTACGCCACATTCTACTACAGATATTTCTCCATTTGAAATACTAAGGGGTAGGGAACCCAATACAAGATTGTGTCCAGCATGGTTGGCAGAGCATGTGTCAAGAATGTTGATTGTGAAGAGGTGAGCAGAAAAGTGTTGCAAAAGCAGGAGTATAATAAACAGCGATTTGATGTGAGGAATGCAGTTAGGGAGTCCCAAATCAAAATAGGTGATTGGGTGAGGATAAAACTCCCAGAGGTGAACGCCAGTGGTTTGATTAGATGGTCATATCCCATTCAAACAGTTAAAAGGTACAATGGTGCCATAAAGGTATCAGATGGGAGAGTTTGGAATCTTATCAGAGTATATAAATGTACAAAACAAGAGTTTGATTGGGAAAAACAGGTTAAGGTCAGGAAGGAAGTAGAACCTAACAGAGAGATGCAACTTTGTAAGGATGGTCGTAATAAATGAGTATCTACAAGACCATCATATCTGAAAGATTATGTAAATTGAAATTGTATATCATATTTTCTGCTAATTCTGTGAAATCTGTGTAAAATGCTGCAATAGCTTTTCAATGTATTTTAATTTTTTGCTATTTTGTTATGTAATGTGTAAACACCAGAATAAAGTTGTACATATTTTCCTGTATATATGTTCAAACTCGTTTTTTTAGTGGTCACTGTAAGGGGAGGAAGTGTGTATATGGGTTCCGTGACATTCAATGGGTTAGTATGTTTAGCATGCATATGATGTTTATGCATTAATTCCCTATATATTTCTTTGAGTTATTTATTTGTGTCAATGTATAGCAGGGAGGTGTGTAGTATCTCATTGTTACTCTGTCTGTGCATTCCTATATGCAGATGGACTATAGTAATGGAATATAGAATGTTGTAGGGAGGGAGGATGCTAGAATGATAGAATGGAATTGCTGGTGGAATGATGCACAGTAAAAGTTCAGTTATGTTCTGTGAGTTATGATGACCGGTGGGTTGTAATCTTTATACATAAATGAAGACAATTAAATCATCCAATCCGTGTAAGGAGATATTTCAGACCTAAAAGAGGATTTCTTCTGAGTTTCAAGCTAGCCCTCAGTTTGACTAGCCTTAACATTGACTCAGACTTTGTTTTGCCATTCATACTTAAATGGAGAACAACTGAGGGACAGGATTTGAAACTACTTATAATTAATATATATGTCCCCCGTGACCAGGCACACACCAAGGAGATGAAACGTGTGGTTACTGATTTAGATACTAGCGAAGATTCTGAAACCTAGTTCTTGCTGTATGGTGACTTTATGCATGTATTCCACCTAATGGTTTTTGTCCTCCATATGAGTCTTACTCCAAACTAAGCCTAAACAGCAAGGTAAAGGGTGTGCCAGATCCCTCGGTATGGCTGACACGTGCATGCTGAATGGCAGATTACTTCCACGTCGCCAACTACAATTGACTACGGACTCTAACACAAGTTGGACGATATACCGGCAGTAATTGCGATGGGATACAGCCCAATGCTTTTAGCATTACCGCATCTCAGTCTGGGGCAATTTGCGCCAGATCCTGAGTTGTGGTGAGGAGGAAAATCCAATAGTTTTCTTGGGGCGCAAATTTGCACAGGCACAATTAGTGCCGTGTTAATAGCACCAAATATGGGCGGAAAGGGGATCCTGCAGAGTAGGTAGAGGGGTGATGATGGTGGATACAACTCTGAATGTCATCTCGAGGGGGGGAAATGTGGAACAGACATCCTTGTCAAAAAGTATTTGACTACTAGGGTTAGTAAGGTATGGGCAGATGGGGAAGGCCAGATGGTAGCGATCAAAGTACCTCTGGTGGATGCCACGCTAGTGCTTGGGTCGGTATATGCACCCACAACAGATAAGCAACACTTTTTTACATATCTCGCTAGGACGCTGAATGAGATGAACAATGCTCGGATAGTACTGGGGGGACTCTGGAGTCTAGGTCTGGACCCCTTCCTGGATAGGTCTGATAAGCGTGTGGATGGGCTCATAAGGGAAAGGGAAATTCTAAAGCAGGTCATGGTAGACCACAGGTTAATCTATGTGTGGATGCTAATAAATCCCACAGCAAAGGAGAGTATACACGCACTTCCTGTGTGCGTGGAAAGCAATCAAGACTAGACTTCTTTTTAGTGTTGTGGGGGTGGTGCCTCAATTGGGAAATAGTCCCTGAGGGATTTCAGACCATGAACCCGTCCTACTAGCACTGGATACTGCAGTAAAGCATCAAGGCTCTAGGAAGTGGAGGCATAATCCTAGTCTACTGAAGAATCCCAAAGACAAAAAGGAAGTGAGAGACATGATAGAGGACTTCTATGCATGCACGGAGGACAGGGCAGAAAGAGAAAATACATTTTGGGCAGCAGGGAAGGCATACCAATGGGTGATGTGATTCAGAGGGGGGCTCAAAGAAGAAAGGGGAAATGGAGAAGCTGGCAGGCTTGGAGAAGCAGGTGAAGGACCCAAAGCGCAAATATGAGAAGGAACCCAAGGAGGGTACTTTGATGGCACTGAATAAAGCAAAATATGAGATCAATACATATTTCACTCATAAGGCAGAGTACTCCCTTTTTAAAACACAGACCTCCTATTATGAACAAGGAGCAAAAAGCAGGATGACTGCTGGTAGCACAGGTTTAAGTAGAGGGAGGAACAAGGGGAACCCATTTTCCTAAAGTCCTCTTGAGAGCAACTTATCGTGGGTCCTACGCATAGTAAATGCAATGGTTGCATGTCTTACCTAGTCACCAGCTTTCATGGTCTGACCACAAGATTATTCCTTTCACTTTTCAGGTCCCGGAGAGGGCAGTGTTATCCAGTAATGGGAAAGAAGAACTCTTCCAAAGGAGCTGGGCCAAAGTGGATCCTGATCTTCTGTTCCCAAAAATGTCATCCCATTACTTAGCAGCATTAGAATGACCCCGGCCAATTCCATCCCAAACGGATAGACTGCTGGCTTAGGTTGACGCCACGACGAATGAATTGGCCCCCTTTAAATGCACTACCACCTCTGCCACCCCCTCCGCACCCTGGTTCACAGTAGAGCTTCATCTTCATCGCCTCCTGACCTGCAAAGCAGAATGTAGAAGGAAGAAACACTGTGATACCTCATTTGACGAGGAGTTTAAAAAACAACGCACAGTGTATCCTAAAGCCATAAAAACAGCTAAATTGAGCTACTTTGTCCACTCAATTGAGTCAACTATAAATGCCCCAAAAAAACTCTTTGAGATCGTAAAAAGCTTGTCCAATCCGATCGGGGCCTCTGGGTCCTCGAATTCACAGGTATTATGTGATCATTTGTCCAGTTCTTTTGTTGACAAAATAGAGGCAATTAGGAATAAATCTCTAGCAAGAGAGCACCAAAGGCTGGCTCCGCCACACTTTCGGAGTTCTCTCCTGCCCAGCCAGAGCCTAGACAGCTGGTCCACACCCCATTCGATTGCTTTATGCTCACAAACGGAGTGGGGGCCAGCAAAGGGGTGCCAGGCCTTAAGTCAGCATCGCCCCTTGACGATATCCCACTGCACCAATTTAAGCAAGCGCCAGAGGGTTTCTTTGTGATTCTTGCAGAGTCAGTGACCTCTTCGCTAGTGCATGACTTAATCCCCTCTAAATTGAAAGAAGCACTGGTGATCCCCCTGCTAAAAAAGCCATCACTGGACGGTTCAGTCTTCTTTATCACCCAATTTCATTACTGCCTTTTTTCATGAAAGTGCTGGAAGAGGTGGTTATCCCCAAATTGTGGGATTTTCTGGAGGGGCAAAACATCTTGGGCCCCTGCCAGATGGGTTTTTGTCCCATGATGGGAGCAGAGTTGGTGCTGGTAGTACTACTGGACAATCTCAGCATGATTCGGGAGAAGGGTTGTATGGCAGGTCTTATTTTATTGGACCTGTCAGCCGCCTTCGACACTATTGATCACGGGATCCTACTCTCCAGACTACAAGGGGTGGCTTTTTCTGGACCAGTCCTTGACTGGTTCCATGCTTGTATGACCTCTCTAGTACAGATGTTTTTTCTTCCCCCCTATAGATCCTCTCCAGTTTCGGTCACAGGTGGGATCGCGCAGGGCTCTGCTCTGTCACCACTGCTTTTTTACTTGTATATCCCCCCCTGCTGATGCTCATTCAGTCATTCGGGTTCCAAGTCTTCTCATATGCTGACGATACCAAGATATTGGGCCTCATTACGTGTCCGGCTGGTAACCGAGCTGGAAAAACCGGCAGGTTACCGCTGGACTCCTATTACCATTCCGCCTCTGTGATTCCTGGAATTACCGAGGCATTACGACCGGAGGTGGAATTCTGTAAATCCCATTCCCATGGAGTCCATAGGACTCCATGGGAGTGGGGAAGTGGAAACACCGGCACCATGTTGTAATGGTGCCGGTTTTTCCATGACCGCCTGCAGGAGGGTGGTGTTATACCCGCCAGGTCAGACCTGGCGGGAGTGACACCTCCCGCCTGCAGAACTCGAGATCAGCCGGTCCGGAAACAACATTGGCGGCGGGTTTACCGCAACCGTTATTTCCGGACCGGTTGACTCGCAATGAGGACATTGTTTAGGTTGGGCTTGGGCCAAATGGAAAAAGCATTCAAACTGAAGCTCTGTCTTGACGCCATCAGAGGGTGGATGGAGGCCAACTGGCTGAAACTGAATGGCGGGATGACAGAGGTTCTGATCCTGGGGCCACCAAAGCCCCTGACAGCTAGACTTTTGACTTCTGACCTTCTGCGTTAGGCACATTACCCAAGCCAGCTAATGTAGTCCGGACCCTGGACATTACGATATCTGCTTCACTTACCATGGACAGCCAGATAAACTCAGTCTGTGGTCTTGGTTTTCTGAAACTGAAACAGCTGAAGAAAGTCCTCCCTTTCATTCCCAGAGAATGTCATGCCCAAGTGGTGGTAGCCTGTATAAATGGCAGCATTGACTATTGCAATGCTGTCTAGATTTCTCAGCCTGCCTATCTCACATTCCACTTGCAAGATTTGCAAAATGTGGCTGTTCCGCTGGTGAAAGGCATTCCTTTCTGGCAGCATGTCTCAAAGGCATACCAGTCTTTATACTGGCTGCCTGCGGAAGCCCAGGTCAAATGTACGACTTCATGTATTATCCAGCATAGCCTGAATGGGAAAGGCTGCTCAGTGATCCAAGAAAAGCTGCGCCGCTATTGCCCTGGCCACTCCTTGTGATTTGCCGTTGCCTCGCTTTTATGCGTTCCCAGGTATCGCAAACAGCGATTCGGGGGAAGAGCTTTCTCGGTGGCAGGTCCCAAACTTCGGAATTCGCTCTCGCTTTCGCTACGACTGATCAATGACCTTGAGCTCTTCAAACGCATCCTTAAAATCCATCTTTTTGCATGATCTCCCTGTTCTGTTGTCTGTCTCAGTCTTTCACAGATATCTTTGACTGCGCCATGATGTCTTTGGTGACAGTGCGCATTATAAGTAACTGATTGATTAATTGATTGATTGATTGATTGATTGAAGGGGGATAACAGTGATTCAGTGTAAGGATACAGGGATGAAGGTGACCAAGCAGAAGAGATCCTCCGAGAGTTCGGAGTCTTTTACAAAGTGCTTTATAGCTTTATACAGCAGTTCCTAAATGCATTGCCCATACCACATCTAGAACAGGAGGAGCCGGGGAGACTGGGGGTGTGATTAGGGCAGAGGAAGTATGGGAAAGTATTATGAGTATGAACAGTGTGATGTTCCCGGGAGGAGATGGCTTGCCAGTAGAGGTTTACAAAGTGGGGGGATCAAGTTGGCCACCAATCTGGCACAGGTATATAATGAGTCGGTGGAGAGCAGGGGTTCTGAGAGGTGGTCAATGAGGCACTAATAACGGTGCTCCCAAAGCCAGGCAGGGATCATCTCTTCTGCAGCAATTACCAGCAAGTATTGTGGATCAGTGCAGACATCAAGATATTTGCCAAAGTACTGGCTTGCGGTTGAAAAAGGTCATACCAAAATGAGTCCCTGAGATGCAAGCAGGTTTTGTCCCAGGCAGGGCAGTGATAGAGAATATTAGGATGTTGCTGCATGTGCTACGGCAAGAGAGGGCGGGAAGGAACCTGGTTTAGGGCTTTCATTAGATGCTGAGAAACCATGTGATCGGGTAGAGTGGGGGGTATCTGTTTAGAGTACTGGAACTTCTTCGCCCTGGCCATGGGTTTGTGTTTTTTCTATGGGCGATTGCAATACAAGAATCCCAGCGCCAGATTAAGGGGCAATGGCTTGGAATCAGAGGCCTTTGATCAAGACAAGGCAGGAATGCCCGTTCTCCCCACTGCTATTCATACTGGCGCTGGAGCCATTATCAGCGGCCATCAGTTTGACTCTGAATATCAAGGGAATAGACACGCTGGTGGGAGAGAAGAAAGTGCTCTTATATGCGAATGATATTATGTTGACGCTGTCAGACCCGGAGGTGTTGGTGGAAGAATTGATGAGTGCAGTGAGAGTCTTCTCATCCTCCTCCTGATCGAAATAGAATTAACTGGGAGAAGGGTGAGGCAATGCCCTAAAATGACAATCCTCACAGGGGGTGTGTTCGGGAGTCTCCTGTAAAGTAGGTGCAGGAAAGGCTTAAAAACCAAGGAATACATTTAAACAAGGGCCTAGAGAGAAAGATACGGGGCAATGTGGAGATGGCATGGGGGAAGCATGAGGGGGATTTTAGAGGTGGGAGAGGTTAAACCTGTCCATTTGGGGGCAAACTCAGGTAGTTAAGAATGTGACATCTGCTTGGCTGAATTATGTATTTGGTATGTTACCCCTGAAAGGGCCGGCGAGCCTGATGAAAAAATAATGCAAGGTATCAAATCATTTATATGGGGAAGCAGGAGACCGCAGCTGAAAGCAGACAAGCTGTATGCTTTAATGAGGGGGGGGGGACTTAGGCTAACCCGGATGGATATGTATTTTGTAGCTCAGCAGTTATCCCGAGTGATGGAATTCTTCTGAGAAGAGGCGCAAAAACCAAGGTGGGTGGGGTGGGAGCAGAAGATTGCGAAGAGGAAAGGGCAGGGGTTATTTTTGGGGCAGAGGGTGAAGAAAGAGCGCACCCGATACTCAACGCGTATATAAAGGCATGGGAAAGGGCTCCCAAGTGGCTCCAGTCGGATGGGCACTGACGTTTGGAGGCACCAAACTGGCATAACAGGAAGGTAAGGATAGGTGGGGAGCAGGTCCATTGGAAGAGCTAGGAGAATGCAGGAATAAAGCAAGTGAGGGATATACTATTGAGGAATAGCTGCAAGTCACTCTGGGAAGTACAGGCCCAAGGGGTGCAGGGACCGAGGGAAGTGTGGAGTTATAGACATCTGACACATTTTCTACAGAAGATCCTCAGGGAAAGCCGAGGGGAGGTAGGCAGTTCTCCACTCGAAGCAGTCACAGAGGGATGGATTTGAGGTAAGGGCCTTGTTGGAAGAATATCCACAAAGCTGATAGACTCATTGTACACGAAGAGTGTCAGAAGCGGAATAGTGTATAAGTGGTAGAAGTTACTGTGTGAACAGTTCTATGAGGAGGCGATGCACAGCATCTTCCATAACTTTGAGAAGGGGGTGACGGAAGCAAGATTGAAGCTAATGCAGCATAGGATTATACAGAGATGTTATTGGACCCGGAAAGGCTTGGGCGGCTTCATTAACACACAACGACAAGGGCTGGAGATGTGGGAGAAGTGGAGAGATTTAGGGCGCATGCTCTGGTACTGCCCAAGGCTGCTGTGCTACTGGCTGATAGTTTGGGAAAGAGTGCAGAATACCTTGAGATGGGGAGCACAATTGAACCCAAGGTTGGCCATACTGCCCGATATGTCGATGGTGCCAGATATAGCTAGAGAAGACGTAAAGTGGTTAAGCACAGCACTGATGTTGGCATAGCAGATGATCTTATGGCTCTGGAATTCAACCACAATTCCATCAGTGAATGCGTGGGAGCATGAAATGGCAAAGGTAGCCACGTATGAGAGGCTGATATAGAGGGCAAAGGACGGGGAGGCAGATTTTCAGCTAACCTGGGAGAAATGTATGCATGGCACCTGAATAGCGGGTGGGGGAACGAGGAAAACAGCAAGATGAACCGTTTGGTGGAAGGTAGGAAATTTGGGTACGGACACAAAGGTAGGATAGGGGACCACAACCAGGGATAGGCCGTAGGAATATGGTATGATGCCGTAGGAATATGGTAATAGGTTTGGTTCTTCACAAACAATGTTATTCCATGGTTCTTGTTATGGGTTATTTCTGTTCAAGAGGTTGTTACCGTAGACAGTTACGAACAGCTGAGGTAGGAATGTCGGTATACCCCTCACTTTGTGGTTTAGGGGGAAGATGATCGATGATGAGTAGGAGAGGAGGGCAGATGTGAATAGATACTGGTTTAAGGAGTCTACTTACCCAGAGGTGGAAGGTGGTAGGATGCACTAGTTTGTTCAATTTGGGCTGGATTAAATTAACTGGTGTGCGAAATGGGGGGATGCACTTTTTCCCAATGAACTGCAATGAACTGCGCTGAGCTGCACTATACTGAACTGAATGGAACTGATCGGAGTTGAATTGACTTGAATAGGTTTGATTTGTATGGGAAGATGACTGAGGCCAGTATGGGAAAGGGGGTATGTAGCACAGGGAAATGAAATGCTTGGAGAGGTGATTATCATTATCATTGTTATTAAATCTGTTGTTGAGAATTAATTGCAATGCATTAATAGAGTACTGTTCGGTCTCTGTTTGATTGTATAATTAATGAAAAGTATAATGATAAATTGTCATGATCTCTGCTTCCAAAAGGCCAGGACTTACCCAACTCCCTTGGAAGCAGACCCATAACCCAGGTTCCGAGTGCCAGCCAGTCCCAATTGGGACCTTTTGGACCCTGTCCTGGCGCCAGTGGCGCCAGGCTCATAAATATGCCCAGTCCCAGCGCTGCAAGCGCCGGGCTCATAATGCTTGGGTGGACTTACCTGCAGCAGACCATGCTGCTTACTTACCTGCCAGTTGAACCCCTGATCCTCTTCTGTTTGGGACTACTTTTCCTGTTGGGTGGGGCAGGAGCCACTCCCTAGGTTCAGAACACTGGAACTCTTCTGGAAAGCAGGAACTCTTTTCTTACCTAGGCGTGGCTGTGGAAGGAGACACCTAAGCACTACAGGAGGCTATTTAAACCACACCCGATGGATGAATCTTGCTTTGCGTTATTCTGCATCCTCTGCAGCAGAACGCTCATCGTGTCTTCTGCATCTGATCCTGGGCCTAAAGGAAAAAGGCTTACCATCCTGAATCCAGTCTTCAGCAACATCTATAAAGACAAGAAAGAACAGGTTAGCACTACGGTCTTCAGTGACAGCGCATCTCTTACCTGGTCCATCGGCTGTCATCAACGCCTCGCGCAGCATTCCGGCATCTGAAAGACAAAAGCTTACCAACTCTTCGCACGCTCCGGAGGCCTTCGGCGCTGCATCCCGCATCTGTAAGACAAAAGAAGGTGCGTTTAAAGACATTGGGTAACGTTCAATACTCACGTGCCATTACTCCATCCACGCCGAACTCAGTGGGCATTCCGGCATCCTTCAGCAGCTCCGAACTGGTACCTGCAAAATAAAAGGACAGTTAGTGCGCATCGTGAAGCAAGCAACAAGCGCTTACTTACGCGCTTCCAGGCGCTTCTATTCCGCATACGGGTCCATCCTCAACTCACTTCAGCCAGTCAACCGCCATCGCCGGAACCCTGCAAAATAAGAGACAGCATTACAAAAGACTTTTAAAGACATTTGAAATATTCGGAACTCACCGTTCGTGAAGTAAACGACGGACAGCAGTCCTCTGAAGTCAAGAGGCCTGCCCTACCTATCCAGTGAAGAAACTGGTTACAGCACCCTGCCCCGAGGCAGATGGAGAGCTCGGCGTTCACTTACCTAAGGTGAGAGCGTTAACCTTTGGGGTTCTACAGGAGAGGAGAAAAGGAAAGAGATAGGGACACCCCCATAACCCCAGTTCATTAATCCCATATTTTCTATCTGCAGACATCTTACTCTTCGAGTCAGGCATACAGTGCACAGAGGTCCAGCCCAAAGAGCCAACCGGGTGGTGCACATCACTTTTGAAGATACGGTAGTCGCCCAGTCAAGACCGGCGCCTCTGCGAGAATCAGGTGAGCGTTACAGAACGCAAAGCCTACCGCAAAACTCTCGCCCAGGCGCTATGGAAACCTCGGATACCGACCACCTAGCCCGGTTACTTGGGGAACTAGTGGCAGAAGTGCATGCAGCTCGTCAGGAAACGAATGCTCTAAGAAGGGAACTAATTATTTCCAAGGGGCGAACGGACGATCTTGCTAGACAATTGCTACAGTCACAAGCCGGACAGACCCCATTACCCGCATCAGGGGCAAATCTTCCTTCAACATCCCCTATGAATCCAGTGCAGATCAACCTACCTGGGAATGTACCTCTGGCTCCGCCCGAACGATTTTCTGGTGACCCAAAGAGGTTTGCAGTATTTATCAATCAGTGCCGGTTGCATTTTTTATGCCGGCCAGCAGCCTTTCCAACTGATCAAGCTAAAGTAGCTTTTGTGCTTTCGTACCTTAGTGGCAATGCGGCAGACTGGTCGATCCCTCTAGTTAATCAAGATGATCCGGTTCTCCATGATTTTCAAGCCTTTCAGCTTAGTATGGAAAAACTGTTCGCAAGACATTCACAGGGGCAGGCCTTGGACAATGAGCTTCTTTCGTTGCGACAGGGTAATCAAGACCTTTTGGCTTATATTGCATCTTTCAACAGACTAATAGTGGAAACTCAATGGCCTGAGGACAAAAGGATTACGCTGTTTTATAGAGGTCTACGTGGAGAGCTCAAAGACGTTTTAGCCCAAGTAGTGAATCCCCCACAAGACTGTTCGGATTATATAGACTTAGTCGTTCAAAAAGATCACAGACTGCAGAACAGGAAGGCCGATCGTTCCAAGTTTGATGCTCGAGTATTTTCCAAACCACCAACTCCTTCCAAAGGAGTAGACTCCGGGGAACCCATGCAAATAGGGGGCCTGAAAGGACCACTAACACAAAAGGAGCGGGAAAGCAGAAAACAGTTGCAATTATGCCTCTATTGCGGAAACTCAGGGCACTTTCTTCGAGACTGTCCGGTGAAACCAGCCAAGAAGGCGGTAGGAGCTGCAGTTACCAAGGTCACAAACACTGAGCAGGGAAACGACCTCGCCCGACAAGAATAGAGGTCCTCTTGCCGAGCGTTAAAACCAGTTCCGTGACCTCGCATTTCGTGATACCTATGGTCCTCATTAGCCCTGATCATCCAGATCGATTACATGCGATTGAAGCTTACGTCGACAGCGGTGCCATCGGCAATTATGTGGATCAGGAAATGGTTTTGAGGATGAATCTAACACTTTGTCCCAAGGCTGTAAAGGACGTCATTACTACGGTGGATGGTACGGAGATAGCCTCCGGACCAGTAACGCATACCACTCAAGAAGTGACGCTAGTAAGTCAAGATGGACACCATGAGAAGATCGTGTTCGATGTGATCAAGGCCCCTCAGTTCCAGATTATTCTAGGGATACCTTGGTTAGAGAAACACAATCCTCAGATCGATTGGCGAGCAAGAACGGTTCAGTTCCCAGAATGTGTCTCTACTTGTCACCCTCCACCTGGTGTTGCTCTAGCAGCAATTTCTTCGGAGACTCCCCAGTTACCTCCCGAATACCTAGAATTCCAAGATGTTTTCCGGAAGGATCAGGCTAACTCTCTACCTCCTCATAGGTCCTATGACTGCCAGATAGACCAGATACCTGGATCTACTCCTCCGTGTAGCAGAATTTATGCCCTCACCGAGCCTGAGAACCTTCACCTCCGACAATACCTGGATCAATACCTAGCGAATGGGTTAATTCGTCCTTCTAAGTCCCCTGCTTCTTCAGCTTTGTTCTTCGTTCCAAAAAAAGAAGAGGACCTTAGAACTTGTATAGATTACCGCGCCCTGAACCAGATCACCGTTAAGAATAGATATCCGTTACCTTTAATCCCTGAACTCCTGGACCAAGTCAGAAGAGCATGCATATATACAAAGCTGGATCTTAGAGGAGCCTACCACTTGGTACGAGTAAAAGAGGGCGATGAATGGAAGACGGCCTTCCGCACCAAGTATGGGCTATTTGAATATCAGGTCATGCCCTTCGGGCTTTGCAATGCCCCGGGCGCCTTTCAATATTTTATGAACGATGTCCTCAGAGAACTCATAGATGTATGTGTTGTCGTTTACATTGACGACATCCTCGTTTATTCTTCATCGGAATCTGAACATCGGAAACACGTGAAAATGGTCCTCGAGAGGTTGCGTCAACACAGACTTTTCGCTAAGCTGGAAAAATGTGTTTTCAACGTGACTGAAGTTGAATTCTTGGGATTCATATTATCACCTAGCGGAGTGCGTATGGATTCAAGGAAGGTCGATGCAATTCTCAAATGGCCATCACCATCCTCCGTAAAAGGGGTTCAAAGCATGTTAGGCTTCGCCAACTTTTACCGCAGGTTTATCCCCGAATTCTCTCGAATAGTCCAGCCCATCACCGCCTTGTAAAAGAAAAACAAACGTTTTGAATGGTCTACCGAGGCGGAACAAGCTTTCCAGAATTTGAAGACAAAATTTATCTCTGCACCAATTCTAAAACATCCTCGCCCCGAACTCCCCTACATCGTTGAAACTGATGCTTCGAGCATTGCCATGGGGGCAGTTCTATCACAGAAGGACCCAGTAACCAATCAGTTACATCCCGTGGCATTCTGGTCTCGCAAATTCTCGCCTCCTGAGATCAATTACACTATTACTGATAAGGAACTTCTGGCTATCAAGTCTGCCTTTAAGGCTTGGCGGCATTATCTTCTGGGGGCCCGACACACCGTTACTGTGATTACGGATCACCAAAACCTGCAATATTTGAAAAACGCAAAAGCCCAATCCTCTAGACAACTCCGTTGGGCACTATTCTTTGCTGAGTTTGACTTCATAATTACCTATCGACCTGGTACAAAAAACGGTAAAGCTGATGCCCTTTCTCGGATGGGAGTGGAGGAACACTTGACCAACCCTAAACCTGTACCTATCATTCCCGAACAAAGAATTCTGGGTGTAATAACCACACAATCCATAGAGGAAATTAAGGATAAAACCAGGCAACTTATAACTCGAGCAGAAATACAGAATTGGCATCTGCAGGGAAAGGACTTTGCAGTAAAGGACAACTTATTGTATTTCCAAGAACGATTATACCTGCCCAGCACAGATTTACAGAAAAAGGTGATCTCTTGTTATCACGAGTCTCTAATGGAAGGACATCCCGGTATGGCCAAAACCTCAGAAAAGATCAAGCGCTACTTCTGGTGGCCGTCTTGGAAAAAAGATATCAGAGACTTTATAATGTCCTGTGGAGTATGCACCCAAAACAAGAGTCAAAAGGAAAGACCAGCCGGCCTCTTACGCCCTATTGACATTCCACCTCGCCCGTGGCATACGCTTTCTATGGACTTCATCACCGACCTACCTCCATGCTCCGGATACAATACGATCCTGGTAATCATGGACTTATTCTCCAAGATGGCGCATTTCATTCCACTCAAAGGCTTGCCAACAGCAACAACTCTGGCCCGAGAATTTCTCGAAAACATTGTCCGACTGCACGGTTTTCCTTCAGTGCTAATTTCGGATCGAGGTAGTCAATTTATTTCTTATTTTTGGCGAAGTTGTTGTCGGTCGGCTCAAATTGATGTGAGATTATCGACCAGTCACCACCCTCAAACTGACGGACAAACCGAGAGGACCAATCAAACTCTGGAACAGTATTTACGCTGCATGCTGCAACAAACTGAAAAAACTTGGAAAGATATCCTTTGGATAGCCGAATATGCCTACAACAACTCTGTCCACTCAGGAACTGGGAAAACCCTGTTTTTTCTTTTATACGGCTGTCACCCTCGAACCTCAGAGTTGGATCCACCCCAAGATCTTGAAACACCAGCAGTAGACTACCTGCACTCTACAATCACCCAAGCTTTTAAGGAAGCCGTTTCTCACCTTCAAAGGGCTAAGGAACAATACAAGAAAGGAGCAGATCAACATCGGAAGGACGCCCCCCAATATCAAGTAGGAGATCAAGTCTGGTTATCCACCAAATATCTACCTCTAAAAGGACCACGCACATTCAACCCAAGATACCTTGGTCCCTATTCCATCACTACCATAGTAAACCCAGTAGCGGTCAAGTTGGACTTGCCCCCTCACATGAAGATACATCCGGTCTTCCACGTCTCTCTTTTAAAACCCGTGCAACCTCAAACCCGACTAACTAAATCCCCAAAACCTACCCTAGTTGATGGAGAACTCGAGTTTGAAGTCAAAAGCATCCTGGACTCCAAGATCTCCAAATCTAAGCTATTTTACCTAATTGACTGGAAAGGCTACGCCCTCAAGAAAGATCCTGGGAACCTGCAGAATATGTCCGCGCTCCTCGTCTAATCAAAAGATTTCATCAAACATTTCCTGACAAACCAAAACCCCCGGGGAAGCCCGGTTTGGGAGGGGCCTTGAGGGGGGGTACTGTCATGATCTCTGCTTCCAAAAGGCCAGGACTTACCCAACTCCCTTGGAAGCAGACCCATAACCCAGGTTCCGAGTGCCAGCCAGTCCCAATTGGGACCTTTTGGACCCTGTCCTGGCGCCAGTGGCGCCAGGCTCATAAATATGCCCAGTCCCAGCGCTGCAAGCGCCGGGCTCATAATGCTTGGGTGGACTTACCTGCAGCAGACCATGCTGCTTACTTAACTGCCAGTTGAACCCCTGATCCTCTTCTGTTTGGGACTACTTTTCCTGTTGGGTGGGGCAGGAGCCACTCCCTAGGTTCAGAACACTGGAACTCTTCTGGAAAGCAGGAACTCTTTTCTTACCTAGGCGTGGCTGTAGAAGGAGACACCTAAGCACTACAGGAGGCTATTTAAACCACACCCGATGGATGAATCTTGCTTTGCGTTATTCTGCATCCTCTGCAGCAGAACGCTCATCGTGTCTTCTGCATCTGATCCTGGGCCTAAAGGAAAAAGGCTTACCATCCTGAATCCAGTCTTCAGCAACATCTATAAAGACAAGAAAGAACAGGTTAGCACTACGGTCTTCAGTGACAGCGCATCTCTTACCTGGTCCATCGGCTGTCATCAACGCCTCGCGCAGCATTCCGACATCTGAAAGACAAAAGCTTACCAACTCTTCGCACGCTCCGGAGGCCTTCGGCGCTGCATCCCGCATCTGTAAGACAAAAGAAGGTGCGTTTAAAGACATTGGGTAAAGTTCAATACTCACGTGCCATTACTCCATCCACGCCGAACTCAGTGGGCATTCCGGCATCCTTCAGCAGCTCCGAACTGGTACCTGCAAAATAAAAGGACAGTTAGTGCGCATCGTGAAGCAAGCAACAAGCGCTTACTTACGCGCTTCCAGGCGCTTCTATTCCGCATACGGGTCCATCCTCAACTCACTTCAGCCAGTCAACCGCCATCGCCGGAACCCTGCAAAATAAGAGACAGCATTACAAAAGACTTTTAAAGACATTTGAAATATTCGGAACTCACCGTTCGTGAAGTAAACGACGGACAGCAGTCCTCTGAAGTCAAGAGGCCTGCGCTACCTATCCAGTGAAGAAACTGGTTACAGCACCCTGCCCCGAGGCAGATGGAGAGCCCGGCGTTCACTTACCTAAGGTGAGAGCGTTAACCTTTGGGGTTCTACAGGAGAGGAGAAAAGGAAAGAGATAGGGACACCCCAATAACCCCAGTTCATTAATCCCATATTTTCTATCTGCAGACATCTTACTCTTCGAGTCAGGCATACAGTGCACAGAGGTCCAGCCCAAACAGCCAACCGGGTGGTGCACATCACTTTTGAAGATACGGTAGTCGCCCAGTCAAGACCGGCGCCTCTGCGAGAATCAGGTGAGCGTTACATAAATAAAGATATTGGGAGAGCAGCTAATAGATCAGTTAACCACCAATAATTATCTTGGACTTATCCTTGACACTCGACTACGGTGGGATAACCACCTGTTAGGGCTTAAGATAAAAGTTCACCAGTTAATAGGGGTCCGTCATCGATTGGCTAAATCACACGCAGGTTACACTTTGACCTCTGTAATTCAACTTTATAAATCTAAAATTCGGCCGGTAATGGTTTACGGTGTGGAGATATGGGGTGCAAAGCATATAATGAGTGTTGTTAAAATGAAATCTCATTGTGTAAAGTCCACATGTTGGCTTCTACCCCAATCGAGCATATCTTCCTTGCGTTCCAAATGAATGCCATTAGTAGTAGCATCTCGATCAATAAGGTCAATCTCTATTTTAAGGTGATGCATGCCCCCGTTAACTCCTTGCTAGAGTTAAATGGTCGGCTCTGTCTGTGTGAGGTAACTAGCTGCTGGAATTTGTATATGTACCAGCTTCATAGAGGACTTCAGACATGGTTCACATGCTTGATATGCTTGACATGCTTTGGAACACCTGCTGATGCTTATTTGTCAACTAAAGTCAAGACATGTTTTAGGGTGCAGAGGTCATGCTCAGACAAAATGGTGGCATGTTTTTCGGGTATAGACATTTATTAATTAAGAAAAGGTTGGAAAAAGGCCCCTCGATCCCTAAAGCTAAGCAGGGCTTCCCTGCCTCAAAGAAAACTGGTGAAAATGTCAGAATGTCCAAAAGTAAAAGACCAGTCTCTGTCCTGTCACAAAACACTAATAATTTAAACCAACTGTTCAAGGATGATCGCTTCCCAAAGTAGATGTTCATGGTAGTTCAAACAAACAGAAAAGTTCCCAGTCTCTCGGGCCAAAAGATGATTAAATAAACAATGTTCATAAATGTAAGACTTCAAAGGTGGGGTTGGCTTCCTCTCCCCTAGATTTCTCCTCATCACATTTTCCTTCCTTTTGGGCTTGTGAGCCGATTTATCCTATTAGGCAAATGTCACAGGACAATTCACAGGGACATGTTGCTTGGATTCATAGTTCTTTATCCTACCAACTTTATACAGTCAGTTATCAAATGTAGGTTTCACTTTATCAGTTCCAGGGTCCTTGACCCTCTCAACATCTCACAAGGGTTCGGGTCCCAGACTCGCAATATAGCTTGGTTCACTCTCCTGCCTCATGGCTCATGTGGTGGCCGGGCAGAAATCGTCCCTGGGGGCTGAGGGACGGTTTTTGGCCACTCCAGGGCCAGTTTGAAAAAATATATATTTGAAGAAAAAAAATGTATCCCTTGGTCTCAAACTCTTTTATCTGGCTTTTCAGTTTTACATTCAAACCGTTTAATATCCTCAATTTAGATGTACTAATCCTGTTTGATATCATCGCATAACAATTACAATAAGTACCACATTGTTTCGGACAGATATGACTATTTTTAGATTCAAGAGCTCTCTTCAAATGCACAATTTTAAGAAAAAGTTGTTTTTGCCAGTTTTTCTGACTTTGCGCTTTCTATTCTTGTAAATATTGACATGACCCACTATTGTACTGTGCGTTTATGAAATGCCTATATGTAATGCGTTGGGATGATCTTAAGTGGTACAGGCACACCTTTGGACTGACCTTTCCCCATTCATCTGGTTAGCCTCCTAGCCCTGGCACATATCTACAAGCTGAAAATCTCACTGTTCTAAAAGATCCCACTCCTCAACCACTCTGTCTACATTCACAAAGGTACAGTCCACTTTCTAGCGATCTGAGTCGGGCAGATTTGGGGTATTTAAAAAAAAGGGAAACTCTGCCAAGTGACTCAGAGATAGCAGTGGAAAACGTTCACAGTGCCCCCTGGAGAGGCTGTGCTGTTATATTAGTGATAAACTACCAATTTTAGAGTAACATAAGCATCCATTTCGGGCTATGTAGTTTGCCTTTTGCAAGTTGCAGTAATAGCATGTTTTATTCCTGCCGTTGTCTCTGTTACGATCATCATAAAGAAATTCCATCTCTGTGTCCTCGGTTCCTTGACAAAATCCTTGTGCCTAAAAGCTTCTGTACAGTGTACAAATATTTGACCATAGCACATCAAGTGGCCATTGACTTCATTGTGCCACAATGAATGCTGTGTTGTAATGTGTCTATCTTTCCCATCTCCCTGGCGTCCAGTTCAGGATGTTTGCTTACATGTATCAGGTAACGAGTGCTCAGAGTATGGGATGTCCTTTGAGTGGGCTGCTTTCCCTATTTTGCCAACCTCTGAACCCTGAAAGTAAATGCATGCAGGCTTGACATGCGGCCAACTTTGTACCAGACCAGCAGATGAACTTAACTGGTCTGCCGTTAAATCTCAGTTACCAGCTTAATGGTATCCACTACAGAATAATTGTCATTTTACTATAGCACATATGATAGCTCAGTGGGTTGAGTTCATTGGCAAATACCATTTTATTAAATTTAATCTAATTGACTCAGGTGATGTGATAGGAGGCCTGAAGGGAGTTCCAAGACACATGCGTGGCTGTAGACTCTGTGAGGGAGTTGTTACGGATTCAGTTAAACATCTGATATGAAAATGTGATGCTTTCTGCCAATTAAGAATGTCTATGTTTTTATCTTAAGATTTTTCACCCACTCAATCAGATCTTAATACATTATCGACTGAATTTTACTAAAGGTAATAACATGGGGGTGATTTACCACCACATAGAAAATGTGGAGTAAGATTGGGAGCATTTTGAACACACTAATTTGATGTTTATTAAGATGTTATCTTTCTTTTCTTGTATTCTATGTGTGGATTGTGTGTCCCTGAAGGAATTATTTTTGTCTTGTGATTGTGCATTGCAAGATATAATAAATTAAATAAAAATAATTAGTACCCAGCGAGGGTCAATCAGAATGTAACAAACAATCTGATTGGCCCTCACCCGGTCCATACCCCATGCAGCATCCCCCAAAGCTTTAGCTTCTTTCACGTTCCAAAGCGCTTGCTTTACCCAGGCCTGTAACTATGGGCCCGGGGGAATTACCTGACTCTGTAATGGCCCCGCGGCTCGGGGCTTATTGCTTAAATAATGCACATACACTACCCAAGTACCTCTGAAAGCAGCACAAAGGTCAAATCAAGAGGTTAACCATCACCACAATATATTCATTTGGTTTATACAGTAAGATAGAGTCAAAGAGACTCAGGAACAGTAAGCAGCCTGCTAGAGTCGTAGGAGCTTATTGTTATTTCTAAATGAACTTGAGGAGAAAAAAAGAGGGACAATAGACACATTACAACTAAAATAACTACTTCATTCCAGTAAGAAGAATGTAATTCAGTTCATGAAGAGAAAACTGTCTAGAACGTTTTGCACTAACCATATTTCAGGAAAGGAAGGAATTCCCTTAAGACCTTGATATGATAGGTTATTTATATATAACGCGTGCGGACCCGGGGATCGAACCTGTGCTGCTTAGTGTTGTCTTGCTTCCAAGGCAAGCATGTTGCCATTGAGCTATCCTGCCGAGACTTTAGATAGAGTTCTCAATCTTCTCTTCAAAAACACAAGATACACTTTTCCAAGGGGATGCAGAAGAATCCTCAGGCTCAGAGCAGGGAAACGAGGTAGAGAGAGTTGCCGCGGAGTGTAATAAACATAGAAGAAGGGAATAGGAATGAGTACTAAATAGGCTTCTTCACTTTTTCTCTTAACCTGCATACTTCCTATACGTCATTTGAGGAACAGGATCTGAAAGTTGTTATTATATTATATTACATTTTCCCTTAGATGAATGCTGTGGATCCCAAAATCTATGACAGAGGTCAGCACAACCTTCAGGGGACCCAATGGTGCCAGCAGCGATTCTGTAGAAATAAGTAAACCTTACCTTACAGAGAAGGAGCCTCACAATGAAATCAAGTTAGCCAAGAACCAGCTTTTGGACTGTTTGGGGCCTCTGCAAGGTCTGGCACTCTTACCGCCATGTCTGCCCCTGAAAAAGGGGTTATAGCCATTTGCAACCTGGGGTTTATCCAGGGTGCGATTAGTTTATTTTCTTTCCTGGGAGATAGAGGGGAATAAAAGATGCCCACTGCCATAGGTAAAGGAACTAAGTCTCTTTTCCATTTCTGTGTCAGCAGCCATGGGTGGAAGAAGTGCCAGGCCCGGGGCACAAAGCTCCAGTCCAGTAGGTAAGTGGGGAAGGTTGGAGGGAGAGGGTGGTGAAGCAGTGTGTTTAGTTTTGGGAGGGGAAGAGGTGCTGAGGCAGCAGGGAGAGACTCCCTGTTGGCGCCGCATAATCAAAATGGCATCACCCGGGGAAGGGCCTCGGGTGGCTGGAAAGAGCGAGTGGTATACAGTGTATTCTCACCTGCTCTTTCAGCCACCTGATTGGCTGAGCTCCCTTTCCTTGCAACGAATATTCTGTTTTTCATTCATCAACTGTTTAAGAGTACATTAATGTGCAATCAAATTCTGCACTGAAATGTTTGCAGTTTTTATGTTATATTTGTTTTCTTTTCCTTCTTCCTTATTATTATTGCACAGAATGTCTGTCAGAGATCATAAACTCTAGTAACTGTATACAAACTCTGTGGAAAGGGGATCTCATCTCCAGACTCACCAGCAAATGCTAAATGAGAAAGTGGGGGAACCCCATCACTTGGATTACTTCTGCGGAAGTAAAAGGTTGGTAAAAGTGATATGGAAAGAAGGGACTTACAAATGTTTTAATATGCTCAGAGGTCAACAACTAGTTGTGGCGATAAACAAAATCGATATGACAACAGACAATGTTGATCTATAAGAATTTATCAACTTCAGGGTTTCTGAAATAAAACTCTTTACAGGACCTTTAAGTGTCCTGCATATCAATTCACATATCACTCGTCCCAATGGTAAGATCTTACAGGGAACTAGAGAATTAATAGGGCCATGTAATACATCTCTTCCCAGGGATCCAATGTTCTGCAGGCTTCCGTTTGAGTCTCTGTATACAGCACCCAGCACCCTCCTTATCTTGATTCAAGGATGTTATAGTACCGGGATTTGGGGAAAACTCTAGTGCTGTGAAATACCTCCTCCTCCCAGAGAGCCAGCACCCAAAAGATCCAATAAGCCTGAGGGATATGGTGCTCAGAATTCTTATTTGCTCAGTCTCAGTAAAATAGCTCACAACATGCTTTGTTCTATAGTCTCTGAGGTATAGCACCTTTCGAGCTCTCTATCTGCCAGCAGGGATATGATATAGGTCTCAATTTACTTTCAGCTCTACATCCAGGTATATAATGCCCAGCTAATCCCTCCGCCGGGTTCACTCCTGTCAACACACTGTTCATGCTTAATTTCACCAAGCAGGGTTAATTTCCCTTCACTTCACGATCATCTGCCGGTCATCAGGAAATGAGATCACTACATCTTTAAGATCTTCTTGCTGTTGGACAGACAACTCGGAAGGAATTAAGTCAAAGTTGTCTATGTCCTTTGGGACCAGACAAACTAGTACTTTGACATGGGTGGCTGATGGGTTCCACTTTCATTCTTTTAAGAGGTTTATATGGTATGAGTTGACTTTCTTTTTTTTTTTTTTTTTTTTTACTTGTGTATATTCAGAGAGAGTGATTTTTACAAGGATGCGTTCTATGAGGTGAGGACAGCTTGGAATTTGTGAGGCCTGAGTCCAGGCGTGTCGAGTGCAGTAGCGATCTCAAAGTTTATCTATGGCGCGGTCATCAGTTGCTGGGGGCATGGGCACTGGAGTTCAATGGCCAGAGAGACGTCTAGGTTGCAGCGTTGATTTTGATGAAGGCAGCTTCCATTATTTTGGCCGTGGCAGCCGCCCAGCGGGATTTTTCATCAGATATCAAACGGTACCACCATGTTTGCTCATCGATCAGTACCGAGTCGAGCCATAGGGGAGTCAGAAAAGCTGTACGAACTTGAGTTAAAGCGGGGCAGTTTAGGAGAAGGTGGCGGATGGTCTCAGTAGAGTCCGGAATTTTACACAGTCTGCATGTGGTGACGATCGACAGCCTTCTCATCGCTAAGATTTCTCGAGTGTGGAGCAGGTTTAAGCGCGCTCTTAGAAATGTAGAGCGAAGCTTTTTGTCCAGGAATCTCAGACAGTACGCCATGGGGAGTTTCAATTTATTGTAAGTTGGTGGGAGATGGTTGAGGAACTTGGTTGCGACCGCTTTGTCGATAGTGTTGATCCAGTCTTGCGATTTCAGTTTTTCACTGACTCTTTGCAGGTTCGAGATCAGGTCGTTTAGTGAACATTGCAAGTCCTCCAGTTTGGTTTTTTGGAGGTGTGTCCATTTTTGGACAGCCTTACAGTTCGATGATTCGAGTTCCTGTCCAATGATGTTGGAAATTGGCAAGCCGTCTTTGATGAGAGTCTTCCTGAAGAGGGCAAGTGAGGACCCGCTGACGGTGGCACTTAGTGATAAGAGGCCCAGGTCTCGTCTGATGGCTTCGATTGGAATGGCGGTGGGTAGGCCTAGGAGGGATTTCCAAATGTAGCCCTCCAGTGTCCTCCATAGTTTGGACGGAACAGTGAACATGGCGTCCATGCCGTAGGTCAGGGCCGGAACCATTTTTCCTTTGTAGAAATTAATGGCCGGCACTAGCGAGAATTTGCCATACTTTCTGTCAATCGCTCTTAGTTGGGAAGTTAGTTGTTTGGTTTTAGACCACAGACGTTGTTGCATTTTAAGTTCCTGTGAGGTCCCGTCGATAATCACTCCTAGATATTTGAAGTGCGGGACCACTTCGATGTTGGTTTTACACACTGACCAAGATCGAGTTTTTTTCTGGGAGCGGCCCGATCTGGAAAGGATCATGATTTTCGTTTTTGTCTAATTGATCTGGAGGTTGTTGGTGCTCATGTAGACTGCCAGATTATCCAGCTGCCGGTGGAGGCCGATCGGGGTTTGGTCAAACAAAATCAAGTCGTCAGCGTAGAGAAGACGGGAGAGGGTACTGTTGCCAAACTTCGGCGGGAAGCTTCGGACCTGGGCTTCCGAGTCTTTGTAGTCCCCCAAAAAAGCCACGAAGAGCGCCGGGGCTAGAGGGCAGCCTTGTTTTACTCCTCTGTGAGCTTGGATTTCTTTGGACAGTGCTCCCTGTCTGTTCAGCCGGACGTTGAGTGTAGTATTGGTGTGGAGGGCTATTATTGGCAGTAGGACATCTTTCGGGCAATTCCAATTTTCCAGCTTTCTCCACAGTCTAGACCTCTCGACTTTGTCGAAGGCCTGTGAGAGGTCGATGAAGGCCACGTAGACTGTGGGGGACCCTTGTTTTAGTTTGGCTTTCAAGATGGTAAGTATGAGGATGTTCAGTGCAGTACCACCGTTTTTCTTGAAGCCTAGTTGGAATGGGTCACTGCAAGGGGCCGATTTCGCCCATCGATTGAAATGGTCCAGGAGAAGAGTCGCAAAAAGTTTGCCCATGATGTCCAGTAGGGCGATTGGGCGATAGTTTTCGGGCGCTTCCCTGCTTCCTTGTTTGAAGATTGGGATGATAGTTGCTTTGGACCACGATGATGGATTCTTTCTGGTGGTTCTGCAATGGTCAAACAGAATGCCGATGAAGGTGGCCCATTCAGTGAGATGTTTCTTTAGGTCTATATTCGTCAGGCCGTCTGGGCCCGGGGCTCGTGAGGCTTTTAGTTTTTGAATAGCTGCACTTATGTCTGCTGGGGCTGACAAGTCGATCCAGGGGGCGGCAGTGGTATCGAAAGATGTATTTGTAGCAGAGATCGGACTGGCGAAGAGATCAGTGAAAAAAGTGACCCAGACTTGTTCCGGGACTGAATTGATCATACTTGAGGCTGTGATTCCTTGGGAAGCGTTTATCAGGGACCAGAAGTCTGCTGTTTTCTTTGTCGTTAAGACTCTCATCATTGATTCGGCATCGTGTTGGTATAATGCGGCTCGGCGCGCTCTGATCCATGATTTGTAGATTTTATTTTCATCTTTCCAGCGGTCCCGTGCAGCAATGGTGTTGTCAGCCTTGGCGCGTCTTCTGAGTTGTCTCAGTGCTTTTTTTTTCAATGCTATTTGTTTGTCGTACTGGTGATTATAGGCATTTGGGGTCGCCAGACCAGGTGTCACGTGATACTTGTGCTTGAGAAGCATAGGTAGGTAGTTCGGCCTTGGTGGTGGATCGAGAACCAGTTCCGACTCAATTTCTGAGACGTACTGTTGAGTGATCAGTCTGATGTTGGCCGATGTCAAGCGAAGGCGCGTTTGTTGGGAATTCGTTTTGACCGATGCAGGGTAGCGAGGTGGAATGCAGACGGTAGAGGGCCATGATACAGTTAGCATGTTGTGGTCGCTTGGTAGAGTTTTGACTACGCAAAAATCTTGGATTACTGCACACAGTGCTGGGGAGGCAAAGATGTAATCTAGAGTAGCTGAAGACCGGCCTCTCTCCCAGGTCGGTAGGTGGGACTGCCCTTCCAAAATCCAGGCGGCGTTGTGCAGGTTCCTGGATGTCATAAGGGTCATCCAAGCTTGACCCCTGAGCTCCACTGCTGTAGTGACGGTAGGGTTTAAGGGGATGTTTTGCGGTTGAGTGCATTTCGCGTTGAGGTGCCCGCAGATAAGTAGATAAGGAGTGTTCCATTCAGTAAGAATCTCGTTGATTGCCTCAGCCATAGTTTGACAGAAGAATAGTGTCGATGACCTTTGAGGATTCCAATAAGTAGTAAGCAGAGCGAGCGGTAGTGCTGAGGACTGCTTTGCATGTTGTTTCGGGAATTCAGGCGCAGGGTTCCATTCAATTAAGACCGCCAGCACCTCGTAGGATCTTGTCGTTGTTTTGATGAGTTTTAGGTTTTGGTCTGACCGAATTCCAATCAGAAGGCCTGCTGAGGGGCGGCCTAGGAGACCTTTGACAGCTGGCGAGATCACGATGTCGTATCCGTCCATTGACGGTTTTTCCTGGAGCCATGTTTCCTGGAGACAAAATATGTCAAATTGGCCCAGGTCAACGGTATTGTGATCAGTTAGATGGGAGTGTCCTCTAGTGTTCCAAGAGGCCAACGATAAGGACTTTTGATGAAATTTAGTGTCGGCTTCTTTTGATAGTTGCTATCTAAGGTGCTTTGAGGATAAGGCACCCTTCATCCATTCCCATGGGCCGGATGGAGTTGTCGAGTTTGTGCTGGCAATCGGCGGGGATGATTTGAATTGCACCCGGGATCTGTAGTTGAGCGGGTCTCTTCGCGGGGACTGATCTCTCCAGCTTTGCTTTCTTTGGTCCGGACGGGATCTATGGATTTGGGAATGGGGCGGGCGGTTCTTAGCTAGTTCTTGTCTGCCATTGCTAAAATGGTGGATTTTCTGTGGTGATCGATTCAGATCGGAATATTCACGTGCTGGGCGTGGTGGGCGGGCAAGAGAGTCTGGGCGCATTTTCGGAGACCTGGATAGAGCTGTTAAGTAAGATTTCAGTTCATTTCTTCGATCAGCATGTCGTTGAGATGGGCTGTGGTCGCTGATTCTTCCTTTTTTAGGGTATCTTTCCCTGATGGGGTTCTTGGGATCCAGAGTTGATAGTTCAGAAAGCAACAAGCCTTGTGCTTTTAAATCTTCACCGGCTTGGCGGCATATGTCTTGTATTGCGGAGGAGTAAATGTGAAGGTAGGCTTTAGCCTTGTTATCTCTGTGGTAAGGCTCGATCCACTTAAAATCTGCCGAATTTAGGTTCTTTAGGGAGGGTAGAGATGATGTTATCTTTAGCACAGTTCTTCTGTTGAAGATGACATATTTGTCTTTGCTGGAAATTTGCTCTATTTTGAAAAGACGGGTGGGGTTGTCCCTCGTGTGGTCAGCGTGTTTTACTGTTTGGTGTCGGATTGAGCGTGCCCCTGGCTTAGGAGATCTCGTTGATCTGGTTCTTGGTCTTGATCTCCTTTGTAAGGCAGGCGCAGGTCTTGGAGGGTCGTTATTGCGAAGGCCCTGGGTCGCTTGTGAGGACTCAGGGCCATCGATGACTGGAGTGGAGGGTCTGCTGTATGCTTGAAGTTGGAGGTAGAAGGAGATGTTGATGGGGGATTGCCTTTAAAGGGACCTTTCTCAGGTGCTGCTTGAGCATTGTGAGGCGACGCCGACAGTATGAGACTTGAGTTTAGGCAATCTGCTGTTAAGACCAGGGACTTGGTCAGGTCCGTCATGGAGCCCGCTCGAATGGGACCCTGGGCTGCAGTTCCGAGAGCGGTGTGATGGTTGGGCGTCAGTACTTCAGATTCAAGCTTGCGTTGGGTTGGTTGGCGAGCTGGAGCGGGTGGTTGGTCAATCGTGGCTAGTTTTAGAACTTTCTTGCATGTGGTCATGTTTGTACTTGGCGATGGTTGTAGCTTATTTGCGAATATTGTGGCAAATTCGTTAGGGTTTTTTGAGCTGGGAGGTCTGAGTTGATTTGTGCAATGGTGTATCTGCTGAAGAACCTTTTTTCGAACAAGAGGGAGCCGCGGCCGTGGGCGACAAAAAGACTGCCTCCTGTCTTGTTGTGTGTGGAAGGTCATACTTCAGGTCAATGGCTGTTATATATCCTTCTAAGAAGGTAAGCTTTGAGTGTATGTTCGCTAAAATGGCCGTGTTGTCCTTAGAAACGTCACTTAGCGTTTCATACAGTTTGCAGAATGGGGCCATAGCGATGGTTATGGCTGACATGATTGTGGTCAGGTCCTTTCTGTTGTTAGGGGACTCTTTGTGGGGTGGTGAGGGGAAGTCCCATCTTCTTCCAGTCTTCAGTGGCGTGTCTCTTGTTCCTAGAGAGGAAGGGTTCGCCAATGAGTGCCTGCGCGTGGGGTTGGAGCCTCCAATGTCAAGCGAGGTAGAAGGCCTTGATGCTGCTGGTCTCGTTTGGAAGTTGGGATCGTCCCAACATGAGGACTGGGATGCGGGGACTTGCTGGTTAGCTGCGAACATGGCAGGAGTTAAGTGGGTCTTTACCCGCGGATGGGGGGGCAATTCTCTTTGTGGCCCCGCTATTGGTTGCAGTAGGTCGAGAATGTCCGAAAGGCCCTGATGTGGCAGTCGAGTGGTGTTGATTGGATCAGCATTTGCGGATAGCACCCGCTCAGGGGTAGGTGGTGGTGGGGACTTCGCCTGCGGATCTGAAGGTGAAGTTGGAATGTTATTAGGCGGGCGACCAGAGCCCAGTGTGGGCGGGGCTGGCGTGTCCGGTGAGGATCCGAGGAGGGGAGTGATCAGTGGCGGAGCTTGCCCGACTGAGGGTAGTTGAGGCCCGATAGCACCCGTAGTTTTTCTGGATTTAGGCGCTGGAGGGGTCTCGTCAAAAGCTTCCAGGATTTCCGCGTCTGACAGTTCGGAGTCATTGGATAATTTTCTTTTGCCTTGTGTCTTGAAAAAGTTCATCAATGCATTTGACAAAAGCGGGGTGGAGAGGGCAAGTTTTGCATAGCCCTTTTTCCTTTGGGCTTGTTGTGAAGCGACCTTTTTAATCTGACTGTTAGCTTTTTGAAGGCTAGTCGCTGGGTTTTGCTGTTTTTTTGTAGAGACAGCCACTTTGGTGTTTGTGGCTACTGCAGCCATGGGCTTAAGTGCCAATTTGCCTTTGTTCCTGTATGTTGGTCTTTTTTGTTTTGGTTAGTAGAAAGTTTGCAGCTGAGATTATCCAATGTAGCAGGGGAGTTGTCGGAATCTGAATCACGACTCTCCTCGTGCAGGGGATTCGTAGGCGAGGGTTGGTTATGGGTATCTGAGGGCGTGACAGCACAAGCCCTGTTATCCAGGGTTCCAACTAAGTCTGAGGGGGGCGTTGTGGCCTCTGCCATCAAAGGCGACGCGGGCAAGCTGGGTGTCGGGTAGAATGTGGCCTCTTCAGTGGCACTGGGTGTAGATAGGTTCCGTGAGTGAGCTGCGCCGACCGGGCCGGGTCTGCCCATTTGGTCCTCCTGAGCCAGGTGGATCTGGGCCGTGGTGGTCTGGAGGGTCGGGCTCTTCTGCCGGTTGCGGTGTTGATCCAGGTCGAGTAGATTGGTGTTCGGCTGGGCGGAGCTCAAGGCCTCTGGAGAAAGCGGGGCCGGTGCGAATCCGCCTGTTCCTACTTGGATGCTGGGCGCATCAGAGGTGGTCACCGGCTTTAGGGTGATAGCCGGGGACGGAGAAAGATAAACTTCGTGCGCGGCTGCCGTCACCGGTGTGGCCACCCTCGGAGCCCCTGGCAGGGGCCCTCTGGCTCCCGCACAGCATGGGTCACTCTCCGAAGCGGTGAGGGGGCGGCCATCACCGGATGATGCTGCCGGACCTTGTCGTTGGCCTGGGAGAAGACCGTGACATATGACTGAGGAGACCTTGTGGTTGAGAGATGCGGGCTGACTCGAGGCAAGTGGGGTCCTTTTCGTGTGGCTCCTTAGTAGACGTTGATCTGGATCTTCCTCCATCTCAGGTGTAGGATGGAGGATGGAAAGGGGACAGGGGAGGAAGAGGGAGGAAGGAAGGGAGGGCGAAGGACCGGGAGGGAAGGGTGGAAGCGGGTAGGGCGGGTGGGGCGGAACAGGATGGGGAGACAGAGGTAGAGGAACAGAAGGTAAGGTATCGTTGCCGCCAGGTAACAGGGATCAGTCGGTTAGGGACGACCAAGGAGGGCTAAAAGTTCACTTTTGGACCCCGACTTGTTTCAGTTCTCAGTTCAGTTCAGAAAGGGAATACAGAGAGGCAGAAAAGCGGAAATGCAGGTCGAAGAGGGGTGCCGCTGGGCAGTAAGGGCAATGAACGCCTACCTCTGTATCCTTGCAGTTCTCTTGGTGCGGCGGTCAGCCAGTCAGCCCCCAGTCAGCCCCCAG
The DNA here is from genome assembly GCF_040938575.1 of Ambystoma mexicanum. Lineage (NCBI taxonomy): Eukaryota > Metazoa > Chordata > Amphibia > Caudata > Ambystomatidae > Ambystoma > Ambystoma mexicanum. The sequence goes on from NC_090931.1 coordinate 84,288,121, forward strand.
CTCCCGGAGCGGACTGGAGCAGACTGGAACTCTGCCCGGAACTCCGCGCGCGCTCCACGCGGAAGTAGGGTTTTTATGGAGGTTAGGCTTGTTTTTCGTAAAAGTCCAAGTCGAAGTAGAAGAAACAGCAAACACGTCCTCCCGCGATGCGAGCTGGAGCAGACTAGAACTCTGCCCGGAACTCCGCGCGCGCTCCGCACGGAAGTAGGGTTTTTATGGAGGTTGGGCTTGTTTTTCGTAAAAGTCCAAGTCGAAGCAGAACAAACAGCAAACACGTCCTCCCGCGATGCGAGCTGGAGCAGACTGGAACTCTGTTTTCTGTCTAGTTGGGCTATTTTAGACATACGGGTTCCCGTCCGTTCTTTTATCTCATAAGCTCTGTGCCACTTTGAGACAAGTTTATTTTCTGAGATGAACAAGAGGACCAGTACTTTCTGTCCTATGGAACATGATCTTAAATCTATTTTGTTATCATATGTAGCCTTTTGTTGACTCTGAGCCTTCCCCATATGAGTACAAACCAAGTCTCTGACCATTTTCATGTTTTTTCGCTTTCGATTGGCGGTTTGTGAGATTGGAATGGGGCCTCCTCTCGTTCTTCCCAAGTTTCTCAGAGCATGTCTAAGACATCTGGGGGTCTGCTTCCATAGAGTAATTCAAAGGGAGAGAAACCAGTGGAAGCTTGGGGCCTTTTCCTTAAGGCAAATAATGCCTATGGGATCATCTGATCTCAGTCCTTCCCACCCTTGTCTACTAACTTCTGTAAAAATTAGTTTCAGCATCTTATTGAATCTTTCTACCAGACCATCAGTTTGTGCGTGGTATACAGAAGCTCGCAAAGTAGTGATGTGGAGTAACTCTTTGACTTCAGCCATAAACGTACTCATAAAATGTTAACCTTTGTCTGTTAGCATTTCTTTGGGAAAGCCAACCCTGGAGAAATACGGTAGAAGGTGCTTAAGGATCTGCTGAGTGGTGTTATTTTGCATTAGCAATGCCTCAGGATATCAGGTTGCATAGTCTACGATCACTAGGACATATTTATTGCCTAATTTGGATATCTCTAGAGGACCTATTATGCCAATGACAATTCTAGAAAAGGGGACTTATGTGATGGGTAACGGGTTCAGAGGGGCAGGTAATGGTATGTGTGTTCTGGTCTTTTGGCATATTTCACTTGTCTGGATGAAAGTTTTTATATCGTCATGGATACCCGGCCAATAAACATTCCCACTAATATGCGCCTGTGTTTTAAATTGTCCTAAATGCCCTCCAGTAAGATAGGAATGTGCATTCTCTAGCACAACCTTTTGATGACTGTTGGGTATTGCTAAATGGGTTTTTACCAAACTTTTGTTGGAGGTTTCTCTCCTGTAAAGTCACCCTTGTGTTAAGAAGAAAAAGTGTCTGTCATTCTCTCCTCCTTCCCATCTCACGGAATTGCTTGTAAAAAAGCTTCATTGAGGGCTGAATCATTTCGCTGGGCAAAGACCAGGTTGGGATAGATGGTAGGTTTGTCTCCCTTCCTTTTTCGATGTCCAGAGATTTGACAACTTCCCCAAAGCCTAAGTTACCTCACTCTGTTTTATCTGGTTCACTTTCTTTAAATTGAGGGAACAGAGCTCTTTCCAAAATTCCCTGAGCAATCTGATCTCCTCGACGTACCTCAAAAGGGACTTCCCCATGATTCTGTAAGAGAAACTTCACGTCTCCACGGAAGTCGGGATCAATAATGCCTGCCAAGACATCTTTCCTGAACTTCCATGTTAAGCCAGGTTTTGGGGCTAATCGGATGTAGCACCCCAGAGGGGGAATCAAAACGAAATCTGTAGGAATCATTCCTCTTTTCCCAGGGGGAACAATACCTTCCATACTGGTACAGTTAACAAACCCTATTGATTTTTTGGTGGCGATGGAAGGGTTAGAGGCTCTCTGACTAAGTTTTTGTTTCAATTGAGTCACATTCCAATCATGGCACCATTTGTGGGGAACTCAAGGTGGCAACAGTAAAGACAGACACAAGTGATCACAGCTCAAGGGTGTTTATTAATTGTAAATGCAGGGCGGAAAACACCTACCTAAACCGAATCTAAGATGGGAGCAAGCATCGACCATCAAATGAAAAATAAGGCAGTTCTTGTGGCGTTTTGTCAAAGTAAAAAGGCCTATACTAAGAAAAACCTATTGCCAAATCCTTACAACTAATTATAGAAGGATTGTGCGATAGGGGTTTCAATAAAGAAAGAAGTGTTCACAAATAATAAGTCAGGATGTAATTGCCAGCGGTCACCCTTCCCCACATTTTGAGCACGGGACAAGGTGGGTCTCCTGAGCTTTCCCAATACAAGCCGACAGTCCCGTTCCAGTTATCAGGTTCTGCAATGGTTAAGTCTCTTGATATTTTCAACAAACAAACACAAAGTTTCTCTTCCACTTATGTCTTTGGGTGATGGCTTCACCCCTGGATCCCGCTCTTCCAGGCATAGACCCCTCGCAAGTCTTATTCCTAAAAAGAAAACGGACAGTTATTTTCTTAGTGAACATTATGTGATTACTTCCCTCCCCGGAATCTCCCTCGGTCGGGCTCAGACCCCAAACGACAAGGGAGACACTTCCCTTCCCCTTGTCTTGCGATAATTCTAACTTTCACAAATCTTAATGTCTTTTCAAACGATTCACTGTGGGCATCCCTCCGCCGGGTTCACTCCTGTCAACACACTGTTCATGCTTAATTTCACTATGCAGGATTAATTTCCCTTTGCTTGATGATCATCTATCAGTCAAAGACTTTTGTCTGTACAGAGGATTTTACAAGACCCCTATATTACTACTTTGACCCATCTTCTCGCTTTTCTCCCAAGGCCTTCTGGTAACTGTAGTTCCCCAGCAGGGTGGTCACCTTGAGCGTACACCCACGTGGTGCTTGATTCTGCTATGCTGACTTTCCCTGCTCTCATATCAACAGTTCTTTGTTTTCAAAGTTCAATTAGCCTCTTGCTATCTTCATTCAACACAGTTTGGTTTCTTTATCGGCTCTCCCCTCTACTCACTGATTGTGATGAACTGCTTTGCTTTCTTGTCTGTAGAGTCAAGGCCGTTACAATTGGGCCATATGTCTCTCCCTGGGTTGGCTGTCAGCGAAGGAGGCAACGTTGAAGCTGCTCGCTTTGGTGTAAATGAAAGTGTTCATATACACCCGTGCGCATTGGTTTAAATAAAAGTGTTCCTATACACCCGTGCGTTGTATATGAACACTTTCATTTATACCAAAGCGAGCAGCTTCAACATCCTGCAATGTTGAAGCTGCTCACTTTGGTGTATCGGCAGCATTTTTGTTAAATAACGATTCCCTGACATCTTTGTCTTACAGGATTTTACTTCTCCTAAGGTGGACCATATTAGCATCCATGAATGAAGACAGGGAACTGACCTCATTGGACATCCTGACCCTTTTCAACTGGCTCTCCCTTGTTTACAAGCTATTTTCTTCAATTTCATCTCTCTCATTTCCGGACTTTCTTGAGGATATCTGCGAAGATAGCCCACCTGTGCAATCTTGCTTCACTGTGTATCTCTTAAAAGGCAGATGGTTTCAAAATAAAAAAAACACCTCATAACTCTGATGTTTGAGCCCTTGTTTATTGTAAATCAAAAGAGACCATCATGGGGTTCTACCAGTTTATCAGTATGTGAATGCCTTGAAGGCCCACTTGAGCGCTTACCACTCTAATTCAATAATACGATAGCTTTGTACCCACGGAAAGACTTCATGTAAAGCGTTGGGCGATCTTGCCCTGTCTTGTTGAGTAGGAACAACCAAGACCAATTGAATATCCATTTGCTGCTATCCAAAAGCACAGCATTTAATGGCATTCTAATGCACCCCACCATCTACTCTCACATATTCTTCCATTCCCCATTGGTTAGGTTACGCTTATCTTCCATATCTAGGACGGCCAAAGGAGCCGGTCATCAGGTTCGCAGCCCCTGGATTTATTTATATTTACCCTTTTTAGCTCTGGCGATTGTTGTCCTTTCCCTAGGTTGTATAGCCAATATCATCAGAAAATGTGAGAATGACACTCAGCAAAATGTATTTATAGCTTAACAATAGTTTTAGAAGGACAGAAACAGGCCTCCACAGGAAATGCCATTTTGCTGCACGCAGCAAAAGCACATCAGCAAATGCTTTTGTCGTGGGGGAGGGTGTGTGGTGGGGTGTTTACCTCCAAACAAAAGCCGGCAGAATTGAAGCGGTTCAGATTTGAAATTTTATGAAGAGGTAAAACATACAGTATTTCTGAAAAGCGCCTTTTCCATGCCTACTGCCTAACTCCTAATGGGCCCTTTATGTTCGGAGTTTGCTGCTAGTGTCTTCGGTCCTCTGAGCAGGCGGATCATGTGCGTGTTGCAGATCACGGTTGCGGAGCAATGATTCGGACTGTAAATTAAAGAAGTTCAAAATACAGTGTGCAAAGTATTCATTGTACCAAAATAAAGCATCAAAACCAGGTTTGTAAATATGCAATGAATTGGCTTGGAGTGTGTGAGGGAGGGAGTGGTGAGTGGCAGGTAGAGCCAAATAGTAGGTACTTTGTCTCCCCCGTTAATGCTGCACCCACTGTGCTTCTTTTAGTGAGAATTTGAGCTCATAGCATAGGTCAGTATTCTACATAATTTGAAAATTAAGATTTGCATTACGTTCAATGTAGTTTTGGAATAACAATCTGATTTTTGTACATTTCTTTTTGGTTGATATTGATGTCATCTTCCTTTTGCAATGAGATATTATGGTGTTGGAGGACATTTGAACAGAAGGCTGAAACTGAAAATAATCCTCCCCAGTGACAAGGCAAAAATTATTCTTGTTTATGTTCTTACCAAGGCTTTCAAGTCTGATCAGAGGGGTTGGCAATGTTCACAGCTCATCATCACAGAAAGGCTAAAAGAGAAATGTCGGCCCTCTAGGCTACAGGTGCAAACATCAGCTGAGGCCTGGCAGGCGGCAGAGGCATGCGCTGCTTCAGTTACTGCTAAATAGATGCTCCCTCCACTAAACCCTTTGCCAGAAGCAGAGTGTACACGTCAGCCCTGCTGCATCAGTGTCTTCATCTGCAGCAAATGCTCTCCAGTAGCACACGCATTTTCAGGGGGTCACAAATGCCCCTGTATGGCATCTGCAGAGACAGCAAAGTCACTACACCAAGGAGTCTGCATTTAAAACTTGCAGTTCGGTTCCGAAACCACATAATTATGATGAAATATCATCCTGGTAGAAGTTCAATGCATAAACATAAACCATATGCGAGTTATGGGGTATGGTGGCTCATAGGTTCAGATAATTATTAAAGTCCCACTTGAATTGTATCATACACATGTCAACACTGCGAGCTCAGACCAGCCATGGACAGGCTGTGTGTATTCTCCCTAGACCGGCTGTCCCTGCTGCAACCAGCAGAACAATAGCCAGTGGGAGCTGCCTCTCTTTGATTCTTTGTGAGGTCAGTTAACACCTCTCTCCAGCCCAGTTAGTTGTCAGCATCAGCAGCATGGTAAGCAGGCATCAGAAAGCACCCTAAACAAAAGGACTAGCCTCAAACCAGGCTGTTAAATACCAAAAGGCCTTTGATGGTATGGGCTTGGGAAGGGAGCTGGGTTAGTGAATCCAGAGTGAGCTCAGCATGGTTGTGGAAGAATTCCACCATCTGGCTTTTCACTGTGTCTCTCACTCCTGTCTCCTACACTTCATTTCCCATGAAGATCGTTGGGTATGATGCAACAAGGCAAGGAACAATTGTCACAAGAACAGGGATCAGAACCCTTAAAGTGGGCTTGCTTTCCCCCAATACCATGAGACCTTTTTCCTATAAAGAGGGGGTCACACAACCCTTCTTTTATTCGCTTTCGGACAATGCAAGATGTAAGGAACAATTCATGTGGACATTTTTTGGGCAAGTTGATTGTTCCAAAGCCCTCAGCCAATGAGGTGAAGAAGGGGTGCTCCAAAGCAGAGGGAAGTTCTGATCTCCACCCACTCCAAGTGCACATGGTGTGACTCTTGCTCAGGACCAAGGCCTCCGCTGGGAGAACAGATTGTAAGGAATCACCTTGCCCTAGGCCCCCATGCAGTAGGGTCTCTCAGCAACCCTGGGGCCAGAACAGCCAGGATCACTATTGTGACCACATCAAAGTGATTAGACTCCATTCAAGCCATGGTCACTTCATTCAAACCAGAAGGATCCACCGGTTCTGCCTTTGACGCATACTTGAACTTCGAACCACGTTGCTCGCATCATCAAACTGGCTCAATGCCATATCACCCCAGCAGACCCCGTCACCTGTCTGGCTCGAGCACCAGCACACCATGCAGAAGACTTAGAACCACCACATTGGACCAAGCATCAAACCGCTAGGGCTTCAATTCTGAGCTCAACTCGAACTGCTGGACCATTGCGCCACTCGTCGACACGAACCAGAAGTACTCATCATTTCGAACCACGCTCGATCTTTTAACTGCTTTTGGTGATCTATTTGATTTACATCACTTGACAAAGCCTACAAATACATGGAGCACCAGCTTAAATCTGAGCAAACGCTGGCTCACCACTTGGGCATAACGTGACCAGGTCTCTTAGAACTCGGTTCAACTGGCAAGCACAACCATCTGAAGCCTGGTTTGACACTATCAAACCACCTTACTTTGAAGTGACTCTGTCTCCCTGGTCCACCCTTTGGGCCATTAAAGACTGGCTAAATCCCTATTGCAAATTATTCCTATAAGACATATCCTTTTGAAGTCATTGTTGTTTTTCCTCCTGCCAAAGTGTTCATGGTGCTTATGTGTTTCTTTTCTGCATTGTCTGTCTTCTTTTACACATTGACTTGTGCAATTAAAGTATATATTTTGTAAACCTGTGTGGGACATTCTTTTGTTTTGGAACTTTTGCACTATTACTGTTTGGGTTTGGTAGTAGCTCACATTTACACTCCCTCTGAGAGTATAGCCTTCACTACCATGTTACCACAAATGTCAAAAGAGGTATATCTCTTAGCTGTGCCTGTTTTACCTTAGATGATTATAATTGGTTATTGTTAGGCAGAATCCTGTGCAGTGCCCTTAGGGACCACTACACACAATTAAGACTACAAGTGGCAATACAAGTTCACCTTTGGTACAAGCCTGTACTACACTGTTAAAGTGGTAGCAGTAACAGAGCAGCCAGACTTATCTCAAGAGCAAATGAGCAGTAGTAGAGATTACACAAAGGGACCACAATTATTGTGACTCAAGCAAACACTGACTCAAGGTTTTTGGTTAAAAAGTAAAAGTACATTTATTTTTGACCATCTGTTTGCAAAACACTTCACCTCTATTAAAATTAAAACCACACGTAAAATACACTACACACAAGCAATTCACTTTGGATGAAACAACTCAAGGTAAGTACTTTATGATTTTCTGGACTGGTGTTGTGAAACAAAAGACGTTACCGGGAATACATATGCGATCACTTTTTGACAGTAATGACAGTTTGGTCTTACTAAAGATACGCGTACCCGCGGGAAGAAATGGTACCGGGGTAAAACCACACTTAGCACCTGAGTTACCAAAAGAGAGTTGGGGGCAAAAATCATCAGCAATACATTTGTCAAGGCAGAGAGAATCAGAGAACAATTCCTAACCCAAAGATAAAAGTCAATAGGCCTGCGCCAGTGTTAGGTGGAACAGGGATCCTGTTGTCGAGGATCACACAGTCAGATAGTTCAAGATTCAATGATGCCAGGAGTACTTGGCTATTGTCAACAGAGGAAGAAAAAGTTATAAGAAGGAGAAAAGACAAGGACGATCCTTGGATGAGGAGAAAAGGGGTTCACCCTAGTTCCTCGAAGTCGAACACAGTACCTTATTCTCGGATGAATCTGGTGCCACGGCAGTTGTTCCTGGTGGTTTCCTGCAGACTCACAGTTCCTGGCCCTTCAGTCGTGGGGACAAGAAGGAGGATGTCTGGAGTGAGCTGCACTACCCAGGGATGAGGCCAGCAGCAGCGACGGTGAATAAAAGGACGCGCTCCTTTAAAACAGGAGAGGGTCTTCAGATGGCTATCCGGACCACTACAATGGTGTGCAGCGATTTCGACCGCAAAGAGGATCCTCTGGCTGTGGAAGATGAGCTGGTTGACCCCACCAGGCTCAAGGGAAGAAGACTCCGGACTGGATCTTCTCTGGTCGTCGAAGGGTAGATAGCTCAGGACTGCAGCAGGGCTTCACCAGACTTGGTAGTTGCAGCAGCAGCCATCTTCTTCTCTGCTTCTCTTCGGTTCCTTGTAGTTCCAGTGGCGACTCTGACTTCTAGCCCAAGAGTCCTCCCTTTTATGTGAAAATGCCCCATTCACACAGCCTGGCTGTCAATCACGCAGCAGGGGGGTTGTCCGGCCCGGACAACCGCCCCAGCCAATCATGGCAAAGTGCAACTTGGGTTTTTATATGATACCCTGTGCAGGGGGTGACTACACCCCTCCCTCACATTCAGCCCACCTAGACACACAGGCGTCAAGAGGAGGGCTTCTCTGCAGAAGCCTGCCAAAAGACAGTGAACAAAGAAGGCAAACCTGGTTTGCCGTGCAAAGTAAAACACAAGAAGGACTTTAACAAAATGAAATGGCGAATAAACCCGGCCGGAGCCAAAAGAAAGAGTATTTGGTCAAGCAGGTTTATGTTCGAGGCTAATATAATATCCTGGAACAATACCACGTTTATATAGTATAATCGCGGTAGAAAAGATAGGGTAGATACCACTGCCACCAGCCAAGTCTAAATGTTAAAAGAGCAAAACAAAGCTCCGAGAGGCACAGACGAAAAGGGATAGGAATTAACCCTTTCCAATACTCCATGTAAAATGGGGTGTACTGGCTCTGTAGTTTTAAATGTGACTTTGTAAAGTTAATGGCAACTTTACCTATTCCTGGGGGACGGTAGTCTGCCCCAGAAAAATTGAGTCAGAGGGGAGTCTTAAAGACAACCCTGTGTTACTGCACTGAAGGTGCTGTGTAACACACAAAAAACGGGGGCTCATGGAGGGGTGTGCTCCAGAGCCCAAAAACACACAAGCAGTAGGAATACACATAGCAAAACACTGGTAAGAGTGGGCAAAAGGCTCACACTCTTACCAAGTGGAAGCTGCTGGGGGACTCACTAGGTGAGGGAAATTAGCCATAGAATGAGAATTCTCCCTAAAGGTTATTTATCACGCACTTAATACCAAAGAGGTTTTTAAGACTGGACCCAGGATTCAAACTTGTGTTGTTCTGCGTCGTTTTGCTTCCAAGAGGAGTGTGTTGCTAATGAGCAATACTACCCGATTGGGATCACTGTTGGTTTGTAGAAGTGTGGGGATTGAAGGCAGTTTAGCCACTACTTTCCTTGTACCCATGCAGAGCAGACACCATTTTGTCTCAGATGTGCTATGCCACGTGGCATCAATGCATTCAAATCCCATGCTGTTGTATTCTATGTAGTGATGTTACATTATGCTATTCTGTGTCATTCTATGTGATTCTATACTTTGCCATCACATGCTATCTTATGTTGTTCTATGTTATGCCATTTTATATGTTGGTTTCCCATCCCATGCCATTTTCTATTGTGTTTTACTTTGCTATTTAGTTTTTAATCGATCTTAACAGCCGTAAATTGATGGCTCCCTTGCACTAACCGAGTTGGCATAACTACCACGCAAAGATAGGAATGTAGGACTAAACCAAAATGCCTTGGCTTTCCTCAAAGAAAGACAATCCTCCAAAGATGGGGGGAATTGCACCACTGCTTCCTGCTTGAAGAGAGAAATGTCTACTGAGAACTTTCTACAGAGGTCAGAAAGACCATGATCAACAGGAGGCAGCGTAATCATGCAATTCCTCTCTAGGTCATCTCTCTATTGCATGTGGTACTCTCGCAATAAACAGATTGCATTCCACGTCAGTCACTCACAACATTCCAAGCATACTAAGCAGGGTGCAGGTAAAGCTAAATCACAACAATAGGGTTTTCTTTGGGCACTGTTTTGCTCTGAGTCATGTAAATTAGCTCTTAAATGTATTTCTTTCCTGTTGTCCTGTCACTAGTTACTTATTTTTGTGTGCGCTCTTAAGCCCCGGGGTCAATGGTGCGCGTTACAAATGGGATAAAGTAAAGAGTAAAGTAAAGCAAATGCATCTTGTGTTCTCTTCTCGGCCAAAGACATCAGACTCTGTTAGCAGGCTTTTGCTCCATTTTGTGGGATACATGCCCACCATGACCAAACCATAACGCCACACACCTGCGAGATAGCAGAATACTCTGGCGTTTACTTTTAACCTTGCTTCTTTTCTGGCGGGTCCTGAGAAGCGGGACCCCTCCATTTGGTACCTGCTGATACCAGCCCTTCACTCTCTGATATATCTATATGTCTCATAAACCCTTGGCAGCCACGTTATTTAACTCAAGGCACTCAGACTTATGGGGAAAGATACTCCTTCATCATGCCGCCTCTCACTGTTCAGTGCCTGTTAGTTTGGCCAGGGTCCCTTTACCTCAGAATCCTGCGCCAGAATCCAACAGGTCCTTTGGGTGAGTCCTGCCCAGAGGGAAAGGTGAGGCAGGAACGGAAGTGAGCTTGGACAAACCTTCCTATCAGAAGGCTTTTTTGACAATGTTCGCCATGTTGGTTGTCGTGCATAGTTATTGTGGCCAGAAGGGCACCTATTAGGTTTCAATTGTATTAACTGTCTGGGCTGCAATCTGGATGTGAGGGGAAACTAAATGTTCATTAATGCAGGCTGCAGCCTGTCAGCTTCTGTGGCCCACAACCACAACTTAAGTACCTGCTGACTTTGCACAAATGACCCCTTCCAGCCCATCCTACAGAACTGTGTATGGGGATGCAATTTTTCTACCAGCATCAGGGGACAGTGAAAAATCCACACGGAGAATGACACCCCTGAGGGTTGTGAGAAACTTGAAGGTGTCTCACCCGCTAGTCCCCTGGGATCTGTCATCCAGGTGGCCAGGACACAGCCATGGCTATTGAATCCAGTTCCTGGGGGTCGAACAGTGGAGGAGGATTCCACTTCAGGGAGTGGAAGTGGTACACCGAAGGGTGAGGCTCGATATCCCCTTCTTTATGACACCTTTTTCCCATCCTGCCCACTTGGATGCTTGGAAACGCTACCCCTCCCTTTTCCAACACAAGCAGTTTCTCACAGCTTGAACGACAACGGACTAATAACTGAGCCGTTTACATGACATGTCCCAACACAAGAGCCAGGCAGAGTCAGGCAATTGGTGACAACTACACACACCTGACTACCCTTTCCCTTCCCCATTGGGATAAAAGGCAGATCACAAGAGCACATTCCGAGCAAGGCCAAACGCATGTGGAAGCAGCCATTCCAGGAAGGCAGTTCAAATGGAGAAGAAAGGCAGCGAGACCTGAAAGGACGTCAAGGAGGCAGTTGCCCTTGCCCTTTTCAACCTAGACCTGCAAAACCTCTGATGAAACCGGGAATCGCAGCTGGCCCATGGTGTGACGGATGTCAGTGGTACATGGCACCCTCCCGCACTGATAGCCAGGGCAACGAGATGAGGTTGCCATTGTGGTACTGTCTATAGTCAACCGAACTGTGTTATGCTCAAGCATGCAGTAGGAACAATAAGAAGATAAATAGACAAGAAGTATTTTGTGAACACATTGGTACCAGAGATAGAGTGGTCCGGTGCCACGGGGGTTCCCATTCGAAGGTCTCTGGCTGGTACCCCGCTTATGAACAAAGAGACTGTATTGAATATTGGGAAGAAAGAAAACTACAAGTACCAAGAGGCCATAGGGAAGGCCGGTATAGAGTATTAAGGTGGTCATACAGGGGTGGAGCCAAATCTCTTGTACAATCGAAAGTCCTTAACTCATTGCCGACGTTTTGACATTGTGATACAGGTGTTTGCCCCCGGCTGAGGGAAACACTGTGCGAACTGTGAATGTGTGAAAACCGCACGTGCCGTAAGCAAACAGACTGACCCAGCAAGACGAAATCGCCTTCAGAGGTTTCTGTTTGGATTGGCAAGTGCTCTGGTGGTTCTGAGCCTGCCTGAGGGGCACTGGCTGCTGAGAGCAAGATCGGTGCCCGGCTAAACAGATCCAAGCGTGAAAGGTAATCATCCAATGCAAAAGATAATGGAAGGAACTTTTGTTTTGTTGTTTTGAAGTATCAGGCCCTCTGAAGCAAGAGACGGATGAGAAGAGACTTGGGCACAGAAGGCAATGATATAGAGAAAAGGAACTGTTAGCTTGTGCCGGAGAAGACCAGGAGTGTGCTGTGCTGGAGAGTCCTGCCTTGTCCCGTGCCTAAAAACATGGGGAAGCGTGACCCCGGCCATAACATCCTGACTAATCAGTTTGTGAACACTTCATTCTTTTCTTGTGAGCATTATCCACATGCTTTTGTAGCATAGCGGTAGGGATTGACAATAGTTTTCTTTTTAGTATAGGCCTTTTTTATTTGACTAGACTCCACTAGGACTGTACTATTATTATTTGATAGTCGTAGCTTTCTCCCATCTTAGATTTTCGTTTCGATTAGGCGTTTATCTTACCCACTTTACAGTTTAATAAACACCCTTCAACTGTGATCACTTGTGTCTGTCTTACTTTGATATCATGCCTTCCTTACATATGGTGTCAGATGTGGGATCTGCCCCATTTGAAACTAATTGGGGAACCCCACAATTTCAAAAACTCAGTCATAGAGCTTCCAGTCCCTCTGTTGCCACAAAAGGATCAATAGGTTTCGATATCTGTAGCAGTAGTGAAGCTGTTATCCCCACTTGGAAAATATGAATTATTCCTACCAAATTTGGCTTTGATATAGATACCCCCCACCCCGAGGTGTTACATAAGGTTGACCTGAACATCTGGCCTAGCGTGGATGTTCAGTACAGACGTCTTAGCAGGCGCCATCGATCCCGACTTCCAGGGAGATGTAAAGGTTCTCTTACAGAATCATGGTGAAATCGCATTTGAAGTTTGTCATGGGGATCAAATTGCTCAAGGAATTTTGGAAAGGGCTCTATTTCCTCATTTTAAAGAAAGTGAACCAGACGAAACAGAAAGAGGTACATTAGGCTTTGGAGGAGCTGATAAGCTAGTTGACATCAAAGAAAGGAAAGCAGAAGAGCCTACCGTCTGTCTCGGCCTAGCCTTCACCCAGAAAAATTATGCAGCTCTCCCTGAAGTTTTTTTACAGGCCATTCTGGAAGGAGATAGTATAGAGAAAGGAAGCCCCTTCTTCTTCTTAAAGCAGGGGCTGTTATATAGAAGAGAAACATCTACAGAAGGCTTAGTGAAGACACAGCTAGTAATCCACAAGATGCACTGCAAGGCTGTGGAGGAGATTGTGCACTCCATCTTACCGGGGGACACTTAGGACACTCCAAAACCCAAACACATATCAGTGGGAAGTTCTACTAGCCAGGTATCCGTGGTGACAACAAAACCTTTGTTCAGACGTGTGAGATTTGTCAAAAAATCAGCACGAACATCCCACTACTTGCCCCTCTGAATCCCTTACCCATCATACAAGTCCCTTTTTGGAGAATCGGATTGGACATTGTTGGGCCTTAAGAAACATCCTGATTAGGCAACAAATATGTCCTTGTAATTGTTGACTATGCCATCAGATACCCAAAACCCTTCCCAATGCGAAAAATTGCCAAACAACAAATCCTTAAACACCTCTTACCTTATTTTTCCAGGGTCGGCCTTCCAAAAGAAACACTAACCGATCAAGGTTACAATTTTATGAGCAAGCTTGAGGTAGAAGTGAAAGATCTGCTCTATGTTACGACCTTACGAACCTCTGTATACCATCCCCAAACTCATGGCTTGGTGGAAAGATTCAATAAACTACTGAAATAAATCCTACAGAAATTGGTAGATAAGGACGGGACAGACTGGGACCGAATGATCCCTTAGGCACTCTTTGACATATGGAAAACTCCCCAGACCTCTACACGATTCTCTCCTTTCGAACTACTTTATAGTAGAGAACCCAGAAATGTCCTGGGCATGTCCTGGGAAACCTGGGAAGAGCAAGAAGAGGCACCTATTCCCATCTCGCAAACCCTGTGCCAGAACCCGATCCTAAAGGTAGTAGATTTCTCTAAAGAGGTCATACTACACACAGACACCTCCCTTACAGTACTAGGAGCAGTCCTGTCTCATGTTTGCGACAAATTAGAACATCCCATCTTGTTTACAAGTCGCAAGCTTTTCCCATGTGAAAAAAAAATACTCTGTGATGGAACTAGAAGCCTTGGCTAACAAGAGCCATTATCCATCTCAGATAAGTAACCAATTACAATTACTAGATACTACCTGTTAGGAAGGAAGGAAGGAAGGAAGTTCACACTCATCACAGACCATTCTCCCCTAGTTTGGATAGGCCAACGCAAAGACTCCAACCCTCTTGTCATGCAATGGTTTCTAGACCTGCAGCCCTACTTTTTCACAGGTAATAATCAGGGGAATGTAGACCTCCTTTCCCAGTTTACCTGTAAAACAGATGGGGCTACATCATATGGAAGAAGGGTATGTGAGAAACCTGAAGGTGTCTCACCCGCTAGTCCCCGGGAATCTGTCATCCAGGTGGCTAGGACATGGCCATCTCTATTGGATCCAGTTCCTGTGGGTGGTCCAGTGCGGGAGGATCATCTGAATGGGGGACTTTGGGGAGTGGAAGTTGGACACCGAAGGGTGACACGCAGTATCCCCTTCCTTATGAGACCTTTCGCCCATTCTGCCCAGTGGGATACTTCGAAACTCTATGCCCCCGCACTCAGGGTCAGGTATACGGCACTTTATCGCCACCACGTTGTTAGGCAGAATTATATGCAGTACCCTTTGGGAACATCACACACAATTAAGACTACAAGTGACAGTACAAATTCACCTTTGGTACAAGCCTGTACTACACAGTAAAGTGGTAGCGATGGCTAAGCAGCCAGACTTATCTCAAGAGCAAGTGAGCAGTATCAATAGTTACACAAAGGCCAGCAATTACTTTGATTCAAACAAACACTGACTCAAGGTTTCTGAGTAAAATAATGTAGATTTATTTACACATCAGTTGTAAAACATTTCACTAAAGTAAAGCAGTTTAAAATCACACTCTTAATACACTATACAGCACCCAATAGATTCTGGACACATTAGGCTCAAAATGAAGTGTGAGCAAAATGCCACTCCGGCAATTTAAAAGTGAGGGAAAGGCAAAGTTAGACAAGAATTGAGCAGCACCAACAAGTAAGGAAGCAGGGCAATCTAGAAAAGGGAGCTACAGTAATGAAATCAAATTCAAGGGGCCTGGCCCAAAGTTAATGGACCAAAGTCTTTGCTCAAGATCACACAGTTCAGGGTATTTCGTGGTTAAGTCTTTGCCAAGAGTTCAGGATGAAGTTGGTCAGCAGAAAAGTTAGTTTAAAGAATGGAGAAGGACAAGCCCTTGGATTGGTGAGAGGGCTATTTAAGATAACCTGCGGTAGGAAGAACAGGGTACTTACCACAGCTACCAGCCAAGTCTTAACGAAAAGAGAGCGAAACAATGCTCCAAGAGAAACAGCAAAAATGGATAAGTATTAACCCTTTCGAGAACTCAATTTAAGATAATTTGTACTGGGTCTGTGAGTTTTAAAAGACACTAATAAAGTCAATGGCAACTTTACATGTTCTGGGAGACAGTAGTCAGTCCCAGAAAATGGAGTCGGAGTTGGGAAGTCAAAAAGGCCCTGTGTCACTGCACTGAAGGTGCTGTGTAACACACAGTAAAAATATGATGCATGTGGAGTAGGTGAGCCTCCACAGTCTATGAACACAAGAAAATGTTAAACACACACAGCAAAACACATGTAAGAGTGGGGAAAAAGGCTCACACTCTTACCAGGTGAAAAAATAGAAATCCAGCAAAGCTGCTGAGGGACTCAGTAGGTAAGGGAAATTAGCCATTCTGGAGAATTCTCCCTAACACACGTCACAAGCTGCTACCAGCAGAATTAGTAAGAGATGCATGAAGAGCTACTTACCAACCCCCTATATCAGGCAGTAAACAGTAACCAATCTAATAGTGCAATAAATTACTATAGTCGGGAACACCCACCTTCACAAATGCCCCAAACACTCTACCCTGAACTTGGATAAGGGCAATATCTGTTTCTATTTGGCTCTGGCCATCCACTAGGTAACAGCAGAAGGTATTCAACAAATGGCACACCCCACTTTGTGAGGCTAGCAGGTAATCTAAGGCCTCATATATGCTAACAGGTTCCTGATCTCCCGCTCAAGGGCTTGGATTGTGCCTGGAGCGAGATGGATGTATTGATCAAATCCCTTTCATATTCGACTAGGTCCCAGGATGGAAGGTACACATGGAACATAGACTCCTACAAATTAGGGGGTGCTGCAAGAGGGTTTTCCACCACTGCCCGTCTCGTATGGTTCAAAGCTTCATTGGCCAACAGGTGGTTTGTGGACGGACACACAGGTATAGTTTTATTTTATTAAATAAAAAGGGGGTGAGACAAACACCTATCTTTCCCTAACCTAACAAGGATATCCCTACCTAAAAACTATGGCTAAAGGAAAATGACATAATGTCCAAATGTATCTGACCCTAACACTAATACATACAACAACATTATATAGGAATTTGCTGACAGTTTTAAAACCCACAAAATAACTTTTCATTGTGACAGGTTTGGATCACCTTCCACTGGATCAATTCAGGATTCTCTGGATCACAGCTAAAGGTCAAGAATGTTTGTTTCAATGATAAAGTTCCACTCAACGTAGCATACAAAGTTCAATTTCCCTTCAATATATTCTTTTCTTGATAAAGCAGCTTTCTCACTTCAGAAAGGTTTCTTCACAGTTGAAAGCAACTATTAATGTTTCCACAATCTCCGACTTAGTAAATCGAAAGTCTTTTTCTCCAAACGTAAATCAAATGCAAAGGTTCTTTTCTCCACGGGCCAATTACTTATTAGCAAATTATACTTCTACTTTATAAGAAAATGCTTCAGTCAGGAGGGCTCTTTAAAAAAAACACTATATATTATACAACAGTTCATCAAAGCAGGGTGGTGTAATTGACACTTCTTTTACACCACAACCTTTTACCACAACTACAGTTTTGAATTGTCATTTGAATTGCATTTGTCCCTTTCCTGGTTTACTCACCTGCCAGGATAAAAGCTCCTATTACTACAACTTATACCCTGTGGTAAGGCTTGTTCCAGACTCTTCACACTCGCATCATCAATTGAGAGTTTTGAACCAACAACTACTTCTCTGTTCAGTTCCTAACTTATAACACATTTGGCTTACATCTGCTTTCAAATTTATATTTCATAAAATGATTGTCTTGTTGATCTGTCTGTCTTAGGAAATGCAGGTTACAGTTCTCTCCCCCTTGATTCCCTTTTCAAGGAGGGCTTTGCTCCTACAGTCTTTGATTTGTATCTGCGCAACCTTTTGGCTACTGCCAATGTGGGTTACAATTCTCTCCCCCTGAACATCTTTTCCTATCAGAGTTACACCCAGTTTGTCTACATTTCCCTTTTCCGTGGCTTTGGCAATGCGGGGTACAATATTCCCCTATTCGGAATCATTTTTCATTTAATTACTTTCATTACCGAGCAGTCTCCTTCAGAGCACCCCAGGGTCCCTGGGCCAACTCACTGGTATGCCATGGCGCCTCCTTCTGACTGGTCACTATTGCTGCTTTGTTTGCTCCTGTTGGTCTGCTGCCTCTCGTGCTGATCTTCCAGGGAGCTTTCGCAGCTCAGGGAACTCTCTGGCGAAAACCTGCTACCAGAGTAGGTCACAGAGTGTACAGAGCTTCTCTCTCTCTCTGGGTAGCTGGCTTCAATACCGCTTCCAGCTGCGTGTCCTCTGCATAGCTCAGGAGTCCCCACTTCTGCTACATCTTCTGCTCAGCATCCTGCTGCCGCCACAGCACCAGGTTCAACTTCTACTTCTTTGTGCTGCTCTCTATTCACCCGCACCAAAAAGGCCTTTAAATCTTTAAAGGTCCCGCTCAGGTGTTGGTCATTACAACCACTAGAATGCTCACAAAAGTTCACCAACCTTGGGCTACTCTTCCTCGTTTCAGTACTAAAAGCTTTATGGAACTTGATGTCCATAATGTTCGTATTTGGTTTTTTATTATGTAATGCAATCTCTTTGGGTAATTCATAGAATTTACACTTAATGGAGGGTTTTAAAGGAGGTGATGTTTTCTTGGATCTGGGATCTAAACCTAAGGTAGAATCATAATCTCTGGAAATAGTAATATTAACTTCCTGATCCCCTTGTGTACCATTCTTCTGTTTGTTAAGTGGGTCCTTATTCTTGGCACTTTGAGTAATTCTGGAAGAGGGAGCCTTTCCGTGACACCATGCCATTAGATATTTAGCAATAGGGAAACTTCATCCTTAGAAAAGGATCTCACCTGACAGAGTCACCACTTTTCCCTGACAGCCTTCTCCTCCCATGTGATCCTCCCACCTGATACCACCCCTCAGGCTAGGACAGGTAGCGGCTGCCTTTCCCTGGCCACATGGGAGTAGACTTTGGGCTGAGATTTCGTGATTACTCTGCAGGATTCGTCATAGCAGGCAGTGAGTATATATGAGGAGGGGGTAACCATTTCCACTGTGTCTGAGCTCATCCATTTCAAAGGCATTATCTTGTCTGCATTCTTTCCACACAACCAATAGAACCCTGCAAGGGATAAGAAAATTAAACTCCCAGACAGTAAGATGCTCGCCAACAACATGGCTGTGGTGAGACAAAGAAATCAGACATGTTCTGAAAACATAGGTTGGCAATATTGTTCACAGTACCTTAGGAGAAGGCGAGCATACCTTTCCCAAGAAGAGTTACTGTGAGACAGCCATGGTCTGAATCTTCGTATTTATTTTATTTATTTATTGAACACTTATATAGCGCACACAACCCAGAGGTATATAGGCGCTTTTAGCTTAAGAATACGGTTAAAGTAAGTGCTTCAGGTTACAGAAAACGAAGCGTAAGAGGTGGATTACAATGTGATGTGAGCAAACGGTAAGACATCATACGCCAAGTGCAAGAGAGAAGTAAATGGTGATCACATCCATTGGGCCTGCCTCCATGTTGCCAGGCAGCAGTAGCACACGGATGCAGGGTCAAATCAGAAGGCAAATACATAGTGCCTATCCCATGTTGCAGAGTGGAAGCAACAGACAGATGCAAAGTCAAATCAAAGGGCAGAAACATGGTGCCTACCTTATGTTGCAGGACGGCAGCAGCACATAGTTGCAGAAGTCCAGCAATAGGCCAATACATGGTGCCTACCCCATATTACAGGGCGGCAGCAGCACGCAGATACAGAGTCAAATCAAAGGGCAATACAAAGTGACTGACCTATGTTGCAGGGCGGAAGCAGCACACAGATGTGGAAGTGGAGCAATAGGCAAATACATGGTGCCTGCCCCATGGTGCAGGGCGGCAGCAGCACACAGATGCAAAGTGAAATCAGTGGGCAAATACATGATGCCTGCCCCATGTTGCAGGGCGGTAGCAGCACACAGATACAGAGTCAAATCAGTGGGCAAATACATGGTGCCTGCCCCATGTTGCAGGGCGGTAGCAGCACACAGATACAGAGTCAAATCAGTGGGCAAATACATGGTGCCTGCCCCATGTTGCAGGGCAGCAGTAGCACACAGATGCAGAGTCGAATCAATGGGCACATACATAGTGTATGCCCCATGTTGCAGGGTGGAAGCAGCACACAGATGCAGAGTCAAATCAATGGGCAAATACATGGTGCCTGTGCCATGTTGCAGGGCGGCAGCAACATACAGCTGGGTGGGGGGGTTGGGGAGTCACACAACATCACAGGTGACCAGGGGAGTTGGGGGATCACACAACATCACAGGTGACCAGGGGGGGGGCTCACACAATATCACAGGCAACTGGGGGGGCTCCCACAACATCACAGGTGACCGGGGCGGCCCACACAGTATCACAGGTGACCAAGGGGGGAGCTCACATAGCATCACAGGTGACCAAGGGGGGGCTCACATAACATCACAGGTGACCGGGGCGGCCCACACAATATCACAGGTGACCAAGGGGGGAGCTCACGTAGCATCACAGGTGACCAAGGGGGGGCTCACATAACATCACAGGCAACCAAGGGGAGGGTGTGTGGGGCAGCGTACCTGTAGCGGACAGGGAGCAGACAGGGGCCTTAGGCTGTGAAGTACAAAGTTGCAGCCTATCACAGGTCACAGGAAGAAAGAGCCCCAGGCACTGCAGTGCCAAGGTGAATGTGTTGGTCAGAGTTATTACACCTAGCCTTATTGGGGAAATACCCAGGTGGCAGATAGGTTCTCATTTATATAGATAATGGTCTGATTATAGGGTGAGTAATGTCCCACTGAGCTGGCTCTGTGCATGTGATATTATTGCAAACGCAAAAGGAAGGTTTCTGCATGTGGTTTACCCTATGAGGAAGGCGTGGCGTCAAAGTAAGACAGACACAATTGATCACAGTTCAAGGGTGTCAGGAACCTGTTAGCATTCATGAGGCCTTAGATTACCTGCTAGCCTCACAAAGTGGGGTGTGCCATGTGGTGAATGCCTTCTGCTGTTACCTAATGGATGCCAGAGCCAGATAGAAACATGTATTGCCCTTATCAAAGCTCAGGGTAGAGTGTTTGAGGCAGTTGTGAAGGTGGGTCTTCCCGACTATAGCAATTTATTAAACTGTTAGATTGTTTACTGTTTACTACCTGATGTAGGGGGTTGGTTTGAGTAGCTCTTCATGTATCTCTTACTAAGTCTGATGGTAGCAGTTTGTGATGTGGTGGTGATAAAGTGCTGTATATACACAGTGGCTCCCCTGACACGACGTAGACAATCGCATGCTCCCTCTCCCCACCTGATGTCCTGTCAGTTACCCCTCTCTAATACTTCGCCTGGATATGAAGCCTTTACCAAAGAGTTTCTCAGGCTGGAACGTGTGCACGGTGACCTATAAAGGCAGCAGATACATTCCTCATGGCATCTAATGGGGGCTGATGAGAGCAGAAACAGATTGATGCCCCTTTGTTATACTCTTTAGGTCAGTGTATTACAGGGTGACTATTTTTGCCATCTTGTCTTTCAGAATCTTCCATCTTTTTGCCACTCGCTCTGTCTACTGGACTTGTTCCTCTGCTCCGCAGGACCTTCCCTACCTTTTCTCTGCAAGCATCTCACGGTGGCATTATCTGATTACAGTCTCTAGAACCAGATGCTCGAGGCCATGTTCTTCTCTTTATTGTAGCTTGTTTTGGGAAGTAGATCGCTCAGTGCACATCACTGTACTTTGAGAATCTTTACAGTTAGTTCAGCCTATTTGTTAGCTTGAGATATTGTGACTCCTCATCTGAAAGAGGAGTGGAGCAAATTTTCTATGCTTGTTATGCGTTCTATGAATTTTGAATAATTTGGTGCTGCAAGCCCAGCAGTGCGCTCTCTGAAAACTGGCCTCTATATGAGTGAGGAGTTCTATCCTGCCTCTCACCAGTCCCGTAACACCTCAAATTAGCCCAATAAATAACAAAAGGTTGTCTATTTTCAGTGCAAGAACACAATGGGGTATCCCAACGGGTTTCATGGGGTATGGTAGTAACTCTTTTGGGACCGCACTGGAAATGTAGCTTCTTGAGCCACTCTGAATTCAGGTTGGGTTTGAATTATTTCTGAACCTGTGCATCTAGCTCTATTGCTAGGGTAGGCTTTTCCTTTCTCCCCACAATGTTTTCCATTTCACCTGGGTTAGCTTCCTTAAATATGTGTTTCTGAATCCTCTTTTTTTAGCACTTGCTCCTTGTATAGGACACATTATTTTGAAAAGGAAGTACCATTATATATTGAAACTCCTCTTCCCACACTTTTTGAATCAAATTTCCAAGTCATGGAGAGGCTTGTTGGCACTTATAAAATGAAGAAAATGTGTAGACTTTTCAAGAAAGTAATTCCAAAAATAGAAAATAGGTTCTTTATATTTGTATTGTTATCTTTTTCTCCTGATAATAAGACTCCTTACTGAAGGATGCAGTGTATAACAACTGAACTATTGCCCACAATGCATTTCAGGGAGTTGCACCATTTTCAGTAAGTGAAGATCAATCAATACTTTTTTCTTTTACATACCAATTCTATTAATTTCTATTAACACATATCTACAAAAAGGGTGAGATACTAACTCCCTCTCTGACCGTGAAGAAACTCATATGACAGCAATCGTGAACTCCATGACCAAGCTGCTCATGTGGTGGTGCATCATTTCCGTCTACTTTAGGTATTGAAATGAGATCTTATTTTCATTTCGAACAAGAAAACTACACCAACAAGGTTCATTCACTAAATACTACAATACCAGAGCATACAAGTGTGAAGCTAAACAACATACTCAAAAAAGCACTCTCAAAATGCCAAACAAACAAAAAATAATGATAACAAATAAATCCACAGAATGATAACAATGATGAGAAATGGGCATACAAAAACAAATGTCGTTCCATTATTAACAAATAAAATGTGGATACAACAGCGAAAAGGCTGTCGGTAAACAAACTTGAATCAATTAATTCATTAAATACCCTAACATCAAAATTAGCATCACTGAGGATAAGGGATGGATGGTAATGGTAATGTTTATTCATAAAGCGCAAATACACAGGCAGTGTTTCAAAGCGCTCAAGGAGGGTGGGAACACAGGGAAAAAACAACAGTCGCTCAAAGTCCTTGAAATTCTGAGACGATAATGGTCTGCACAGGCAGAGTAAGTGAAAAAGATACTTTTAACAGTTGAGAAACAGCAACTGACGGCGATTCTGCATGTTTTGCAAGCACACATTAAGGGGTGAAGACAAGGGAGAACAGACAGACTACTAGGAAGGAGCCTCTCGTCAGGTGAGCCGCTGGAGCAGCTCACCCGATCTCCCGATGTCCACGCCGTCTCCTGATGTCCGTCGCCAGGGAAGCCCAATCAGGGTTTTAAAGCACGTGTAGTGCATTCAATAGCAACCGTGGATCCAGGAGCCCCCTGCCGCCTGCGATATTTGTAAGCACTCTAACCGGCTTCCATCTGCCTGCACACACTTATGTCGTGCATTCTTGGGCTTTCATGTCTCCCGGCATACCGAGGAGAAAACCAGTTCAAGATGGCTGACGTCGCTGCCTGAGGGAGGCTTGGCCTCACGACTGCCACGCCGACCCAATCATCTTGCAGACTCTATAACTGCCAATAGGGTGGACCGGCAGGTGGAAGCCGGCACCCCACCAAAGGCATCACACATAAGGCAACTGTTCTGGGCCTGTCCAGGGGCGGACAGACAGCCACGGCCTATCATTCTGCTGAAATTTACTCCCACTGCCTCACCCAATTGGCCAGATTCGATTGCCTAAGTTTGCCCCTGGGACCACCCCGTCATGCACGTACCATATCTCGGGGACAAGTACCGGCATGCCAGGTGAGGCCTCCCGGCTTCCCACGATCAAGTAAGTCATTACGGAACTCTCCCGACAGCCTTGCCTCACTCCATTCTTTTACCTGGCTATTACATAATCTATAAACCCTGCTATCGTTCCTGAACTAATGCTACGAGTTACATACTGCTACGCCTACTCACATAGTAGCCAGCGGTAACTTATATGTGCGACCACTGCTGATGATCAAGGGTCATGTGACCACCAGCAACCTTAATCTGCCTACCGCAATTCGTGTTACTATTGGGCATGCTATTTATAATGTTCGTGCTCTAAGCCCTCCCCGCAATAACCGAACCTGCCTATTGTGACCCACTATGTACATTCTATCTATATGAACCTGCCTATTTTGCACAATCCCAGCCAATTCGAATCTACCTACTGCTATGTAAATTCTGTCTATTTGAACCTGCCTACTTTGCACTATCTTAGTCAAACTCATTCTTGCTTACTGCTATGTACACTTTGCCTATTTAACCCTGCCTATTTTGCACCATCCTAGCCAATTCGAATCTGCCTACTGCCACTGAGTAATTGAATGACTTGCACATGCACCTACCTGCCAGTCATATTTAAGCTAATGCCTCTTGACTAATTGACTGCCAAGGTGCATCAAACCACACCTCCTACCTGTCAGTACATCGCACTAGACCTT
Source organism: Ambystoma mexicanum (assembly GCF_040938575.1). Taxonomy (NCBI): domain Eukaryota; kingdom Metazoa; phylum Chordata; class Amphibia; order Caudata; family Ambystomatidae; genus Ambystoma; species Ambystoma mexicanum. The sequence goes on from NC_090931.1 coordinate 84,312,384, forward strand.
ACACACGGTCAGGACACCCAGATCACGTCATGTGGCTGCAGCTACCTACCAGTCCTCACCTCATCTATTTGGTCACCCTAGCGTGCCACTGCTATACAACATCACTATGAGAACTATCCCTAACACCCAATTTAGCTCTGCTGAATCGCTATCTGTGAAACTCACCCTCTCACCGACCAACACTGGAACCATGCACCTAATTTACAGACCTTCAGGACCACTTGGCTCTTTCACAGATGACATCACGTCCATCCTGACTGACAATACCAAGCCCAACTCTCAGGTGCTGCTACTAGGTAACCTTAACCTTGGCTTATCCAACCCTAAGGACCACATGGCCACTGAGGTCGCTACTACCCTTGCCAACTTAGGCTTACAGCAGCGCATTCTTGAACCTACCCACAACAAGGGCAGAACGCTTGATTTGATCACTGACCTAAATTGCAACACCTCGATGAGCTCTAACCACGCTTGTGCTTGGTCAGACCATCACATCATTATCTTCCACTTACCAGCCACCAACCCCTACACCAAACCTACCATAGCCCCGCTATCCCCACTAGGAACAAAAAAGACACCACAGGGACAAACTACTCCCTCTCATCCTTCCCATCCTTAACAATTGTGCATCTCAGCACAATGACCTACTGTCCTAGTAGACACCTTCAATCAAACATTGCTTAGAGCTATTGATACTATAGCACAGCTTAAACTATGGAAAGCTAAACAACGAGCCGATCTGAACTCATGGTTCACCCCACAGCTTAGAGTTCTGCGCAAAGAAAAGCGCAAGGCTGAAGCTCTTTGGAAAAGTCGTCCTTGCAAATTACAACAAAGAACGCCTCCTCATCACCTCCCTTAATCATAAGGAAGCGATCCTACAAGCCAAAAAAGAGACATACAACCAGCGGATATCCCAAGCTGAATCTAATACAAAGGAGATATTCACAATTCTCAAAGAATTAGAATCCCCTTCTCCTGCACCTGATACCTGCAGTAAAGACAGCACGTGGTGCAACAACATCCAAAACGCCCTTCTCAACAAAATAACCACCTTGCAATCTAAAATCAATGCCAAACAAATCACCCTCCTTACATCCCCTTTATCTAAACACATGATGCCCTCTACAACCTCCTTTTCTCACACCCCTTTCAGCTTCTCCCCACTTAACATCCTGAGGTTGAACGTATCATTTGTAACTCAAAACCATCTAACTGCCAAGGTGACTCTTGTCCAGCACCCATCATCAGGGAAGCTGCACATGACCTTGCTCCCTTTATAACTACCTTCATCAATTCATCGTTCCAATCTGGAATGGTACCCAACAACTTGAAGGATGCCTGGTTCATCCCTCTTCTAAAAAAAACGACTTTAGACCCCGAGATACCAACAAACTACAGACCCATCACCACCATCCCATTCCTTCTAAAAATATTAGACAGAGCAGCATATTTACAGATTCAGGACTATTTGGTAACCAACAACCTCCTTGGCACAAGACAATCTGGTTTTAGACCAAAGCACGGGACAGAAACAGCTCACCTAGACCTTAAAACCCAAATTGAGGACTTAAAAGATAACGGCAAACTGGCCCTTCTACTATTATTAGACTTATCTGCAGCCTTTGATTTGGTCAATCACCAAATTCTTTGTCAGCATCTGAAATCGGCTGCCCACTTCTCCGACAATGCCACTAATTGGATTAGGTAATTCCTAGACAATAGGTATATGAGAGTATTTTCACCCACCGCCTCTGCAGATCCTGTATCAGTCCCCGGCAGAGTCCCACAGGGGTCCTGTGTATCCTCCACACTTTACAATGTATTCACCAAAACATTGTTTGATGTGCTTGACTATCTGGGAGTCACCTACACTAATTATGCTGATGACACCCAGATACTCATTCCCATCACCGGTGACTACATTGTTGACTCTAAAGCTCAGAACGACATTTACCAAGTCATCCAAGCTTGGATGGCCCAACACGAGTTGTCTCAACGATGATAAAACAGAGCTCCTCATCTTGGGTACACAACAGAGATTTAACAAACTGAACCCTTCGTTCAGCTCTTTCAATATTGACGGCAACACCATCAAAGTATCTAAAGATACCAAAATCTTAGGAATCTACCTAGACTCCACACTCTCCCTTTCCCGACAAACTAATGCAGTTGTAGCCGCCTCGGCTTACACTTGCAAGTTGATCACAGCATACCGCCCATTCCTCACTAGTCAGAATTGCATCACCTTGGCCAGGACACTGGTTATGTCCAAATTGGACTATTGTAATGCTATGTACCAAGGCACCAACCAGCGTAACCTCAACAAATTCCAGATCACCCAAAACAGTGCCATCAGAGCGGCCCTCAACATCCCCAGATCAGCTCACATCTCAGAAACGAGGAAGAACCTTCACTGGCTCTCAGTCTCCCAAAGGATCTCCCTGAAAGCACTGGCCCTTACCTACAAATGTGTAAATGACCAGGCCCCTATCTATCTAGCGTCCCGCTTCACTCAGTACATTCCAACGCCGTCACTAAGATCCGCCCAAACTTGTGGTCTCACGATCCCCAGATATAAGCTTCAAACAGCCGGAGGTGTTAGTTTCCAAGTCCAGGCGGCCAAACGCTGGAACACCTTGCCACTCAGCATTAGAAATCTTCCATCATTTAACTTATTCAAACACAAAGCCAAGCTCTGGTTAGCCACCACACAAGAACAAATGTGCACAACTCGACTGTCTGCATGACCACTGGGACTAGGTACTGCCCCTGCATGACACTGTTCCTGCTGATGCATATGAAGCTTTGTTTGTTTGTTTGTTTGTTTGTTTGTTTGTTTATTAATTTGTATAGCGCCCCTGACCCAAGGGTATATGGGCGCTTAAGCTTCGAGTTACAGGCAAGGTAGGGCACAATTGTACAGTGATGAAGCAAAGGTATACTTGACAAGATAGCAATTAGTGCATAGACAATAATATTCTGACATAGTGCAAAATACATTCTTGCAGAGGGTATGCATTCAATCATGGTAGGTTAATTGTTGAGTAACCAGGTGATGACCTTAGTTCTGAAAGGCTGGAAGGTGGGTGTAGATTTGATATCCAGTGGAATGGTATTCCAAAGTTGTGAAGCCAGAGCTGGGAAGCTGGAACCACCAGCTCTTTTGAGGGAGAATTTGGGCACAGTCAGTTGTAGTGTATTAGAGGATCTAGTGGTTCTAGTGTTCTGTCTTAGTGTAAATTTGTTAGTGAGATAGGGAGGGGCAAGGCCGTTGAGTGCTTTATAGGTGAGGCAGATGGTTTTTAGATCTATTTTTTGTTGGATGGAGAGCCATTTGCATGCAATTCTGGTAGCCGAAATATGTTCTCTTCTGGGAATATTCAGTGCGGCACGGAGTGCATTATTTTGTAGAACTTGCAATTTATTAATTACCGTTTTGTTGGCACCTACATAGAGACTATTGCAGTAATCTAGTTTAGATTGTATAAGTGCTCTGGCTAAGGTGAGGCAGTTGTTAGGGGAAATCAGCGGTCTACAGGCCCTGATTAGTTTGCCCGTGTAGGCCGTGGCTGAGGCAGTCATATTAATTTGTTTGGCTAGATTAGTATTCGTGTCGAGGTAAAAACCAAGGGTTTTTACACTCTTGGCGATAGGGATGGTGTTGCCGTCAATGGTAAAGCTAGTGTAGCTGGGACTAAGTTTCCGAATGGTGTTGGGTGAGCCGACAAGGAGCAGTTCAGTCTTGTCATCATTCAGGCAGAGGCCATGTGTGGCCATCCATGCCTGAATGATGGAGAAGACTTCATTGATCCAAATGGCGTCCGAATTATAGTTGCCGGATAAGGTGAGGAGTATCTGGGTGTCATCTGCGTAGTTGGTGTAGGTGACACCCAGATGGTCCAGCTTGTCGAATAGGGGCTTTGTAAAAATGTTATACAAAGTAGGTGATACACAAGATCCTTGTGGGACACCACAAGTAATAGGGATAGGGTCGGCAGCTGCTAGGGGTGAGAAGACCCGCATGGTCCTATTGTCCAGGAAGGATTGGATCCATGAAATTGCGGAGTGGGAGAAATGTACTGCCGATGACAGATGGTTGCACAGGATTTTGTGATCAACCAGATCAAAGGCAGCGGATAGGTCAAGAAGAAGAAGGATGCCAGCTTTACCTTTATCTTTGAGGTCGTCTATCTGGCACTTGAGATCAACCAGGGCCGTTTCTGTCCCGTGTAGTGGACGAAAGCCGGACTGGCGAATTCCTAGTAAATGGTTAGTCTCGAGGTAATCCTGGATTTGTAGATAGGCCACTCTATCAAGAATTTTTAGTAAGAATGGGACAGTGGTGATGGGTCTGTAATTCGTGGGTATATCTGGGTCGAGGGTAGTTTTTTTTAGTAGAGGTAGAACCCAGGATTGTTTCAGATTGCTGGGTACCGAGTTATCAGAGAATGACAGGTTTATTAATTTTGTAATGAACGGGGAGAGATCCCTTGCAGCATCTTTTATGATCTGTGCGGGACAGCTGTCCCCCTTGCAGTTTGAGGGTTTCAATGATGCTATAATTTTTTGTACTTCGGGTATGGATACCTTTTTGAAGGTAAACCCTGGGCTGGTGGCTGTAGGGGGGGAGGGGTGGGGCTGGAAGTCGAATCATAAGTGCGTTGTTGTTGTTTATTGTCAATTTTAGACTGGAGCCCTGACATTTTGTTAACAAGGGCATTCTGGATCCCTGTGCACCATGGTTTATCTTTGGTGCAGCTATCCGTGGGAGGAATGGGGTTTTCTAATTCCTTTAGGATGTTAAAGAGCTCCTTTGAGCTGGAACTTGCCTGCGCGATCCTGGAGTTGAGCGATTCTTTCTTTGCGCGTATAATCTCATTTTTGTAGAGAGTGGAGATATTAGTGAGATTCGTTTTGTTAATTGCTGAGGGCGCTGATTTCCATAGTGCTTCAAGTTTACTTTTTTGTTGCCGGAGGAGTAACGTAACGTAACGTTAACTGTAATTCTGCCATGATTGTAACTATTATTTTGATTATATGTAATTCCTGTAATTACTGTTGAATACATGCGCCCGGTTGCCTTCGGACCTGGCTGCGCTATACAAAGAAAACAAATACAAATAGACGATCTTCAGGCGGAGATGCATTCAGAACGTTCAAGTGCAAGACGGTCAATGGAGGGGGGTCCAAGTGCACCCAGTTGGAAGAGGCTGGGATAAGTGCGGTGAGAGGGTTCTCTTGGATTAATTCAGAAGTGCAGTGAGGAGGGTGCGGTGCAGGGCCTTGAGGCAAGTGCAAAGAGGACTGGCGGGGGTGCCAGGGACTTGTGAGACTCTGAGGTACACCAGGCAGCCTGTCATCAAAGCTGTATGGAAGAGGAGGGAGAGATGGTGAGGGCAGAGAGCTAGGTTAGCAAGGTAGAGGGAGAGAGAAGGAGGAGGAGAAGAAGAAGGTGTTGAGGAGTTTCCGGAACCTAAGAAGATCATGCTCAAGGCAGAGGGTTGATGGAAGGCTGTTCCAGACGGAGGCACCTGCTGAGGATAAGGCTCTCCCTCCAAATCTCTGCTTGGAGAACCGCCGGCTCACTCACAGAAGGTCGGAGGTAGATGAGCAGACGGATCGAGATGGACAGTATTTAGGCAGGCAACGGTGCTAGTAAGTAGGTCCGAGGCCCCAGAAAATCTAGTGGACAATGCAGAGGGTCTTGAATTTGATCTTTGCAGCCACGGGGAGCCAATGAAGGGATTCGAGCACCAGAAAGATACAGTCCCTGGCCCTGAGGCTAAGGATAACTCTCATGGGTCTGTTCTGGATGACACTAGGCAGGGTGTTGCTACCAAGCTCAGTGATGGTATGTGCAGAGTCACCTGGTCAATCCCATCCTTTCCCTACAGCATTGCTGGGACTTGTCACAATGCACCTGCAATGTGTGCTGACCCAGAAAGATGCAAACTAACTCTTGTGAATAGAGGAGATCACACAGCCACTATTGTCAAGCAGCATTCCCAGCTCTGAGAAAATATTCAATTAAAAGCTTATAAACCTGATGATTCGTAGTGCCAGGACTCGAGAACTTAGAAAAGACGTAAAGTGCACCTCTCCACTTTCAGAGCTGATAATGTCAGTGCATTGTTACCAAAACCTAGATGGCACTGGGCATCAGATATACACAAGGTTAACAGAGTCGTTTCAGGCAGGTGAGTAGCACAGACCATGGGCAGAGTACCACCATTGAATTCAATCCAACCAATCCTATTTGACAAACTATTATCTAACACACCAGATAGGTATTGAGAAGGAGAGGCTCCAGGAGGAGGGATCAGGCCTTTTTAAAGGATGCAGGGTTTGGCAGAGAGGTGTGGGAATCCAAAGGGAACAGAGGTGCAGATACGGAAAGATTTGGAAGCAAGCAGAGCTGAGAGGATTGGAGTTGTGTGGGAGAAGCTGGCAGAGAGGACACAAGCTGATAGGGAGTAAAGATCAGCAGATTACATGCAGGAGAGCAGAGAATGCCATTTGGAAGGGAAATGAGAAGGTAGGAACAGCGTTATAATGAAAAGGAAAAGGTAAAGGGGCATATCTCTTCCCAAACCACTGCGCTTCTTCAATGTAAAGCAAATCAGGAGTAGGATTCTTTCTCCCTACTTGATATTGATGATATTTGGGCAATGATCGATCAACTAAAGCCCACTTACTTCACCAAAGATCTTTATCCAAAGGTTAAAATATTTTTTTTTCCATTGTTGAACCTATTTTTATGCAGATATCCTACTTGTTATTCAGTAATGCAGGGCTGCTTCCCAGATTCTCTGAAAACTGGGCACTTCCGCCCTCTATTAAAAAAGCAAATAGCAATTCTAACATCTTGGCTAATTTCAGACCAGTTCTATCTCTCCTATTTCCAGCTAAGTCACTAGAACAAACTGTAATGGTACTATTACTTGAATGGATAAGATCTCAAGGCTTACTGGCTGCATCTCAGTCAGGATTTCGAGCATGATGATTTAAGACGATGGGGGTTGCTGATACACTTAAACAAAGAATGGGTATGTAGGAGAAGATATTAAATTGGGTTGATTTCTTATTAAGAAACCAGCATCAAATAATTGTAGTCAATCAGGATCGCTCAACCTTTGGTCCTGTCCCATTTGGATTACCACAGGGATCGATTTTATCACCCATTCATTTTTTTTGTTGAACATTTGTTTTTATTGATGTTTTTTTCCAGGGTGATGTACAACACAATGCAATAAACCTAAAACAGACATTGTGACCAACCAACACTTTTCAAAGGAACATCCACGTATAGGCCGGGGCAGGTGCAGCCCCCATAGCGACATATTGCATCAAGCAGTGTGTGTTTTAAATTTAACAGTTCAACAAGATATTTCATGGGTATTTTTTATCATATTGGTCACACAATCCATTATAATTTCCTGGTCTGCCAGTTTACAGTGCAGTATATTTCTCATATCTTTTGGCATTTAAAACCCAAGGAAACCCAGTTGTGTACTTTCAATGTAATTACCTTGTCGGCTGCAAAAGATATGGGGTAATATATTTGCCAAGTTCCTAAAAATGCCTTGCTAGTGTTTGTCAATTCTAATTTACATGTGTTCAATGTTCTGCCTCTATGGATCCCAGGAGGTGCTCAACTGAATCTATTCGCCTTCATACAAGGTGACGTGTTACCTAGAAGCACAGCATAAAATATCAAAGGACTGCATAATATGCGCCACCATTTTGATGAAACCGTCTGCTGAATATGCACAGTTGCAAAAATTAATAAATGTTACATTGTCTTCCTTTTTTATTTACCTTGTTAGACCTAAGTACATTTACATGAACTCTTCAACAGTTAATGCATTCCATTATATTGTTAACAATGCACACATGTACAGAAACAGATATTGTGATCTAAAGGGAACATTCTTTACTGGAAATTGAATAATTCTGTCTGAGGGTATAATCGGTTTTAGTAATTTGTGAAATAATGAAATCCATCTAGATCTCTCAGTCTCAATCTCCTTCGTCATATCTGGCCTGTACCATTTTTCTAAGCCAAGGATTTTCAATTTTAAAACCTCAGCATGTGCATGTTTTTTGCACCACTGTGCTGCCAGTTCTAATCTGGGATATGGATGTCTTATCAAGCTGATCTGTTCATGAATACTTTACTTGAAAACGCTAAGTGTGCTTTAAATGTATATCCGATCACATGTACAAAAACATCACATAAACACAATATTTCATGTTGCAGTCGATTAAAGATTTAATCATGTATTCCGAGTTGGTGTAGCCCAATAAATGATCAGTTGACACAGTGTGTCCTCCAGCAGTGGATTAATGGTTTGGCACGGCTTTTTCGCGTGAATTGAGGGGTTTGGAGACGCAAGGTTTGAGGATGCAAAAGGAAGGGAAGAGAAGGTGACGTTGGTAGGTAATTGACTTTGAAAAACGTTTCATTTGCTGCAAAGTTTCTGACTGATAAACAGCATCCTCCACTCCACACTCTGTCTTCCCTCGTTTGGTTGCACTCAGATTCATTGCCTTGACTATTCTCGCTTGAGTTGGCAAGAGTTGTGCGTCGGGGTAAGATCATCCATTCTCCAGAAGAGTTGTCTGGCCACAGCTTATCTTCCAACTGGCTCGGTTGAGTCATTGTCCCTTTTTCTTGGAGTGTTATAGTACTGACATCCCCCATTTACCCGATACTAGCATTCATGGCTTGTATTTATGTGGAAGCCTTCCCTTACTTGCTAAATCATGCTACATACTCGACACCCACATTAGCACACCATAATGAGAGCGGCTGGGATCCTCTTCCTGTTCCTGATTGCTGGGGAACTATTATGTCTGCTTAGAGATTACAATTACAAGCAACACAGTACTTGCCATCAATATTTGTAGTATCAGCTGACAACCCATAAACCTTATGCCCCAATTCGGGACCCGTCACCTCATCGAGTGACCGTTCAATGATTTTAATTTCTCTATGTAGATATGCCTAAAGAGAAATAATTAACTGTACATCTTCATTCTCAACGTGCGACGGTGCCAAATGAAAACTGCACTTTCCATGCCCATGTTTTAGTCCAAGTGGAGTACATGTTGACTCATGGGGATGTGTTAAAGCTCTTTTATGTTCCTGCAGACCTCACTTACACTACATTGAATCAAGGTGAGCCAACAAATAAAGATCAATCATAGAAGCAGGGTTCAAATGCCACTTCTGCCCATGCCTTTTTGTAATTATCCTAGTAAGCTTTTTATATTATTGATTACAGAACAACAGAAATAAAATAAACAGTGCAATTAAGAAGTTACTACTGTTGGCAAACTTTCTATTGCAGGAGCAAGCACACATACATACAGCACAGTATGGTGCAGTGTGAAAGAAAAGAGTTACATTATTTACTGTGTAATCAAAGGAGAGGAAGATGAAGGGAAAGTCAAAATGGCAGTGGGGAGGGTTGACAGCTGCCAATTGAGCCACCTCTAATGTTAGAGGCCAAGGGGAGCAGAGGTGGGTGTAGCATGGCGGACTGTTGATGGCTGCCACTGATGTCGCAGAGTAAGGTGAGGAAAGATGGATGGGATACAGGGGGAAGACTGCTGACTGCAACTTTTTTTTAGGGCTGTGGGGGCCTGTGCTGCGGTGGGTGCAGGCAGTGGCTGTCTGTCTTGTGTGCTCCATTCTTGTCTGTTGCAAGGGATCAAGGGCATTGCATTGATTTTGCACTGCCACGTTCTGACCAGATGATAGACAGGTGTGTCTCCTGTCGGCCTCATATACAGTATCTGTGATGATACAGGCTTGCAGCTGCAATCCTGAGAATCAATGTCCTGCTATAATGTGGCTTTGTGACCTGCGAATCTATGGATGTTTTGGTGTACGACTCCCATGTTTCCTCAAAATTGATAATTCTGGCTAGGGCTGATGGAAGCTGTAGTCCAAACTATCTGCAGAGCCAAAGGTTGCAGATTAGTGAGGTTAGTTTAGTGACAAGAAAGCCACTCCCTGATGCTACCTAAGGTATTGCTGCATGACATCAGGTATAATTTCCCATTCTGCCTCATGCATACAGTATGTGCAGATAAAGAGCCATATGAAAATGCACTGCAGTCTACAATGGGTCAAGTTTCAATGTTTTATTGTACATGCATGGAAATGTCATGGTGGCCTCCAGATCCATCACTGACCAAGACGCTGGTTGGGAGCAGCCGCCAAATGCCCATTTGGAAGTTGATTGGGAACCGCAACTGGTTCAATGCCTTTGGGTGTAGGGGAAGGGCTGCTTTCATGAGACAACATGGGACAACACAATGAAGTCTAATATCTAATCTCAGCCAATGACAGAATGGAGGGGCCTGGTCTATGATCCTGTCATGAGCACTGGCCCAAGAACACAGACACCACACCATCAAGTGATGAGGCAATGGGTCACAGGGCACATATACATAGGGGGCCCGGCTGGACTCAGTCCTGACGCCTTTGGCGCCAGGCTCATGTAACGATGTAAGCAGGAACACTTTATTTTTGTGCAAGAGTGCTTCATTCACAAGAACATTTCCACATGCTTTTATTCAGGAACATTTTCCGTCAGCATACTGTTGGGGTGTGGCTCTCTAGGCCCAGGCTGCATGTGCAGACTCTAGAAGTGGCAGGGTGTGGCAAGCAGGACAGGACTAGTGGTCGTGGCCCCATTAGCACAGCTATATAAGCTGTTCCATCCCCCAATGCTTCGTGTTACTTTTTATTCTCATGCAACGTGATGCTCACTGCCGCTTGGACCAGCTTACTTACCCTTTTGGAACCAAGCATTTATCCTGAACACTCACCTCCTGGAATCCGGTGTTCATCATCTCATTTGCATACTCACCTTCTGGAACTCAGCGATCTTGATCCCGACGCTGCGCTCCTCATCCACGGACCCGGGTCCTGTGAAGAAGACGAATGACAAGTTAGACAGCTATCACTCATCAGCCTAGGGTCGTGCCGTATTCGAACCACATGCGCCTCCCTTTAGACCACTCACCTATTACCGGACCATCATGGGTTCCTTCCTTGTTCGCTCCGACTGCCATCATCAGCTCCACAACTGCCTCAGGGCCCGCAATACCACCTACACAGGGAGAGAGCAAAAGAACGACATTAAAGAAGGTGCGGACAACAATACAGGAACAAACTATACAAACACAGCAAAAGCAGGCTAAAAGCCACGAGGCAAGGAAAGACAAAGACAAAAAGAAACACTCACCTGGAGAAGAGTGGATTAGTCGCTGCTGAATGGGACTATCATGAGCAGGGACCAGTGAAGGAACTTGGTCCCAGTGAGACAACCACCCCTGCCAGAATTAGCAGGACAGAGAGCTCATGAATCAAAATAATCAGGTGAGCCTTCAAGGGGCAGCACAACCTAAGGGAATCACGTTGTGGGTGGAAGTGTCTGGAAGGGGACCTGGATCACAGACTTGCATACTCACGTCCCCTTATGTTCTCACAGGAGCAGTCCTGAGCAGCGCTACCAATTGCTGGAGTAACTGTATAAGTGCTGTTGGAGAAGCCAGACAAGGGCAAACTAATCCCCGGGAGGGCTGCAACCGTGTCCCAACGCCTCCGCAGACACCAGGTGAGCGTAACAGAACGCAAAGCCTCTACGAATCTCTGCCTGGGCATAATGGAGACTTCAGAGACGGACCAGTTGACCTAATTACTGGGAGAGTTACGGGTTGAAGTTCATGACTCAAGACAGGAAACCAATTCCCTAAGGAGGGATCTCAATGTGAATCGTGAGCGTACTGATGAACTTGCAAGGCAAATGATCCAGGCACAGACTGGCCAGGTACCACTACCAGGGTTAACCCCTTCTGATACACCTGCACAGTCAACACCACAGTACAGGTGGTTCTTCCAGGGGCGGTTCCCCTGTCCCCGCCTGAATATTTCACAGGTGAACCAAATAAGTACGCCCTTTTTATGAACCAATGCCGCCTAAATTTCCTGTGCAGAACTGGGGCATTCCCCACTAAACAATCTAGAGTGGCATTTGTGCTTTCATATTTGGGAGGTAGTGTGGAGGACTGGTCAATGCCCATGGTCAACCAAGGTGATCCTTTACTTCGGAACTTCAGGGGTTTTCAGCGTGAAATTGAGAAACTGTTTGCATGGCATACTCAAAGACAAGCTTTGGACAATGAACTGTTGTCACTCCGGCAAAGTAATCAAGACTTACTAACCTACATGTCCTACATGGCCTCCTTCAATCGCCTTATAGCCCAGACAAACTGGCCAGAAGAGAAGAGAACTATGCTCTTTTATCGAGGGTTGCGAGGAGAACATAAGGATGTTTTAGCCCAAGTAATTAATCCCCTGGATGGATGTGCAGAATACATCGACCTGACAGTGCAGCTCGATCGGAAAATGGATTGAGCAAAAGCAGAGGGGCGGTCAGTCTACGAATGACTCCGTGAGAATCTGTCAGGTTCCATGATAAATAGGAGATTATTTCAGTTCCTTCATTCTAGATTTTGTTGGGCCTTAACTTTTGTATTCAGAGTGTTGCAGCTACCCCAAGCCAAGATGGAGGGCAGAGACAAGAGTGCTGATTGGGTGACAGTGAACAATTGTTACTTTCCCTACATTCTAAACTGCCTTTCATTAATTTCTTCATCTGAGCTGGTCGTGTTTGTGTCTGTCTCCGGTTTTCTGGGCCTTGGAAGAAGTTCCTTGAAGATAAGCTTCAATTTGGAAGAACTATGCAACTTGAAAGAAAATATATTTTCATAAGGAGAAGTGATCCATTGTGAGAAAGAAGAAAGCAGTGAGTCTTTTCCACACAACTCAAGTTAAGTGCTATTTTATGTTTACATTTCAAGCACAACGTTAAATTCCTTTTCTTTGCTTTGATTTCATTCCTGCATCTAAAGGGTTAACTCGGCTTTTTTGCTTGAGGAGACTGGTAAACAGGAAGAGTTTCGTTTTGAGAGGTGCGCGCGCGCAAAAGAAACTGTTTATAATTCATTACTTACCTTGTCAGATTCTTCGAGTTCGGGCTTCTGTGGACGTCGGCTGCAGCAGCGTCGCGTTTCGTTTTCTTGAAGTAACAGGCGGTCCCGCGAAGAAGGAGATTTCTCAGCGTAATCCGATGAGGAGAAGCGGCAGTCCTTCCCGTCGTGTCGGATCTCCGTATGAAGGTTAACCCTTTGTTTACTAGAAAAAACAAGGTAAGACTTCAAATTCTATTTTTAAAAGACGTTGTGTATTTATTTCTGCTTCAAAACATGGCGAACTGAAAGTATAAAGACAGAGAATAGATATTTTGAAAACATAGCAGAAAAAAGGAGGCACTTGCATCATTACAAGTATTTTTAAAGGAGCCGCACAAGTTAAATATACTTTTCATATTTCTTAAAGACGCTCAACAGTGAAAGGTACCTTTCAAGACATTTTAAAACTAATAACCTGTAAGTACAGGAAAAGAGTATCAGTAATAAGGAGAAGATTATTTTCTGGAAGACTTTAAAGACAAAATTAAGCTTCTCCATCTTCCAGTCAAATTAACCTTGAATGAACACTATTTGGTGACAAGAAGGTGTTAATGTTCTTCTTTTATCCAGGCTCAGCTCAAATTCATTCTTTCCAGTCAAGTACTAGAAAAGATATGCTGAACATTGATTTTTGAGCTGAGTTGTTTCAATACAGTTTTTTCTATCAGTTGGCAGTTTGGGTAGAAACAAGTTCTTAAACTGAAATCATAAAAAGTATACTTCCTCTGGGCTTTTCGCAGAGGACATTCAGGTAGGAAAGTCTTAAATCTATTAAATAACAAGTTGCTAGTTAGTGATAATATATATTTATTGTATAACCATTTTTCTCTTTCATTCAGAGACCGGAAGAAAATAGAAGATCCTGTGTCTGATTTATTATTTTATCCACTTTTCCCCTTTCCCCCCAGAGGTGTCTAGAACTCAGCTGTTCAGTTTAGTTGTGAGCTAGACATCTTAGTGGGATGGTGAGACTCAGCAGCTCCTGCGTTGAACCTGATTTACCAGCCTTGACAGAATGAAAGGCCCAAGTGATTTACTTCGTCTGAGCTGCTGAGACCACGTTCCAGGATCATTATGGAAGAGTTGGGGAATTTGATTAAGGAATTGAGGGAAGAAGTTAGGGTATCTATTAATGAGAATGTTCTTTTAAATAAAAAGTTTGAGGAGTTAAATGTTAAGGTTACACATCTTCAGGAGATTTCGGAAGAAAGACTTTTTAGTAGGAAAGAAGAACAGATTATGGAACCTCCTATTTGGAAAGAGAAAATTCAAGGCAAGGAGAAAATTCAGAGTTAGGAGCCATAGGAGGTTTGAAGTCTTTAATTCTTCCGGTGCCGTTGGCACCACCTGAACGATTTTCTGGAGAGGCAAAAAGATTTCAAACCTTTATCACTCAATGTGAATTGCATTTTTTAAGTAGGCCGGAAGTGTTTTCTTCTGATATGTCTAAAATAACTTTTATGATTTCGTACCTCTCTGGGGAGGCAGCTAGTTGGGCAGGGGTTTTGGTAAAACAGAAAGATTTAGCATTGTTTAATTTAAAAGTTTTTAAGGAGGAGTTTAGTAAATTATTCGATAAACATCAAGAATCTTTGCAGGTAGATAGTGAGTTGCTAGAGTTAAACCAAGGAAATCGAGTTTTAGTTAGTTATATTACCCAATTTAAGACTTTAGTAATTGAAAGTAACTGGCCGGAAGAGAAGAGAGCATCTCTTTTTTACAGAGGGTAAAAGGATGAATTGACAGATGCTTTGTCAGGGGTGGTAAATAGACCAACTTCTTGTGATGCTCTTATGGATTTAGTGATTCAGTTAGATTTTCGACAAAATGAAAGAAGACTTGAGCGTAGAAGAGCAGACAGTAAACAAAAGACTAAATCTAGTCCTCGATTAAATAGACCCAGATTAGAGTTTGTAAATAGAGATTTTAGGTCAAAAAATTCTGAAGGCTCTGGAAGATTTAGGGGACCTCTTTCCAAGGAAGAAAGAGAAAGAAGAAGAAATAATAATCTTTGCCTTTATTGCGGAAGAAGTGGACATTTTCTTGGGAATTGCCCTTTTAGTCCAAAGAAGGTCCCAACTAACGACAACAAGAATCATCAAGTTGCCAATACTCTTCAGGCGGCGGTTCCTCATATTACAATTAACGTATCCTTGATTTTTGAGAAGAAACTGGTGGGTAATGGTCCTGTGGTTATTGATTCAGGAGCTGTGGGAAATTTTATGGATTGGGGAGTAGCCAAAGATTTAGGAATTCCTTTAGTCAAAAAGGTTTTGTCTGAGCAGGTTAGTTCTGTGGATGGGTCTGACCTGACTTCAGGACCCATCACGCATGAAACTTCTCCTTTATTAATGATTATTGCAGGGAACCATGGAGAGGAGTTGATATTTGAGATTATTGATGCTCCGCAATTGGAGATTATTTTAGGTATGCCTTGGCTTACACTTCATAATCCATTAATTGATTGGGGTAGTAGAGTGATAGAATTAAATTCCAGTTTTTGCAAGGAACATTGTTTTGAAGTTACATCTCTAGAAAATAATCGAACAGAGGTTGAAAATTGTGCCAGATTCCTTGGGGAGATTGGTGCTCTTACCCATTCTCATACAATTGGAGCAGTGATGGGACTTTTACCAGATTGTTACAAGGAGTATAGAGATGTCTTTGATGAGGTTGTGGCAGGTACTCTTCCTCCTCATAGATCATTCGATTGTAAAATAGAACTTGAGCCAGGACCCACGTTACCTTGTAGTAGGGTTTATGCACTTACAGAAAAGGAAACCGATTACCTTAAAGAATATTTAACTGAAAATTTAGCAAAAGGTTTCATCAGACATTCCAAATCCCCAGTGGCATCTCCTTTGTTTTTTGTGCCTAAAAAAGAGGGAACATTAAGGACTTGTATAGATTATAGAGCTTTGAACAAGGTTACCATCAAAAATAGATACCCTTTACCTTTAATTTCAGTTATGTTAGATCAAAGTCAAGGAGTTAATTTCTCTAAATTAGATTTGAGAGGTGCTTATCATCTAGTTAGAGTAAAGGAGGGAGATGAAAGGAAAACAGCCTTCAAGACTAAGTATGGGTTATTTGAATATTTAGTGATGCCTTTCGGATTATGTAACGCCCCAGCTTCTTTTCAGTTCTTTATTAATGAAGTTTTACGAGAGTTTTTGGACATTTTTGTTGTTGTTTACATAGATGACATTCTGATTTATTCTAAAAATTTGCAGCAACATCAAAATCATGTTAGATTGGTCCTACAAAAATTGAAAGAAAACCATTTATTTGCAAAATTGTAAAAGAGCCAATTTCATACCTCTTCTGTAGAGTTCCTTGGTTTTGTGATTTCTCCAAAAGGTTTGGAGATGGATATCAAAAGGATAAAAGCTGTTAAAGATTGGCCATCTCCGACTAAAGTCAAGGAGGTACAGAGCTTTTTGGGTTTTGCCAATTTTTATAGAAGGTTTATCAAGGGGTTTTCTCAAATAATCACTCCAATTACTAAACTACTAAAAAAAGGAGTTAAATTAATTTGGAGTAAAGAAGCTGAAGAGGCTTTTCAAGCTCTTAAAGAGAGTTTTATTACAGGTTCAGTGCTTTTACATCCTGACCCTTGCAAGCCCTTTTTTGTTGAGGCAGATGCCTCCAATTTAGCAATGGGAGCGGTTTTATCTCAACAGCATGGTATTACTGGACAATTGCATTGCGTTGCTTATTTTTCCAAGAAATGTTCTTCTTCTAAAGTTAATTATACTCTCATGGATCGCGAACTTTTAGCGATCAAGGCAGCTTTCGAGGAATGGCGCCATTATTTAAAAGGAGCAAGACATCCTGTTACAGTTTTGACTGATCATCGAAATCTTTTGTTTTTGAAATCAGCAAAAACTCTAACGCCAAGACAATTGAGATGGTCATTGTTTTTCTTAGACTATGATTTTATAATCACTTTTAAACCCGGAAGTCAAAATGGGAAGGCTGACGCATTGTCTCGTCAGTTTCTGGGTAGTGAAAAATTGAAGGAAATTGATCAACAGCCTGTGATTTCTTCTGAACATTTTATTGTTGCTGGAACTCTAGATGAAGGAGGTTTATTACGAGAGATTCAAGATAGTATGACTATAGAGCAAATGGAAGAATGGGTTAGGCAAGACCCTGTTAGAAAGATTAAAGATGGTTTACCTTATTTCGACAACAGGCTATATCTTCCTTCTGAGAAGCTCCGTGAAAAGATTTTGATTGATTGTCATGAATCAAAACTTTCAGGTCATCCAAGGTTTAGAAAAACCTTAGAATTAGTCAGAAGGGAATTTTGGTGGGAAAAAATGAGAAGTGACTTTTTAAATTTTCTTAAGACTTGCGAAACCTGTACTAGAGCCAAGTCTTATGTGGGTAAACCAATGGGTTTGTTAGAACCTCTTCCTATTCCACCACATCCGTGCCACACTATTTCGATGGACTTTATTGTAGATCTTCCCAAAGACCAGGGTTGTTCAACAATTTTGGTAGTTCTTGATTTACTCACAAAGGAAAGTCATTTTATTCCTATAAAAGGGGAAATTACTGCAGAAAGATTAGCACACCATTTTTCCCAAGGCATTGTTCGACTTCACGGATTACTAAGTCAGGTTATCTCTGATAGAGGTTCTCAGTTTATTTTGAAGTTTTGGAGAGCCTTTTGTAGAAGTCTAGGAGTGGAAGTTAAATTAACATCTGGTTATCACCCTGAGACCAATGGTCAAGTAGAACGTGTGAATCAAGAAATGGAGAAGTATTTGAGATGTTACTTGCAAGCTGGAGACAGTTGGGTTGATTTAATTTGGATAGCAGAATTTGCATATAACAATTCCATGAAAGATTCAACTTTAGTCACCTTTTTTTCTGTAGTCGTGGTTTTCATATTTGTTTCCTTAGAGAACCAATTAAAAAAGACATTGGTAGTCCAGCAGTTGAGATCAGATTACAGTCTATGAAAGAAAATTTGGAACGAGCTGTTAAGGCTCTTCAATTGAGTAAGGATAATTACAAGAGGTTTGCAGATGTTAAACACAGGTCTGGGCCAAAATTTTGTGTTGGGTATAAAGTTTGGTTATCTACTAAGAATTTAAAAATCAAGGGTAGAACTAAATTTAGTCCAAGATTTATAGGTCCTTTTGAAATTGAGACTGTGATAAATCCAGTTACAGTCAGATTGAAACTTCCTGAAAATGTAAAGGAACATCCAACATTTCACATTAGTCAGTTAAAACCATTTGTTGTGGGAACTAGATTGGGAGTTCCTCCTAGTCCAGTTTTAGTAGAGGATCAATCTGAAGAATTTGAGGTTAGAGCCATTTTGGACTCACGAAGGAGTCGTGGAAAACTTCAATATTTAATTGACTGGAAAGGGTTTGGGCCTGAAGAACGCTCTTGGGAATTTGCTAGTAATGTCCATGCCCCACTTTTTATTGCAAAATTTCATAGAAAGTTTCCTTTCAAACCTGGTCCGGGAGGGAGGTCCGAGAGAGGGGGTACTGTCAGGTTCCATGATAAATAGGAGATTATTTCAGTTCCTTCATTCTAGATTTTGTTGGGCCTTGACTTTTGTATTCAGAGTGCTGCAGCTACCCCAAGCCAAGATGGAGGGCAGAGACAAGAGTGCTGATTGGGTGACAGTGAACAATTGTTTCTTTCCCTACATTCTAAACTGCCTTTCATTAATTTCTTCATCTGAGCTGGTCGTGATTGTGTCTGTCTCCTGTTTTCTGGGCCTTGGAAGAAGTTCCTTGAAGATTAGCTTCAATTTGGAAGAACTATGCAACTTGAAAGAAAATATATTTTCATAAGGAGAAGTGATCCATTGTGAGAAAGAAGAAAGCAGCGAGTTTTTTCCACACAACTCAAGTTAAGTGCTATTTTATGTTTACATTTCAAGCACAACGTTAAATTCCTTTTCTTTGCTTTGATTTCATTCCTGCAACTAAAGGGTTAACTCGGCTTTTTTGCTTGAGGAGACTGGTAAACAGGAAGAGTTTTGTTTTGAGAGGTGCGCGCGCGCGCAAAAGAAACTGTTTATAATTCACTACTTACCTTGTCAGATTCTTTGAGTTCGGGCTTCTGTGGACGTCGGCTGCAGCAGCGTCGCGTTTCGTTTTCTTGAAGTAACAGGCGGTCCCGCGAAGAAGGAGATTTCTCAGCGTAATCCGATGAGGATAAGCGGCGTTCCTTCCCGTCGTGTCGGATCTCCGTATGAAGGTTAACCCTTTGTTTACTAGAAAAAATAAGGTAAGACTTCAAATTCTATTTTTAAAAGACGTTGTGGATTTATTTCTGCTTCAAAACATGGCGTACTGAAAGTATAAAGACAGAGAATAGATATTTTGAAAACATAGCAGAAAAAAGGAGGCACTTGCATCATTACAAGTATTTTTAAAGGAGCCGCACAAGTTAAATATACTTTTCATATTTCTTAAAGACGCTCAACAGTAAAAGGTACCTTTCAAGACATTTTAAAACTAATAACCTGTAAGTACAGGAAAAGAGTATCAGTAATAAGGAGAAGATTATTTTCTGGAAGACTTTAAAGACAAAATTAAGCTTCTCCATCTTCCAGTCAAATTAACCTTGCATGAACACTATTTGGTGACAAGAAGGTGTTAAGGTTCTTCTTTTATCCAGGCTCAGCTCAAATTCATTCTTTCCAGTCAAGTACTAGAAAAGATATGCTGAACATTGATTTTTGAGCTGAGTTGTTTCAATACAGTTTTTTCTATCAGTTGGCAGTTTGGGTAGAAACAAGTTCTTAAACTGAAATCATAAAAAGTATACTTCCTCTGGGCTTTTCGCAGAGGACATTCAGGTAGGAAAGTCTTAAATCTATTAAATAACAAGTTGCTAGTTAGTGATAATATATATTTATTGTATAACCATTTTTCTCTTTCATTCAGAGACCGGAAGAAAATAGAAGATCCTGTGTCTGATTTATTATTTTATCCACTTTTCCCCTTTCCCCCCAGAGGTGTCTAGAACTCAGCTGTTCAGTTTAGTTGTGAGCTAGACATCTTAGTGGGATGGTGGGACTCAGAAGCTCCTGCGTTGAACCTGATTTACCAGCCTTGACAGAATGAAAGGCCCAAGTGATTTACTTCGTCTGAGCTGCTGAGACCACGTTCCAGGATCATTATGGAAGAGTTGGGGAATTTGATTAAGGAATTGAGGGAAGAAGTTAGGATATCTATTAATGAGAATGTTCTTTTAAATAAAAAGTTTGAGGAGTTAAATGTTAAGGTTACACATCTTCAGGAGATTTCGGAAGAAAGACTTTTTAGTAGGAGAGAAGAACAGATTATGGAACCTCCTATTTGGAAAGAGAAAATTCAAGGCAAGGAGAAAATTCAGAGTTAGGAGCCATAGGAGGTTTGAAGTCTTTAATTCTTCCGGTGCCGTTGGCACCAGCTGAACGATTTTCTGGAGAGGCAAAAAGATTTCAAACCTTTATCACTCAATGTGAATTGCATTTTTTAAGTAGGCCGGAAGTGTTTTCTTCTGATATGTCTAAAATAACTTTTATGATTTCGTACCTCTCTGGGGAGGCAGCTAGTTGGGCAGGGGTTTTAGTAAAACAGAAAGATTTAGCATTGTTTAATTTAAAAGTTTTTAAGGAGGAGTTTAGTAAATTATTCGATAAACGTCAAGAATCTTTGCAGGTAGATAGTGAGTTGCTAGAGTTAAAACAAGGAAATCGAGTTTTAGTTAGTTATATTACCCAATTTAAGACTTTAGTAATTGAAAGTAACTGGCCGGAAGAGAAGAGAGCATCTCTTTTTTACAGAGGGTAAAAGGATGAATTGAAAGATGCTTTGTCAGGGGTGGTAAATAGACCAACTTCTTGTGATGCTCTTAGGATTTAGTGATTCAGTTAGATTTTCGACAAAATGAAAGAAGACTTGAGCGTAGAAGAGCAGACAGTAAACAAGAGATTAAATCTAGTCCTCAATTAAATAGACCCAGATTAGAGTTTGTAAATAGAGATTTTAGGTCAAAAAATTCTGAAGGCTCTGGAAGATTTAGGGGACCTCTTTCCAAGGAAGAAAGAGAAAGAAGAAGAAATAATAATCTTTGCCTTTATTGCGGAAGAAGTGGACATTTTCTTGGGAATTGCCCTCTTAGTCCAAAGAAGGTCCCAACTCACGACAACAAGAATCATCAAGTTGCCAATACTCATCAGGCGGCGGTTCCTCATATTACAATTAACGTATCCTTGATTTTTGAGAAGAAACTGGTGGGTAGTGGTCCTGTGGTTATTGATTCAGGAGCTATGGGAAATTTTATGGATTGGGGAGTAGCCAAAGATTTAGGAATTCCTTTAGTCAAAAAGGTTTTGTCTGAGCAGGTTAGTTCTGTGGATGGGTCTGACCTGACTTCAGGACCCATCACGCATGAAACTTCTCCTTTATTAATGATTATTGCAGGGAACCATGGAGAGGAGTTGATATTTGAGATTATTGATGCTCCGCAATTGGAGATTATTTTAGGTATGCCTTGGCTTACACTTCATAATCCATTAATTGATTGGGGTAGTAGAGTGATAGAATTAAATTCCAGTTTTTGCAAGGAACATTGTTTTGAAGTTAAATCTCTAGAAAATAATCAATCAGAGGTTGAAAATTGTGCCAGATTCCTTGGGGAGATTGGTGCTCTTACCCATTCTCATACAATTGGAGCAGTGATGGGAGTTTTACCAGATTGTTACAAGGAGTATAGAGATGTCTTTGATGAGGTTGTGGCAGGTAGTCTTCCTCCTCATAGATCATTCGATTGTAAAATAGAACTTGCGCCAGGACCCACGTTACCTTGTAGTAGGGTTTATGCACTTACAGAAAAGGAAAACGATTACCTTAAAGAATATTTAACTGAAAATTTAGCAAAAGGTTTCATCAGACATTCCAAATCCCCAGTGGCATCTCCTTTGTTTTTTGTGCCTAAAAAAGAGGGAACATTAAGGACTTGTATAGATTATAGAGCTTTGAACAAGGTTACCATCAAAAATAGATACCCTTTACCTTTAAATTCAATTATGTTAAATCAAAGTCAAGGAGCTGAGATTTTCTCTGAATTAGATTTGAGAGGTGCTTATCATCTAGTTAGAGTAAAGGAGGGAGATGAATGGAAAACAGCCTTCAAGACTAAGTATGGGTTATTTGAATATTTAGTGATGCTTTTCGGATTATGTAACGCCCCAGCTTCTTTTCAGTTCTTTATTAATGAAGTTTTACGAGAGTTTTTGGACATTTTTGTTGTTGTTTACATAGATGACATTCTGATTTATTCTAAAAATTTGCAGCAACATCAAAATCATGTTAGATTGGTCCTACAAAAATTGAAAGAAAACCATTTATTTGCAAAATTGTAAAAGAGCCAATTTCATACCTCTTCTGTAGAGTTCCTTGGTTTTGTGATTTCTCCAAAAGGTTTGGAGATGGATCTCAAAAGGATAAAAGCTGTTAAAGATTGGCCATCTCCGACTAAAGTCAAGGAGGTACAGAGCTTTTTGGGTTTTGCCAATTTTTATAGAAGGTTTATCAAGGGGTTTTCTCAAATAATCACTCCAATTACTAAACTACTAAAGAAAGGAGTTAAATTAATTTGGAGTAAAGAAACTGAAGAGGCTTTTCAAGCCCTTAAAGAGAGTTTTATTACAGGTCTAGTGCTTTTACATCCTGACCCTTGCAAGCCCTTTTTTGATGAGGCAGATGCCTCCAATTTAGCAATGGGAGCGGTTTTATCTCAACAGCATGGTATTACTGGACAATTGCATTGCGTTGCTTATTTTTCCAAGAAATGTTCTTCTTCTAAAGTTAATTATACTCTCATGGGTCGCAAACTTTTAGCGATCAAGGCAGCTTTCGAGGAATGGCGCCATTATTTAAAAGGAGCAAGACATCCTGTTACAGTTTTGACTGATCATCGAAATCTTTTGTTTTTGAAATCAGCAAAAACTTTAACGCCAAGACAATTGAGATGGTCATTGTTTTTCTCAGACTATGATTTTATAATCACTTTTAAACCCGGAAGTCAAAATGGGAAGTTCTGACGCATTGTCTCGTCAGTTTCCGGGTAGTGAAAAATTGAAGGAAATTGATAAACAGCCTGTGATTTCTTCTGAACATTTTATTGTTGCTGGAACTCTAGATGAAGGAGGTTTATTACGAGAGATTCAAGATAGTATGACTATAGAGCAAATGGAAGAATGGGTTAGGCAAGACCCTGTTAGAAAGATTAAAGATGGTTTACCTTATTTCGACAACAGGCTATATCTTCCTTCTGAGAAGCTCCGTGAAAAGATTTTGATTGATTGTCATAAATCAAAACTTTCAGGTCATCCAGGGTTTAGAAAAACCTTAGAATTAGTCAGAAGGGAATTTTGGTGGGAAGAAATGAGAAGTGACTTTTTAAATTTTGTTAAGACTTGCGAAACCTGTACTAGAGCCAAGTCTTATGTGGGTAAACCAATGGGTTTGTTAGAACCTCTTCCTATTCCACCACATCTGTGGCACACTTTTTCGATGGACTTTATTGTAGATCTTCCCAAAGACCAGGGTTGTTCAACAATTTTGGTAGTTGTTGATTTACTCACAAAGGAAAGTCATGTTATTCCTATAAAAGGGGAAATTACTGCAGAAAGATTAGCACACCATTTTTCCCAAGGCATTGTTCGACTTCATGGATTACCAAGTCAAGTTATCTCTGATAGAGGTTCTCAGTTTATTTCGAAGTTTTGGAGAGCCTTTTGTAGAAGTCTAGGAGTGGAAGTTAAATTAACATCTGGTTATCACCCTGAGACCAATGGTCAAGTAGAACGTGTGAATCAAGAATTGGAGAAGTATTTGAGATGTTACTTGCAAGCTGGAGACAGTTGGGTTGATTTAATTTGGATAGCAGAATTTGCATATAACAATTCCATGAAAGATTGAACTTTAATGTCACCTTTTTTCTGTAGTCGTGGTTTTCATATTCGTTTTCTTAGAGAACCAATTAAAAAAGACATTGGTAGTCCAGCAGTTGAGATCAGATTACAGTCTATGAAAGAAAATTTGGAACAAGCTGTTAAGGCTCTTCAATTGAGTAAGGATAATTACAAGAGGTTTGCAGATGTTAAACGCAGGTCTGGGCCAAAATTTTGTGTTGGGTATAAAGTTTGGTTATCTACTAAGAATTTAAAAATCAAGGGTAGAACTAAATTTAGTCCAAGATTTATAGGTCCTTTTGAAATTGAGACTGTGATAAATCCAGTTACAGTCAGATTGAAACTTCCTGAAAATTTAAAGGTACATCCAACATTTCACATAGTCAGTTAAAACCATTTGTTGTGGGAACTAGATTGGGAGTTCCTCCTAGTCCAGTTTTAGTAGAGGATCAATCTGAAGAATTTGAGGTTAGAGCCATTTTGGACTCACGAAGGAGTCGTGGAAAACTTCAATATTTAATTGACTGGAAAGGGTTTGGGCCTGAAGAACGCTCTTGGGAATTTGCTAGTAATGTCCATGCCCCACTTTTTATTGCAAAATTTCATAGAAAGTTTCCTTTCAAACCTGGTCCGGGAGGGAGGTCTAAGAGAGGGGGTACTGTCAGGTTCCATGATAAATAGGAGATTATTTCAGTTCCTTCATTCTAGATTTTGTTGGGCCTTGACTTTTGTATTCAGAGTGCTGCAGCTACCCCAAGCCAAGATGGAGGGCAGAGACAAGAGTGCTGGTTGGGTGACAGTGAACATTTGTTTCTTTCCCTACATTCTAGACTGCCTTTCATTAATTTCTTCATCTGAGCTGGTCGTGTTTTTGTCTGTCTCCTTTTTTCTGGGCCTTGGAAGAAGTTCCTTGAAGATAAGCTTCAATTTGGAAGAACTATGCAACTTGAAAGAAAATATATTTTCACAAGGAGAAGTGATCCATTGTGAGAAAGAAAAAAGCAGCAAGTCTTTTCCACGCAACTCAAGTTAAGTGCTATTTTATGTTTATATTTCAAGCACAAAGTTAAATTCCTTTTCTTTGCTTTGATTTCATTCCTGCAACTAAAGGGTTAACTCCGCTTTTTTGCTTGAGGAGACTGGTAAACAGGAAGAGTTTTGTTTTGAGAGGTGCGCGCGCGCGCAAAAGAAACTGTTTATAATTCACTACTTACCTTGTCAGATTCTTTGAGTTCGGGCTTCTGTGGACGTCGGCTGCAGCAGAGTCGCGTTTTGTTTTCTTGAAGTAACAGGCGGTCCCGCGAAGAATGAGATTTCTCAGCGTAATCCGATGAGGAGAAGCGGCGTTCCTTCCCGTCGTGTCGGATCTCCGTATGAAGGTTAACCCTTTGTTTACTAGAAGAAACAAGGTAAGACTTCAAATTCTATTTTTAAAAGATGTTGTGTATTTATTTCTGCTTCAAAACATGGCGAACTGAAAGTATAAAGACAGAGAATAGATATTTTGAAAACATAGCAGAAAAAAGGAGGCACTTGCATCATTACAAGTATTTTTAAAGGAGCCGCACAAGTTAAATATACTTTTCATATTTCTTAAAGACGCTCAACAGTGAAAGGTACCTTTCAAGACATTTTAAAACTAATAACCTGTAAGTACAGGAAAACAGTATCAGTAATAAGGAGAAGATTATTTTCTGGAAGACTTTAAAGACAAAATTAAGCTTCTCCATCTTTCAGTCAAATTAACCTTGCATGAACACTATTTGGTGACAAGAAGGTGTTAAGGTTCTTCTTTTATCCAGGCTCAGTTCAAATTCATTCTTTCCAGTCAAGTACTAGAAAAGATATGCTGAACATTGATTTTTGAGCTGAGTTGTTTCAATTCAGTTTTTTCTATCAGTTGGCAGTTTGGGTAGAAACAAGTTCTTAAACTGAAATCATAAAAAATATACTTCCTCTGGACTTTTCGCAGGTGACATTCAGGTAGGAAAGTCTTTAATCTATTAAATAACAAGTTGCTAGTTACTGATAATATATATTTATTGTATAACCATTTTTCTCTTTCAATCAGAGACTGGAAGAAAATAGAAGATCCTGTGTCTGATTTATTATTTTATCCACTTTTCCCCTTTACCCCTAGAGGTGTCTAGAACTCAGCTGTTCAGTTTAGTTGTGAGCTAGACATCTTAGTGGGATGCTGGGACTCAGCAGCTCCTGCGTTGAACCTGATTTACCAGTCTTGACAGAATCAAACCAAGTCACATGATCAGTCTGAACCTATACATATCGGGGGCTTGCAGAGCCCGCTCACCAAGGCAGAAAAGGAGAAAAGGAGACAGCAACAACTTTGTTTATCCTGTGGAAAGGCAGGCCACTTTCTCCGAGAATGCCCAGTGAAACCACCCAGGAAAACAGTTGGAGCAACTGACAAAAGTGAAGAAGAAGAAGAACAGGACTCGGGAAACTCTAACGGCCAACAAGCATAGGGGTCCACTTGTCGAGCGGTGAAAAGGAACCAACACAGACCTCACACCTAGTTATCCCTGTGCTCTTGGTAAACCACAAACAGCCATCAAAAATACATGCCTTGGAGCCATATATTGACAGTGGAGCTGTGGGGAATTACATTGACCAAAATCTGGCTACCCGGATAGGCCTTCCTCTCCGACAGAAGCAAATATCAGAAAACTTTACAGTAGTCGATGGATCTCAGCTATCATCCGGCCCAGTGACGCACTACACCGAGACGGTTACGCTTCTGTGTCAGGACGGTCACCGAGAGGACATCACCTTCGATCTCATCAGCGCTCCTCAGTTCCAGATGATATTGGGAATTCCCTGGCAGGAGTTCCACAATACTAAGATTGACTGGTGTAAAAGAGTTCTGACCTTTCCAAAAGACTGTGTCGACACCTGTTACAACAAAGGATTCCCATTAAAAGGTTTCACTGATCCAGGAGCGAAGAGAACAACCGTACTGGTCCTCACAGGTTCGTTACCACCTGAATACCTGGATTACCAAGAGGTTTTTCAAAAGGAGCAAGAGAACATACTACCTGCGCACAGGCCGTACGGCTGCCAAATTGATCTCGTACCCGGGGCCCAAGTTCCTTGCAGCCGGATCTATGCCTTAACAGAACAGGAAAACCAGCATTTAAGAACATAACTTGACCAGTATCTGGCAAATGGCTTCATCTGTCTGCCCAAGTCCCCAGCATTCTCGCCCCTCTTTTTTGTGCCCAAAAAAGGAAGGAGACTTAAGAACTTGCATTGACTACAGGGCACTTAACCAGATCACGGTAAAAAAACGGTATCCGTTGCCGCTTATCCCTGAACTGCTGGATTAAGTTAAAAATGCTCAGATTTATAAAAAAAACTAGATTTACGAGGGGCCTATCATCTGGTAAGAGTCAAATAAAGGGGACGAGTGGAAGACTGCCTTTCGCAGAAAATATGGCCTTTTTGAATACAAGGTCATGCCCTTTGGGCTATGTAATGCCCCGGGTGCGTTCCAATTCTTCATGAACGACGTGCTCCGCAAACTATTGGACATCTGCACACTTGTCAACATTGATGACATTCTCATCTACTCAACCAACAAGGTAGACTACTTCAGTCATGTTGAGGCAGTCTTAAAAAACTTTGGCTACATCAGCTATATGCCAAACTGGAGAAGTGCTTCTTTAATGTGACAGAGGTAGAATTCCTCGGCTTTGTTCTCACATCACGGGGCATACGCATGGACATGCGCAAGGTAGACGCTATCCTCCACTGGTGTTCACCAACATCCACAAAGGGAGTACAGAGTGTGCTCGGGTTCGTCAACTTTTATCGTCGATTTATTCCCGGGTTCTCTCAGATTGTCCACCCAATTACCTCTTTGCTACAGAAAAATAAACAATTTCATTGGTCTGCAGAGGAAGCCTTCCAGAAGCTAAAAAAAGCTTTCACAACAGCACCAGTTTTGCCAAATCCCCGACCAGAACTACCATACTACCATACGTTGTCGAAACCAATGATTCCAGCATTGCAATGGGAGCAGTCCTGTCACAACAAGACCCCGAAACAGAACAGTTGCATCCATGGCATTCTGGTCTCGTAAGATCTCTGACCCGAATTAAACTATGCAATCACTGATAAAGAATTGCTAGCAATCAAGGCAGCATTCAAAGCATGAATACATTATCTTCTCGGAGCTAGACATACAGTTACCGTGATCACAGATCATCGCAATCTGCAATACCTTAAAAAATCACAATCTTCACGCAAACTCCGCTGGGCCCTCTTCTTCGCGGAATACGATTTCATAATTACCTACAGACCCGGAGTATGCAATGTTAAAGCAGACGCCCCGTCACACATGAGCGAGGCAGAGGAGGCATTCACTACACCAGACCCCGTGGCCGTCATCCCGGAAGGACTGATCCAAAGCACTATTGCCGCAACCACCTCTTTAGGAGACTTAAAATCTGGTCTACAACATTCGATGAATCAAGCAGCACAACAAAACTGGTTATCAAAAGGAGATCGACATACTATCGTGAACAATCTACCATACTTTCAAGGACGGCTGTACATTCCAGATACAAAACTACAGACTCAGATCATAGCAAACTATAACGATTCTTTAGTAGAAGGACTAGGGGAATAGAAAAAACCCTAGCTAAAATAAGGAAAAACTACTGGTGGCCAACTTGGTGAAAAGACATTACCCAGTTCATCGCAACCTTTGTTGTGTCTGCGCACAACACAAGTCCCAAAAACAGAGTCCTGCAGGTCTACTACGTCTATGATGGTACCCCCAGTGCCATGACATATGCTGTCAATGGATTTTATTACAGATCTTCCCCCCAGCAAAGGATACAACACCACCTTAGTCATCGTAGATCTTTTCTCTAATATGGCCCACTTCATTCCTCTGAAAGGTCTTCCCACTGCATCTGCTCTGGCTACCGTGTTTCTGGAACAGATTGTTCAGCTACACGGGTTCCCACCATTATTAATACCTGACCGAGGGACTCAGTTTGTCTCCGCCTTTTGGAGAAGATGTTGCAAAATTGCCAAGATCGACCTTCGGTTATCCACAAGCCATCATCCCCAGACCACTGACCACACCGAACGGACCAACCAGACCCTAGAGCAATACATAAGGTGTATGCTCAACAAACCGAGGATACCTGGAAGGATATGTTAGGGAGAATTCTCATTCAATGGCTAATTTCCCATACCTAGTGAGTCCCTCAGCAGCTTTGCAGGATTTCAGGCGTTTACTTTTTCCACTTGGTAAGAGTGAGCTTTTCCCCAACTCTTACCTGTGTTTCGCCATGTGTATTTCAGCTGTTTTTGTGATTGTGGACTCTGAAGCACACCACTTCAGTAGCCCCACTCTTTTGTGTGTTACACAGCACCTTCAGTGCAGTGACACAGGGTTGTCTTTGAGACTTCCCACCAACTCCATTTCTGGGGCTGACTACTGTCCCCCAGAAAAGGGTAAAGTTGCCATTAACTTTACATAGTCAAATAACCACAGGTCTAGTACACCCCATCTTACATGGAGTATTGGAAATGGTTAGTCCTTAGCCTTTTTTATCTGTACCTCCTAGAGCATTGTTTTGCTCTTTTAACATTTAGACTTGGCTGGTGGCAGTGGTATCTACCCTAACTTTTCTACCACAATTATACTATATAAACGTGGTTATGTTTTAGGCTATTATATTAGCCTCGAACATAAACCCGCTTGACCAAATACTCTTTCGTTTGGCTCTGGTCGGGTTGATTCACCATTTCTTTTTGATAAAGTCCTTCTTGTATTTTACTTTGAGCGGAAAACCAGGTTTGCCTTCTTTGTTCACAGTGTTTTGATGGGCTTCTGCCAAGAAGCCCTCCTCTGGGGGCATGGGTGTCTAGGTGGGCTGAATGTGAGGGAAGGGTGAAGTCACCCCCTGCACAGAGTATCCTAGGAAACCTAAGTTGCACTTTGCCCTGATTGGCTGAGGTGGTTGTCCGGGCTGGACAACCCCTCTGCTGCGTGATTGACAGCCAGGCTGTGTGAACAGGGAATTTTCACATAAAAGGCAGGACCCTTGGCTGGAAGTCAAAGTCGCCACTGGAACTACCAGGAACCAAAGAAAGCGGAGAAGAAGACGGATGCTGCAACTACCCCATCCCAGTGAAGCCCTGCTGCAGTCCTGAGCTATCTACCCTTCGACGACCAGAGACGATCCAGTCCGGAGTCTTCTTCCCTTGAGCCTGGTTTGGTCAACCAGCTCATCTTCCACAGCCAGAGGATCCTCTTCATGGTCGAAATTGCTGCACACTGCTGTAGTGGTCCGGATAGCCATCTGAAGAACCCCTCCTATTTTTTTAAAGGTGCGCTCCTTTTATTCACCATCACTGCTGCTGGCTTCATCCCTGTGTGGTTCTGAACGCTCCAGACATCCTCCTTCTTGCCCAAGCTCCAGGAACCGTGGGTCTGCAGGAAACTACCAGGAACAACTGCCATGGCACCAGCTTCTTCCTTGAATAAGGTACTGTGCTCTGCTTCGAGGAACTAGGGTGAATCCCTTTTCTCCTCCTCCAAGGCTTGCCCTTGTCTTCCCTCCTTCTTATAACTTTTGCTTCCTCTGTTGACAATATCCAAGCACTCCTGGCAACGTTGAATCTTGAACGGACTGACTGTGTGATCCTCGACAACAGGAACCCGGTTCCACTTGACACTGGCTCCGGCCTATTGACCTTTGTATTTCTGTCAGCGAGTGTTCTCTGATTCTGTCTGCCTTGACAAAAGTATTGCCTATGATTTTTGCCCCCAACTCTCTCTGGTTAACTGAGATGCTAAGTGTGTTTTTGCCCCGGTAACATTTATTTCCGCGCATACGTTTATCTTTCGTAAGACCGAACTGTCATTACTGTCAAAAAGTGACCGCATATGTATTCCCGGTAACGTTGTTTGTTTCACAACACCGGTCCGTTAAGACATAGGGTACTTACCTGAAGTTGTTCAGTGCCAAGAGAATTGGTTGTGTGTAGCATATTTTTCGTGTGGTTTCAATTTAATAGAAGTGTTGTGTTTCACAGATGGTTTAAAAATAAATGTACTTATATTATTTACCTGAAACCTTGAGTCAGTGTTTGCTTGAGTCACAGTAATTGTGGTCCCTTTGTGTAATCTCTGCTACTGCTCATATACTCTTGAGATAAGCCTGACTACTCCGCTACTGCTACCACTTTAACATAGTAGTACAGGCTTGTACCAAAGGTGAACTTGTATTACCACTTGTAGTCTTAATTGTGTGTAGTGGTCCCTAAGGGCACTGCACAGCATTCTGCCTAACACTGGTGTACAGCGGTGAGGATTTGGAAGTAGAGTATTACACTTAGAGTGCTGCTATTGCTTGGGTTCAACTAACCACAAGGCTAAACACTACTAATTCTGTTAACTAAAGAAATCATGTAAAATATGGAAAACTACAGTGAAGAGGGTCTCTTAAACTATACTGCTGAGGTTCTGAGAAACATGTGTAGAGAAAAGAATCTCTCTGGTAAAGGAATAAAATCTGAACTGGTTGCAAAGTTAATGGGAAAACAAAGTCTGGAGAGTGGGTCAGAAGGGCCTACCCCTCCAGCAAATGTGGATACTGATGTTTCTGATTCTGTGAGTGTTGAGTTAGAAGAAGTAGATGAGTCCTTGTTACGAAACCCTACAACTCCCTTACCTGCTCAGAAAGCACAACCTCCTGAGTTTTGCACTTGAGAAAATGAGACTTGAATTGGAAGTGAAACGTATTGATGCACAAACTGCCATGAAGCATCAAGAGTTAAGGCTCAGAGAAATGGAGCAGAACCATGAACTAGAAATGAAGAAATTGTCTTTAGAAAATGCTTCTCTCCCAGAGTCTTCTAGGTCTTCCAGCCCTAAGAGACCCTGCATGCCAAAGGAAATGATTGGTATGTATGAGACTAAATTTGATGTTTTGGATTGGTTAGCAATGTTTGAGTACAATCATGGGATTCAAGGTATCTCAGGAAATCAGCTGAGCTGATTCCTTGTCTTTTCTCTAGGCTTCCCCCTAATGCAAGTAATGCTGTAATGGAGTTGGGGGAGGAGGATAAACAGGATTATGAGTGTGTGAAGCTAGCATTAATAGCTAGAATTGGGAAGACCCCTTCCCAGTATCTTAAGAGGTTTAGAACCCTCAACAAGCATGATGGTACCCCTTGGGCTACCTGGGTGTGTGAATATTTGAAAAATGTAGATGGTTGGGTTAAGGGTTACAAAGTGAACACTTATGAAGGTTTGTGGAATCTTGTAATGTTGGAGTCTATTTTTGATGTCTGCTCTCCTGAGCTTAGACAGCACTTGGCTGATTCAAAGAAGATCGATCCTAAGAAGTTAGCTAAGGCTGCTGACTTGTGGGTTGCCAACACGGCTACTCACAAGGATTCTGGGGCAACTCAGAAAACAGAAGAGGGAAAGCAGTCAAAGAAAGACAACAAAGAGAATTCCAATAATTCCAATCCAAAAGAGGGCCCCAAACATAACCAGGCTAAGCCATAAGGGAAACCGAATCAAGCTAGTGTACCATCTGGTCCCAAACCAGATGGAGGTCAGAACAAACATCCATTCCAGAAAGCATTTGGAAAATTCTTTGCTTGTGGGTCAACTGACCATGTGAAAGGGGATCCCAGATGTGAGGGAAAACCTTCAGGGGGTCCACACTGTCTCCTTAGCCTTCCCCCAGATGGATGAAGTACCTATAGCCAGTGGAAACATTCCCATGAGAGTCTCAGCTAGTGTTTCTTTAGTGTCCTTGGGTCTTTGAGAACAACAGAACTTAGATGTCTATAACTCAATCCTTGATAATACTAAAGAGTATAACAAAGATAGTGTTCTTTTGAATGGTAAGGAAATCCCTGCCATCAGAGACACTGGGGCCAGCATAACTAAGGTTGATGAATGTTTGTTCAAGGTGGAGGATGTTGCTAAGGCACCCAAACACCTAACCAAGTTAGCTGGAGGCCCTGTGCAAATGGTTCCCCACTTACCAGCTCTCATCCAGTGCAATGACATGACTGTCAGAATACATGTAAGTGTGCAAAGCGACGTACCTGGAAGAGTCCTGTTGGGTAATGACCTTAAAACTCTTGGAGTTGTGTCTAGACCCCCAGGCCTCCCAGCAAAAGGAAGCAGGAACTCACAACGTCTGCTAGGGAGAGAACCTTGAGAGGCTCTCCTGGGGACATGATAGAGGAAACTATCACCCCAAGTCCACAGGACTTACTTACTGCTATTGCAGAACAAGAAAAGACAAAGGGGAAACCTAACTCTAGCAGCAAGAAACCAGCAAGCACTCCTGTGCCCAGAAGGACATCTCCAAGACTGTCCAAAGTCACATCCGTGACTTCTACACCAGCTGAGGCTGAGTGTGAGGTTCAACCCAATATGGTTCAACTAGATACTGAGGAATCAGATCTAGAGGAGGATCTTACACTGGATGGAGATCTTGACCCTGTTGAACATCCTGAACTGCAGTCTTTCCTGGCTGAAGTTGGACCCAGCAGGGCAGACTTCAGCAGAGGACTAAGAGAGTGTCCTACTCATGAAGGTCTTCGCCTATAGGCAGCTTCTCAGCTCGATGGGAAAGAGCCTGGAAAGTATAGGTTGCACTGGGAAGATGGCCTCTTCTACAGTGAACCGACTGAGTCAACCCCTAGAGACGGCAAAAGACTTGTAGTACCTCTAGTGAACCGACTCCAGTTCCTGCAGTTAGCCCACAAGATACCTTTGGCTGGTCACTTAAGTTTTAAGAAGACCAAGGAAAGGCTCTCTCTTTACTTCTACTGGCCTAAAATGGGTTCAGAAGTAGACAAATTCTGCAGGAGCTGCCACACTTGCCCAAACCTCTGGCAAGAGTGGAGCCAAGAATGTGGCACCCTTGGTGCTTCTCCCAGTGGTGGGAGTTCCTTTTGAGAGGGTCGGGATTGACATTGTTGGTCCCATTGATCCTCCCACATCTTCAGGCATCAGGTTTATCCTGGTTGTAGTGGATCATGCCACTAGGTATCCTGGAGCAATACCTATGAGGACTGTTACGGCTCAGGCTGTGGCTAAGGCCCTACTTGGTATCTTTACCAGAGTAGGTTTTTCCAAGGAGGTGATATCTGACAGGGGATCAAATTTTATGTCCCACTACATGCAAGCCATGTGGAAAACCTGTGGAGTCACCTACAAGTTCTCAACTGCCTACCACCCTGTATTGCTCTCCTCTGAAAAGTGCACGGACCTACCATAAATCACCAATGCAATTATAGAGCAAATACTTCAACCCAGAAACAGACAGACACAATAACTCATAGCCACGCACTCTTTGGAAGATAATCAGCTCTTTACGGCTATTTATTCAAAGATTACGAGTACATATCACAGAAAAAGTGAAGAAGTCAAAAAAAGAATACATCACCGTGAGTGTATTACCATTCCTCATCTCGTCCAGAAGCAGCTGGAAGACCCCGGGTACAGCCAGGACGAGAGTGCCACAGCTCACAGGAAGGCCAGACGGAGCGTCCTTCTCTGGCTGAAGTCTCACCTGACCCCTCCAGATTTTTGCCTATATAGGCACTCCAAAAAAAGGAGTTAATTCTCAAACCTTCTTGAATTGCACCTGCGCAGTTGAGGAACAGCCATCAGTTGCCAGCTGGGTCAATCGAGAGCTCCCCCCAATGAACGCAGGGCCTCCCTGCTCTAAAAACATGCTCCATGGAGAACAGTAGCAAGTCATAACAACGTTAGCTTTTCCCAGCAGAAATGGCCTTGACTGCATACCAAGTTCGAAAAAGCATGTTCGTCTCAGCACTGTGAATCTAACACTTCAGCAAAATGTGTGCAGCCTTTCACTGTGGAGTGAAGTAAATATCCAACATGGCTCTGAGCACTCCCAGAATGCATTGTGCCTGCATCATTTTGAACT
Source organism: Ambystoma mexicanum (assembly GCF_040938575.1). Lineage (NCBI taxonomy): Eukaryota > Metazoa > Chordata > Amphibia > Caudata > Ambystomatidae > Ambystoma > Ambystoma mexicanum. The sequence goes on from NC_090931.1 coordinate 84,347,349, forward strand.
AAGCATAAATTGAGCAGAACATCTCCACCCTTTGGATATTTATCTTCCGTAGCCAGGTGGCACTGGAACTGGTCTCTGAAACCTAGGAAATGTTAAAACTAAATTGGGAACACATTGAAGGCAACAACAACAAGCAATTATAATGGATAAAAATGCAAGCAAAAATATAACGTAGTGTACCCCCAATATCAGGTATCCATGAAAATAATCAATCCCACCAGCTTCTGTTTTGATCTTGAGATACTTGAGAAAATGAGATCCCTCAAACCTCTAATATGACTTTCAATGGATCGTGAGTGGTCACACAAATTGAAGCAACACATACCTTCAAAGGCATTACACCCTAAATGATGTTTCAGCAATAAGTAATCAACAGCAGCTCTGTTCTGCAAAGTAGCTTTTCTAATAACTTGACTATCAAGGAGTAATTCTTCTAGAGCTTGCAAAGTATGATTAAGACTTTTAACTACTAAACACGCTAATTTCATCGAAGATTTGTAACCTGCAGCAGCTAAACCCCAAACACCTACTAATGAAAGGGTTAATGCTAAAACCTCAGATTCTGATAACAAATGTACATGTGAAACACAGTCAGGAGATAATCCCATAGATTCAAAGGTTGACCTTTTACCTCGAGTTATCGCTGAGTGTAAAGGAAACATCATTAGTCCTAATTGAGTCAAAGCACATGGACCTCCAGAAATGTTAGCTGGAATATAAGTATACGTAATGTTACCACATGAAAAGAGCCATCCTGTTTCAAATGCTACCATCTCTAATTAGAGCTCACACACTTGGCAGCATTACTACAAATCAAAGGCCTTAACATACGCACAGCTAACTTTGGTGTGCGCATTCCTTTTATCTCAAAATATATTATGCTCCTGCTCTCCCAACCCTGCTGCCCCAACAATTCATAAATCGTTTTCCTGGCTACATGCAATGTAGTAATTTTGGAAAAGGCAAAACATCTCTGGTTAAAGCAATTCAGTGGGAAGGGCAAAACATGTATTTTCTTCACAGATTAATCTCAAAATGCATTTAAGAATCAGGTTTCAACATGTTGGCATTCAAGTGCTGTTTCACACAGCTGTTTGTGTTGCATGATGTCACAGTTCACAACCCATTGTCCACAGTCCTTTAGATAAGAAAGGCAAAAAATATCAACACGGTCATTACAACCGTCGACTGAATCATTTCAATGTGCAGCATCAAATGTTTGACAATATGCCAAGTCCGCACCGTGACAGTTCTGGAAAAGTTATTACTTTGTTGGACACTTCTCGCAGGTTGCAGAACAAATGTCCTCATGCTTCACGCACGTTAGTAGCAATGAGTGCGGTACAGGACAGGTTCAAAGTTCACATTGCACCTCGCAGTGACCCGCTTTCTCTGAGAATGCGTCTGCTTGACTGATCAGTGTCACCCGGCAATTGCACACGTCTACCCCCCAATCATGGCACGCTACTGTCTTGTTTATTTGCCTAAGCAAAATACAAACAGAAATGTTAAGATTTCATCATAAGGTACACTATCAGTGTTATCCACATTAGGATGTCATCATAACTTCAATATTAGCGTTGTCCACCCCTTCCCTTAACACCACCCCCGCCTTCAGAAGTCTCATCAGGTAACTACACACTTTATCATATCATTGCTACCGCAATTATTTGTCACCCTTCTGCATGTTACTGGGGACTTATTTGCACTCAACCATACGGGGTGTAACTGCCTAGTCACAAACTCATTTGTGCAATGCGATCATAGTTGGTCAATGGTACCTCAGACTGATCTGTGATTTTACAATAGCCGTATAATAAGTGCCCAGGTTGCACTTCTCAATGGATCAGTGCTTTTCTTTGTCACCAAAGCGATCACGAATGCCAGGCGCCAGGCGCCAACTTGCTGCCAGTGTTTCATGATCTTGATTTAGGTTGCCCTGCTGGCATCACTCCATTTTCCAAAGGTAAGGTCTTTCACTCCAATACCGCCTGCAGTTGCACAAGCAGCTTTGTTTACCTTTTCTCCAGTTCTCCATACAGGCAGTGTCTTTAAAGCCTCTGGTTTTCCACTTATTAGTTTCCCAAAGGGTGTCTGCTGATTTCTTGGGCCACCCCTTTTGAGAGCGATAGTCTGAGTTAGTTCCTTTAGTTGCTTCAACAAATCATTCATTCTTGCACTAAGCCATGAGGCTTCTGGATCATGGCTAATGTGCAGTGTTCATGTTATACTCCAAAGCCCCGCTCTGCATGTTGTCTCTTGCAAAACAGCTACCTTTGTCAGTTTTTTGCTTCCATCTGGAACGCCATATTGTCTTTGTCAGTTACTCTAGCCCTGGCAATGTAGCTTGCATTTTGCTGGCTGTGTATTTTCACTTCTTAAAGCGCCTAGAGGTTTATTCTCCAGTGCACAGCGCTTTACTTCACTTCACATCACATGGGGCGCTGAGATGCAGCTTGCACAGCAATGTCTCTTGAAATGGGCAGCTGTCTTTTCTCAGCCCATTCACAGGTGCACAGTTTCCCCAAATGTTCAGATGCGCGATGCGCCCAGCATACCATTTGCATGCAGCATTTCTTTTTCTTCCAGTGTTGATACTGGGTGAATTCCTTGCTTCTAATCAGCTCTGTTATTGCATGCCAGTGTCAGAAAGCATGCGTACATGGGCATGTGCAAGAAAGATTGCCCTCTTTGTTCATCTTCTCACTCACAGCAATTATTGCCTTCAGTTCAGTTTCCACCTCTTCCTTTGCTCATTAACAGTGTCTCTCACAGGATGGAATGCGACTGCTTGATCATTGTTTATCATTCCTGTGCACATGACAGCACCATACGCACGCAGCAAGCTTGTCTCTTTGCTCTTAGGCCTATAACTCTTAAACTGGGGCGGCTTCAATGGAAGGCACTCGTTTCAGACAGTTCATCCAGATTAACTATTGTCTGCGCTGCTCCAGCAACTCATAAAAAGCTCCCATATCTGCCAGCTTCTGTAAACACCATTTTACTGAACAGGAGCGCGGCATTCTGCTTTCCTGCCTTCCTCCAACAGTTTTTTTTTCCCACGCACCTCACCCAAGACAGTGCAAGTTATCTTCAAGGCACAAGCTCTGCACAGCAAGACTCTTATTTTTAAAAGAGGCACTCTTTTTTGTCATCAGATTCAACTCCATGGGCCTCATTACGACCCTGGCGGTAAGTACCCGACATTATCGCCATGGCATAATGAATGTTTACGCCGTGGACCGATGGCGGAAAGAGCGCCACATTCCGACCCATCGCGCACGAGCATTACGCCATGGCGGTAGTGTAAATAACGCCATGGCGGAAAGGGCCCCTACCGGCATCGTAGGCTGTGCAAGGTGCACTACCGCCACCCATCTCAGCGGCCACTGTAATTAGCGGCCACCGTACTCAGCGGTGTCCGCAATTAGCGGTCATCGTAAAAAGCGGAACCGGAAATGGCGTCATCGCGGCGGAACGGGAAACAGCATGGCGGCCATCTTTAAAAACACAATCCATTGCCATCCTTCCCAACAACACCAGATCCAACCCTGACACCTGTCCCAACCCATCACCCACCCACTTAACCACCCAAAAATGCCCAAAGTTGTCAAGAAGGCATGCGACCGCCAGCGCCAGGACAGATTCTCCCGGGAGGAACTGAGCATGCTCGCGGAGACCCTACAAGACAATGCAGCCGTTGTTTTTTCGCCACAGATGACCAGGCCGGCGATAGCCAAAAAGAAGGTCATATCGGCCCTGGTGGCAGAGCGCGTCAGCGCGGTGGGGACCGTACCCCGCACCACACAGCAGTGCAGGAAGCGGTGGGATGACCTTAGGATACGTGTAAGAAGCATCATCTCTGCCAACCGCAACCTTGCCCTGGCTACCGGTGGAGGTTCTGAATCCCCACTGAAACTCCAACCGTGGGAGGAAATATGTGCCAGCACGATTGGCATGGAAGGCATTGAAGGCGTCAGAGGGATGGAAAGAGGAGTACCAACATCAGGCGATGAAGGTAGGTGCCTCAAATCAAGACATGCCATAGTCACTGAAGTCCATTCATGTGTAGCACAATGTTGCCCTAGAGTGTAAATGCAACACATTAGCTGGACACTGCCCACAGCCACATGCGAGCTCCACCCTGTATACATGTAGCATGCACACCCTAACTGCCGGCACCCACATACCTCCATCCTCATTCCACACAAAAAGGAGACAACCTGCATGCCCCTGCCTCAAAAGTGCCTCATCGACTGACCAAAATCATGTCAATCATTGTCATTCCAATGTCCGCAGACCCATCAATAACGCTCTCCCTCCTTTGCTCCACCACAGGCTCAGAATCACACCCCGAGGACGAGGACACCCCTGCGACAAAAAGAGCCAAGAAGGCCAAGACAACCATACACGCACCCTCAACCTCAGCTGCAATGAGCCAGACCCCACAGCAAGCACAATCCACTGCCAGCAAACAGGACGGCCCACCGGCAAGCACCCCAGTAGGCAGCAGCCAGCAGCAGCAGCACCACCTGTTCCAACATTGCCTGCCACAGAAGGCACTGGTTCTGCGGCCAGCAGCAGCATTGGAGAATCAGCTGCCATTGCAGCATGCTCAGACTCTGACATTGAGGAGCACGATGTCAGACACCCCAATGACCTTCCACATTCCCCCTTTTCATCCCATGCCAGCCCCCATGAGGAGATCCCACACAGGGGCACACAGAGGAAGAGGAGTGGCCATCTACCCCATGCCCAGTTCTAAGTCCACAGGAGAGGAGCAGCCCCTCCATCACACCACCAGCAATGGGCATGGCCCAGCAGGGGCAACAGTCCCTTGAGGACATCATTCAACGGCAGGAACAGCTGTCCACGCTACTCACCGAGCATGCTGCGGAATGTGTGGGGGTTAGGGCAGCCATCGAACAGGCTACGGAGACCCTAAGGGCCGAAATTGCGCAGAACACTGACACCCTGAGGGATGCAATGCAGTCCATGTCAAGGGACATTTGTGGCGAACTTGCCGGGGTGCGCCGTGTGCTCTCTGAGCTCTCCCACACCCTACAGGACATGCATGCATGGGAGCAGGCAGGGACATCCTCCGCTGCCAGTTCTGCCCAGAGCGCCCCGTCCGACGTTCAGGACGGAACCTGCGCTCCACAGGCAGGGGTGCCCCGGGGGCCGGGAGACGGGGCTTGTGCCCACTGTTACAGGCATCTGTAGACACTCACAGGGGGTGTGTTGGGGTGTGCAGGGGGGAGGGTGGAGGGAGGAGGGGATGTGCAGGGGGAGGGTGGAGGGGGGAGGGGGTGTGTTGGGGTGTGCAGGGGGGAGGGGTGAGGGGGTGTGTTGGGGTGTGCAGGGGGGAGGGGGTGTGTTGGGGTGTGCAAGGGGAGGTGGTGTGTCACGACAATTTATGACTAAAATACACTTTTTCCTTTTTCCGAAATTAAATGTGTGGACATTTTCATTGCATATGTGTGCTTTATTGGTGTACAGTCCACAGTGTGCATGTCCCAGAGACACACAGTGCCCCAAGTGCCGTCTCCATGTGATACACACCATCCGTGTGTGCTAGAAGCATTGGTCGATGATATTTTGACGCATTTCACGCCCCTCCTGTGCATTGCCTCCTCCATGAGGTGCAGCCCCATCTGCACCCTCCTCATCCTCATCGTCAGGTGGTTGCACTTCTGCGTCAGGGGGAAGGGGCACATTTCGTCTGACGCACATATTGTGTAGCATGACACATGCCATGACCATCTTTGCCACCTTCTCATGGCGGTACAGGAGTGCCCCACCAGACCTGCTGAGGCATCGGAACCGTGCCCTCAATAGGTCGAATGTCTGTTCAACGACCACACGGGTACGTGTATGTGCATGGTTGAAGTCCTCCTCGTGCTGGTTCTGCGGGTTACGGACTGGTGTAAGGAGCCACCTCTTCAGGGGATAGCCTGCATCACCTGTATGTAGGCGAGAATGTATGTGTCAGTCATGACGCCTGATCAAGAACATGATGTGCCACCATGGCTTGCATCCAACTGTTACTTTGGACAACTTCTAAATGCACTAATTGATTCACACAATGCAACCAGTATATGCTCATGGCTCTCATGGCCTGTTTTGCCTGCCATCACCCAATGTATGCAGAGGGGTGGAGTGCATTGTGAGTGCCCATCCACTGTGTCCGTTCATGCCGTTTGTTTTGTTGGCCTGGCATGTGTCCTGTGATGTCAATGCGCACATCATTGCATCATTGCTGTGGGCCTCATCATTACCCCAGTGAGCAATGCTGATGTTGATAAGGACATTTTGGGGGCCCTGCTGTCTGTGTAATGGTGTGTTGATGTTTCTGTCCGTCATGTGCCTCCTTCGTGGGCAGTTATGGGGGACAGGCCTTTCGGTTGATGGTGTTTGGTGACGTGCATGTAGGTGCATTTCATTGTTGACAGTGTGGTCTGAATTGGTAGAATGCACTTGCAGATGGTTGTGTCATGGTTGGGACACAACCTCATTCACATGGTAGGGCTGCATACATTGGGTATTGGCTTCACTGGTGTTGGGTGGAGTTTGGGTTGCTTTAGGGTATCATCTGTCTCCGTTCTATCTGCTACTCACAGCCAGGTGGAGTATGCATCATTTCCCCCCCCCTTTCAGCCAGGTGGAGTATGCATCATTTCCCCCCCCTTTCAGCCAGGTGGAGTATGCATCATTTCCCCCCCCCTTTCAGCTAGGTGGAGTATGCATTGGTACGTCGTTCACCTACCCACTTCACATTTCCATGGTCATGACATTAGACTCACCGAGTAGCCAGGATCTTGGGCCAGCATGTCGCTCCATGTAGCGTGGTATTGTGGAGTTCCCCAGGACCACTGAATTATGGGTTGATCCGGGGAATCGGGCACAACAATGTGTGATGATCTTGTTGGAGTCACAGACCATTTGCACGTTGATTGAGTGGAATTGTTTCCGGTTGCGGTGCGGTACCTCCATGGCACGTGGAACCACCAATTCCACATGGGTGCAGTCGATGGCACCAATGCAACCAGGTATGCCGGCTAGTGCATTGACACCCACTTTGGTGTTTGCAATCCGTGGTAATGAGATGTGGGCGTCTGTGTGCTTGAGGAGGGCATCGAGCACTTGGTGAGTGTACGTGAGAATAATGGTTGTGAAATGCCATGCAAGTGCCCCACTGTGTGCTGGTACGTGCCTGTGGCCAGGAAGTGGAGTACAGACACTACCTTCAGTAGGGGTGGGATGGCGGTTGGACTTTCTATCATGCTGACGATGTCGTTGTGTGTCATGTCTACGATGGCATTGATGGTGTCCCCGTCCAAACGGTACAGGGTGTGGATCTGCTCAGCAGTGAGGTTGAATGGACTGGCTCTGATGCGTGGGATTGGGGGCTGCCTGCGTGGTGGCACTGGCTGTGCTGGTGGGGCTTGCTGGCCCTGCCTTGCCCTCCTTCTCCTCCTGCGTCTCCTCTGTGCTGCTTGTTGTTGTTGTTGTTGTTATTGTTGTTGTAGCACTTGCATTGCTATCAGGTCCTCCAGCCCCAACATTGCAAGTCGTATTGGTATCATTGTGGAGTGTGACTGGGTGTGGGAAGGGGTGGGGTGTGCTCTTTTTGTACTTCCTGAGTCTGTATTGCCTCCACCTGTGCTGTTTCTGTGCACCTGTGGCAGCTGGATTCACTTTACATGGCCATTTACGGTTGGTTCGCGATGGCGTACTTAGCGCCATGGCGGTAAGGTACTTAACGGGCTGGGTGATGGCGTTAGGTGCATGTCCGCTTGGGTCGGCATTCGCGTACCTTTCCGCCATGGCGCTAAGTATGGTGTGGGAGGTCGCGTGCGCGCGTCCTTGGCGCAGATAGCGGCAGCGTTGACTACGATGCCGCTAATGGCATCGTAGTTAACGGTCAAGGGTCATAATCGGACCTAGCGGAAAACGATGGCGGTAATCATTTGCCACCATCGTTTTTCGCTTACCGCCAGGGTCTTAATGAGGTCCCATGTAATTCTGCAAATCTGCAAAGTGTCTTTTAGCCTGTTTAAAAGCAGGCTGCTGATCAATGTCCCATTTAAAGGCATACATTTTTCTTTTTCCTCGTAACCTTGTAGTTTGGCTGCACAAACTCACTCCAATGCAATGTGCGATCTTTAAAAAGAACCCTCAACCCACTGAATCTTTGTGCTGTCTTATCACACACAGATTTTCTATTCTGTTGTACCTTTGCCAGAATGTAACCACTTATTTCAGTGCATTTAAAACATGTCATGTGTAGTGCAGCTCCCTGCACGTTTTCTGCAAAAGCAACCCACACTCTATATTGCTTGTGGGCTGTTAATGTGTCAACAACATTATCACTATATATCACAATCAACTTGTCCTTGTCTTGTGTAAAACATACATCCCTTAATAGCAACAGTACTTTTGCCATTGGCAACAATCCCATGGCATAGTGTGGGAACAGTCAAAATACTCTAGGGGCAATTTAGGGGCAATTTAGAAAATATAAATTGTCTTTTCCCCCCAAACCATTGCAAACTGGTTCTGCAATTTCAAATCAATACACAAAAATCGAAAATTCAAATGCCATTCACTCACTTTTTTTTATCAAGTGAGTCTCTCACCCCTTGCAAACATGGCACAGCTAAAATGCAATGCAGGCAATTTTAGTGTGTTCCTTTAAACAGAATGCACCACCAGCACATGGAATTTACAGTTGCCAAAAACAAACCCTTTAGGCTTTCAACACTGATGTTACTCTTTCTCCTAAACACGGCTCATTCCCACGTTATCTGCAGGAATGTGAACACTTCAAAAGCATACATTATAAGAAAGGCGCACCTTCGCCTCATTATATTACAGCCCCCCACTCGCTAGCACACTGGGGCTGAGTCACAATGTTTAAACACTAGTCACAATTTGCCTGTCAAATACTTGCAACTTTTTTCTTTTCTCTGCCCTCATGCCAAAATAGAGCAAGCTTTCACTTTGTAATCCAAATTACAACTTTGTCAAGGGAAGCCGCATGAAAAAATTATTTCCTAATTGAACATAAATCTTTCTTCACCATTCATCGGAGCACTGTGAACATAGCCATTTTCCCGCTTTGCTCATTGCTTTTCGGCTCCCTGGCTTCGTTCCCAAGCAGTAAGTCAGCCACGACTGATTTACTGAAGGGGAAAGATCTCAACCACACATGCTATCGGCCGCAGCAGGCCGACACAAAAGTGCTGTCTCTTGGCTGTCTCAGAGCTGCAGTGAGACGACCAAGGAAAGGTGACAGCCTGCTCTTCATTCTGCACTGCATTCTCTCACCCAATTGTCATTTAACAGCAAGGGAAAAGGAAAAAAAATAGAAAACAGCTTAACACAGTTCAACACTCACTGCCCAATTACTTTCGTTTGCAAGATAACTGAAGCCTGTCTGCGTTCAAACAGAATATTTGGAACACTTCATCCCAAATAACCCTGCTCACAGCGCCATAATGTATTGCTCTCCTCTGAAAAGTGCACGGAACTACCATAAATCACCAATGCAATTATAGAGCAAATACTTCAACCCAGAAACAGACAGACACAATAACTCGTAGCCACGCACTCTTTAGAAGATAATCAGCTCTTTACGGCTATTTATTCAAAGATTACGAGTACATAGAAATAACTCAGCAAACTAATATGGACATAGATCACAGAAAAAGTAAAGAAGTCAAAAAAAGAATACATCACCGTGAGCGTATTATCATTCCTCATCTCGTCCAGAAGCGGCTGGAAGACCCCGGGTACAGCCAGGATGAGAGTGCCACAGCTCACAGGAAGGCCAGACGGAGCGTCCTTCTCTGGCTGAAGTCTCACCTGAACCCTCCAGGTTTCCGCCTATATAGGCACTCCAAAAAAAGGAGTTAATTCTCGAACCTTCTGGAATTGCACCTGTGCAGTTGAGGAACAGCCGTCAGTTACCAGCTGGGTCAATCGAGAGCTCCCCCCCAAGGAACGCAGGGCCTCCCTGCTCTAAAAACATGCTCCACGGAGAACAGTAGCAAGTCATAACAACATTAGCTTTTTCCAGCAGAAATGGCCTTGACTGCATACCAAGTTTGAAAAAGCATGTTCGTCTCAGCACTGTGAATCTAACACTTCAGCAAAATGTGTGCAGCCTTTCACTGCGGAGTGAAGTAAATATCCAACATGGCTCCGAGCACTCCCAGAATGCATTGTGCCTGCGCCATTTTGAACTAAGCATAAATTGAACAGAACACACCCCAAACCAATGGATTGGTGGAGAGGTTTAACAGAACTATGAAGAGCATGATAGGTGCTTTAGAAGAACCCCTTAAACGAAAGTGGGACCTTCTACTGCCATGCCTTCTCTTTGAATATAGAGAAGTCCCTCATGAGGGAGGAGGAATACAGTCCCTTTGAACTTCTTTATGGCCATCCAGTCAGAGGTCTATTGGCCCTGATTAAGGAGGGGTTGGAGAGTGCTCCTTCCCGAAAGCCAGTCAGAGTGACTGGCTATGTGATAGGTCTCCGGAGGAGAATGTCAATCATGATGGCAGAGGCAAGTGATAACTTGAAGGCTTGTCAGGCTCTGGTCAAGCATTGGCATGACCAGAAGGCTAACATGGTTGAGTTTACTCAAGACCGGCTTGTTCTTGTTATGGTCCCCACAAGGCAGAGGGCCTTTCAGGACAAATGGATAGGACCCTTCAAAGTTGTGGGTAAACTTGGACGTTTGAACTACTGGTTGACTTAGGCAATCCTAAGGATGCTCCTAGAGTCTTTAACACCAACCGTTTGAAGGTTTATGTCTCTAGACCTGACATAAGAGCTTTGCTTCCAGCTTCAATTCAGGAGGAGCAGGAGAGTGTACATCTGCCTGACCTCCTCAGAGGCAACCAGTATATGCTCATGGCTCTCATGGCCTGTTTTGCCTGCCATCACCCAATGTATGCAGAGGGGTGGAGTGCATTGTGAGTGCCCATCCACTGTGTCCGTTCATGCCGTTTGTTTTGTTGGCCTGGCATGTGTCCTGTGATGTCAATGCGCACATCATTGCATCATTGCTGTGGGCCTCATCATTACCCCAGTGAGCAATGCTGATGTTGATAAGGACATTTTGGGGGCCCTGCTGTCTGTGTAATGGTGTGTTGATGTTTCTGTCCGTCATGTGCCTCCTTCGTGGGCAGTTATGGGGGACAGGCCTTTCGGTTGATGGTGTTTGGTGACGTGCATGTAGGTGCATTTCATTGTTGACAGTGTGGTCTGAATTGGTAGAATGCACTTGCAGATGGTTGTGTCATGGTTGGGACACAACCTCATTCACATGGTAGGGCTGCATACATTGGGTATTGGCTTCACTGGTGTTGGGTGGAGTTTGGGTTGCTTTAGGGTATCATCTGTCTCCGTTCTATCTGCTACTCACAGCCAGGTGGAGTATGCATCATTTCCCCCCCCTTTCAGCCAGGTGGAGTATGCATCATTTCCCCCCCCTTTCAGCCAGGTGGAGTATGCATCATTTCCCCCCCCCTTTCAGCTAGGTGGAGTATGCATTGGTACGTCGTTCACCTACCCACTTCACATTTCCATGGTCATGACATTAGACTCACCGAGTAGCCAGGATCTTGGGCCTGCATGTCGCTCCATGTAGCGTGGTATTGTGGAGTTCCCCAGGACCACTGAATCATGGGTTGATCCGGGGAATCGGGCACAACAATGTGTGATGATCTTGTTGGAGTCACAGACCATTTGCACGTTGATTGAGTGGAATTGTTTCCGGTTGCGGTGCGGTACCTCCATGGCACGTGGAACCACCAATTCCACATGGGTGCAGTCGATGGCACCAATGCAACCAGGTATGCCGGCTAGTGCATTGACACCCACTTTGGTGTTTGCAATCCGTGGTAATGAGATGTGGGCGTCTGTGTGCTTGAGGAGGGCATCGAGCACTTGGATGAGTGTACGTGAGAATAATGGTTGTGAAATGCCATGCAAGTGCCCCACTGTGTGCTGGTACGTGCCTGTGGCCAGGAAGTGGAGTACAGACACTACCTTCAGTAGGGGTGGGATGGCGGTTGGACTTTCTATCATGCTGACGATGTCGTTGTGTGTCATGTCTACGATGGCGTTGATGGTGTCCCCGTCCAAACGGTACAGGGTGTGGATCTGCTCAGCAGTGAGGTTGAATGGACTGGCTCTGATGCGTGGGATTGGGGGCTGCCTGCGTGGTGGCACTGGCTGTGCTGGTGGGGCTTGCTGGCCCTGCCTTGCCCTCCTTCTCCTCCTGCGTCTCCTCTGTGCTGCTTGTTGTTGTTGTTGTTGTTATTGTTGTTGTAGCACTTGCATTGCTATCAGGTCCTCCAGCCCCAACATTGCAAGTCGTATTGGTATCATTGTGGAGTGTGACTGGGTGTGGGAAGGGGTGGGGTGTGCTCTTTTTGTACTTCCTGAGTCTGTATTGCCTCCACCTGTGCTGTTTCTGTGCACCTGTGGCAGCTGGATTCACTTTACATGGCCATTTACGGTTGGTTCGCGATGGCGTACTTAGCGCCATGGCGGTAAGGTACTTAACGGGCTGGGTGATGGCGTTAGGTGCATGTCCGCTTGGGTCGGCATTCGCGTACCTTTCCGCCATGGCGCTAAGTATGGTGTGGGAGGTCGCGTGCACGCGTCCTTGGCGCAGATAGCGGCAGCGTTGACTACGATGCCGCTAATGGCATCGTAGTTAACGGTCAAGGGTCATAATCGGACCTAGCGGAAAACGATGGCGGTAATCATTTGCCGCCATCGTTTTTCGCTTACCGCCAGGGTCTTAATGAGGTCCCATGTAATTCTGCAAATCTGCAAAGTGTCTTTTAGCCTGTTTAAAAGCAGGCTGCTGATCAATGTCCCATTTAAAGGCATACATTTTTCTTTTTCCTCGTAACCTTGTAGTTTGGCTGCACAAACTCACTCCAATGCAATGTGCGATCTTTAAAAAGAACCCTCAACCCACTGAATCTTTGTGCTGTCTTATCACACACAGATTTTCTATTCTGTTGTACCTTTGCCAGAATGTAACCACTTATTTCAGTGCATTTAAAACATGTCATGTGTAGTGCAGCTCCCTGCACGTTTTCTGCAAAAGCAACCCACACTCTATATTGCTTGTGGGCTGTTAATGTGTCAACAACATTATCACTATATATCACAATCAACTTGTCCTTGTCTTGTGTAAAACATACATCCCTTAATAGCAACAGTACTTTTGCCATTGGCAACAATCCCATGGCATAGTGTGGGAACAGTCAAAATACTCTAGGGGCAATTTAGAAAATATAAATTGTCTTTTCCCCCAAACCATTGCAAACTGGTTCTGCAATTTCAAATCAATACACAAAAATCGAAAATTCAAATGCCATTCACTCACTTTTTTTTATCAAGTGAGTCTCTCACCCCTTGCAAACATGGCACAGCTAAAATGCAATGCAGGCAATTTTAGTGTGTTCCTTTAAACAGAATGCACCACCAGCACATGGAATTTACAGTTGCCAAAAACAAACCCTTTAGGCTTTCAACACTGATGTTACTCTTTCTCCTAAACACGGCTCATTCCCACGTTATCTGCAGGAATGTGAACACTTCAAAAGCATACATTATAAGAAAGGCGCACCTTCGCCTCATTATATTACAGCCCCCCACTCGCTAGCACACTGGGGCTGAGTCACAATGTTTAAACACTAGTCACAATTTGCCTGTCAAATACTTGCAACTTTTTTCTTTTCTCTGCCCTCATGCCAAAATAGAGCAAGCTTTCACTTTGTAATCCAAATTACAACTTTGTCAAGGGAAGCCGCATGAAAAAATTATTTCCTAATTGAACATAAATCTTTCTTCACCATTCATCGGAGCACTGTGAACATAGCCATTTTCCCGCTTTGCTCATTGCTTTTCGGCTCCCTGGCTTCGTTCCCAAGCAGTAAGTCAGCCACGACTGATTTACTGAAGGGGAAAGATCTCAACCACACATGCTATCGGCCGCAGCAGGCCGACACAAAAGTGCTGTCTATTGGCTGTCTCAGAGCTGCAGTGAGACGACCAAGGAAAGGTGACAGCCTGCTCTTCATTCTGCACTGCATTCTCTCACCCAATTGTCATTTAACAGCAAGGGAAAAGGAAAAAAAATAGAAAACAGCTTAACACAGTTCAACACTCACTGCCCAATTACTTTCGTTTGCAAGATAACTGAAGCCTGTCTGCGTTCAAACAGAATACTTGGAACACTTCATCCCAAATAACCCTGCTCACAGCGCCATAATGTATTGCTCTCCTCTGAAAAGTGCACGGAACTACCATAAATCACCAATGCAATTATAGAGCAAATACTTCAACCCAGAAACAGACAGACACAATAACTCGTAGCCACGCACTCTTTAGAAGATAATCAGCTCTTTACGGCTATTTATTCAAAGATTACGAGTACATAGAAATAACTCAGCAAACTAATATGGACATAGATCACAGAAAAAGTAAAGAAGTCAAAAAAAGAATACATCACCGTGAGCGTATTATCATTCCTCATCTCGTCCAGAAGCGGCGGGAACACCCCGGGTACAGCCAGGATGAGAGTGCCACAGCTCACAGGAAGGCCAGACGGAGCGTCCTTCTCTGGCTGAAGTCTCACCTGAACCCTCCAGGTTTCCGCCTATATAGGCACTCCAAAAAAAGGAGTTAATTCTCGAACCTTCTGGAATTGCACCTGTGCAGTTGAGGAACAGCCGTCAGTTACCAGCTGGGTCAATCGAGAGCTCCCCCCCAAGGAACGCAGGGCCTCCCTGCTCTAAAAACATGCTCCACGGAGAACAGTAGCAAGTCATAACAACGTTAGCTTTTTCCAGCAGAAATGGCCTTGACTGCATACCAAGTTTGAAAAAGCATGTTCGTCTCAGCACTGTGAATCTAACACTTCAGCAAAATGTGTGCAGCCTTTCACTGCGGAGTGAAGTAAATATCCAACATGGCTCTGAGCACTCCCAGAATGCATTGTGCCTGCGCCATTTTGAACTAAGCATAAATTGAACAGAACACACCCCAAACCAATGGATTGGTGGAGAGGTTTAACAGAACTATGAAGAGCATGATAGGTGCTTTAGAAGAACCCCTTAAACGAAAGTGGGACCTTCTACTGCCATGCCTTCTCTTTGAATATAGAGAAGTCCCTCATGAGGGAGGAGGAATACAGTCCCTTTGAACTTCTTTATGGCCATCCAGTCAGAGGTCTATTGGCCCTGATTAAGGAGGGGTTGGAGAGTGCTCCTTCCCGAAAGCCAGTCAGAGTGACTGGCTATGTGATAGGTCTCCGGAGGAGAATGTCAATCATGATGGCAGAGGCAAGTGATAACTTGAAGGCTTGTCAGGCTCTGGTCAAGCATTGGCATGACCAGAAGGCTAACATGGTTGAGTTTACTCAAGACCGGCTTGTTCTTGTTATGGTCCCCACAAGGCAGAGGGCCTTTCAGGACAAATGGATAGGACCCTTCAAAGTTGTGGGTAAACTTGGACGTTTGAACTACTGGTTGACTTAGGCAATCCTAAGGATGCTCCTAGAGTCTTTAACACCAACCGTTTGAAGGTTTATGTCT
Source organism: Ambystoma mexicanum (assembly GCF_040938575.1). Lineage (NCBI taxonomy): Eukaryota > Metazoa > Chordata > Amphibia > Caudata > Ambystomatidae > Ambystoma > Ambystoma mexicanum. The sequence continues at coordinate 84,362,981 of NC_090931.1, forward strand.
CTAGACCTGACATAAGAGCTTTGCTTCCAGCTTCAATTCAGGAGGAGCAGGAGAGTGTACATCTGCCTGACCTCCTCAGAGGCTTACCTTTAGATGAGCAAGTGGAAGGAGTTAATCTCTCTTCCAGTCTCACATCTGACCATCAGGATGAGTGCAAATTACTGTTAAATCCGTTTGCCTCCCTGTTCTCACTTTCTCCAGGTTTGACCGCTTGGGGCCATCATGATATACACACTGATGACTGTTTGCCTGTCAAAAGCGGGGGGTTCAGAATGTCACACAATGTAAGAACCCATATAAGGAATGAGGTCAACAAGATGCTTGATCTCGGGGTTATAGAGCCCTCTACTAGCCCATGGTCTAGCCAAGTTGTGCTTGTACCAAAGGCAGGATCCAAGGAGTTGAGATTCTGCGTGGACTATAGAGCTCTAAATGCAGTCACCAAGACTGATGCCCATCATTTGCCTAGGACAGATGAGCTGGTGGTCAAACTTGGTGCAGCCAAGTACCTCAGCACATTTGACCTAACTGTCATGCCCCACATCCCAGAACCCCTCTGGCAAGCCCATGGGCCAGTAGAGATCTGGGCTCGGGTCTCTAACAGCCTCGGCCCTCTTGGAGCCAGTCCTGGCGTCTCATACACTGTGAAAAGACATGTGCTCAGGGGACTACTTTATTTTGAAGCTGTCAGCCAACATGGAGGCATCAACATAGCTTTGCTCCTAGGAACCAATCTATGCGGTATAGTGTTTTGGGTGTGGTAGCTTAGGGATTACTACCTGGACTACTTTCTTGAAACTAATGAAACCACACCTGAATTGGATAACACGCTTTGCATTACTTTGCAATCTTGCAACGTGACACTCACCGTGTCCAGCTATACCCGCAAATCTCGGAGAAGCAGCACCTGCAAGGAGACAAAAGGAACATTATTAGCAGCAGCATTTTACCTGCAATTTTCATCTTTAGCTGTCCACAGCTCCTGCAAACAGCTTCCTAAGGTCAGCGTGTCTCCCGGACCGACGGATCTGAAAGAGGAAAGAAACAAGGTATTAGAGACATTAAAACATTACGAACTGCGCCGAAAGGCTTACCTGGCAGGTCGCTCCTCAGCCAGCATCGCCTTGGAATTCCACACCCTGGGAGAACACCGCGACCTATGAGAAAATAAGAGAAACCAGGTTTGCAAAGGCAAGTCATCACAATGCTGCTCATAGCGCCTACTTACGTATCATAGCGCTCATCACGCACCACCATTTACTGGCGACGCCCAACTCAGCCAATGCGCCACGCTGAACCTCTGCATATCTAAGGAAGAGAAAGAGACATTATTAAACCAAGAAAGGCATGTAGGAATAACAACACTATACAAAAAAACAGCAATAAGACCTACCTGAAAGATATCAAACAGGCCGGCGTCAGTGAAGTAACTAGATCGCATTCGCCCACAAAGGACAACGCGCCCCTGCCAAGAAGGCAGGACAGAGAGCACACCTAATTCAACAATAAGGTGAGGAGAGGCCCCAGAGGGGCTGAAGGCATACGGAGTGGTGGGAGGCTAATTACCTCAGTTGGCCAGTCTTGAACAAAGCCCTCCTGTATTTCAGGCAGAACCTCCCCCAGAGGCCACATCTGGGAACCACTGAGAAGGATACCAGTGTCCATTACGGCTGGGTGGCGTCCGCATGGATACCAGGTGAGTGTAACAGAACGCGAAGCCTGCCATAACCAATCTACCTGGGCGCTATGGATACTTCAGAAATTGACTAATTGGCCCAATTGTTAGGGGATCTTCGTGCCGAGGTTCACTCTGCCCGACAAGAGACTAATGCCCTCCGGAGAGACCTAGTAGTGACTAAAGAGCGCACTGAAGAGATTAGCAGGCAGTACTTGCAATCACAGGCAGGACAGATGCCTCTGCCTGGAAGCAATCCAATGATGCAAAACCCCACCGTAACATCCACTACCTCCACTCCGGTACAGATCATGTTACCTGGAACAGTTCCCCTGGCACCACTGGAGAGGTCTGCAGGCGATCCACGGAAGTACGCAGCATTCATGAATCAGTGTCGCCTTCACTTTCTTTGTGGGCCTGGAGCATTCCCAAACGACCAAGCTCCGGTAGCCTTTGTTTTGTCATACCTGAGTGGTAGTGCAGTGGATTGGGCGGTGCCGTTGGTGACCCATGATGATCCTTTTTTACATGACTTTGGGGGGTTCCAGAGAGAAATGGAAAAACTTTTTGCTAACCATACCCGAGAACAAGCAGTAGACAATGAACTCTTATCCCTCCGACAGGGGAATCAGGACTTGTTAACGTACATTGCTACCTCAATAGATTGGTTGCCGAAGCTAGGTGGCCAGAAAACAAAAGAACCATGTTACTTCATCGGTGCTTACGAGGCGAATTAAAAGACGTGCTAGCCCAGGTGGTTGATCCTCCCAGAGACTTTACCGAATTTATAAATTTCGTCGTGCAGTTAGACCACCGGTTGCAGGACCGAAAAGCAGACTGATCCAAAATGGACCCTCGGGCCGTGTATGTTCGACCAAGAGACAACGCATCTCGAGTGCAAGAAAACACTGTAGAACCCATGCAGATTGGAGGCATACGACCTCCATTAACAGAACAAGAGCGGGATAAAAGAAGACAACAACAACTATGTCTGTATTGCGGAACACCAGGACATTTCCTGAAGGACTGCCCAGTAAAACCCCCAAGGAGGATGGTCGGGGCCACAGAAAAATATGAAGTTAAGGAATCGGTAAAAACTGCCAAGCTCAGCAAACGTAGAGGTCAGTTTGTCGAGTGAGAGGAAAGAGTCACTGACCTCTCACTTTGCAATGCCAGTGATCTTAATTAACAACCAACGGTCTTCAAGAATGCATGCCATTGAAGCATACCTTGACAGCGGAGCAGTTGGAAATTATATTGATCAAGACCTGGCAGCAGAGATGTGGCTTCCCTTATGTTCCAAGCCGACGATGGATAAGGTAACCACTGTGGATGGGACAGAAATCGCTTCCAGACCCGTAACCCAGTGCACTGCCGGGGTGACCTTGCTGTGCCAGGACGGACATCGGGAATCTATTTCATTCGATCTTATCAAGGCACCTCAGTTCCGGCTAATACTACGGATGCCATGGTTAGTTGCTCACAACCCTTTGATTTACTGGCGGGCACGGAAATTAACCTTCCCCAGCGACTGCTCCCCTGCCTGTTATTATCAAGAACAGAAACCTGATTCCCGTATCTCCACGACTCCCGGAGTGACTGCATCAACCCAGGGAGTAACTAATACCTTACCAAAGGAGTACCACGATTTCCAGGATGTATTCCAAAAGGACCAAGCAAACACACTGCCGCCGCACAGGCCCTATGACTGTCAGATTGACCTTGTTCCAGGTGCACAAATCCCTTGCGGCAGAATCTACGCTCTTACGGAACCAGAAAATCTTCATTTGAAGTCATATTTAGACCAGTACCTTGCAAACGGATTCATCCATCCATCGAAGTCCCCGGCAGCCAGTCCTTTGTTCTTCGTACCGAAGAAAGAAGGGGACTTGAGAACCTGTATTGACTACAGCGCATTAAACCAGATCACCTTGAAGAACCGTTACCCCTTGCCACTTATTCCTGAAATGCTAGACCAGGTCAAAGATGCCCAGATTTATACCAAATTGGACCTTCGAGGAGCGTACCACCTGGTCCGAGTCAGAAGCGTAGATGAATGGAAAACCACTTTCCGTACCAAATACGGCTTGTATGAATGTCAAGTCATGCCCTTTGGGTTATGCAACTCTCCCGCAGCATTTCAATATTTCATGAATGACGTCTTGAGAGAATTAAATGATGTCTGCACCCTAGGGTACATAGACGACATCTTAGTGTACTCAACCTCGAAACAAGATCATATCAAGCACGTTTGTTCAGTCCTTGCCAAGCTCCGCCAACATCGTTTATATGCAGACTCACACCGAAGTTGAGTTTCTTGGTTTTATCCTTACTCCAGGAGGCATCAGAACGAACATGCACAAAGTTGACGTCATTTTGAAATGGCTATCACCAACGTCATTGAAAGGGGTACAAAGCATGCTGGGCTTTGCAAACTTCTACCGCCGGTTCATCCCAGAATTCTCTCAGGTTGTAAACCCAATCACAGTACTGTTACGAAAAAAAAATAAAAAGTTTGCTTGGACCGAAGAAGCTGAGAAAGCTTTTCAGGAACTTAAGCAAAGGTTTACCTCTGCTCCAATCCTGCGACATCCTCGTCCAGATCTGCCTTATATTGTGGAAACTAATGCTTCCAGTAGGGCATTGGGAGCTGACCTCTCACAGAGAGACCCAGAAACCGGCCAGATACACCCTGTGGCCCACTGGTCAAAAAAATTCTCACCTCTGGAGATTAATTACGCCATCACTGACAAAGAACTCTTGGCTATCAAGTCCGCCTTTAAGGCCTGGCGGCACTACCTTCTGGGGGCCAGACACACCATTACCGTTATCACGGAACACCGAAACTTGCAATATCTTAAAACAGCCAAAGCCCAGTCCTCGCGCCAATTGCAGTGGGGCCTTTTCTTCGCCGAATATGATTATGTAATCACGTTTCGACCAGGGGTCAGGAATGGAAAGGCTGATGCATTATCTCGTATGGGCACTGATGACATAGTATATACAACTCCAGACCCAGTACCCATTATACCTGAAGACAAACTCTTGGGTATCATGACAGCCTTAACTCAAGAAGAACTACGAAACGAGATTCAACGGACCATGAACCCTGATGCTTTTCTTGCATGACAAGATCAAGGAGAACAATATTTCATCAAAGGCCACTTACCCTTTTTTTAGGGATTGTCTGTATGTACCCACAAAGGAGTTACAACAGCATATTATTTCAGGTTATCACGATTCACTGATCAAAGGGCACCCTGGGCTCGCCAAGACACTAGCTAAGGTGAAACAGAACTTCTGGTGGCCTGCCTGGCGTAAAGACATCAACCAATATATTCAGTCCTGCGGAGTCTGCGCACAAAATAAGTCACAAAAACATAAACCATCTGGTCTACTACAACCATTAAACATTCCTCCCTCTCCATGGCACACTCTTTCCCTCGACTTCATCACTGACTTACCTCCCAGTCAAGGGTTTAATGCCATTCTTGTAGTCGTGGACTTATTCTCAAAGATGGCACACTTTATTCCGTTCAAAGGCCTCCCAGACGCATCCACTTTAGCCAAAGTGTTCTTGGAAGGCTTTGTTAAACTACATGGCTTCCCATCAGTTCCGGTCTCCGAGGGAGGTAGCCAGTTCATTTCCAACTTCTGGAGAAAGTGTTGTGCAATGGTGCAGATTGATGTCCGGCTATCTACCAGTCATCATCCCCAAACGGATGGTCAAACCGAGAGGACCAATTAGACTCTCGAGCAATATTTACGGTGCATGCTGCACCATGAACAAAGGAACTGGAAAGATTTACTATGGATAGCCAAGTATGCATATAACAATTCTTTGCATTCAAGTACGGGACAAACACCCTTTTATACCCTTTATGGTAGACACCCACGTACCTCTGAACTAGATCTCCCATCCAACTTGGAAATGCCAGCAGTGAAAACTCTTCACACCACCATCCCTCAGGCTTTCAAAAAGGCCAAAAACATCTTATTTTTGCCAAGGAAAAAAAAAAGAAATTCGCACACCAACACCGAAAGAAAGCCCCTGACTATCAGGTAGGAGACAAGGTTTGGTTGGCCGCAAAATTCGTGCCCATCAAGGGAACCCGGACCTTTCAACCTCGATACTTAGGGCCTTATACCATCAAATCAATTATCAACCCATCGGCCGTCAAACTGGATTTACCACCTAATCTACAAATCCATCCGGTATTTCATGTGTCACTTTTAAAGCTAGTGCAACCAGGTACACGGATTGGAACACCACCAAAGCTCATGCTTATTGACGGAAAACCAGAATTCGAAGTCAGAGGTATCCTAGATTCTAAGTACTCTATGGTCAAGTTATACTATGTAGTCGATTGGAAGGGATTTGGACCCCATGATAGATCCTGGTAACCCTCTGAGAACATTCATGCACCACGTCTGATCAAGAAATATCGGAATTTCCCAACTAAACCTGGGCCGGACAGAACAAACATCGTGGGAGGGGTCTTGTGGAGGAGTGCTGTCACGACCCACATCCCAGAACCCCTCTAGAAAGCCCATGGGCCAGGAGAGATCTGGGCTCGGGTCTCTAACAAGCCTTGGCATCCGCTTCCTAGGCCATCTTGGAGCCAGTCCTGGAGGGACTATGGCGCCAGGCTCATAAACTGTGCAAAGACATGTGCTCAGGGGACTACTTTATTTTGAAGCTGTCAGCCAACATGGAGGCATCCACATAGCTTGGCTTCTAGGAACCAAGCTATGCGGTATAGTGTTTTGGGTGTGGTAGTTTAGGGACTACTTTACCTGGACTACTTTCTTGAAACTATTTAAATTACACCCGAACTGGATAACACGCTTCGCGTTACTTTGCAATCTTGCAACGTGACGCTCACCGTGTCTAGCTATACCCGCGAACCTCCGAGAAGCAGCACCTGCAAGGAGACAAAAGGAACATTATTAGCAGCAGCATCTTACCTGCAATCTTCATCTTTAGCCGCCCACAGCTCCTGCGAACAGCTTCCTAGGATCTGCGCGTCTCCCGGACTGATGGATCTGAAAGAGGAAAGAAACAAGGTATTAGAGACTTTACAACATTACGAACTGTGCCTAAAGGCTTACCTGGCAGGTCGCCCCTCGGCCAGCATCGCCTCGGAATTCCACACCCTGGGAGAGCACCGCGACCTATGAGAAAAGAAGAGAAAACAGGTTAGCAAAGGCAAGGCATCACAGCGCTGCGCATAGAGCCTACTTACCGTATCATAGCGCTCATCACGCGCCACCATTTACTGGCGAGGCCCAACTCAGCCAATGCACCACGCTGAACCTCTGCATATCTAAGGAAGAGAAAGAGACATTATTAAACCAAGAAAGGCATGCAGGAATAACAACACTATACAAAAAAACAGCAATGAGACCTACCTGAAAGACATCAAATGGGCCGGCGTCAGTGAAGTAACTAGATCGCATTTGCCCACAAAGGACAACACGCCCCTGCCAAGATGTCAGGACGGAGAGCACACCTAATTCAACAAAAAGGTGAGGAGAGGCTCTAGAGGGGCTGAAGGCATATGGGCTGGTGGGAGGCTAATTACCTCAGTTGGCCAGTCTTGAACATAGCCCTCCTGCATTTCAGGCAGAACCTCCCCCACAGGCCAAATCTGGGAACCACTGAGAAGGATACCAGTGTCCATTACGGCTGGGTGGCGTCCTCGTGGATACCAGGTGAGCATAACACTAACGTCAGGCTATTGGCAAATAGCCTTGACAGACCATGCCAAGGAGAAAACTGCATTCTCCATCCCAGCTGGCCTCTACCAATTCAAGGTAATGGCTTCTGGACTAAAGAATGCACCTTCTACATTTCAGAGGATGGTCAATCAAGTTCTGAATGGGATGGAGGACTTCTGCATGGCATACTTGGATGACATCGCAGTGTTCAGCCCTACATGGAAAGAACATATTGAACACCTAGGATATGTATTGCAGGCTCTGGAACAGGCCCATCTGACCATAAAGACAAGCAAATGTCAAATTGGTCAGAGTACAGTGGTCTACCTTGGACATGAGGTAGGAGAAGGTAAAATAAGGCCATTGCCTAGCAAAGTACAAGCTGTACAGAACTGGGCCACCCCTACTACTCAAACCCAAGTGAGAGCCTTCTTAGGTCTCACTAGGTATTACAGGAACTTCATGGAGAACTATGGGACCATAGCTTCTCCCTTGAATGTCATCTCCTTTCCCAAATTTCCTAAAAAGGTCAAGTGGAATAAGGAGTGCAATCAAGCCTTTGAAGGTCTGAAGAAAGCCCTTCATCAAGCTCCAGTCCTAAGAGATCCTGACTACCACCAACCCTCCATTGTACAAACTGATGCTTCTAATGTAGGTATAGGTGCAGTCCTTAGTCAACTGGATGAGAAATGTAGGGAACACCCCATTTGTTTCATCAGCAGGAAATTAAAGGATCCTGCGAAAAGGTGGGCAACAATAGAACGTGAATGTTTTGCTATTGTGTGGTCCAGAAGAGGTTTAGACCATACTTGTATGGATCTACCTTCATCATTCACACTGACCACCAACCCTTGAGATGGCTGATGCAAATGAAAGGGGAAAACCCCAAACTACTCAGATGGTCAATCTGCCTACAAGGCTTTGATTTTTCCATTGAGCAAAGAGCAGGAAGTCACCACCAAAATGCTGATGGTCTCTCTAGGATGTTTATAACCGACTAGAGGTATGAGAACCATCCAGGAGTGGATTAAATCCTCATGTCCCTTAGTCTGGGGGCGGCGAGTGTTAGGGAGAATTCTCATTCAATGGCTAATATCCCTTACCTAGTGAGTCCCTCAGCAGCTTTGCTGGATTTATGGAGTTTACTTTTTCCACTTGGTAAGAGTGTGAGCTTTTCCCCCACTCTTACCTGTGTTTTGCCATGTGTATTTCAGCTGTTTTTGTGATTGTGGACTCTGAAGCACACCACTTCAGTAGCCCCATTCTTTTGTGTGTTACACAGCACCTTCAGTGCAGTGACACAGGGTTGTCTTTGAGACTTCCCACCGACTCCATTTCTGGGGCTGACTACTGTCCCCCAGAAAAGGGTAAAGTTGCCATTAACTTTACATAGTCAAATAACCACAGATCCAGTACACCCCATCTTACATGGAGTATTGGAAAGGGTTAATCCTTAGCCCTTTTTACGTGTACCCCCTAGAGAATTGTTTTTCTCTTTTAACATTTAGACTTGGCTGGTGGCAGTGGTATCTACCCTTACTTTTCTACCGCGATTATACTATATAAACGTGGTATTGTTTTAGGCTATTATATTAGCCTCAAACATAAACCCGCTTGACCAAATACTTTTTCTTTTGGCTCAGGTCGGGTTGATTCGCCATTTCTTTTTGTTAAAGTCCTTCTTGTGTTTTACTTTGCGCCGCAAACTAGGTTTGCCTTCTTTGTTCACCGTTTTTTGGCGGGCTTCTGCCAAGAAGCCTTCCTCTGGGCACCTGGGTGTCTAGATGAGCTGAATGTGAGGGAGGGGTGTAGTCACCCCCTGCACAGACTATCCTAGGAAACCCAAGTCGCACTTTGCCATGATTGGCTGAGGTGGTTGTCTGGGCTGCCAACCCCCCTGCTGCGTGATTGACAGCCAGGCTGTGTGAACGGGGGATTTTCACATAAAAGGCAGGACTCTTGGGCTGGAAGTCAGAGTCGCCACTGGAACTACAAGGAACCGAAGAGAAGCGGAGAAGAAGACTGCTGCTGCAACTACCCCGTCCTGGTGAAGCCCTGCTGCAGTCCTGAGCTATCTACCCTTCGACGACCAGAGAAGATCCAGACCAGAGTCTTTTTCCCTTGAGCCTGGTGGGGTCAACCAGCTCATCTTCCACAGCCAGAGGATTCTCTTCGTGGTCGAAATTGCTGCACACTGCTGTAGTGGTCTGGATAGCCATCTGAAGAGCCTCTCCTGTTTTTTAAAGGAGCGCACCATTTATTCACTGTCGCTGTTGCTGGGGAGATGTGAACTGTGGGTCATGCTATTGCATCTATCATTCAACACACCTATTACAGACATAGGCCCTCATTACAACCTTGGAGCAGGACCATGGTGCTATTAGCACCATGGTCCATGCCGCTAAGGTTACGATTCCGCCATAGTGGATGGCGGAACTACCACCCCATTCCAAGGTGAGTGGGGCGGTAATTCCCCATTCACCATTTGCCCTTCCCCATTCCCATTTTTGCCCCCATAGGGCATAATGGGAATGGGGAAAGCGCTAATTACGGCACTGTAAATTACAGTGCCGTAATTAGCTCCAAAGTCCCTTTGCGGGTTGGATTTTTAACACCTGCTAAAAGCAGGCGTTAAACACCAACCCGCAAAGGGACTTTTGTAATCAGGCGTTAAGGGTTAACGGCGCCGACGGCGCCGTTAAACCCTTAACACCTGAGTTGTAATGAGGGCCATAATGATTTATACTTGGACAAATGGTGTTGGAAAATTACATTTAGATTATGTCATGGCTCATTCTGGGCTAATTAAAAAGTATAGCCATGTTAAAACTCATGGTAACAACTTGAGTGATCACCCAGTTCTAAGTTGGACGCTGCCTCTCGATTCTAATGGTGTGAACATGTTCGGATGTCACTTCAGAAATACAGGGAAACCGGCTTTGTTGGATTGCTACGAGCATTAAGGACATGAATGATTTCTTCATAGAGACTGCCCTGTTTGTTATATTTGTTTTCTTTTCCTTCTTCCTTATTATTATTGCACAGAATGTCTGTCAGAGATCATAAACTCTAGTAACTGTATACAAACTCTGTGGAAAGGGGATCTCATCTCCAGACTCACCAGCAAATGCTAAATGAGAAAGTGGGGGAACCCCATCACTTGGATTACTTCTGCGGAAGTAAAAGGTTGGTAAAAGTGATATGGAAAGAAGGGACTTACAAATGTTTTAATATTGTTAGCATTACTAAACATAGAAAATTGAGCATTTTGAGGAAGTTGCAGCAATGTCTGCTCTCACGAGGTAACATAGTCCTGTAAACAAGGCAGCAATTGAACTTGAAAAATAGAAATAGACTGAATAATTTAAAGATATTTTTAAATTACATTTTGTAAAAAGTCATTGCCAAAAACATAAGTGTCAAAATTGACAATATATTTCAACTAGGCAATGCACACATTATTCCATTTAAAATACAGAGTAATGCTAGTAAATCCCTCCAAATGATATCCTAAATGCTCAGAGGTCAACAACTAGTTGTGGCGATAAACAAAACCGATATGACAACAGACAATGTTGTTCTATAAGTATTTATCAACTTCAGGGTTCCTGAAATAAAACTCTTTACAGGACCTTTAAGTGTCCTGCATATCAATTCACATATCACTCATCCCAATGGTAGGATTTTACAGGGAACTAGAGAATTAATAGGGCCATGTAATACATCTCTTCCCAGGGATCCATTGTTCTGCAGGCTTCCGTTTGAGTCTCTGTATACAGCACCCAGCACCCTCCTTATCTTGATTCAAGGATGTTATAGTACCGGGATTTGGGGAAAACTCTAGTGCTGTGAAATACCTCCTCCTCCCAGAGAGCCAGCACCCAAAAGATCCAATAAGCCTGAGGGATATGGTGCTCAGAATTCTTATTTGCTCAGTCTCAGTAAAATAGCTCACAACATGCTTTGTTCTATAGTCTCTGAGGTATCGCACCTTTCGAGCTCTCTATCTGCCAGCAGGGATATGATATAGGTCTCAATTTACTTTCAGCTCTGCATCCAGGTATATAATGCCCAGCTAATCCCTCCGCCGGGTTCACTCCTGTCAACACACTGTTCATGCTTAATTTCACCAAGCAGGGTTCATTTCCCTTCACTTCACGATCATCTGCCGGCCATCAGGAAATGAGATCACTACATCTTTAAGATCTTCTTGCTGTTGGACAGACAACTCGGAAGGAATTAAGTCAAAATTGTCTATGTCCTTCGGGACCAGACAAACTAGTACTTTGACATGGGTGGCTGATGGGTTCCACTTTCATTCTTTTAAGAGGTTTATATGGTATGAGTGGACTTTCTGTTTTCTGTCTAGTTGGGCTATTTTAGACATACGGGTTCCCGTCCGTTCTTTTATCTCATAAGCTCTGTGCCACTTGGAGACAAGTTTATTTTCTGAGATGAACAAGAGGACCAGTACTTTCTGTCCTATGGAACATGATCTTAAATCTATTTTGTTATCATATGTAGCCTTTTGTTGACTCTGAGCCTTCCCCATATGAGTACAAACCAAGTCTCTGACCATTTTCATGTTTTTTCGCTTTCGATTGGCGGTTTGTGAGATTGGAATGGGGCCTCCTCTCGTTCTTCCCAAGTTTCTCAGAGCATGTTTAAGACATCTGGGGGTCTGCTTCCATAGAGTAATTCAAAGGGAGAGAAACCAGTGGAAGCTTGGGGCCTTTTTCTTAAGGCAAATAATGCCCATGGGATCATCTGATCTCAGTCCTTCCCACCCTTGTCTACTAACTTCTGTAAAAATTAGTTTCAGCATCTTATTGAATCTTTCTACCAGACCATCAGTTTGTGCGTGGTATACAGAAGCTCGCAAAGTAGTGATGTGGAGTAACTCTTTGACTTCAGCCATAAACGTACTCATAAAATGTTAACCTTTGTCTGTTAGCATTTCTTTGGGAAAGCCAACCCTGGAGAAATACGGTAGAAGGTGCTTAAGGATCTGTTGAGTGGTGTTATTTTGCATTAGCAATGCCTCAGGATATCAGGCTGCATAGTCTACGATCACTAGGCCATATTTATTGCCTAATTTGGATGTCTCTAGAGGACCTATTATGCCAATGACAATTCTAGAAAAGGGGATTTATGTGATGGGTAACGGGTTCAGAGGGGCAGGTAATCGTATGTGTGTTCTGGTCTTTTGGCATATTTCACTTGTCTGGATGAAAGTTTTTATATCGTCATGGATACCCGGCCAATAAACATTCCCACTAATATGCGCCTGTGTTTTAAACTGTCCTAAATGCCCTCCAGTAAAATAGGAATGTGCAATCTCTAGCACAACCTTTTGATGACTGTTGGGTATTGCTAAATGGGTTTTTACCAAACTTTTGTTGGAGGTTTCTCTCCTGTAAAGTCACCCTTGTGTTAAGAAGAAAAAGTGTCTGTCATTCTCTCCACCTTCCCTTCTCACGGAATTGCTTGTAAAAAAGCTTCATTGAGGGCTGAATCATTTCACTGGGCAAAGACCAAGTTGGGATAGATGGTAGGTTTGTCTCCCTTCATTTTTTCGATGTCCAGAGATTTGACAGCTTCCTCAAAGCCTAAGTTACCTCACTCTGTTTTATCTGGTTCACTTTCTTTAAATTGAGGGAACAGAGCTCTTTCCGAAATTCCCTCAGCAATCTGATCTCCTCGACGTACCTCAAAAGGGACTTCCCCATGATTCTGTAAGAGACACTTCACATCTCCACGGAAGTCGGGATCAATAATGCCTGCCAAGACATCTTTCCTGAACTTCCATGTTAAGCCAGGTTTTGGGGCTAATCGGATGTAGCACCCTAGAAGGGGAATCAAAACTAAATCTGTAGGAATCATTCCTCTTTTCCCAGGGGGAACAATACCTTCCATACTGGTACAGATAACAAACCCTATTGATTTTTTGGTGGCGATGGAAGGGTTAGAGGCTCTCTGACTAAGTTTTTGTTTCAATTGAGTCACATTCCAATCATGGCACCATTTGTGGGGAACTCAAGGTGGCAACAGTAAAGACAGACACAAGTGATCACAGCTCAAGGGTGTTTATTAACTGTAAATGCAGGGCGGAAAACACCTACCTAAACCGAATCTAAGATGGGAGCAAGCTTCGACCATCAAATGAAAAATAAGGCAGTTCTTGTGGCGTTTTGTCAAAGTAAAAAGGCCTATACTAAGAAAAACCTATTGCCAAATCCTTACAACTAATTATAGAAGGATTGTGCGATAGGGGTTTCAATAAAGAAAGAAGTGTTCACAAATAATAAGTCAGGATGTGATTGCCACTGGTCACCCTTCCCCACATTTTGAGCATGGGACAAGGTGGGTCTCCTGAGCTTTCCCAACACAAGCCGACAGTTCCGTTCCAGTTATCAGGTTCTGCAATGGTTAAGTCTCTTGATATTTTCAACAAACAAACACAAAGTTTCTCTTCCACTTATGTCTTTGGGTGATGGCTTCACCCCTGGATTCCGCTCTTCCAGGCGTAGACCCCTCGCAAGTCTTATTCCTAAAAAAGAAAACGGACAGTTATTTTCTTAGTGAACATTATGTGATTACTTCCCTCCACGGAATCTCCCTCGGTCGGGCTCGGACCCCAAACGACAAGGGAGACACTTCCCTTCCCCTTGTCTTGCGATAATTCTAACTTTCACAAATCTTAATGTCTTTTCAAACGATTCACTGTGGGCATCCCTCCGCCGGGTTCACTCCTGTTAACACACTGTTCATGCTTAATTTCACTATGCAGGATTAATTTCCCTTTGCTTCATGATCATCTATCGGTCAAAGACTTTTGTCTGTACAGAGGATTTTACAAGACCCCTGTATGACTACTTTGACCCATCTTCTCGCTTTTCTCTCAAGGTCTTCTGTAACTGTAGTTCCCCAGCAGGGTAGTCACCTTGAGCGTACACCCACGTGGTGCTTGATTCTGCTATGCTGGCTTTCCCTGCTCTCATATCAACAGTTCTTTGTTTTCAAAGTTCAATTAGCCTCTTGCTATCTTCATTCAACACAGTTTGGTTTCTTTATCGGCTCTCCCCTCGACTCACTGATTGTGATGAACTGCTTTGCTTTCTTGTCTGTAGAGTCAAGACCGGTACAATTGGGCCATATGTCTCTCCCCGGGTTGGCTGTCAGCGGAGGAGGTGCCCGGTTACCATTGACATCTGCTGCAACACAAGCAGGCTATAATTCACGGTCTTACGCTTCCTTTTCTTGAGGCTTCACGGGTCTCTGTCGATAAGAGCAAGGTCACTTCTCCCTTGGTATCCTCTCGACTTGTGCCGTCTTCCACCTCCTTTTGAACTGCCGGGCTGAGTTAGCTCTCACGTTGTGCAGTCTGCTTTGCTCGTCTTGTGCTCTCATAATACACCTTTTATCCCTGTGGGGAAGGGAAAGGGCCATCAGGTGTGTGTGATTCTGGTCAATTGCCTGACTTTGCCTGACTCTTATACTGGGACATGTCAGGTTAACAGCTCTGGTGTTAGTCCATTGTCTTTCGTGTTGTGCAAAAGTATTCATGATGAAAAGGGAATCTTACCCGTTGGTGTCCCACTCCCACTCCCCAAGGACCCCCCCATCCAGGTGATCCTACCGCACTGGTCCACCCCCAGAAACTGTATCCAAAAGCGATGGCCGTGTCCTGGCCACCTGGATGACAAATCCCAGGGACTAGACAGGGAAACACCTTCAGGTTTCTCACCCTACACAGAGATGTCTCAACCTGGGTACGGGGGAATGGAGCAGGGGACTCTCACATCCAAATATGTCTTTAACAAGCCTTAGAAGTCACGATAATTTATTTTACAATGATGATGCTCTGGCAACTGAATTCAATGTAATCCATTGAGCCTGTAGTGCATTCCATGTTCACTGTATTACATCCAGTTTGTCCATTCACTATAGTACAGCCCATGTATGGAATACATTGAGTATATGTAATGTCATTGATCAATTGCAATAAGCAAAGTTGAAATGCACATTGATATGTTTGCATGCCACCATGTTTAAGATGATAGCTCAGTGTAATAAGTACTTGTTGCAGAGATCTGTATTCATATGCTGTACCACATAACCTAATCCTGACATGGTCAACTGAAACTTTTCTCTCTCTGTTAGGCTTTTTGTGTATCTAAACACTGTTGATAGTAACACTTAGTGGGCTACAAAACAGTATACCCCCAACAAAATCCACAGAGCACTTCTAATCTCATTCTACATTCAGATACACGCACCTTCCTGGGAACTCTTAACCTGTATCCACTACTGATGCTATACTATGTGCACCTTCGTCGTTCCCTCTAAATCTGCCTCCTGCATCCATTCTTGAGCACTTGTGCATTTTGTGAGGCTGCTATATAGAGTTCTGTGCCTGTGCTGGGCTATATGTACCTGTTTCATATGGCTACTGATCTGTGCTCTACATGCAGTCCACATTTTCATTTCTCTCCTGAAGCCACCACCTGGGTCAAATCATCAATAAGCAACCACACCTTGAGAATCTTCATGGGAGTCTCAGTAGCAGATCCTCTCTCTGTTCCTCTCAGCATCCCCATAGGCTCTTGCCTGTCAAGGGCCCTCTACAATGTTGGGCCTCATTAGGAGTTGGGCGGTGGCCCTTAAATGCGGTGGTAACACTATTATGCAACAGTTAAGGGCTAGCCAAATCCCGAGTATGGCCACATTCACCTCTAGCTCTGAGCTGAAGGTGAATGCGCCAACGGAGAAGGAACTTTTGGCTCTATAGCACCAGCGCAATTTGTGCTGGCGTTGATAGCGTCCCCAGCCCCGCTGAGTCCAATGAACCCAATGGGGAGTACCAGTTGTGCCGCCATTCGTGATCCGGCGCACTTTGCGCCAGACTAAGTAGCGGTAACGCTAATTGCATTGGCGGTATCCCGGTACAATTACCACTGGTGAGGCCCAATATTTATACCAAGTCTCTATTTGATGTTCTTGATTCTCAGGACATCATCTACACCAACTTGGCTGACGACAAGTATATCCTCATCCCTATTGTCACCATCAATAGGGTGTATTGTACTATCCAAAGTTGGATGGCCACTCACAGTTTCTGCATCAATGATGAAAAAATTGAGCTACTCATTGTGGATTCCCCAAACCATCTTAAAAACCTTGTGTCATGCCTGCCAATGGCTTCTCCTCGACGTCTTGTCATTCAGCCCAGCGAACGGCTAGACCGTTCTACACTCGCTGGCGGCTGTTCAATAAACTACCCGGCAAAAGAATACATTGACATTATTCGCATGATTGGTCATGACTTGTACTTTGGTTTCTTACCTTCCTTATATTCCGCTTTCATGTGCGTAGTGCTTCTTTAAGGACCTTCCGGCATACGCGATAGCCAGCTGACAATGCGTTGGTCATGTGTTACGCGCTGATCAGCTGACACTTACTTAAACCCGGAAGTGCCGGTGTTCGGCGCTTCTGATCGTTGTTCGTTCTACGTTCCGGAGCAGTTGCTCTTGCTTCTTTCCTCCACGGAATTCTCTGGCTACTCGATCTCCTATTGAGTCGCCAACCTGGCTTCCTTACATTGTGACTGCCACTGATTATTCCAAACTCTGCAACCTCCCGAAGCGGCACCTGCAGTCTTCCCCGTGGGGCCATTATCCGGTTCTGGCTGCCCCCGCTGTCCTGGACGCATTACCCTGCGACTGCAACCTGAATATTCCGAACTCTCTGCAGCTTCCTATTGTTGTACCTGCGGTTCTCTCCGAGGGGCTGCGCTCTGGATTCACCATTCCTCTCCATTGTCTCCAACCAGCTATTCACGGAGCGAACATTCCTACTCCTTCACAGGTGAGAGAGGTTCACTTTACTCTCTTCTGTTGTACTACCCCTGAGGGCAATTCCTGCAAAGGACTTACCAGCTTGTTTTCGGTTCTTCTCCTCCCACGAACTTCCATTGTTACTTGTCTCTGTTCTTCACCTTCATACATCAAGTGCACTGAGACTTTATGGACGCTATCCTGCGTGCACCATCCCGAATCTAGTGTGGCCCTCGTTTCGTGCGGGTTAGTTTTTCCCTACTAACCTTCCTTTCCCTGTCGTTGGTTAGGAGTCTCCTATCTAGGGGGTATTACTAAAGACTCAGTAGCAGGTTGATCGTTCCTACTTACCTTTTCGTCTTCAAAGAAAACAGGTCAGTGGTTTTCGAACCGAAACATACTATCTTATTTTGTTTCCATCAGCTCCTAATATCTCCCTTATCCTTCTCCTAATAGGCTGGTGGTTCCTCTATACTTACTCGCCCTTTCCACTGATTCCTCCCTTGGGCTGTTTCCTTAACAGTCAAAGAGTGCCGTCAGTTGGAAGGTCGCTATTCAACAGATACGAGGGACATCGAGTCATTTCCGGAAGACTCTACGTGTATCCTTTTGATAACATCTACCCTACATGTAACCTTTTATGCTGATATTCTGTACAATTGTTGGTTTACTGTAGTTACCAAAACCGTGTCTCATGTTCCTGAGACAGGAATTCTAACACCTTGACCCAGCCTTCTCCTCATTCCCCATTGATGGCAGGTCCACAACTGTATCGAAGCATGTAAAAACTCTGGGAGTCTACCTTGAAGGAGAGCTGTCCATGACCAAACATATCAATGCTATGGCCTGCTCCATTGCATATCTCTCCAAGCTTATCTCTATGAGTAGACAACTTCTGTCAACAAGCAACTGCCTCACAGTCAAAAGAGCCATTATCATATGTGAACAGGACTATTTCAACATACTTCTCATGGGTAAATCAGCAACAAACCATGGCAAGTTCCAATTCCTCTAAAATAAAGCTTTGTGCTCAGCTTTGGGATTACGTCGCTCAGACCATATCTCTTCAACCAAGCAAGAGGTTCATTGGCTACCCATCAAAACCTGCATTGACTTCAAAACTTTGACCATAGCCCACCGATGTATTTACAAGCGAAGTCCCTCTCTACCGAAACAACAGCATTGCCCAAAAACAGCAGGTGCACACTCTATGATCACCCGTCAGCATTTCTCTGTTCATTCCGCGATTCAAAAGTTCCAGAACTGGAGGTGCAAGCTTTTGCGTCACAGCACCCTCTTAATGGAACTATCTACCTCCCAAAATCAGAAATAAATGTACCTACCCAACCTTAAAAAAACAGTTGAATACTAGGTTGTTCAACATATTCGATTAATGTCAGCCTGTACCGTTTCTTTCTGTTTACACTGTTACCCTGGTACAAATGCTGTGACACCTCTGGGTGTGGGCGTCCCACAAATGCAAAAAGAAATGCATACTATAGTTGGCTGGTATTCTTGGAATGATTCCTGTATCTATACTAGAGCACAACTTCCAATGGACTACTCATGTTGTCCTTGAACAGGGACCTTTATTTTAGATTGTAGCACCGACAAACAGACTTGTAAGATTTTAAGGGATACGCCCATGCTTGTTTTGATGGCTGTCAGTGAAGGATATCAAACTATGGATTGTGATTTGGTTGAGGGGGTTGGTGAACAGAAATACTAGGATTCTTTCATTATTTTGTGGTTTGTGGCTAATCCCAAATGTGTCTGTACCAAAAACCCTTAAGTTGGCGCTGTGCAAACATATTTTATTTGGAGTCTTTTTGTCTGCATAAAGGATATTTTGTGGTATCAGGTAATATTATCCCCACCAATAATATCGCCATATATATGGTCGTAGGGTAAGGCCATAGGCAATATTATTAGTGGGGATAATTTATGGCGATATTGGGACCAGGGGTTGCGGGAGTGTCCCCCTCTCCATTCAAAAATGTAAGGGGGTACTGGGGGTTTCCCCCGCAGGTTGCATGGCTTAATATCGGCACAGAAATATGTCAATATTTCTGTATGGTGATATTTTTGCGGTGATATTAACAAATGGAACCTAGTTTGTGTCTCTAAGTTTCTCACCAGGAATGCCTCATGTGGTTCAGGGCCATCAGATGGGAAGGAGTGGAATGAGGTGTTGGTGGCACTGCCCTACACACCTCATTACAATTGTTTGTGTTGAGTGGAACCTGACGAGAGTGGACAAGGAGAGGTTAGGACTCTGGAGACACACACCTGCTCAGATGCACAATCTTTGCTCTAATCTTTCAAAGACTTTTCATGTAAATGGAGTTTTACAAGAAAGATAGCAAATGTTAGGTATGTTTCCCCAATCTTAAAACTCTTGAGGCCCCGATTCTCATCAAGATGTTAAGTACCGAAAAGGATGTTAAAAGGGTTAACAACCTTTTCGGTACTTAAGACCTATTCTGAAGGTGGCGCATTCTTCCGAAGTCGGAAGGAATGCGCCACTTTCGGAATACATGTGGCGGTTGCTAGGATGGGTTGGAAACCAACCTAGCAACCGCCACATTTGTACACTGGCTTTTTGGAAGCCTATTCTTGTGGCACTCCTACAGTTTAGTATGTGCGCTAAACTAGCACACATATACAGTACCCTTTTGGTGCTGTTAAACTGGAGAAGTGCCACAAGAAGCCTTGTTTGGTGTAAATGGAAGTGTCCATATAAACCCGTGTTGTATATGGACACTTTCATGTACACCAAAGCAAGCAGCTTCAACGTTGCATCCTGCAACGTTGAAGCTGCTTGTTCTGGTGCACATGAAAGTGTTCATATACAACACATGGGTTTATATGAACACTTCCATTTACACCAAAGCGAGCATCCTGCAACGTTGAAGCTGCTCGCTTTGGTGTAAATTAAAGTGTTCATATACACCCGTGCGCATTGGTTTAAATAAAAGTGTTCCTATACACCGGTGCGTTGTATATGAACACTTTCATTTATACCAAAGCGAGCAGCTTCAACATCCTGCAATGTTGAAGCTGCTCACTTTGGTGCATCGGCAGCATTTTTGTTAAATAACGATTCCCTGACATCTTTGTCTTACAGGATTTTACTTCTCCTAAGGTGGACCATATTAGCACCCATGAATGAAGACAGGGAACTGACCTCATTGGACATCCTGACCCTTTTCAACTGGCTCTCCCTTGTTTACAAGCTATTTTCTTCAATTTCATCTCTCTCATTTCCGGACTTTCTTGAGGATGTCTGCGAAGATAGCCCACCTGTGCAATCTTGCTTCACTGTGCAGATGGTTTCAAAATAAAAAAAAACACCTCATAACTCTGATGTTTGAGCCCTTGTTTATTGTAAATCAAAAGAGACCATCATGGGGTTCTACCAGTTTATCAGTATGTGAATGCCTTGAAGGTCCACCTGATCGCTTACCACTCTAATTAAATAATAGAATAGCTTTGTACTCACAGAAAGACTTAATGTAAAGAATGGGCGATCCTGCCCTGTCATGTTGAGTAGGAACATCCCAGACCAATTGAATAAGCATTTGCTGCTATCCAAAAGCACAGCATTTAATGGCATTCTAATGCACCCCACCACCTACTCTCACATATTCTTCCATTCCCCGCTGCTTGGGTTACGCTTATCTTCCATATCTAGGACGGCCAAAGGAGCCGCTCATCAGGTTCCCAGCCCCTGGATTTATTTATATTTACCCTTTTTAGCTCTGGCGATTGTTGTCCTTTCCCTAGGTTGTATAGCCAATATCATCAGAAAATGTGAGAATGACACTCAGCAAAATGTATTTATAGCTTAACAATAGTTTTAGAAGGACAGAAACAGGCCTCCACAGGAAATGCCATATTGCTGCACTCAGCAAAAGCACATCAGCAAATGCTTTTGTCGTGGGGGAGGGTGTGTGGGGGGGGGGGGTGTTTACCTCCAAACAAAAGCAGGCAGAATTGAAGCGGTTCAGATTTGAAATTTTATGAAGAGGTAGAACATGCAGTATTTTTGGAAAGCGCCTTTTCCATCCCTACTGCCAAACTCCTAATGGCCCCTTTATGTTTGGAGTTTGCTGCTAGTGTCTTCGGTCCTCTGAGCAGGCGGACCATGCCCGTTCTGCAGATGACGGTTGCGGAGCAATGATTCGGACTGTAAAATAAAGAAGTTCAAAATACAGTGTGCAAAGTATTCATTGTACCAAAATAAAGCATCAAAACCAGGTTTGTAAATATGCAATGAATTGGCTTGGAGTGTGTGAGGGAGGGGTGGTGAGTGGCAGGTAGAGCCAAATAGTAGGTACTTTGTCTCCCCCGTTAATGCTGCACCCACTGTGCTTCTTTTAGTGAGAATTTGAGCTCATAGCATAGGTCAGTATTCTACATAATTTGAAAATTAAGATTTGCATTACGTTCAATGTAGTTTTGGAATAACAATCTGATTTTTGGACATTTCTTTTTGGTTGATATTGATGTCATCTTCCTTTTGCAATGAGATATTATGGTGTTGGAGGACATTTGAACAGAAGGCTGAAACTGAAAATAATCCTCCCCAGTGACAAGGCAAAAATTATTCTTGTTTATGTTCTTACAAAGGCTTTCAGATCTGATCAGAGGTGTTGGCAATGTTCACAGCTCATCATCGCAGAAAGGTTAAAAGAGAAATGTCGGCCCTCTAGGCTACAGGTGCAAACATCAGCTGAGGCCTGGCAGGCGGCAGAGGCATGCGCTGCTTCAGTTACTGCTAAATAGATGCTCCCTCCACTAAACCCTTTGCCAGAAGCAGAGTGTACACGTCAGCCCTGCTGCATCAGTGTCTTTCTTTGCAGCAAATGCTCCCCAGTAGCACACGCATTTTCAGGGGGTCACAAATGCCCCTGTATGGCAGCTGCAGAGACAGCAAAGTCACTACACCAAGGAGTCTGCATTTAAAACTTGCAGTTCGGTTCCGAAACCACATAATTATGATGAAATATCATCCTGGTAGAAGTTCAATGCATAAACATAAACCATATGCGAGTTATGGGGTATGGTGGCTCATAGGTTCAGATAATTATTAAAGTCCCACTTGATCTGTATCATACACATGTCAACACTGCAAGCTCAGACCAGCCATGGACAGGCTGTGTGTATTCTCCCTAGACCGGCTGTCTCTGCTGCAACCAGCAGAACAATAGCCAGTGGGAGCTGCCTCTCTTTGATTCTTTGTGAGGTCAGTTAACACCTCTCTCCAGCCCAGTTAGTTGTCAGCATCAGCAGCATGGTAAGCAGGCATCAGAAAGCACCCTAAACAAAAGGACTAGCCTCAAACCAGGCTGTTAAATACCAAAAGGCCTTTGATGCTATGGGCTTGGGAAGGGAGCTGGGTTAGTGAATCCAGAGTGAGCTCAGCATGGTTGTGGAAGAATTCCACCATCTGGCTTTTCACTGTGTCTCTCACTCCTGTCTCCTACACTTCATTTCCCATGAAGATCGTTGGGTATGATGCAACAAGGCAAGGAACAATTGTCACAAGAACAGGGATCAGAACCCTTAAAGAGGGCTTGCTTTCCCCCAATACCATGAGACCTTTTTCCTATAAAGAGGGGGGTCACACAACCCTTCTTTTATTCGCTTTCGGACAATGCAAGATGTAAGGAACAATTCATGTGGACATTTTTTGGGCAAGTTGATTGTTCCAAAGCCCTCAGCCAATGAGGTGAAGAAGGGGTGCTCCAAAGCAGAGGGAAGTTCTGATCTCCACCCACTCCAAGTGCACATGGTGTGACTCTTGCTCAGGACCAAGGCCTCCGCTGGGAGAACAGATTGTAAGGAATCACCTTGCCCTAGGCCCCCATGCAGTAGGGTCTCTCAGCAACCCTGGGGCCAGAACAGCCAGGATCACTATTGTGACCACATCAAAGTGATTAGACTCCATTCAAGCCATGGTCACTTCATTCAAACCAGAAGGATCCACCGGTTCTGCCTTTGACGCATACTTGAACTTCAAACCACGTTGCTCGCATCATCAAACTGGCTCAATGCCATATCACCCCAGCAGACCCCGTCACCTGTCTGGCTCGAGCACCAGCACACCATGCAGAAGACTTAGAACCACCACATTGGACCAAGCATCAAACCGCTAGGGCTTCAATTCGGAGCTCAACTCGAACTGCTGGACCATTGCGCCACTCGTCGACACGAACCAGAAGTACTCATCATTTCGAACCACGCTCGATCTTTTAACTGCTTTTGGTGATCTATTTGATTTACATCACTTGACAAAGCCTACAAATACATGGAGCACCAGCTTAAATCTGAGCAAACGCTGGCTCACCACTTGGGCATAACGTGACCAGGTCCCTTAGAACTCGGTTCAACTGGCAAGCACAACCATCTGAAGCCTGGTTTGACACTATCAAACCACCTTACTTTGAAGTGACTCTGTCTCCCTGGTCCACCCTTTGGGCCATTAAAGACTGGCTAAATCCCTATTGCAAATTATTCCTATAAGACATATCCTTTTGAAGTCATTGTTGTTTTTCCTCCTGCCAAAGTGTTCATGGTGCTTATGTGTTTCTTTTCTGTATTGTCTGTCTTCTTTTACACATTGACTTGTGCAATTAAAGTATATATTTTGTAAACCTGTGTGGGACATTCTTTTGTTTTGGAACTTTTGCACTGTTACTGCTTGGGTTTGGTAGTAGCTCACATTTACACTCCCTCTGAGAGTATAGCCTTCACTACCATGTTACCACAAATGTCAAAAGAGGTATATCTCGTAGCTGTGCCTGTTTTACCTTAGATGATTATAATTGGTTATTGTTAGGCAGAATCCTGTGCAGTGCCCTTAGGGACCACTACACACAATTAAGACTACAAGTGGCAATACAAGTTCACCTTTGGTACAAGCCTGTACTACACTGTTAAAGTGGTAGCAGTAACAGAGCAGCCAGACTTATCTCAAGAGCAAATGAGCAGTAGTAGAGATTACACAAAGGGACCACAATTACTGTGACTCAAGCAAACACTGACTCAAGGTTTTTGGTTGAAAAGTAAAAGTACATTTATTTTTGACCATCTGTTTGCAAAACACTTCACCTCTATTATAATTAAAACCACACGTAAAATACACTACACACAAGCAATTCACTTTGGATGAAACAACTCAAGGTAAGTACCTTATGATTTTCTGGACTGGTGTTGTGAAACAAAAGACGTTACCGGGAATACATATGCGATCACTTTTTGACAGTAATGACAGTTTGGTCTTACTAAAGATACGCGTACCCGCGGGAAGAAATGGTACCAGGGTAAAACCACACTTAGCACCTGAGTTACCAAAAGAGAGTTGGGGGCAAAAATCATCAGCAATACTTTTGTCAAGGCAGAGAGAATCAGAGAACAATTCCTAACCCAAAGATAAAAGTCAATAGGCCTGCGCCAGTGTTAGGTGGAACAGGGATCCTGTTGTCGAGGATCACACAGTCAGATAGTTCAAGATTCAATGATGCCAGGAGTACTTGGATATTGTCAACAGAGGAAGAAAAAGTTATAAGAAGGAGAAAAGACAAGGACGATCCTTGGATGAGGAGAAAAGGGGTTCACCCTAGTTCCTCGAAGCCGAACACAGTACCTTATTCTCGGATGAAGCTGGTGCCACGGCAGTTGTTCCTGGTAGTTCCCTGCAGACTCACAGTTCCTGGCTCTTCAGTCGTGGGGACAAGAAGGAGGATGTCTGGAGTGAGCTGCACTACCCAGGGATGAGGCCAGCAGCAGCGACGGTGAATAAAAGGACGCGCTCCTTTAAAACAGGAGAGGGTCTTCAGATGGCTATCCGGACCACTACAACGGTGTGCAGCGATTTCGACCACAAAGAGGATCCTCTGGCTGTGGAAGATGAGCTGGTTGACCCCACCAGGCTCAAGGGAAGAAGACTCCGGACTGGATCTTCTCTGGTCGTCGAAGGGTAGATAGCTCAGGACTGCAGCAGGGCTTCACCGGACTTGGTAGTTGCAGCAGCAGCCATCTTCTTCTCTGCTTCTCTTCGGTTCCTTGTAGTTCCAGTGGCGACTCTGACTTCCAGCCCAAGAGTCCTCCCTTTTATGTGAAAATGCCCCATTCACACAGCCTGGCTGTCAATCACGCAGCAGGGGGGTTGTCCGGCCCGGACAACCGCCCCAGCCAATCATGGCAAAGTGCAACTTGGGTTTTTATATGATACCCTGTGCAGGGGGTGACTACACCCCTCCCTCACATTCAGCCCACCTAGACACACAGGCGTCAAGAGGAGGGCTTCTCTGCAGAAGCCTGCCAAAAGACAGTGAACAAAGAAGGCAAACCTGGTTTGCCGTGCAAAGTAAAACACAAGAAGGACTTTAACAAAAAGAAATGGCGAATAAACCCGACCGGAGCCAAAAGAAAGAGTATTTGGTCAAGCAGGTTTATGTTCGAGGCTAATATAATATCCTGGAACAATACCACGTTTATATAGTATAATCGCGGTAGAAAAGATAGGGTAGATACCACTGCCACCAGCCAAGTCTAAATGTTAAAAGAGCAAAACAAAGCTCCGAGAGGCACAGACGAATTAACCTTTTCCAATACTCCATGTAAAATGGGGTGTACTGGCTCTCTAGTTTTAAATGTGACTTTGCAAAGTTAATGGCAACTTTACCTATTCCTGGGGGACGGTAGTCAGCCCCAGAAAAATTGAGTCAGAGGGGAGTCTTAAAGACAACCCTGTGTTACTGCACTGAAGGTGCTGTGTAACACACAGAAAACGGGGGCTCATGGAGTGGTGTGCTCCAGAGCCCAAAAACACACAAGCAGTAGGAATACACATAGCAAAACACTGGTAAGAGTGGGCAAAAGGCTCACACTCTTACCAAGTGGAAGCTGCTGGGGGACTCACTAGGTGAGGGAAATTAGCCATAGAATGAGAATTCTCCCTAAAAGTTATTTATCACGCACTTAATACCAAAGAGGTTTTTAAGACTGGACCCAGGATTCAAACTTGTGTTGTTCTGCTTCGTTTTGCTTCCAAGAGGAGTGTGTTGCTAATGAGCAATACTACCCGATTGGGATCACTGTTGGTTTGTAGAAGTGTGGGGATTGAAGGCAGTTTAGCCACTACTTTCCTTGTACCCATGCAGAGCAGACACCATTTTGTCTCAGATGTGCTATGCCACGTGGCATCAATGCATTCAAATCCCATGCTGTTGTATTCTATGTAGTGATGTTACATTATGCTATTCTGTGTCATTCTATGTGATTCTATACTTTGCCATCACATGCTATATTATGTTGTTCTATGTTATGCCATTTTATATGTTGGTTTCCCATCCCATGCCATTTTCTATTGTGTTTTACTTTGCTATTTAGTTTTTAATCGATCTTAACAGCCGTAAATTGATGGCTCCCTTGCACTAACCGAGTTGGCATAACTACCACGCAAAGATAGGAATGTATGACTAAACCAAAATGCCTTGGCTTTCCTCAAAGAAAGACAATCCTCCAAAGATGGGGGGAATTGCACCACTGCTTCCTGCTTGAAGAGAGAAATGTCTACTGAGAACTTTCTACAGAGGTCAGAAAGACCATGATCAACAGGAGGCAGCGTAATCATGCAATTCCTCTCTAGGTCATCTCTCTATTGCATGTGGTACTCTCGCAATAAACAGATTGCATTCCACGTCAGTCACTCACAACATTCCAAGCATACTAAGCAGGGTGCAGGTAAAGCTAAATCACAACAATAGGGTTTTCTTTGGGCACTGTTTTGCTCTGAGTCATGTAAATTAGCTCTTAAATGTATTTCTTTCCTGTTGTCCTGTCACTAGTTACTTATTTTTATGTGCGCTCTTAAGCCCCGGGGTCAATGGTGCGCGTTACAAATGGGATAAAGTAAAGAGTAAAGTAAAGCAAATGCATCTTGTGTTCTCTTCTCGGCCAAAGACATCAGACTCTGTTAGCAGGCATTTGCTCCATTCTGTGGGATACATGCCCACCATGACCAAACCATAACGCCACACACCTGCGAGATAGCAGAATACTCTGGCGTTTACTTTTAACCTTGCTTCTTTTCTGGCGGGTCCTGAGAAGCGGGACCCCTCCATTTGGTACCTGCTGATACCAGCCCTTCACTCTCTGATATATCTATATGTCTCATAAACCCTTGGCAGCCACGTTATTTAACTCAAGGCACTCAGACTTATGGGGAAAGATACTCCTTCATCATGCCGCCTCTCTCTGTTCAGTGCCTGTTAGTTTGGCCAGGGTCCCTTTACCTCAGAATCCTGCACCAGAACCAACAGGTCCTTTGGGTGAGTCCTGCCCAGAGGGAAAGGTGAGGCAGGAACGGAAGTGAGCTTGGACAAACCTTCCTATCAGAAGGCTTTTTTGACAATGTTCGCCATGTTGGTTGTCGTGCATAGTTATTGTGGCCAGAAGGGCACCTATTAGGTTTCAATTGTATTAACTGTCTGGGCTGCAATCTGGATGTGAGGGGAAACTAAATGTTCATTAATGCAGGCTGCAGCCTGTCAGCTTCTGTGGCCCACAACCACAACTTAAGTACCTGCTGACTTTGCACAAATGACCCCTTCCAGCCCATCCTACAGAACTGTGTATGGGGATGCAATTTTTCCACCAGCATCAGGGGACAGTGAAAAATCCACACGGAGAATGACACCCCTGAGGGTTGTGAGAAACTTGAAGGTGTCTCACCCGCTAGTCCCCTGGGATCTGTCATCCAGGTGGCCAGGACACAGCCATGGCTATTGAATCCAGTTCCTGGGGGTCGAACAGTGGAGGAGGATTCCACTTCAGGGAGTGGAAGTGGTACACCGAAGGGTGAGGCTCGATATCCCCTTCTTTATGACACCTTTTTCCCATCCTGCCCACTTGGATGCTTGGAAACGCTACCCCTCCCTTTTCCAACACAAGCAGTTTCTCACAGCTTGAACGACAACGGACTAATAACTGAGCCGTTTACATGACATGTCCCAACACAAGAGCCAGGCAGAGTCAGGCAATTGGTGACAACTACACACACCTGACTACCCTTTCCCTTCCCCATTGGGATAAAAGGCAGATCACAAGAGCACATTCCGAGCAAGGCCAAACGCATGTGGAAGCAGCCATTCCAGGAAGGCAGTTCAAATGGAGAAGAAAGGCAGCGAGACCTGAAAGGACGTCAAGGAGGCAGTTGCCCTTGCCCTTTTCAACCTAGACCTGCAAAACCTCTGATGAAACCGGGAATCGCAGCTGGCCCATGGTGTGACGGATGTCAGTGGTACATGGCACCCTCCCGCACTGATAGCCAGGGCAACGAGATGAGGTTGCCATTGTGGTACTGTCTATAGTCAACCGAACTGTGTTATGCTCAAGCATGCAGTAGGAACAATAAGAAGATAAATAGACAAGAAGTATTTTGTGAACACATTGGTACCAGAGATAGAGTGGTCCGGTGCCACGGGGGTTCCCATTCGAAGGTCTCTGGCTGGTACCCCGCTTATGAACAAAGAGACTGTATTGAATATTGGGAAGAAAGAAAACTACAAGTACCAAGAGGCCATAGGGAAGGCCGGTATAGAGTATTAAGGTGGTCATACAGGGGTGGAGCCAAATCTCTTGTACAATCGAAAGTCCTTAACTCATTGCCGACGTTTTGACATTGTGATACAGGTGTTTGCCCCCGGCTGAGGGAAACACTGTGCGAACTGTGAATGTGTGAAAACCGCACGTGCCGTAAGCAAACAGACTGACCCAGCAAGACGAAATCGCCTTCAGAGGTTTCTGTTTGGATTGGCAAGTGCTCTGGTGGTTCTGAGCCTGCCTGAGGGGCACTGGCTGCTGAGAGCAAGATCGGTGCCCGGCTAAACAGATCCAAGCGTGAAAGGTAATCATCCAATGCAAAAGATAATGGAAGGAACTTTTGTTTTGTTGTTTTGAAGTATCAGGCCCTCTGAAGCAAGAGACGGATGAGAAGAGACTTGGGCACAGAAGGCAATGATATAGAGAAAAGGAACTGTTAGCTTGTGCCGGAGAAGACCAGGAGTGTGCTGTGCTGGAGAGTCCTGCCTTGTCCCGTGCCTAAAAACATGGGGAAGCGTGACCCCGGCCATAACATCCTGACTAATCAGTTTGTGAACACTTCATTCTTTTCTTATGAGCATTATCCACATGCTTTTGTAGCATAGCGGTAGGGATTGACAATAGTTTTCTTTTTAGTATAGGCCTTTTTTATTTGACTAGACTCCACTAGGACTGTACTATTATTATTTGATAGTCGTAGCTTTCTCCCATCTTAGATTTTGGTTTCGATTAGGCGTTTATCTTACCCACTTTACAGTTTAATAAACACCCTTCAACTGTGATCACTTGTGTCTGTCTTACTTTGATATCATGCCTTCCTTACATATGGTGTCAGATGTGGGATCTGCCCCATTTGAAACTAATTGGGGAACCCCACAATTTCAAAAACTCAGTCATAGAGCTTCCAGTCCCTCTGTTGCCACAAAAGGATCAATAGGTTTCGATATCTGTAGCAGTAGTGAAGCTGTTATCCCCACTTGGAAAATATGAATTATTCCTACCAAATTTGGCTTTGATATAGATACCCCCCACCCGAGGTGTTACATAAGGTTGACCTGAACATCTGGCCTAGCGTGGATGTTCAGTACAGACGTCTTAGCAGGCGCCATCGATCCCGACTTCCAGGGAGATGTAAAGGTTCTCTTACAGAATCATGGTGAAATCGCATTTGAAGTTTGTCATGGGGATCAAATTGCTCAAGGAATTTTGGAAAGGGCTCTATTTCCTCATTTTAAAGAAAGTGAACCAGACGAAACAGAAAGAGGTACATTAGGCTTTGGAGGAGCTGATAAGCTAGTTGACATCAAAGAAAGGAAAGCAGAAGAGCCTACCGTCTGTCTCGGCCTAGCCTTCACCCAGAAAAATTATGCAGCTCTCCCTGAAGTTTTTTTACAGGCCATTCTGGAAGGAGATAGTATAGAGAAAGGAAGCCCCTTCTTCTTCTTAAAGCAGGGGCTGTTATATAGAAGAGAAACATCTACAGAAGGCTTAGTGAAGACACAGCTAGTAATCCACAAGATGCACTGCAAGGCTGTGGAGGAGATTGTGCACTCCATCTTACCGGGGGACACTTAGGACACTCCAAAACCCAAACACATATCAGTGGGAAGTTCTACTAGCCAGGTATCCGTGGTGACAACAAAACCTTTGTTCAGACGTGTGAGATTTGTCAAAAAATCAGCACGAACATCCCACTACTTGCCCCTCTGAATCCCTTACCCATCATACAAGTCCCTTTTTGGAGAATCGGATTGGACATTGTTGGGCCTTAAGAAACATCCTGATTAGGCAACAAATATGTCCTTGTAATTGTTGACTATGCCATCAGATACCCAAAACCCTTCCCAATGCGAAAAATTGCCAAACAACAAATCCTTAAACACCTCTTACCTTATTTTTCCAGGGTCGGCCTTCCAAAAGAAACACTAACCGATCAAGGTTACAATTTTATGAGCAAGCTTGAGGTAGAAGTGAAAGATCTGCTCTATGTTACGACCTTACGAACCTCTGTATACCATCCCCAAACTCATGGCTTGGTGGAAAGATTCAATAAACTACTGAAATAAATCCTACAGAAATTGGTAGATAAGGACGGGACAGACTGGGACCGAATGATCCCTTAGGCACTCTTTGACATATGGAAAACTCCCCAGACCTCTACACGATTCTCTCCTTTCGAACTACTTTATAGTAGAGAACCCAGAAATGTCCTGGGCATGTCCTGGGAAACCTGGGAAGAGCAAGAAGAGGCACCTATTCCCATCTCGCAAACCCTGTGCCAGAACCCGATCCTAAAGGTAGTAGATTTCTCTAAAGAGGTCATACTACACACAGACACCTCCCTTACAGTACTAGGAGCAGTCCTGTCTCATGTTTGCGACAAATTAGAACATCCCATCTTGTTTACAAGTCGCAAGCTTTTCCCATGTGAAAAAAAAATACTCTGTGATGGAACTAGAAGCCTTGGCTAACAAGAGCCATTATCCATCTCAGATAAGTAACCAATTACAATTACTAGATACTACCTGTTAGGAAGGAAGGAAGGAAGGAAGTTCACACTCATCACAGACCATTCTCCCCTAGTTTGGATAGGCCAACGCAAAGACTCCAACCCTCTTGTCATGCAATGGTTTCTAGACCTGCAGCCCTACTTTTTCACAGGTAATAATCAGGGGAATGTAGACCTCCTTTCCCAGTTTACCTGTAAAACAGATGGGGCTACATCATATGGAAGAAGGGTATGTGAGAAACCTGAAGGTGTCTCACCCGCTAGTCCCCGGGAATCTGTCATCCAGGTGGCTAGGACATGGCCATCTCTATTGGATCCAGTTCCTGTGGGTGGTCCAGTGCGGGAGGATCATCTGAATGGGGGACTTTGGGGAGTGGAAGTTGGACACCGAAGGGTGACACGCAGTATCCCCTTCCTTATGAGACCTTTCGCCCATTCTGCCCAGTGGGATACTTCGAAACTCTATGCCCCCGCACTCAGGGTCAGGTATACGGCACTTTATCGCCACCACGTTGTTAGGCAGAATTATATGCAGTACCCTTTGGGAACATCACACACAATTAAGACTACAAGTGACAGTACAAATTCACCTTTGGTACAAGCCTGTACTACACAGTAAAGTGGTAGCGATGGCTAAGCAGCCAGACTTATCTCAAGAGCAAGTGAGCAGTATCAATAGTTACACAAAGGCCAGCAATTACTTTGATTCAAACAAACACTGACTCAAGGTTTCTGAGTAAAATAATGTAGATTTATTTACACATCAGTTGTAAAACATTTCACTAAAGTAAAGCAGTTTAAAATCACACTCTTAATACACTATACAGCACCCAATAGATTCTGGACACATTAGGCTCAAAATGAAGTGTGAGCAAAATGCCACTCCGGCAATTTAAAAGTGAGGGAAAGGCAAAGTTAGACAAGAATTGAGCAGCACCAACAAGTAAGGAAGCAGGGCAATCTAGAAAAGGGAGCTACAGTAATGAAATCAAATTCAAGGGGCCTGGCCCAAAGTTAATGGACCAAAGTCTTTGCTCAAGATCACACAGTTCAGGGTATTTCGTGGTTAAGTCTTTGCCAAGAGTTCAGGATGAAGTTGGTCAGCAGAAAAGTTAGTTTAAAGAATGGAGAAGGACAAGCCCTTGGATTGGTGAGAGGGCTATTTAAGATAACCTGCGGTAGGAAGAACAGGGTACTTACCACAGCTACCAGCCAAGTCTTAACGAAAAGAGAGCGAAACAATGCTCCAAGAGAAACAGCAAAAATGGATAAGTATTAACCCTTTCGAGAACTCAATTTAAGATAATTTGTACTGGGTCTGTGAGTTTTAAAAGACACTAATAAAGTCAATGGCAACTTTACATGTTCTGGGAGACAGTAGTCAGTCCCAGAAAATGGAGTCGGAGTTGGGAAGTCAAAAAGGCCCTGTGTCACTGCACTGAAGGTGCTGTGTAACACACAGTAAAAATATGATGCATGTGGAGTAGGTGAGCCTCCACAGTCTATGAACACAAGAAAATGTTAAACACACACAGCAAAACACATGTAAGAGTGGGGAAAAAGGCTCACACTCTTACCAGGTGAAAAAATAGAAATCCAGCAAAGCTGCTGAGGGACTCAGTAGGTAAGGGAAATTAGCCATTCTGGAGAATTCTCCCTAACACACGTCACAAGCTGCTACCAGCAGAATTAGTAAGAGATGCATGAAGAGCTACTTACCAACCCCCTATATCAGGCAGTAAACAGTAACCAATCTAATAGTGCAATAAATTACTATAGTCGGGAACACCCACCTTCACAAATGCCCCAAACACTCTACCCTGAACTTGGATAAGGGCAATATCTGTTTCTATTTGGCTCTGGCCATCCACTAGGTAACAGCAGAAGGTATTCAACAAATGGCACACCCCACTTTGTGAGGCTAGCAGGTAATCTAAGGCCTCATATATGCTAACAGGTTCCTGATCTCCCGCTCAAGGGCTTGGATTGTGCCTGGAGCGAGATGGATGTATTGATCAAATCCCTTTCATATTCGACTAGGTCCCAGGATGGAAGGTACACATGGAACATAGACTCCTAAAAATTAGGGGGTGCTGCAAGAGGGTTTTCCACCACTGCCCGTCTCGTATGGTTCAAAGCTTCATTGGCCAACAGGTGGTTTGTGGACGGACACACAGGTATAGTTTTATTTTATTAAATAAAAAGGGGGTGAGACAAACACCTATCTTTCCCTAACCTAACAAGGATATCCCTACCTAAAAACTATGGCTAAAGGAAAATGACATAATGTCCAAATGTATCTGACCCTAACACTAATACAT
Source organism: Ambystoma mexicanum (assembly GCF_040938575.1). NCBI lineage: Eukaryota > Metazoa > Chordata > Amphibia > Caudata > Ambystomatidae > Ambystoma > Ambystoma mexicanum. The sequence continues at coordinate 84,396,656 of NC_090931.1, forward strand.
ACAACAACATTATATAGGAATTTGCTGACAGTTTTAAAACCCACAAAATAACTTTTCATTGTGACAGGTTTGGATCACCTTCCACTGGATCAATTCAGGATTCTCTGGATCACAGCTAAAGGTCAAGAATGTTTGTTTCAATGATAAAGTTCCACTCAACGTAGCATACAAAGTTCAATTTCCCTTCAATATATTCTTTTCTTGATAAAGCAGCTTTCTCACTTCAGAAAGGTTTCTTCACAGTTGAAAGCAACTATTAATGTTTCCACAATCTCCGACTTAGTAAATCGAAAGTCTTTTTCTCCAAACGTAAATCAAATGCAAAGGTTCTTTTCTCCACGGGCCAATTACTTATTAGCAAATTATACTTCTACTTTATAAGAAAATGCTTCAGTCAGGAGGGCTCTTTAAAAAAAACACTATATATTATACAACAGTTCATCAAAGCAGGGTGGTGTAATTGACACTTCTTTTACACCACAACCTTTTACCACAACTACAGTTTTGAATTGTCATTTGAATTGCATTTGTCCCTTTCCTGGTTTACTCACCTGCCAGGATAAAAGCTCCTATTACTACAACTTATACCCTGTGGTAAGGCTTGTTCCAGACTCTTCACACTCGCATCATCAATTGAGAGTTTTGAACCAACAACTACTTCTCTGTTCAGTTCCTAACTTATAACACATTTGGCTTACATCTGCTTTCAAATTTATATTTCATAAAATGATTGTCTTGTTGATCTGTCTGTCTTAGGAAATGCAGGTTACAGTTCTCTCCCCCTTGATTCCCTTTTCAAGGAGGGCTTTGCTCCTACAGTCTTTGATTTGTATCTGCGCAACCTTTTGGCTACTGCCAATGTGGGTTACAATTCTCTCCCCCGAACATCTTTTCCTATCAGAGTTACACCCAGTTTGTCTACATTTCCCTTTTCCGTGGCTTTGGCAATGCGGGGTACAATATTCCCCTATTCGGAATCATTTTTCATTTAATTACTTTCATTACCGAGCAGTCTCCTTCAGAGCACCCCAGGGTCCCTGGGCCAACTCACTGGTATGCCATGGCGCCTCCTTCTGACTGGTCACTATTGCTGCTTTGTTTGCTCCTGTTGGTCTGCTGCCTCTCGTGCTGATCTTCCAGGGAGCTTTCGCAGCTCAGGGAACTCTCTGGCGAAAACCTGCTACCAGAGTAGGTCACAGAGTGTACAGAGCTTCTCTCTCTCTCTGGGTAGCTGGCTTCAATACCGCTTCCAGCTGCGTGTCCTCTGCATAGCTCAGGAGTCCCCACTTCTGCTACATCTTCTGCTCAGCATCCTGCTGCCGCCACAGCACCAGGTTAAACTTCTACTTCTTTGTGCTGCTCTCTATTCACCCGCACCAAAAAGGCCTTTAAATCTTTAAAGGTCCCGCTCAGGTGTTGGTCATTACAACCACTAGAATGCTCACAAAAGTTCACCAACCTTGGGCTACTCTTCCTCGTTTCAGTACTAAAAGCTTTATGGAACTTGATGTCCATAATGTTCGTATTTGGTTTTTTATTATGTAATGCAATCTCTTTGGGTAATTCATAGAATTTACACTTAATGGAGGGTTTTAAAGGAGGTGATGTTTTCTTGGATCTGGGATCTAAACCTAAGGTAGAATCATAATCTCTGGAAATAGTAATATTAACTTCCTGATCCCCTTGTGTACCATTCTTCTGTTTGTTAAGTGGGTCCTTATGCTTGGCACTTTGAGTAATTCTGGAAGAGGGAGCCTTTCCGTGACACCATGCCATTAGATATTTAGCAATAGGGAAACTTCATCCTTAGAAAAGGATCTCACCTGACAGAGTCACCACTTTTCCCTGACAGCCTTCTCCTCCCATGTGATCCTCCCACCTGATACCACCCCTCAGGCTAGGACAGGTAGCGGCTGCCTTTCCCTGGCCACATGGGAGTAGACTTTGGGCTGAGATTTCGTGATTACTCTGCAGGATTCGTCATAGCAGGCAGTGAGTATATATGAGGAGGGGGGTAACCATTTCCACTGTGTCTGAGCTCATCCATTTCAAAGGCATTATCTTGTCTGCATTCTTTCCACACAACCAATAGAACCCTGCAAGGGATAAGAAAATTAAACTCCCAGACAGTAAGATGCTCGCCAACAACATGGCTGTGGTGAGACAAAGAAATCAGACATGTTCTGAAAACATAGGTTGGCAATATTGTTCACAGTACCTTAGGAGAAGGCGAGCATACCTTTCCCAAGAAGAGTTACTGTGAGACAGCCATGGTCTGAATCTTCGTATTTATTTTATTTATTTATTGAACACTTATATAGCGCACACAACCCAGAGGTATATAGGCGCTTTTAGCTTAAGAATACAGTTAAAGTAAGTGCTTCAGGTTACAGAAAACGAAGCGTAAGAGGTGGATTACAATGTGATGTGAGCAAACGGTAAGACATCATACGCCAAGTGCAAGAGAGAAGTAAATGGTGATCACATCCATTGGGCCTGCCTCCATGTTGCCAGGCAGCAGTAGCACACGGATGCAGGGTCAAATCAGAAGGCAAATACATAGTGCCTATCCCATGTTGCAGAGTGGAAGCAACAGACAGATGCAAAGTCAAATCAAAGGGCAGAAACATGGTGCCTACCTTATGTTGCAGGACGGCAGCAGCACATAGTTGCAGAAGTCCAGCAATAGGCCAATACATGGTGCCTACCCCATGTTACAGGGCGGCAGCAGCACGCAGATACAGAGTCAAATCAAAGGGCAATACAAAGTGACTGACCTATGTTGCAGGGCGGAAGCAGCACACAGATGTGGAAGTGGAGCAATAGGCAAATACATGGTGCCTGCCCCATGGTGCAGGGCGGCAGCAGCACACAGATGCAAAGTGAAATCAGTGGGCAAATACATGATGCCTGCCCCATGTTGCAGGGCGGTAGCAGCACACAGATACAGAGTCAAATCAGTGGGCAAATACATGGTGCCTGCCCCATGTTGCAGGGCGGTAGCAGCACACAGATACAGAGTCAAATCAGTGGGCAAATACATGGTGCCTGCCCCATGTTGCAGGGCAGCAGTAGCACACAGATGCAGAGTCGAATCAATGGGCACATACATAGTGTATGCCCCATGTTGCAGGGTGGAAGCAGCACACAGATGCAGAGTCAAATCAATGGGCAAATACATGGTGCCTGTGCCATGTTGCAGGGCGGCAGCAACATACAGCTGGGTGGGGGGGTTGGGGAGTCACACAACATCACAGGTGACCAGGGGAGTTGGGGGATCACATAACATCACAGGTGACCGGGGCGGCCCACACAATATCACAGGTGACCAAGGGGGGAGCTCACGTAGCATCACAGGTGACCAAGGGGGGGCTCACATAACATCACAGGCAACCAAGGGGAGGGTGTGTGGGGCAGCGTACCTGTAGCGGACAGGGAGCAGACAGGGGCCTTAGGCTGTGAAGTACAAAGTTGCAGCCTATCACAGGTCACAGGAAGAAAGAGCCCCAGGCACTGCAGTGCCAAGGTGAATGTGTTGGTCAGAGTTATTACACCTAGCCTTATTGGGGAAATACCCAGGTGGCAGATAGGTTCTCATTTATATAGATAATGGTCTGATTATAGGGTGAGTAATGTCCCACTGAGCTGGCTCTGTGCATGTGATATTATTGCAAACGCAAAAGGAAGATTTTCTGCATGTGGTTTACCCTATGAGGAAGGCGTGGCGTCAAAGTAAGACAGACACAATTGATCACAGTTCAAGGGTGTCAGGAACCTGTTAGCATTCATGAGGCCTTAGATTACCTGCTAGCCTCACAAAGTGGGGTGTGCCATGTGGTGAATGCCTTCTGCTGTTACCTAATGGATGCCAGAGCCAGATAGAAACATGTATTGCCCTTATCAAAGCTCAGGGTAGAGTGTTTGAGGCAGTTGTGAAGGTGGGTCTTCCCGACTATAGCAATTTATTAAACTGTTAGATTGTTTACTGTTTACTACCTGATGTAGGGGGTTGGTTTGAGTAGCTCTTCATGTATCTCTTACTAAGTCTGATGGTAGCAGTTTGTGATGTGGTGGTGATAAAGTGCTGTATATACACAGTGGCTCCCCTGACACGACGTAGACAATCGCATGCTCCCTCTCCCCACCTGATGTCCTGTCAGTTACCCCTCTCTAATACTTCGCCTGGATATGAAGCCTTTACCAAAGAGTTTCTCAGGCTGGAACGTGTGCACGGTGACCTATAAAGGCAGCAGATACATTCCTCATGGCATCTAATGGGGGCTGATGAGAGCAGAAACAGATTGATGCCCCTTTGTTATACTCTTTAGGTCAGTGTATTACAGGGTGACTATTTTTGCCATCTTGTCTTTCAGAATCTTCCATCTTTTTGCCACTCGCTCTGTCTACTGGACTTGTTCCTCTGCTCCGCAGGACCTTCCCTACCTTTTCTCTGCAAGCATCTCACGGTGGCATTATCTGATTACAGTCTCTAGAACCAGATGCTCGAGGCCATGTTCTTCTCTTTATTGTAGCTTGTTTTGGGAAGTAGATCGCTCAGTGCACATCACTGTACTTTGAGAATCTTTACAGTTAGTTCAGCCTATTTGTTAGCTTGAGATATTGTGACTCCTCATCTGAAAGAGGAGTGGAGCAAATTTTCTATGCTTGTTATGCGTTCTATGAATTTTGAATAATTTGGTGCTGCAAGCCCAGCAGTGCGCTCTCTGAAAACTGGCCTCTATATGAGTGAGGAGTTCTATCCTGCCTCTCACCAGTCCCGTAACACCTCAAATTAGCCCAATAAATAACAAAAGGTTGTCTATTTTCAGTGCAAGAACACAATGGGGTATCCCAACGGGTTTCATGGGGTATGGTAGTAACTCTTTTGGGACCGCACTGGAAATGTAGCTTCTTGAGCCACTCTGAATTCAGGTTGGGTTTGAATTATTTCTGAACCTGTGCATCTAGCTCTATTGCTAGGGTAGGCTTTTCCTTTCTCCCCACAATGTTTTCCATTTCACCTGGGTTAGCTTCCTTAAATATGTGTTTCTGAATCCTCTTTTTTTAGCACTTGCTCCTTGTATAGGACACATTATTTTGAAAAGGAAGTACCATTATATATTGAAACTCCTCTTCCCACACTTTTTGAATCAAATTTCCAAGTCATGGAGAGGCTTGTTGGCACTTATAAAATGAAGAAAATGTGTAGACTTTTCAAGAAAGTAATTCCAAAAATAGAAAATAGGTTCTTTATATTTGTATTGTTATCTTTTTCTCCTGATAATAAGACTCCTTACTGAAGGATGCAGTGTATAACAACTGAACTATTGCCCACAATGCATTTCAGGGAGTTGCACCATTTTCAGTAAGTGAAGATCAATCAATACTTTTTTCTTTTACATACCAATTCTATTAATTTCTATTAACACATATCTACAAAAAGGGTGAGATACTAACTCCCTCTCTGACCGTGAAGAAACTCATATGACAGCAATCGTGAACTCCATGACCAAGCTGCTCATGTGGTGGTGCATCATTTCCGTCTACTTTAGGTATTGAAATGAGATCTTATTTTCATTTCGAACAAGAAAACTACACCAACAAGGTTCAATCACTAAATACTACAATACCAGAGCATACAAGTGTGAAGCTAAACAACATACTCAAAAAAGCACTCTCAAAATGCCAAACAAACAAAAAATAATGATAACAAATAAATCCACAGAATGATAACAATGATGAGAAATGGGCATACAAAAACAAATGTCGTTCCATTATTAACAAATAAAATGTGGATACAACAGCGAAAAGGCTGTCGGTAAACAAACTTGAATCAATTAATTCATTAAATACCCTAACATCAAAATTAGCATCACTGAGGATAAGGGATGGATGGTAATGGTAATGTTTATTCATAAAGCGCAAATACACAGGCAGTGTTTCAAAGCGCTCAAGGAGGGTGGGAACACAGGGAAAAAACAACAGTCGCTCAAAGTCCTTGAAATTCTGAGACGATAATGGTCTGCACAGGCAGAGTAAGTGAAAAAGATACTTTTAACAGTTGAGAAACAGCAACTGACGGCGATTCTGCATGTTTTTCAAGCACACATTAAGGGGTGAAGACAAGGGAGAACAGACAGACTACTAGGAAGGAGCCTCTCGTCAGGTGAGCCGCTGGAGCAGCTCACCCGATCTCCCGATGTCCACGCCGTCTCCTGATGTCCGTCGCCAGGGAAGCCCAATCAGGGTTTTAAAGCACGTGTAGTGCATTCAATAGCAACCGTGGATCCAGGAGCCCCCTGCCGCCTGCGATATTTGTAAGCACTCTAACCGGCTTCCATCTGCCTGCACACACTTATGTCGTGCATTCTTGGGCTTTCATGTCTCCCGGCATACCGAGGAGAAAACCAGTTCAAGATGGCTGAAGTCGCTGCCTGAGGGAGGCTTGGCCTCACGACTGCCACGCCGACCCAATCATCTTGCAGACTCTATAACTGCCAATAGGGTGGACCGGCAGGTGGAAGCCGGCACCCCACCAAAGGCATCACACATAAGGCAACTGTTCTGGGCCTGTCCAGGGGCGGACAGACAGCCACGGCCTATCATTCTGCTGAAATTTACTCCCACTGCCTCACCCAATTGGCCAGATTCGATTGCCTAAGTTTGCCCCTGGAACCACCCCGTCATGCACGTACCATATCTCGGGGACAAGTACCGGCATGCCAGGTGAGGCCTCCCGGCTTCCCACGATCAAGTAAGTCATTACGGAACTCTCCCGACAGCCTTGCCTCACTCCATTCTTTTACCTGGCTATTACATAATCTATAAAGCCTGCTATCGTTCCTGAACTAATGCTACGAGTTACATACTGCTACGCCTACTCACATAGTAGCCAGCGGTAACTTATATGTGCGACCACTGCTGATGATCAAGGGTCATGTGACCACCAGCAACCTTAATCTGCCTACCGCAATTCGTGTTACTATTGGGCATGCTATTTATAATGCTCGTGCTCTAAGCCCTCCCCGCAATAACCGAACCTGCCTATTGTGACCCACTATGTACATTCTATCTATATGAACCTGCCTATTTTGCACAATCCCAGCCAATTCGAATCTACCTACTGCTATGTAAATTCTGTCTATTTGAACCTGCCTACTTTGCACTATCTTAGTCAAACTCATTCTTGCTTACTGCTATGTACACTTTGCCTATTTAACCCTGCCTATTTTGCACCATCCTAGCCAATTTCGAATCTGCCTACTGCCACTGAGTAATTGAATGACTTGCACATGCACCTACCTGCCAGTCATATTTAAGCTAATGCCTCTTGACTAATTGACTGCCAAGGTGCATCAAACCACACCTCCTACCTGTCAGTACATCGCACTACACCTTACACACGGTCAGGACACCCAGATCACGTCATGTGGCTGCAGCTACCTACCAGTCCTCACCTCATCTATTTGGTCACCCTAGCGTGCCACTGCTATACAACATCACTATGAGAACTATCCCTAACACCCAATTTAGCTCTGCTGAATCGCTATCTGTGAAACTCACCCTCTCACCGACCAACACTGGAACCATGCACCTAATTTACAGACCTTCAGGACCACTTGGCTCTTTCACAGATGACATCACGTCCATCCTGACTGACAATACCAAGCCCAACTCTCAGGTGCTGCTACTAGGTAACCTTAACCTTGGCTTATCCAACCCTAAGGACCACATGGCCACTGAGGTCGCTACTACCCTTGCCAACTTAGGCTTACAGCAGCGCATTCTTGAACCTACCCACAACAAGGGCAGAACGCTTGATTTGATCACTGACCTAAATTGCAACACCTCGATGAGCTCTAACCACGCTTGTGCTTGGTCAGACCATCACATCATTATCTTCCACTTACCAGCCACCAACCCCTACACCAAACCTACCATAGCCCCGCTATCCCCACTAGGAACAAAAAAGACACCACAGGGACAAACTACTCCCTCTCATCCTTCCCATCCTTAACAATTGTGCATCTCAGCACAATGACCTACTGTCCTAGTAGACACCTTCAATCAAACATTGCTTAGAGCTATTGATACTATAGCACAGCTTAAACTATGGAAAGCTAAACAACGAGCCGATCTGAACTCATGGTTCACCCCACAGCTTAGAGTTCTGCGCAAAGAAAAGCGCAAGGCTGAAGCTCTTTGGAAAAGTCGTCCTTGCAAATTACAACAAAGAACGCCTCCTCATCACCTCCCTTAATCATAAGGAAGCGATCCTACAAGCCAAAAAAGAGACATACAACCAGCGGATATCCCAAGCTGAATCTAATACAAAGGAGATATTCACAATTCTCAAAGAATTAGAATCCCCTTCTCCTGCACCTGATACCTGCAGTAAAGACAGCACGTGGTGCAACAACATCCAAAACGCCCTTCTCAACAAAATAACCACCTTGCAATCTAAAATCAATGCCAAACAAATCACCCTCCTTACATCCCCTTTATCTAAACACATGATGCCCTCTACGACCTCCTTTTCTCACACCCCTTTCAGCTTCTCCCCACTTAACATCCTGAGGTTGAACGTATCATTTGTAACTCAAAACCATCTAACTGCCAAGGTGACTCTTGTCCAGCACCCATCATCAGGGAAGCTGCACATGACCTTGCTCCCTTTATAACTACCTTCATCAATTCATCGTTCCAATCTGGAATGGTACCCAACAACTTGAAGGATGCCTGGTTCATCCCTCTTCTAAAAAAAACGGCTTTAGACCCCGAGATACCAACAAACTACAGACCCATCACCACCATCCCATTCCTTCTAAAAATATTAGACAGAGCAGCATATTTACAGATTCAGGACTATTTGGTAACCAACAACCTCCTTGGCACAAGACAATCTGGTTTTAGACCAAAGCACGGGACAGAAACAGCTCACCTAGACCTTAAAACCCAAATTGAGGACTTAAAAGATAACGGCAAACTGGCCCTTCTACTATTATTAGACTTATCTGCAGCCTTTGATTTGGTCAATCACCAAATTCTTTGTCAGCATCTGAAATCGGCTGCCCACTTCTCCGACAATGCCACTAATTGGATTAGGTAATTCCTAGACAATAGGTATATGAGAGTATTTTCACCCACCGCCTCTGCAGATCCTGTATCAGTCCCCGGCAGAGTCCCACAGGGGTCCTGTGTATCCTCCACACTTTACAATGTATTCACCAAAACATTGTTTGATGTGCTTGACTATCTGGGAGTCACCTACACTAATTATGCTGATGACACCCAGATACTCATTCCCATCACCGGTGACTACATTGTTGACTCTAAAGCTCAGAACGACATTTACCAAGTCATCCAAGCTTGGATGGCCCAACACGAGTTGTCTCAATGATGATAAAACAGAGCTCCTCATCTTGGGTACACAACAGAGATTTAACAAACTGAACCCTTCGTTCAGCTCTTTCAATATTGACGGCAACACCATCAAAGTATCTAAAGATACCAAAATCTTAGGAATCTACCTAGACTCCACACTCTCCCTTTCCCGACAAACTAATGCAGTTGTAGCCGCCTCGGCTTACACTTGCAAGTTGATCACAGCATACCGCCCATTCCTCACTAGTCAGAATTGCATCACCTTGGCCAGGACACTGGTTATGTCCAAATTGGACTATTGTAATGCTATGTACCAAGGCACCAACCAGCGTAACCTCAACAAATTCCAGATCACCCAAAACAGTGCCATCAGAGCGGCCCTCAACATCCCCAGATCAGCTCACATCTCAGAAACGAGGAAGAACCTTCACTGGCTCTCAGTCTCCCAAAGGATCTCCCTGAAAGCACTGGCCCTTACCTACAAATGTGTAAATGACCAGGCCCCTATCTATCTAGCGTCCCGCTTCACTCAGTACATTCCAACGCCGTCACTAAGATCCGCCCAAACTTGTGGTCTCACGATCCCCAGATATAAGCTTCAAACAGCCGGAGGTGTTAGTTTCCAAGTCCAGGCGGCCAAACGCTGGAACACCTTGCCACTCAGCATTAGAAATCTTCCATCATTTAACTTATTCAAACACAAAGCCAAGCTCTGGTTAGCCACCACACAAGAACAAATGTGCACAACTCGACTGTCTGCATGACCACTGGGACTAGGTACTGCCCCTGCATGACACTGTTCCTGCTGATGCATATGAAGCTTTGTTTGTTTGTTTGTTTGTTTGTTTGTTTGTTTGTTTATTAATTTGTATAGCGCCCCTGACCCAAGGGTATATGGGCGCTTAAGCTTCGAGTTACAGGCAAGGTAGGGCACAATTGTACAGTGATGAAGCAAAGGTATACTTGACAAGATAGCAATTAGTGCATAGACAATAATATTCTGACATAGTGCAAAATACATTCTTGCAGAGGGTATGCATTCAATCATGGTAGGTTAATTGTTGAGTAACCAGGTGATGACCTTAGTTCTGAAAGGCTGGAAGGTGGGTGTAGATTTGATATCCAGTGGAATGGTATTCCAAAGTTGTGAAGCCAGAGCTGGGAAGCTGGAACCACCAGCTCTTTTGAGGGAGAATTTGGGCACAGTCAGTTGTAGTGTATTAGAGGATCTAGTGGTTCTAGTGTTCTGTCTTAGTGTAAATTTGTTAGTGAGATAGGGAGGGGCAAGGCCGTTGAGTGCTTTATAGGTGAGGCAGATGGTTTTTAGATCTATTTTTTGTTGGATGGAGAGCCATTTGCATGCAATTCTGGTAGCCGAAATATGTTCTCTTCTGGGAATATTCAGTGCGGCACGGAGTGCATTATTTTGTAGAACTTGCAATTTATTAATTACCGTTTTGTTGGCACCTACATAGAGACTATTGCAGTAATCTAGTTTAGATTGTATAAGTGCTCTGGCTAAGGTGAGGCAGTTGTTAGGGGAAATCAGCGGTCTACAGGCCCTGATTAGTTTGCCCGTGTAGGCCGTGGCTGAGGCAGTCATATTAATTTGTTTGGCTAGATTAGTATTCGTGTCGAGGTAAAAACCAAGGGTTTTTACACTCTTGGCGATAGGGATGGTGTTGCCGTCAATGGTAAAGCTAGTGTAGCTGGGACTAAGTTTCCGAATGGTGTTGGGTGAGCCGACAAGGAGCAGTTCAGTCTTGTCATCATTCAGGCAGAGGCCATGTGTGGCCATCCATGCCTGAATGATGGAGAAGACTTCATTGATCCAAATGGCGTCCGAATTATAGTTGCCGGATAAGGTGAGGAGTATCTGGGTGTCATCTGCGTAGTTGGTGTAGGTGACACCCAGATGGTCCAGCTTGTCGAATAGGGGCTTTGTAAAAATGTTATACAAAGTAGGTGATACACAAGATCCTTGTGGGACACCACAAGTAATAGGGATAGGGTCGGCAGCTGCTAGGGGTGAGAAGACCCGCATGGTCCTATTGTCCAGGAAGGATTGGATCCATGAAATTGCGGAGTGGGAGAAATGTACTGCCGATGACAGATGGTTGCACAGGATTTTGTGATCAACCAGATCAAAGGCAGCGGATAGGTCAAGAAGAAGAAGGATGCCAGCTTTACCTTTATCTTTGAGGTCGTCTATCTGGCACTTGAGATCAACCAGGGCCGTTTCTGTCCCGTGTAGTGGACGAAAGCCGGACTGGCGAATTCCTAGTAAATGGTTAGTCTCGAGGTAATCCTGGATTTGTAGATAGGCCACTCTATCAAGAATTTTTAGTAAGAATGGGACAGTGGTGATGGGTCTGTAATTCGTGGGTATATCTGGGTCGAGGGTAGTTTTTTTTAGTAGAGGTAGAACCCAGGATTGTTTCAGATTGCTGGGTACCGAGTTATCAGAGAATGACAGGTTTATTAATTTTGTAATGAACGGGGAGAGATCCCTTGCAGCATCTTTTATGATCTGTGCGGGACAGCTGTCCCCCTTGCAGTTTGAGGGTTTCAATGATGCTATAATTTTTTGTACTTCGGGTATGGATACCTTTTTGAAGGTAAACCCTGGGCTGGTGGCTGTAGGGGGGGAGGGGTGGGGCTGGAAGTCGAATCATAAGTGCGTTGTTGTTGTTTATTGTCAATTTTAGACTGGAGCCCTGACATTTTGTTAACAAGGGCATTCTGGATCCCTGTGCACCATGGTTTATCTTTGGTGCAGCTATCCGTGGGAGGAATGGGGTTTTCTAATTCCTTTAGGATGTTAAAGAGCTCCTTTGAGCTGGAACTTGCCTGCGCGATCCTGGAGTTGAGCGATTCTTTCTTTGCGCGTATAATCTCATTTTTGTAGAGAGTGGAGATATTAGTGAGATTCGTTTTGTTAATTGCTGAGGGCGCTGATTTCCATAGTGCTTCAAGTTTACTTTTTTGTTGCCGGAGGAGTAACGTAACGTAACGTTAACTGTAATTCTGCCATGATTGTAACTATTATTTTGATTATATGTAATTCCTGTAATTACTGTTGAATACATGCGCCCGGTTGCCTTCGGACCTGGCTGCGCTATACAAAGAAAACAAATACAAATAGACGATCTTCAGGCGGAGATGCATTCAGAACGTTCAAGTGCAAGACGGTCAATGGAGGGGGGTCCAAGTGCACCCAGTTGGAAGAGGCTGGGATAAGTGCGGTGAGAGGGTTCTCTTGGATTAATTCAGAAGTGCAGTGAGGAGGGTGCGGTGCAGGGCCTTGAGGCAAGTGCAAAGAGGACTGGCGGGGGTGCCAGGGACTTGTGAGACTCTGAGGTACACCAGGCAGCCTGTCATCAAAGCTCTATGGAAGAGGAGGGAGAGATGGTGAGGGCAGAGAGCTAGGTTAGCAAGGTAGAGGGAGAGAGAAGGAGGAGGAGAAGAAGAAGGTGTTGAGGAGTTTCCGGAACCTAAGAAGATCATGCTCAAGGCAGAGGGTTGATGGAAGGCTGTTCCAGACGGAGGCACCTGCTGAGGATAAGGCTCTCCCTCCAAATCTCTGCTTGGAGAACCGCCGGCTCACTCACAGAAGGTCGGAGGTAGATGAGCAGATGGATCGAGATGGACAGTATTTAGGCAGGCAACGGTGCTAGTAAGTAGGTCCGAGGCCCCAGAAAATCTAGTGGACAATGCAGAGGGTCTTGAATTTGATCTTTGCAGCCACGGGGAGCCAATGAAGGGATTCGAGCACCAGAAAGATACAGTCCCTGGCCCTGAGGCTAAGGATAACTCTCATGGGTCTGTTCTGGATGACACTAGGCAGGGTGTTGCTACCAAGCTCAGTGATGGTATGTGCAGAGTCACCTGGTCAATCCCATCCTTTCCCTACAGCATTGCTGGGACTTGTCACAATGCACCTGCAATGTGTGCTGACCCAGAAAGATGCAAACTAACTCTTGTGAATAGAGGAGATCACACAGCCACTATTGTCAAGCAGCATTCCCAGCTCTGAGAAAATATTCAATTAAAAGCTTATAAACCTGATGATTCGTAGTGCCAGGACTCGAGAACTTAGAAAAGACGTAAAGTGCACCTCTCCACTTTCAGAGCTGATAATGTCAGTGCATTGTTACCAAAACCTAGATGGCACTGGGCATCAGATATACACAAGGTTAACAGAGTCGTTTCAGGCAGGTGAGTAGCACAGACCATGGGCAGAGTACCACCATTGAATTCAATCCAACCAATCCTATTTGACAAACTATTATCTAACACACCAGATAGGTATTGAGAAGGAGAGGCTCCAGGAGGAGGGATCAGGCCTTTTTAAAGGATGCAGGGTTTGGCAGAGAGGTGTGGGAATCCAAAGGGAACAGAGGTGCAGATACGGAGAGATTTGGAAGCAAGCAGAGCTGAGAGGATTGGAGCTGTGTGGGAGAAGCTGGCAGAGAGGACACAAGCTGATAGGGAGTAAAGATGAGCAGATTACATGCAGGAGAGCAGAGAATGCCATTTGGAAGGGAAATGAGAAGGTAGGAACAGCGTTATAATGAAAAGGAAAAGGTAAAGGGGCATATCTCTTCCCAAACCACTGCGCTTCTTCAATGTAAAGCAAATCAGGAGTAGGATTCTTTCTCCCTACTTGATATTGATGATATTTGGGCAATGATCGATCAACTAAAGCCCACTTACTTCACCAAAGATCTTTATCCAAAGGTTAAAATATTTTTTTTTCCATTGTTGAACCTATTTTTATGCAGATATCCTACTTGTTATTCAGTAATGCAGGGCTGCTTCCCAGATTCTCTGAAAACTGGGCACTTCCGCCCTCTATTAAAAAAGCAAATAGCAATTCTAACATCTTGGCTAATTTCAGACCAGTTCTATCTCTCCTATTTCCAGATAAGTCACTAGAACAAACTGTAATGGTACTATTACTTGAATGGATAAGATCTCAAGGCTTACTGGCTGCATCTCAGTCAGGATTTTGAGCATGATGATTTAAGACGATGGGGGTTGCTGATACACTTAAACAAAGAATGGGTGTGTAGGAGAAGATATTAAATTGGGTTGATTTCTTATTAAGAAACCAGCATCAAATAATTGTAGTCAATCAGGATCGCTCAACCCTTGGTCCTGTCCCATTTGGATTACCACAGGGATCGATTTTATCACCCATTCATTTTTTTTGTTGAACATTTGTTTTTATTGATGTTTTTTTCCCAGGGTGATGTACAACACAATGCAATAAACCTAAAACAGACATTGTGACCAACCAACACTTTTCAAAGGAACATCCACGTATAGGCCGGGGCAGGTGCAGCCCCCATAGCGACATATTGCATCAAGCAGTGTGTGTTTTAAATTTAACAGTTCAACAAGATATTTCATGGGTATTTTTTATCATATTGGTCACACAATCCATTATAATTTCCTGGTCTGCCAGTTTACAGTGCAGTATATTTCTCATATCTTTTGGCATTTAAAACCCAAGGAAACCCAGTTGTGTACTTTCAATGTAATTACCTTGTCGGCTGCAAAAGATATGGGGTAATATATTTGCCAAGTTCCTAAAAATGCCTTGCTAGTGTTTGTCAATTCTAATTTACATGTGTTCAATGTTCTGCCTCTATGGATCCCAGGAGGTGCTCAACTGAATCTATTCGCCTTCATACAAGGTGACGTGTTACCTAGAAGCACAGCATAAAATATCAAAGGACTGCATAATATGCGCCACCATTTTGATGAAACCGTCTGCTGAATATGCACAGTTGCAAAAATTAATAAATGTTACATTGTCTTCCTTTTTTATTTACCTTGTTAGACCTAAGTACATTTACATGAACTCTTCAACAGTTAATGCATTCCATTATATTGTTAACAATGCACACATGTACAGAAACAGATATTGTGATCTAAAGGGAACATTCTTTACTGGAAATTGAATAATTCTGTCTGAGGGTATAATCGGTTTTAGTAATTTGTGAAATAATGAAATCCATCTAGATCTCTCAGTCTCAATCTCCTTCGTCATATCTGGCCTGTACCATTTTTCTAAGCCAAGGATTTTCAATTTTAAAACCTCAGCATGTGCATGTTTTTTGCACCACTGTGCTGCCAGTTCTAATCTGGGATATGGATTTCTTATCAAGCTAATCTGTTCATGAATACTTTACTTGAACACGCTAAGTGTGCTTTAAATGTATATCCGATCACATGTACAAAAACATCACATAAACACAATATTTCATGTTGCAGTCGATTAAAGATTTAATCATGTATTCCGAGTTGGTGTAGCCCAATAAATGATCAGTTAACACAGTGTGTCCTCTAGCAGTGGATTAATGGTTTGGCACAGCTTTTTCGCGTGAATTGAGGGGTTTGGAGACGCAAGGTTTGAGGATGCAAAAGGAAGGGAAGAGAAGGTGACGTTGGTAGGTAATTGACTTTGAAAAACGTTTCATTTGCTGCAAAGTTTCTGACTGATAAACAGCATCCTCCACTCCACACTCTGCCCCTCCCCGTTTGGTTGCACTCAGATTCATTGCCTTGACTATTCTCGCTTGAGTTGGCAAGAGTTGCACGTCCAGGTAAGATTATCCATTCTCCAGAAGAGTTGTCTGGCCACAGCTTATCTTCCAACTGGCTCGGTTGAATCATTTTCTCTTTTTCTTGGAGTGTTATAGTACTGACATCCCCCATTTACCCGATACTAACATTCATATCTTGTATTTATGTGGAAGCCTTCCCTTACTTGCTAAATCATGCTACATACTCGACACCCACATTAGCACACCATAATGAGAGCGGCTGGGATCCTCTTCCTGTTCCTGATTGCTGGGGAACTATTATGTCTGCTTAGAGATTACAATTACAAGCAACACAGTACTTGCCATCAATAGTTGTAGTATCAGCTGACAACCCATAAACCTTATGCCCCAATTCGGGACCCGTCACCTCATCGAGTGACCGTTCAATGATTTTAATTTCTCTATGTAGATATGCCTAAAGAGAAATAATTAACTGTACATCTTCATTCTCAACGTGCGACGGTGCCAAATGAAAACTGCACTTTCCATGCCCATGTTTTAGTCCAAGTGGAGTACATGTTGACTCATGGGGATGTGTTAAAGCTCTTTTATGTTCCTGCAGGCCTCACCTACACTACATTGAATCAAAGTGAACCAACAAATAAAGATCAATCATAGAAGCAGGGTTCAAATGCCACTTCTGCCCATGCCTTTTTGTAATTATCCTAGTAAGCTTTTTATATTATTGATTACAGAACAACAGAAATAAAATAAACAGTGCAATTAAGAAGTTACTACTGCTGGCAAACTTTCTATTGCAAGAGCAAGCACACATACATACAGCACAGTATGGTGCAGTGTGAAAGAAAAGAGTTACATTATTTACTGTGTAATCAAAGGAGAGGAAGATGAAGGGAAAGTCAAAATGGCAGTGGGGAGGGTTGACAGCTGCCAATTGAGCCACCTCTAATGTTAGAGGCCAAGGGGAGCAGAGGTGGGTGTAGCATGGCGGACTGTTGATGGCTGCCACTGATGTCGCAGAGTAAGGTGAGGAAAGATGGATGGGATACAGGGGGAAGACTGCTGACTGCAACTTTTTTTTAGGGCTGTGGGGGCCTGTGCTGCGGTGGGTGCAGGCAGTGGCTGTCTGTCTTGTGTGCTCCATTCTTGTCTGTTGCAAGGGATCAAGGGCATTGCATTGATTTTGCACTGCCACGTTCTGACCAGATGATAGACAGGTGTGTCTCCTGTCGGCCTCATATACAGTATCTGTGATGATACAGGCTTGCAGCTGCAATCCTGAGAATCAATGTCCTGCTATAATGTGGCTTTGTGACCTGCGAATCTATGGATGTTTTGGTGTACGACTCCCATGTTTCCTCAAAATTGATAATTCTGGCTAGGGCTGATGGAAGCTGTAGTCCAAACTATCTGCAGAGCCAAAGGTTGCAGATTAGTGAGGTTAGTTTAGTGACAAGAAAGCCACTCCCTGATGCTACCTAAGGTATTGCTGCATGACATCAGGTATAATTTCCCATTCTGCCTCATGCATACAGTATGTGCAGATAAAGAGCCATATGAAAATGCACTGCAGTCTACAATGGGTCAAGTTTCAATGTTTTATTGTACATGCATGGAAATGTCATGGTGGCCTCCAGATCCATCACTGACCAAGACGCTGGTTGGGAGCAGCCGCCAAATGCCCATTTGGAAGTTGATTGGGAACCGCAACTGGTTCAATGCCTTTGGGTGTAGGGGAAGGGCTGCTTTCATGAGACAACATGGGACAACACAATGAAGTCTAATATCTAATCTCAGCCAATGACAGAATGGAGGGGCCTGGTCTATGATCCTGTCATGAGCACTGGCCCAAGAACACAGACACCACACCATCAAGTGATGAGGCAATGGGTCACAGGGCACATATACATAGGGGGCCCGGCTGGACTCAGTCCTGACGCCTTTGGCGCCAGGCTCATGTAACGATGTAAGCAGGAACACTTTATTTTTGTGCAAGAGTGCTTCATTCACAAGAACATTTCCACATGCTTTTATTCAGGAACATTTTCCGTCAGCATACTGTTGGGGTGTGGATCCCTAGGCCCAGGCTGCATGTGCAGACTCTAGAAGTGGCAGGGTGTGGCAAGCAGGACAGGACTAGTGGTCATGGCCCCAGGAGCACAGCTATATAAGCTGTTCCATCCCCCAATGCTTCGTGTTACTTTGTATTCTCATGCAACGTGATGCTCACTGCCGCTTGGACCAGCTTACTTACCCTTTTGGAACCAAGCATTTATCCTGAACACCCACCTCCTGGAATCCGGTGTTCATCATCTCATTTGCATACTCACCTTCTGGAACTCAGCGATCTTGATCCCGACGCTGCGCTCCTCATCCACGGACCCGGGTCCTGTGAAGAAGACGAAAGACAAGTTAGACAGCTATCACTCATCAGCCTAGGGTCGTGCCGTATTCGAACCACATGCGCCTCCCTAGAGACCACTCACCTATTACCGGACCATCATGGGTTCCTTCCTTGTTCGCTCCGACTGCCATCACCAGCTCCGCAACTGCCTCAGGGCCCGCAATACCACCTACACAGGGAGAGAGCAAAAGAACGACATTAAAGAAGGTGCGGACAACAATACAGGAACAAACTATACAAACACAGCAAAAGCAGGCTAAAAGCCACGAGGCAAGGAAAGACAAAGACAAAAAGAAACACTCACCTGGAGAAGAGTGGATTAGTCGCTGCTGAATGGGACTATCATGAGCAGGGACCAGTGAAGGAACTTGGTCCCAGTGAGACAACCACCCCTGCCAGAATTAGCAGGACAGAGAGCTCATGAATCAAAATAATCAGGTGAGCCTTCAAGGGGCAGCACAACCTAAGGGAATCACGTTGTGGGTGGAAGTGTCTGGAAGGGGACCTGGATCACAGACTTGCATACTCACGTCCCCTTATGTTCTCACAGGAGCAGTCCTGAGCAGCGCTACCAATTGCTGGAGTAACTGTATAAGTGCTGTTGGAGAAGCCAGACAAGGGCAAACTAATCCCCGGGAGGGCTGCAACCGTGCCCCAACGCCTCCGCAGACACCAGGTGAGCGTAACAGAACGCAAAGCCTCTACGAATCTCTGCCTGGGCATAATGGAGACTTCAGAGACGGACCAGTTGACCCAATTACTGGGAGAGTTACGGGTTGAAGTTCATGACTCAAGACAGGAAACCAATTCCCTAAGGAGGGATCTCAATGTGAATCGTGAACGTACTGATGAACTTGCAAGGCAAATGATCCAGGCACAGACTGGCCAGGTACCACTACCAGGGTTAACCCCTTCTGATACACCTGCACAGTCAACACCAGTACAGGTGGTTCTTCCAGGGGCGGTTCCCCTGGCCCCGCCTGAATATTTCACAGGTGAACCAAATAAGTACGCCCTTTTTATGAACCAATGCCGCCTAAATTTCCTGTGCAGGACTGGGGCATTCCCCACTAAACAATCTAGAGTGGCATTTGTGCTTTCATATTTGGGAGGTAGTGTGGAGGACTGGTCAATGCCCATGGTCAACCAAGGTGATCCTTTACTTCGGAACTTCAGGGGTTTTCAGCGTGAAATTGAGAAACTGTTTGCATGGCATACTCAAAGACAAGCTTTGGACAATGAACTGTTGTCACTCCGGCAAAGTAATCAAGACTTACTAACCTACATGTCCTACATGGCCTCCTTCAATCGCCTTATAGCCCAGACAAACTGGCCAGAAGAGAAGAGAACTATGCTCTTTTATCGAGGGTTGCGAGGAGAACATAAGGATGTTTTAGCCCAAGTAATTAATCCCCTGGATGGATGTGCAGAATACATCGACCTGACAGTGCAGCTCGATCGGAAAATGGATTGAGCAAAAGCAGAGGGGCGGTCAGTCTACGTATGACTCCGTGAGAATCTGTCAGGTTCCATGATAAATAGGAGATTATTTCAGTTCCTTCATTCTAGATTTTGTTGGGCCTTGACTTTTGTATTCAGAGTGTTGCAGCTACCCCAAGCCAAGATGGAGGGCAGAGACAAGAGTGCTGATTGGGTGACAGTGAACAATTGTTACTTTCCCTACATTCTAAACTGCCTTTCATTCATTTCTTCATCTGAGCTGGTCATGTTTGTGTCTGTCTCCTGTTTTCTGGGCCTTGGAAGAAGTTCCTTGAAGATAAGCTTCAATTTGGAAGAACTATGCAACTTGAAAGAAAATATATTTTCATAAGGAGAAGTGATCCATTGTGAGAAAGAAGAAAGCAGTGAGTCTTTTCCACACAACTCAAGTTAAGTGCTATTTTATGTTTACATTTCAAGCACAACGTTAAATTCCTTTTCTTTGCTTTGATTTCATTCCTGCAACTGAAGGGTTAACTCGGCTTTTTTGCTTGAGGAGACTGGTAAACAGGAAGAGTTTCGTTTTGAGAGGTGCGCGCGCGCAAAAGAAACTGTTTATAATTCATTACTTACCTTGTCAGATTCTTCGAGTTCGGGCTTCTGTGGACGTCGGCTGCAGCAGCGTCGCGTTTCGTTTTCTTGAAGTAACAGGCGGTCCCGCGAAGAAGGAGATTTCTCAGCGTAATCCGATGAGGAGAAGCGGTGTTCCTTCCCGTCGTGTCGGATCTCCGTATGAAGGTTAACCCTTTGTTTACTAGAAAAAACAAGGTAAGACTTCAAATTCTATTTTTAAAAGACGTCGTGTATTTATTTCTGCTTCAAAACATGGCGAACTGAAAGTATAAAGACAGAGAATAGATATTTTGAAAACATAGCAGAAAAAAGGAGGCACTTGCATCATTACAAGTATTTTTAAAGGAGCCGCACAAGTTAAATATACTTTTCATATTTCTTAAAGACGCTCAACAGTGAAAGGTACCTTTCAAGACATTTTAAAACTAATAACCTGTAAGTACAGGAAAAGAGTATCAGTAATAAGGAGAAGATTATTTTCTGGAAGACTTTAAAGACAAAATTAAGCTTCTCCATCTTCCAGTCAAATTAACCTTGCATGAACACTATTTGGTGACAAGAAGGTGTTAAGGTTCTTCTTTTATCCAGGCTCAGCTCAAATTCATTCTTTCCAGTCAAGTACTAGAAAAGATATGCTGAACATTGATTTCTGAGCTGAGTTGTTTCAATACAGTTTCTTCTATCAGTTGGCAGTTTGGGTAGAAACAAGTTCTTAAACTGAAATCATAAAATGTATACTTCCTCTGGGCTTTTCGCAGAGGACATTCAGGTAGGAAAGTCTTAAATCTATTAAATAACAAGTTGCTAGTTAGTGATAATATATATTTATTGTATAACCATTTTTCTCTTTCATTCAGAGACCGGAAGAAAATAGAAGATCCTGTGTCTGATTTATTATTTTATCCACTTTTCCCCTTTCCCCCCAGAGGTGTCTAGAACTCAGCTGTTCAGTTTAGTTGTGAGCTAGACATCTTAGTGGGATGGTGAGACTCAGCAGCTCCTGCGTTGAACCTGATTTACCAGCCTTGACAGAATGAAAGGCCGAAGTGATTTACTTCGTCTGAGCTGCTGAGACCACGTTCCAGGATCATTATGGAAGAGTTGGGGAATTTGATTAAGGAATTGAGGGAAGAAGTTAGGGTATCTATTAATGAGAATGTTCTTTTAAATAAAAGGTTTGAGGAGTTAAATGTTAAGGTTACACATCTTCAGGAGATTTCGGAAGAAAGACTTTTTAGTAGGAGAGAAGAACAGATTATGGAACCTCCTATTTGGAAAGAGAAAATTCAAGGCAAGGAGAAAATTCAGAGTTAGGAGCCATAGGAGGTTTGAAGTCTTTAATTCTTCCGGTGCCGTTGGCACCACCTGAATGATTTTCTGGAGAGGCAAAAAGATTTCAAACCTTTATTACTCAATGTGAATTGCATTTTTTAAGTAGGCCGGAAGTGTTTTCTTCTGATATGTCTAAAATAACTTTTATGATTTCGTACCTCTCTGGGGAGGCAGCTAGTTGGGCAGGGGTTTTGGTAAAACAGAAAGATTTAGCATTGTTTAATTTAAAAGTTTTTAAGGAGGAGTTTAGTAAATTATTCGATAAACATCAAGAATCTTTGCAGGTAGATAGTGAGTTGCTAGAGTTAAACCAAGGAAATCGAGTTTTAGTTAGTTATATTACCCAATTTAAGACTTTAGTAATTGAAAGTAACTGGCCGGAAGAGAAGAGAGCATCTCTTTTTTACAGAGAGTAAAAGGATTAATTGACAGATGCTTTGTCAGGGGTGGTAAATAGACCAACTTCTTGTGATGCTCTTATGGATTTAGTGATTCAGTTAGATTTTCGACAAAATGAAAGAAGACTTGAGCGTAGAAGAGCAGACAGTAAACAAAAGACTAAATCTAGTCCTCGATTAAATAGACCCAGATTAGAGTTTGTAAATAGAGATTTTAGGTCAAAAAATTCTGAAGGCTCTGGAAGATTTAGGGGACCTCTTTCCAAGGAAGAAAGAGAAAGAAGAAGAAATAATAATCTTTGCCTTTATTGCGGAAGAAGTGGACATTTTCTTGGGAATTGCCCTTTTAGTCCAAAGAAGGTCCCAACTAACGACAACAAGAATCATCAAGTTGCCAATACTCTTCAGGCGGCGGTTCCTCATATTACAATTAACGTATCCTTGATTTTTGAGAAGAAACTGGTGGGTAGTGGTCCTGTGGTTATTGATTCAGGAGCTGTGGGAAATTTTATGGATTGGGGAGTAGCCAAAGATTTAGGAATTCCTTTAGTCAAAAAGGTTTTGTCTGAGCAGGTTAGTTCTGTGGATGGGTCTTACCTGACTTCAGGACCCATCACGCATGAAACTTCTCCTTTATTAATGATTATTGCAGGGAACCATGGAGAGGAGTTGATATTTGAGATTATTGATGCTCCGCAATTGGAGATTATTTTAGGTATGCCTTGGCTTACACTTCATAATCCATTAATTGATTGGGGTAGTAGAGTGATAGAATTAAATTCCAGTTTTTGCAAGGAACATTGTTTTGAAGTTAAATCTCTAGAAAATAATCGAACAGAGGTTGAAAATTGTGCCAGATTCCTTGGGGAGATTGGTGCTCTTACCCATTCTCATACAATTGGAGCAGTGATGGGACTTTTACCAGATTGTTACAAGGAGTATAGAGATGTCTTTGATGAGGTTGTGGCAGGTAGTCTTCCTCCTCATAGATCATTCGATTGTAAAATAGAACTTGAGCCAGGACCCACGTTACCTTGTAGTAGGGTTTATGCACTTACAGAAAAGGAAAACGATTACCTTAAAGAATATTTAACTGAAAATTTAGCAAAAGGTTTCATCAGACATTCCAAATCCCCAGTGGCATCTCCTTTGTTTTTTGTGCCTAAAAAAGAGGGAACATTAAGGACTTGTATAGATTATAGAGCTTTGAACAAGGTTACCATCAAAAATAGATACCCTTTACCTTTAATTTCAGTTATGTTAGATCAAAGTCAAGGAGTTAATTTCTCTAAATTAGATTTGAGAGGTGCTTATCATCTAGTTAGAGTAAAGGAGGGAGATGAAAGGAAAACAGCCTTCAAGACTAAGTATGGTTTATTTGAATATTTAGTGATGCCTTTCGGATTATGTAACGCCCCAGCTTCTTTTCAGTTCTTTATTAATGAAGTTTTACGAGAGTTTTTGGACATTTTTGTTGTTGTTTACATAGATGACATTCTGATTTATTCTAAAAATGTGCAGCAACATCAAAATCATGTTAGGTTGGTCCTACAAAAATTGAAAGAAAACCATTTATTTGCAAAATTGTAAAAGAGCCAATTTCATACCTCTTCAGTAGAGTTCCTTGGTTTTGTGATTTCTCCAAAAGGTTTGGAGATGGATCTCAAAAGGATAAAAGCTGTTAAAGATTGGCCATCTCCGACTAAAGTCAAGGAGGTACAGAGCTTTTTGGGTTTTGCCAATTATTATAGAAGGTTTATCAAGGGGTTTTCTCAAATAATCACTCCAATTACTAAACTACTAAAAAAAGGAGTTAAATTAATTTGGAGTAAAGAAGCTGAAGAGGCTTTTCAAGCCCTTAAAGAGAGTTTTATTACAGGTTCAGTGCTTTTACATCCTGACCCTTGCAAGCCCTTTTTTGTTGAGGCAGATGCCTCCAATTTAGCAATGGGAGCGGTTTTATCTCAACAGCATGGTATTACTGGACAATTGCATTGCGTTGCTTATTTTTCCAAGAAATGTTCTTCTTCTAAAGTTAATTATACTCTCATGGATCGCGAACTTTTAGCGATCAAGGCAGCTTTCGAGGAATGGCGCCATTATTTAAAAGGAGCAAGACATCCTGTTACAGTTTTGACTGATCATCGAAATCTTTTGTTTTTGAAATCAGCAAAAACTCTAACGCCATGACAATTGAGATGGTCATTGTTTTTCTTAGACTATGATTTTATAATCACTTTTAAACCCGGAAGTCAAAATGGGAAGGCTGACGCATTGTCTCGTCAGTTTCCGGGTAGTGAAAAATTGAAGGAAATTGATCAACAGCCTGTGATTTCTTCTGAACATTTTATTGTTGCTGGAACTCTAGATGAAGGAGGTTTATTACGAGAGATTCAAGATAGTATGACTATAGAGCAAATGGAAGAATGGGTAGGCAAGACCCTGTTAGAAAGATTAAAGATGGTTTACCTTATTTCGACAACAGGCTATATCTTCCTTCTGAGAAGCTCCGTGAAAAGATTTTGATTGATTGTCATGAATCAAAACTTTCAGGTCATCCAGGGTTTAGAAAAACCTTAGAATTAGTCAGAAGGGAATTTTGGTGGGAAAAAATGAGAAGTGACTTTTTAAATTTTCTTAAGACTTGCGAAACCTGTACTAGAGCCAAGTCTTATGTGGGTAAACCAATGGGTTTGTTAGAACCTCTTCCTATTCCACCACATCCGTGCCACACTATTTTGATGGACTTTATTGTAGATCTTCCCAAAGACCAGGGTTGTTCAACAATTTTGGTAGTTGTTGATTTACTCACAAAGGAAAGTCATTTTATTCCTATACAAGGGGAAATTACTGCAGAAAGATTAGCACACCATTTTTCCCAAGGCATTGTTCGACTTCACAGATTATTAAGTCAGGTTATCTCTGATAGAGGTTCTCAGTTTATTTCAAAGTTTTGGAGATCCTTTTGTAGAAGTCTAGGAGTGGAAGTTAAATTAACATCTGGTTATCACCCTGAGACCAATGGTCAAGTAGAACGTGTGAATCAAGAAATGGAGAAGTATTTGAGATGTTACTTGCAAGCTGGAGACAGTTGGGTTGATTTAATTTGGATAGCAGAATTTGCATATAACAATTCCATGAAAGATTCAACTTTAGTCACCTTTTTTTCTGTAGTCGTGGTTTTCATATTTGTTTTCTTAGAGAACCAATTAAAAAAGACATTGGTAGTCCAGCAGTTGAGATCAGATTACAGTCTATGAAAGAAAATTTGGAACGAGCTGTTAAGGCTCTTCAATTGAGTAAGGATAATTACAAGAGGTTTGCAGATGTTAAACACAGGTCTGGGCCAAAATTTTGTGTTGGGTATAAAGTTTGGTTATCTACTAAGAATTTAAAAATCAAGGGTAGAACTAAATTTAGTCCAAGATTTATAGGTCCTTTTGAAATTGAGACTGTGATAAATCCAGTTACAGTCAGATTGAAACTTCCTGAAAATGTAAAGGTACATCCAACATTTCACATTAGTCAGTTAAAACCATTTGTTGTGGGAACTAAATTGGGAGTTCCTCCTAGTCCAGTTTTAGTAGAGGATCAATCTGAAGAATTTGAGGTTAGAGCCATTTTGGACTCACGAAGGAGTCGTGGAAAACTTCAATATTTAATTGACTGGAAAGGGTTTGGGCCTGAAGAACGCTCTTGGGAATTTGCTAGTAATGTCCATGCCCCACTTTTTATTGCAAAATTTCATAGAAAGTTTCCTTTCAAACCTGGTCCGGGAGGGAGGTCCGAGAGAGGGGGTACTGTCAGGTTCCATGATAAATAGGAGATTATTTCCGTTCCTTCATTCTAGATTTTGTTGGGCCTTGACTTTTGTATTCAGAGTGCTGCAGCTACCCCAAGCCAAGATGGAGGGCAGAGACAAGAGTGCTGATTGGGTGACAGTGAACAATTGTTTCTTTCCCTACATTCTAAACTGCCTTTCATTAATTTCTTCATCTGAGCTGGTCGTGATTGTGTCTGTCTCCTGTTTTCTGGGCCTTGGAAGAAGTTCCTTGAAGATAAGCTTCAATTTGGAAGAACTATGCAACTTGAAAGAAAATATATTTTCATAAGGAGAAGTGATCCATTGTGAGAAAGAAGAAAGCAGCGAGTTTTTTCCACACAACTCAAGTTAAGTGCTATTTTATGTTTACATTTCAAGCACAACGTTGAATTCCTTTTCTTTGCTTTGATTTCATTCCTGCAACTAAAGGGTTAACTCGGCTTTTTTGCTGGAGGAGACTGGTAAACAGGAAGAGTTTCGTTTTGAGAGGTGCGCGCGCGCGCAAAAGAAACTGTTTATAATTCACTACTTACCTTGTCAGATTCTTCGAGTTCGGGCTTCTGTGGACGTCGGCTGCAGCAGCGTCGCATTTCGTTTTCTTGAAGTAACAGGCGGTCCTGCGAAGAAGGAGATTTCTCAGCGTAATCCGATGAGGAGAAGCGGCGTTCCTTCCCGTCGTGTCGGATCTCCGTATGAAGGTTAACCCTTTGTTTACTAGAAAAAATAAGGTAAGACTTCAAATTCTATTTTTAAAAGACGTTGTGTATTTATTTCTGCTTCAAAACATGGCGAACTGAAAGTATAAAGACAGAGAATAGATAGTTTGAAAACATAGCAGAAAAAAGGAGGCACTTGCATCATTACAAGTATTTTTAAAGGAGCCGCACAAGTTAAATATACTTTTCATATTTCTTAAAGACGCTCAACAGTGAAAGGTACCTTTCAAGACATTTTAAAACTAATAACCTGTAAGTACAGGAAAAGAGTATCAGTAATAAGGAGAAGATTATTTTCTGGAAGACTTTAAAGACAAAATTAAGCTTCTCCATCTTCCAGTCAAATTAACCTTGCATGAACACTATTTGGTGACAAGAAGGTGTTAAGGTTCTTCTTTTATCCAGGCTCAGCTCAAATTCATTCTTTCCAGTCAAGTACTAGAAAAGATATGCTGAACATTGATTTTTGAGCTGAGTTGTTTCAATACAGTTTTTTCTATCAGTTGGCAGTTTGGGTAGAAACAAGTTCTTAAACTGAAATCATAAAAAGTATACTTCCTCTGGGCTTTTCGCAGAGGACATTCAGGTAGGAAAGTCTTAAATCTATTAAATAACAAGTTGCTAGTTAGTGATAATATATATTTATTGTATAACCATTTTTCTCTTTCATTCAGAGACCGGAAGAAAATAGAAGATCCTGTGTCTGATTTATTATTTTATCCACTTTTCCCCTTTCCCCCCAGAGGTGTCTAGAACTCAGCTGTTCAGTTTAGTTGTGAGCTAGACATCTTAGTGGGATGGTGGGACTCAGAAGCTCCTGCGTTGAACCTGATTTACCAGCCTTGACAGAATGAAAGGCCGAAGTGATTTACTTCGTCTGAGCTGCTGAGACCACGTTCCAGGATCATTATGGAAGAGTTGGGGAATTTGATTAAGGAATTGAGGGAAGAAGTTAGGATATCTATTAATGAGAATGTTCTTTTAAATAAAAAGTTTGAGGAGTTAAATGTTAAGGTTACACATCTTCAGGAGATTTCGGAAGAAAGACTTTTTAGTAGGAGAGAAGAACAGATTATGGAACCTCCTATTTGGAAAGAGAAAATTCAAGGCAAGGAGAAAATTCAGAGTTAGGAGCCATAGGAGGTTTGAAGTCTTTAATTCTTCCGGTGCCGTTGGCACCACCTGAACGATTTTCTGGAGAGGCAAAAAGATTTCAAACCTTTATCACTCAATGTGAATTGCATTTTTTAAGTAGGCCGGAAGTGTTTTCTTCTGATATGTCTAAAATAACTTTTATGATTTCGTACCTCTCTGGGGAGGCAGCTAGTTGGGCAGGGGTTTTGGTAAAACAGAAAGATTTAGCATTGTTTAATTTAAAAGTTTTTAAGGAGGAGTTTAGTAAATTATTCGATAAACGTCAAGAATCTTTGCAGGTAGATAGTGAGTTGATAGAGTTAAAACAAGGAAATCGAGTTTTAGTTAGTTATATTACCCAATTTAAGACTTTAGTAATTGAAAGTAACTGGCCGGAAGAGAAGAGAGCATCTCTTTTTTACAGAGGGTAAAAGGATGAATTGAAAGATGCTTTGTCAGGGGTGGTAAATAGACCAACTTCTTGTGATGCTCTTATGGATTTAGTGATTCAGTTAGATTTTCGACAAAATGAAAGAAGACTTGAGCGTAGAAGAGCAGACAGTAAACAAGAGACTAAATCTAGTCCTCAATTAAATAGACCCAGATTAGAGTTTGTAAATAGAGATTTTAGGTCAAAAAATTCTGAAGGCTCTGGAAGATTTAGGGGACCTCTTTCCAAGGAAGAAAGAGAAAGAAGAAGAAATAATAATCTTTGCCTTTATTGCGGAAGAAGTGGACATTTTCTTGGGAATTGCCCTTTTAGTCCAAAGAAGGTCCCAACTCACGACAACAAGAATCATCAAGTTGCCAATACTCTTCAGGCGGCGGTTCCTCATATTACAATTAACGTATCCTTGATTTTTGAGAAGAAACTGGTGGGTAGTGGTCCTGTGGTTATTGATTCAGGAGCTATGGGAAATTTTATGGATTGGGGAGTAGCCAAAGATTTAGGAATTCCTTTAGTCAAAAAGGTTTTGTCTGAGCAGGTTAGTTCTGTGGATGGGTCTGACCTGACTTCAGGACCCATCACGCATGAAACTTCTCCTTTATTAATGATTATTGCAGGGAACCATGGAGAGGAGTTGATATTTGAGATTATTGATGCTCCGCAATTGGAGATTATTTTAGGTATGCCTTGGCTTACACTTCATAATCCATTAATTGATTGGGGTAGTAGAGTGATAGAATTAAATTCCAGTTTTTGCAAGGTACATTGTTTTGAAGTTAAATCTCTAGAAAATAATGAAACAGAGGTTGAAAATTGTGCCAGATTCCTTGGGGAGATTGGTGCTCTTACCCATTCTCATACAATTGGAGCAGTGATGGGAGTTTTACCAGATTGTTACAAGGAGTATAGAGATGTCTTTGATGAGGTTGTGGCAGGTAGTCTTCCTCCTCATAGATCATTCGATTGTAAAATAGAACTTGCGCCAGGACCCACGTTACCTTGTAGTAGGGTTTATGCACTTACAGAAAAGGAAAACGATTACCTTAAAGAATATTTAACTGAAAATTTAGCAAAAGGTTTCATCAGACATTCCAAATCCCCAGTGGCATCTCCTTTGTTTTTTGTGCCTAAAAAAGAGGGAACATTAAGGACTTGTATAGATTATAGAGCTTTGAACAAGGTTACCATCAAAAATAGATACCCTTTACCTTTAATTTCAATTATGTTAGATCAAAATCAAGGAGCTGAGATTTTCTCTGAATTAGATTTGAGAGGTGCTTATCATCTAGTTAGAGTAAAGGAGGGAGATGAATGGAAAACAGCCTTCAAGACTAAGTATGGGTTATTTGAATATTTAGTGATGCCTTTCGGATTATGTAACGCCCCAGCTTCTTTTCAGTTCTTTATTAATGAAGTTTTGCGAGAGTTTTTGGACATTTTTGTTGTTGTTTACATAGATGACATTCTGATTTATTCTAAAAATTTGCAGCAACATCAAAATCATGTTAGATTGGTCCTACAAAAATTGAAAGAAAACCATTTATTTGCAAAATTGTAAAAGAGCCAATTTCATACCTCTTCTGTAGAGTTCCTTGGTTTTGTGATTTCTCCAAAAGGTTTGGAGATGGATCTCAAAAGGATAAAAGCTGTTAAAGATTGGCCATCTCCGACTAAAGTCAAGGAGGTACAGAGCTTTTTGGGTTTTGCCAATTTTTATAGAAGGTTTATCAAGGGGTTTTCTCAAATAATCACTCCAATTACTAAACTACTAAAGAAAGGAGTTAAATTAATTTGGATTAAAGAAGCTGAAGAGGCTTTTCAAGCCCTTAAAGAGAGTTTTATTACAGGTCTAGTGCTTTTACATCCTGACCCTTGCAAGCCCTTTTTTGATGAGGCAGATGCCTCCAATTTAGCAATGGGAGCGGTTTTATCTCAACAGCATGGTATTACTGGACAATTGCATTGTGTTGCTTATTTTTCCAAGAAATGTTCTTCTTCCAAAGTTAATTATACTCTCATGGGTCGCAAACTTTTAGCGATCAAGGCAGCTTTCGAGGAATGGCGCCATTATTTAAAAGGAGCAAGACATCCTGTTACAGTTTTGACTGATCATCGAAATCTTTTGTTTTTGAAATCAGCAAAAACTCTAACGCCAAGACAATTGAGATGGTCATTGTTTTTCCTCAGACTATGATTTTATAATCACTTTTAAACCCGGAAGTCAAAATGGGAAGTTCTGACGCATTGTCTCGTCAGTTTCCGGGTAGTGAAAAATTGAAGGAAATTGATCAACAGCCTGTGATTTCTTCTAAACATTTTATTGTTGCTGGAACTCTAGATGAAGGAGGTTTATTACGAGAGTTTCAAGATAGTATGACTATAGAGCAAATGGAAGAATGGGTTAGGCAAGACCCTGTTAGAAAGATTAAAGATGGTTTACCTTATTTCGACAACAGGCTATATCTTCCTTCTGAGAAGCTCCGTGAAAAGATTTTGATTGATTGTCATGAATCAAAACTTTCAGGTCATCCAGGGTTTAGAAAAACCTTAGAATTAGTCAGAAGGGAATTTTGGTGGGAAAAAATGAGAAGTGACTTTTTAAATTTTGTTAAGACTTGCGAAACCTGTACTAGAGCCAAGTCTTATGTGGGTAAACCAATGGGTTTGTTAGAACCTCTTCCTATTCCACCACATCTGTGGCACACTTTTTCGATGGACTTTATTGTAGATCTTCCCAAAGACCAGGGTTGTTCAACAATTTTGGTAGTTGTTGATTTACTCACAAAGGAAAGTCATGTTATTCCTATAAAAGGGGAAATTACTGCAGAAAGATTAGCACACCATTTTTCCCAAGGCATTGTTCGACTTCATGGATTACCAAGTCAAGTTATCTCTGATAGAAGTTCTCAGTTTATTTCGAAGTTTTGGAGAGCCTTTTGTTGAAGTCTAGGAGTGGAAGCTAAATTAACATCTGGTTATCACCCTGAGACCAATGGTCAAGTAGAACGTGTGAATCAAGAATTGGAGAAGTATTTGAGATGTTACTTGCAAGCTGGAGACAGATGGGTTGATTTAATTTGGATAGCAGAATTTGCATATAACAATTCCATGAAAGATTGAACTTTAATGTCACCTTTTTTCTGTAGTCGTGGTTTTCATATTCGTTTTCTTAGAGAACCAATTAAAAAAGACATTGGTAGTCCAGCAGTTGAGATCAGATTACAGTCTATGAAAGAAAATTTGGAACAAGCTGTTAAGGCTCTTCAATTGAGTAAGGATAATTACAAGAGGTTTTCAGATGTTAAACGCAGGTCTGGGCCAAAATTTTGTGTTGGGTATAAAGTTTGGTTATCTACTAAGAATTTAAAAATCAAGGGTAGAACTAAATTTAGTCCAAGATTTATAGGTCCTTTTGAAATTGAGACTGTGATAAATCCAGTTACAGTCAGATTGAAACTTCCTGAAAATTTAAAGGTACATCCAACATTTCACATAGTCAGTTAAAACCATTTGTTGTGGGAACTAGATTGGGAGTTCCTCCTAGTCCAGTTTTAGTAGAGGATCAATCTGAAGAATTTGAGGTTAGAGCATTTTGGACTCACGAAGGAGTCGTGGAAAACTTCAATATTTAATTGACTGGAAAGGGTTTGGGCCTGAAGAACGCTCTTGGGAATTTGCTAGTAATGTCCATGCCCCACTTTTTATTGCAAAATTTCATAGAAAGTTTCCTTTCAAACCTGGTCCGGGAGGGAGGTCCGAGAGAGGGGGTACTGTCAGGTTCCATGATAAATAGGAGATTATTTCAGTTCCTTCATTCTAGATTTTGTTGGGCCTTGACTTTTGTATTCAGAGTGCTGCAGCTACCCCAAGCCAAGATGGAGGGCAGAGACAAGAGTGCTGGTTGGGTGACAGTGAACAATTGTTTCTTTCCCTACATTCTAGACTGCCTTTCATTAATTTCTTCATCTGAGCTGGTCGTGTTTTTGTCTGTCTCCTTTTTTCTGGGCCTTGGAAGAAGTTCCTTGAAGATAAGCTTCAATGTGGAAGAACTATGCAACTTGAAAGAAAATATATTTTCACAAGGAGAAGTGATCCATTGTGAGAAAGAAAAAAGCAGCAAGTCTTTTCCACGCAACTAAAGGGTTAACTCCGCTTTTTTGCTTGAGGAGACTGGTAAACAGGAAGAGTTTTGTTTTGAGAGGTGGGCGCGCGCGCAAAAGAAACTGTTCATAATTCATTACTTACCTTGTCAGATTCTTCGAGTTCGGGCTTCTGTGGACGTCGGCTGCAGCAGAGTCGCGTTTTGTTTTCTTGAAGTAACAGGCGGTCCCGCGAAGAATGAGATTTCTCAGTGTAATCCAATGAGGAGAAGCGGCGTTCCTTCCCGTCGTGTCGGATCTCCGTATGAAGGTTAACCCTTTGTTTACTAGAAGAAACAAGGTAAGACTTCAAATTCTATTTTTAAAAGATGTTGTGTATTTATTTCTGCTTCAAAACATGGCGAACTGAAAGTATAAAGACAGAGAATAGATATTTTGAAAACATAGCAGAAAAAAGGAGGCACTTGCATCATTACAAGTATTTTTAAAGGAGCCGCACAAGTTAAATATACTTTTCATATTTCTTAAAGACGCTCAACAGTGAAAGGTACCTTTCAAGACATTTTAAAACTAATAACCTGTAAGTACAGGAAAAGAGTATCAGTAATAAGGAGAAGATTATTTTCTGGAAGACTTTAAAGACAAAATTAAGCTTCTCCATCTTCCAGTCAAATTAACCTTGCATGAACACTATTTGGTGACAAGAAGGTGTTAAGGTTCTTCTTTTATCCAGGCTCAGTTCAAATTCATTCTTTCCAGTCAAGTACTAGAAAAATATGCTGAACATTGATTTTTGAGCTGAGTTGTTTCAATACAGTTTTTTCTATCAGTTGGCAGTTTGGGTAGAAACAAGTTCTTAAACTGAAATCATAAAAAATATACTTCCTCTGGACTTTTCGCAGGTGACATTCAGGTAGGAAAGTCTTAAATCTATTAAATAACAAGTTGCTAGTTAGTGATAATATATATTTATTGTATAACCATTTTTCTCTTTCAATCAGAGACTGGAAGAAAATAGAAGATCCTGTGTCTGATTTATTATTTTATCCACTTTTCCCCTTTACCCCTAGAGGTGTCTAGAACTCAGCTGTTCAGTTTAGTTGTGAGCTAGATATCTTAGTGGGATGCTGGGACTCAGCAGCTCCTGCGTTGAACCTGATTTACCAGTCTTGACAGAATCAAACCAAGTCACATGATCAGTCTGAACCTATACATATCGGGGGCTTGCAGAGCCCGCTCACCAAGGCAGAAAAGGAGAAAAGGAGACAGCAACAACTTTGTTTATCCTGTGGAAAGGCAGGCCACTTTCTCCGAGAATGCCCAGTGAAACCACCCAGGAAAACAGTTGGAGCAACTGACAAAAGTGAAGAAGAAGAAGAACAGGACTCGGGAAACTCTAACGCCCAGCAAGCATAGGGGTCCACTTGTCGAGCGGTGAAAA
This sequence comes from Ambystoma mexicanum, assembly GCF_040938575.1. Taxonomy (NCBI): domain Eukaryota; kingdom Metazoa; phylum Chordata; class Amphibia; order Caudata; family Ambystomatidae; genus Ambystoma; species Ambystoma mexicanum. The sequence continues at coordinate 84,430,484 of NC_090931.1, forward strand.
GGAACCAACACAGACCTCACACCTAGTTATCCCTGTGCTCTTGGTAAACCACAAACAGCCATCAAAAATACATGCCTTGGAGCCATATATTGACAGTGGAGCTGTGGGGAATTACATTGACCAAAATCTGGCTACCCGGATAGGCCTTCCTCTCCGACAGAAGCAAATATCAGAAAACTTTACAGCAGTCGATGAATCTCAGCTATCATCCGGCCCAGTGACGCACTACACCGAGACGGTTACGCTTCTGTGTCAGGACGGTCACCGAGAGGACATCACCTTCGATCTCATCAGCGCTCCTCAGTTCCAGATGATATTGGGAATTCCCTGGCAGGAGTTCCACAATACTAAGATTGACTGGTGTAAAAGAGTTCTGACCTTTCCAAAAGACTGTGTCGACACCTGTTACAACAAAGGATTCCCATTAAAAGGTTTCATTGATCCAGGAGCGAAGAGAACAACCGCACTGGTCCTCACAGGTTCGTTACCACCTGAATACCTGGATTACCAAGAGGTTTTTCAAAAGGAGCAAGAGAACATACTACCTGCGCACAGGCCGTACGGCTGCCAAATTGATCTCGTACCCGGGGCCCAAGTTCCTTGCAGCCGGATCTATGCCTTAACAGAACAGGAAAACCAGCATTTAAGAACATACCTTGACCAGTATCTGGCAAATCTGTCTGCCCAAGTCCCCAGCATTCTCGCCCCTCTTTTTTGTGCCCAAAAAAGGAAGGAGACTTAAGAACTTGCATTGACTACAGGGCACTTAACCAGATCACGGTAAAAAAACGGTATCCGTTGCCGCTTATCCCTGAACTGCTGGATTAAGTTAAAAATGCTCAGATTTATAAAAAAAACTAGATTTACGAGGGGCCTATCATCTGGTAAGAGTCAAAAAAAGGGGACGAGTGGAAGACTGCCTTTCGCAGAAAATATGGCCTTTTTGAATACAAGGTCATGCCCTTTGGGCTATGTAATGCCCCGGGTGCGTTCCAATTCTTCATGAACGACGTGCTCCGCAAACTATTGGACATCTGCACACTTGTCAACATTGATGACATTCTCATCTACTCAACCAACAAGGTAGACTACTTCAGTCATGTTCAGGCAGTCTTAAAAAAACTTTGGCTACATCAGCTATATGCCAAACTGGAGAAGTGCTTCTTTAATGTGACAGAGGTAGAATTCCTCGGCTTTGTTCTCACATCACGGGGCATACGCATGGACATGCGCAAGGTAGACGCTATCCTCCACTGGTCTTCACCAACATCCACAAAGGGAGTACAGAGTGTGCTCGGGTTCGTCAACTTTTATCGTTCTCTCAGATTGTCCACCCAATTACCTCTTTGCTACAGAAAAATAAACAATTTCATTGGTCTGCAGAGGAAGCCTTCCAGAAGCTAAAAAAAGCTTTCACAACAGCACCAGTTTTGCCAAATCCCCGACCAGAACTACCATACTACCATACGTTGTCGAAACCGATGATTCCAGCATTGCAATGGGAGCAGTCCTGTCACAACAAGACCCCGAAACAGAACAGTTGCATCCATGGCATTCTGGTCTCGTAAGTTCTCTGACCCGAATTAAACTATGCAATCACTGATAAAGAATTGCTAGCAATCAAGGCAGCATTCAAAGCATGAATACATTATCTTCTCGGAGCTAGACATACAGTTACCGTGATCACAGATCATCGCAATCTGCAATACCTTAAAAAATCACAATCTTCACGCAAACTCCGCTGGGCCCTCTTCTTCGCGGAATACGATTTCATAATTACCTACAGACCCGGAGTATGCAATGTTAAAGCAGACGCCCCGTCACACATGAGCGAGGCAGAGGAGGCATTCACTACACCAGACCCCGTGGCCGTCATCCCGGAAGGACTGATCCAAAGCACTATTGCCGCAACCACCTCTTTAGGAGACTTAAAATCTGGTCTACAACATTCGATGAATCAAGCAGCACAACAAAACTGGTTATCAAAAGGAGATCGACATACTATCGTGAACAATCTACCATACTTTCAAGGACGGCTGTACATTCCAGATACAAAACTACAGACTCAGATCATAGCAAACTATAACGATTCTTTAGTAGAAGGACTAGGGGAATAGAAAAAACCCTAGCTAAAATAAGGAAAAACTACTGGTGGCCAACTTGGTGAAAAGACATTACCCAGTTCATCGCAACCTTTGTTGTGTCTGCGCACAACACAAGTCCCAAAAACAGAGTCCTGCAGGTCTACTACGTCTATGATGGTACCCCCAGCGCCATGACATATGCTGTCAATGGATTTTATTACAGATCTTCCCCCCAGCAAAGGATACAACACCACCTTAGTCATCGTAGATCTTTTCTCTAATATGGCCCACTTCATTCCTCTGAAAGGTCTTCCCACTGCATCTGCTCTGGCTACCGTGTTTCTGGAACAGATTGTTCAGCTACACAGGTTCCCACCATTATTAATACCTGACCGAGGGACTCAGTTTGTCTCCGCCTTTTGGAGAAGATGTTGCAAAATTGCCAAGATCGACCTTCGGTTATCCACAAGCCATCATCCCCAGACCACTGACCACACCGAACGGACCAACCAGACCCTAGAGCAATACATAAGGTGTATGCTCAACAAACCGAGGATACCTGGAAGGATATGTTAGGGAGAATTCTCATTCAATGGCTAATTTCCCATACCTAGTGAGTCCCTCAGCAGCTTTGCAGGATTTCAGGCGTTTACTTTTTCCACTTGGTAAGAGTGAGCTTTTCCCCAACTCTTACCTGTGTTTCGCCATGTGTATTTCAGCTGTTTTTGTGATTGTGGACTCTGAAGCACACCACTTCAGTAGTCCCACTCTTTTGTGTGTTACACAGCACCTTCAGTGCAGTGACACAGGGTTGTCTTTGAGACTTCCCACCAACTCCATTTCTGGGGCTGACTACTGTCCCCCAGAAAAGGGTAAAGTTGCCATTAACTTTACATAGTCAAATAACCACAGGTCTAGTACACCCCATCTTACATGGAGTATTGGAAATGGTTAATCCTTAGCCTTTTTTATCTGTACCTCCTAGAGCATTGTTTTGCTCTTTTAACATTTAGACTTGGCTGGTGGCAGTGGTATCTACCCTAACTTTTCTACCACAATTATACTATATAAACGTGGTTATGTTTTAGGCTATTATATTAGCCTCGAACATAAACCCGCTTGACCAAATACTCTTTCGTTTGGCTCTGGTCGGGTTGATTCACCATTTCTTTTTGATAAAGTCCTTCTTGTATTTTACTTTGCGCGGAAAACCAGGTTTGCCTTCTTTGTTCACAGTGTTTTGATGGGCTTCTGCCAAGAAGCCCTCCTCTGGGGGCCTGGGTGTCTAGGTGGGCTGAATGTGAGGGAAGGGTGAAGTCACCCCCTGCACAGAGTATCCTAGGAAACCTAAGTTGCACTTTGCCCTGATTGGCTGAGGTGGTTGTCTGGGCTGGACAACCCCTCTGCTGCGTGATTGACAGCCAGGCTGTGTGAACAGGGAATTTTCGCATAAAAGGCAGGACCCTTGGCTGGAAGTCAAAGTCGCCACTGGAACTACCAGGAACCAAAGAAAGCGGAGAAGAAGACGGATGCTGCAACTACCCCGTCCCAGTGAAGCCCTGCTGCAGTCCTGAGCTATCTACCCTTCGACGACCAGAGACGATCCAGTCCGGAGTCTTCTTCCCTTGAGCCTGGTTTGGTCAACCAGCTCATCTTCCACAGCCAGAGGATCCTCTTCGTGGTCGAAATCGCTGCACACTGCTGTAGTGGTCCGGATAGCCATCTGAAGAACCCCTCCTATTTTTTTAAAGGTGCGCTCCTTTTATTCACCATCACTGCTGCTGGCTTCATCCCTGTGTGGTTCTGAACGCTCCAGAAATCCTCCTTCTTGCCCAAGCTCCAGGAACCGTGGGTCTGCAGGAAACTACCAGGAACAACTGCCATGGCACCAGCTTCTTCCTTGAATAAGGTACTGTGCTCTGCTTCGAGGAACTAGGGTGAATCCCTTTTCTCCTCCTCCAAGGCTTGCCCTTGTCTTCCCTCCTTCTTATAACTTTTGCTTCCTCTGTTGACAATATCCAAGCACTCCTGGCAACGTTGAATCTTGAACGGACTGACTGTGTGATCCTCGACAACAGGAACCCGGTTCCACTTGACACTGGCTCCGGCCTATTGACCTTTGTATTTCTGTCAGCGAGTGTTCTCTGATTCTGTCTGCCTTGACAAAAGTATTGCCTATGATTTTTGCCCCCAACTCTCTCTGGTTAACTGAGATGCTAAGTGTGTTTTTGCCCCGGTAACATTTATTTCCGCGCATACGTTTATCTTTCGTAAGACCGAACTGTCATTACTGTTAAAAAGTGACCGCATATGTATTCAAGGTAACGTTGTTTGTTTCACAACACCGGTCCGTTAAGACATAGGGTACTTACCTGAAGTTGTTCAGTGCCAAGAGAATTGGTTGTGTGTAGCATATTTTTCGTGTGGTTTCAATTTAATAGAAGTGTTGTGTTTCACAGATGGATTAAAAATAAATGTACTTATATTATTTACCTGAAACCTTGAGTCAGTGTTTGCTTGAGTCACAGTAATTGTGGTCCCTTTGTGTAATCTCTGCTACTGCTCATATACTCTTGAGATAAGCCTGACTACTCCGCTACTGCTACCACTTTAACATAGTAGTACAGGCTTGTACCAAAGGTGAACTTGTATTACCACTTGTAGTCTTAATTGTGTGTAGTGGTCCCTAAGGGCACTGCACAGCATTCTGCCTAACACTGGTGTACAGCGGTGAGGATTTGGAAGTAGAGTATTACACTTAGAGTGCTGCTATTGCTTGGGTTCAACTAACCACAAGGCTAAACACTACTAATTCTGTTAACTAAAGAAATCATGTAAAATATGGAAAACTACAGTGAAGAGGGTCTCTTAAACTATACTGCTGAGGTTCTGAGAAACATGTGTAGAGAAAAGAATCTCTCTGGTAAAGGAATAAAATCTGAACTGGTTGCAAAGTTAATGGGAAAACAAAGTCTGGAGAGTGGGTCAGAAGGGCCTACCCCTCCAGCAAATGTGGATACTGATGTTTCTGATTCTGTGAGTGTTGAGTTAGAAGAAGTAGATGAGTCCTTGTTACGAAACCCTACAACTCCCTTACCTGCTCAGAAAGCACAACCTCCTGAGTTTTGCACTTGAGAAAATGAGACTTGAATTGGAAGTGAAACGTATTGATGCACAAACTGCCATGAAGCATCAAGAGTTAAGGCTCAGAGAAATGGAGCAGAACCATGAACTAGAAATGAAGAAATTGTCTTTAGAAAATGCTTCTCTCCCAGAGTCTTCTAGGTCTTCCAGCCCTAAGAGACCCTGCATGCCAAAGGAAATGATTGGTATGTATGAGACTAAATTTGATGTTTTGGATTGGTTAGCAATGTTTGAGTACAATCATGGGATTCAAGGTATCTCAGGAAATCAGCTGAGCTGATTCCTTGTCTTTTCTCTAGGCTTCCCCCTGTTGCAAGTAATGCTGTAATGGAGTTGGGGGAGGAGGATAAACAGGATTATGAGTGTGTGAAGCTAGCATTAATAGCTAGAATTGGGAAGACCCCTTCCCAGTATCTTAAGAGGTTTAGAACCCTCAACAAGCATGATGGTACCCCTTGGGCTACCTGGGTGTGTGAATATTTGGAAAATGTAGATGGTTGGGTTAAGGGTTACAAAGTGAACACTTAAGAAGGTTTGTGGAATCTTGTAATGTTGGAGTCTATTTTTGATGTCTGCTCTCCTGAGCTTAGACAGCACTTGGCTGATTCAAAGAAGATCGATCCTAAGAAGTTAGCTAAGGCTGCTGACTTGTGGGTTGCCAACACGGCTACTCACAAGGATTCTGGGGCAACTCAGAAAACAGAAGAGGGAAAGCAGTCAAAGAAAGACAACAAAGAGAATTCCAATAATTCCAATCCAAAAGAGGGCCCCAAACATAACCAGGCTAAGCCATAAGGGAAACCAAATCAAGCTAGTGTACCATCTGGTCCCAAACCAGATGGAGGTCAGAACAAACATCCATTCCAGAAAGCATTTGGAAAATTCTTTGCTTGTGGGTCAACTGACCATGTGAAAGGGGATCCCAGATGTGAGGGAAAACCTTCAGGGGTCCACACTGTCTCCTTAGCCTTCCCCCAGATGGATGAAGTACCTATAGCCAGTGGAAACTTTCCGTTACTAGCTGATGAGCCCATGAGAGTCTCAGCTAGTGTTTCTTTAGTGTCCTTGGGTCTTTCAGAACAACAGAACTTAGATGTCTATAACTCAATCCTTGATAATACTAAAGAGTATAACAAAGATAGTGTTCTTTTGAATGGTAAGGAAATCCCTGCCATCAGAGACACTGGGGCCAACATAACTGTGGTTGATGAATGTTTTTTCAAGGTGGAGGATGTTGCTAAGGCACCCAAACACCTAACCAAGTTAGCTGGAGGCCCTGTGCAAATGGTTCCCCACTTACCAGCTCTCATCCAGTGCAATGACATGACTGTCAGAATACATGTAAGTGTGCAAAGCGACGTACCTGGAAGAGTCCTGTTGGGTAATGACCTTAAAACTCTTGGAGTTGTGTCTAGACCCCCAGGCCTCCCAGCAAAAGGAAGCAGGAACTCACAACGTCTGCTAGGGAGAGAACCTTGAGAGGCTCTCCTGGGGACATGATAGAGGAAACTATCACCCCAAGTCCACAGGACTTACTTACTGCTATTGCAGAACAAGAAAAGACAAAGGGGAAACCTAACTCTAGCAGCAAGAAACCAGCAAGCACTCCTGTGCCCAGAAGGACATCTCCAAGACTGTCCAAAGTCACATCCGTGACTCCTACACCAGCTGAGGCTGAGTGTGAGGTTCAACCCAATATGGTTCAACTAGATACTGAGGAATCAGATCTAGAGGAGGATCTTACACTGGATGGAGATCTTGACCCTGTTGAACATCCTGAACTGCAGTCTTTCCTGGCTGAAGTTGGACCCAACAGGGCAGACTTCAGCAGAGGACTAAGAGAGTGTCCTACTCATGAAGGTCTTCGCCTATAGGCAGCTTCTCAGCTCGATGGGAAAGAGCCTGGAAAGTATAGGTTGCACTGGGAAGATGGCCTCTTCTACAGTGAACCGACTGAGTCAACCCCTAGAGACGGCAAAAGACTTGTAGTACCTCTAGTGAACCGACTCCAGTTCCTGCAGTTAGCCCACAAGATACCTTTGGCTGGTCACTTAAGTTTTAAGAAGACCAAGGAAAGGCTCTCTCTTTACTTCTACTGGCCTAAAATGGGTTCAGAAGTAGACAAATTCTGCAGGAGCTGCCACACTTGCCCAATCCTCTGGCAAGAGTGGAGCCAAGAATGTGGCACCCTTGGTGCTTCTCCCAGTGGTGGGAGTTCCTTTTGAGAGGGTCGGGATTGACATTGTTGGTCCCATTGATCCTCCCACATCTTCAGGCATCAGGTTTATCCTGGTTGTAGTGGATCATGCCACTAGGTATCCTGGAGCAATACCTATGAGGACTGTTACGGCTCAGGCTGTGGCTAAGGCCCTACTTGGTATCTTTACCAGAGTAGGTTTTCCCAAGGAGGTGATATCTGACAGGGGATCAAATTTTATGTCCCACTACATGCAAGCCATGTGGAAAACCTGTGGAGTCACCTACAAGTTCTCAACTGCCTACCACCCTGTATTGCTCTCCTCTGAAAAGTGCACGGATCTACCATAAATCACCAATGCAATTATAGAGCAAATACTTCAACCCAGAAACAGACAGACACAATAACTCATAGCCACGCACTCTTTGGAAGATAATCAGCTCTTTACGGCTATTTATTCAAAGATTACGAGTACATATCACAGAAAAAGTGAAGAAGTCAAAAGAAGAATACATCACCGTGAGTGTATTACCATTCCTCATCTCGTCCAGAAGCAGCTGGAAGACCCCGGGTACAGCCAGGACGAGAGTGCCACAGCTCACAGGAAGGCCAGACGGAGCGTCCTTCTCTGGCTGAAGTCTCACCTGACCCCTCCAGATTTTTGCCTATATAGGCACTCCAAAAAAAGGAGTTAATTCTCAAACCTTCTTGAATTGCACCTGCGCAGTTGAGGAACAGCCATCGGTTGCCAGCTGGGTCAATCGAGAGCTCCCCCCAATGAACGCAGGGCCTCCCTGCTCTAAAAACATGCTCCATGGAGAACAGTAGCAAGTCATAACAACGTTAGCTTTTCCCAGCAGAAATGGCCTTGACTGCATACCAAGTTCGAAAAAGCATGTTCGTCTCAGCACTGTGAATCTAACACTTCAGCAAAATGTGTGCAGCCTTTCACTGTGGAGTGAAGTAAATATCCAACATGGCTCTGAGCACTCCCAGAATGCATTGTGCCTGCATCATTTTGAACTAAGCATAAATTGAGCAGAACATCTCCACCCTTTGGATATTTATCTTCCGTAGCCAGGTGGCACTGGAACTTGTCTCTGAAACCTAGGAAATGTTAAAACTAAATTGGGAACACATTGAAGGCAACAACAACAAGCAATTATAATGGATAAAAATGCAAGCAAAAATATAACGTAGTGTACCCCCAATATCAGGTATCCATGAAAATAATCAATCCCACCAGCTTCTGTTTTGATCTTGAGATACTTGAGAAAATGAGATCCCTCAAACCTCTAATATGACTTTCAATGGATCATGAGTGGTCACACAAATTGAAGCAACACATACCTTCAAAGGCATTACACCCTAAATGATGTTTCAGCAATAAGTAATCAACAGCAGCTCTGTTCTGCAAAGTAGCTTTTCTAATAACTTGACTATCAAGGAGTAATTCTTCTAGAGCTTGCAAAGTATGATTAAGACTTTTAACTACTAAACACGCTAATTTCATCGAAGATTTGTAACCTGCAGCAGCTAAACCCCAAACACCTACTAATGAAAGGGTTAATGCTAAAACCTCAGATTCTGATAACAAATGTACATGTGAAACACAGTCAGGAGATAATCCCATAGATTCAAAGGTTGACCTTTTACCTCGAGTTATCGCTGAGTGTAAAGGAAACATCATTAGTCCTAATCGAGTCAAAGCACATGGACCTCCAGAAATGTTAGCTGGAATATAAGTATATGTAATGTTACCACATGAAAAGAGCCATCCTGTTTCAAATGCTACCATCTCTAATTAGAGCTCACACACTTGGCAGCATTACTACAAATCAAAGGCCTTAACATACGCACAGCTAACTTTGGTGTGCGCATTCCTTTTATCTCAAAATATATTATGCTCCTGCTCTCCCAACCCTGCTGCCCCAACAATTCATAAATCGTTTTCCTGGCTACATGCAATGTAGTAATTTTGGAAAAGGCAAAACATCTCTGGTTAAAGCAATTCAGTGGGAAGGGCAAAACATTTATTTTTTTCACAGATTAATCTCAAAATGCATTTAAGAATCAGGTTTCAACATGTTGGCATTCAAGTGCTGTTTCACACAGCTGTTTGTGTTGCATGATGTCACAGTCCACAACCCATTGTCCACAGTCCTTTAGATAAGAAAGGCAAAAAATATCAACACGGTCATTACAACCATTGACTGAATCATTTCAATGTGCAGCATCAAATGTTTGACAATATGCCAAGTCCGCACCGTGACAGTTCTGGAAAAGTTATTACTTTGTTGGACACTTCTCGCAGGTTGCAGAACAAATGTCCTCATGCTTCACGCACGTTAGTAGCAATGAGTGCGGTACAGGACAGGTTCAAAGTTCACATTGCACCTCGCAGTGACCCGCTTTCTCTGAGAATGCGTCTGCTTGACTGATCAGTGTCACCCGGCAATTGCACACGTCTACCCCCCAATCATGGCACGCTACTGTCTTGTTTATTTGCCTAAGCAAAATACAAACAGAAATGTTAAGATTTCATCATAAGGTACACTATCAGTGTTATCCACATTAGGATGTCATCAAAACTTCAATATTAGCGTTGTCCACCCCTTCCCTTAACACCACCCCCGCCTTCAGAAGTCTCATCAGGTAACTACACACTTTATCATATCATTGCTACCGCAATTATTTGTCACCCTTCTGCATGTTACTGGGGACTTATTTGCACTCAACCATACGGGGTGTAACTGCCTAGTCACAAACTCATTTGTGCAATGCGATCATAGTTGGTCAATGGTACCTCAGACTGATCTGTGATTTTACAATAGCCATATAATAAGTGCCCAGGTTGCACTTCTCAATGGATCAGTGCTTTTCTTTGTCACCAAAGCGATCACGAATGCCAGGCGCCAGGCGCCAACTTGCTGCCAGTGTTTCATGATCTTGATTTAGGTTGCCCTGCTGGCATCACTCCATTTTCCAAAGGTAAAGTCTTTCACTCCAATACCGCCTGCAGTTGCACAAGCAGCTTTGTTTACCTTTTCTCCAGTTCTCCATACAGGCAGTGTCTTTAAAGCCTCTGGTTTTCCACTTATTAGTTTCCCAAAGGGTGTCTGCTGATTTCTTGGGCCACCCCTTTTGAGAGCGATAGTCTGAGTTAGTTCCTTTAGTTGCTTCAACAAATCATTCATTCTTGCACTAAGCCATGAGGCTTCTGGATCATGGCTAATGTGCAGTGTTCATGTTATACTCCAAAGCCCCGCTCTGCATGTTGTCTCTTGCAAAACAGCTACCTTTGTCAGTTTTTTGCTTCCATCTGGAACGCCATATTGTCTTTGTCAGTTACTCTAGCCCTGGCAATGTAGCTTGCATTTTGCTGGCTGTGTATTTTCACTTCTTAAAGCGCCTAGAGGTTTCTTCTCCAGTGCACAGCGCATTACTTCACTTCACATCACATGGGGCGCTGAGATGCAGCTTGCACAGCAATGTCTCTTGAAATGGGCAGCTGTCTTTTCTCAGCCCATTCACAGGTGCACAGTTTCCCCAAATGTTCAGATGCGCGATGCGCCCAGCATACCATTTGCATGCAGCATTTCTTTTTCTTCCAGTGTTGATACTGGGTGAATTCCTTGCTTCTAATCAGCTCTGTTATTGCATGCCAGTGTCAGAAAGCATGCGTACATCGGCAGGTGCAAGAAAGATTGCCCTCTTTGTTCATCTTCTCACTCACAGCAATTATTGCCTTCAGTTCAGTTTCCACCTCTTCCTTTGCTCATTAACAGTGTCTCTCACAGGATGGAATGCGACTGCTTGATCATTGTTTATCATTCCTGTGCACATGACAGCACCATACGCACGCAGCAAGCTTGTCTCTTTGCTCTTAGGCCTATAACTCTTAAACTGGGGCGGCTTCAATGGAAGGCACTCGTTTCAGACAGTTCATCCAGATTAACTATTGTCTGCGCTGCTCCAGCAACTCATAAAAAGCTCCCATATCTGCCAGCTTCTGTAAACACCATTTTACTGAACAGGAGCGCGGCATTCTGCTTTCCTGCCTTCCTCCAACAGTTTTTTTTTCCCACGCACCTCACCCAAGACAGTGCAAGTTATCTTCAAGGCACAAGCTCTGCACAGCAAGACTCTTATTTTTAAAAGAGGCACTCTTTTTTGTCATCAGATTCAACTCCATGGGCCTCATTACGACCCTGGCGGTAAGTACCCGACATTATCGCCATGGCATAATGAACGTTTACACCGTGGACCGATGGCGGAAAGAGCGCCACATTCCGACCCATCGCGCACGATCATTACGCCATGGCGGTAGTGTAAATAACGCCATGGCGGAAAGGGCCCCTACCGGCATCGTAGGCCGCGCAAGGTGCACTACCGCCACCCATCTCAGCGGCCACTGTAATTAGCGGCCACCGTACTCAGCGGTGTCCGCAATTAGCGGTCATCGTAAAAAGCGGAACCGGAAATAGCGTCATCGCGGCGGAACGGGAAACAGCATGGTGGCCATCTTTAAAAACACAATCCATTGCCATCCTTCCCAACAACACCAGATCCAACCCTGACACCTGTCCCAACCCATCACCCACCCACTTAACCACCCAAAAATGCCCAAAGTTGTCAAGAAGGCATGCCACCGCCAGCGCCAGGACAGATTCTCCCGGGAGGAACTGAGCATGCTCGCGGAGACCCTACAAGACAATGCAGCCGTTGTTTTTTCGCCACAGATGACCAGGCCGGCGATAGCCAAAAAGAAGGTCATATCGGCCCTGGTGGCAGAGCGCGTCAGCGTGGTGGGGACCGTACCCCGCACCACACAGCAGTGCAGGAAGCGGTGGGATGACCTTAGGATACGTGTAAGAAGCATCATCTCTGCCAACCGCAACCTTGCCCTGGCTACCGGTGGAGGTTCTGAATCCCCACTGAAACTCCAACCGTGGGAGGAAATATGTGCCAGCACGATTGGCATGGAAGGCATTGAAGGCGTCAGAGGGATGGAAAGAGGAGTACCGACATCAGGCGATGAAGGTAGGTGCCTCAAATCAAGACATGCCATAGTCACTGAAGTCCACTCATGTGTAGCACAATGTTGCCCTAGAGTGTAAATGCAACACATTAGCTGGACACTGCCCACAGCCACATGCGAGCTCCACCCTGTATACATGTAGCATGCACACCCTAACTGCCGGCACCCACATACCTCCATCCTCATTCCACACAAAAAGGAGACAACCTGCATGCCCATGCCTCAAAAGTGCCTCATCGACTGACCAAAATCATGTCAATCATTGTCATTCCAATGTCCGCAGACCCATCAATAACGCTCTCCCTCCTTTGCTCCACCACAGGCTCAGAATCACACCCCGAGGACGAGGACACCCCTGCGACAAAAAGAGCCAAGAAGGCCAAGACAACCATACACGCACCCTCAACCTCAGCTGCAATGAGCCAGACCCCACAGCAAGCACAATCCACTGCCAGCAAACAGGACGGCCCACCGGCAAGCACCCCAGTAGGCAGCAGCCAGCAGCAGCAGCACCACCTGTTCCAACATTGCCTGCCACAGAAGGCACCGGTTCTGCGGCCAGCAGCAGCATTGGAGAATCAGCTGCCATTGCAGCATGCTCAGACTCTGACATTGAGGAGCACGATGTCAGACACACAAATGACCTTCCACATTCCCCCTTTTCATCCCATGCCAGCCCCCATGAGGAGATCCCACACAGGGGCACACAGAGGAAGAGGAGTGGCCATCTACCCCATGCCCAGTTCTAAGTCCACAGGAGAGGAGCAGCCCCTCCATCACACCACCAGCAATGGGCATGGCCCAGCAGGGGCAACAGTCCCTTGAGGACATCATTCAACGGCAGGAACAGCTGTCCACGCTACTCACCGAGCATGCTGCGGAATGTGTGGGGGTTAGGGCAGCCATCGAACAGGCTACGGAGACCCTAAGGGCCGAAATTGCGCAGAACACTGACACCCTGAGGGATGCAATGCAGTCCATGTCAAGGGACATTTGTGGCGAACTTGCCGGGGTGCGCCGTGTGCTCTCTGAGCTCTCCCACACCCTACAGGACATGCATGCACGGGAGCAGGCAGGGACATCCTCCGCTGCCAGTTCTGCCCAGAGCAGCCCCGTCCGACGTTCAGGACGGAACCTGCGCTCCACAGGCAGGGGTGCCCCGGGGGCCGTGAGACGGGGCTTGTGCCCACTGTTACAGGCATCTGTAGACACTCACAGGGGGTGTGTTGGGGTGTGCAGGGGGGAGGGTGGAGGGAGGAGGGGGTGTGCAGGGGGAGGGTGGAGGGGGGAGGGGGTGTGTTGGGGTGTGCAGGGGGGAGGGGTGAGGGGGTGTGGTGGGGTGTGCAGGGGATGGGGTGTGTTGGGGTGTGCAGGGGGAGGTGGGAGGGGGGAGGGGGTGTGTCACGACAATTTATGACTAAAATACACTTTTTCCTTTTTCCGAAATTAAATGTGTGGACATTTTCATTGCATATGTGTGCTTTATTGGTGTACAGTCCACAGTGTGCATGTCCCAGAGACACACAGTGCCCCAAGTGCCGTCTCCATGTGATACACACCATCCGTGTGTGCTAGAAGCATTGGTCGATGATATTTTGACGCATTTCACGCCCCTCCTGTGCATTGCCTCCTCCATGAGGTGCAGCCCCATCTGCACCCTCGTCATCCTCATCGTCAGGTGGTTGCAGTTCTGCGTCAGGGGGAAGGGGCACATTTCGTCTGACGCACATATTGTGTAGCATGACACATGCCATGACCATCTTTGCCACCTTCTCATGGCGGTACAGGAGTGCCCCACCAGACCTGCTGAGGCATCGGAACCGTGCCTTCAATAGGCCGAATGTCTGCTCAACGACCACACGGGTACGTGTATGTGCATGGTTGAAGTCCTCCTCGTGCTGGTTCTGCGGGTTCCGGACTGGTGTAAGGAGCCACCTCTTCAGGGGATAGCCTGCATCACCTGTATGTAGGCGAGAATGTATGTGTCAGTCATGACGCCTGATCAAGAACATGATGTGCCACCATGGCTTGCATCCAACTGTTACTTTGGACAACTTCTAAATGCACTAATTGATTCACACAATGCAACCAGTATATGCTCATGGCTCTCATGGCCTGTTTTGCCTGCCATCACCCAATGCATGCAGAGGGGTGGAGTGCATTGTGAGTGCCCATCCACTGTGTCCGTTCATGCCGTTTGTTTTGTTGGCCTGGCATGTGTCCCTGTGATGTCAATGCGCACATCATTGCAACATTGCTGTGGGCCTCATCATTACCCCAGTGAGCAATGCTGATGTTGATAAGGACATTTTGGGGGCCCTGCTGTCTGTGTAATGGTGTGTTGATGTTTCTGTCCGTCATGTGCCTCCTTCGTGGGCAGTTATGGGGGACAGGCCTTTCGGTTGATGGTGTTTGGTGACGTACATGTAGGTGCATTTCATTGTTGACAGTGTGGTCTGAATTGGTAGAATGCACTTGCAGATGGTTGTGTCATGGTTGGGACACAACCTCATTCACATGGTAGGGCTGCATACATTGGGTATTGGCTTCACTGGTGTTGGGTGGAGTTTGGGTTGCTTTAGGGTATCATCTGTCTCCGTTCTATCTGCTACTCACAGCCAGGTGGAGTATGCATCATTTCCCCCCCCCTTTCAGCCAGGTGGAGTATGCATCATTCCCCCCCCCCTTTCAGCCAGGTGGAGTATGCATCATTTCCCCCCCCCTTTCAGCTAGGTGGAGTATGCATTGGTACGTCGTTCACCTACCCACTTCACATTTCCATGGTCATGACATTAGACTCACCGAGTAGCCAGGATCTTGGGCCTGCATGTCGCTCCATGTAGCGTGGTATTGTGGAGTTCCTCAGGACCACTGAATCATGGGTTGATCCGGGGAATCGGGCACAACAATGTGTGATGACCATTTGCACGTTGATTGAGTGGAATTGTTTCCGGTTGCGGTGCGGTACCTCCATGGCACGTGGAACCACCAATTCCACATGGGTGCAGTCGATGGCACCAATGCAACCAGGTATGCCGGCTAGTGCATTGACACCCACTTTGGTGTTTGCAATCCGTGGTAATGAGATGTGGGCGTCTGTGTGCTTGAGGAGGGCATCGAGCACTTGGATGAGTGTACGTGAGAATAATGGTTGTGAAATGCCATGCAAGTGCCCCACTGTGTGCTGATAGGTGCCTGTGGAGTACAGACACCACCTTCAGTAGGGGTGGGATGGCGGTTGGACTTTCTATCATGCTGACAATGTCGTTGTGTGTCATGTCTACGATGGCGTTGATGGTGTCCCCGTCCAAACGGTACAGGGTGTGGATCTGCTCAGCAGTGAGGTTGAATGGACTGGCTCTGATGCGTGGGATTGGGGGCTGCCTGCGTGGTGGCACTGGCTGTGCTGGTGGGGCTTGCTGGCCCTGCCTTGCCCTCCTTCTCCTCCTGCGTCTCCTCTGTGCTGCTTGTTGTTGTTGTTGTTATTGTTGTTGTAGCACTTGCATTGCTATCAGGTCCTCCAGCCCCAACATTGCAAGTCGTATTGGTATCATTGTGGAGTGTGACCAGGTGTGGGAAGGGGTGGGGTGTGCTCTTTTTGTACTTCCTGAGTCTGTATTGCCTCCACCTGTGCTGTTTCTGTGCACCTGTGGCAGCTGGATTCACTTTACATGGCCATTTACGGTTGGTTCGCGATGGCGTACTTAGCGCCATGGCGGTAAGGTACTTAACGGGCTGGGTGATGGCGTTAGGTGCATGTCCGCTTGGGTCGGCATTCGCGTACCTTTCCGCCATGGCGCTAAGTATGGTGTGGGAGGTCGCGTGCGCACGTCCTTGGCGCAGATAGCGGCAGCGTTGACTACGATGCCGCTAATGGCATTGTAGTTAACGGTCAAGGGTCATAATCGGACCTAGCGGAAAACGATGGCGGTAATCATTTGCCGCCATCGTTTTTCGCTTACCGCCAGGGTCTTAATGAGGCCCCATGTAATTCTGCAAATCTGCAAAGTGTCTTTTAGCCTGTTTAAAAGCAGGCTGCTGATCAATGTCCCATTTAAAGGCATACATTTTTCTTTTTCCTCGTAACCTTGTAGTTTGGCTGCACAAACTCACTCCAATGCAATGTGCGATCTTTAAAAAGAACCCTCAACCCACTGAATCTTTGTGCTGTCTTATCACACACAGATTTTCTATTCTGTTGTACCTTTGCCAGAATGTAACCACTTATTTCAGTGCATTTAAAACATGTCATGTGTAGTGCAGCTCCCTGCACGTTTTCTGCAAAAGCAACCCACACTCTATATTGCTTGTGGGCTGTTAATGTGTCAACAACATTATCACTATATATCACAATCAACTTGTCCTTGTCTTGTGTAAAACATACATCCCTTAATAGCAACAGTACTTTTGCCATTGGCAACAATCCCATGGCATAGTGTGGGAACAGTCAAAATACTCTAGGGGCAATTTAGGGGCAATTTAGACAATATAAATTGTCTTTTCCCCCCAAACCATTGCAAACTGGTTCTGCAATTTCAAATCAATACACAAAAATCGAAAATTCAAATGCCATTCACTCACTTTTTTTTATCAAGTGAGTCTCTCACCCCTTGCAAACATGGCACAGCTAAAATGCAATGCAGGCAATTTTAGTGTGTTCCTTTAAACAGAATGCACCACCAGCACATGGAATTTACAGTTGCCAAAAACAAACCCTTTAGGCTTTCAACACTGATGTTACTCTTTCTCCTAAACACGGCTCATTCCCACGTTATCTGCAGGAATGTGAACACTTCAAAAGCATACATTATAAGAAAGGCGCACCTTCGCCTCATTATATTACAGCCCCCCACTCGCTAGCACACTGGGGCTGAGTCACAATGTTTAAACACTAGTCACAATTTGCCTGTCAAATACTTGTAACTTTTTTCTTTTCTCTGCCCTCATGCCAAAATAGAGCAAGCTTTCACTTTGTAATCCAAATTACAATTTTGTCAAGGGAAACCGCATGAAAAAATTATTTCCTAATTGAACATAAATCTTTCTTCACCATTCATCGGAGCACTGTGAACATAGCCATTTTCCTGCTTTGCTCATTGCTTTTCGGCTCCCTGGCTTCGTTCCCAAGCAGTAAGTCAGCCACGACTGATTTACTGAAGGGGAAAGATCTCAACCACACATGCTATCGGCCGCAGCAGGCCGACACAAAAGTGCTGTCTATTGGCTGTCTCAGAGCTGCAGTGAGACGACCAAGGAAAGGTGACAGCCTGCTCTTCATTCTGCACTGCATTCTCTCACCCAATTGTCATTTAACAGCAAGGGAAAAGGAAAAAAAATAGAAAACAGCTTAACACAGTTCAACACTCACTGCCCAATTACTTTCGTTTGCAAGATAACTGAAGCCTGTCTGCGTTCAAACAGAATATTTGGAACACTTCATCCCAAATAACCCTGCTCACAGCGCCATAATGTATTGCTCTCCTCTGAAAAGTGCACGGAACTACCATAAATCACCAATGCAATTATAGAGCAAATACTTCAACCCAGAAACAGACAGACACAATAACTCGTAGCCACGCACTCTTTAGAAGATAATCAGCTCTTTACGGCTATTTATTCAAAGATTACGAGTACATAGAAATAACTCAGCAAACTAATATGGACATAGATCACAGAAAAAGTAAAGAAGTCAAAAAAAGAATACATCACCGTGAGCGTATTATCATTCCTCATCTCGTCCAGAAGCGGCTGGAAGACCCCGGGTACAGCCAGGATGAGAGTGCCACAGCTCACAGGAAGGCCAGACGGAGCGTCCTTCTCTGGCTGAAGTCTCACCTGAACCCTCCAGGTTTCCGCCTATATAGGCACTCCAAAAAAAGGAGTTAATTCTCGAACCTTCTGGAATTGCACCTGTGCAGTTGAGGAACAGCCGTCAGTTGCCAGCTGGGTCAATCGAGAGCTCCCCCCCAAGGAACGCAGGGCCTCCCTGCTCTAAAAACATGCTCCACGGAGAACAGTAGCAAGTCATAACAACGTTAGCTTTTTCCAGCAGAAATGGCCTTGACTGCATACCAAGTTTGAAAAAGCATGTTCGTCTC